>NC_064618.1:660701076-661982862 GCF_023898315.1 Schistocerca nitens
GCAGCCACGTCTCGATCTCTGAGTCAACAGATGGGGACGTTTGCAAGACAACAACCATCTGCACGAACAGTTCGACGACGTTTGCAGCAGCATGGACTATCAACTCGGAGACCATGGCTGCGGTTACCCTTGACGCTACATCACAGAGAGGAGCGCCTGCGATGGTGTACTCAACGACGAACCTGGGTGCACGAATGGCAAAACGTCATTTTTACGGATGAATCACGGTTCTGTTTAGAGCATCATAATGGTCGCATCCGTGTTTGGCGACATCGCGGTGAACGCACACTGGAAACGTGTATTCGTCATCGCAATACTGGCGTATCACCCGGCGTCATGGTATGGGGTGTCATTGGTTACACGTCTGGGACACCTCTTGTTCGCATTGACGGCATTTTGAACAGTGGACGTTACGTTTCAGATGTGTTACGACCGTGGCTCTACCCTTCATTCGATCCCTGCGAAACCCTACATTTCACTAGGATAATGCACAACCGCATGTTGCAGGTCCTGTACGGACCTTTCTGGATACAGAAAATGTTCGACTGCTGCCCTGGCCAGAACATTCTCCAGATCTCTCACCAATTGAAAACGTCTTGTCAATGGTGGCCGAGCAACTGGCTCGTCACAATACGCCAGTCACTACTCGTGATGAACTGTGGTATCGTATTGAAGCTGCATGGGCAGCTGTACCTGTACACGCCATCCAAACTCTGTTTGACTCAATGCCCAGGCGTATCAAGGCCGTTATTACGGCCAGAGGTGGTTGTTCTGGTACTGATTTCTCAGGATCTATGTACCCAATTTGCCTGAAAATGTAATCACATGTCAGTTCTAGTATAATATATTTCTCCAATGAATACCCGTTTATTATCTGCTTTTCTTCTTGGTGTATCAATATTAATGGCCAGTAGTGTAGATATATTAGAACCAATATGTAGGCAAGATACTGATGTGGCATTCGTGTCTTCCTGACGTGCGTGCAGTAGATGTGGAACTGCTGTACATGTGAAACCGTGAAATGTGGCGATGTTATTACCTAATACGTCCAAACACGACCTAGTTATTATTTCCTTTCCTACCGAAGAAAACGCGCTGGTAGACATCTTGCGGAGAACGGAGAATGTCTATGGAGCAGCACATATGTCGAAATCCACCGTTATGGAGTGATCTTCCAAGTTCCGTGCTGATCATGTTTGACACAATACCCGGATTCAAGTGGGAGACACTCGAACATCCGTTCTAAATTCCTGATCTCTGCCTTTGTGATTATTAAGCGTTCGGTCCCTAAAAAAATGCCTTGAAGGGTCGGCGATTCCTCTCTAGTTAGGATGTGCATCAGGTAAATGCGGACTTCTTCACATAGTTGGACGCGGACATTGTTCTACCAAACGGGTATCTTCAACCTGGTGCATAGATGGGATGACTGCCTGAATACTCACTACCATTTTGCCTGTGCGGCCTTCGAACAACAACTTTTTCATCGCCTCTTATACAGTAAAACATAATAAAATGTTTTAATGTAGTAAAATTCATTTGCTTATGTCATTTGTAAATGCGATGGGCTATCGTAACGTCCAAAAAATATCAAATCGACCAAATACAGCATCTGAAAATTATTGGTCCGAAAATTTGAAAATGCATGCCGCGCATAGTCCCGAATTATGTGTGTGTGAAATCTTATCGGACTTAATTGCTAATGTCGTCACTCCCTAAGCTTACACATTACTTAACCTAAATTATCCTAAGGACAAACACACACACCCATGCCCGAGGGAGGACTCGAACCTCCATAATTATGACTGTGGCATAATTTATACAATAGAGACTCGTAGTATGCCTTCACCACTAGCGTTCGTTATTTAACTTAATTTTACGAGTGTAAACGCAAGTCTTCAAACTTTGGCCATGCAAGCGTGTAAATGGGTAGTTCATCCTTTCTGTTATTATTGTACGGCTGGAGGGTATATTTACTTGTGTCTTGCCTTACTCACATGGGAAGGCCACGATAGTTGTCAAGAGGAATAGAATAAAACTCTTATTATTGTGTATATTGACTGGAAAGAAAACTTCTTTGTTAATTTTTAGCTGCTATGCTCCAACGGGATTGAGAGAAGAGTGGTAAATCGGTGGGGCTGTGTTTCCATTCTCCACTAAAGCCCTCCATTTACGTATCACTCTCTAAACAGCGCAGTGGTCACAATACCTCAGATGGGTTTGTACTTGCCGTTAGTGTCCAACTTCGAGTTGAGTTCATCAAGAAGCTCATTCCAGCACAGTGCACGGGCATTTTCCAACCTGCCGACGGTTTCTTCTTCCGTGTTAAAGTTGTCACGGATACTACCAGGGTATATTCTGACAGTGACATTAATATATGGCTTAGAGACCACTTCTTAAGCCTTTAATCGTTTCTGTATTTCTAGTTCTAGGTGGCGTGATTCTCCAAATTAATCAAATTGACATTTTTTCATTGCAGCTACACCAAAGACGTTACTGGTCTGTTTCAAACACCCTCGGCCAACGGCTTTGCCTGAGTGGTAACACCGGTTCCCGTCAGATGGGTGACCATCCGGTCTGCCCAGGGCTGTTTGCAAGCGGAGTGCACTCAGCCCTTGTGAGGCCAACTGAGGAGCTACTTGATTGAGAAGTAGCGGCTCCGGTCACGAAAACTGACAACGGCGGGAGAGCGTTGTGCTAACCACATGCCCGTCCATATCCGCATCCAGTGATTCCTGTGGCCTTAGGATGACACGGCGGCCGGTCGGTACCGTCGGTACAGTTGGGCCTTCATGGCCTGTTCGGACGGAGTTTAGTTTAGTTTAGTTCAAACACCCTCGAATTGTTTCTATGAGATCTGTGAGCAACTTGCTTTCGAGAACTGTGTATGCACGGACCACGCTGTTACAGTTGACTTGCATATTTTTTGTCTCAGATAGTCTAGTCAAGTAAGTAAATTCTGTTATAGAGTATGTAATTAATATTATTGACTGTCTGAATCAAATAATCCATTTGTGTAATAAATCTTTCATACCTACAGTATTTTCATTATAACATTGACGATTGATGTCCCTGTTCTAATACGCCAAAGCAGCTATATTTTTTACAGTGTATGTATATTTTATTAATGTATTAATTGCGCTATAAATGAATATAATTTACGCGACAACATATCTTGACCTTCACTTGTCGCCTTATTGTGGTATTCCAGTTCTACCTGTCTGCTAACAAACCGTATCACATTTCTTGCCGATAGAGAATCAGGCCAGAATGTCAACTGACAAATTTTCCTCGATGAAATATTTTCAGCAGCTGCAGTCCCGTCCACCTGGGAAAGGCCACATGCAAAGCCACTGAAACCTACCCTGTTTTAAACATAATTTGCAAATTTCTACACTTCTCCGCCAGTATCTGAGCTCTCAGTTGCCATGCTACTCTGCACACAAAAATTTTCCAAAAAACTTGGAAACAGATGCACATAAAAATAAAGGCTTTAAGAAAAACGTTTTTTTAGTGGGAGACATAGCCTCCATGACCCTCACCAGCCTGTACCTTTGATCCGAGCCCGAGTCATAGGGGAAAAATGGCCCCTGATTCCGAAATACTCAGAAAATGTCTCTGGCAACCTGTGAAATTTTTCTGACACACATTCTAATGTGTGTGCATTACTAAGGGACCGAATTGCTGAGGTCTTCGGGCCCTAGTCTTACACACTACTTAAACTAACCTAAACGAACTTAGGCTAAGAGCAACACACACACCCATGTCCGAGGGAGGACTCGAACCTTCGGCGAGAGGTGCCGCGCAGTCCATGACACGGAGTCTCAAACCGCGCGGCCACTTCGCGCGGCGACGGAGTTTGTGATCACCCTGAAGATGATCATTTTTTCGTTGTTGATGCGGAAACTAAACAGATCGTAAATTCCAAATTTGACCAATGGAAAATCTGGAATGGAATAACGACGATATAATGAGAAGAGAAAAGGATAGATTGCTTCTCACTGTTAAGTGGAGATGATGAGTCGCACAGAAAAAATAGTGCTAGACAATTAAACTTTCGGCCAGAACCTTCTTCTGAGTTAGACAACATACACACACACATTCACGCAGATGAAACACACGCACAAGACCACTATCTCTGGCTGCATGACATGTGCGTGTGAGTTGCATCTGCATGAATGTGGAGGCCTTCTGGTCGAAAGTTTACTTGTCTAGCAGTATATTTGCTGTGCGTCTCTGCGACTCATCAACTCCTCCATATGGTTAGTGGCAATCTATTCTTTCCAGAACAGAAAATCGTTGATATTATCACAAAATAACGCCAAATGGGTACTGTAGATTGTTTTCCAGAGTATGAGAAAGGTAGTCATAACGTTTTACCTGTCAACTGGAAAAATGGATTTAGGTAATTAATATTTTTGTTTGCTTGTAAGAAAATGTCTGCAGCCCTGGTACAACACTACCGTAGCGCTATGCTACAGAATCCGAAAGGAAACGCAGAGTGTTGATAAAGTAGAGATGGACTGCGCCATTTCGTTCCGAATTCTCTAGCTGCTAGGGTAATTTAATGTTCAGGTACTGCACCTTCCTGCAAACGAACAAGAAAAAATGGCTCTGAGCACTATGGGACTTAACTTCTAAGGTCATCAGTCGCCAAAACTTAGAACTACTTAAACCTAACTAACCTAAGGACATCAAACAGATCCATGCCCGAGGAGGATTCGAACCTGCGACCGTAGCGGTCACTCGGCTCCAGACTGCAGCGCCCAGAACCGCACGGCCACTCCGGCCGGCGAACCAGAAAAAATTAGTTACTTGAATCTATATTTCTATGCAATACTTAAAACGTTATGACTGGTTCTCATATTTGTAGGTATGGGTACATACACGAAGGTGGAAAAAATCGTGGGGTACCTCCAAATATCGTGTCGGGCCTCCTTTTGTCAGGAGCAGTGCAGGAGGTCGACGTGATACGGACCCGGCAAGCCGTTGGAAGTCCCCTGCAGAAATACTGAGCCATGCTTATTCTATAGTCCGCCATGATTGCGGAAGTGTTGCCGGTGCAGGTTTTAGTGCACGAACTGACCTCTAAATGTCCCTTAAATATTCGATGTGATTCATGTCGGGCGATCTGGGTGGTCAAATCATATCGCTCGAATCGTTCAGAATTTTCTTCAAACCAACCGAGAACAATTGTGGCCCGGTGACATGACATTGTTGTTTGGGAATATGAAGTCCATGAATGGCTGTAAGTGGTCTCCAAATATCCGAACACAGCTATATCCAGTAACTGATCGGTTCAGTTGGACCAGAAGACGCAGTTCATTTCACTCCGGAACCACGCTGCTGCTACGGTCACAGGTTCGAATCCTGCCTCGGGCATGGGTGTGTGTGATGTCCTTAGGTTAGTTCGGTTTAAGTAGTTGTAAGTCTAGGGGACTGATGACCTCAGAAGTTAAGTCCCATAGTACTCTGAGCCATTTGAACGCAGTCCATTCTATATAAACACAGTCAACATCACTATGGAGCCACCAGCAGCTTGTCGGTGCCTTGATGACAACCTGGGTCCATGGCTTCGTGGAATCTGCGTTACACTCGAACCCTACCATCAGCTCTTACCGACTGAAGTCAAGACTCACCTGACCAGACGATGCATTTCCAGTCGCCTAGGTTCGAATCGTTGTGGTTAAGAACCCAGGAGAGGCGCTGCAGGCTACATCGTGGTGTCAGCAAGGCCTCTCGAATCGGTAGAGTGGTGCTAGAGCCCATTAACGTCAAATGTCGCCACACTGTTCTAACGGATACGTTCATCGTATGTCCCACATCGATTTCTGCGGATATTTCAAAGTGCTGCTTGTCTGTTAGCACTGACAACTATCCTCAAACAGCTCTCGGTCATTAACGTAATATGTCGGCCACTGCGCAGCTCGTGGTGAGATACACTACTGGACATTAAAATTGCTACACCAAAAAGAAATGCAGATGGTAAACGGGTATTCATTGCACAAATATATTATACTAGAACTGACATGTGATTACATTTTGGGTGCATAGATCCTGAGAAATCATTACCCAGAACAACCACCTCTGGCCGTAATAACGGCGTTGATACGTTTGGGCATTGAGTCAAACAGAGCTTGGATGGCGTGTACAGGTACAGCTGCCCATGCAGCTTCAACACGATACCACAGTTCATCAAGAGTAGTGACCGGCGTATTGTGACGAGCCAGTTGCTCGACCACCATTCACCAGACGTTTTCAATTGGTGAGAGATCTGGAGAATGTGCTGGCAAGGGGAGCAGTGAACATTTTCTGTATCCAGAAAGGCCCGTACAGGACCTGCAAATTGCGGTCGTGCATTATCCTAGTGAAATGTAGGGTTTCGCAGGGATCGAATGAAGGGTAAAGCCACGGGTCGTAACACATCTGAAATGTAACGTCCACTGTTCAAATTGCCGTCCATGCGAACAAGAGGTGACCGAACGTGAAACCAATGCCACCCCATACCATCACGTCGGGTGATACGGCAGTATGGCGGTAACGAATACACGCTTCCAATGTGCGTTCACCGCGTTGTCGCCAAACACGGATGCGACCATCATTATGCTGTAAACAGAATCGGAATTCGTCCGACAAAATGACGTTTTGCCATTCATGCACCCAGGTTCGTCGTTGAGTACACCATCGGAGGCGCTCCTGTCTGTGATGCAGCGTCAAGGGTAACCGCAGCCACGGTCTTCGAGCTGATAGTCCATGCTGCTGTAAACGTCGTCGAACTGTTCGTGCAGATGGTTGTTGTCTTCTTGCAAACGTCCCCATCTGTTGACTCAGAGATCGAGACGTGGCTGCACGATCTGTTACAGTCATGTGGATAAGATGCCTGTCATCTCGACTGCTAATAATACGAGGCCGTTGGGATCCAGCACGGCGTTCCCTATTACCCTCCTGAACCTACCGATTCATATTTTGCTAACAGCCATTGGATCTCGACCAACGCGAGCAGTAATGTCGCGATACGATAAACCGCAATCGCGATAGGCTACAATCCCACCTTTATCAAAGTCGGAAACGTGATGGTACGCGTTTCTCCTCCTTACACGAGGCCTCACAACATCGTTTCACCAGGCAACGCCAGTCAACCGCTGTTTGTGTATGAGAAATCGGTTGGAAACTTTCCTCATGTCAGCACGTTGTAAGTGTCGCCAAAGGCGCCAACCTTGTGTGAATGCTCTGAAAAGCTAATCATTTGCATATCACAACATCTTCTTCCTGTCGCGTCTGTAGCACGTCATCTTCGTGGTGTAGCAATTTTAAAGGCCAGTAGTGTATAATGCCTGATATTTGATGTTATCGGCGCGCTCTTGACATTGTGCATCTCGGATTACTGATTCTGTAACGATTTTGGGAACGGAATATCTCCTTAGTCTAGGCCGAACTACCATTCCGCTTTCAAAGTCTGTTTATTCCCATCGAATGGTCACAATCACGTCGGAAACGTTTTTACATACAGGGTGTTTCAAAAATGACCTGTATATTTGAAACGGCAATAAAAACTAAACGAGGAGCGATAGAAATACACCGTTTGCTGCAATATGCTTGGGACAACAGTACATTTTCAGGCAGACAAACTTTCGAAATTACAGTAGTTACAATTTTCAACAACAGATGGCGCTGCGGTCTGGGAAAGTCTATAATACGATATTTTCCACATATCCACCATGCGTAGCAATAATATGGCGTAGTCTCTGAATGAAATTACCCGAAACCTTTGACAACGTGTCTGGCGGAATGGCTTCACATGCAGATGAGATGTACTGCTTCAGCTGTTTAATTGTTTCTGGATTCTGGCGGTACACCTGGTCTTTCAAGTGTCCCCACAGAAAGAAGTGACAGGGGTTCATGTCTGGCGAATAGGGAGGCCAATCCACGCCGCCTCCTGTATGTTTCGGATAGCCCAAAGCAATAACACGATCATCGAAATATTCATTCAGGAAATTAAAGACGTCGGCCGTGCGATGTGGCAGGGCACCATCTTGCATAAACCACGAGGTGTTCGCAGTGTCGTCTAAGGCAGTTTGTACCGCCACAAATTCACGAAGAACAGATAGCGTGATGCAGTAATCGTTTCGGATCTGAAAAATGGGCCAATGATTCCTTTGGAAGAAATGGCGGCCCAGACCAGTACTTTCTGAGGATGCAGGGACGATGGGACTGCAACATGGGGCTTTTCGGTTCCCCATATGCGCCAGTTCTGTTTATTGACGAAGCCGTCCAGGTAAAAATAAGCTTCGTCAGCAAACCAAATGCTGCCCACATGCATATCGCCGTCATCAATCCTGTGCACTATATCGTTAGCGAATGTCTCTCGTGCAGCAATGGTAGCGGCGCTGAGGGGTTGCCACGTTTGAATTTTGTATGGATAGAGATGTAAACTCTGGCGCATGAGACGATACGTGGACGTTGGCGTCATTTGGACCGCAGCTCCAACACGGCGAACGGAAACCCGAGGCCGCTGTTGGATCACCTGCTGCACTAGCTGCGCGTTGCCCTCTGTGGTTGCCGTACGCGGTCGCCCTACCTTTCCAGCATGTTCATCCGTCACGTTCCCAGTCCGTTGAAATTTTTCAAACATATCCTCTATTGTATCGCTTTTCGGTCCTTTGGTTACATTAAACCTCCATTGAAAACTTCGTCTTGTTGCAAAAACACTGTGTTCTAGGCGGTGGAATTCCAACACCAGAAAAATCCTCTGTTCTAAGGAATAAACCATGTTGTCTACAGCACACTTGCACGTTGTGAACAGCACACGCTTACAGAAGAAAGACGACGTACAGAATGGCGCACCCACAGACTGCGTTGTCTTCTATATCTTTCACATCACTTGCAGCGCCATCTGTTGTTGAAAATTGTAACTACTGTAATTTCGAAAGTTTGTCCGCCTAAAAATGTACTGTTGTCCCAAGCATATTGCAACAAACGGTGTATTTCTATCGCTGCTCGTTTAGTTTTTATTGCCGTTTCAAATATACCGGTCATTTTTGAAACACCCTGTAAGTCACCCGAGTACAAATGACAGCTGAGCTGTTGCACTGCCCTTTTATACGTCTTGTACACGATAGTACCGCCATCTGCATACGTTGATGTCGCTACCCCATGAATTTTGTCACCTCAATGTGTTTTAGTATTTTTATAATGCTTCTCTGATTTGTACATTAGCATTACTGTTTTTTTTTTATTTGTTATACTGAAACGTCCCCTTTGAACAATTTATACACGACTGTGCTTAAACTGACACACAATATTTTTTAGCGCAACGCAATCTGACTTTCAATAATCCCTACAAAAGAATGGCCCTGTCTAATATTAACCTATACGTTTCACAAATCACTTACCTTACAAAAATCTTCGTTACACGAACTACTGCAATACAGCGAGCGCCACTACTGCCAGCTAAATAAAAGATTCAAACTACTGAAGGCACTAACTACTGATAGGCATAGTTAGCAAATGAAAGATTTTGATAGAGAACAACCAATGTATTTACCTCAATAGTCATAATACATATAGCAGTTCATGACAAATTTCAAAACTCCGCCATCTCTCTCCCCACATCCACCACTGCTGGCGGCTCACCTCCAACTGCGCAACGCTACGCGCTGTTCACAGCCAGCTGCCTAACACTACAATGGCGAGTATTACAACAATGCAAAGCAGCCACAGACTGCACACAGCACAGCCAGTGATTTTCATACAGAGGTGGCGTTACCAATAAAAAAACCTAAACAGCCTACTTACATAGCCCCCATGCTCCCCACAAAAAATTTTACAAATTGGTTTGGGCAGTGGCCAATACAGATCTGAAAACATTTTTTTATAATTACAATAACAAAGAAATCAAATGCACACACTTATTGATACAATGTTGGTCAAAAGCTAAAATTTTCTCACAGTTCATAAAGACAGTCCTGATCATTCATCACATTGCAGTGTTTTTTTTTCAAAGTCTGAGCAGGAAAAGAAAATGCACACGGAAGTAGTGGATTTCCATGCAATCTTGAAGAAGTAGCGTTGTCCTTCCAACGGAAAGACAGTGCTGACTCTCGACATGCAGACAGGTCATGGGCCACAACAGAGCAAACCCAAAGCGGAGTCAGTCGAAGT
Organism: Schistocerca nitens; assembly: GCF_023898315.1. NCBI lineage: Eukaryota > Metazoa > Arthropoda > Insecta > Orthoptera > Acrididae > Schistocerca > Schistocerca nitens. The sequence goes on from NC_064618.1 coordinate 660,711,235, forward strand.
TTTGAAGAGTATTGGTGGGTAGGTCATCACAGAGGAGACCCACTGTAGTCCTGGTAGAAATTACGGTATTGGTGGGCCACCAGAGGCGCAGACCCACTGCAGTCCTTGTAGACATAATGGTACTGGTGAGTCAGCAAAGACGCAGACCCACTGTAGTCCTTGTAGAGATAATTGTACTGGTGGGTCACCAGAGGTGCAGACCCACTGCAGTCCTTGTAGAGATGGCCAGCAGCCATATACTGTGTCCAATAGAAACGTGTGCAGTGAAATGGAACTTACAAGTTACTTAATTTGATGAACTGCTGTCAATTACAATTTTATAACATAAGAATACAATAACAAGGTACAAAATACATCATTCAAGAACATAACAATACAGATAACATTTGTAGTACAGGCTTTACAACAGAATAGAAATAAACATATACATCAATGTTACAGGAATTATGAGATAAGTAGATACATAAAAGTTCAGAATAACTTTCGAAACATCAATTTCACACATGAGCATTAAAACAAAACAGAATAAATAATGTCTAAACATCTTTACAAAGAAAATAACATATTATTAATGCAAATTATATTTGAGGATAACAGTATTCCTCATCATAGTGAATAGTATTAGAAAAAAATTCTATGAAACTACACAGAGACAGGAAGAGAACAAATACACAAGGGTACACAAACATATAGTGGGAAAACACAAGGAAAGGACAGTGTTTCTTTTACTGCAGTATTTGGCAAACAAAACTTTCTTTACTTCTCGGAGATCTCCCTTCGTTCCTCATTATTTCCAAAAAGTCCTATCAATACCTGCTTTCTCTAGTCTGTTCATATTTCTTTCAAAATAACTACGGATCATTGTACAGTACTCATTTTGGCCCAAAACGTTTTCATATACCTTCAATGCATTTCTTTCCATTCATCACAACTTGTTACTTATATAGTCTACCCCCTCTTAAGCTAACTTAAATCTACTGAGCTCAGATGCTAAACTAAGGGACGAGGCAATGCAGCAGCACATAAAACAATTAACGCAAACAGCAATGACAAAAAAGTGCAGATTTGCAAAGGAAGCAGCGTTTTAGAAATTAGCGAAGCAATTGCAATATTACGACTAATATAAGGCAATGTGCAGCAAACAAGAAAAATAAATCTGGCTTAGCAGAGTAACACAAATTGAAATTCAGTAGCACTATGCCTGGCAAACAGCATAACTTATACCTAAACATGACAAAGTTCAAGCAGAAAAAGTATTACACTAAAAATGGCCATGTCTAATACCTATGTCACATCTTAACACTAGAGTGATGCATCACAATTTATTCTACAAAAGAAATTAACAAGTACTTGAAAAGAAAACTATGATTGCAGTTCCTGTGAAGGTAAATGTCTTTTTGTGCTCCCTCATTTTTTTTTTGAAAAAATTATTATTTACTCGATCTGTAGACAGAAAATATTTATATTAGTACATCTATAAAATTTTGTTTTAACCAATGCTGCAATGCAGCTAGAAACTAGATATTAAACAAAATGAGTAAATATGTACAAAGGAAGGCATGAAACATCATTCATTAGCCATAGGGCATTTCATAAGGTAGTACAGAAAATCTCTCAACTATCGTAGAAAGACGCTTGTCATAATCAGGTATGCAGATGTAAAAATATTTCTCGTCATTTCATTAGGCATTTCTGTAAATATCATAAATTAAGAGCTCCACAGTGTCAACATATGTTTTCAAGTTCGACCGTGTCGTTTTTGCGATGCTCTCTACAAAGGAACGTCAATAGCGAGGATAATGGCCTCCCCTCTTTTTTTCTACCTGTGCCGCTGAAAAGGGCTCGCAATAATGGCTTTTTCTCCAGGCGTCTGACAGCTGGGTGCCCGCGACGCATTACGTGCAGATGGTCACTTAACTTTCGTACGGAAAGATTTACAACAGCAGTTTCCGCTACAGTGACAGTCTCATATAAAAATATTTCACAGGTCAAGAATTTGCGTTGCAATGGTGTAGAAACAAAATCCTATAAATATAACAGTGTCCAAAAAATTTTCGCCAGCATTGTGATACATTTACGCATTTACACACATTTCCTACCTCTTAAAGTACGATTCTTGGTTTCCAACATCCTTTTTCACAAGTCAGTGTCCCTAACCACTACTCATTACTCCTTACCTTATTACACATATATATATTCATCGACGCTTCTTTAATATTTCATTATATGAAATATGTAGCATAATCAAATTCCTCATATAGCATCAGCTTCTTGACCATACACATACCTCAGCAGCATAATACACATCGTCGTCATAAAAATAACATCATAACACCTCAGTCAAATCTCAAAATCGTCGTAGCTTCCTCCAATAATACCACAACCTAAAAAAATTCTCTGCTCATTTCAATAGTGTCTTCTACCTCAAATGTACTTTAAAATCATGCTCCCTTACCAAATACATCATTCAAAGCTCTCATAGTATCACAATGGTTCCGAAAAAATATGAGCATTTCACAAAGTACAGACAAAATACAATTTCATAAGTGTGAAGTTATCCAACTGTGTAATTACGTAAACATCTGTCACTGACGTAGTAAAAAGAATGTTTGATTCTCTGTCAAATAATCAGATAGCTGTGTAATTTATGTGTTAGAGAAATATGGTACCGATGTGTAAAGTTGTATAAGCAAATACCATATTAGCTAGGGCTCCTTGTGCTCGCCAAACACATGGTACACAAAGTAAGCGTGTACCCCCCTGAGGGTTAATGTAATTATACCCTCAGGTGTTACAGATTACAGCAATGGAATGAAATGTATCATGGAAAACTTTCTTTGTAAATCAAAAATCTTCAAAAATAAATGGCATAAGTACAAAATTAATCTCTCAAATGCGTGTCCTGTAGCGCTAAATGTGCGTCTTGCTGTAAGATAATTCTGTGGAAGTGTCGTAGTTATCGTCCTCCGAAAGCTAAGTTCTGCAGAAGTCAATGTACTTACCTCATGATGAACAAAAGTGAAATGCTTTGAGTATAGATATCGTAGTTATTACGCTTATTGGCGTGATGAAGAAAGTACTGTACAGTAACGTATTGTTGTGCCACGAAAAAGGCTGTCTCATTGTTGCTATACCACAAAAGTTACTACTAAAACATGTTTTACTTTCCAGGACAATACAGAAAAACTGTGCAGATATAAAACAGAAACACTGCAACAGCAACATTGTAAACTGTCACTCATTAGTAGCGTCGTGATAAAAATCGTGTAGCTGTCACATAAACTAACCACTATGTCATCTGGTATCTCACAGAAAGTACTTTAAATCCAGAATGTATTTTCAAGTAAACCAAAATGTTGCATTAAAATTTCATTAGCAGTACTGGTAAATGTCCTAAGAATGTGAGACTTATAGTCGATACGTAATCGTGCAACTAACAGGCAAGAATGTACACACACAATAACACTGTGTCGTCTGCTCACAATAACAATGCATTCGTAATTTCTGATTAAATAAGTTCTCTTGGTTCTTGACTGGATATTTAACTTCAAACATTGTTGCATATTAACAGATTCTAAGTCTGACAAAGCGTACTAGTAACGTGAAGTGAAAAATTTTATGGCAAAGACTAAGTTATAAAGCTGATTATCTTTCAATAAACGGTATTACATGTGAAATGTGGTGTAAACCTTTCCTCTTCACAGTACTCAGAGTTTCAGCTTGAACGAAATTATCATGCAGTATACGTCGGTAAAGAATACTGGAATTTTTCTCAAGGTTAGCTTCTATGTTATTTTTCTCTGAGCCAGCCGGCGCACGTGGGTGCCTGCGGCGCGAGTCATTGTCTGTCTCTTTGTTGGCGCGCGCCGTTATTGGGATTAGGAGACCTAACTTCTACAAATTCACTCTGACGAGAAGGCCCTGCCCTGTTTGAATCCCGCCAGTTCTGATGCAATTCAGGTCTGTCGTTACGAATATATCGTCTGTCGTCATGTCGGTAGATTCCGTAGTTTCTTCCTTGTCCATCACGTGGTGGAGAATTTCTCCCTGAATCGTAACTGCGCGCTGGACCGTTGCGTCTAAAGTTATTCTGTCTCCCTTGATAATAATTATTTTGGTTCCCAAATTGTCTGTTTCTCTGATTGTCTCTGTGATAGTCATTACTGCGGAGAGGTGATCTTTACCTGTAATTATTACTACTCTGCCAACGGTTGTCATACGGGTGGTGTCTGTTTTGGTCACGATTTACGTTATAAGAATAGCCTTGTCGTGTATTATTTCTGTCATCGCAGAATTGTGACAGATGTGACCTGTAATTGTTGTGTTCCTGTTCTCGCGTTCCGCGATTGTCAGTGTCAATTTCCAGTTCTTGTAACAGTCCCTCAAAAGCTTCAATGTCGTCTTTGCAACGTCCTGCCAAAATAATATGTCGTAAATGTTCAGGCAGTTTGATTAAGCAAATTCGGATGAGTTCTGAGGGGCTGTATGGGTTTGAAAGATACTGATTCTTATGCAACATGTCTTCAAAATATTTCATAAGACTGGAAAATTCAGATTGTTCGAAACGTTTCATCATTATGATGCTATGTTTTACTCGGTCTTGTGTAGCTTGAGACCAATACGCTGAGAGGAAGGCATGATAAAATTCTCCTTCACTGTGACAATCGTGAATGACCGATCGCATTCTTACAGCTGGTTCATTCTCCAAGTAGCCACACATAAATTCTAACCTGTGCTCCAATGACCAGTTGGGGGGAAAACAGAGAATTGATGGAGCCACGCTTGTGGATGAATGTCGTTGGCAGAATTCTTAAACGTTTTGAATTTACGTGTAGTAATGAACAGCTTATAGTCAAAATCATCATGTCGGCGAGTCGCATATCGGTCATTGTTAGGTCGTGTCGGCCGTTCCATCTCAAAATTCGGCGCACATTGCCAATTTCTTTCATAACTTCCGAAATGCCCTATGTTATTATTTTGCGGCTTTTCCGTATTTCTAAGTCCCTCATCCCGTATTGGGGCGCGAGTGTCCTCTGAAATACGTAATTCTTGTATTACCTGTGTCAGCTGATCTTGTACTTCCCGGATTTCTCTTTGGTGTTGATTCAGATTTTGTTTCAGTTTCCTAATTTGTTCGCTCTCTTCTGTGTCATTAAAGACTACCGGTTTTGTGTCATTCAGATTATCATCTACCTTCGTAGATAAATTAGTGAACTGATCCGAAAGTTCGGCTACTTTCTCCGATAGTGTACTTATTTCCTCAGTGTGTTTTTCTGAACCAAGTTTCAGAGTATCTACTGTGTCCTTTAAGTTTTCCTGAGATTTTGCAAGTTGCGTAACCGAATCGGTAGATGCAACTGAGTCAAATTTAGCTTGCAAGGTCTCATGATTTTCATGAACAATAGTTTGCAGTTCTTTTATGGCTGCTTCGTGATTCTGTAATGCATTTTCATGCCGCGAAAAAAAAAGGTTGAAAATGCTCACAAATTTGTGTTTTTACGTCGTTACAGACTTTTTGACATTTCGATTCGATTTTATGTAACTCAGTAGTTAAATCTTCACGTGTTTGTTCAAGTGTGGTGTGAAGATTTTGTTCCATTGCGTCTAACTGTTGCTGTGTTTGTCTCTGGTGTTGTTCCATTGTGTCTAACTTTTGAAGATTTTGTTCCACTGTGTCTAACTTTTGTAGCTTTTGCTGTGTTTGTCTCTGATTTTGTTCCATTTGTTTCTGATTTTGTTCAAGCGTTGTGTCTAACTTTTGTAGCCTTTGTCCCATTTGTTGCATTAACTGTAATAACAATGCACTGGTGTCTGAAACACGTTCCTCAGTGCTTTTCGGCAGTGAAGTTGCACCGGCAACATTCACATTTTGACAAGCAGAAAATGTGTCTTGACTTATTTGAGAAAACGGTGAGGACCCAAAACCTGAATCTACAGTATTTGCAAAATTGTGTCCTGTCATTTCGGATTCCTGAGGCGAGCTGTTGCCGACCGATCGATCGATAATGCTTCCCTCTTCACTAATTGTTTCACTGTCCACGCCATTGTTTGCCGCCCGCTCCATTTCCCTATGCACAGTTACCAAATTACTACTTTGAATATTAGTTAATTCATTACACGGTGGCGCTAACACACTGCTTTCATTTTCACTGTCATTTCTCAGTTTACTTTGGAGCCTAGTATTACGTTTTTCACACGCCATTATTGTCACAGTATTTCACGCGACAACACAGAAAAACACAATTTGAAGATCAAAAAATAAGAGAACACATTAACATAACACTGAAAATAATATCTAGTTAATTGCAAGCGCAGCTGCGAAATACTTGGTGCAAATCTACATGCATGCCACAACTGTTTTACTGTACAACAATGAAAAACTACAATTACAAAGGAAATTCTCTCTACAATTACGCGCTAGCAATAAACAAAAGCTACACTAATTACACAAACTACAAGAAAAAAATCAGAAGATTCCAGTGAGGTATCCTCGGCTAAGGGTCGACATATGAAACGTCCTCTTTGAACAATTTATACACGACTGTGCTTAAACTGACACACAATATTTTTTAGCGCAACGCAATCTGACTTTCAATAATCCCTACAAAAGAATGGCCCTGTCTAATATTAACCTATACGTTTCACAAATCACTTACCTTACAAAAATCTTCGTTACACGAACTACTGCAATACAGCGAGCGCCACTACTGCCAGCTAAATAAAAGATTCAAACTACTGAAGGCACTAACTACTGATAGGCATAGTTAGCAAATGACAGATTTTGATAGAGAACAACCAATGTATTTACCTCAATAGTCATAATATATATAGCAGTTCATGACAAATTTCAAAACTCCGCCATCTCTCTCCCCACATCCACCACTGCTGGCGGCTCACCTCCAACTGCGCAACGCTACGCGCTGTTCACACAGCCAGCTGCCTAACACTACAATGGCGAGTATTACAACAATGCAAAGCAGCCACAGACTGCACACAGCACAGCCAGTGATTTTCATACAGAGGTGGCGTTACCAATAAAAAAACCTAAACAGCCTACTTACAATACGTACCATCAAAGCGAGGAAAGTCAGTTTGTAACAGAGGCCGCCATAAAGGACGCGCCGGCAGTACGTCCTGCGACAACCGGCTCGGAACCTCGTCCCGCGCAGCGCAGAGCTGGCTAGGTCCCGTGACGTCACGGCGGGGGAGCGCCCGCGGCGCGGCGGGAGTATTCGTGAATGGGGGCCGGCCGGTCCCGGCGGCGGCGGCGGCGAACCAGAGGCGGCGGCGGCTGCGGCAGTCGCTCGGCGGACTGCGAGCCGACCGGCGGGCGCCCAGGCGGCTGCGGTCTCGCCGCTTATGTGCGCGGAGCGAGCGTGCGAGTGCGTGGCGTGGCGTGACGTAGTGCGACACTGTGCGACGGCGGCCGCGGGGACCGCCGCCATCTCGGTTAGTGCTTGCGTGTGACGGTGCTCAGTGGTATTGCTCCAGGCCTCCCCTTTCATTTGGCTCGGGGATAGATAACGCCGCAGGTGGCTGCACACTAGTCGTACCCGTGACGTCTGACTGCGATGCTCCCACACTTCGCTCTTCACCCTCGTAGCTGCGTTTACCGCACTAAGTGAATCACATTTAGATACCAGAGACCTCGCCAATCCTTCGCCTTACGTTCTCAGTACAACAATACGAGATGGCTACACAGTCATAATATCTTCCTTTGATAACGACGTCTCCAAACGTCGCTGTTCGCACTTCTGGTTGTGTTTCCTCCACAAAGATAACTACAAGTACCTACTAGCCAGTCGTAAAGCAAAAGTATTCCTTGTAAACAACTGGAGACCGACACATCTTTGTCTGCCACTCCGACACAGTCCCGAAGAATACTGATCTATCACGTTTTGGGAATGAGGCGGTGCGAATTCATACGCTTCCTCCGACATTCCGTGTTCGTACCTTTCAGGGATGATCCGAGTGTGGCAAGAGTCAGTCTCCTGGCTCACCGCGGGGATGTGTAGAAGATACTGACCCTATATACCGGTGGAAGAGTTCGAATTCACGCCCATGCTTTCCTGAAATTTAATGCATTATTCACTAAGGCTCGAAAAGCTAGTAATGCACACAGGGAATTGTTGACTTTCCAGATGATGATTTAACTGCCCAAAGAGAAACGCTGATATCATCTACGTTTATCAAGACTACATTTCAGTAATTTGCACAATTACGAGAAGATCGTGAACATATTTCGGTCGCCATTTACATAGTTGGTAGTGTTTACATTTACAATGCTATCATCGTCCCAAACATCCTCACTTATTAAGGTACATTGGTGCGCTGGGGCATAATTAACGTGATTCAAAATTCTCGCAGTATCCATACGCAACGTATAACAAAATTATCCGAATTTGTCTGTAATTCCTAGCGACTGGCATTTCCTGTTTTCTATCCGAAATTCAGTGTATTAATGTTGCACTTCAAAAGTTCGTCCACGAGAAGCTGAGGGTAGTTTTTTAGTTTTACTTTTGTTTCTCGATGTAGTTACCATTAACAGCTTTTAAATTGCAACTATTCATTGTGAGCGCTAACCCCACGTTCCCATTTTTAAGTCACTTTTCAACAGTATCAACAAAATAATAAATGTTCCTCAAACAGTTTTATTACCCGTTTGACGAAACATAGCTAAGCAATCGTTTTACTAATAGATTCTGATCTGAAATTTTTCATTTTGTCTAACGTGAAAATTCAGCTACATGTGAGACGTATTTAATTATTCTCATCATAACAAAAAAATGAAAATGTTCTGATATCATCATTACCATCATATATCACATATGATAACGCATTTTCGGTCTGCTCTCCCATCTGTTTCTTCCTTCTACGAAATTTAACTCTCTCCTTCCGATTTACAGGTATTACAGAACATTTCCCATTTCCTCTGTAACTCTAACAGCTAACTGCTAGTACAGAATATTATTCTCAAAGATACGAAGAGTTTTATGTACTCTGGTCTTTCAGATGCAAGGGTCCAGGTTAGAAACTCTTTGTTTTCCACACGAATTACTGTATCTCGCTAATAGATTGACGCCGTGGTAGTAAAACTAATGGCAAATTAAATGATAAAATCTGGCTACTATTTTGTAATAGTTTATTTTATTAGCCACTGTATAATTCAAATCCCAGTTTCATGTTTAGGGTTTCAATTGACTAGCGGAGTACCTTCACTGCTACGTGAATTTAAGGAAAAAGCTTATCCGGGTATGTTGCTGCTTCTGTGCGTTCCTATGGGGTTGACATAACAACGAAGGTACCTCAGCACACAGATGAAGCCATGGAGATGGAACTGTTCTTCGAAATGTAGCTGCTCAATAAAATGAGCTATTGTATAACTGAGTACGGATTTAACTGCCATCTTTAAAAGAAGAAACCGCTATGTAGCACGAATAATAAAGCAATTCCCCTCCCTCTCGCCCCCAGTCCATCATTGTAAGGAGCACTCCATATCTCAATTTGAACTCCCAGTACTCAGCAGCCTACCACACACTTAAATTTTCCAACAGTCCTACTCATTTCGCATGTAGCGTGCAGTAAGAGAGACTGTTGGTATTCCTGGGTATGAGCCAGAATTATTTTCTTTTCGCTTCGTTGTCATTCTGTGAGATCTGTGTTGGGGAAAGCAGTAAGCCTTTTGACTCGTTTTGTATCGTGGACTGTCGGAGTGTTGGGTAGGACCTCTACAAAATCCGTACAACCACTTCGATGCATTGGTTTTATTCCTCCAACTGACCACAGATTCACAAAACATTACATAAACAAGTAATAATCTTAGATCCTTTCTTTTTCGAAATATTTGATGTCTTGCAAGGAATATCCTAACGACATGATAAGCAAAGAGGGAAAATTTGTTTCTGAAAACATGGTAGCAAAATAAATAATGACCCGCAATGGTATAACAAATTTTTGACCGTATCAGTGCTAAAGAGCTTGAGAGTAAACGCAGATCAATCATGTCGCAGAAGAAAGCGATACAATTTTTAAATCTTGTCATTACTCTTTTTAATCGTCTATCTGTTACATTATTACTCTATTACACACCAATAATCATCGGAGAAATCAAATTAAGCAGAAATCCTATTGAAAATCATTTACACGTTAAATGGATTCTTAAAAACATGCTATTGGAAACCAAAACATATTACATTTTCAAGACTCGTGAAACTGTTAAGTCATTAAAAAACCGAATTCATCTGAAAGTATCACATGTAAAAGACCTTCCTCTTTTTCAAAGTACATAGTGGTGCACGACCGACCAAGCTCTTTTAACAGTCCACAATTTACATAAATAGTTTTAAAAATATATAGCATTTTTTCTTTCCACAGAATTCTGCACCTGAGGAGTTAACCATATATTCCAAATAGCTTTAACATGTTATATAGCATATCAACGCGTAGAGCGCGAAATATTTACAAATTCTGCGCAAAACACAACCTCATGTATAATAACAACAAAAAGTGTAGAAAAAGGCGGGAAGTACTTACGACGCTCTCTAGCGCACATTTCTCCATGTGGTTCTGAAATCAGTCACTAGACTAAAGTATTGATCAAAAGATATGTGTTCCAAATAAAATATCCTCCAGGTACAACACTCTTCCCTACTGAGCGACCACGACGCTACCACCAACGTATGCGTCACGTAAGTATTATGATACAAGATGAGAGAGGGTTGCCCGCGGACGGAAAAAATACAGTATGCGAGTGGAATAGGAAAGGAAATCGATAACACTGGTTCGATGTATCGCTGGCCAGGGGCTGTACAGTGTTTCGTGGAGTATATATGCAGAAGTAGTTTCATATAGCCTAATGTCCATTTCATTGAAAACGCTATGCTTTTAAATCTCTCACCGGCCACGATAACGTACGATCTCTAATTCCTAATGAGAGTCGTAGCTATCCTCTACGGTGTTATGTCTCTAGTCGTGGAAAATGCTTCCGCAGTCGAAGCGCAGCACTCCAAAATTCGTTGAACTCAACAGGAGGGACAAAAATAACAAAATGGCGGCTCAGCGCTGTATACTTCTGTTCCTGCTTAATAAAAACTCTCCCCATTAATAACTGTACAGAGATTCTGTTTCTAGCGCGTGGCAAATACTAGCAATCAGAGGAGATCAAAAATTTCTGCGTTCCTCTCTTGTGGGCGCTTTTGCTTTAGGGCGCTTTTGCTTTATGAAGTTGTGAAAAGCTGATATATGCACTCGTTTGTCAAGAGAATCTTGGCGGAACAGAAACGCGATCGGTGCCAAGTGCGATTCTAGTTAGCACATCCACATGTGGGACATCGCATATATCACGGGGGCAGCTACTGGAACGCCGGGCGACAGGTGTGACGATCTGAAGGAAAAATACACTCGCATCCATCCGTCTCAACGCAAAACTCCAGAGGACATTCTTCACGCAAGAGCGCCAATCCTCAGCACAGCAGCAGACTTTAGCTAAGTTCCCTTACTGAAACCATCAGCGCTTGCGGTCGATGGAAGGGCAAATTTATACGTGTCTGGGGAAAAGAGAAATCAGATCGGGGAAAATCTGGCGTCATATGATCCGCACCGTGCCACTCACACCGGATATCCAATTCCGTACGATGAGGGCGGCCGCTGAGGAAGACCAGGGAGTTCGATGCCAGAGAACGCAGTAGTGGTCAGACAGAGCGAACGTTTCTGATGTAAACCGAGCGAGGTGGGTGGGTGATGGATAGGACAGTGGACTCGTGACCGAGAGGACGGGAGTTCAGTTCTCCTTCCGGCCACTCACATTTAGGTTTTACGTGATCTCACTTAAGCAAATGCCAGGATGGTTCCTTCAAAAAGAACCAAGCTGATTTCTACTTAACTTCTCCCTTCTCAGCCAGAGCTTGTGATACAACGACCGCATCATCGACTGGTCGTTAACATTATCCTTCTTTCCTTCGCTACCAATTTTCTCCGCCATACCTGTAGGGTGGCTCAAGGGAAGTAGTACATTTCATTTCGTTGTTATGAGGTTTAGCGTGTAATTCCAACCATATAACTTACAGATATCTACTCTACAGATATTGCAATTACTGAGAAAACAAACGGAAGATTTTTTGTTAAAAATACAGAAAGTACAGCACACAAACGGCTTCCCCCATTTGTAATTCATTGCTGAAAATGTTCGGGGAAACTCATTACGTTCTGAAACATTTCTTGAGAAATACCCTATATCTCCACCCGGAGTGCGACTTTCATGTCATCAGTGTTGTGGGGTCCCGTGAATTCTTTTTTTTTTTTTTACCTTCGGATGATCCCACAGGAAAGAATCGTGGACTTAAAGATCAGGCTATCTCGCGGGGCATGGGATGTCATACAATAGTGAGAATAATGATGTGGAAGTGGCTTTCTGTGTAGTCATTGCATTATGGGCCGCGTAGGCCACAGCCCCATCTTGCTGTAAACGTACCGTATTTAGGAGGTAGTGTCCCTGCACCCCTGAAATGATGAAATCGTTAATCATGTCAGCATTCCACTCGGAAATGACACTCACTGGCCGACCGTTGTTGTCTTAAAGAAAAGAAAGCGGGGGTGGGGGGAATGGCTCAACGATTCTGATGGACGGTCCAGTACCTTGTGTCCGAGTAATATCGGAAGTTTTGTTTACTAACACACCCACTCAGATGGAAGTTTGCCTCACCAGATATTACATGATTTGTCAGATGTGTTTCATTCTCGTCTGCTGTGCGCAGTAACGTTGTGCAGAAATTACATTTATTCACTTCACCTCGCGACCGTAGCAGTTCAGCCACTTGCAACTTGTAAGGATGAAACCTTAAATCCTGTTTCACAATCCTCTGCAAAGACGTGCGAGGAATTCTTAACTTTGAGGAATGGCAACGGATGGGTCGCTGTGGGCTGTGTTGCACAGCTGCATTCGGCGTTCGATCTGTCGCTTCGCATCCGTTACGCTTCACATTGGTTTTTTACCTCTCTCACCCCACTGTTTTATCCACACGGATCATGCTGTCCTGTGTGGAGCACTGAAAAGACGGTCTCTCCCACGGCGCACTGTGCGTTGGGCCGCCACAACGTTCTGCCCACGACAGAACTCTTACACTGCCTCATTACGCACTTGCACTGTCCAACGTTCCATGCTGAACAAAATAATATACTACTTGGTTCGTATTATATGCGGTGGATGGTGCGAGGACATCCACAGTTTAGCAGGGTAGGTAACTGAAAATGTAATATTTCCTGTAATGCACCCTCTAACAAACTGAACCTCTGCGGAAGGAACGAAATATACCTGTACCTGTCATGTTGCTTCTTGGTGCAGAAAAAAAGTTTTCTGGCATCTGATCGGGGTTTTTCAGGAATACCCATTTCGAAACGACGTTTTTCCTACAGTAACATTGGCCGTAAGGGGAAGCACAGCTCCGAAACAAGGGCGCGAAATTAGATGTATGCTGGTCAACGATTGGACAAAGAGTCTGACCAGACCTTTGGAATGTGTTGACATACACCAATATATGTGTAATAAAGATATGTTTTATTGTGGTTTTACGACATAACCGCAAATAGTTTCACAATGCTGTAACCGCTTTGCACCAGCCAGTGGTCATCTTCAGACTGAAGGCATATGCTGCGAGCGGCGGCTGAAAATTCGTGTTACGTTGTGAGCATAATTATAGGAAACACTGGGAGTAATAGGTAGAGGGCCATTCTAAGTACCTATAACTACAAAAGTTTAGAACACGGCTGCGTGGTCACCGATCGTTTACGAAGTAAAATTAAAGAACACGGTCGCAAAAAAGGAGTCTTTTGACTTAGGTTTCGACACTGTTATGACTGCCTTCATCAGAAGTAAAACTCTCAAACTGGCTAATAACATAGTTACAAAATTAAAGTGAAAGAAAAAATATTTAATTGTAAACACTAACTAGTAGTACCGAAAAGAAACAGTACTTACATGTCACGTATAAAACTAAATATCAAGCGATAAACCTTTAGTCACAAAATTTTTAAATATGTATTCTGTTTTAAAAATTTTGTGACTGTGTTATAGGCCGATTTGAGAGTTTTACTTCCGATGAAGGCACTCATAGCAGTACCAAAACATAGGTCAAAAGACTGCTTTTTTTCATCTGCAGTACGTCATTTTTTTTCCAAACTGTAACAGGAAACTTTTATTGATCTCCACCACACATCTCAGAGGGCAGTGCCTTTATCTTCGTGTGGATTTATTTAAATTAACAAGGTCAGTCGGACAACCGTTTGAGTTAGCATACAGATTCTAGGATTATGGGGTTCACGCCCCGGCCCGGCGGACTGACGACGAGGGCTGGCCTCATCCCCATCCGACTAAGTGAATACCGGGCTGGTACCCACGTTCCGCTTCAGTTACCCGGTTCGTCAATATTTAGCAATCTTTCGCACATTCTTCCCATTGCGTAACACTAGACGCAGACGCTGACAATTGGGGTATACTAATTCTATCCTGGGAGGGAGGGGGAGGGGAATTAGTGGCGACAGTACGGATATCTGGCCACCCTGTAATCTAAAAATTAATGTGCTGATCCCAGGAAGATACGCGATAAAGGCCCAAGAAAACGAGGAGATATGTACACGCTCAATTTCTAGATATGGAGAATGTGCGTATGTACGAGGTGAAAAGCAGCCTGTGACCACTGACAGACAGTGCCACATACTGTCCAGAAAAATCGTACGTACAACTCGCCTATATTTCTCTAGTGAAAATAAATGTTTCTCACAATTCATATTCAAGCATAATCCTCAGAAACAATCAATATAAGTGCCTCGTTACTCAATTGATGTCAATGACAGTCAGCAGTACGATGAATCTAAAGCGTTCGCATTTAAAGGTAAATGTCGTGTGACCAGGGCATCCCGTCGGGTAGACCGTTCGCCGGGTGGAAGTCTTTCGATTCGACGCCACTTCGGCGACTTGCGCGTCGATGGGGATGAAATGATGATGAGTAGGAGAGCACAACACCCAGCCCCTGAGCGGAGAAAAGTCCCTGAGCGGAAAAATTCCCACCCGGGAATCGAACCCAGGCCCTTAGGACTGACATTCTGTCGCGCTGACCACTCAGCTACCGATGGGGGACAGGTGACAAAAAAAGTCACCCGAATAATTACAAACATATCTAGAACGTAGCAGAAGGTTTCGCTGTTAGGACGGTTCGTTGTTCGGTGCTGTTGCTTGTCTTCAGAAAATTATAAAATGTATGTTAATTCATGTATGTCTTCTTCCTCCTCCTCCTTCTTCTCCTACTTTTCCTCTTCTTCTTCACCATCATCATTAAGGATCTCCTATGTACTTTACCGTAGTTAGTTATGATTATCCCTACTGTTCTTGCATATTTTCAAATGTTATCCATCCATGTTACACTCTTCTGCTCTTATCCCTTGGAATCTAACAAGGAACTCTCTCGATCCACCTACCATCCATTAGCATAGCTACATGTTCTGCCCATCTCCATTACGTTTACATCACGACATAATCATCTCTTTCACTCCAGTCTCTTGTATGATCGATTTTCTAGTTCTCCTGCCTCTCCAAGTAATTTATAACATGCATTTCTACATTGTTTGCAACCCACAGTTTCTGATTTTTTTCGCATTACAACTCCAAACAGTGAATATTTACAAGAACGTGTTTGGAATTTCTGCGCATGTTTCGGAGAGACAGGCGTTATCCAAAAAAAGTGCTTTACGCTCTGCATGTTCTGCTTACAATGGGATTTAGATTATACGACCCTAGAAATCGTCAAAGTAGTTGCACAGTCTGTTATACACTGAGTATGAGAGAGAACAACACGGTACTTAATAAAAAATGAAACAATACACCTGTGCCTGTTGTATTAAGAGCTAGAGTGAATTTTTAAGTTGCTTGTTTTTTTCACGTACTCTATGGCTGAGTATTTTATTACAGTTCGTAACTCTGATACTTATGTAAATAGTTGCTCTTAAACGTTTAGAATCTACATCAAGTACACGTAAAGTAACTGACATATGTGAGTAGCGGAGCTGACAACCGGACCAGCCAGTGGCGAGATACATATCAAATTTTTGGGCTAGCGATTAATCACTGAAGCAGGTAATTACATCGACTGATAACCACAGCAGTTGAGTCCCATAGTGCTCAGAGCCTCAGGTAATTACATCTTAAAATATCTTTTGTGCTCTGGGCAGAAAGGAACAATATTTCCAGTACAGTGATCGCTGCGTTCGTACTTGATCATGACGTCATTTGGTCATTTGTGCTCCGGTTGTGTTCTCAAAATATGCTGCAGGTGGGATTCAGTGATGACGGGGCGTAGCTCCGTCAGAATCAGCGTAGAAAATGATGTGTACCAGTAATGCTTGAGAGGTGGAGTGGCATTGGCCGCTAGGTGTGTCTCAGAGGTCTTTAGCTATTTAATATTTTTAATGTATCAAAATGTACAGATCTTTCAGTTGATTCTCCAACTAAACGGAAAAAGTTCTAATTTTTTCTTCGCTCTTACGTATTTTGGTTCCCAGAATGTATTTCTACTTTTTAACTGGACAATGCTAACATGTGATCAAAATTTCTTATGACAGTGCACGTTTTGCAAATATTTACCCTACAAGCTTATGAATTTATATTCACATTTTTATGACGTTTGATATCGTCTGCAAATTTCATCCGATGTAATTACATCCTGATACCAGAATACAGTACCAACATAGGTTACAATGTTCAAAGACGTCAGTTCAGTTAATTTCGGACTACTAAAATGAATTTTCACGGCGAATGACTTATTTTTATTGTAAGCTCTTCAAACAAGTAAATCTACTGCTATTCTGTCCGTGATTGCAGAATCGACGTTTCACCTCAATTTTTATGAATCGTCTCATCGTTGTCTTCGCGATTGAGGTTAACGATGTGAACGGGAGGCGGTAATGAGCCAGTGGCCCACCGGAATCATATGCTATTAGGGAATTACATCAAAGACGATAGACCATTATACACCCAACTATGCCGTGAAATAAGTGGTCCAGCTAGGCAAAACACATTGGTAGTAAGTACAGTATCAGCTAATACTACGATACGCACGACAAATCTTAACGAAATGATACGAAATTCAATACCGTAAAAATGTCAACTTGCCCTCGATTGTGTGAAATCTGAATTTCGCACAACGAAGAAAGTCACCTTGATCAATACATTGAATTTTTTTCACGAGTTAAATGGTAAGAATGATCAAGCACAAAACGTTGAACGGTAGTAGGTGAGTGAATGTTGCAGACAGGAAAAGGCGTTTTTGCGGGACGCCTGTTTGCCATGTACAATGTAAATTACCAGTATAACACTTTTGAAAAATAATATTGACAATAAAGGCATTGCGCTCTGTTTGAAATTAATCCGATGAAGGAATATGAAATGGAAAGCAGACTAGCTTATGAAACAAAAGATGTTGCCCTCTATGGTCGGGTTTGTTTCACCGACGCGTGTTGTGACCGTCAGCATATTTTACGTACACTGGTTTATGCCATACAGCTTCAGATTTACGGAACAAATGCTGTTTCACTTTCGCTTCCTGTTTCAACAAAACTGTAACAGCATTCGTATCTAAATTTCACAACATATCCGAATATAATAGCCGCTTGCATACATTGACACCTTCGTTTATAGCGTTTCAATGGCAGCTCATTTTCAACCTCTACGAAGGCAAGTACGTATCAAAGTGTAGTATTTTTCAAATTATTAGGTCATCAAAGCGTATTTTAAGCGTACGTTATAGTTAAAATATTAATTCGAAATACGATCAGATACTTCTCAGGACAGCCATAGTTCTGTTTATTTAAGTAGTTTACATACTTTCAGACAATGAAGCTGCCGACCTGAGTGATAAAATATGGCATTTCAGTCTTCGATCGCTATTCTGCCCATATGGGCAGCTAGCCCGAAACCGGTAATTGAAAATAAAGAATAGCGATCGAAGACTGAAACGCAATATTTTATTTAATGAACGATCGCGGAATTCCCATTGAGACAATCATGTCTAGTTTTGAGAAACTTGAGGTGTCTACCCGAAAGTTAGCCTCAACATGCTAATTGTTGATTCAACCATTCTTGTCCGCCTGTGGTAGAGATTCTACCGTCTAGGTGTCTCGAGAGCAAATCGAGGAAGGCAACCCGTGTCGAGAAACGTCATCCAATCTCGCTATAAGCGTCGAAGTTACAGGCACCGACACCTGCCCTTCTGCAGCGGGTGTGGCCTTGTACGCTGGCGGACCCTAGTCTGAAAATCACGCAAAGTTGTTTGTTATTCAATAATCGCACTGATTACCACTATCGCCAATGAAGGAGACCAAGCTAGGTGCTGCCTAGAAAGGCCTCGTCTCCTATGCGATGTTCTGTTCCCTCGGTGGATGATGCTTTTGGACTCCGGTTTCTATCCGCAGTTTATTTTTCTTTTGGAAACCTCTCAAATATCTAATGCTTTTCGGTATACAGGAGAAAAATAAACTGCAAACTGAAACCTGTGACCGATACTGTGATCCATCTAGACAACAGAACATCGCTTTCAGAGGAGACAAGGGTTTTTGAACGCTGCGGCTAGTCGCATTTTCTCCATTGGTGATCATGACAATCAGTCGCGACGACAGGATAACAAACAACGTCTCGATACGTTCCGCCTAGGGTCCGTCAGCGTACAAAGTCACTTTTGCTGGCCTAGTATCAGGCGCCGCCGCCTATAACTCCGACGCTCTGTACCTTCGTTGTATGACGTTTCCGGACAAGGGTCCCTATGATAGATTTCTTCCTCAAGATATCCTCTATGACCCTTCGAAGAATGTCGTAACATTCTGGGACACACTGTGTAGGGCGAGACAGCTTAAACAGACAACCCCAAAAACATCCATCACTAGTAAATATACCTAGGTGCGGTTTCCGTTAAGCTACAGCCGATAACGTGACGAATTTTGTGGCGTATCCAAGTAATTATACTTTAACGTTTGTACCTGCCGACTTGGTTTAATTTTTTAAAAGTAGAACTCTAGTATTTCTTCCAGTGAAAGTTTATAAAATTATAAAACTGTCGGCACACGGACCGTGCTGTCGAACGTCAACGTTGAGCGTGCTGAATTCAACGTGCTGCTGAACGCTCAGAAACGATGCGACTTTGCATACGGTACGGGAGTCCCAACGTAGTATACGCGATCGCAACGCACTCCAGCGGCAGTTGCGTGATATTTCTAGTTCCTAAATCACACTGTTGTTAAACGGGAACGCGTAAAATTCCCACCTTAGCTCTATTAAAACGCACATTTCCTCCTTGGCCATATGCTAGTCACGTTGTTCTATATGTAATATACACAAATAAAAACTTCAATACCTATGTATATGTTTTAAGACGAAAAGTATAGCACCATGTCCAATCAATAAGGACACAGGCTTATAAAAGTTCCTTTACAAACAGTGAGACACAAATTTGCAAGGTCCTTCTTACTTGATCACTGTTCCTACAAAGTAGCAGAATCTTTTCAACACGTGAATTACGAAACTTAAAAGAAAAAGGAGCAAAATCCCTTATACAACCAGCGCAAGCTGCCCTTTAGATTGAGCCAATCGAACTAACTCACTCCTCAAACTTATATTGACATAACATCAAATATTACGCCATATGCTTATTTTAAACTAATAATAAAGCATCAGAGCCTATTAAAAACGCGAATGTTAGGAAAAATTTTGGGATGTTGTGTGAGACGCGAGCCAACGGCATAACACGGATTTTGTTGGTATCGGTAACGCCACTCACTACGCTACACCGACGACGAAACTTCCTTAATCAAATACGCACTACCCTAACCGACTACAAATTTTGGATAACCAAAGTTAGTATGTTGCCACTTGCTGAAAGCTTTAATCGTAGCTATTCTACTAATTCAAATTTAATTATAACAAATTTTACCAAGAACAATGCGTTTTTGGTGGATCCTCAGTGTGTCGTTGCCTTCAAAAAAATGGTTCAATTGGCACTGAGCACTATGGGACCTAACATCTAAAGGTCATCAGTCCCCTAGAACTTAGAACTACTTAAACCTAACTAACCTAAGGACATCACACACAGCCATGCCCGAGGCAGGATTCGAACCTGCGACCGTAGCGCTCGCGTGGTCCCAGACTGAAGCGCCTAGAACCGCTCGGCCACAACGGCCGGCCGTTGCCTTCGCATGAATTACTTTCATTATACGCACGTTGCAATAATTCTTTTGCCACGAATATTATGTTCTCATTATTTTACTGCAACGAATCATACAGTTAACAAAGGGTTTCCGAGTGATTCTCAATCTGCTGGTGCTCAGAAACGGCACATACATGCGTATAGGCTTGAACTGAAAGCCAATATGGCGCCTCACAGCACTGTGCTGAAGGGAAATGGCGTGCATGTGTCGTAGTTCGCGTTGTGCTACCTCATTGGTCAACGCTCAGAAGCACGCTCAGAATATCCTGACATGCTAGAAATAGCTCTGCACGTTCTGAAAGACTCCCGAACGTGCTATTCCACGCTATGACTTGAGAAACTCGGCACAATCAACGCTCAACGTTCAGATCCACGGTCCGTGTGCCGACGGCTTAAGTATCTAAATGGAAAGCGTCTACAAAGCACCATGAACGTAGTGAGCAATTTCTGCTGTCTCTGCCAACCACCGTAAAGAACGAAATATGCATAATGGGTCCGGGCAAAAGGCACTATTGGTTTCCTTCGTTTAAAGAAGACGAAATTTCGCAGCTCATCTCACGTGGCACTGGTACGCACAATTTTTCAAAATCGTTTTAAGGTGCCGCAGAAAGGCTTACGTCAAGTAACAATACACTGCGGAGTATAATTCTGTACCCCACAAGCCACCTTACGCTATGTGACCGGGGGGGGGGGGGGGGGGCGTACTCATCACCGTGGAAAACAAAGCGACAGGTCAGCGTCGTGGCCTCTAGATCTCCTCGAGATCGATTCCCAGCTTGATTGCAGATTTTATTCGTTCGCTGACCGCTGACTGAGTGTTTGTGTTGTCCTCATCATTTCATTTCATCTTCCTCGACGCGCAAGTCTCTGAAGTGGAGACAAATAAAAAAACTTGCACCAGGCCACCGAACAACCACAGATACTATCGCCCGGGCAATAATCCCATACGATCACTTTATTTTTCTCTTTTGTATTAATCCGTCCTAGTATAGATACGAGAGTGATTTAGAATGTTTTATCTTCGACTTGTTTCGTGGATGAATTACATTTCTCGGAAAATTTTCCAATGTTAGTATTATGTGTTCACTTAACCTTAGGCCGATTTGCACATTTAATGACATTCAAGAAGACCGTCGAAAAGAGACCGGGAACATACTAAATGTTAAGATAAAACCTGCTGGCACAGTACAGCTTCACTTATCTTGCATTATGAAAATTTGCTGCCAGTCCGGATTATGCAATGTGACGCAGCTTTGATTTTCACAGTTTGCACGTTTCCTGTCTTTTCCCAAAAAGATGCTATTGTGAACTTAAAGGCTTGAAACGTTCAATTATTTCAGATGCTTCTTAGTTCAAGAAAGTTTCAGAAACACTCAGGTGCGATTTTAAAACAAAAAAAATAAACATAACCGGCTGTAAGGGGAATGACCAGAAGACATCGCTGTATGTCTGCAAAACGAGTTATACCGTCGGGGTGCAAACCTGAGAATGCTTAAAGCTCCACAGTGGTAAACTAAACGGTAATTACGAAACTGGAGAGTGTTAAGGTGTTTAACGAATGTAGATACCAGAGAATTGCCAACTGTGAAGGTTTGTCCAGTGCAGGGTCAACATTCCCAGGGCGTTATGTGCTGACATAAGCAAACATCTGTTCGGTGGCTGGGCAAGCACGCCTCGTTCGCACCTTTACCAAGTATTTGCCGTTGGCTGGGCGGTTCTATTTGAGATGATACCAAAGGGAGCCGCTGCGTACACACGGACACGAAAAAGCTGTTTGCCTCGACAGATTGACGACTAAACTGGAACCAGTCTTGAAAAGATATTCCACATAACTCTGAGAGCACTATGCAGACGCTATGACGTCGACTGCAGGCATCTTT
Source organism: Schistocerca nitens (assembly GCF_023898315.1). NCBI lineage: Eukaryota > Metazoa > Arthropoda > Insecta > Orthoptera > Acrididae > Schistocerca > Schistocerca nitens. Next base: position 660,733,355 of record NC_064618.1, read on the forward strand.
AGAACGCGTCGCAAACGACGGCCCAGTGAACTTTCGTAAACGTGCAAAGACGTCTTCGCAGTAAAACGCTGTACAAATAAATCGCAACTGCACAGCTACTTTGGATCTTGTATGTTGACTTTTAGCAACGTTCAGGGAATACGTTTATATGCGTAAACCGTAGTCATTGCACCTGTCGCGTTAGTTCACTATGAATATACAAGCTTTCACCAATAACTGCTTTTATCTTCTCCACGACAGCAACCAACTGTTGAAGTAATAACAACACCACACACACGTATTTGCGACGTTTACGACCAGAGACTACATTCACACCAATGACGAAATATATCACTTGCTGCGTCCTTGTTTCCGTCACCATTTATATTGCATGACATACACCTAAACAACTACGCTTTCAAATAGACACTAGATTTTTCACATTTTTCGCTTGGGGCATGTCGTCCCGTGATAACATCAAAAATGGTTCCTCATTCGCGGCTCTGACAAATGTTTTTGGAATACTTTGTTTGGTTGTAAAACATATCCTATGACTGGAAATCTCATTCCCGTATATTCCAAATTAGGGCTCCATATGACTCATTACAAGTATTTTGAGGGGGTACCGAGGTTAGCCTGCCATTGAAATAATTCGATGGTGAAAGTAGGAAATCTATGCCGGGCCAGAAATCAATGGTTCAAATGGCTCTGAGCACTATGGGACTTAACATCTGAGGTCATCACTCCCCTAGAACTTAGAACTACTTAAACTTAACTAACCTAAGGACATCACACACATCCATGCCCGAGGCAGGATTCGAACCTGCGACCGTAGCGGTCGCGCGGCTCCAGACTGAAGCGCCTAGAACCGCTCGGCCACAACGGCCGGCATCAAACCTTGATTTTCCGCTCTACACGAGAGGTCGTCATAAGCGTTTCCGCTATCCGAGCACACTTTCAGTCCGACACATATTCTGAACTTATCGCACACTACGAACAAATGACAGGGATGGTACTTAGTAGTGTGTGATAAGGTGAGAATTTGGGTCGGACGGAAAGTGTGCTCGGCTAGCCGAACGGTTAAAAATGGTTCAAATGGCTCTGAGCACTATGGGACTCAACTGCTTTGGTCATTAGTCCCCTAGAACTTAGAACTACTTAAACCTAACTAACCTAAGGACATCACACACATCCATGCCCGAGGCAGGATTCGAACCTGCAACCGTAGCAGTCGCACGGTTCCGGACTGCGCGCCTAGAACCGCGAGACCACCGCGGCCGGCCCCCGAACGGTTAAGGCGACCGCTCGCGTATAGAGGGAAGTCCGGGTTCTTGACCTTCTCCAGCACAAATTTTCGATCTTCACCATTGAATTATTTCAACGCCCAATTGCGACTGCCGTCGTTACATCCCTCGAGATATTCATTCATATTTACGGCCTCTGTATAAAAGACATTGGTGTCAGTTCTGTCGGATATGTCCGACAGAGCAGACACCGCACATCATTACCATCTAGCCTGGTACTTGTCTGAAAATTGCCTGACTCTGCAGCCAGTCATTACTCGAACAGCTCACTTTAAGAGATAGGGAATCAAAAGTAAAAGAACGGAAACTTTGCAATCCATCGGTGTCAAGTGCACACTTCCACGTACAGCTGAAAGCAAGTGCTGTACTTGTATTAAAATTGCTGCTAAATATTCTAATTTTCACAGCCCCTTCCATAATTTAGCTCCAGTACCGTATTGCAGTTCCTGGGATTCAACCATCAAAGCGTCATCACTGTGACGACGGTGGCATAGTGAGCACCACTACATCAGTTACATCTGCGTGATCCCATTACTTCCTAGACAATGACAGTGGTGCAAAATATAAATTTTGACGTCCAGAAATGTCAGGCTAATTAAAGTATTATTTTTTATTTTAGCCATTAGAAATGGTAAAAACAATGGGCTTTTAATACAAAATAATTTTTCCTGCTGCCACACGCGAATTTTTTCTTATCTTTATTGTAATATGTAAACACATTCAAATGCTTTTCCCCAAATTTGTCATTAACTACGTATAAAAATAGAGCATTAATTAAAATATTTCACGTGTGTATAGTTTAGGTTAGTTATGTTAGTTTCATTTTCCATGTTTCACGAGCAGCCTTGCCGCAGTGGATACGCCGGTTCTCGTCAGATCACCGAAGTTAAGCGCTGTCGGGTGTGGCCGGCTCTTCGATGGGTGACCATCGGGCCGCCATGCGCTGTTGCCAATTTTCGGGGTGCACTCAGCCTCGTGATGCCAACTGAGGAGCTACGCGACCGAATAGTAGCGGCTTCGGTCACAGAAAACCATCATAACGACCGGGAGAGTGGTGTGCTGACCACATGCCCCTCCTATCCGCATCCTCATCTGAGGATGACACGGCGGTCGGATGGTCCCGATGAGCCACTTGTGGCCTGAGACGGAGTGCTGCTGCTGCTGTGCATGCTGACCGAATGTCGGTAAGGAGTTCTTGTGGTAGGCCGTTACATTCCTCCACCAACGCGGTTGAGAGCTGCTGAATGATCCTTGGTGCGTGCAGACGTGCTACAATACATCTGCCCAATGAATCCCACACGGTCTCGATGGTATTCCAGTCAGGGGAACAGGTAGGGCCTTTCCTTCGGCAAATATCCTCTCGTTCCACTATCTGCTCCAACTGCGTTGTTCGATGCGGTCGCTCACTGTCGTCCACAACAATGAAGTCAAGGCCGTACGAGTTCCTCAAAAGACACACATGGAGAAGAAGTACAGGGTGACAATAACTTTGACCGATGAGCGTACCATGTTCACAGATCTTGAGGACAGTATTGACATGTAACGTTATGCGTCCCAACGGCGTAGCCCCTGCACCACCAAATCGACAATGTTCGATAACGTTGGCCGTTTTCGACGTGTTTCCGCCTCTCGACACGTGTGGGTACGTCTAGCTTTGGTGGTCCAGGTGTTACGGTGTTGAGATGCATAGTGTAGCATGGGCGTAATACCAACCAGATATTTGGACTTGACATACTCACGGGTCAAGGCTATTGTGACACTGTAATCCTTCCGTGCCATTCGTGCACCCAGGTTCGTCGTTGAGTACACCATCGGTGGCGCTCCTGTCTGTGATGCAGCGTCAAGGGTAACCGCAGCCATGGTCTCCGAGCTGATAGTCCATGCTGCTGCAAACGTCGTCGAACTGTTCGTGCAGATGGTTGTTGTCTTGCAAACGTCCCCATCTGTTGACTCAGGGATCGAGACGTGGCTGCACGATCCGTTACAGCCATGCGGATAAGATGCCTGTCATCTCGAATGCTAGTGATACGAGGCCATTGGGATTTAGCGTGGCGTTCCGTATTACCCTCCTGAACCCACCGATTCCATATTCTGCAACAGTCATTGGATCTCGACCAACGCGAGCAGCAATATCGCTATACGATAAACCGCAATCGTGTTAGGCTACAATCCGACCTTTATCAAAGTCGGAAACGTGATGGTACGCATTTCTCCTCCTTACACGAGGCATCACAACAACGTTTCACCAGGCAACGCCGGTCAACTGCTGTTTGTGTATGAGAAATCGGTTGGAAACTTTCCTCATGTCAGCACGTTTGAGGTGTCACCACCGGCGCCAACCTTGTGTGAATGCTCTGAAAAGCTAATCATTTCCATATCACAGCATCTTCTTCCTGTCGGTTGAATTTCGCGTCTGTAGCACGTCATCTTCGTGGTGTAGCAATTTTAATGGCCAGTAGTGTACATTATGACATTACGCTACCCGACACCATAACAGTGGGACCACCAAAACGACCATTTAACAGCAGGTTACTGAATAATATGCCGACGTGCACGTAACTTCAATAAGCGGGCTCGACCAATGCACGCCATGGCACATCGTATCGAAGCTGCTAGTCAGTAGCCAAAATAACAGTGCGACTAAAGAAAAGCCAAAAACGTTTTTATTTGTTCGAATTTATTTATTTCACTCTCCTCTGACTGGTGCTGGATTAGTGCACAGCAATATAAAATAAATAAATAAGACTAACGCGAACCATTAAGTAATAGGCCGGCCGAAGTGGCCGTGCGGTTAAGGGCGCTGCAGTCTGGAACTGCAAGACCGCTACGGTCGCAGGTTCGAATCCTGCCTCGGGCATGGATGTTTGTGATGTCCTTAGGTTAGTTAGGTTTAACTAGTTCTAAGTTCTAGGGGACTAATGACCTCAGCAGTTGAGTCCCATAGTGCTCAGAGCCATTTGAACCATTAAGTAATATCAGCCTGATCGAGAGCATGCGTTTACTGACCTACCGCACTACTCACAAGGAACCCCGTGAGTCTGTACTATCGCTCGTTTGAAAGTGTTGTGTTGACGATTCTGACAGGAGAAATATTAGCTGCTAATAACTCACCAGTAGGGTGACAGAAATCAACATCCAGGACACGCATCTGGTTATGGGATGTATGTATTACACTTCACGCAATGGACATCGTCGACATTGAAGACTTGTTCAAAACGAACCGTTAACCTGCATCATGAACACAGAGTGAAAAACGACGCCCCACAGTGATCACTAAGATTAGCACATCAACATCGAAGGCGAACTCCTTGCAAACCGTCCAGGGCGATTACCTAGATATCCACTCTTAAATAATGCATATAGAATCATTTTCGTGTAACTGGGTGGTGAGAACTGATTGGTTGAGATGGCATGCAACCGAATGCGAAACAGTTTGATGTGGAGCTTATCGTGCAGTTGGCTATCCTCTAAGGATTCCTGCGCATAATGCGATAATATGTTTCATAGGCACGTGTAAAACAAACATTCAGAGGCTGACTTCGTCCATTGGTTCCAGGTGGTATGACTTGCAATGTTACACACCCTTCTGGAGGGATTCCTTGCTCCATAGAGGTACGATTTTTGTACGCAGACCAGGAAGCAAGCAAAAGCAAGTTTTTTGACTAGCTATTAGCCAAAAGTAGTGCTCATACCATAGTAGTTGTTCTCTTACGCCCATTTTCCCATCCTTGTTAGCCGTGACGTAAATATTCCGTAATGCCCTTGCTACATTAACCACACGAGAAAGAATCGTAGGAGGCAGAGAACCTCCAATTTCTCGCAGCATAATAAATAACTTTCCAGCCAATTTATCATCCAGATTAACACTCGGCATAATTTCAAACAAATGCCTTAGGCATTGAAACTAGTTGACCTTCCTACAGTTCCCTGGGTGCCTCTAATTTTCAGGCTGCCTTTCATATGCATTTCCTCTTCAAAGCCCGATTGATCGGAATTGAAACCAAATTCCTTACTGAACGATATGTTAAGTTTGTTTATTTCATCTACAAAATTTTGGACCGATTCCTCAGTTTGCTGTGCGTCGTCAAAAATGGCTCTGAGCACTATGGGACTCAACTGCTGAGGTCATTAGTCCCCTATAACTTAGAACTAGTTAAACCTAACTAACCTAAGGACATCACAAACATCCATGCCCGAGGCAGGATTCGAACCTGCGACCGTAGCGGTCTTGCGGTTCCAGACTGCAGCGCCTTTAACCGCACGGCCTGTGCATCGTCAAGTTGATGCTTTGTTTGAAATTTCGTTATCTTCTTTCCTCAAATTCTGTATCACTGTTTCAAGCTGTGCAACCATCCAGCCGGCCGGGGTGGCCGATAGGTTCTAGGTGCTACAGTCTGGAGCCGCGCGACCGCTACGGTCGCAGGTTCGAATCCTGCCTTGGGCTTGGACGTGTGTGATGTCCTTAGGTTAGTTAGTTTTAAGTAGTTCTAAGTTCTAGGGGACTGATGACCTCAGATGTTAAGTCCCATAGTGCACAGAGCCATTTGAACCATTTTTGCAACCATCCTCTGCTTCCCCTGAAATCACTGTAATCTAAGTCGCGCACAGTTTTATATGCATCAGGTAGTAGGTCCATGCATACATATCCTGTAAATTGTACAGAGAACCTTTCAAACGCGCAAACACCAGTTTCTGTAACAAGTGCGCCTTATACTCCCTCGAATATCCGTAGTTTTTCTTATGCACTGCACAGTCGTATTGCTGCGGACTTGTTCTAAAGCTGTTCATTATGGTTTTTATTTTTTTTACTATTCTGCGGATGATCTTCCATGTACGTAATTATGTTTATTACCTGTGCCATGCAGAACGATTGTCCTTTACTAAGTTTCACTAGAAACGGGATTTATCGCTGTCTGTCCGACAAGCACGATGAACTATGGGCTTGAAACCTGTTTCAGTACCACTTTCACCTCATAAGCATGTATCGTCATCGTTATACTCCTCATGTACATTGTCTGCGCAGGCCAGCGTAACGACACCACAACAATCCAATGACACATCTAGCAGGAACCGTGATAACACAGGCCAACAAAAAAGTTTTTCGGAAAACTTTTTTTTATTTTCATAGCTGGACGGTCACTGGCACTAACTGGAGGGAAGACCATCGTGTTCGGCGTATGGCTCTGGCGCATTGTCTTCTGCATCAGCAACAGTAATTTGAGCAGCAGTTGGAACCACACTGACACAACGAACTGTTGCAAATCGATTACGTCAATGACAGCTGCGAGCAAGATGCCGTCAAGCCTGTATTGCACTGGCCCCAAACCACCGCCATTTGCAGCTTCAGCGATGTCAAAAAAATGGTTCAAATGGCTCTGAGCACTATGGGACTTAACATCTGAGGTCTGAGGTCATCAGTCCCCTAGAACTTAGAACTACTTAAACCTAACTAACCTAAGGACATCACACACATCCATGCCCGAGGCAGGTTTCGAACCTGCGATCGTAGCGGTCGCGCGGCTCCAGACTGTAGAGCCTAGAACCGCTCGGCCACTCCGGCCAGCACTCAGCGATGTCAAGCGAGGGCTTATTGGAGGGCTAGGTGGAGGTCTGTTACATTTACTGATGAAAGCTGCATCTGCTTCGGTGCCAGTGATAGCCGTTTATTGGTTACAAGGAGGCCTGTTGATGGCCTGCAACAATCCTGTCTGCGTGCCAGACACACTGGACCTACACCTCGAGTTATGGTCTGGGGTTCGTTTACATATGACAGCAGGGGCACTCTCATGGTTATCCCACGCACCCTGAATGCAATACTTCCACGTCAGTCTGGTGATACCTATTGTGCTGTCATTTATGAACAGTATTCCAGGACGTGTTTTCTTACAGGCTAAAGCTCGCTCACATACCGAAGTTGATCCCGTCATGTTATGCAGCGTATCGACATGCTGTCTTGGCCTGCTCGAGCACCAGATTCGTCTCAAACCGAACACGCATGGAGCATCATCGCACGACAACTCCAGCGTCATCCACGAACAGCACCAACCGGCTGACCAACGAAGTGCAACTGTCATGGGACTCCATACCACAAATTGGCATTCGGCACTTTTACAACACAATGCACACTTTTTCGTGCTTGCATTAAATATTCTGGCAGTCACATCGATTATTGCTGGATCAGCATTCACATTTGCATCGGCTTTATCCGCGCCTACTTTATCCTGTGATCCTGCAATGTTAACCACTTAAGGTAGACAAACATATTCCCCAAATTTCATTACTGTACATAATTACTTTTTTATGTTGCGATTTATTTTCCGTTAGTGTATTATTTTTATTGCGCTATATGTGGTATCAGTACTTCCTTTCTAAGTGATGAGTTACCCTAGAAAATTATTCCATAACGCATTATTGAGATGAAATACGTATAACTTGTCAGCAGGTTCATTATTTTATCTCCAAGATTAGCAATTACAACAAGAGCAAAAGTTGCTGAACTTAATTGTTTGGCAAGCTCAGTAATATGCACCTTCCAGTTCAAATTTTCATCAATACGTTCACCTAAGGATTTGGAGTATTCTACCCCATTTACTGACTTTTCTTCATCACTTGTCGATATCACTCTATTTCTTGGACGAAACTGAACATAGTGTGTTTTCTCAAAGTTTATTGGACGTCCATTTTCAGAGGACCACTTAGTAACATCCTTAACAGTATCTTCTGTTGCTTCTCCTTTATGGGATTTATGTAACACTTGGGTCAGAAGAAAAGTGCGAATTCTGCTTGTTGAAATTTCAGGGGAGGATCATTCACATATATAAAACACAGAAGTGGACTCAAAACTGGACCCTGTAGGACGCCCTGTTTGTTTTCTCCCCAGTCACAGAAATTTGCTACCTTTCCAACATTGTTTGCATTATTCAGCACACGAAGTAGTGAGAATTACTTACGCTATGAAATATGGAAATGAGATACTGCCTCCTTTAACGTGGATTCAACAGCGTAATGAAACTTCCTGACAGTACAAACTGTATGCCGAAACGGAACTCGAGCCCGGAACATGGGCTTTCGCGATCAGTGCTCTGACTGATTGAGTCAAAGTCGAGGTTCTGAGGTTGAGGCCCGCTCCGGACACAGTTTTAATCTGCCAAGAACTAGCACTTACATATAACGTTATGCACCAAATAGCCATACTGAAGTGTGTGTAGAGGATGTTTGTTCCACTACGTGATTTTGTACAGTTAATCAATGTTCTGTACGCTAAGGATGGACAAATAAAAAAGCTACCTGTATGTGGCCTTTGAATAACTGGATCCTTATTTTAAGGTCCAGTAATAAGTGGTATTTTTGGCAACTGTAGGATATTCCTAAATATCTCTCTGAAAACGGAAATGTCAAAGTGTATAATTTGATTAACTTAGAGTATGTATAACTTACTATTCTCAGGGATCCACACCTTTGACCCATTCATTCTTACTGTAGAAGGCCACAAGTCCTATGGCACCCGCTTGTATAGCCAGTTGTGGATCTCAGATCTCAGGTCTACATTGTAGTATGTGTCATTGAAGTATCCTATAAACAGTCTGTTTCGCAGTCAAAGAGAAGATTATATGTGTAAAACTAAGGAACAAAAATCTGGCAATTTTTTTGCCACGACAGGACCTACTTATATTAGCATGCCACAGTTCTTATCATTGTTACCCATAAATATTCTATGACATGGGCGTCTCAAGCTACGATTTGTTAATCCTGTTGTGAAACTCATTAATTACCCCATCCCTTACGTGCCTAATGTCGGCATACTCATTCAGAGGGCAATTGAGTTAATTTTGATTTGAAAAATTTAGAATTTTCCTTTCTACATTTAAATCCATTGTCAGTCATAAGACCAATTTTTAGCCTACAGCAGCATGTAACTCCATTTTCGGCTGTCATTTCATAACAGATAAAGTAGTTGCAGTAATCCTTTGTATTATGGCTAAAGAAAAGCCCAACTCGTTATATTATTTTCCTCATATTAAAATTATTCTTTTGACGCAATTATCCCTAGGTAAGTGTTATCCAGTGCCATCAGTGTTGAAATTGAGCATCGTCACAATTCCCTACTTCTCATAACTCTACCTAGGATTGGAAGGCGAGCAGAGTAAGATAATTCTAACAGTGCAGAAAGGTGACAATCTGAAAGGCTCATAACAACATTTCGACAACGATTCCGATGAGTAGGAACTCAGGTAATAAATTTTCTCTCAAGGAAACATCATCGCAGGCAGCAGTTGGAGATCTTCGGCCGCACATTTTTCAGCCGTTTTACGAGGTCCTATCATATCTACCATACGCTCGAAGTCAGCTGAACTTTGATTCCACCTCCATTTTTACGCGTAGCTTAGGTTAAGTCGGAAGTTCCTCGAACTTTGTTCCAACGTCAAACGCTCGATGACACTGTTAGTAAGAAAAACCAACAAAGTTTTATGCTCGGGTGCTTGCACGGAATTCAAACAAGACTGTAATAGCACTTGGGTGTTTTTAGAAGCCGTTTACCTCAGTCTGTTTACGATTCAAGACTTCGAGGAAATAGCGATTCTTTTTCTACCATCAGTAAGTGGAGGTTCAATGAACACGTGGAGACGCGATTTAACGAGTGTAAGCATACCGATCACGAAGGAAAGCACGTAACGTTTTTAACTTTTAAGACTCAGAGAACTTGCGATAATTTAATAAATAAACAAGGAAAAAGGCGGAATGCTCACTTAAGTATTGAGAAAGTAGTTAATAGCCATACAATCTTCGGTACGGAAAACATAAATTTCCATTGCAGGAACTACTGAATAAGAAATTACTGTAATACTTTTTAAATGTGATTCGACTTTCATATTGTCGCCTCTGTTGCTCACAAATGATAACGATCGGAGTATTTTTTAATGAGTAGTTTCTACTACCGATCATTTCGAAAGCATAATTACTCAACATTTAGAAATATCGTACTTTTTGTAGAGTAAGAATATCAGAACAAACAAGAACCAGCAAAACCTAATCTTTTTTTAATAATGACTCGCTTATATAGTTCCTTCAGTCTGGTGACCAGTATCAGAAGATAGGGTACCATTCTTTCTTAGTATCCTTCTTCTGCTTTAGCATTAATTCGCTCCTTCGTGACACAAAAAGAACGATCATACTAAGTCAAGTTCTGATAGAGATATCAAATGTGATATGCTCTGTAACGAAGAAGTATGGAGTGTTCCAAATTAGATATACATTCGCTAAAGCTTGGGATATTTAAATCAAGTCCATTAATGACATACCACCGCCGTTCCTGGCTTTTCCTTCAGGTCGCAACAATCATTATTATGCTACAAAATCATTACAAAAACGATAATCTGTAAAACAAAATGCTTAAAACAAAACGTTTGTATACATCCTGCACAGGAAACTGACAACAAAATAAGAAAAAAAATCCACTGGGATTCTCAAATTATGGTGCGAGATCCTTTAAATATCCTGATTTGAACACCCGTTTCCATATTTTTAAAAGAAACAATTGAGAGTTTTGATCGAGAATTCGAGAATCTCTTCTTGGAGCCCCAAATGTTCTTGTGACAGCACCGAAATCTCTAAACTGACTTCTGACCACGTCAAAAGATATTTGACAGCAGTTTTCTATGGCAGTGCGGGAGAAAAATACATATTCTTGGGGTCGTCAGTGTGAGAGAAGCGTTTTGAGCGGCATACCTGAGGACAAGGAAATAGTTCAGCTGCTGATCCCAAAAGATTCGACGGGACAGGCACAGCTGTTGGACGTAAACGGATTTCGACGCTGGAAGAACTTCGTGACAAGATATTCAGATCTAATTCTGCTGTATGCTTTTGATGTCTATCACTACTTGAGAAACAATGTAATCAAGCTGTAGTCACTAGTACATGATCATTTCTGTTCGTCGATGTATTCCAGTATACTGAAATATGCGTAGTACAAATCAGGATATTTAGGGGATCCACCACCGCAATTTCATGATCCTGCTGAATTTTGTTTTACAATGTGTCTGTCCGTCGGGTGTATGATGCTGAGAAACTTGGTTCATTTTAAGTACATGGTGTAAACAAACGTTATCTTTAAAGCATCTGTTTACAAATTCCTATTATTGTAATGATCTTGTACCATAATAATGATCTGCCTATTACTTTAAATTAACAGAATACTCGTATGTGAAAAGGTAAAATAAATAAATTAATCTAAAACGTATAATCACAGTTTGAAACATAAAACAGAAAGAGGCAAAACAAATAATTAGATTATCAATGAATTCTTAGATGTTTTAATCAGGTAAGTTGCCAGTACTCCGACAGCACATTGTGTACAACTGAAAGAAGAATGAAGGAAGATTGGGTTTAACGTCCTGTCGACATCGAAGTCGTTAGAGACGGATCACAAGCTCGGATTGCGTCAAGGGTGGGAAGGAAATCAGCCGTGCCCTTTCAAAGGAACCATCCCGACATTTCCGTGGACCGATTTAGGGAAATCTCGGAAAACCTAACTCTGGATGGCCAGACGCGGGTCTGAACCGTCGTCCTCCCGAATGCGAGTCCAGTGTGCTAACCAGTGCGCCATCTTTGTCTACAACTGATTTTATAAAAATGGCATTTCAGAAACCAGCTTTGTTATAATGAATGGATGTGGCGTGAGATGTTCTTTAATTTATGCTGCAACAAAAGTCTTCACTTTGAAAAACTAATTATTGGTGTTAGGGTATTTTGCAAAATTTCATATTATTATACAGTTTTCAAGAACGTAAATTACGTTTCAACATTTGTATGAAACACATATTTTATATTTCATGGTTTCTGAGATATTTACTCTAAACCTAATAACCCAGAATACCTTTAGGAGTATGTTTTAGGCCTTAAAAATATAATTGGGTAAAAACGAACACATACGTTTTGCGTTATTTTGAGCGCACTACATACCGGCCAACTTTTATCAGGATCGTTTATTTACACCTGGGGATGTTCACTTGTAAGTGAATGTGTGCGAATAAGCATTTAGAACATGTACAACAGCAAACGTCCTTAAGGGTGTTGTGACAAGCTCTTGATAGTAGATGCGTGATGTGACCGAGTAGGCTACGTGTGATGCCGCCTAAATATCAATGCCGGAGTAAGCAAAATGGTTCAAATGGCTCTGAGCACTATAGGACTTAACTGCTGTGGTCATCCGGTAGGCCGGAGTAAGCAATGTAGTGACTAATTTTGTGTGTCATTCGATGACATGGTAAGAGGAAGTGATATCTATGGAGTTTCGGAGGCTTGAAGAGTGATGAGAATCTCCGTGCCATGTTCTCAGAATAATTCCTCTCCCTAACGGGCAATACGGCCGCCTTGTCGTCCTGAATGATCCAGTCGCATTTTGAGAGGAAAGAAGTTAAATATTCTTTCAAAGGAAAGGCTACGAAACGGGAAAACGACTTGTTTGTTCTTCTGTTTTCATAATGTAGCCAATTTCTCTCTTTAAATGTATTACAGATTATACAATCACAAACGGTAGTACGTGTTAATGCATACTTTGACAGTTTTCAGGACGTACATGATAGAAATTCCGTTCACATCTGTCATAAACCACTCGTTTTTGAATAGACCTTCGCGAAAACGCCCTTATCCATCAATAAAAAAAATGTAATGGAGAACAGTGTCTGGTGCTATTATCGCACTTAACTCTCCTGCTTTCCACTAGCTCCCGTCGTAGTGTTACGCCTTTGTCAATAGAATTCATCAGTTACTTATTCTCAAGTACGTAACACTAAGTTCCAGTTCATTACTTCTCTGACATTCCGTCTCGAAATTTAGACTTTTATGCAGTAGTCCATTTGAACTGAGGAGGCAGTTTTATAACATGACACACACTTCCTCATCGTTTAAACTAACAAAAGTAGTCTGTTTCTGATTTGTTGCTAGATTCTAAATTTGAGAGTCGATTCATTGCCATTCAGCCGCGCAGTAATCAGGAAAGTCGTAATTTTGTTGAAGCAGTCAACTATACCACTGTCTAACGAGGTTGAAGCAATCAACTCTCGTACCTAGCTAATGGACTTAAGAAAACTGGTGAAAATATCGACAATAATGGCCCCATCTCAACCTCTCCCTCCCCCCTGTCGGTAGCATCCATCTTTATCCAATGCTCCGCCTCGTGTCGTGTTACCAACCTGCCGCTTGTCTTCGAGTTTCGATACAGAGAGGGCCCACATTTTATCTGTCAGGGCTGCATCCTACTCCTCACAAAACGCTTGTATACACTAGCCTATCTCAAGACAGGTTTTCAATATTATTGCCGTTCTTTGCTTTTAGTGTTCTTACAGTATCTTTTGTCCTCAAACTCTGCTTGAGACTGCCATACATACCTGTTCGACCCAAGAAAACTCCGGTTCCCTCATCTCTCATGATCGGTTCAGGTTCAGGTTTGATACCCAGTTTAGTTTTCACCTGACAGATAGGTGTTCCTTACGACACATCACTCCAAACATACTCAGAATGAGGAAATAGATCGATGTGCGGTTTTCGCTCATTTACAGCAGACAGTACCGTCATTTTTATATATTAAAGTTATTTTTAACTTTTATAGCTTTTTTATGGAAAACGTTATTTGTATGATAGGAGACTTACATACTTTGCTGTGTCATACGAAAGAGCCGTCGAAGAAGACTTGAGCGACTTATCCTCTATGGAACTTGATCAAGTAGTTACAAGATAACAGCGCCATAAACCACTGGCATCCTGTCACAACAGGTCCCAGAAACGTGTGTCCAATTGAACCGAAAGTAAGCAACCACACAATTCAGGTCGAGTACTTGCACTTTTTTTATTATGACTAGCACAATAAGTGCTCAAAATATTAAACTTGGACGTTTGATACATGCTTTAATGCGATATTCCGAAGAAAGAATACTGTATGTAGTATTTCAACTGTACTTTTTACAACAGGTCCATGACCTTAGAAGTCATCTTTATAGATGTCCGCCCCTGGTAGCGGAGAGGTCAGCGCGACAGAATGTCATGCCTAACTGCCCGGTTTCGATTCCCGGCTGGCTCTGAGATTTTCTCCGCTCAAGGACTGAGTGTTGTGTTGTGCTTATCATAATTATTTCATCCCCATCGACACGCAAGTCGCCGAAGTAACGTCAACTCGAAAGACTTGCACCAGGCGAACGGTCTGCTCGACGGGAGGCCCTAGCCACACGGCATTTACATTTTTATCTTTATAGATGGTTGGATTGGGTATTACTATTGCTAAAATGTTAGTTGCGTTTCTCTCTTCGCTTGACATTCGTCTTTTGGCAGATTATATCCTTCGCACTTTAAGTTTCTTGAAATTATTTCGTAATGGTTGTAGACCATCAGGGCTGGTGAAGACGGATATAGCTTTCAGTATACATCATCTCTCTCCCCCCCGCCCTTCTCCTCCGTTGATCTGTTAGTCTGGTGATAGTCGCCTTAAGTGAAAACAGTAATCCATATTTAGGATGTCGTATTCATTGTGAAAGACTAAATAGATACATGAGTTAGTTGTCCGATCGCTACTGCACCTGTGCTAGGTGTTTGCTTACACTGAGCATAGTAGTGCTTGCGTTTTTTGTGCAGGTGCAACTTTCGGTATACACACTCCTCCGCTGATCTTTTAGTCTAGTGACAGTCGCCGTAAACGGAAACTGTGTCTACGTTTAGGATGTCGAATACAAATGGTTCAAATGGCTCTGAGCACTATGGGACTCAACTGCTGTGGCGATTAGTCCTCTAGAACTTAGAACTACTTAAACCTAACTAACCTAAGGACATCACACAAATCCATGTCCGAGGCAGGATTCTAACCTCCGACTGTAGCGGTCGCGCTGTTCCAGACTGTAACGCCTAGAACCTCTCGGCCACTCTGGTCGGCCGATGTCGAATATATTGAGAAAGACTAAACTGCTACACACACAAGTTCTCTGACTTCTCTGCTTGCTTACATGAGCACAGTAGCGTGTGTGTTTGTTGAACCTCCTCTCCGGATGGCGAAACAGTTGTTTGTGGCGCTGTTACCTTGTTACAATTTGAGAGATTTTCACATGTTTTACCGATAAAGTCCACTTACGGAGCTCTTTCCAAAGCCAGAAAATGTGTCAGTGCAGTAATTTGTCAGCCGTAATCGCCAAAAATATTTTCGTACTTCTGAAAATTCGTCACGTTGCCAGCTATAAGTTAGCGAACACCACACTCCGGAATATTTAATCGTTCTGCGTAAATTTGTGATGCTCTGTCTAACATTCGTATGTAGAGAAAGCAAACAGACGTCACTCCCCCTCCCCCCGCCCTCGCTCACACACACACACACACACACACACACACACACACACACACACAAGCGCGCGCGCGCACACACACACACGCACGCACATTGTCTCGTTTCAAATTATGTACTTTCTTGAGTCAGAAGGAACACCACAGAGAAATGATTGTTATACTGGTCCCCATTTTTAAACACTCAAGCCGCCACAGGTAATGATGTGACCGTTCTGTTTCCATTTCAGTTCCGGATTGGCAGCCAATACAGACGTCTTTGCGATGTCCAGAGTGAGGTCCCCTGTATACCACCGGGTAATGCCTGCACTGTCTCTTAGCATAGCAGTCCCTCAGGTGTCCCAAGCAGATCGTTGGAAATAGAACAGTGGTACAGTGCCGCCAGCCTTTCGGAAGATGTGACCAGGATCGGCTCCTGCTGTGATGTTGCCGAAGCGCCAGTGTGCAACAGCTGGGACGAGCGCAGCGGCCGGCTGGAGCAGGCCTCGGCCCGCGTGGTGCCTGTGATGCGCCGGCGTGCGGCCTCCCCTGGCAGCGGCTCCCACATGGACGCAGCGCTGGCCAACGGCAGCGACGCCGACGCAGACGTCGACCTCCTGCCGGGCGGGCTCTTCAACCTCAACCTCTCTTCGGCGGCGCCGCCCGCGGGCAACGCCAGCACCGAGGTACCCGTCATCCCCGCCTACATCCGCACTGCCTCCACCGTCGTTTGCGTCATCATCATGAGCATCGGCGTGGCGGGTAACGCCATGGTGCCGGCCGTGATCCTGCGCAGCCGCGACATGCGCAACTCCACCAACATCTTCCTGGTCAACCTCAGCGTCGCCGATCTGCTCGTGCTCCTCGTCTGCACGCCCACCGTCCTCGTCGAGGTCCACTCGCGCCCAGAGGTCTGGGTCCTGGGAGAGACTATGTGTGAGTAACCGCTCGCTCGCGCCCTTGCTTCCGCTTGTCCTGCGCTTATATTACTGTGCCTTAAGCTCACCGGACTAAATGTTGGTTGCTTTTGGAGTGTTGTGTACCGTGTACCACTAATACAAGTCGATCATGTGACATTCCAGGGATGAGTTTAGTTACGGAAAGTGGCGTATGTGTTGTAGTCCGTTCCAGGGAATCGGCGAAATTAGATGGATCGACGAAGAGACGTGACAGAACAGCAGAAAGCAGCTAGGACTTGCTCAGAGCACACCGCGAATCACGTAGCGTGATCTGGTCCTATGTCAATACTGACTATCCAGAATGTGAAAGGAATGATGTACCACTAACAGCCGTGTAACACGGCATAAGAACGGCTGTCACAAACATATCGTAACCGGCGGGGACCAGACACAAGTATCACGCCTTTTCAGGGTCAATCGCTTTCAATCGCGACCGTAAATGCTGGTATTAGTGAATGCAGGTCCATATCAACCAGTTTTGGAGCGAACAAAGCTGCATATCTTCAGTTGGCCGAACATCAAAGCACTTGGACACTTGCTGATTGGAGGTGTGTAATATAGATCGTGGTGTAGCGATATAGTCTCTTATGATGCGACATCATTAACAAGAAAATGAGCCCTTTTACCCAAATTATGGGGTTGGTATAATGCCGGAGGTAGTTTTGTAATATTTTAGTGAGGTGTTGTTGGTATCATTACTGGAGCCCTCTCACTTCAGTGATTAGGTGTTGCCCTCTCTTCTACATATTCGTGTTGTATGCCGTAGGCACCCCCTATTTTCAAGGCAACAGTTGTGTTCACAAGACTGCACATAGGCACGTTCTTGGTTTAACGAACACCAACCCTATCGCACCTACACTGCTCCACTAAATCAGGCGACCGTAATCCCATAGAAAGATCTGGGACTATTTGGAGCAGTGTGTAAAACGTAGCAACGACCATTCCTCCAATCTGGTGATTTTAAGGGGCCTGATCTTCATCAAGTGGCTTCAGATACATATACGATGCCTAAAAAAACTTGCGGACTGTCTTCCTCGCCGATTTTATGCCAATTTCAGGCTAAAGGTGGTGATAGACGCTGTCATCGTGATTCCACCAGGAGGAGCTGACTAATTTTTTCTCCAATGAGTTTAAAGGTTGAGAAAATATCTCAGCAACAGATATGCAATAGATTTCACATATAGATTGCTTTCTCTTAACGAATCCTGTAACTTAAAATGTTTCTGGCCTACGCCATGGGAGCCAAAATGTTACGTTTCCAACACTGGTTTAAAATAATGAGCTTTGAAGTTTGAATTTATAGGACAAAAATAAACAAATGTCGTTTGGCTAACAGCCTGGTGCTACTCTTTCAATGGCTTGAAATTTTGAAAATCTGAATTTATTTAGTTGCAGGTACGTATGATTAATAGTGGTGGGTTTGCGCCAAACATCCTTCACACTTCCTAGTTTAAATTGAAATACTGCTTGATTGCTATTCTTTTCAATTCCAAATCTAAATAGTATGAAAATGATGTTTACTATATGATTGAGACTGAGTAAAATACTTTCATTAGTTGCCATTTATTTTAATAACATTTCAACACTAAAAGTTTAATAGAAACTTCGTGTAGGGCAATCACTGTTTCTTGTTGTTTACGTGCAATTATTTTCTAAAGTCACTGTAGCTACTCTTCTTACGTAACAAATCACTATCACAGTATCTTCACCCATACAAGTAGTTGATATTCTTCCTCTCATCAAGTTATCTCCACCTAAGTAATAATCTACATTATTCTTCTATGTATGACGGTAGTATCTGTTCCCGAAAGAACAGTTACCGTGGATGACCATGCAGCTTGCTAGAAATGAAACGATAATTAAATGGACACCCTAGCTGCAAACAGGCGTTGATGTACTTCATTGGGGACATGTTGAAAATGTGTGCCCCGACCGGGACTCGAACCGGGGATCTCCTGCTTACATGGCAGACGCTCTATCCATCTTTTTTTTTTTTTTTAAATCTCATTTTGTTCGCTTTTGTTCGTTGCATCTACTCGGGGCGGACGTCGTAAGACAGCCGTTTAGGTTCGTTGTTGATCGATTAACTCAGTTTTTTTATTACAGAGGGCTGATAACCCTCTGACCGAACACGCTGAGCTACCGTGCCGGCATCCATCTGAGCCACCAAGGACACAGATGAATAGCGCGACTGCAGGGACTTATCCCTTGCACGCTCCCCGTGAGATCCACATTCCCAACATGTCAACACCACTACGTTCGCAGTGCGCCTAATAGATGTTTGCCCATCATACTCATTACTCGTGGCGGATTAATCTACCAAGTCCCGTACGAGTTATTTCTCTACCTCTCGACTGGAACGACATATTTCCATTTAAAACATAAACGCACGTTTTCAATGAAAGACCTTGCATCATCACAAATACGAACACAACGAATATCAGCCTTGCTGACCAATAATTTGGCCTCGGTAGAAATGATGTGCTTTCGTTCTCTGGAAAGGACTTTTCCTTTGCGTCGCTCTATAAATCGACAAAAACCATATTGAGTCGACATTTCAAATGTAAATAGACAAGCGCCAAGTTTATTGGGTGTGTCTGTCAAGTCTGCTTCGGCCGTGCCTCAGAGTAAGCAGAAATATAAAATGTGGCACGTGTCAAATTTGTTTCACTAACAGCTTGTTAGAACTCAAAGATTGTTGACAAGAAATAAACTTTTTTGGGAAATATATCTTTTCTGCGAGTTTAGCTCAGAGCTAGTTACTCATTCATCTTCTTCGTACTGATCATTTCATTTTTTATGCTGCCACATAAATTTGGTTCCACATTGCACTTGTCATAACATGACTAATACATGTCTGTGACGGCGCAGTATCTGTTGATGGTGTTCCAGATGTAATGAACGATGCCCTATTGAAGACGATAGCACGACGCTTTCATCACAACGTTCTTTACACGCCGTGCAAAGCCATTTGCTGTTCTATGCTCCTGCATCTAAAAACAATGCTATAATTTCAGAAAATTTTGTCCACTGATAAGCTATTGAACCGAATGACGGTACCATAAAAAGTTTAACTCATGCCTTGCTACCTGTCATACAGTTTAGTGAACTGTATACTCCTAAACTGACACTTCAATTAGAAATAACAATTTTTCGTGTTTGATTTTTAGTGTACATACAATGCCTAAAAGACGATACCGCACTCGGCAACTCAAAGCAGCTAAAAACTGCTGTACGTGCTACACTATTGAAGGTATCGCCTTGAGGTACGCAACAGATACAAATTTATTTTGAGATCATCTGGTAAGACATACACCTGCAGCTCAAATCACCAGGAAAACTCGTTGTTGGACAATTCCAATAAAATTCCAAAATATTTGTCGGATTTGTCTTTGATTGCGTCAATGTAGCGTACATCGCAGGCCGTTTCAAGTGTTGAACTTGCCATTGTATCCTTCCCATTTAATACAAACTCTAATTTTTAATTCGTCACAAATGTTCAACATGACAAACACTCTTGCGACGGAGGAATCTCGTGTGAATGTATTTTCACTTTCCGTAAATTTTGTTCACGGGGTTCAACACCTTGCAAAACGCAGAACAGTGCAACGGTATAAAGTGTCATGATGACCAGCAATTCATTCCACTCTAGTATCCAGAAAGTTTTAGTGTCGGAGAATGAAGTACATCTTGACGTCTGATATAACTGGAAGCAAACGTACGCGGATAGATATCTGCATGACCTCTGAAATCATCAGGACAGCCCGAAAAGGGCTTTATTACTATTCTCTAGTATTGGCTCTGGATATCAACCATTCAATCAGTTATACATGAAGATCGAAAAGAATTTGTAATACGAGCTGAATTATAAATCCTACATCTGCTACGACTGTGAAGTTAAGTATATATTTGTATATCACCACAACATTTGTTGTTAACAACGTTCTCGCACTAAGAAGTATATATTGCATATATTGCAATTGTTTCTGTACCAAACAACTTGCTTTTTGGGGTGGCAGGCTACAGGTAATGGTGGTGTTGTCAGTGTCCCCTGCATCACACTCGACCAGGCGTCATTCGTCCACCGTAAGCAACGAGGATGTCATTCATACTTGGTTCATTAGTTCTATGCGGGTGTATGATCTTAACAGTCTTCAACACAAGATTCTACTCTTCGCCTCCGTCGATTAGAACACACGGATATTATGCGGTAGAAATTTCAAAGGCGAGGAGAGCTCATTACGTTCTTTGCGATGACGAACGTGCAATAGAACTTCTCTCAATACTCCTAGAGCAATATTCACAATCGGTAAGAATTTATGGAATAAATAGCAACTCAGGTAATTTTTTGGCCGATGTAGACCAGAGATAAACAGTTTCACTCGTATCATCGCATTAGTATCATATTTTGTATATTCTTGAAAAAATATGTTTGTACATACGTGTCCCATAAAATTAGGAGCCTGAAGCAGAAAAGACAATCAGTAGAAGAACAAAACATCCGATAAATTTTGCAGTGGCTGCACATCCAATAAGAACTTTTGATCTTGTCACTTACTTCAGTAAAACATAGATTCCCACTGAAGTCGACAGTTACTGCATATACAATGTGGAGAGTTTAAGTGAATTTCTTAAATACACCGACTACTTTTACCAAAATGAAACTGACGTGCACGTGCTCTTTTTGAATGTTGTGTCAAGCATTCCGTATAAGTTGAGTTCCTTAAATTTAATGTTATTGTCTTTCCGCCTGCTGGTGATGCAAGCAAAACTGAATTTAAACACCGCAGAAATGAACAGCGTTCATACACATGTACAATCTCCATACACGGCAACTTACTCGGTCAGTTAATTGCCTTAGCAGCTTATTGTGCTTGCGGAATGCTGAATAAACGCTAAAGGAAACTTTTAGCAGTCAACTGGATCCATTTAAGGCGGGTAAAATTCAGTAAAATGATAGTTCGTACAAGCAGTAGCTTTAGCACCAAAACTACGATACGTGACGTCAAGGAGAATACAAATAAGTTCCTTTTTTTATCTTATTTGTTATTTGACACAGCCGTAATGAAACTGTGGGTTTCAATTGCAAATAGCTATTATATTTGTATGTGTACAAAATAACACTCATAAAGCATAGAGTAAGTACTAAATATTTTTCAGCAGAAGAATGGCATACCTATGTTTATATCTCATGAAAGAAGTCAATTTTAAGAATAATAATCAAAACTGTGTAAAAATTTCCTGATGTCTTTCGACAACGGGTTTATTTTGGTAGGTTACACAATTATTTTAGATATCACTTTAGAATGTCGTATTCCAAGTAAAACACGCTAATAATATCTGTCTGTTATTCTCATTTCTGAAGTGACAGACATCACACCGAAAGTCATTTTCTGATCGTCTCGGGTCTATTGATTATTACTTCGGAGACCAAGACGTTAATCTGATATCTCAGCTCATCAAGATTAGCAAATGGAGAGGAAAGAAACACTCGATTCTTAATGAAGTTCCATTAGTCGTGAGAGGAAAATTTGTACGACTCACGAATACTTCTGCAATGCTTACTTCTAAGCGATAAGTTAGGATATCAACTTCGTTAAACGGTTAGTATGAATATTTTCGACCATACTTATTCACACCCAAAGAGATGTGGTTCGTCTACGAAAAATAAGAGCCTTTTTTACTTCAGACCCTCCAAGGGCACTAATAACACCCACTTTTACGCCCTCATTAGATTCCTTGAATGATAAATTTAGAGTTTCGCTGTCGTATCTTCTGCATACCTACATTTTTACGAAATCGCTGTCATTAGATGGTCATTCGTCTATAAAAGCTAAGTACAGCTGCTATGCTTCGAAGTTATGTGCGAAGTCTACTAAATCCAGCACTTCCGCGCAATATAATAATCATGTAATTTTATCTGCATCGTGATATGTTGAACCGTTACGAATGCTTAATGCTGCTTTTGAGGAAGTATAGGACACACACAGTGATGTTAATGTGAGGTATGCTAACTTTCAAGAGGCACACACAGTAGTGACATGCAGCGATGACAAACCTACTGCCGAATATCATTAACAACTCACGAGTATGTTGATGTCTCATACAGCACACAACGAATTCTAGCCAAAGGCGAAATTTCAATGAAAAAAAAAAACAGGTATAAAATGTACTTAATTATTAGACATTTTTCAGTGTATCTGTTATTTCTAAATTTGAATCTGGTAACTTGTTATTGTTGTCGCATTACCATTTGCATATGCAGTGCGTAAAAATAAAGTGTAGCACCGAGAAGATATGGTCGATCGAATGTCATAGTAATGCCGTACACTCAGACAGCACCAGAGAGAATTTATACTACTGGGTATTAAAATTGCTACACCAAGAAGAAATGCAGATGATAAACGGGTATTCATTGGACAAATATATTATACTAGAACTGACATGTGATTACGTTTTCACGCAATTTGGGTGCATAGATCCTGAGAAATCAGTACCCAGAACAACCACCTCTTGATACGCCTCAGCATTGAGTCATACGGAGCTTGGCTTGTAAACGTACAGCACCCATGCAGCTTCATCACGATACCACAGTTCATTAAGAGTAGTGACTGGTGCATTGTGACGAGCCAGTTGCTCGGCCACCATTGACCAGCCGTTTTCAATTGGTGAGAGATCTGGAGAATGTGCTGGCCAGGGCAGCAGTCGAATATTTTCTGTATCCAGAAAGGCCCGTACAGCACCTACAACATACGGTCGTGCATTATCCTGCTGAAATGTAGAGTTTCGCAGGGATCGAATGAAGGCTAGAGCCACGGGTCGTAACATCTGAAATGTAACGTCCAGTGTTCAAAGTGCCGTCAATACAAACAAGAGGTGACCGAGAGACGTGTAACCAATGTCACCCCATACCATCACGCCGTGTGATACGCCAAGATATGGCAACGACGAATACACGCTTCCAATGAGCGTTCACAGCGATGTCGCCAAACACGGATACGACCATCATGATGCGGTAAACAGAACCTGGATTCATCCGTAAAAATTACGTTTTGCCATTCGTGCACGCAGGTTCGTCGTTGAGTACACCATCGCAGACGATCTTGTCTGTGATGCAGCGTCAAGGACAACCGCAGCCATGGTTTCCGAGCTGATAGTCCATGCTGCTGCAAACGTCGTCGAACTGTTCGTGCAGATGGTTGTTGTCTTGCAAACGTCCCCATCTGTTGACTCAGGGATCGAGACGTGGCTGCACGATCCGTTACAGCCATGCGGATAAGATGCCTGTTATCTCGACTGCTAGTGATACGAGGCCGTTGGGATCCAGCACGGCGTTCCGTATTACCCTCCTGAACCCACCGATTCCATATTCTGCTAACAGTCATTGGATCTCGACCAACGCGAGCAGCAATGTTGCGATACGATAAACCGGAATCGCGATGGGCTGCAATCCGACCTTTACCAAAGTCGGAAACGTGATGGTACGCATTCCTCCTCCTTACACGATGCATCACAACAACATTTCACTAGGCAACGCCGGTCAACTGCTGTTTGTGTATGAGAAAAAAATGGTTCAAATGGCTCTGAGCACTATGCGACTTAACTTCTGAGGTCATCAGTCGCCTAGAACTTAGAACTAATTAAACCTAACTAATCTAAGGACATCACACACATCCATGCTCGAGGCAGGATTCGAACCTGCGACCGTAGCGGTCACGCGGTTCCAGACTGAAGCGCCTTTATCCGCACGGCCACACCGGCCGGCTTGTGTATGAGAAATCGGTTGGAAACTTTCCTCATGTCAGCACGTTGTAGGTGTCGCCACCGGCCCCAACCTTGTGTCAATGCTCAGAAAAGCTAATCATTTGCATATCACAGCATCTTCTTCCTGTCGGTTAAATTTCGCATCTGTAGCACGTCATCTTCGTGGTGTAGCAATTTTAATGGCCAGTAGTGCACATTACTAGAGCTGTAATTCTATGTGACAGGCATGAGGCCGCCAAAGTCCAATAGGTTTTTTTCGTGTTAGTGTTGTTACCAAGACTCGTATATGAGGAAGGTGGACAATATCAGATGTTGAATGATCAATGTGGAAGACACGGAGATGCCGCATACTTGTGTGAGACAGGGTTATCAGCACCTGAGGAAATATTAAAATGGATTCATTGTAGGTATCCGTTTTTCCAGCTAGTCGAATCGTGCCGTATCCAAATGTGTGGAGTCCTCGAAGTTGACAGTGGCCCTATCTTGTACTGCATGGGGAAGTGAGGATACGCATTCTCGTTATCAAGGTTCCGATCTACCACATACGACGGTACTGTAAACCAAGCACATCGTAACCCCTTCAATCTACTTTTGCCACCCGAGAAAGTGCAGCAGTCTGTGCCATTCCGCGTTCTTGGTCTGAGAGTAACAACAGCCAGACTAGGGAATTACTGTCCAACGCGAAGGCTGCAGTTAACACCACAACACGAACGGCCGTGTTTGGAGTAACGCCGTAAACGGGAAACGTGTTAGAAGTCATCGCGCTGTGTTCACCGATGTATTGCAGTTCTGCACTACGTCGGTGACCATCGTCGACAAGTATGGCGTCGATTCGGAGAGAGATTCCACTCTTCCAGTGTCTTGTAGAGGAACAGCCACAGAGTGGGGAGCCATCGGGTATGACTTCAGCTCAAGGCTGGTAGTGACTGAGGGAACTCTGACGGCACAACGATACGCCACTGCGTTGACCCGTGTCGCCTCACGCGGAACAATATCCTACGGCCAATTTTCAACAGTACCATGCTAGCCGGACGAAGTGGCCGTGCGGTTCTAGGCGCTGCAGTCTGGAACCGCGTGACCGCTACGTTCGCAGGTTCGAATCCTGCCTCGGGCATGGATGTGTGTGATGTCCTTAGGTTAGTTAGGTTTAACTAGTTCTAAGTTCTAGGGGACTAATGACCACAGCAGTTGAGTCCCATAGTGCTCAGAGCCAGTAGCATGCTAGTCCTCACATGGGTTGTGTCTATATGAACTTTCGGCATGATTCTGAGATACTCCCATGGCCAACAAGATTCCCAGACCTATTCTCGATACAAAAATGTAGAGCACCAGCTCGCACGTCAACTCAACTGGATCAGATTGCCTCAGGAGAGGAAATAAAGGCTTCATGACACGTTTCCCAACTGAATCATTGCATGGATTCGGTCAGAATGGATGCAAAATTGTACTGATAAGTGGGCTCATACAGTCAAGATCTTTGCAAATATGTCTTCATTTTGTAGTGACAGAAACAACATAACACACCATCTCAACACGTAAAGTTTCATTTCGTCTATGAAACAACAAACTTCATTTTATAAGTAATTTTTCGGTCTGTCACTATCTCTCCAGAAAATTTTAGCGATAAGCGGTGTTATATCTTAGCTGTTTGGCGGTAATCGTTAGACCATTTTTATAAACACTCGTTTACTGTTGCCACTGTTATGGATGTCTCGATGCTTTTCTCGTCTTTTGGTCTTCAAGAGCAGCACTCCTCTTTCTGGGTATCTGTTCTCCCTATGTGACTCCTTAAATAAGCCAACGGCCATTTTCATACGAAAAATTTCATGTCATGGACGATTACGAGCGTCTATGAGCGTATTTTGATGTGCCTCACAATTTGGTTGGGGTTTTACAGGCAAAAAAAACACAGAATGGCCAGTCTGAACGACGCATAGCAAATTTGTTTTTCATTACACTAGACTCATACATTCTTGGATAAAATTTTAAATGTGTTAAGAAGCTAATGCCAATTATAAACTCACCCAAAACTGACATAATAAAAGATCCGTATGATTCCAGATAAAAATTAAACACTACGCAATAGCAAATAAACGGGAAACACTATGAGGATCTGAATACCTAACACTGAGTAAAAGAAGTGAAAAAAAGAACTCGAGAAGAAAGTAAGAGAAATACTCAGAAAAATTTTAGGACCACAAAAGAAAAAAAAGATAACAGTTGGATGAAGAGGTGAAATGAAGATCTGTGTAGATATATGTAAACGATCATGGGCCCATAAGGAAATGGAGATTAAAGTTTTACAATGAACGGAAACTGGCTAACGAAGAACAGTTTCAATTCATTTCCAAATTAAAAGACGCCACCGGATAACTGGAAGAGCCAAGAAGGAACACGAGAAACTTATCGTTGCAGAAGACACCTTTCAAGACAGGGAAAATCTCAGGCTACTCATCGATACTGCAAAACTTCTTATCCAACAATAAAGGCCACAGCCCAGGAGGGGGATGTCAAATGAGCATAGGCACACCATCACGCAACGCATGACGAAGTTCTGGGAAGATAAGGAGAAAAATACAGTACCTTATTCTTAGGTTCTAAGCGACGTATAATTGTTCAAATTCTGTAGTAAAAAAAAGCTACTGTTAATGGGTAAATTGAAAGTGTCAACGCCAAATTTGTTGTTCAGAAAATACTTTCCTGCTGCTTCGCACATATGTAATACATGTCTTGGAACACATTCAGATCAAGGCGTCACACTGTCAAGATACTGAACAGTGGTTCACATCCTCGTCCAGTAATTTAAACTTAATTTTTCCGAGTTTTCCCTAAATCTTTTAGAGCGAATACTGCAACTGTGCCTTTTAAGCAGACGGTGCCGATTTCCTTCGCCGGTCCGAATTTATGCTCCATCTATAGCTATCTTGTCGATAACGGGGCATTAAACACTAGCCTTCTTCCCTTCATAATTGTTTAGCATAGAAATTGTGCTGTGTGAAAATCACACAAGATCTGTTGAAGATTACAGACGAAGAAAATGTAGTTTAAGGAATTAAAAAATGGTCTGACGAACATTGTCTCTATACTTTTCTAAATACTGTTAAGTTAAAAAATAAGCAAACATGTTTAAAAAATTTTTATGAGTCGAATCTCAGTGATAGCTAACGTTTCTTACGGAATAATGAACGCCGTGTGCGCAGCTGATTTCGTAAAAGATATGTCTTTTGACATATTATGAAGTTTCGTAGTTACGGAGGATTGTTGACGACAGCACAGCATTATCAAGCAGATTTCTGGTACCGTTCATGAAACCGCAACTGTCTGCTGAATGTCGCCACTTCGTTGCTGAGGCAGGAGTAAATGTCGTATTTCTTTAATCGATCACTGTTGGCGTCCCTCTAAGACAATTACTACATAAAATTACTGAAACATTTTGCAGACCCACACGATAAACTTGCTGAAGACTGCCCTTTGAGCTATCATTTTGTACAACAGCATAACCACGGGAGCAAAAATATAGCTCGCTCCTTCATGAGTGCCTTTTTATACGTGGTATCTTCCTATTAGTAAATTATTGGCACGGAATGGTGGCCCGTACAAATATATACCGCATAAAACGTTCATAATAGACAACGAGTTAATTACAAATTTTCATCTGTAGCATAATTATCTTTGTTTAATAAATATGTAATTAACCTGGCTGCAGGAATTTGCACAGAGTTTACAATTTTGCCTCTGGCGTCGCCGGCCGGTGTGACAAAGCGGTTCTAGGAGCTTCAGTCTGGAACCGCGCGACCCGCTACGGTTGCAGGTTCGAATCCTGCCTCGGGCATAGATGTATGTGATGTCCTTAGGTTAGTTAGGTTTAAGTAGTTCTAAGTTCTAGGGGACTGATGACCTCAGATGTTAAGTCCCATTGTACTCAGAGCCATCTGAATCATTTGAACCTCTGGCGTTGACGCCGTCAAGTCCGACCGCGGGTGGCTGATTTGATGCTCTCCTGAACTTTTTCCACTACTTTGCCTTTTTCTTTTTGGTCTCTGCATGCTACCCAAACGCAGTATCCTTCAAGATTATTGCTTCATATTCGTATGTTTTAGCATCTTCTACAAATTTTCCCTCTCTGTTTCCATTTACGTTAATCCTCGGCGACATCAAAACATCTTAAGCTCCTAATTGGCTGTGCGGTTTTTGATTGTTGACCTCCATCCACTAACGCATCATTTCGTATTGCATTTAGTTACCACTTAATTGCCTTTATTCGGCACCATGACATTTTAAACCGTCGACGTTTCTCGTGTACAAACGCGCTGACAGTATTATTGGCATTCATCGATGTGGGCAACGCACGGCCTAACGTTTTCCTCTGACTCCTTGTGATATAATTGTTGCCGATCATGTAACGTCGCCTTAAAACCCAATCATTTGATATAATATATCCTTCAACCTCTTAAGTAAACAGAAAAATGAACGAATAATATCTATAAATAAGTGAAATGACAAGATAAATCTCATAAGCTTAATGATGTAGACAAATGCGGAGGATTATAGTCAAACCAAATAAATATTTATAGAATAATATCCAAAAAGTGTGAATTGTTGCAACACATACATTGCGAATACAAATACAAAAGAGCTGAAAACAATAACGAGTTTATTTAGCGCGAGCAGAGTATCGAATACAGAAACACATGCGAACAAAGTTCATTTCAGTGCACATTAATTCATGAAAATCAACGACAAACACTCACAGTCTGAAACTTTCCCACTATCAATCGCGACGTGAACGAAAGCACTGCAAAACCGTGCTACAAGTCCATCACACACGAATATAAATATCGACTGCGGTAAATAATTACAATTCACAGGTGTCTCAAATCCCGTTACCGAAGTCAAATTTCTTTAGATGGCGCAAAAACAACCACCTAAAACATGACAGAATAGTCCACCTGGTCTCTCGACCAACTCACCATGACAACTGACGAGCGAAAGATGGCAGATGACTAAAATACCCCGTGCACACTAGAGCTCATACTTAAATACATTATGTGATGTCACACATTAATGAATTCATGTTTGGTATTTCAGTAATGACCACCATTCGATTTAAAACTAATTGGACATAATATAAGATACTAGAATAAGGCTAAAATTATTGTGCTCATTTTTTGACTTTTCGTTGAAGAAAAACACGCAACATTAAACAAGTTATCAAGAAAATTCACCAAGTATGCTTCTGTATATCTTTATAGCGTGATAAAAATTACATAAACGTATAAATACAAGTGTCCAGTTTGAAGAACGACTGTCCTCCATCTCTTTAGCTGTAATATCTTTTGTTTTAATGTTGTATTAATTAGAATTCGAGTCTCCGTGGCGGTTTTATACGACTTTTAATAATAGCCATTTACAAAACTAATTAATCAAAGCGTATTAAATGGTACATTGTGGCTACTCGGGCACTTGGAAAAATCAGACACGAAATTCTTACTGCCATCATATTATGTGTAAATGTGGAGTATTTGCATAGAAACCTTTTATAAACTCGTTAGTAACTTTTTACACAAAATAATGATTTGAAAAGAAGCTTCTTGTGCTGTTTACTCACGTCGTCATCTTTCATTTGACATATCATATGATCAAATAGTCGCAGTGGCTTAGGTATTTATTCTTTCACAAGCTGTGGCATGGTGGCGAATTGAACAATAACCCGAATATGGAACACATTTTCTTTATTTGGCGTCTATGGTCACAAGTTTTTTGTCCGGTTTCGGCCTATAATGACCATCTTCAGATCTGTTTTGTACAATCATGTCCTCCAGTATATTAGGAGATGTTTTTGTAAAACAGATTTGAAGATGGTCAACATAGACCGAAAGAGATTGTCTGATGACAAAAAAATTGACGCCATGGACGTGAATAAAGGGAATTTATTATTTATTCTTTAAAATGTGTCATAAATAAGGCAGTTCGTAACCTTCTAATAGTTATCCTAGAATCGCACTATTGTTCTTACATAAAGTGAGTAAGCTGTTCTAAATCCTCTGTTTATTCACTTACTGAGGATACTGGCACAGAAACAGAAGATAACAGAGAGAAGGACGAAATATTAAATTCTATCTTCCAAAACTGTTTCACCGTGGAAGCTCGTAACCTGGTTCCTCCGATCAATCGTCATACGAACGTCGAAATGTCGGATATTGAGATAAACGATCACGGAAGAGAAAAGTAAATACAATCGCTTAGTAGTAGAAAGGCATCAGGTCCATATGAAATACTTGTAAGGATCTACAAGATTATACGAAAGAACTAGCTCCCCTTCTAGCAGCAGTTTGTTGTAGATCGCTGGAGTAACGAAAGGCACGTAGCGACTGGAAAAAGCGCAGATCTGTTCAGTTTCCAAGAAGGATTGCAGGAGAGATGCACTTAATTATAGGCCTACATCGTTGACGTAAATCTGTTGTCATTTATGGAACATGTATGCTCAAGAATTGTTTTTGGAAAACAAAAATCTGCGATATAAAAATCAATATCGATTGCGCAAACAAGAGCTTGTGAAATTCAGATCACTCTGTTCCTCCATGAGCTCTATAGCGCTATAGATAAGGGCGTTCAGATCGATGCCGTGTTGCTTGACTTCAGGAAGGCATTTGACACCGTCCCGCACTGCCAGTTAGTGAAAAATACGAACTCACTGAATATCGGACCGGATTTGCTATTGAATTCGAGCGTTCCACGCAGACAAAACTTAACTCATCCTTCTTAACGGAAAAAAACGTACAGAAATGAAGCTAATTTCCCGAGTTCCCAGAAGAAGTGTGATATGACCCTTACTGTTTACATTGTATATAAGTGATCTACTAGAAAGCATCGGAAGCTCTTTAAGATGCGGCTGTCCTTAGACAATAGCAACGCCGTAAGACAGCATCGATTTGCAGAGGATTGATGAATGGTTCAGGCTCTGGCAGTTGATCCTGGACATAAATAAATGTAACATATTTCACATACATAAGATAGGAAATTCAATGTTATACAATTACACTATTGATGACAAATTGCTGGAAATAGTATCTACCGTAAAATATCCAGGAGTAACTATCCATAGCGACCTTAAGTGGAGTGACCACACAAAACAAATATTAGGAAACCAGATGCCGGACTGAGATTCATAGGAAGAAGCTTAAGGAAACATAACTCATCCACGAAGGCCGATTCTTCAGTATTGTTCATCAGTCTGGGATCATTACCAGGTGGGACATAGAAGAAATGGAGACATGCAACGTCTCGGGATCGTCTAGTCGGCGCAAGAGTTTTATACAGATGCTCAACAAATTCCAGGAGTAAAGCACGCACTCTCCGGCCTCGGGAGAGGTCCAACATGTGGCGCTCAGCCACCAGCCAACATGCTGACTTGTTCGCTCAGTCGTCTAGCTGCCGCGAGCATTCAAAGCTGGCCTGGTCTCTCACTCAGCTAGGTGGCGTCCCGTGACGTTACGGATTGTCCATTTTACGTTTATCATTTCTTTTCTGCCAAACAGCATGGTTCTGTAAAGTCGAAAACCCGTTATTGACGCCACTAGGCGTAATCAAGATAGAGACGATGCTGATAACTTCTCCAAATATCCCTTTAATGTATTCCTTGCTTTGCAATACACCAGTTAGGTTTACACCGAAGCGCCAAGGAAACTGCTATAGGCACGCGAATTCAAATACAGAGATATGTAAACAGGCAGAATACGGCGCTATCGTCGGTAACGCCTACATAAGACAACAAGTGTCTGTCGCAGTTGTTAGATCAGTTACTGCTCCTACAGTGAAAGGTTATCAAGATTTAAGTGAGTCTGAACGCGGTGTTAAAGTCTGTGCACGAGCGATGGGGCACAGCATCTCCGAGGAAGCGATGAAGTGGGGATTTTCTGGTACGACCATTTCACAAGTGTACCGTGAAAATCAGGAATCCGGTAAAACATCAGATCTTCGAAATCGCTGTGGCCGGATAAAGATCCTGCAAGAACTGGGCCAACGACGACGGAAGAGAATCGTTCAACGTGACAGAAATGCAACCGTTCAGCAAACTGCTGCAGATTTCAATGCTGGGCCATCAAGTGTCAAGTGTTCAGACCATTCAACGAAACGTAATCGATATGGGCTTCTGGAGCTGAAGACCCACTCGTGTACCCTTGACGACTGCACGACACAAAGCTTTACGCCTCGCCTGGGCCCGTCATTGGACTGTTGATGACTGGAAACATGTTGCCTAGTCTGACGACTCTCCTTTCAAATTGTATCGAGCGTATGGACGTGTACGAGTATGGATACAACATCATGAATCCATGGATCGTGCATGTCAGCAAGGAACTGTTCAAGCTGGTGGAGGCTCTGTGATGGTGTGGGGGGTGTACAGTTGGAGTGATGTGTGATCCCTGATACGTTTAGATACGACTGTGACGGTCACACCTACGTAAGCATCCTGTATGATAACATGTATCCAGTCATGCCCATCATGCATTCCAACGGACTTTGGCAATTCCATCAGGACAATGCGCACCCCAAGCGTCCAGAATTGCTACAGAATGGTTCCAAGAACACTCTTTTAATTTTAAACACTACCACTGGCCACCAAACTCTTCATACATGAACATTATAGAGCGTATCTGGCATGCCTGCAACGAGCTGTTCAGAAGAGATCTCCAGCCCCTCGTACTCTAGCGCATTTATGTACACCCCTGAAACATTCAAAGTGTCAGTTCCTTCCAGTACGACTTCAGACGTTAGTTGGGTCCATGCCACGTCGTGTTGCGGCACTTCTACGTGCTCGCGGGGGCCCTTCACGATATTAGGCAGGTGAACCAGTTTCTTTGGCTTTTCAGTATATACACACAGGGTGGCCCAGGAGGAATGGCCAATATTATGCGACGTGACAGGAACGACCATCTGATGCAAAAAGCTTCATATTGACATAAGCCCCGTTGTGAATGGTTTCCGAGACTGAACACATTTAATGTGCGTTGTTATTTGTTTTCTTTATTATTCACTAGAGGAAAACGATTTGTAAAGCGGAATTGTACGTGCTCATTCGATACAGCTGTCCCAAATTAGTCTAGTGCGAGGTTTTTTTATCGGTACGTAATAGCGAGGACAGTACAGCATGAGCAACAAGCAGCAGCTGCATGGCGGTAGCAGTCAGAGTGGTCTGTCGCTGCTGGAGCTATTCTACCCCTGCTAATACATATCGATAAAACGAATATCGCACTAATTTGGGACCGCTCTAATGTATAGGCAGGTAAAATTTCGCTTTAAAAATCAATTTTCTGCATTGAATGATACAGGAATTACGTAATATTGTACATTAAACGTGTTCTATATCGGGAATCATTCGGAATAGTTCCTATGTCCATATGAAGTATTTTACTTGAACTGATCGTTCCTGTCATATCACTGAATATTGTACATTCTTCCTGGAAACCCCTTCACGCCTTCTGCTGTATCTTCTTCAATTCTAACAACTAACGGATATATTTTCTTGTTTTGCAATTTTTCATTAGTTCTGATTAAGTTTCTGGCCCTTCACCAGAATTCTGTGTTACAAACCCTAACGATGTTGAGTCACTACAGTAATACCCAAACACACACACACACACACACACACACACACAATTAAAGCCGTAAAGTAGCTGGTAACACACGAAAAGGAAAGAGAACTTTTCTGCACTCCATTAGTGAAATATTGAAGCAAAATATTGAATAAGTAGACCATTGAAGTGATTACCAATTCCTCCGATAGATTTTCTCCACCCCTGATGCTTGATGAAAGTTAATAAGGCTCATTTATCATGATCCATGTACCTTAGCCGTGTCAGATGTACCACACCTGGAGCAGAAGCACGCCATTCTGTCACACAAATGCTTGACATGTACTTAAAGACATTTTTCCTAGAAAATCAGTGATCCTGTAGATAGACTTTATGTTCCCCTAAAAAACCGCACGTTAGACAGGAGAAAAAATTTAATAAAATTTGGGGCTGAGGGGGAGAGGGTGTGGGTAGAGTCACAGTGAGTGATATTTTAATGAACTTTTTAGTGGTGATATTAAAAATGATTAGACAATGACGAAAATTGGAAAACACGCAGTAAGAAATCAGAGTCGGAGAAGAATTTTTCTCGTTTCCCAAAAGTAATTTCGGTGGAATGGCCGAAAGAAATTTCAAGTTCCCTGTCACAATCAGAAAGTAATTCGTGCCACGCCTCCCTCCAGAGGAAGCCCCCTTCACTTACGGGAACTCAGTTCCAGCTGAATTTTTTTTTCCCAGTCACTCTTCTTCTGTTGGTGATGTCATTTAAATTGTGTAGCAAGCTAAAGAGATTTTTAGGTGTGATCATCTTTTGAGTGAAGGTGACCTATATGCTTGAACTAACATTCAATTTTCCAGTAACGAATATTTCACACATCCAAGCACGAAGCTAATGAATCGAGTAATCGGTTACATCTGTTGTTGTCAGATACTGTCAAAGTTCTCTATATCTGTGTGTCTAGTAATAGTTTCATAGTATTCACACCGTAAAAGGCATCTTCGTATATTCAGGGTGGACCTGAATTCCATTGACAACATTTCGGAGTTTGCACAGGGATACTGCATGACTTATTGGTATAACGGACCATAGGTCTGCAATGACACGTTACAGGGTGACAGGGTTTCGTTTGTTTTGTTATGTCCATTTATCTTTTCATCTGTGTTACACTGAAAATCCCTGCCAACAGTACAGGTGTGGATGGTATATGCTGCGTCATTTTTGAAAAAAAAAATATTACTGCATTTTTCAGCTCTTCATGTGTTTTTGCGCTTAACTGAAGTGATTTTTAGAAAATATGAAACTCGATTAGGTTGAAGGCAGCCGTCTATACAGTATAACATATTTCCATTACGAAGAGCTGCGACTTTCCCAGCTTCGGAGATCACATTCATGTACTTAACACTGGTAAGAGTTTAAGGAATAGATCTTACGCGTCCTTAGCGGATCACAGGAACAGTACATTATGTCTGATGGTAAGTTTGTTCAGTATTTAGTATTTAGAATAATGTTCAGTGCGTTCTGCACTGTAACTTCGTTTGTTTTGGCCAGTGCACGTATTGTCTACAAAATCCAGAATCAAATCTGAAAAATAAAAAAACTCGGGAAACTGTTTTGTCCACGGAGATTAATTCAATCTTTGTTTTCTGTTAATGAATGCTATCTTTGTCATATTTCATCTAGTCATAGCAATATTCACGTTTTTTATAATTTGTCCCCAGGAAATTGTATAAAACATATTTTACGTCACCTATAAAATGGTTCAAATGGCTCTGAGCACTATGGGACTTAACATCTGTGATCATCAGTCCCCTAGAACTTAGAACTACTTAAACCTAACTAACCTAAGAACATCACACACATCCATACCCGGGGCAGGATTCGAACCTGCGAACGTAGCAGTCTCGCGGTTCCGGACTGAGCGCCTAGAACCGCTAGACCACCGCGGCCGGCTTACGTCACCTATTAAAGTGCAATACATTCTTCATTTGTATACACTATAGTTGCACCGTGATACACTTCCTCTTTCATGAAAGCACTAAGCTGCGTTCATCACATGATGCTATTCTTTTCTGAACATAGCCGTGTATAGTCCAGTTACCTAAGGCACGAGCAACGTCAGGTAAATTAGCAGTTGGTAGCTCGTATGGACTGCTGGTTAGAGAGCAACTACTCAGCGGAAAACCGTTAGTAGTCACAGAAAGAAAACATAATTTCAAAGCAAGAAAATACTCCTAAGATACGATAACTGTAAGTGGTGATCGTAGTTCACATATTATCGACTGGGAACACAATTCATACGTTGCCGCGAGGGAAATATTTTAGGCTTCCTGAGCACCAACAAACAAATCTTCTCGCCAGTGGTATACAGAAGCCAGGATTTAGCAATTATGATATATATAGCTAATTGTCATCGAAGGCAAGATACCTGTTACTAAGGTATACACTGTGCTTGTACCTGCATGGCAGTTATCTTTCATTTGAAAAATGATCTGATAATGAGCTACTGGTTCTTTCGTTGTGGGGATTGTATATCTATCACAAATCTATTAAAACATGTAACATAAATCTATTAAAATACCCATCCATCTGCTCCCATGACGCTTCCATTTGGTGGTACCGCAAAATGGTGCAAATGCAACTGCAGTTCGCCGGCTGAGACCTAAGGCAAGATAAAAGCAAGCTCAGATAGTTTGAAACATAACATTCATGAGAAGATACGCCTATAATACACATACGCTCCTCGGCTTTGGAAAGATCGGTGGGTAGTACCAAGGGAAGCCGCATTGACCTCATAATAGACTGTGTAATAATTTATGTTTTACCTCACAGACTTGTGTGTGATTTCCGCAACCTAATAAACAAGTAATAGAAATCGTGGTCATAGTTTACATAAGAGTCGCGGGCCTTCTGCGTGACTGTATTTCGCATTTTAAGTTGTCCATATTTACTTTGCAAATACTAAATTAGACATAAGCCACTGCTCACGTTTCAAAGCAAATGCCTGTCAACAGGGCCAAACGAACTGCTACCGCCTTCGCTCATCGTTGATTTCATACTTGCGCGTTTTAAAATCTGTCGCCCAGCACCCTGATTGGAGTTCGTGCCACTAGTGGACGGCGAGGAAGTACTTCGGTCTGAATGGTAGGCAGTTTCAACATGTTACGCTCGACTCAAAATGGTTCAAATGGCTCTGAGCACTATGGGACTTCACTTTTGAGGTCATCTGTTCCCTAGAACTTAGAGAACTACTTAAACCTAACTAACCTAAGGACATCACACACATCCATGCCCGAGGCAGGATTCGAACCTGCGACCATAGCGGTCACGCGGTTCCAAACTGTAGCGCCTAGAACCGCTCGGTCACCCCGGCCGGCTCGCTCGACTCACCCCTTGGTGCTATTCGAGAGGGGTAGGCACGGAATCGCACCGGTTTCATCCTCTCCCTTCTCTCCCCGTACTACATACAACTTGTCCACAGGGCCACATCAGATCGTTCTGCTTCGTCCACAGCTTTGGAAATAAGCTGACCTCTGATGGTACATGTTTGATCGTATGTTTAAGGAGCATTTCTCGTCTAAGAAAAAAACTGACTTTGCTGCATTTTTAAGAGAAAAGTACATCTCGTTTACGGACTTCACGGTAAGAATGTACGTTAAGTAGTTGTACATAAAATTAGAAGTAGCGAACGCATTCCTCAGAAACGCGTAGAACTTCACGTCTGTGAGTTTGCGGATCGCAGCATTCTACCGCCTACATCATGTGGAAAGGGAAGTTTCACGATCAGATGGATAGCTCAGTTACAGAATCCACATTGCTTCTCGCCAAATTGTGACGCCTTTCATCTATGATGGTGAAGAGAAACTACATAACTTCCACTATCTTCTGAACCAATAGCTTGCTATAACCAACAGCAAGCTAATAAAGAAGTCGCGATGAAAATTCAAAGGGACCAAGTGCTTACATTTCTCGATGTGGAAGAGAACATAAGGCGTGATGGCTCACTCACGCACAGAGTGTGGAGGAAGTCTATCGGTAGTGGCAGAAATCTGCGCGACATAGCCCACCATATCCAAAAACAAAAGAATTTCACTCTGCACACGTTCAACGGAAGAATACACCGACTCAGCGACGCAGGATACTTGAAAGTGGAACTACTGTATCTGTGATCCACTTTGAGAGCTAACTGCTACGATAATAGAACCGATCGTAGCCCTTTAGTGTTACAAAATGAAACAATAGGAAGGAGGAGACATAAAACATATAACTAGGGTGACAGTAAACGATTGAAACAAATTCATGCTAAACTCCACGAAGGATGCTCTCGATAAGGTACACACACCCGTAGTCTTTAATGTAATCTACAAATACTGAATGGTATTCATTGGTGAGGCGAAGCGTGCTATTAGTACACGCTTAACCGACCACTAAAGATACAAGCGCCTCCGATAACTCAGTAATCAACAGTGGCTGAAAATCACGAAGACTGTGGTAATATTATACAATTTCGGGAAGCCCACGTTCCACGTAAGCAGCAACTTGCGTGTAAGAGCAAGATACGAGAGGCGAATGAAACTGTGAAGCGTTATGTCAGTATGAATCCCGGCGTCACATACAGTGTTTCGTCGACTGTAGCCATACGTCTCTGATAATTTCTGCCACAAGAATGGGCGCGATATTATGATATTTTCTGATGAATTGACTTATTCTAGATAAACTATAAAAAGTAATCTGTATTTCTAGCAACACACATATGCGTACTAAGTAAAGAGTATGTTTACGTGTTGATAACAGCTGGTACTCTGACTTTTAACTAGTTACACTGTATGGTTCTTGTCCATATTATCCGACTCACAGAACCTTAAAATAGTAAAGTGTATACAGAGAACCCCCCTTCCCTCCTGGAGGATTCAGTACGCTGTTATTATTATTACTATTATTATTATTGTTATTATAACTGCTATAAGATTATGTCCTCGGCGCAAAGAAGAAAAACAACAACACTTACTTCTTTCCTCCAACAGAACCCACATCTGTGTCGTGTGTTCTTTCTGCTATCTAACGCCGTAGTAGTTGTGTAGCACCTGCCTCACATCCTGGCTGAGCATTCTTGAAACCATATCAGTTTTTGTTTCCATTGGATGCATAACATTGCAAATCTTCTTGGTAAGGCTGTCATTGTCCCTTCTATAGGTGTAACGATAGGCTTCTTTTTCTAAGTGCTAATGTTTTTAGTACCGGTGACAGTGAGTAAATCCCATCAGTGCGGGATTCAATGCTTAGTTGATTCGAAATGGCTCTAAGCACTATGGGACTTAACTTCTGAGGTCATCAGTCCCCTAGAACGTAGAACTACTTAAACCTAACTAACCCAAGGACATCACACACATCCATGCCCGAGGCAGGATTCGAACCTGCGACCGTAGCGGTCGCGCGGTGCTAGACTGAAGCGCCTAGAACCGCTCGGCCACTCCGGCCGGCGCTTAGTTGATCGTAGGAGTTATTTTGTCACTTACCGATTGTTTCGCCATTGACACTGCTTTCTTCATGTTGAAAGTGCCGAGCTGCATCTTGGTCCGAAGACCATTTTAAAACATGGGTCCCCCTACAAAGGGCTGAGTAAGTCAGTTCAAAGAACAGAAGAAGACAAGCACAAAACCACGTCAAACAGGACAACCCATAGTAAAGCACTATGGACTTCAAACCGTGTTCTTGATAGTATTACCCTACAAGTAAACGACTGAAACAGGACTTGTTTGTATTGAAGACACTGGTGTTGATTAAATGTAATTTTACCCTGAGAAATCCCAGGAAACTTCTCAAAGATGAAAAGATTACTTTATAGCCTGTAAGCCAAAAGTAATTGAAGTTAAATAAATGAAAAAGAGACTAGTGTAAGCGTTGGAGTTTGTGAGTTGTTACAAAGTTTGAGGCGTCCTTTCATGGGACGTACAAGAGCTGGTCGAATTTTGTGACGTCACAATATGTAATTTCTGTGTAATTTCATGTTCCTCAACGCCGTGAAGCGGAAAGGAAGAATCTGCCTTTTCATGTTTTTGCCTCATGAAGAGGAAAATGGCAACAATGAGGCGCAACATCGGTGTTACGTTACAAGTAGGACTTGGGAGACACTGTACTGGATTAAGTAAATGTGCAGTCGAGCTCCGCATTCAGTGACTTTTATATTACACTGAAGAGCTAACGAAACCCGCGAGTGCGCAGAAGTGCCGCAACACGACGCGACGTGAACTCGACTACTGTATGAAGCAGTGCTGTAGGGAACTGACACTATGAATCCTGCAAGGCTGTCCAGAAATCAACAGCACGTTGCAGTGGATCCCACATATGCTCAATAATATTCATTTATGGGGATTTTGGTGGCCAGTGGACGTGTTTAAACTCAGAAGAGTGTTCATGGAGCCAGTCTGTAGCAATTCTGGTCGTATAGGGTGTCACATTGTCCTGCTGGAACTGGCCAAGTCTGTCGGAATGCACAATGGACATGAATGGATGCTGGTGATCAGACAGGATGCTCACGTACGCGTCACCTGTCAGAGTGGTATCTAGACGTATCAAGGGTCCCATATTACCCCAACTGCACACGCCCTCGGAGATGCTGTGTTCCATCGCTCGTGCGCCGACTGTAGCACCACGTTAAAACCCACTTAAATCCCAGCCACTGTAGCAGCAGCAACCGATATAACAACTGCACCTGACACTTGTTGTCTTATATATGCGTTACAAACCGCAGTGCCGTATTTTGCCTGTTTACATATCTCTGTATTTGAACATGGTATGCCTATACCACTTTCCTTGGCCCTTCAGTGTGTGACGTACGTGCTATGAATATAACCAATTTCGAACCACCGGGACATTGAGGACTCTCGGAAACGTGTCGTTTATGATACAATGTGTTGCAACAAAATTAAGAAAGAACACATTTCGGTAGTTAACGGCTTCCTGTAATTGATGCTTCTTGTGTTATAACTTACGTGCTATGAGAGTATGGCGTTCAGTACTATGGCATTGATAGTTTGTCAAAACTGCCTAGTTTTTGTACAGTTCATTGTAATTAAATATCGGATAATGACATCTAAGGTCACAGCTTTTACGCATTTGTATAAATCGTTTTTCGCAGAAATTAGACACCGCTGCCATGTTAAACCCGTATCGTAATCGATAGAATTGTGAATTGTAAAGGGAGATGTGGCAGGTCCAGCTGTCTGCATATATTTTATTTTCACCTTATATGTCTTCTAAAAACAGTGCGAGATTTTCTTATAAATTTAACAGAACTATGATTTGCAGTGGTCGATGTTGTTTATTATAAATAAAAGCGCTCTGCGTCCAGGAAAGAGTTTGTTCGATTTTGTAATAGAACTTTTATAAGCTGATGTCCTTCCTGTCTGTGCAGGTAATTTTCCTTTTTGCCTTATAACATGTTCATCGATTTTCAAGTTTTTATTTATGTATAATACAGACAGAACAACATGATTAGCAACTGGACGAGAAAGTAAACGAGACTTGTGACCTTCCGAAGCCCACAAAGGAAGAGGACAAACAATCTTTGGGCAAGCTGTAGTAAATATTAGTGCTTCTTCTGGGCAAGTCGGAGAAAATAACTACTCTCGTCCCACGGACGTATCTAGAACACTGCATGACTAGTGCTGGAGTACCCCGACACTATAGCTGGGGCTGATCAGTGGCTGGTGCCGAAGTGGAAACACTGCGCGGTGCGCCGCGAACACTGCGTAGGTTCTGCATTATAACGAACTCAGTTATTGACGCCAGGGTGTTTCACAATTCCCATTGCAGGTATCTGGTACTTGTAGAGGGGACTTAGTAGATAACGTTTTCATCAGGAAACAGTGTTCAAAAATGCACTGTTTGGATATAACTGAAGTTCGGATTTCATTCAAACCTGTTGCTTCACGGCACGGACATACTCTGAGAGGAGGGCGCCGTTCTCTGTCCCTGCAGTAACTTTAACGCCACGTACGGTTTTGTCAGACGACAACAGTCGTTCCCAACCTGGGAGTAACTATACCCTGAGCGGAGAAATAAAATTTTCAAACGGGAAAAAAAAGAGGATTCGATTGTGTTTCGGTATCGGAACAAAAATTTTAAAAAGATAGTCCCTATTGTCACTATATCCTAAGACTGTAATACTGATTACTGTACGTAAGTTACCAAAAATTACTTTTTTTGTCACAAACGCCAGCATTAATGTGAGACACAATGTGGTAGAGGTTACAGCTTGTGAAACGAGCGTATGAACGTGTTCTTCATCACTTAATCCATCCACAACACATATACTTTGCACATCGTACTTAACAGCGAAACTGAAACTACTATACAGGGCGGTCAGAAACAGTCTGACAAGTTTGTAGAGGTCTTTCATGATAGACTGTACCAACAACAATTGTTAAGAATAATATTGTGTAGTTTGTGCCGTTTCCGATTTATTCAGCTTATGATTAGAATACTACTATGGATCTGAATTATCCGACACTTTGTTGTCCTACACATTGACAGGTTAGAATTACGCGAAATACTATAATTGAAACAACTATTCTAAAAAAAAGTTCAAAAGTGTGTTAAATCTTATGGGACTTAACTGCTACGGTCATCAGTCCCTAAGCTTACACACTACTTAAACTAAGTTATCCTAAGGACAAACACACACGCCCATGCCCAAGGGAGGACTCGAACCTCCGCCGGGACCAGCCGCACAGTCCACGACTGCAGCGCCTAAGACCGCTCGGCTAATCCCTCGCGGCCACAATTCTCACAGACCAATAGCTGGAGATGTTCTTCCCATATCCCGTATATCAATGATCCCAACCGATTTACCCATTCATTTTAAGCTTTTTCAGTACTCAATCAAGTTTTCGTTTCTAAAGCAATAAATAAGGTTCAAGGTCAGAGAGATGGTAAGAGGTAAGAGGATAGAGGGGGTTGTATGGGGGAGGAACTGGTAAGTGAGGGGCTGCAGGAGGAGATTGGGAGATTGACGGAGAGGGGGAGGAGGTAAGGAGTGATGCACAGAGAGAGATGGGGAGGAGAAGGAAGAGGTAGACAAAGTGGAGTTGAAGACAGGAAGAGAAAATTCAGATGGCTCTGAGCGCTATGGGACTTAACATCTGAGGTCATCAGCCCCTAGAACTTAGAACTACTTAAACCTAACCAGCCTAAGGACATCACACACACCCATGCCCGATGCAGGATTCGAACCTGCGATCGTAGCAGTCGGTCGGTTCCAGACTGAAGCGCCTAGAACCGCCCGGCCACCGCGGCCGGCTGACAGGTAGAGAGAAGGGCGGAAAAGGGTTCAGGACGTATATACAATTCCATACGTATTTAGCAGTTGCGAAGCACTCCAAGGTTCGCTAGTACATCACATATGCTCTAATATCTTATGTAAACATCTTTTCCGAGTTCCCGCAATGGATCAGAAATTGCTTCATTATTCGCTTTGCAACCCATAATCCAATTAAGTGACTGCAAAAAACAAATGTAACTACGTATGATTACAGCATTGCTGTAGGGCGGCACTGGTCAGACATAAAGCTTCGGCAACCACTGTCTTCCAGCTTCTGCCAGTTCAGAAGTAAGGAGTCCAGTAAAGAAATAATTTGCAGACACTAAGAGTAACGCGCACTTTTCAATGGGTTGATTTTAAATGCTGGTGCAGGGTGCGGGTCAACAAAGTGCCTAACAATGTGGTTAGCTAGCTTTCTTTCCTGAAAAGTAGTTGCTGGCCGCACTCATGATGCACTGATAGTTGCTTCATCATTCTATAAAACTGTTAGTCTTACCGATTCATTGGTTTGTAGTTTAATAGAACCTGGAAGAACTAAATATTATTTATCTTTCGTCATTCTAAAAATAAAAGTGTTCAAAGAAAATTTGTTTGCAAATGAAATTTAGTTGGGCGCCAATATTCATGTTGTTGGGAGGAGTGGTAAAAGCTAATACGTAACTGCTCTTAGGGGATGGGCGCACTGGACTACAACGGCTGCGAGACATAGGTACGTTCGAAACTAGGACGGTTGACAGTGGTGCCCGACGAACGCCGCCACGCTCTCGACATCGAAGAGTAGTGAAGCAACTTAAATCACTTAATAAAAGCAAGTCTTCTGGTTCAGACTGAATACCAATTAGGTTCCTTTCGCAGTATGCTGATGCAATGGCTCCATACTTAACAATCATATACAACCACTCGCTCGATGAAAGATCCTGGAATGTTGCACAGGTCACACCAATGTCCATGAATGGTAGTAGGAGTAATCCACTGAATTACAGACGCACATCATTAACGTCGATATGCAGCAGGATTTCGGAACATGTATTGTGTTCGAATATTATGAATTACCTCGAAGAGAAGTGTTATTGACACACAGTCAACACGGATTTAGGAAACATCGTTCTTGTGTAACAGAACTTGCTCTCTACACACACGACGTGTTGAGTGCTAGTGAGAAGTTATTTCAAATTGATTCCGTATTTCTAGACTACCAATATGCTTTTTACGTTATACCACACAAGCAGCGTGTAGTGAAATTGCTTGTCTGTGGAATATCTTCTTAGTTATGTGACTGGATTCGTAATTTTGTGTGAGAGAGGTCACAGTTCATAGTAATTGACGGAAAGTCATCGAGTAAAACAGAAGTGATTCCTGGCATTCCCAAGGTAGTATTATTGGCCCTCTGCTGTTCCTTATCAATATATACGATTTAGGAGACAATCTGAGCAGTCGTCTTAGGTTGTTTGCGGATAACGCCGTCGTTTATCGTGTAGTAAAATCATTAGAAGATCACAAAAATGCAAAACCATTTACAAAAGATACCTGAATGGTGCGAAAATTGCCAGTTGATCCTAAATAATGAAAAATGTGCTGAAAGTAATCCGTTATACTTCAGTTACACGATAAATCAGTGAAATCTCAAGGCCGTAAATTCAACTAAGTAACTAGGAATTACAATTACGAAAAATTTACATTGGAATGAACACACAGAAAATGTTTTGGGGAAGGCGAAACAAACACTGCGTTTTATTGGCAGAACATATAGAACATGCAACAGATCTGCTTAGGAGACTGCCT
Source organism: Schistocerca nitens (assembly GCF_023898315.1). NCBI lineage: Eukaryota > Metazoa > Arthropoda > Insecta > Orthoptera > Acrididae > Schistocerca > Schistocerca nitens. The sequence continues at coordinate 660,778,333 of NC_064618.1, forward strand.
ACATTACGCTTGTCCGTCCTCTTGTGGAGTGCTGCTGCAGAGTGTGGGATCCTTACCAGATACGTTTAACGGAATAAATCGAGAAAGTTCAAAGAAGAGCGGAACGTTTTGTATTATAACGAAATAGGAGAGTGAGCGTCTTGGATATAATACGGGGTTTAGGATTGACACCATTGAAACAAAGGCGCTTCTCCTTGCGTCGAAAACTTCTCACTAAATTTCAATCACCAACTGTCTCTTCCGAATGAAAACATATTTTATTGACACCAACCCACATAGGGGGAAACGATCATCATAATAAAATAAGGGAAATCAGAGCGGAAACATACAGGTGTTCGTTTTCTCCGCTCGCTGTTCGAGAGTGTAATAATAGAGGCTTCTTGTGAAGGTTGTTTGATGCACCCTATGCCAGGCACTTAAGTGTGATTTTCAGAGTATCCATATAGATGTAGATGTAGATGAGGACGCCGTTCGTCGCATAGAAGAAAATCCGATGACGAATACTCGAAGCGTTGCCAATGCCATGGTCCCCTATAGAGCACACACTCTGCGCGCTGTACGTACCTTCAAGCAGCAAATTTGAACGTGAGACCATCTTCAAACTTATTTTGTACCCTACAGGCACATTTCCGGTCCCGGGCTCCATTTGAAAACTTCATCGACTAAGCTTTCAATAAAGGTAACAGTTTAATATTTAAACTTCTCACATCGAAAGGCATCAAGGATAACCAGTTGCATGTGTGAAAAGACTCGAGGCAAGATTTAACCAATCATGTAAGCAAATTACACATCAGGTGTGAACTGAAAAACAGTCGAATGTGCCACCCCATAATCTACAGATATAGCCAAGACTAGCGTGGCTTGGCTTGGGTCAGCTTGCAGGTAACCGTACCGTAGGTGCAACAGCAATGAGCGAGGTGGCGTAGTGGCCAGTTAGTTAGTTAGTTAGTTAGTTAAATACATATTCCCTAGATCATCTGAACGATTCTTTTGTATTGATGACAGGGAAAGAGTCAGTCTGCAGGAGATGTGTGCATGGTTAGTGTTAAAATTAATGAACGGATTATTATTTTAGTTCTGTTCATGTAATTACACTAAAGGACGAGGTATTTTTAATACACTGGACTCGCATTCGGGTGAACGGCGTTTCAGATCCCAGTTCAGCCATCCGGATTTAGGACTTCCGTTATTTCCCTATATTGCTCTCGGCAAATGCCGGAGAGTTCTTTTGAAAAGAGCACGGCCGATTTCCTTCCCTAACCATTCGTAATTCGAGCTTGTGCTTCGTCTCTAATGATCTCACTATCAACAGGACGTTAAAATCTGATTTTCCTTCCTTCCTTCCACAAGGGAGGGGTATCTCTAGAGGGTCCGGAATATCGATTGTTAAGTTATAGAGTATAAGATGTTTTTACCTTATTACATCTGGCACACCAATAAAAAGGAGACCACAGACAAATGAGGAAGTATAATGCTAGAGTATTAGATGTGAACCCAGAGCTTCAGCTCATCATCAGGTAAGTCGTAAACACGTCATAGAGTATCACACCAGAGATACGACCTAGTGCAAAGGAAATGCTTGTCCATTGAGATACAAAGATAAAATTAGTCTCAGAAGTTGACGAATAATTACACATAAGTTACTAAAGAGATTTATAATACAGATTTACAATCATTAGAGGAGATTTCTGAACTGTGGTTATAATAAAGTTTTGTACCCAAAGAGAAATAATGTGTGTTAACATAAGCAACACCTCTCTAGGTTCTCAGTGTGTGTACCGAAAACATCAGTCCAGTGATACTCAAGCTCCACTTACCACACACGATCTCCTTCGTGCCAAAGGCAAAGGAAAAAAAGCTGATTCAATGTTTTTAAGCTTCAGAAAAGTTTTAATTCACTGCCACATCGACGTACTATGAAGAAGACACTTCCCCATCTATATTACTTCACAGCAAACCCGGGGAACAGTCTGAGTTGCCGGTTGCCTGTATAATAGCTTCCAGGGGAAATGAAAATTTGCTTTCACTGTTTTGTACAGTTACTCAGCAAATTTCAAAATTTTGAGACGATTATTAAGAACTGTAGTCTTATGTTAAATGTGTAACACAATATTCGTAAATATTACAATTAAAACCTTTGTATGTCCTGAGGCAGCATTAACTCACGGTGGCAAAATTACCCAGAATACAATAACCTAGTATTTTAGAACAGCAAATTATAATAAACTTTACACGAAATTTCAAACCTGTAAGAAACTTTTGCTCACAGGCACCTCCTATAAAAAAATGAAAGGAAAATCTGGATCTCTTACTATATTTTCGCTGTACATGCAGTAAAACTGGTGCATAAGACACGACGTTTAGTTTATTACTTCTCTACTATTTACTCCATTCGCAACACACTTTTGTAGATAGTATTCCCACACGCCACTGAATCGACGTGCAAAATTGTATCATTGTATGACTCTTGGTTAGGGAGGTATGATATTTTATATCCGGGAGTTTGATTCTTAAATAAACGGAGATGGGGATTTACTAGTGGGATAACTAATGAGGCACTTTCTTGAGAGGCAGGACGCTGTACGTAATTGGACCATTGTTGTTTGTGTTACTCATTCGCGACCTAACGGTTAGTATCAGTCGATGCAGAGAAGTCTCCCACGGGGCGAATGCTGCGCTGCACCAATGCTTCAGTGAACCCAGAACTTTTTAAATTGTACCTGGAACTGTGAAAAAAGGAGCTACACGCTATAGAATTAAAGGCAGTTGCCACAAACGTTGTGCTGATGAAGCTATATATATGTAGTACACCACTGAAAGTAGTTGAAAACCAGAAAGGAATTTTTCCGCAAATGACGCTATATATGGGCTCTTTCCGCCCTTCTACAAGTAATAGTAAAATAATGCTGTCATTTGACTACAGGATTAATGAAACGATCTAGAACCCTTCGTCGCTTGCAATTATACTGTGCAGGAATAATATTATGCAGGGATTTGAAACGTAAGTTCAGTAGTAGGTATAGTACGTGGTAAGCTTTGATCCCTTGGTATGATATTGGAAAATTGCAATTTTTATATAGTAGGTATCGCATACAGAACACAGACATGACAGCTAAATACTGCTGAAGTGAACCGAACCCTGTCACCTCGGAGTACAGCAGACATCAAATACACTCAATTCAGGCTGGCACGAATGCTCCCAGCTTGTTTGACTAACTAGACAGACACGTTAAAAAAACCATAGCTTTGTTACACTCAATGAAGCAGTACATTTCACGAGAACGTGTTTAGAAGATTTCAAGAAATTGCTGTTACGGTTGAAACTGCCAACGGTCTGTGGTTCCCTATGTGTCAGCCCTACCGACATTCTGCGAATTCATTTACGGAACTAGCAGTTCGCACAAAAGCGCAGAAGGAGATGTCTCTCACGTTCCAGCCATGAATGGAACAGTAATCAACCTTAATACACGGTACAATAAAAGGTATGCACTCCTACACGCCGTGCGGCATTTCTTAAACATAGATGCAGGTGTCTGAAGATAGCAGGATTTGGTGTGTTATTTTGATTGCTTATCATTATCGAATTTCACTTTCTCAATCTCGCCTACTAGGGAACTACAGACACTAGGGAATAAGTCTAGGGCACAAACTGCGCTATAACACAAAGATTATGGTCCCACGGTTCCTCCGAGGTGTGAATCTGGTTTTCTGTGGAAAACGAGAAACTTCCCCTTTCTATTTTCCTGCTCTATAGCTACACCAAACGAATTAGTGGCCTCGAGTACAGACAGTATCAGCTAATTTCCTGGAATCCTTTGTTTTAAATTAGAGTGTACACCTTTTCAGCGAGAGAGGACCATTTAATAAAACGACGCTAAACGAGATAACAGGGACCGGTGGCGCCGCACTGTGGACGCCACCGTAACTCATCCTTAATGGCTCCGCGGCAACCGGGACGCAGTACAGATATCGCAGGTACATCTCTCGTCGCGAGCTGCTGCTCTCCGTCCCTTTGTCACAGCATTCTCTGGCATGCAGACCAAAAACAACAATCGAGTATTCTTCTGTGCATGATGTATCGGAGCAGACACCTATAAACCCGTCATATGCAAAGGCGAAGTTCACGTATTCCATAAAAGTTTTCATGATGCATGTTCTCCTGATGCTGAGAAGTCATATGAGAAGCATGAAAAAGCACAAAGGAAGACCAAAAATTCAGTTTTACAATATTTTCTATCGTGCTGTAACCTTTCATCGTCAGTTTTTCATGATGTGAAGTAGAGTGCCCGATGATAATTATGATCGATCGAATACAGTAAAGTCCTACATTCTTAATGACGAGTTTTTATAGAGTCTTAAGGGGAGGTTTACTATCTTTGGCCCGAAAAAAGCATGTTATTGGAGATTTTTTTCCTCGGGAAGTGTTATAGATATCAATGTCAAATTGGTCAAAATGTGTATTGATATTTCCTCTACAAACTAGAATTTTTTTGACCGCAAATATCGAAGAGCAAAGGCGGAAGTGCCATCGGAACGAAACAAAATTTCGATGTAGACCTCCACGCGTGGTATGTCATAGGTCAGCCGGACCGTCTGAAATAAAAACTGAGTTGCCGTTAGCGAAGCATATAAGATTCTTTAGGAGTTGTACCACACTCAAGTTATTTGGACCATAGGAAACCAAATGGCGGCCATTTGTAGAAAATAGGGTTTTTTTCATCGATTTTGCTACTCGTCGGCCAAGTAAAAATACTTATAGTTCACGGATCGGAATAAAAGTAGTACAACTCCTAGACAATTCAGTTAGCTTCGTCGGAAACAAAGAATCATGCCAATCGGTTCAGTAGATATAAAGTTACCATACCGCGCGATAAAAAAGAGGTCATTTCGAGAAACACGCGTTTGAAGTTTTGACTACATATAAATACAATATTATGCAACTTACGTTAAATCTGCTATTCCGGGTCAATAAACTAGTCCTTCCTCTTCCTCATAGAGGGCGTTCTGCTCGATCTGGGCCATCCTGCGCTGTTCCAGAGCCGCTCGTATGGCCGGTGACAAGCGGTTTTCGGCCGCTGGAATCCGGTGGTCGTCCGAATGCTTGGCGTACTGCGTCGAATAGTGTCCTAGGGTGACGTCCATCGTTGTCAACGTCTCCAGAATTGCTGAATACCCTTCGTTGAAGCTGCCCACTGCCAGGAAAGTGGCACTCTCTATAGTCTTCGCACCAGAATGCAAATACTTGGGGGTAACTTCCAAACACACGTGTTCAAACTTTCATTTGAATTTTGTGTGTTTCCTCCCAAACACCGGTACAATAACTCGTTTTCCGAAAGAAAAAAAACTGGTGTGTGAGAAAGGCCGATTTCAGGTAGGTGCATTTTTTTGTTCAACCGCGAATAACAAACATTGCGTATTCGGGATACCGTTTCAGGGATGGATTCTTAACACTTTTAGGGATCCAAAAATGCAGTTTAAAAAAATCAATTTTTTGAACCAAAAGATAGTAGGCCTTAACCTCCTCTTAATGGCTCATGCTGCGTTCGTATTGACTGATTCGTATAGCAAGTAGCTTGGTACTTTATTGTGATAAAAATTAAACAATATTTTATTTCAGGCTATGCATAGGAGTGTACAATCTCAACCACTTATTTTGTTATTATGTACAGAATAATGATCATTCAAGTCATATGTAAATTAACGTAATATCCTGATTTCGCAAGGAGATAATGAAATGTACAACAGTATTAATTCAAGTTATTCTCCTTTTTGTTGTCTACATTTATCAAAGAAAGATAAAAAAAGAAAGTCAGTAGATAAAGACAAGTATTAAGCGATCGGTATGTATAGTTACGTTACAAAATATTGATCAGTATATATATAGATCCATTATAAACATAGTTATCACTTAGTAATGGCTATAGAGACCAAAAAGAGTTGATCGTTACAAATCAATATTCTTTTGTGTAATTAACAAAATCCAATTAAAATATAAAGACAGTGTCACTTAATGATTTTATACAATCTATGGAGCTCAGTTCTCAGTAATTATTAAAAAGTATATCAGTTTTAAATAAAGATGGAAAGTATGTTTTATTCCAAATTTTAAATACATATTTAATGCCAAGTAATCGTTACATCCAACTGTTTACAGTTCTCTGCCAGTTAACAAGTAGTTCAAAGCGGTTACGATACTTAGTTAACCCATACTCCCCTCTTTCAATTCGTGCTGTGCCGTCTATTTACAAGAATATGCACATGTTGAATTTGTAGTTGGTACTTAAGGTCACAGTTATCTAAAGTGACAGTGGGTGAAAAGTTTGTTATGTGTTCTCGTAAAATGTTCACTTTATATCAAAATACCGAACTCAAGAGCCGAAAGAGATTTTTATGTTAAAAGAATGTGTGAAAGAGAGTGTCTCACTGTGAGCTGGTGAGTTCTTGATCATCCGTATGAAATGATTGGGAATTTATTGAGTTTAGCTGCTATTATATTTTGTTGGCCTAATTAATTGGATTGATTAATACAACATTCAGGTACCTTAGGAAGTCATCAGTGGAAAGATGACCACTTCAGCAAGGGGGAGCAAAAGATATTTTTATTTGTTTATTTAACCTGCTCACTTTATGCCTCCACGTCCTGTCTTGTACCTGACGGGGCTTTCACACATACAGTACTTCTTTATAATAGTCATTTATGAGACGACGACAACTTTTATATGATAGACGATAATAAAATTACATTATAACAGTTTAAAATGATTTGAATTTATGTAAAGAGAATGTGAATAACGGTACTGACGAGGAACTAAGAACAATAATAATAGCTGCAGTATTACTACTGCTGCTGCTCCTGCTCATAACAAAAATAATAATAATAATAATAATAATAATAATAGAGATACTGACAGTTACAAAATGTATTTATAGCTCTAGGAAAGTGATATTTTATGATATAACGAGTCCTGAGGAAGAATCACCAGCTAAGTGATTTTGGAAATGAGGAAGAACAGATAGGAAAGAATCATTCTTACGTGTAATGGGGTAACGAGTACTTACAAAGACAAAGGCAGACATTATTGTTGCTTTCATAGATCACAAGATAATTTCTTTACAGGGCGGTTTCTGTGTCCGGTTAGACATAGTATCTAGTCAGTGTCACGTGAATCCTTTTTGGTTTCATCAAATCCATCACGCAATTCACGGTGTTGCTAGAGAATTATCTGGTCCGACGGTACCTGTAACATATTATAGATCCATACACAAGATCGTACAAGTTGTTTTCGTTTATGTTTGTAGAAATGATACAACACATTTGATTCCTCTTTTAGAAAATTGCTGATATTCTTCACAAAATATTTAGTAGTGTCATGTGTACGTTTTACGCAGATTTATTGTAAAGCCCTAATGCGATACATCAATTTTTTCTGTACTTGCATCCCAGATATTAAAAGTCAGATTTCATTGAGTTATTAATCACCCATTCACGCGTTATGCGCACTAATTTTCTTTCCTTTCCTCGAGATATCTGTGCAATTTATACGCAGTAATAAAATTCTGTAATTAACTCCAACGCAACGTAAAACCAGTTCATAAATAATTAGCAACGATATTTACTGCTGTAATTTTTAACGACTGCGCTACCCGATGCATATATAAGTAATTTAATTATCCTACAGGTGACATTTAACGTACCCATACTGGAAATAAAAACATTTAAATGATTAACGCGGGGAAATGTTTTTCCAGTACACTGCTTCGCCACCGAATGGTTTAATGAGAACCCCTGTTATTAAGATAATGTTTCTGAAAATGTACTTCTAAAGAAAATGATTGAAATCATGTTTTAGTTATCGCTATTATTGACCTCGTTGACGGTAAACCACAAAACTGTCTTCACATGTTTAATAGAAAATATCGGTGACACATGTTGAGTGTAAATTACTTCTAGCAGCTTCTCCTAGCTGCATTGCCCATTCAGGGATTATTATTATTGCCGCAACATGTCATCCGTGTCTGGAAATATTACAGGCACGCGTCAGTAGTCGTAAGTTAGGTCTACACAAACTCAGTAGAAAGTTATCGAAACCCTGAAGCTGAGTTTGACCTCCTAAGACTTTTCCTTGGCATCGTCTTGGAGGTCGTTATAGCTTTGTCTTCCGCCGGCCGTAGAACTGACCTTCTAAGCCTAGTTTTAGGAGGATATACAACTCAACGTGGGCTCTGAATCATTGTAGAACTTAGAATTTTCCAAATTAGCGAACGTAGCCAGAAATAAAGAAAAAGATACAAGACAGAAAACCGGAAAACCTACTAGGGTTGAACGCCATTTGTAGGGAATCATGCCCTCAGTTGGCCCGTTTGTCCTCGGAGTACCATCAGTTTATCCCTCGACGGTGTTGTCATGTGTTGCTCCCAAATAATATTACTAGATAAATGTACTCAGCTTTCTTACAGCATCAGACCTGTTTGTGTACTCCATCTTTCACCGACTTCATCCTCAGGAATTAACTTTTGTACTAAGAGGCCGTGTGGTACATTTGTGCACATATTGCCGGTCATGGAGATTTCGCGAAGTGACAGAACTGCTCTATACACTACTGGTCATTAACATTACTACACCAAGAGGAAATGCAGATGATAAACCGGTATTTATTGGACAAATATATTATACTAGAGCTGACATGTGATTACATTATCAAGCAATTTGGGTGCATACATCCTGAGAAATCAGTACCCAGAACAACTACCGCTAGCCGTAATAACGGCCTTGATAGGCCTGGGCATTGAGTCAAACACAGCTTGGATGGCGTGCACAGGTACAGCTGCCCATGCGGCTTCAACACGATACCACAGTTCATCAAGAGCAGTGACTGGCGTATTGTGACGAGCCAGTTGCTCGGCCACCATTGACCAGACGTTTTCAATTGGTGAGAGATCTGGAGAATGTGCTGGCCAGGGCAGCAGTCGAACATTTTCTGTATCCAGAAAGGCCCGTACAGGACCTGCAACATGCGGTCGTGCATTATCCTGTTGAAATTTAGGGTTTCGCAGCGATCGAATGAAGGGTAGAGCCACGTGTCGTAACACATCTGAAATGTAACATCCACTGTTCATAGTGCCGTCAATGCGAACAAGAGGTGATCGAGACGTGTAAACAATGGCACCCCATCGCAGGCGCTCCTGTCTGTCATGCAGCGTCATCTGCTGACTCAGGGATCGAGAAATGGCTGCACGATTCGTTACAGCCATGCGGATAAGATGCCTGTCATCTCGACTGCTAGTGATACGAGGCCGTTGGGATCCAGCACGGCGTTCAGTATTACCCTCCTGAACGCACCGATTCCATCTTCTGCTAACAGTCATTGGATCTCGACCAACGCGAGAAGTAATGTCGCGATACGATAAACCGCAATCGCGATAGGCTACAATTCGACCTTTATCAAAGTCGGAAACGTGATGGTACGCATTTCTCCTCCTTACACGAGGCATCACAACAACGTTTCAACAGGCAACGCCGGTCAACTGCTGTTTGTGTTCGAGAAATCGGTTGGAAACTTTCCTCATGTCTGCACGTTGTACGCGTCGCCACCGGCGCCAACCTTGTGTGAATGCTCTGAACAGCTAATCATTTGCATATCACAGCATCTTCTTCCTGTCGGTTAAATTTCGCGTCTGTAGCACGTCATCTTCGTGGTGTAGCAATTTTAATGGCCAGTAGTGTACTACGAGAGTTTATATCGATATCTGTGTTGTTGGAACGTTACTAACAATGCTGATTCCTTTAGAAGGTATAAAGCTTACATGTCTCTAGCCTTTTCAGTATCGTGCGCTTGCTTCCATGCACCGCTAAGAACACATCCGTTATTCCAGTAAAAGCTCTTGAAACACATTCTGATCCCAACGATTCATTTGATGATTGACTCTCAATAGGTACATGAATGGGATAATACTTTTGTTTCATCACACACATACCTATTTTTTGGTAAAGAGTTCTCGGTTCACCTGCGGCGCCAAATACGAATAAAATCTCAAACCTTGGATGCTTGTCTCCATCGACGTCGTCTGGGACAAAATCTGATTGTTTTGAAACTGGTGAGGCTTGCTGTTTTCAGCCCAGTGGACGCATCTGATTCCCTGGATTAGACAATGAAGATGGCTTATGCAGAGGTGGTCCCTTTGCGTCCTTAGATTATGTTTCCCCTTGCTGTGCAATGTCGCTTGCTGCGGAACCACTTACATCAGGCGGTAAACAGTGAGAAGTCTTCCTCTGAGCTGTTTCTGTATCAGGTATACGCTTCCATGAATTTCGAAGTGCATACCCAATGTCTCCATTTAAGTTTTTAGCATACAGTCTAATTTCAACTGGTTCCCAGATCACAATTACAGTTGTTCTATGTGTGAGCAAAATACTCACTGGTTCAAACATTACCTTGTTTTTATTTAAGAGGCTATGTTCTTTGGCCACCGCTGATATTTCGAAATTTCAATATTTACGGTGACGCTGGTGCTTAAGAGAATGACACAAGGATCGGCCACAGTCGATATAACTGCCACACCTAATTGTTGCCTCTATTTTTTTTTTTAGTCATCAGTCTCCTGTTCTCTTTGATGCCGCCAACGACGAATTCCTCTCCTATGCCAACCTTTTCATCTCAGAGTAGCACTTGCAACCTACGTCCTCAGTTATTTGCGGGGTGTATCCAGATCTCTGTCTTCCTCTACAGTTATTACCCTCTACAGCTCACTCTAGTATCACGGAAAGTATTCACTGATGTCTTAATAGATGTCCTATCATCCTGTCCCTTCTTCTTGTCACTTTCAGTACTTTATATATATATTCCCTTCCTTGGCGATTCTGTTGAGAATGTCCTCATTCCTTTCCTTATAAGTTTACCAAAATTTCAACTTTCTTCTGTAACACTACATTTCAGATGTTTCGATTCTTTTCTGTTCCGGTTTTTCCACAGTCCATGTATCACTGTCATGCAATGCTGTGGTCCAAACGTATATTCTCAGAAATTTCTTCCTCAGATTAAGACCTATGTTTCGCCATCGGAGTTTGCTTTTTATGTCATCCTTGCTCCGTCTGTGATGGGTTATTTTGTTGCCTTTACTTCATCTTCTTCGTGATTACGAATTATGATGTTAAGTTTCTCGCTATTCTCATTTCTGCTACTTTTCATTACTTTCGTCTTTCTCCCATTTACACTCAATCCATATTCTGTACTCATTAGACTCGTACTGCTCATTCCATTGAACAGGTCCTGTAAATCTTTCTCATTTCCACTGAGGATAATAATGTCATCAGCGAATCTTATCTATCATATCCTTTCACCTTGAATTTTAATACCTCTGTTGAACCCTTCTTTTATTTCTATCACTGCATTTTCGTCGTATAGAGTGAACGCAGGAGCGAGAGGTTATATCCCTGTCTTACACCTTTTTTAATCCGTACATTTCTTTCTTGGTCTTCTAACCTTATTGTTCCCACTTGGTCTTTCCCTACAGCTCACCCCAATTTTCGTCGGGATTTAGAGCATCCTGCACCATTTTACGTTGTCGAACATTTTTTCCAGGTAGACAAAATTCCTATGAATGTATCTTGAATTTTCTTCAGTCTTCCTTCCATTATCAGTCGCAGCGCCAGAACTGTCTCTCTGGTGTCTTCACCTTTACTAAAGCCAAACTGATCGTCGTATAACAGTTCCTCTACTTTCTTTTTCATTCTTCTGTATATTATTCTTGTCAGCAAATTGGATGTATGAGTTGTTAAGCTGATCGTGGCATAGTTCTCGCACTTGTCGACTCTTGCAATCTTAGGAATTGTGCGGATGACGTTTCTCCGAAAGTCTGATGGTGTAACACCAGTCTCATACATTCTACTGCCATCTTCATAAGAAATTTTATAGCTCCCTGGAACTGTCAGGCCGAGATAATCTCTAAGTGGTTGCAGCATTTCTTTAATCTTCCTGGGTGGTCGGAAGACTGGTCTGATTCCTTGCTGTTTTAGGACTCTACGTCTCTTACTAGTTGTTGCACCACAGAATGGATGCCGTTCTATATGTTGATCCTCCTTGTTTGGTGGAACGGCATCGAGTCTGGATTTCCTCAACACCGTTGATTTACTACCACGGACACAAAAATCCGTTCCTTCTGAACAGTGTCATCAGATGATTATCTCGGAGCCAAGGTGCTCCTTGTCCGAAATGGTCCTGGCTCCGTTTACTAGGTTGATCCGCTGAGTTATACAGCGTCAGTCCAAAAATGTTTCTATACTGGATTAAGAAGATAAAGAGGAACGTTAAGGTCGTGGTTTTAAAGCTCTTGCTATGTTCTACATGATCTCTCACTACTTGAGTACAACGTACGGAGTATACATACGTCCATCTGAAGCTAAAAAGCACTTCTCTAGGATGTTTTTCAACTCGCGCATTTCTTTGGGTTGAATATTCGTTACGTTGTCAGTGACTGACCCTTCATGTTAATTTCTACACTTTGTCGTCTTGTGGTAGGGTCTTATTGACGTACACGAAGGCTTGTCACCCGTGACTATTCTGTCCGTGTTTTGCATTTAAATCAAGTCCCGGCAGGCGTCCATGCGTCATTGTCTTCGTTTTTGAGTCATGGTGTGGAGAATTTCTTGAACACTAACAGATGTTCTTCCACTGAGATTTGAAGCACAACTGTGTTGACACACTATGGTCGCACGACTATTACTTAATACTCCCTGCGCACAACTGACTAGTCGAAAGCACATCTGTCGTTTACATATGTTACTTCAAGTTGCCATCATTGTTACTTCTTTTGTAGCCAAGAATAAAATCAGTCTTTGAAGTTTTTAAACGCACAGTGAAGGTCTGTATGCGTCGGCTTCTTGATATATAGAATGGCAGAGTCGTCTGGTTTCCGTTCGACCAACACAACTAAGATTAGCAGCTTCCTATCCTCCTCCACCTCCGTTGTAAATGTTGTGTAAGGATGTATACCCGTCGTAAGGTCCATAACTGCTGCCGCGTGTCACTACCATGTGGCCAAATTTTAAAAAAAAGTGTATTATCAGCATAACTGAAGATGCAGGACTATAGACTGGGACATTGTTATGTACTCGTCTTTCGAATACTCCATAAAAAACGTTAGCTAGGGCCGGTGACAATGGCGAACCGAATACTGTTCCGCCAGTCATTTTTATAATAATTTCCAATGAACAGAAAGATGTGGTCGTAGAGGTATGTCAACACAATCTTGAAATTCCAGAGGTAAATGAACAGCCAACAGTTTTACTGTCTCTTTAGCTGGTACCTTCACAAAAAGGGAAATAGCATCGAGGTTGAGCATGACTTCACTTAGGCCTGTTCTCATCTACTTTCTGGTATCTAAAAACATTGTTGAATTCTTTGTGTGGTACCTACAGCGGCCGACTACAGTAGGAATAATTTAGTTGCCTGGCCACCGCATATATGGGAGAGACGATAGCACTAGCAGTTGGTCTCACTGGCAAGCCATCTTTGTGTACACTCCTGGAAATGGAAAAAAGAACACATTGACACCGGTGTGTCAGACCCACCATACTTGCTCCGGACACTGCGAGAGGGCTGTACAAGCAATGATCACACGCACGGCACAGCGGACACACCAGGAACCGCTGTGTTGGCCGTCGAATGGCGCTAGCTGCGCAGCATTTGTGCACCGCCGCCGTCAGTGTCAGCCAGTTTGCCGTGGCATACGGAGCTCCATCGCAGTCTTTAACACTGGTAGCATGCCGCGACAGCGTGGACGTGAACCGTATGTGCAGTTGACGGACTTTGAGCGAGGGCGTATAGTGGGCATGCGGGAGGCCGGGTGGTCGTACCGCCGAATTGCTCAACACGTGGGGCGTGAGGTCTCCACAGTACATCGATGTTGTCGCCAGTGGTCGGCGGAAGGTGCACGTGCCCGTCGACCTGGGACCGGACCGCAGCGACGCACGGATGCACGCCAAGACCGTAGGATCCTACGCAGTGCCGTAGGGACCGCACCGCCACTTCCCAGAAAATTAGGGACACTGTTGCTCCTGGGGTATCGGCGAGGACCATTCGCAACCGTCTCCATGAAGCTGGGCTACGGTCCCGCACACCGTTAGGCCGTCTTCCGCTCACGCCCCAACATCGTGCAGCCCGCCTCCAGTGGTGTCGCGACAGGCGTGAATGGAGGGACGAATGGAGACGTGTCGTCCTCAGCGATGAGAGTCGCTTCTGCCTTGGTGCCAATGATGGTCGTATGCGTGTTTGGCGCCGTGCAGGTGAGCGCCACAATCAGGACTGCATACGACCGAGGCACACAGGGCCAACACCCGGCATCATGGTGTGGGGAGCGATCTCCTACACTGGCCGTACACCACTGGTGATCGTCGAGGGGACATGAATAGTGCACGGTACATCCAAACCGTCATCGAACCCATCGTTCTACCATTCCTAGACCGGCAAGGGAACTTGCTGTTTCAACAGGACAATGCACGTCCGCATGTATCCCGTGCCACCCAACGTGCTCTAGAAGGTGTAAGTCAACTACCCTGGCCAGCAAGATCTCCGGATCTGTCCCCCATTGAGCATGTTTGGGACTGGATGAAGCGTCGTCTCACGCGGTCTGCACGTCCAGCACGAACGCTGGTCCAACTGAGGCGCCAGGTGGAAATGGCATGGCAAGCCGTTCCACAGGACTGCATCCAGCATCTCTACGACCGTCTCCATGGGAGAATAGCAGCCTGCATTGCTGCGAAAGGTGGATATACACTGTACTAGTGCCGACATTGTGCATGCCCTGTTGCCTGTGTCTATGTGCCTGTGGTTCTGTCAGTGTGATCATGTGATGTATCTGACCCCAGGAATGTGTCAATAAAGTTTCCCCTTCCTGGGACAATGAATTCACGGTGTTCTTATTTCAATTTCCAGGAGTGTATTTTAGGCAGCTCGTACAAGCTGTATGGTCTAGATGCTCTTTGCCTTAAATCCTTCACCAGCTCTTCAGAGACACCAGATATCTTTAGTATCTCCCTTGTTCTCCTACTAAGTGCCGGTATGGGTTACTGTTTGAGAATCCCGTATGTGCTGCCTTCGAAAAATAAACCTACTTTCTTATGATAACCTGTAGCGTTGAGGATAACCGTTAAATTCCCCTCGCTGACCAGTGAGACAACTAACTCTTCATCCTTCTCCAACCATTTTAGTCCTTGTTCTCCACCTCGCTGATATTGGACTGTTGGGGCCTTGTTCCTTTCTAAAGCGCTGTTCGTAGCAAGTCATGTCCAGTCAGCCGATTCTTGAGGAAAATGCTGCACAGCGTGTTCTATGTCACTGGTAGGCTCGGAAACTGATAGCTTTCGTGGATCTTTCGTCTTTTACTGAGAACAGAGACAGGAGATAGTGGCTTCGTCAAGCTCCTTGTCGAAGTTGATGACAGTGTGATGAACTCTGTTGCATCCAACAGCTGTTTTTTTTCCGAAGGACACCGTCGCGAAAGACTTCGTAGCCATAATCTTATCTCGGCTTTCGTGCCTTTGGCATCAGCAGACGTGTCTAAATTGCGATATTTAATGTTATTTCGGTGCTCTTGTTAGCGTTCTGAAACACTGCGTATGGACTGACAATGTAACTGCTACAGCATTCGCAAGAGTTTAAATTCCTGAAACACTAAGGTCGAGGCTGCCTTTTTTCAGAGATGCCTAACGTACTACCTCGTTCAATACAGTCGTTCTTCCGCAATACCTTTTTCAAAATACCTAATTTCTGAATCCAGGTGGTCCCTGTCAGGAACAGCTGCATCTCTATGTAACAGACATCGACATAGTTTCTGGCATCACATGGAAGTTCCATAATTTCCTGACGTCCCCTCGAATAATTCTACTAGCTACGTACGAAAGTAGTGCACCACACGTCCAATTCGTACGACAGTTAACTCCTGAGGATGAGACAGAGGATATCGTCGAAGGCTTGAGCACAGAAATAAATCTGACACGGCAAGAAAAACGAGCAACATTTACTCAAGAACGTCACCGTAGAAAACTACATTTTCGACAAATGTTACTGCTGCATGGTAGCAATTAGTGATTACAGTAATTAGCCAATTGCAAGAGAGTGATCTAGTTTCACAGGGAAACAAAAGAATTAATCGATTATTAAAACAGAATATTCAGGAGAACTCCAAATCAATCAACAGTTACTCTTGAGTTTTTAGGATCACCGGTGTGTAAAGCGTTTCGAGACTGAAGTCAAACCGAAAGTTATTAAATCAGAAGTTTCTGTAACTCGTAGATAAAATCAGACTCATCACTTGCGAATGTACGGGGACGATATAGTTCAATAGTGAACCACGGAGATGCTCCTCCAAACGTTACTACAGAGGCACTGTGCGTCTGTGAGAAGTAAACTGCATAGTCTAAGAAACTTTTGTGCTGTTGACCGCAAATAATTTATTATGTTCATCTACTTGGTGTTTTTCTAGTGTCTCAACACGGATATTTTGGAATTTGTAATCAGTTACGTCTTGTGGCACTAAACGTTTTTTTGTACTGCGAATAATTCACACACTTGAAACAGAGTCACCCCAACAACGGAAAACACGCATCTGCCAGACAATAAACAAATAAATAGGGTCAAGGACAACATAAACTTCAGAAGTACAGTAATTAATAAGTCGTTAACAAAGGGAAAAAAGAAATAGTTGTGCTTTTACCGTTTGGATGGAATTAGTGAGAAGGTTTATATTTTATCGACCGTCGTAAATAACGTCTCTCTCTCTTCAGCGTCACATCATCCTAAGGTCCATGTAGAGACGATTGAGAGCAGGTGCGTCTAACAGGCTTGCTTACGTCAGATGGTTGTTGTTAACGATCGATGCAACAGAACATCGGTGATACATCTGCGTGTAAATTACTCCTCGCAGCTTCTGCTAACTGAATTGCCCATTCAGGCATTACTATTATTACCGAAACATGTCATCCACGTCTGGAAACATAACAGTCACACGTCAATGGCTGTAGGTTCTCTTCACACAAACCCAGTGGAAGGCATTTCACTTTTACCTTCGTTAACAGAAATTTTCCGGTTACCTTCATACACTCGTAGAACCAAGGCTCATTTTTGTTGAGTGCCGCCTTTAATAAAATACATCCGTTATCGACAGATCACCTTTAGATCACAGCTTTGAGGTGTTTAAGATATCAACATCAGTCACATGCAGTTTCAAACACAAATTGAAATAACATTTCCTTCACAAATCCTTCCATGGATCATAAGACATTTTTGATTGTACCACCTCTCTCTCTGTCTCTCTCTTCCTCTCTGTCTCTCTCTCGTGGTGTGTTTTAGTTAATGAATCGAAAGCTACGAAGTTTTGTCTAAATTTTATATCAAGGCACTCATATAAATTGTCAACATGTAATCATTTATTCATCGAAGTGTTACTGTGACTGCAAATTAATTCACACGTTGCAGATGACAGTGGGACACATAAAAGAGGAGTGCATGGAAGACGCACATAATTAATTAATGTATTCGAAGACACGATGATCACTAATCATCTCTTTCAGTATTGCTAAACTGACATGGAACACACTTTGATCTATGATTCCGATCGTTCGGTTCTCTCTGTCCAGCAGTAGGCCTAAAACCTCATATTCACTGTTTCTGCTACATAGGGATGCAATTATATTACATTGTTGCCGATGTAAGCAGACTAATTAAAAAGACCATGCATGTACATAATCTGGAACGTATTTATTCAAATTCCGATTATACATTATAAAACGAAATTATCATTTGTTTTAGAACCTTTAACTTTTCTGTCTTATGCTAAGGAATATTTCTTCCTTAAAAGTTTGGTAGAAAGCACCTAAGAGGTAAGTAATGCCACTGCCCTTACTTACGTCACTTTGGTGTCTGGACAACTAGATGAAATATGTGACACGGAGCGGGTACCACAAAGCACAATAAAACGCTAATTTTACACCGATAATTGCCATATACAACTGCAGGATGACAATTTTCTCAGTATCTGTTGTAATAGAACGGATCTAGTGCTCTTTGCCTGATAACAGTTTGTAGATTGTGTATATATAGCATTACCGTGAAAATTATCACCCCTCAGGCCACCTACCGGTAATGATTAATTCATAAATTATGTGAGTGACCAACCAGAAATCACTTGTACTTCAG
The DNA here is from genome assembly GCF_023898315.1 of Schistocerca nitens. Lineage (NCBI taxonomy): Eukaryota > Metazoa > Arthropoda > Insecta > Orthoptera > Acrididae > Schistocerca > Schistocerca nitens. The sequence continues at coordinate 660,796,524 of NC_064618.1, forward strand.
GTATGTATGTAATGTAATGTACCTATTTTTCCCCCACATCGACTCCTCGAAATTTCGGTGGAATATGCATGTTCCGTGTCGTCCGACATCAGTTCAGCACTACAGATTCCTCTACTTCCCAGAAAACATACAGACACAAAATACTTAACTTTTTTCTTGATGATCTCGTATAAAATGTGAATTTGGTATCTCCAGGTTCGAAATCGAGCCCTGCACAAACTTATCTAAAGTATTTCGTGAAACTGATCGAAGCATATAAAGGATAGGCCATCAATTTCAGTCATCTTCATGGTTTATTGTTGTCTCTAGCTCCACATACGTTTTATAGATATATGTGTTACAAATCGAACATGGCTGCTACAAGCGCGCATTAATTTGGCACACGTTGAAATGAGGAAACACATCTTTCTCACTGTACACTTGACAAGCAGCTCCCAACTCGGTTTTCCTGTGCAAAACATACTTTTCCCAAATAGAAACAATTTTTACCAATGGTCGTATTTATTAAGATTATTGATATTCGTTCAAATATAGATCTTGTATCTGACGTATGTTAGTAACTTTAACACAATAACTCCACCTCTGTGAAATGATAAAGTTCTATATTTATACAATCTAGCATTCCTATTTCCGATAGTCCAAGTAATTTCATCAAGGTGGCTGTTGTTGATACTCTTAAAGATAACGTTACAATTTAATGTCACATTTTTTGCGAACATCGCTTTACCGATTTTAGATATTATTTTAGTGTTACAGAATCCAAACATACGAGGGCAGTTCAATAAGTAATGCAACACATTTTTTTCTGAAACAGGGGTTGTTTTATTCAGCATTGAAATACACCAAGTTATTCCCCAATCTTTTAGCTACACAACACTATTTTTCAACGTAATCTCCATTCAATGCTACGGCCTTACGCCACCTTGAAATGAGGGCCTGTATGCCTGCACGGTACCATTCCACTGGTCGATGTCGGAGCCAACGTCGTACTGCATCAATAACTTCTTCATCATCCGCATAGTGCGTCCCACGGATTGCGTCCTTCATTGGGCCAAACATATGGAAATACGACGGTGCGAGATCGGGGCTGTAGGGTGCATGAGGAAGAACAGTCCACTGAAGTTTTGTGAGCTCCTCTCGGGTGCGAAGACTTGTGTGAGGTCTTGCGTTGTCATGAAGAAGGAGAAGTTCGTTCTGATTTTTGTGCCTACGAACACGCTGAAGTCGTTTCTTCAATTTCTGAAGGGTAGCACAATACACTTCAGAGTTGATCGTTTGACCATGGGGAAGGACACCGAAAAGAATAACCCCTTCAGCGTCCCAGAAGACTGTAACCATGACTTTACCGGCTGAGGGTATGGCTTTAAACTTTTTCTTGGTAGGGGAGTGGGTGTGGCGCCACTCCATTGATTGCCGTTTTGTTTCAGGTTCGAAGTGATGAACCCATGTTTCATCGCCTGTAACAATCTTTGACAAGAAATTGTCACCCTCAGCCACATGACGAGCAAGCAATTCCGCACAGATTGTTCTCCTTTGCTCTTTATGGTGTTCGGTTAGACAACGAGGGACCCAGCGGGAACAAACCTTTGAATATCCCAACTGGTGAACAATTGTGACAGCACTACCAACAGAGATGTCAAGTTGAGCACTGAGTTGTTTGATGGTGATCCGTCGATCATCTCGAACGAGTGTGTTCGCACGCTCCGCCATTGCAGGAGTCACAGCTGTGCACGGCCGGCCCGCACGCGGGAGATCAGACAGTCTTGCTTGACCTTGCGGCGATGATGACACACGCTTTGCCCAACGACTCACCGTGCTTTTGTCCACTGCCAGATCACCGTAGACATTCTGCAAGCGCCTATGAATATCTGAGATGCCCTGGTTTTCCGCCAAAAGAAACTCGATCACTGCCCGTTGTTTGCAACGCACATCCGTTACAGACGCCATTTTAACAGCTCCGTACAGCGCTGCCACCTGTCGGAAGTCAATGAAACTATACGAGACGAAGCGGGAATGTTTGAAAATATTCCACAAGAAATTTCTGGTTTTTTCAACCAAAATTGGCCGAGAAAAAAAATGTGTTGCATTACTTATCGAACTGCCCTCGTAACATTAATGCCAATGTTTTTGTGAAATAATCGTGTTTTTTAGATTCAGTTTGAGACGAAATTTACATATTCAGTATCCCAGATAAACAGTTCTGACATAATCTAAAATCCACTTTGTTTTCTCTGTCCTATGTTTTTCACTGAGTTTTAAATTATGGAAAGGTGATAGTTTCCCGCAAACACGTATGTCTCAGTTCGTATTCCTCGTTAATTTGGTTGACTTTTCGCGTTTATACAAGGCGAGGTCATTGTAGAAGTGAATCAATGTTTAGCCACAATTAAACTTTTTCTGTTGATTTTATGTTTAAATAAGTCACTAAAAACGTAAATTACACTGTTGCTATTTGTCTTTCTCCATGTCTCATGGTTTGTTATCTTAGTGTCGCCATCTTCACTTTACATTCAAAAGAGAGTAAGACAATGGCTATCAACTTCCATACTTTCTTGCGCCCTACGTCTACTTGGATCTTTAAGATCCGCAGTTCGTTTGTTGAACTGGTGAAACGCAGGGAGATTTTCAATTGGACAAACGTGAACACAATGAAACAGAAAAAATTCAGAAGGTAACCAAAGGTATTGACTTACTATTGTACTTGAATGGATTATGTGCCCATTAAAAAACATGATAGCGTTTTCGCCACGTCTATGAACGTTAGCCCCATACTGGAAGTGTATTTCAGTGGTACGCCAGACTTGAGCGACACTAAAGCAGCAACAGAAAGCTGACTCCAATTTTGCATACAATTGTCTGGAAACCTGGGACAGTAACGTAGTAGATGTGGGCATACTTCAGTCTGGCCACAATGGAGCGAAACTATCATTTCTGGAAACATTGGAGATGAAGGGGCATTACAAGAACCATTTGGAAAAGCTGGTGAATGAGTGAACAGATTTCAGTTGCTCACCATTCTTTCATAGTGCCGAACTTGACTGGCCATTCCATTTTCGTTAAGTTGCGTCACATTGTATATGGGTTTACTTGTAATTGTATGATTGTGAATGTATTTCAATATTTGGCATTGGAGTTGATGTGTTTGATGACTGTAAATAGTTTGCTTTGCTGCTACCTGCCCACTCGTCACCGCTCCACGCCTGCCGTGCTTCCTCGGTCCCCCGCTACCCGTGAATACACCAGGACCCTCCCGCCCTCAGTCACCCGTTCAAGTATCTCTCTGGTCCTCCACTCATTGTTACCACTCCTTAGCAGTCACCTGCTTCCCACTCAGTACCGTACAACGACTCAATTGTCTCGCTCGAAATTGTTAATAACCATCTCGTAGAATCGCTGTATTTTCGCAAAAAGACACAATTGTTGTGGAACTCTCTCCTAATCTCCTTCTTTAGATCCTCTCAGCGTAAATTTTTATATTGAAGATGTGGCAGAATTTATCTTTTATTACACGAGCTTTATCCTGGCTTAGAGCTCCGAAAATACCTTAACTCGCTGCACCGAACCAGCAGGAATAAAGGTAGTCTTCTAGTCCAGACGGCCTGCGAGTTCCTGGGCTCACTCTCACAGCTGGATCTACCTGCAGTAAACATTCATGCTACCTCGTGTCTACGTGTCGCCGGTCATTTCCTCTGCATACTCTTTCAAATAACGAAGTGAGGCATAAAATGCAAGCCAGCTAATGAGTACGGCGAGACTACTACGACGTGTGTTCTTTTGAGCTAGCATGATCGAAAAAAGATTATCTGCAGTACTTCTCTCGGATTCGCTCTTGATTCGCTCTTCTCCGTGAGAAAGTTATTCGTGAAAGTGAAGGAATATTATTAGCACGATCCTATCTTCATTCCAAATAGAGTGAATCTGAGAACTCACGAAGTCTACTGAAAAAATGATAACTGAACAAACCGGGCTATTGGTTTTGTTAATAAATTGTTTCAGTTGCCCACTAATATGTATGTCGCAATGAACATAATGTAAAATGTGTAGAATGTCTTATTAGATTTAAGAGATAACCTACGGCCCTAATCTTGCCAGGACAAATCAAACAACAAGTAACTGAATTACTACTCTCAAAATCAATTGTTTTAATGTATAAAATTTATCTCCGATGTTCTCATCGTTATATACTTTGCAATTAAAAAAACAGCCTCATCCCTCGTAGAGACACTGCAGAAACGGAACGTCTTCAAAACACTTCCACCAGCAAATAAAAGAAATGTATCTTTTCTTTTTAAGTAATTGAAACTGAAAATAGATGAAGGGGAAAGCTGATAGATAATGATGCCAAAGTATTTTTGTTTACGAGCCATCATAATTAAAGAATCAGGAGGAACTGTTTTATAAGTAATTGCTAGTGTAAAACAAAATTCGCTCTTTACAGACTCGATAACTTGGATTTCGGAAATTCTTTAAATCAGGCTATGTCTGTATTCTGTTTCCCTACATTTGTGAAAGCAGTACATCACCGTATGAGGTACTCGGCTGATAAAATGGATGCAAAAATTATAGACTACGATTCGCTTAAAATTTTGACTATCTACAATGGTCTACTAGACAGAAAATGTTCATCGGTGTCTGGCGTGCTCGGAAGCACAGATCAAGCAAAATAATGTGGCACCTGGCTAGAAATTCATTCCCGTCATGAGCGCTGGGCCATTCCGTCCAATGATTTTGGAAGAACAGCCGTTTCAGTTGACGGTCGCCTGCCGACGTCAACACTACGAACGTCCTCGTTGCTTTCTCTTCATTACATGGCAAGACACCGCAGCATTTGCGCATAGTAGGTGCAGGGAAATTCTTCGTAATCAGGCTATGGTACGCACAGGCAAAATTATCACTCGCAAATTTATGTGAGAAGAGGCAAACGAGAAAGCACACATATCATTAAAAATTGTGCTTGAGAGGGTAGCAGGAAACGTTAGTGATTCCAATCACACAATAAAGAGATAAGAGATACAGACGGAAAACATACCTGCAGGTTGTCCCCAAGCATTCATCACTCCAGAAAACCTTGGAAGAAAATTTGAATTTTAGGTTATATTGCCGAAAAAGTCGTCAGAGGACTAACACATGACTTTCACGGGACACGTGTTCTTTAGAAGCTGCTTTGACCGCAAAGCTACATTTTGTAGCGTTCTTTTTGAAACTTCCTTCTGACAGTACGTGGTAAGACTTGTTTAGCTCTCTTTGTTTATGCAACTATCTCCTTGTCAGTAATGAGAAACCACTGACTTTGCTCGTCTCCCTTGGTCGAATTATTGGTCATAGTGAATGAGCTGTTAATATGATGATTTCCGTACTCGTTAGCTGTTGCTTACTACTTTTGCGAGAAATGCGTTCATGTGTAGGCTTCAGCTGTCTAAGTCAGCTTCCCCTACTGCGTGTTGGTCGTTTAGAAAAGAGCCCGTAACACTAGCATCGTCCAGTCCCATGCGACACCGCCTTCGCAGCTACAGGCCAAGTTATTTTGTGCGCACCCTACCATGATATCGACGGTCGAGCTCTTGACGTGCAGTACTTCTTTTAAGTGCTACCGAACAACATCATTAACAGATAAGAGACACGAAAATGAACAAAACATCTCAAGAAGCATATTGTAACTAAACAAAACTATTATTCTGCAGGACTAATAACGTCGATGTATCGAAAGTGTACATGAAAGAGTTCTAATTCTGCTTTTGTCCAAAACGACTTCGTTCCCGTCATGAAACAGATCTGCACTGCTTCTTGTGGTTTCCATAGTCATATTTAATTTTTTATTGTTTTTTGTCTTATGCCTGTTTCCACGTCAACGGATACGACGCCCTGCCGTAAGACAGAGCTTTCCTTTTTTTATTTTTGTGAGAAAAGAGTCTCGCCAACAGTCCGAGTGAGGTTCGAAAAGTGGTAACTGCCTTTCCATAGAGAGTACCTAGATGTAGAAAATACTTTGATCAAACTGTTTTTTGCGATAATCTCTGAATATTCCAGGCATCTTTCTGAGTCATAGTTTTTCTTTCCTTAATTTTATTACCACAATTTGTACTAGTAATTAACAAGTTACCAATCTAGAAATTCTACATAACGAGCTTTCATTATCTATAAAAAATAATGTTTTTAAAATGAAGTACAGCAACTTCATCAGAATATACATTTTTGAAGCTGCCTGACAGCATTAAAGAGTACCATTAAAGTTGGGTGACAGCTCTAAGGATTAATCTGACTGTACTACAGTACTACATTTACGTTTAAAGTACATTTTAAGTGCAATAGTAAATTTCAATATCATCATTTGCTACTACTGTACTTTGAATGTATTTTACACGTAAGTTTAAGTACTACAGTACAGTCAGATTAAGGTTTAGAATCGTCAACCCTCTTTGATGCTGACAGCCAACTTTGAACTATATATTATGATGATGCTCCTGTTCATTTGCAAAGCGAATCTGGTCGATAAAAAATACAAAGTGCGACTTGTGACTGTTTCCGAAAACATAACTCTATCAATACCAACGCATTTTCCATAATGTGTAATCCCAAGGCGGGAGGGGGGAGGGTACATTGTAACCCCCCCACAAGAAAAAGTTAAATGTGTTTAACTTTTATCAACAACATACTTTTCTCAATAAGTAGTGATTTATAAGTAGGATACCGAACCTGAAAATATCTTTACCACAATCTTAACATCACCAACGCATTTTCCGTAATGTTTCCATTGAATGGATCGGTATTTCAGGGCCACCGCAAAACTGCGAATGTCGTTAGTTATCGTTGATTTTCAATCTCAAAATATTTCTTAATTTAAGATACGTATGAAAGAAGGGTCCTGAATACGAAAATATGAACATGAAACTTGCTGCGAAAAGTAACGTTCACCTGTAAGACTTAAATTTTTTACGTTAAGTTTCACTGAAAAATTTAAAACATTTCCGGAACCTGATGTAAAAAATCTTTAAAAACAATAAATATTTTTCTTCAAGTTTTTGAACCATAAAGCACCAGACTAGGTTACGATGTTTTCAAAAGGTGGGCACGAAATACTCTCCCCCGCCCCCTGCACCGCTGGTATTGCGAAGGTTAAGAGAGCACGACAAAAGCCTTTGGTTGTGAATGTAGCAACTAATGACTCGCGCAACTTATCGTTTGGGATCAGGGGGCTGAAAAAGTTTCCAGACTTCCATATCCCTTGACGTCGGCATAAGCAGCATGTGGTGCCTACAAACAGACCTCGAAGGAGCGTAGGGAACCAAAATACACAGGTTCACAGTTTATCTATAAGGCGAAAGGCAGCTGATTTCACTTCACGTATGATGCTTGTTGGAGTTGTTATGTAAAAGACCCCAAAGTTAAGCGTAGCTGCTAGTTGCTGTCCGCTTTAAAGTACATACAACTAGTAGTTTAGAGAAAGCGTAAAACTGTGTACCGTTCACACTTTCATGGTGTGCCTAGAGAAACAGTGTGTGGTGCTACAAGCTTTTGAATAAAGTTCTCTACAACAGCATCACCTACTACAACAGCGCGTTTTGTCTTTTGAGAGAGTCTGCAAAAAACACGTTTTTGCAGCTCGTAAAACCAATCACGTATTTTATGAGCAACTACCAGACGATGGTGTAATAAGGAACAAATAAAAAGCAGTAGCTAATTTAGTTTGTAAGCAATAGAGGAAAACATCTTGCTGGAAAGTATATCATTTTTGGTCACCAAGCTTGCTTCACATCTATTCAACGTAATAAATTATGTTTCCCATTGCAGTCAACGATCGTGTAATAAACAGGAGTAGAATGAGTTGGAATTTAACTGCTTCTCCTTTAACAGGACGGCTAGAAACTTGTTGCAATGAATTAACCGTATGACACGGTCACTTATCGCTGGTCGCCATAAAATCGCTTACCGAGCGACTATTCCTGTGATGTCATCTGCCATTTCTGTTCAGTCTTCTAAATTGGCACAGATGGATGAAGTTACGCTGACGTCACAAGCCCCATTTAGCACTGAAGCTTTTGACAGAACACTGTAAGCACTGTTTTTTGAGTTGCTGTCATTCAAAAGTAATTACTTGTCATCACATCCACATACGTGGAACTTCTTCGCATGTATTCTTCATATTTCTTTTGTCATGCTATGTTCTACGAGTAATAGACCTTTCGACGGTATCTTCACGAGAGACTAGTATCCAACGTCAAAAATATTTTTAAAAAATCGTAGCTCGTTTTGTGTTATCGTGAAACAGCGAAGAGGCTGTCACAGATATTACATGTCAATTTGTGCGGCAGTCATTACACATAGACGTCTTTCGTTGCGGCGAGATCTTTTCACGATATTTCAATCAATGACTTCGTCCTCCTAGTACCAAAATAAATTGTTGACTCGTACCTACATAGAAAAAAATGATCATCGTAATAAATCTTGAGAATTCAGGGCTAGCAGGTATTCAGACTTCCCACGTGCTATTGGAGTAGTCGAGAAATAGTCTGAAGGTGATACTATAGACCCTCTGGCAAGCACTTTAGCGTAAATTGCAAAGCAATCACGCAGATGTAGATGCAGATTTGGTGCACTAATTACCATTAACCCGCTTTTACCCAATGCACGTGCCGTTGTTACATGTGTTGGGTCTCGCCCACTCGTCTCGTATAGGATGCTACACAACAGTTCCAGCAAATAACATTAGTAGTTCTGTTTTTATAAAGCAGAACGACAACTCTTAACTTGGGAGTCGCATCGGTGTCGAAAGTGACATGCAAATTCTTCGCTATAGACAAAGTCCAAGTAAGCACTTGGTGCGGATCACTACAATCTGTTCTGCGAGTGCCGGTCTACAGCCATCCGCTAATGTCCGTTGTTGAGCCTATCTGACCGCCCGAGGCTGGTAGTAGCATCGCTTATATTCACTTCTTGCAGATGTCGCTCCTGGAGCGCCGCTGTCCTTGTCAGGGGGCTATTGGCTGTCGCTTCCCCTCCGCCTTCGCTGGTCTTGCGTTCGTTGTCTTCGTTCCGACGCTTCTGGTTACGCCAGAACAACATGTGTGCGCCACCATCATATATAACAAAAAACTGTACGAAAGTCCACTATAAGCTTAAAAATTCTGCTCTGTAAATGTAAAAATATTGTATTTTTAATACAGAAGTAACAATTTTCAGTTGAAATCATTCTGCCGAACAAATTTATGGTACTCTCAATATGTGGCAGTCTGAAATAGAATAACGATGTAAGTTCTACCTTGTAGAGTTCTACCTTGTCGAGTTCTCCTTTTAGTGGCACTTTTGCTGCAAAGAAATGAGATTAGTTGATTCTACATCTGCGCTCGGCAGGACACACAGCCGTTTGTAGCCGATGGCATTTCTAACACCGCTATCACTTCATTACACATCCATTCGCGAATTATGCCTGGAATGAAAGATTGTTAGTAGGGAATCCTGTTGGTTCTAATATCTCCGATTTTCCCGTAGTGGAAATTTCCTAACATGTATGTGAAAGGAAATAATATGCCGTCTTATTCCTCATGTAACGTACGTACTCGTAATTTTAACAGTAAACATTTGCTTGATGCAGAATGCCTCTCCTCTAATGTCTGCCGCTGATCGTCGATGAGCATTCTCGCTACTCTCTTGCACTTCCTAAACAAGTCGTAACGAAACGCACCATTTTTCTTTGGAGCTTCTACATATCATTTATTAGTCCCACACGGTAAAGGGCACAAAATTACTAGCAACACTCGAGAAACGATTGAACGAGTGTTTTGTAAACAACTTTCGTATATGATTTACATTCCTTAGGTTACTTCTTAGGTATCATTACCTATTATCTGGTTTTCATACAACTAACTTTTTTCGTTCATTAGGTCGTAATAAGTCTTCAGCGCCTGAAGCTACTTTAACAGATTCTGTCGCTTACTTCTGCAGGAAAAGAACATGAAGTTCAACACTTACAAGCTCGATAATCTGACAAGAATCTGACAGGACCCGCTGTTGATTACTCTATTCGCTAACAAATAGCGTCGCTAATTGTTTCGAACCGATAAGCTCATGTTCAGAAGCCTGCTCCCATTTATTTTTTGATTTTTACATGGGGTGACCAAATGATGTCTTTTTCTTGGTGTGATGGTCCACTATGGGAACAGCTGGTGCTGGAAAAAGTGATTATTTTCTATTATTTTAACAGATTTAATGACGATCTGGAACAAGGTAGTCTACTTCATAAGTAGACAAATGAATCACTTTGTGCTATAATATTCGAATGTCGTACGTTACTTTTGGAGGACTAATGTCTCCTGTTGTAAAGCTTTAAACGATGAGAAGCTCCTTCGATTTTGTAAAATTCTATGCAGATAGAGCACAAACTGCAAGACTTGGGCGACGTGGACGCCACTACGCAAAGAAGGCGATTGACATATACCAAATTGACCATGGGATGTGAATATTAGACATACAGCGACACTGAAAAACTATCACGACAAGACGTTCGCGTGATGTAAATGATCCAGTAACTATTTAACGTAACAACTTCTATAAGCTCAATGCAAAGATATTCGGTTGATATGCATATTACTTATTATAACTATGGAAACGTCTTTTCTGAAAAATCTCTCACTGTTAGACAAACAATACTTTAGGCATACTATAACAAAACCTTTTCACATCTTCAAATTCTACGGTTGATATTGTAATTAGTATTGTTGACATAGTAATTTTTGCTACAGTTGCAATCAGTAAATTTCCCACCAGTATACTTAATTACTTAAAGAATGGCAAATAATGAAAGACAGCTCAGCATACCTATATATTAAGTCACTCCCAGCTAATCTTGAACACCACAAGACGCTGAAGAAGATGTCAGCAGAGAGGTCGAATCTTCGATCGTAAAGAAGACACATGACGCGGTCTGACACCCTAGAAGATTTTACGTTTCATTCTCATTATATCAATTTAATTAAGCCACTCTTTTTCAAAATAACAGCAGTTCTTTATCCAGTAAACGAGGTTGAACGTGATACATTTCCGCAGAGATCCATTAACGAGGCAGTTACTCTGGGAAATCGTTCGGCAACATTTCGCTGAAGATCCATGGCTAAATTATAGCTCTTCATTAACACGGGTAATTAAATTCTGTGTGTGTAAATTATGTCGCAATTATGCATCTAACGAGCGCTGGCTTAAGCGGGCAGGTGTGAGAACAAGCCAGCAAGTCGCTGCTCGGCTATGCTTTTGTCCGACTGCCAAATCGCCGGTTATTCTAGGTCTATTGCCATCGGTGCCTGTACATCTTTTGCCGGTGACTCGATACTTTCGGCGGCGGTGTTTCTATATTTTCACTGAATCCGATGATGTAGCCATTCTCAACAAATGCATCAGGTCAACGAGGTGTGGTATATCTCAACTCGTGTTCCTACTCTCTTGTTTGGCTACATACAATACGGGTGTGATGACCACTTTTGATATTGTCATTTCTTGTAAAAGGCAGTCACTGATAGGATGATAGTGAGGAAGATTTCAAGGGTGTATAACATGTCTCAAAAATAAAAACACATAATATATATTTAGAAACGAAGAGATGTGATAATGTTACTTCCACATATGTTAAGTGAAACTGCCATCAGGGAAACAGAATGAGTAAAACATATGAAATATCCATTTTAAAATTAATACCAAACTTGCACAGACATGTCAATATGTATACACTGAAGTGCGTAAGATCATTTTACAACATTTACTTTATAGACCGCATAACTGCATGAAGATATGCAAAGTCAGATTATATGCTTTTCTGAAAGCATATTGGTTTTCTTCAGGATTCCAGTATACGATATTATCCTACTCTCTTTTGGCTACAGAAGCATATTTTTCCGCATTATCCCCGTTCAATACGATGTCCTTACGCGACCTTATTAGGAGGGCCTGTATCTCTGCATGGTACCACTCTACTGGTCGACGTCGCAGGCAACGTCTTGCAGCATCATTAACCTCCCATCATTCACGTACTGCTTCCCGTGCAGTGCATCCTTCATTGGACCAAACAAATGGGAGTCGGGAGGTGCGAGATCCAGGACGTAAGATGGTTGAACAGTCCAATGGAATTTTGTTTGCTGTACTCGGGTGCACTGGCTTGTGTGTGGCCTTGCGTTGTCATAAAGAATGGGAAGTTGAGCAGCAAAGTGCCTGATTGTGTTCCGTCAATCCTCTCGAATAAGAGTGTCTGCACGTTCTAACACTGCAGGAGTGACAAGTGTGTGCTGCCGGCCTGCACGTGGAAGATCGAAGAAGTTTGCGCCACCTTGTTGCGGTGGTGATAGACGCCTCACCCAACGACTCAACGTGCTTTTATTCATCGCTAGGTCTCCACCGATACTCAGCACGTGCCTGTGAATATCTGCGATGGCCTGGTTTGCTGAGAAAAGAAATTCAATGACAGATCTCTCTTGGAACGCACCTCCGTTACAGACGTTGTTTTGTTGATTATAAAATAAGATATATAAGTATTTATAACAAATTTCATAACGGAAGTAATGCACAGAGAAGCAGTAGTTACTCCCAGTTCCTTTGTCAGGCTCTTGCAGTATTTCTTGAAAGCCCTTTGCAAAAAAAATTCTTATTACATTTTATTGGAGTCTGAAAACTTAAGTGTGGTTTGATGAATCTTCCCAAAAACTGATGTAGTAAGACGTTATGGTATGAATTTTAAGGAAAATATGCCAGATTTTTAATTTTTTTGGGTTGTGTCAACATCCACATTACTGACAAGACGCTTCAAAAGGTCTGTGTTGTGCTCCTCTCAAATGACTTCATTGTGAAGTTGCATTCCCATGAATGTAGGCCTGTCAGCCTCTTCCATTTTCCTGTAACCATAATTAACATATACGCCAGTCGTAAACTTCTTACATACATGGCGTGTCTTTACGGTGCTTATTAGCAAGGAAATGGCAACAAAGCATTCATTAATGCCCATGAAAATGTCATTACACCTTTTTTAGAAGACTTTCTACTTCTACACCTACATCTACATTTATACTCCGCAAACCACCCAACGGTGTGTGGCGGAGGGCACTTTACGTGCCACTGTCATTACCTCCCTTTCCTGTTCCAGTCGCTTATGGTTTGCGGGAAGAATGACTGCCGGAAAGCCTCCGTGCGCACTCGAATTTCTCTAATTTTACATTCGTGACCTCCTCGGGAGGTATAAGTAGGGGGAAGCAATATATTAGATACCTCATCCAGAAACGCACCCTCTCGAAACATGGACAGCAAGCTACACCGCGATGCAGAGCGCCTCTCTTGCAGAGTCTGCCACTTGCGTTTGCTAAACATCTCCGTAACGCTATCACGCTTACCAAATAACCCTGTGACGAAACGCGCCGCTCTTCTTTGGATCTTCTCTATCTCCTCTGTCAACCCGACCTGGAACGTATACCACACTGATGAGCAATACTCAAGTATAGGTCGAACGAGTGTTTTGTAAGCCACCTCCTTTGTTGATGGACTACATTTTCTAAATACTCTCCCAATGAATCTCAACCTGGTACCCGCCTTACCAACAATTAATTTTATATGATCATTCCATTTCCAATCGTTCCGCACGCATACTCCCAGATATTTTACAGAAGTAACTGGTACCAGTGTTTGTTCCGCTATCATATAATCATACAATAAAGGATCCTTCTGTCTATGTATTCGCAATACATTACATTTGTCTATGTTAAGGGTCAGTTGCCACTCCCTGCACCAAGTGCCTATCCGCTGCAGATCTTCCTGCATTTCGCTGCAATTTTCTAATGCTGCAACTTCTCTGTATACTACAGCATCATCCGCGAAAAGCCGCATGGAACTTCCGACACTATCTACTAGGTCATTTATATATATTGTGAAAAGCAATGGTCCCATAACACTCCCCTGTGGCATGCCAGAGTTTACTTTAACGTCTGTAGACGTCTCTCCATTGACAACAACATGTTGTGTTCTATTTGCTAAAAACTCTTCAATCCAGCCACGCAGCTGGTCTGATATTCCGTAGGCTCTTACTTTGTTTATCAGGCGACAGTGCGACGTCCTTACGCTACTTAATAATAACGTTTACATCACTTGCAAACGAAACCAACTTAGCATGTGGTAATATCACTTGAGAAAGGTTATTAATATGCACATAGAAAAACAACAGCCCTAGGATGAACTTTATGGGACACCATATGTAGTTACTTCCTTATTAGACGATGACTGCTAGCTTAGTACTGGTATCTTTCCTATGGACACTTTTTGTATCCTGTAACATAGGATACAGCGTCATACAGGGAACCGATGATCACCGTGTCAAAGACGCAGGCCGTTAGGAAAATGTAATGCTGTGGGGACATTCACCTGGAATTCAACGGAACCTTTGGCAGTAATCGAAGGCACCGTGAAGGCTGTGTCCCTTCGTATCTGATTTCTTCCCTGATGCCGATGTCTTCTTCCAGCAGGATAACTGTACCCCGACAAAAGGCCAGAATCGTGCTACGGTGGTTTGGAGAGCATTATAGTTTACTCACATTGATGACTTTCCCATCAAATTTTCCTGATCTGAATCCGAGGTAACACAGCGTGAGCTGTAACTGGAGCCATATCCACACTCACAGATCACCAGTCCGTAATTTTCGTGAATCCAAAGACCAGTGCTTAGATATATCGGGCCACTTGCACACAAACGAATACATCCAATGGAGAATAGCTAATGTACTGAGTTCCAAAGACGAACCAATGTGCCAAAAAGCAGATGGCTATAATGTTTTGGAGCACAATATGTACATCACCCAGGAGACTATAATAATAATATAAACTGAAAGGATGCCACCGAGAAAATACGCTGATGATATTGGTATGAAGTCAGGGAAGATTGAGTGGACCTGTTGAATGGAGCGAACAGTATAGTGACAGGAGAAATTGAATTGAGGATAGACCAAAAATGAGAAACTATTGGTTAGTTGCGAAGATTAGATTAGCGGCTGATTTAGCATAAAAACTGGCAATAATGTAAGTAGATGGTTGAAGGAGTTTCGTTACCTTGTAAGAGGTCCATGATAAGGAATTTGTTGCTAGCGCACTCGAGCAGATGTAATTTCGATGGATTGCTCGCGCTGCCTGCGATATGTAAACTATAAGAGAATCTCAGACCAAAGAGCAGTGTTGTATGCAGTAAGAGCAGTGTGAGTAGTAGTAGGAGTAAGTAGTTGCTAGCGAGCAGTCTGGTGTATCGTGTTGGCTGAGCCGGTCGTGGTAGAGCGATCGCGGAGCCTCAGCGTTGTAATATAAGGTAAAAGCAGCCACGCGCATATGTAGTATT
The DNA here is from genome assembly GCF_023898315.1 of Schistocerca nitens. Lineage (NCBI taxonomy): Eukaryota > Metazoa > Arthropoda > Insecta > Orthoptera > Acrididae > Schistocerca > Schistocerca nitens. The sequence goes on from NC_064618.1 coordinate 660,811,867, forward strand.
GTTATATCAAGTCCCATGTAAATGTTTAAAAAAAATTCTTAATAATAATCTTTCTCATAAAAAGTAACTTTTGACAATCAATCATTTCAATTTAAAGAATTTACTAATTTCTCCAATCCTTGGTCATCCCGATTATTGAAAGGAAAAATCAGTTGTTTCTTTTTATACATGAGAAATCTATCGGTCAGCATTGCACAGAGCTGCGCCAGAAAAATTTCTTTTAGGAGCAGATATATACGCGTTATCCGGCGACCTAATTGAGGTAAGATTTTTCAATTTATTCAGAATGAATTTTCAGGGACATGACGCAGCACTGCTGACGTCCTAAATTAGCCAGTTTAAATTCACAGTCATTATTGAAAGGTTATAAGTGAGCGACAATTTTATTGAGAGGTTAGTCACAAATCTATTATTGGTAGGTTACGGAATTTATCTGTTGGTAGGTTACGCTAAATGTCAATGTTATAATTATATTTTTTACTGTTGGGAGGTTTCGGAACTTTTCTGTTGGGAGGTTACACTAAATGTGAATATTATTCATATTATTTTAATGTGGGGAGGTTACAACCTTTCGGTCAAAGTATCTCGTGACAAACGAAGTAAGGACGACATAAGAAGCAGAGTAGCAAAAGTTTCATTTTTTGCCAAAATGTCTGCTATTACCAAACGGAGATCTCAATTTGAAATCGAAATTTCTGAAAATGTAAATCTGGCTGTCAGTCATGGACTGTAAGAAAACTGGAAACGAACAGTATCGAAACTTCGAGATGCAATATCGATGAATGATGCTGAAAATTAAGTTAGGTGACAACATAAGCAATGAAGAGACCCTCCACAGAATTTGGGAGGGGAGGTATTGGTGGGAAACTCTACGTAGAAGAAGGGACAGGACCGTAGGACACGTGTTAAGATGTCAGAAGATAACACCCGTATACGAGAGGTAGCCGAATTGGGCAAAAACCGATAGAGATTGAAATACACATAAGAAATAATTGAGGGTGTTGCGTGTAAATGTTATTGTAAGATGAAGAGGTTGGCCCGGAAAAGTAAACAGTGGTAGGGCGCATCGGAAGTGTCAGACCGTTGATGACTGAAAACAAAGTACGTGTAAATGATAATGCCCGCACTGTGCAGCTTAATGTAGCAACTCCGCAAAAAGCACAAAGCAGACTAACGGCTGAAAGAATTAAAAAAACGCATACAATCCACTGTGTTCACGTGAGGGAGATGGTGTATGCCTGAAACGCGTCATGAATGTTAACAAGAAGATATGTCTGACACAGGTAACTGCTTTAATTTTTCTATAGAAGCAGTTATGTACTGATTCGGCATTCTGATAAAGACATTGTCCTCGTATTTGGAAAGAGTGAAATGGAAGTGCCTTCCCCGAGATTGTAAATCGACCAGTACTAAATTTTAAATTCTTTACTAATCGAAGTTGTCTGAGAAATTCATTTGCCTACGTTGTTGTTATTTCCTGTTGACTTACTTACTTTATTAGCCATTCTGTTCTGAACAGTTTTGAAATGGAAGAAAGTACGAATTAAAAACTTAAAAATGCATCTGGAATAGAACACAGAGTTTTCAGTTCCACAGCCAGATGCCGTGGACGCTACGCTAGCGGCGCTTCCGCTGAATCGCGTTTACCTTACACGTACGTAAGCGACAGTCAGAAAGTTCTTTCTTCGTATTCTATGGAAATATACGTTTGCGAACCGCCCTTGTGTTCTTGATTAATATTCAGTTTTCGATTATCTATTTATCCCAAAGATTTTGAGTAAATTCCATGACGAGTCATGAATTTTAGTAATGATTTTCTCTAAAAGAGGCAAGTTACAGTCAAAATTTCTTATTGGCAAAGGCGAGGCCTGATTTTGTGTTGATTACAAGCGACCTGCTATATATGAGCGGATCGGCTGGCCAAGTTGGAGGCCTTTCCCCTTGTGAGCTTGTTCACTATATCTTTAACCCGCATTCTGCTGCGTTGGTGAAGGATTGGCTTAGGCAATTTAAGTGAGAAGTTTTTAAACTTCTACCATATAGAAAGGACTTGGTCACGACTGATTAACATCTTTTCCCAAATTAAGGAACTTTTTGGGTGGAAAGTGCAATGTGAAAGGCAATAAAATGAAAGATGGCGTGAGTGACTGATTCAATACCTTGGCAGCAATAGAGTTATGTAGAAGGCATACGGAAGCTTGTCGCACTCTATGACAAATGTTTAGATCTGAACGGCGACCACGTAGAGAAATAGCTAATAAATCCAAATATGTTTTAAAACAAAGTTTCCTTCCTCATCTGGAGAAACAAATGTTCTTTTATAATTACTCGTATGCATTATTATAAGGTAACTGATAATATTAGACATTCTTGCACATTATTCATATTGTTTCACTGGGTACTCCACACAGTACAAACACCCTAAACTGCGCACAGTACATGCAGTATGCACACATGCACACGCACAACCACGCACACACACATGCACACACACTCTTTCGTCTATCAGGCCTAGCCTTTGTCTTTCGAACTTAGTGTTTTTCCATCTGACTCTTAGTATCCATCCACATACGAACCACATATTGATCTCAGGAAAATGGAAGTAGATTCCCAAATTATGTGTCACACATCATGGGTACAATATTTTACAGTAAGATGTACTGCTTTTTAATTGTGTACTCTAGAATGCCAGAGGTGTTTATTATTAAATTATGTTCATGTTTATACCAAGACTTACTCTTTTTTCTCTAAATAATGGTTCAAATGGCTCTGAGCACTATGGGACTTAACATCTGAGGTCATCAGTCCCCTAGAATTCAGAACTACTTAAACCTAACTAACATAAGGACATCACACACATCCATGCCCGAGGCAGGATTCGAACCTGCGACCGTAGTGGTCGCGCGGTTCCAGACTGAAGCACCTAGAACCGCTAGGCCATAGCGGCCGCCCTCTAAATAACCCTGGACTGTGTAACGTTACTTACTTGATGTATCCAAAGGTGGATTCATACAATAAAAATCGCGCAGACCTATAGTTTACCAAGTCGGCGTAAATTTAGTGGCCCTTTATGTCCTTATAATGAATCGTTATACTGCAACACTGAACTGAACTTTGCAATTGTTAGTGCCTCTTACGAAGACCAAATATCATCACTCGATCCGACAATGAGTATGATCTGTCAACTGGATCACACTCGTATGTCACTGTAAACTCATATTTCAGTTTTGGCGCTTTGAAAGGCTGTTGCGCAGCATTTTATGGATGTAGTATTTGACGAGCTCTGCTCTCCTCAACTGTCGGCCGAGCTTCCGGCTTTATACGTTATTTGTATCCATTGAACCGTTACACGCCGTAGAAAGCAGTAACTTTTCACTTTTCCACAGGATATACTGCAAGCGATGTTCTGCATGGCCTTCCTGTAAATAAGCAACAAGGCAAGGAACGAGGGCGTTGACGGAATGTATGTAACGGTAACGTGAATACCAAACTTCCTGCCGTTCTGTTTCACGATAATGGATACATTATTGCCGTTTCTCTCCAGCACTCAGAGTACCATCGCTGAGCTGTTGCTTTTGTAAATTTTTATAAAGAATTTGCGAACAACTGTGATGCGACATAGGAGTAAGTAAATTTATTTGTTGGTCGTAGGGCCCTATGACAAAGAGTCTCAATAATCACATTTAGCTTATTACTCAAATTACTTGTGAACAACTTAAGTTCATAATCACGTGCCGAAATTTATTTTACCTACAGCAAGAACGCTCTTAAAGCGTTGGCAGAATTCTATAAAAGTCTGAATAGTTCAAGATATGAACCAGAAATACAAATGCTTCATAATGAAAATCATGTCTGATAAAGTGAATGAAGTAGTGCGATATATGATGGAAACCAAAGGCGCCGGGAAATGACCATATCTAATTAGAGTGTCTAATTAGAAATACTTAAAGCTGGTGGGAATATAGACCAATGATCGGTGGTAAAAAATAAATACACAAATAAAATACAATAAATCTCCAAAAATGAAACACTGCTGCAACACTGACACCGCAAAAAAAAAAAATTGTACAGACAAGACAGTCTGCTGCACGAGGTAGCCGAGCGGTCTAGGCGTCTCGTCACGGCTCGCGTGGCTTCCCCGTTGGAGGTTCGAATGGTTCAAATGGTTCAAATGGCTCGGAGCACTATGGGACTTAACTTCTGAGGTCATCAGTCCCCTAGAACTTAGAACTACTTAAAACTATCTAACCTAAAAACATCACACACATCCATGCCCAAGGCAGGATTCGAACCTGCGACCGCAGCGGTCGCGTGGTTCCAGACTGTAGCGCCTAGGACCTCTCGGCCACTCCGGCCGGCTCGGAGGTTCGAGTCCTCCATCGGGCATGCTTGTTTGTGTTGTCCTTAGCGTAAGTTAATTTAGGTAGTGTGTAAGCTTAGGGACTGATGACCTCAGCAGTTTGGTCCCATAAGACATTAGCACAAATTTACAAATTTTTTCAAGACAGTCTCCTTTCCGTAATGTACAAGATACTCACTGAAATAATCACTACCCACAGAGAAAAAATCCAATATTAATAATCCTAAGTAACTATTGGCCTTGCAAGTCATCAACTGAACTGTAAAATGGTGCAGTCATTACGAATAACACATTGTGTAGTATTTACAGTCTTTGACCTTAGATTAGAAAAACGTCGTAAAATTTACGATTGCAGCTGAATATAAAACATGAAATTTTCCTCTTAATTTCATATGTAACATACCACAGAAGATCTAATAATTATAATTAACTAATGTATAAACTAAAAATTATGACGTCCTTTGAATTTAATTTGGGTAGTACAATTTATTACGATGCTTTAGTTGCATCAGCCCTTCAGTGTTCCACGGTTAAGAAAGTTTCTGACTGGGTCGGAACTAAATCTGTTTTAAATACACTAGAGAATCAATGCTTTTATTGATTCTGTGTTAGTATATTGAAAAACACGTACATCAGTGCAGCTCCCATTAGACTGGTCTCACAATACTGAGAAATTTTGTACTGTAAGAGCAGTCAGGGAACGAGATCGTATAGCAGAAAAAAATCTTAAATTCGGAAAACCTAGGATTGTGAGATCGAACTTACCTTAACTACCTTCATTTTACTGATAATCGTGCATGTACCCATCGTCTCATGTGCAATTAAACTTTACCAGCGAACTATGAATTACCTCGAAGGGAACAGTCTGTTGACACATAGTCAACACGGATTTAGAAAACATAGTTCTTGTCAAACATGTCTAGCTCTTTACCCACATGAGGTGTTCAGTGCTGTTAACAAGGCACTTCAAATTGATTCGGTATTTCTAGATGTCCAGTTGACTTTTGACACCGTTCCTCACAAGCGGCTTGTAATCAAATTGCTTTCTTATGGAATAACGTCTGAGTTCTGTGACCGTATCCGCGATTTTCTGTCAGAGAGTAAAATGACGGAAAGTCATCGAGCAAAACAGAAGTGATTTCTGGCGTTCCCCAAGGTAGTGTTATAGGCACTCTGCTGTTCTTTATCTATATAAACGATTTAGGAGACAATCCAAGCAGCCCTCTTATGTCGTTTGCAGGTGATGGTGTTGTTTATCGTAGTGTAAAATCATCAGAAGATCAAAACAAATTTGAAACCGATTCAGATATATCTGTTTGGTGCGAAAATTGCCAGCTGACCCTAATTAATGATAAGTGTGAGGTCATCCACATGATAGCTAAAACGAATACGATAGACTTCGGTTAGACGATAAATAAATCAAATTTAAAAGCCGTAAATTCAACTAAATACCTACGAATTACAATTACCAACAACTTACATTAGGGTGAACATACAGTAAATCTTGTGGGGAAGGCGAGCCCAATACTGCGATTTATTGGCAGAACACATAAAAGGTGTAACAGATCTACTTAAGAACCAGCCTTCAAGCTTGTCTGTCCTCTTTTGGAATTTTTCTGCGTGGTGTGGGATCCTTACCACATAGGATTGACAGATTACTTCGAAAAAGTTCAAAGAAGTACAGCACGTTTTGTGTTATTGAGAAATAGGAGACAGAATGTCACGCACATGATACAGGGTTTGAGATTGACTTCATTAAAACAAAGTCGTTTCTTGTTGCGACGGGATCTATCACGAAATTTCAGTCATCAACGTTCTCCTCCGAATGCGAAAATACACTCCTGGAAATGGAAAAAAGAACACATTGACACCGGTGTGTCAGACCCACCATACTTGCGCCGGACACTGCGAGAGGGCTGTACAAGCAATGATCACACGCACGGCACAGCGGACACACCAGGAATCGCGGTGTTGGCCGTCGAATGGCGCTAGCTGCGCAGCATTTGTGCACCGCCGCCGTCAGTGTCAGCCAGTTTGCCGTGGCATACGGAGCTCCATCGCAGTCTTTAACACTGGTAGCAAGCCGCGACAGCGTGGACGTGAACCGTATGTGCAGTTGACGGACTTTGAGCGAGGGCGTATAGTGGGCATGCGGGAGGCCGGGTGGACGTACCGCCGAATTGCTCAACACGTGGGGCGTGAGGTCTCCACAGTACATCGATGTTTTCGCCAGTGGTCGGCGGAAGGTGCACGTGCCCGTCGACCTGGGACCGGACCGCAGCGACGCACGGATGCACGCCAAGACCGTAGGATCCTACGCAGTGCCGTAGGGGACCGCACCGCCACTTCCCAGCAAATTAGGGACACTGTTGCTCCTGGGGTATCGGCGAGGACCATTCGCAACCGTCTCCATGAAGCTGGGCTACGGTCCCGCACACCGTTAGGCCGTCTTCCGCTCACGCCCCAACATTGTGCAGTCCGCCTCCAGTGGTGTCGCGACAGGCGTGAATGGAGGGACGAATGGAGACGTGTCGTCTTCAGCGATGAGAGTCGCTTCTGCCTTGGTGCCAATGATGGTCGTACGCGTGTTTGGCGCCGTGCAGGTGAGCGCCACAATCAGGACTGCATACGACCGAGGCACACAGGGCCAACACCCGGCATTATGGTGTGGGGAGCGATCTCCTACACTGGCCGTACACCACTGGTGATCGTCGAGGGGACACTGAATAGTGCACGGTACATCCAAACCGTCAGCGAACCCATCGTTCTACCATTCCTAGACCGGCAAGGGAACATGCTGTTCCAACAGGACAATGCACGTACGCTTGTATCCCGTGCCACCCAACGTGCTCTAGAAGGTGTGAGTCAACTACCCTGGCCAGCAAGATCTCCGGATCTGTCCCCCATTGAGCATGTTTGGGACTGGATGAAGCGTCGTCTCACGCGGTCTGCACGTCCAGCACGAACGCTGGTCCAACTGAGGCGCCAGGAGGAAATGGCATGGCAAGCCGTTCCACAGGCCTACATCCAGCATCTCTACGATCGTCTCCATGGGAGAATAGCAGCTGCATTGCTGCGAAAGGTGGATATACACTGTACTAGTGCCGACATTGTGCATGCTCTGTTGCCTGTGTCTATGTGCCTGTGGTTCTGTCAGTGTGATCATGTGATGTATCTGACCCCAGGAATGTGTCAATAAAGTTTCCCCTTCCTGGGACAATGAATTCAAGGTGTTCTTAATCCAATTTCCAGGAGTGTATTTTGTTGACGCCGATCTACATAGGAAGAAACGACCATCATTATGAAATAGGGGAAATCAGACCTCGCACGGAAAGACATCGACGTTCGTTTTTTGCACGCGTTGTTCGAGAATGGAATAATGGAAAATTAGCGTAAAGCTGGGCCGCATGGGATTTGCCGAGCGGTCTAAGGCGTAGCAGTCATGGGCTGTGCGGCTGGTCCCGGCGGAGGTTCGAGTCCTCCCTCGGGCATGGGTGTGAGTGTTTGTCCTTAGGATAATTTAGGTTAAGTAGTGTATAAGCTTAGGGACTGATGACCTTAGCAGTCAAGCCCCATAAGATTTCACACACATTGTTTTGTAAAGCTGGTTCGATGAACCCTCTTCAAGACACTTGAGTGTGATTTGCAGATTAGCCATGTAGATCTACATCTACATGGATACTCTGCAAATCAAATTTAAGTGTTTGGCAGAGGGTTTATCGAACCAATTGAAACGTTCCCTCAGAAAAATTATACATGACAGTGCTTAAACTGACACACAATTTTTTTTAGCGCAACTCCATCTGTCTTTCAGAAATCCCTACAAAAGAATGGCCCTGACTAACATTAACCTATACCTTTCACAAATCACTTACCTCACAAAAATCTTCGTTACTCAAGCTACTGCAATACAGCGAGCGCCACTACTGCCAGCTAAATAAAAGATTCAAACTACTGAAGGCACTAACTACTGATAGGCCTAGTTAGCAAATGAAAGATTTTAATAGAGAACAAACAATGTATTTACCTTAATAGTCATAATATATATAGCAGTTCATGACATCCATTCTTACAAATGTACTGTTTCTGATTCTCAAAAATCCGCCATCTCACTTCCCCACATCCACCACTGCTGGCGGCTCGCCTCCAACTGCGCAACGCTACGTGCTGTTAACATCCAGCTGCCCAACACTGCAATGACAGACAACAATGCAAACTAGCCACAGACTGCACACAGCACAGCCAGTGATTTTCATACAGAGCACTACGTGGCGTTACCAATAAGAAAACATAAACAGCCTACTTACATAGAGTAACGTTGCCAATATAAAAACCTAAACAGCCTACTTACATAGCCCCCATGCTCCCCACAAAAAATTTTACAAATTGTTTTGGGCATTGGCCAATAATGATTTGAAAAAATTTTTCATAATTACAATAACAAAGAAATCAAATTGCACACACTTATTGATACAATGTTGGTCAAAAGCTAAAATTTTCTCACAGTCCATAAAGACAGTCCTGATCATTCATCACAGTAAAATTGCAGTGTTTTTTTTTTTTCTTAAAGTCCGAGCGGTAAAAGAGAATGCAGACGGAAGTAGTGGATTTCCATGCAGTCTTGAAGAAGTAGTGTTGTCCTTCCAACGGAAAGAGAGTGCTGACTCTTGACATACAGACAGGTAATGGGCCACAACAGAGCAAACCCACAGCATTCGAAGTTTTGAAGAATATTGGTAGGTAGGTCATCACAGAGCAGACTCAATATAGGCTTGGTAGAGACTATGGTATTGGTGGGCCACCAAAGGTGCAGACCCACTGCAGTCCTTGTAGAGATAATGGTATTGATGGATCATAAAAGGTGTAGACCTACTGTAGTGCTTGTAGAGATGGCCAGCAGCCATGTGCTGCGACTGTGCAGGTGCACAATCACCATCGAAGAGTCTTGCGGATAGTATAGCAAGTCCATAACCACCACTTGTGCACTCACAAAGTTTTTGGAATTGTCCTTAGAACCAGAAATGCTGTTATCCAGTCCCTTGCTGAATTTTTAACACACGAGCAAACACTAACGGTCCCTACTTCTCACATATTGTCCATATACTATGACCAACAGAAACGTGTGCAGTGAAATGGAACTTACAAGTTAATAATATGATGAACTGGTGTCAATTACAATTTTATAACATAAGAATAAAATTACAAAGGTACAAAATACATCATTAAAGAACATAACAATGCAGATAACATTTGTAGTAATACAGGCTTTACAAAAGAATAGAAATATACATATACATCAGTGTTACAGGAATTATGACATGAGTAAATACATAAAAGATCAGAATAACTTTCGAAACATCAACTTCACACATGAGCATTAAAACAGAACAGAATAAATTATGTCTAATCATCTTTACAAAGAAAATAACATATTATTAGAAAAATTCCACAACAAAACTCATATCAGCTAAACACATAAAGACAGGAAAAACACAAATATACAAGAGTACACAACCACATAGCAGAATAACACAAGAGGAAAGGGTAGGGTTTGTTTTCAGTGTAACATTTAGTACTGCAGTCCAACATAAAACTTCATTCCATAGATCTTTCGTCTTATTTCAACATTTGTTTCCACCAAAAAAATCCTATCCAAGCATGCTTTCTGTATTTATATGTTCACATATTTCTTACCTCATTATTTATTTTCCATTATCTTACCTCATCATTTACTTCCAAGAAAATCCTACCTAAACCTGTTGTCCCTAAACCCTACTTTTTTGCTCATATCCTCTTTCAAAATAATTTTTTGGCCAAACCATTTTCTTATAGCTTCTCAATGCATTTCTTCCAATTCATCACAACTCGTTCTCTCATATAGCCTACCCCATCTTAAGCTAACTTAAATCTACTGAGCTCAGATGCTAAACTAAGGAACGAGGCAATGCAGCAGCACAAAACAACTAACACAAACAGCAATGATAAAAAAAATACAAATGGCAAAGCAAGCAGCATAAATTAGCAAAGCCAATGCAATATTACAATTAATGTAAGCTAATGTGCAGCAAACAAGAAAAATAAATTCGTAGTAAAACTGGCTTAACAGAGTAATGTAAAGTGAAATTTAGTAGCACCAGGCCTGGCAAACAGCAGCAGCAAATGCAATAACTTGTATTTAAACATGACATAGCTCAAGCAGAAAAAATATTACACTAAAAATAGGCCATGTCTAATACCTATGTCACATCTTAACACTAGAGTGATGCATCAGAAAAACTTACTCTGCAAGAAAGTTACCGAGTAATTAAAAAATTATTTATGCAATTCCTGTGAAGGGAAATGTCTATTTGTGCTCTCTTTTCTAAGAAAGTATATGAGAAACGTATTCTTTACTGGGTCTGTAGACAGAAAATAGTGATATTAGTACATCTATTAAATTTTATAATAACCAATGCTGCAGTGCAGCTAGAAACTAGATATTAAAGAAAATGAGCAAATATGTACAAAGGAAGGCATGAAACATCATTCATTAGCCATATAGCATTTCATAAGGTAGTAAAAAAAATCTCTCAACTAGAAAGACATTAGTCATAATCAGGTGTATAGACATAAAATATTTCTCGTCATTTCATTAGAAATTTCAGTAAATATAATAAATTAAGAACTTCACAGTGTTATCATATGTTTTCAAGTTTGTGCGTGTCGTATTTGCGATGCTTTCTACAAAGGAATGTCAATAGCAAGGATAATGGCCCCCTTTTTTTTTCACCTGTGCCTCTGAAAGGCACACACAAATGGCTTTTTTCCAGGCGATTGTCGCGCAGCTGGGTGCCCACGACGCATTACGTGCAGGTGATCACTTAACTTTCTTACCGAAATATTTACGACACCAGATTGCACTACAGTGACAGTATCCTATACAAATAAAATTTCACAAGTCGAGAAATTACAGTAGAAAAGTGTAGAAACAAAATCCTATAAATATAACAGTGTCCAAAAAATTTTCGACAGCATTGTAATACATTCACGCATATACACACATTTCATAATTCTTAAAGTACGATTCTTGGTTTCCAACATCCTTTTTCACATATCAGAGACCCTAACCACTGTACATTACTCCTTACTTTATTACACATATACATATTCGTCGACACTTCTTCAATATTTCATCATAAGAAATACATAGCATAATCAAATTCCTCATATACGGTAGCATCATCTTATTGATCATAAACATACCTCAGCAGCATAATACACATCATCATCGTAATAATAACATCATAACACCTCAGTCAAATCTTGAAAACGTCATAGCTTTCTGCAATAATTTCAAAACCTAAAGAAAATTCTCTGCTCATTTAAATAGTGTCATCTACCTCAAACGTACTATAAAAATCATGATCCAATATCAAATATATCATTCAAAGCTCTCATAGTATCACAATGGTCCCAAAAAATATGAACAGATCACAAAGTACAAACAAAATACAACTTCATAAGTGTGAAGTTACCCAACTGTGTAACTGCGTAAACATGTGTCATTGATGTAGTAAAATAAATGTTTATCTCTCAGTTAAATGATCAGATAGCTGTGTAATTTATGTGTTAGAGAAATATGGTACTGAAGTGTAAAGTTGTATAAGCAAATACCCTATTAGCTAGGGCTCCTTGTGCTTGCCAAACACATGGTATACAAAGTAAGCGTGTACCACACTCAGGATTAATGTAATCATACCCTCAGGTGTTACAGATTACAGCAATGGAATGAAATGTATCACGGAAAACCTTTGTATCATTGTACTTCAAATATCTTTAAAAATAAATGATTTAAGTACAAAATTAATCACTCAAATACGTGTCCTGTAGCGCTTAACTGTGCGTCTTGTTGTAAGATAATCTCTGTGGAAGTGTCGTAGTTATCGTCCTCCGAAAGCTAAGTTCTGCAGAAGTCAATGTACTTACCTCATGATAAACAAAAGTGAAATGTTTTGCGTATAGATACCGTAGTTATGACGTACCTTACCGTGATCAAGAAAGTACTATAATGTAACGTATTGTTGTGCTACGAAAAAGGATGTCTCATTGTAGCTATACCACAAAAGTTACTACTAAAATGTGTTTTACTTTCCAGAATAATACAGAAAAACTGTGCAGATATAAAACAGATACAGCGCAAAAGCAATAATATAAACTGTGTCACTCATTAGTAGCGTCGTGATATAATCGTGCAGCTGTCAAATAAACTAAGCACTGTGTCATCTGATATCTCTCAGAAAGTACTTTAAATCCAGATGGTATTTTCAAGTAAACCAAAATGTTGCATTAAAATCTTATTAGCAGTACCGGTACATGTTCTAAGTAAGTGAGCCTTATGGTCGTTACGTGATCGTGCAACTAACAAGCAAGAATGTACACACACAATAACACTCAGCCGGCGCACGTGGCTGCATGCGGTGCGGGTCATTGTCTGTCTCTTTCTTGGCGTGCGTCGTTATTGGGATTGGGAGACCTAACTTCTACAAATTCACCTTGTCGAGAGTGCCCTGCTCTGTTTGAATCCCGCCAGTTCTGATGGAATTCAGGTCTGTCGTTTTCTCGGTACTTTACATAGTTTCTTGTTTGTCGGTCATGCGGTGGAGAATTTCTCCCAGAATCGTAACTGTGCGCTGAACTGTTGTGTCTGAAGTTATTCTGTCTCCCTTGATAATAATTGTTTTTGTTCCCATATTGTCTGTTTCTATGGTAATCTCTGTCATATTCATTACTACGGAAATGCGATCTTTCTCTGTAATTATTATTACTCTGCCAGTGGTTGTCTTATGAGTGGTGTCTGTTTTGGTCACGATTTGCGTTGTAAGAATAGACTTGTCGTGTCCAGTTATTGTTTCTGTCGTCACGGAATTGTGACGGATGTGACCTGCACTGATTGTTTTCCTGTTTTCGCATCCCGCGACTGTCTGTGTCAATTTCTAATTCTTGCAAGGGTCCCTGAAAAGCTCCAATGTAGTCTTTGCAACGTCCTGCCAAAATAATATGTCGTAAATGTTTAGGTAATTTGATTAAGCAAATGTGGATGAGTTCTGAGGGGCTGTATGGGTTTGACAGGTATTGATTCTTGTGCAACATGTCTTCAAAATATTTCACGAGACTGGAAAATTCAGATTGTTCAAAGTGTTTCATCATCATGATGCTATGTTTTACTCGGTCTTGTGTAGCTTGAGACCAATATGCTGAGAGGAAGGCATGGTAAAATTCTCCTTCACTGTGACAATCGTGAATGACCGATCGCATTCTTACAGCTGGTTCATTCTCTAAGTAGCCACGCATAAATTCTAATCTGTGCTCTAATGACCAGTTGGGAGGAAAACAATGAAAGAATTGATGGAGACACGCTTGTGGATGAATGTCGTTGCCAGAATTCTTATATGTTTTGAATTTACGTGTAGTAATGAACAGCTTATAGTCAAAATCATCGTGTCGGCGAGTCGCATGTCGGTCATTGTTACGTAGTTTCGGCGGTTCCATTTCAAAATTCGGTGCACCTTGCCAATTTCTTTCATAATTTCCGAAATGCGCTGTGTTATTATTTTGTGGCTGTTCCGTATTTCTATGTCCCTCTTCCGGTATTGGAGCGCGAGTGTCCTCCGAAATATGTAATTCTTGTATTACTTGTGCCAACTGATCTTGTACTTCCTGGATTTCTCTTTTGTGTTGCGTATTAATTTGATTCTGATTTTGATTGAATTTCTTAATTTGTTCATACTCTTCTGTGTCAGTGAAGGCTACAGGTCTTGTGTCACTCAGATCATCATCCACCTTTGTAGATAAGTTAGTGAACTGATCCGAAAGTTCGGCTACTTTCTCTGATAGTGAACTTATTTCCTCAGTGTGTTTTTCTGAACCAAGTTTCACAGTGTCCATTTGTGTTGAAATCGTACCTACTGTGTCCTTTAAGTTTTCCTGAGTTTTTGCAAGTTGCATAACCGAATCGGTAGATGCAGCTGAGTCAATTTTAGCTTGCAAGATATCGTGATTTTCATGAACAATAGTTTGCAGTTGCTTTATGGCTGCTTCGTGATTCTGTAGTGCATTTTCATGGCGCGAAAAAATAGGTTGGAAATGCTCACAAATTTGTGTTTTTACGTCGTTACAGACTTTTTGACATTTCGATTCGATTTTATGTAACTCAGTAGTTAAATCTTCACGTGTTTGTTCAAGCGTGGTGTGAAGATTTTGTTCCATTGTGTCTAACATTTGAAGATTTTGTACCATTTGTTTCTGATTTTGTTCAAGCGTTGTGTCTAACTTATGAAGATTTGCCGACCGATCGATCGATAATGCTTCCCTGTTCACTAACTGTTTCACTGTCTACGCCATTATTTGCCGCCCGCTCCATTTCCCTATGCACAATTACCAAATTACTACTTTGAACATTAGTTAATTCATTACACAGTGGTGCTGATAAGCTACGCTCGTCGTCACTATTATTTCTCAGTTTACTTTGGAGCCTAGTGTTACGTTTTTCACACGCCATTATTGTCACAATATTTCACACGATAACACAGAAAAGCACAATTTGAAGAGCAAAAATAAGAGAACACATTAACATAGCACTGAAAAAAATATCTAGTTAATTGCAAGCACAGCTGCGAAATACTTGGTGCAAATTTACATGCATGCCACAACTGTTTTACTGTACAACAATGAAAGACTGCAACTACAAAGGAGATTCTCTCTACAATTACGCGCTAGCAATAAACTAAAGCTACACTAATTACAAAAACTACAAGACAAAATCAGAAGATCCCAGTGAAGTATCCTCGGCTAAGGGTCGACATATGAAACGTCCCCTCAGAAAAATCATACATGACTGTGCTTAAACTGACACACAATATTTTTTTTTAGCGCAACGCAATCTGACTTTCACAAATCCCTACAAAAGAATGGCCCTGACTAACATTAACCTATACCTTTCACAAATCACTTACCTCACAAAAATCTTCGTTACTCAAGCTACTGCAATACATCGAGCGCCACTACTGCCAGCTAAATAAAAGATTCGAACTACTGAAGGCACTAACTACTGATAGGCATAGTTAGCAAATGAAAGATTTTAATAGAGGACAAACAATGTATTTACCTTAATAGTCATAATATATATAGCAGTTCATGACATCCTACAAATGTACTGTTTCTGATGGACACACCTCCAGATCATCCATTCTCAAAAATCCGCCATCTCACTTCCCCACATCCACCACTGCTGACGGCTCGCCTCCAACTGCGCAACGCTACGTGCTGTTAACATCCAGCTGCCCAACACTGCAATGACAGACAACAAAGCAAACTAGCCACAGACTGCACACAGCACAGCCAGTGATTTTCATACAGAGCGCTACGTGGCGTTACCAATAAGAAAACATAAACGGCCTACTTACATAGAGTAACGTTGCCAATACAAAAACCTAAACAGCCTACTTACACAATAATCTCTATTATTCCAATCTTGTATAGCGTGTGGAAAGAATGAACACCTATATCTTTCCGTACGAGCTCTGATTTCCCTTATTTTATCGGTTTGATCGTTCCTCTCTATGTAAGTCGGTGTCAACAAAATATTTTCGCATTCGAAGGAGAAAGTTGGTGATTGGAATTTCGTGAGAAGATTTCGTCGCAAAGAAAAACGCCTTTCCTTTAACGATTTACAGCCCGAATCCTGTATCATTTCTGTGACACTCTCTCCCACATTTCGCGATAATTCAAAACGTGCTGCCTTTCTTAGAACTTTTTAGATGCACTCCGTCAGTCCTATCTGGTAAGGATCCCACACCGCACAACGTATTCTAAAAGGGGACGGACAAGCGTAGAATAGGCAGTCTCCTCAGTAGGTCTGTTACATTTTCTAAGTGTCTTGCCAATGAAACGCAGTCTTTGGTTAGCCTTCCCCACAACATTTTCTATGTGTTCCTTTCAATATAAGTTGTTCGTAATTGTAATACCTAGGTATTTAGTTGAATTTACGGCTTTTAGATTAGACTGATTTATCGTGCAACCGAAGTTTAACGCGTTCCTTTTAGCACTCATGTGGATGAACTCATACTTTTCGTTATTTAAGGTCAACTGCCACTATTCGTACCATTCCAATATTTCTTCTAAAACGTTTTGCAGTTTGTTTTGACCTTTTGATGACTTTATTAGTCGATAGACGAGAGCGTCATCTGCAGACAACCGAAGACGGCTGCTTAAATTGTCTCCCAAACCGTTTATATAGATAAGGAACAGCAAAGGACCTATAACACTACCTTGGGGAACGCCAGAAGTCACTTCTGTTTTACTCGATGACTTTCCATCAATTACAACGAACTGTGACCTCTCTGACAGGAAATCACAGATCCAATCATATAACTGAGACGATATGCCATAAGCACGCAATTTCACTACTATCCGCTTGTGTGGTACAGTGCCAAAAGATAAATGTAAATGTAGATGTAGATGTAGAGCGAACATGAAAACATGCTAAATAATAAAAGCAAAATAATGGTCAGTGAACACACAGAGAAGGAAATTGTACAATTTAACAATAAAGTCACTCAATCATTTGCTGAGATTATGCGTTTGGGATAGCAAAATCAATAAAAAAAGAATAAAAATGTCCTGGAGTTCATTAAGCAAAATAACTAAGATTTTCAAAACTTATCCTTCCCATTCATCTCAAAAGAAATGTCAACACTCAATGTATTTCACCTGTTTTGACTTGCAGCACTCGGTCATAAACACTTAATACGAAAATCATTCTAAGGTTCGGGGTTGGTCTCGGCGAGCAATGTAGAGATGCAAGGTGAGAAAATAATTGCAGTAAATTGCTATCAGGCATGTTTGAAATATTTGTTTATAATGATAAAGCAGTTTTTCCAACCTTTTCGGGCGCATCTTCAGATGAGGCCCACTGTAGTTACACGTTTACTTCGCCGGCCGTGGTGGCCGTGCGGTTCTACGCGCTGCAGTCCGGAACCGTGGGACTGCTACGGTCGCAGGTTCGAATCCTGCCTCGGGCATGGATGTGTGTGATGTCCTTAGGTTAGTTAGGTTTAAGTAGTTCTAAGTTCTAGGGGACTGATGAACTAAGATGTTAAGTCCCATAGTGCTCAGAGCCATTTGAACCATTTGAACCACGTTTACTTCTGTACCGTGATGTAGGATACAGGCTCTGCGATAAGAAGATAACTCAAAAGACCTTAATGATTGGTAATATTCGATAGTCATATGGCGAGCTGAATAGAAAAACGAATTCTTTTACTTATTGCGACAGTATGGGCAGCGCTGTAGTTCATATCCACCCGGCAGCTTGTTCTTTAAATGTGTATTGGCCACAAATTTATCATATTTTCCAATTTATTGCTGGATCTGTGTTTACCATAAGCCGATGTAATGATGTCGTATGGCGCAGCAGCCTGGTGCAAGTGCTTCAGTTCGTACCACTTCGGCGTATTGCATGTCCCTGAGCCAACGGCACTCTGTATTCCCAGGCGGTCGCTTATCCAACTGCTAACCCCGCCAAATGTTGCTAAACTTTGGTCATTGGGCGAGAACTGGTGTATCGAATATGGTAAGGCTGTTGGCGTACCGTAAGCCGATAGTAGCTTGTTATGTTAATATGTTGTTGTTGTTGCGGTCTTCAGTCGAGAGACTGTTTCGACGCAACTCTAACCTGTCCAAGCCTCTTCATTTCTGATTAACTACTGCAACTCACATCCTTCTAAATCTGCTTAACATACTCATCTCTTGGTCTCCCTCTACGATTTTTACCCTCCACGATTCCCTGAAGTACTAAATTGCTGCCGGCCGTTGTGGCTGAGCGGTTCTAGGTACTTCAGTCTGAAACCGCGCGACCGCTACGGTCGCAGTTTCGAATCCTGCCTCGGGCATGGACGTGTGTGATGTCCTTAGGTTAGTTAGGTTTAAGTAGTTCTAAGTTCTAGAGAACTGATGATATCAGATAAGTCCCATAGTGCTCAAAGCCATTTGAACCATTTTTGGACTATATTGGTGATACCTTGATGCCTCAGAACGTGTGCTACCAATCGATCCCTTCTTCTAGTCAACTTGTGCCATAAACTCCTCTTCTCCTCAATTCTATTCAATAATTCCTCATTAGTTACGTGATCTACCCATCTAATGTTCAGCATTCTTCTGTAGCACCACGTTTCAAAAGCTTCTATTCTCTTCTTGTCCAAACTATTTATCGTCCATTTTTCACTTCCATAGAAGGCTACACTCCATACAAATACTTTCAGAAAAGACTTTCTGATACTTAAATCTATACTCGATGTTAACAAATTTCTCTTCTTCAGAAACGCTTTTCTTGCCATAGCCAGTCTGCATTTTATATCGTCTCTACTTCGACCACCATCAGTTATTTTTCACCCCAAATAGCAAAACTCATCTACTACTTTAAGTTTCTTATTTCCTAATCTAATTCCTTCAGCTTCACTTGATTTAATTCGATTACATTCCATTACGCTCGTTTTGATATTGTTATATCCTCCTTTCAAGACACTGTCCATTCCGTTCAACTGCTTTTCCAGGTACTTTGCTGTCTCAGACAGAATTACAATGTCGTCGGCAAACCTCAAAGTTTTCTCTCTTCTTCATGGATTTTAATTCCTACTCCAAATTTTTCTTTTGCTTCCTTTACTGTTTGCTCAGTATACAGATTGATTTGTTAACATTTGAACAGAAATAAAGCAGGAGTTCACTTTAAAGACTAGTTCTGTAAAATAAAAAAAAATTGTCTTCATATACATACACAACTGCAATTTTCTGAACCAGTAATTACTGAAACGCCATATTTAGCTGAATACTAGTTCAGATAAATGTATTTGCCCATACTTCAATTGCATTATACGCGCCAAAATCAAAACAATTGTTTCTATGTGAAATATGTTCTATCTTTGAGTGAAGACGTTTGTAATTTTGTAATGCATGTCAGCTCTACAGAATATGCTGCACGCTGTCGGATTTATGGTGACTATCAGTAATTATATTTTTAGTGCAAAGTGATTAAAATAAAATGGAATACGCCAGTTGGATACCAACTCCAATGCCATCTGTACTATTGCTGGAAGTACAAGAATTCTTTTTCCTACACAGCTCGCCATATAACTGTCACTCATGGTGATTCATTAAAGTCTTTTTACCTATATTCTTACCACAGAGCCAGTATCCATAATCACGCTACTGAAATAAAATATATCTTTCCATGTTTCTCATCTTACGATGGTTTTGAAAAAGTTCGAAAACTAGTTAATGGGAACAAATAGTGGGGTTTGCTGGCAGGCATACTGATATTCAGAAATACATTACCATCCTCCAAGACATAGGAAAATACCGTGACGGGGACGTAATGGAAGACAAATGGATGACACTGAGAGTAATGACAATACAAATTACATGGCATTGTCATGTTGTCCTTGTTCGAAGAGGTGCTGCTTTTAACTATATGCCGTAGTATTTTGGATAATAATGTGAAATGGAAAAAGAAGATGCATAGGGAAAAGTATTTGAATACTATTCCACAGACTGAGGAAAAAATGCTGAACGATGCTCAGAGTTTCATTTTGGTAAATAACTGCTCTTCACTTACATTAAACATTCCGCACCCCTAGCTGAAGCTTGTAACAAATAGCAACATTTTTCAGGTGGAACGCACCTTTGACCAAATGATGCCCCGAATCAGAAGATGACCAATGTATGGTCAGTACTGGTTATGATTGTTATCATGTTGCGTACCTAAAATAAATGTAGAATTTTATCGCTATTACACAATGTAATTCAGGAAATCCGTGTATATCAACGCTATATGTTTTCTGAATTTTGAACTGGTGACAACTTGTAAGTTAATTTTATCACTCATAATTGCTAGAAAATATTTACATATAGAACTGTTCATGTAAAAATAAGTAAATTACTTTATCAGTTGCATTTTGTGTGTTATAGGATGTACATCATCTGCATGAATATGATGTCTCTATGTGTGGTATTAAAGCAGCTGTCCTTTGTCGTACTGCAGAATACTAAGCGAGTTGACGTAATGGTTATCAACGTGGTTCGGGTTCAGTTACCTATACAACTATCTAAATTCAGACTTCCGTTGGGTGCCAAAATCACGCAAGGTAAATTCCCGAATGGTTGCTTTGGAACGTGCACGACCGATTTCTTTCGCATTCTCTCTCTATTGACATAACCGTCAACGTTGCGTTAAATCTTCATCTTCCTAACTTCCATCTAGCAAAGCCTAATAAACACTACTTGTTACGAAACTGTCAGTCAAATCGACTATCTGGTCAGATAATTCATAAACACATACTTCCTTTAGCAGAGGTCATTGTGGCACTAAGTTAAAAGCTTTCAGAGCGCCTAGGATTACCGAATGACTTTGGATATCTATATCTTTAGTACAATAATTGTGATGTGCGAGGAGCATGACTTGTGTATTGCTTTCCTAAATCCACCCTCATTCCGCGGCGAATGTCATTTTGTTCCAATATGTCGTTAAATTTCAGTCTAGATATTTCTTTTTGTTTCCGGTCTCTGGACTAGTTTGATACAGCTCTCTAGTTTATCATGCGCAAGTCCGTTCATCTCTGCACAAGTCGTCACCATCTACGGCCCCTATCACAAACGCTCCCCTCCGTCACCAAATCATCACTTCCTTGGTGCCCCTGAGTGTCTCGTATGTTTTAGAACTCTGCCACAAGCAGAGGTGATCGATAGACGTCGTCAGTTGCGTGAATCTGTCCTGCAGCCTTTTATTATGTAAACGCGGCCAACCCGTACTCTTTCCGAATCTCAGGAAACCATTCTCCGCTCAAGGGATCTATAGTTTATAAAGATCAACAGTCAAACTAATTCACACGAAAATTCTGTATAGAATCGTAGTCCGTCAAATCCTACCGTATAGCTGCGTTTTGGCGATTTCAGCAGCTTTTCAACACACTTAATAGTAATTACTCTGTATATACCCTTGTGTCAAGACAACAGTTCATTGGTGACAAGGTTCCTCGATTTTATTTTACCAGGGCATCCAACGGGAAACAATCGTGATTTTATAGTTTTAAGTAATGACATTATTTAGAGTAAACGTAGTCGTTGGGGTAAGGGTAGTTGTGGGAACGAAGATAAAACATTTTTGGAAATGAACCGAACGACGAGAAATAATAATTCAGGATTTATGATACACCCTTGCACATACAATTCCATGTGTGCAAAAGTGTGTTTCGCATTCGGGATGATGGTCTAGGCTTGCACGACGGCACGGAACAAGGACTGTTCGACAAACATTTTCAGTTACAGTAAAACATTTTCAGTTACAGCTAACAAGTTTGGCCGTAGAAGCATTAGGTAAATCACAATTCAAGGCGACAATGAGATATATGTTTGCCGTTTCAGAAAGTATATTCGTTTAGAAAAGTCAGCTTGTACGACGGGTAGAGATAATGAACCAACGTAGTGTTCACGGTTACTATTTATGACAATGACGTATACAGTTTATCTAGTTAATAAGTAATTTTACACGAATAAAATGATATTTGTAATAAAATAATACTAGAAGGGAGTCGCTTATTCATGTGTAATAAGCTACGTTCCTACAATATAGGTTTTAATCTGCGCATTCACGATCCCTTTTTGCCTATGATAGTTAAAAGTCTCTTTTCTGTTAAAAATTTCCGCAAACAGTAAGCTTTAGCGCAAAATTGGTATGTAATGTCAGAAGCCGGTAAAAAAATCTTTGTACCATTAGTATGTGTTGAGAAAAAGGGATGTTGATTTGAAAAATATTATATGTGAAGGATGCACATGTTATGGAGAGTAGATTCAACATTTTTATTTTCGCTCTACTGCCATCTTTCTGATTCTTGTCTCGTCTACAACTTCTGACTACAAGTTAGTCTTCCACTTACAGATTCGTATTTAATTACTCCAGATTATCCGTACACATAGAAACTTCACTGACAATGTTGCTCGGAAGGCAACTCTCTTGCACTCATCTCTGTCACTAGATACCCAACGTGTTCGACTCTATAACGCATATTTCCACTCCTAATTCGAGAAAAAAAAATTCTGCACAGATTCCGCATATGGTGCGAAATCGGATAGTTTTGTTTGTGCTGTCGTAGGCGACACCTGTGAAGGCTCTACCCCTGAAATACCTTCCAGATCGTAACTTGACCGGTGATCAAAATATGTACTTTAGGTCATGCTCTAGTTGAAGATCTATTACTCAACATATCTGTTACGTAATGTACACAATTTGGCGTTCTCACGTCACGCCTTAGACCGTTAATTAGCGTCGAAAAATGCTGGAAAAGATACCTGGACTTGAATGTGTTTCATACATTGCCCGTCGCCTCATCGTGAGGCACAAATTAAATCGCTTCCATAGCTGGGATCGCTATCTCACGCTAGTAAACGGTTATGGAGATGGAGCGGGAGGAGTCTCTGTTGGTAGTTAGTCGATCCGAATACTGGGAGGAAGAAATTTGTGCTGAAAGTATACCGTCAACAAAGGAAGCACAAACGTAGCAGAAGGTTCTTCTTCAGCAGATTTTGTGCCAATGCCCTGAATTAACTCTCAAACACTACCACAGTGTCTTAACCAGAGAGCCTTTGACAGTATCGAATGTGATTCGTTCGTCGACTGAAGACGAAGTTTGTGCGGCCTCCATGCTGCTGTTCATGAGTCGTGCCTCATTTTTCAACACCACCTTTCACCCTCTCCAGTGCCTCATCATCATCAATGACGTTAACATGTCGATATTCTCTTTACACGGTCGTCTGAAGTCATCAGACACATACAAAAAACAACCTTCACTGTTTGCGAAGGGATGGTACCAAAGTGAAGAAAGAAAATGGTCTCTCGACCTAGACCACGCTGTACATAACCACATAAGGAAACAAGAGGCTCTAATACTTGTGAGGTTCCAGTTTAACATCATATCAATGGTCAGGAGCAAAAATGTAAGTTGCTTTTTTCAGAATGGATTCATTTCTACAGCTCGATTCGTACTAATCACACGCTTCTGTTGATCGTCTAAAACTGGGAAAAAATCAAGCGACTTAACAGATATAAGCATTTTCTGTAATATAAAAAAAGTAAGTAATATTTCAGGGAAGAGAAGCAGTACGGTCAATGGCAGCTTGTCCGTGCACGAAAAGGCAGAGCAAACAGAATTCTGATATAGCCTATCCCCTGAGGCAATGACAAAAAAGAAGGTGGCCGTCTGAATGGACATTGCAAAAAATTATCCCTAACAAACACAGCAACCAATGAAGTTTACTTTAAGCGGCAACATTCTACGCATTCGTTCAGTATGCATGCTTCTGCTACAGGTGAATGCTTTTCTATGTATACCCTGAATGCACTGCAAAAAAGAACATAAATAAAGTGATGTCAATCCTTTTTCACTTCATCACTCACGCCTTGGATGAGGACACTGAAGCGTTCTATATACAGGGTATTTCTAAAAGAAGCATCCGATTTGGCACTAGTGAACATATAAAATGAATTTTATTTTTTGATAAACGGGAAACTAAAAAAGTTTTTTTTCATAACTTTTCATAGGTGTTCAATATGCCTCCCTTGAGATGAACGGCATGTGTCAATGCGGTATTCGAATTGTTGCCACATTACAGCGAGCATGTCTTGAGTTACAGCTTCCACACTAGTGTTATGCGATGTCTCAGTTCATTAACTGTTTATGATAAAGGAGGCACATAAGCCGAGTCTTTTATAAATCCTCACATGAAATAATTACATACAGCCCGGTCCGGTGACCGTGGAGGCCAGTATTGTAAAGCTGAATCGTTTGGTCCAGTTCGACCGACCCATCGTTCAGTAATCCCTTTATCCCTTTCACTGTGATCCGTCTTAGTCAAGAAATGGTATTAGACTGGGAAACACTGTTGTACACAATAGCTTTGCAGTCATATTCTGTTCACTGTAACCTAACTCGGACAATTCCGTTCTTCATTCTACATCTCCTTCCAATTCCCTGGCTGAAACATAAACATCTGCAAAGCCTGACACAGTTTTGACCAGCTGGTACTTCAAAGTTCTTCAGTGAGATGCCCCACAGCTAAATATACTTGATGTGAGTACTATCGCTGTATTATCATAACAGAAATTCACTTAGTCGTGGTTATTATTGAGTCTGTTTCGCTTGAACACCTATTTCTATCCCCTTACGTAATGACGTATGATTGCATTTCATGAAATTACTTCAATCTGCGAATACAATGGGTGCCAATAACGGTGTTTCCACTTTCAATGCACCAAAGATGCTAAACTTATGAAATAAATATTATTGTATGTACTTATATGCTGATGTACCCACAGTTCAGACACTGAAATCGCTTTTTCTCTATTTTCATGAAAAGTGGCTTACCCAGTTCTTTCCCCTGCACCTATGTCGGCTTTATCTAGATGCAGTTGTAACTTATTCTCTTCTGAAACTTAAAAAAAATAAAAGAAAAGCAGCAGTCAACTTGAACTTTTACACCGTTTACGTGGTCACTCTGCGGTGATAGGCAACCAAAGTGTACTCATTGTTGGAGACGAACGGTGGGGGGGAGGGGGGCGGGGGCAGTCAGTTGCCTCTCCCCTACTCCTTCATACAAAAAAAAGTTATGATCTTCGCAAATCGACCGTGTATCCTGTCCCGCTACACACAGACAGACGCGTTATTTCAGTATCAGTTTGAAGAAACTCACTATTTATAATGGTTACTGAGTAGTAGCAAGTGTACCAACAACTTCCATCCTTAAATCCCAAAATTATTTCACCGTTCGCTGCTATTCTATTTGTAGCTGATAATGCCAGATGGCTCTGAATTTCAGAACTTTAGGATAGTAATATATCTTCAGTTAGAGAGGTTTTGTCTTTTCTTAGCAAACAGTCCCAGAAACTACTAAAAATACGAAATTAAAAATTATTGACTTGCATTTCAACATTAGCTGATTAAAACCCGCTTCTCTTGGTTTTAGTTTTTTCAGTAGTTTTATAAATGTAATAATGGACAAAAAATGCAGTGAAAGACATTTCCATTCCTTTTTTTTATATTTCGACAAATATCTCGGGTATAAAGTCTTTAAATTACATTCCTATTTACTTTATTTGCTGTTTGGTGGTGTGGCGCATATCCATATATATTTTCTGCTTATTCGACACGTGGAGCGCAACATAGAGCTGACCTATAAGAAAGAATGTTCCTTCAAATTAACTCTGCACTAGAGAAATTTTTGGTCATGAGCCTTATTGACTGTCATACTGCAAGCTAATTTCACAGCAAGTTGTAATCTCTTAAATGAAAATGGCATATGAGTTGAGATCAGTGGGATTCTTGGTATGAACATCGATTGTCCTTTTTGTCTATCAGTTAAAATTTTTATTTCAATAACAGTATGAAGTAGTTGATTGTTACACAATCTTGTGCCATTATATAATTTGGGTGAGTTAATATTTCGTAATAGTGTTATTGGTGATTCTATTTTCAGTGCCAATGCATGCAGAGGCATACCTGACGAGTTTAATGAGTTTAAAAATTCTGTTGGAATGCTGACACTTTCTTCTTGATCCATTATTATATCTAGCTATTTATGTATTGTTTCTGCTTATGGAATATTTTTCTGTATTAATTTTGCTGATTTATTTATAGCACTACCTCATTCCTTGATGTTAAAATTGTTCGCTCACACAACCAGTATTGAGGAAGTTCATTTCTTTCGCTGGATACACTTTATCAATAAGTTTTTCCTTGTTTTCTACCACATTGCGTAATCCATATGTTAAAATAAGCATAGCAGAGTACAGATCAAGAGGTAATTACCATTTCCTATTTTCAATAATTTTCGACAAGTATGTTAGCTTTGGGATTTCACGTCGTTATGGCACCCACGTTTTCTTTTAAATATAACTATCCATCCTTGTTCCAAAATATTAATATTTTTAAATTTGCGTTTATTTCATCTGCCGGTGTCGATTTTGAAATTACCAGGAATGTTTGCCGAAAGTCTCCTAATAGTAGCTACAAAACTCGCTCTACTGTTTTTCCGAAGACCTTGTAATGTTGTATTGAGTGCTTCAAGACTTTTTTTATACACCATTGTACAGTTGTCTCATTCAATCATTTTGCATAGCTTTAAAAGTTTACCACGCACCGAAGATCTCGTTATATCACTGGTTGGAAACTCTAGGCAGAGATTATACCACGCAGTTCCTGTTGGCAGCGCCGAGTTTTAATTACTTTAGCATTACAATTTTTGTCGTCCAATTTTTCTGTTTTGTTGAGTATTATTTAGCCAGAAACTGTGCATAGTTTGCTCCACCTGTCTCTTACGCGAAACTAGTATGAGTTTCCGAATCCAGTTGCTCATGTACGAGTACTAGGTATGGTCTCTTGAGCAAAAACTGTTCTTCTGCAAAAAAAGATTCACCTTTTTCTTGCTCCAAAATAGATCTTACCTATATGCGTAACTTAAAGACATAATACGTCATTTGTTTTGGTCAAGGGAGGCATGACTGTTCGTAGATGTGTGCCTAACGTGTGCAGTGTTGTAATCTGTTACACAGTTCTCTACCACTTTTTTACGGGCAGTAATCTATAAAGGACAGTGCACGGCGTGACCGTCATGTGAAGTGTGACGTAATAACAACAATAACAATAAACAGAGATGTGAATGTTGGGTGCGTAAACAGTAACATGAAGACAAGATTTTCTGGAATATTTAAGTGAGGTAGATAATTAGAATGTTTATGATTTTT
Organism: Schistocerca nitens; assembly: GCF_023898315.1. NCBI lineage: Eukaryota > Metazoa > Arthropoda > Insecta > Orthoptera > Acrididae > Schistocerca > Schistocerca nitens. Next base: position 660,839,049 of record NC_064618.1, read on the forward strand.
CAGAAAAGTTATAATCAGCATCTAGTTTGGGTGCAGTGGCTCTTATGTGATTATCCCTACTTTTACTTCGACCTAATGATTCTCCTTTGGTCACCGGGTTTGCTTATTTTGGAGTCTGTTACTTCATGATTTGGTGATTTACTTATTTTTGTATTTTGTGACTTGTTGGCTTTCTTGCTTCAATAGTAACTTGTTTACCAAAGGGAGGGTACTAATGGGCACCATCCGTCCATCATTAGTTTAAACTGTGGGAGTATTATCGCATTTCAGGTGGTTTTATATCGCGTTTCCTGAGATCTAGATTGGGGACCAGCCCGGCATCTAGCTAAACGACACAGGAAACCGGTCTCCGACTGGCCCACTGGCTATAGTGACACACTGGTGTGTCGTGAATATGTGTCAGGTGTGTCGGGAGATTTTCAGCGTCTTCTAATATCCCGCAAATGAAATATCTACAACATAGGAGAATTGCAGCCTAATATTTTCTTGTACTTGTCCAATTAGCAAGGAATTGACCGTTCTTATGCATGATTATAAGCATTGAAACAAGTATGGTATCATAATAATTGCATTGTTTTGCATTCAACTCTAAAACGGCCAGCTGATGTGGCCGAGTGGTTCTAGGCGATTCAGTCTGGAACCGCGCGACCGCTACGGTCGCAGGTTCGAATCCTGCCTTGGGAATGGACGTGTGTTAGTTAGGTTAGTTAGGTTTAAGTACTTCTAAGTTGTAGGGGACTGATGACCTCAGATCTTAAGTCCCATAGTGCTCAGAGCCATTTGAACCATTTTGAACACTAAAACGAACGATTGTTCATCCCACGAATAATCATAGTAAAAAAGTCCTGTTTCTTGGGGCGAACGGCGTCATTTCATTCTTTGCCGGGCGCCCGCCGTTAGCTTTGACTTTTTTCGGCACTGCCGACTGCGTCAGTAAAAGATTTATTGTATGTACTTTATGTCCTTGCTTTTTTGCGTCTAGGAATAAAATCGATGTAGCGGTGTCGAGAAAGTCTGAAAAGTACTTAGGCGTGCTGCAGCATCCCAAACGCGAGCTCTGCTTGAGGATGGACGATAGGCTCCGTTAGAAGGGAACTAGCCGGTTGGCCTATGTGAGAAGAATCTTGACTTGGCTATAATGTTAAATCCCTTGTTACGAAAGGTATACACTGGAAGGTGACTTGAAACTGATGTCAGGTGGAAGTGGTTTGTAACTGCTAAGTTTATTCAAAAAAAAGTTTCTGTTGCTCTAGTTATATTGGAGGAATCGTATGCACGAAAATACCAAGTCTTACTTGTTATTATACAGGCGATGCCTGGCTTGCACGATTCCATTTGCTACGAACTGACGTTCTTACTACGACCTGCACCCACGACACAGCAACCAGAGTTCTTCAGCTTTTCGCCTAAGGTACCATCAGATACACTGATGCTAATGCATCAACTTCTGACTATTCTTGTACGGCTATTGATACTCCTGGTTTTCTCTGCCCGGCTCTTTTTATCTGTATAGTCCGCATGCATCTCATTCAAAGCGTCCCCTTATCCTACTCTCTGCTCTTTACCCTGCTTCCTAACATGCTCTGCTACGCTGTTCTGGCCCGCATCTCGTGGTCGTGCGGTAGCGTTCTCGCTTCCCACGCCCGGGTTCCCGGGTTCGATTCCCGGCGGGGTCAGGGATTTTCTCTGCCTCGTGATGGCTGGGTGTTGTGTGCTGTCCTTAGGTTAGTTAGGTTTAAGTAGTTCTAAGTTCTAGGGGACTTATGACCACAGCAGTTGAGTCCCATAGTGCTCAGAGCCAAATTACGCTGTTCTGGAGCGTCATCTCCCCGAGTTTCGTTCGGAGTTTTTCCATCGATCCGGATTTTTCTCTCGTTACCCCGCCTGTCCCTGACATGACGTAATCCTGAAGACGCGCCGCCGTTTAATTGGCTCTAATTAAGCGTTACCTTCCGTATGTTCTTCAGTGGCTCGGTGGGACAGAGAGACTCCTCTCCTTATACGATCACACACTGCGTCCTAGACCAGCGTCCCAAGCCTGTCATTGGTTCTTCATCTATAGGTTTTCTTCCCAAAGTCCCTGTCCCTCTCTCGACTCTCTCTGTCTAGTCATACGTGCTGTGTGCCGAGTTCACTTGAAACTGTGCCGTTAACGGTGCTTAGTAACACCCCTGTTTATAGCTTATAGCGCTATCGCTCGATTGACTGGCACCGGCATCCTGTTTCGTTTAAAAACAGTCAGATTCAGTTTAGACTCATTGGTATCACACATTTTGGAAAGTACGGTAGCCAAGGCTGTTCCAGATCAGAGTACATGGGTGATACTGTAATCGGAATTTAAAAGTACTTGCTTTCGCAATGCGAGTGACACGTTGTGTCACGCACAGTTTTCAGTTACTCTGTAGAATGAACATTTCTTGGTCTTACCTGCACTGTTCCAGAAGATTGTGCCATAGCGCAGTATTGAATAAAAGCAATCTAGCATTCCAGTCTGCAGTCCAACGAGATGAGAGAGATTTGTATGTGCAAAGCAAACAGCACTGAGACTCTTGGTAAGTTATCCTTGCTGGAAGGAAGTTCGTAAGCGATACAGCCACAAACCGTACCTCGTCTCCGCCCTCGGGCAGCGCCGAGCTCTTCTGGAATCTGATCACGAGTTCCAAGCCGGTCAGCTGCTGTCCACTGCAATATGTGGCCCTCCCTGTGCGAACCCACCGTCTCCAATACGGCAGCTGGCCGTCGCCGCCGTTATGTCATTTCTCATACTGCGGAGATGATGCATCTCGTCGGTATGTAGAAAGTTCTTCTCGTTACAGGCGTGCAAATAATTCCAGAATTACGTCTCACTTGTGTTGGGGACTGGATGGGTGGGTGGGGGGGGGGGGGGGGGGGAGGGAAGCCGGAATGACATAAGAGTGGCGAATGAAAGTCACGAACGATAGAGGAATCATTTTGTCCAGTATATCTGTGAAGTCTCCAGTTCAGTTGATTTGTTCCCTTTCTCATCATCTATACCTTATGTCATTTTATGATTTATGATTATTTTGTTTTCGACATAAGCGATGTACTTTTTTAACATTACCTTCGTATCAACACCACTTTCTCTCCCCACTTCCATTTTTTCCCTTTTCATCCTTTTCATCTTCACATTCTGATCATTGTTTCCTTCCTCTTGCTAGCGTCATGACTTATTTTAATCTCCGTTATAAACGTTATCATTTTCCTCTTTTTTTTTTTTTTTTTTGATGGATTAAGACGTTTTGGTTAAGATATGCCTGTTTGGTTTCACATTTCGTGTCCTCAGTTAGCTCACAGCTTTTCCCCCCCAGAGGTTTTAAGTGTAAAGCTTGCTTTGGGATCGCAGAACTTTTTCCTTCCTCCGCTGTGTACTGCTTTTCTGTTGTTGATTTCGCATCTGACTCTTCACATATGTGTTTTCACATTTCCTATTTGCATCCCAACATCATATTTTGAACAACATAGTGAAGATTAACATTACTTTATACATATTTATGTGCATCTCTATTCCTATTTGCTGTTTGAAAATTCCTGCAGCTGAACCATATAATTTGAAAAGATTTGCTATAATTTTCATATCCTTTTCTTTTTCGTAGGATATGTTGCAGCCGAGAAACTGGAATGAAACATTCAGTGTTTCACCATCGATACAAATGTTGTATCTCACTCGTTACTTACCTAGGAAAAACATTACCTTACCTTTAGTTGCTGAAATCCTTAAATTACATGCAGAGCTCAAGAGGCGTAGGTTATATAATATCCTCAGCCCAGTGACATATATTCACTGCCTTTTTTGTATACAAATTGTAGATAACACTGCACTCCCTGCATTTTATGCCTGATATCTTCAAATTTTGGAAAGTTTATCTATTGTATCGTTGTTAATGAAGACATTACGAGAGTATATGATGAGACTTAGCGAGGGAGTGTAAGACAAACGCTGAAAAATCTTAAGTGAAAGGTTCTCGGAGATAGACGCCATACATTTTGTATGGATCTTCTTAGAGAACTCCTATTACCAAGTTTCAGGAGAGAATCGTGAGTACTCTTGAGTCCCTGAATGCACTGCTCGTCATTAAAATAGTAGTACCATGAAGGCGCTGTGGAGCAAACGACAAATTGGCTTTGATATGCATATGTAAACTGTTAGCATTTTGCGCAACGCACGAAAGAAAGAAAGAAAACGCCATCTAGATGGTGTAGATTGAGAATGGTTACACATCGGATACCTCACCCAAAAATAGGATTTCAGTGCTCTTGGGTTGTGGCGTAAGCTTTTTTGTAATTTATCTACATATGAGATACTGGATATTCTTTTTTCAAAAACCTTCACCTCGTGTAACTGACTGCTGTTTGGCCCTGTGTTTCGCATTTGCATAGTGTCGCTGAAACAAAACTTAAATCTTAATGAAATGATGAATCTGAAATAGTGAAAATTAATGTAATTAAATGTCAAAAGAAACTAATTACGTCCTCAGTGTAAACTATTTAACTGACATTCGACACTGAAGTACATTGTGAAAGTTACATAGCATGAATTGCAATGTGTGACTCGAAATATCCACGAAATAAAATACTGTTCAACACGGAAGAAAATAGCTGTTTAATACTACCTCCGCCGGCTGGAGTGGCCGAGCGGTTCTAGGCGCTTCAGTCTGGAACCGCGCGACCGCTACGGTCGCAGATTCGAATCCTGCCTCGGGCATGGATGTGTGTGATGCCCTTAAATTAGTTAGGTTTAAGTAGTTCTAAGTTCTAGGGGACTGATGACCTCAGATGTTAAGTCCCATAGTGCTCAGATCCATTTGAACAATACTTCCTCCACTCTTAAATGTAAATTAATCTGGTTACTTACCAAAACAACTGAAAATTCTGATTGCGTACTGTTTGCTTACAAGAATGGCAAGTGATACCTCCCTCGAAAGAAAAGTGACTGGCGTACTGTCGTTGTCAAAAGCAAATTGAAGTCAGTAACTGCAGAGCTAAAGAAAAAAACCCATTCTAAATATTCTTTTCTTATCAGGAACAGTCTGTACTGCATATGGCGTAAAGTGTAATGCACACACGACAAAATATTTTAAACATTACGAAGAATTACTAACTTTAAAGAAGGACGATCCTTCGAAAACCGAAGTCTCATTAGTGTCAAATAAGACTGTGCAATGTAAGATGACTAACACTTATAAAATTCTGTCCACAAATATTATAGACATAACCAATACTGTGATATGTCACAAAATTAAAAGTAACAGATAAAATTAACACAAATTATGAATACTATTAGTTATCTAAGGGACAAAGATTTCCTTCAATTGATAGTTCTGACAAACAGACATTTCACTGTTGCGCTTGCATGGATTACTTTAAGATATTCTTCTAAAAATCTCCTCCATCAACACAATCAATAAAACAGCATTATAAACAAGTTTTCGTTTAGATAATAAAGGATTACAGGTAATTTCTCCCAGATTCAGAAATATCGGATGTCCTTCTCAACTGCTCGCTACTACACAATACCTCAGCGCTAAAAACTCAGCTTTCCAGGTGGGTACCTCTTCTTCAGAGGCATCACGATGGATGTAGCTATTGAAACGTCCCCTTTGAAAAATTATACATGACTGTGCTTAAACTGACACACAATATTTTTAGCGCAACGCAATCTGACTTTCAATAATCCCTACAAAAGAATGGCCCTGACTAACATTAACATACACCTTTCACAAATCACTTACCTCACAAAAATCTTCGTTACTCGAACTACTGCAATACAGCGAGCGCCACTACTGCCAGCTAAATAAAATATTCAAACTACGGAAGGCACTAACTACTGATAGGCATAGTTAGCAAATGAAAGATTTTAATAGAGAACAAACAATATATTTACCTTAATAGTGATGAAAAATCACAATACACATAGCAGTTCGTGACATCCAGTCTTACAAATTTCCAAACTCCGCCATTTCTCTCCCCACATCCACCACTACTGGCGGCTCACCTCCAAATGCGCAACGCTACGCGCTGTTCACATCCAGCTGCCGCTGCCCAACACCACAATGGCAGACAACAATGCAAACCAGCCAGAGACTGCACAAAGCACAGCCAGTGATTTTCATACAGAGCCCTACGTAACGTTGCCAATAAGAAAACATAAACAGCCTACTTACATAGCCCCGATGCTCCCCACAAAAAATTTTACAAATTGTTTTGGGCAGTGGCCAATAATGATTTGATAAAATTTTTCATAATTACAATAACAAAGAAATTAAATGCACACACTTATTGATACAATGTTGGTCAAAAGCTAAAATTTTCTCACAGTCCATAAAGACAGTCCTGATCGTTCATCACAGTAAAATAGCAGTGCCTTTCTCAAAGTCTGAGCAGTAGAAGAAAATGCACACGGAAGTAGTGGATTTCCATGCAGTCTTGAAGAAGAGGTGTTGTCCTTCCAACGAAAAGACAGTGCTGACTCTTGACATGCAGACAGGTAATGGGCCACAACAGAGCAAACCCACCGCAGAGTCAGTCGAAGTTTTGAAGAATATTGGTAGGTAGGTCATCACAGAGTAGACCCACTGTAGTCCTGGTACAGATTACGGTGTAGGTGGGCCACCAGAGGTGCAGATCCACTGCAGTCCTTGTAGAAATAATGGTATTGATTTATCATCAAAGGTGTAGACCCACTGTAGTCCTTGTAGAGATGGCCAGCAGCCATCTGTTGTGACTGTGCAGGTGCACAATCACCATCAAAGGGTCTTGCGGATAATATAGCAAGTCCATAACCACCACTTGTGCACTCACAAAGTTTTTGGAATTGTCCTTAGAACCAGCAATGCTTTTAACCAGTCCCTTGCTGAATTTTTAACATACGTGCAAACACTAACAGTCCCTACTTCTCACATATTGTCCATATACTATGACCAACAGAAACGTATGCAGTGAAATGTAACTTACAAGTTACTTAATTTGATGAACTGGTGTCAATTACTATTTTATAACATAAGAATACAATAACAAAGGTGCAAAATACATCATTAAAGAACATAACAATACAGATAACATTTGTGGTAATGCAGGCTTTACAAAAGAATAGAAATATATGACATAAGTACATACATAAAAGATCAGAATAACTTTTGAAACATCAACTTCACACATGAGCATTAAAACAAAACAGAATAAATAATGTCTAAACATCTTTACAAAGTAAATAACATATTATTAGAAAAATTCTACAACATAACTCTTATTAGCTAAACACATAAAGACAGGAAAAACACAAATATACAAGAGTACACAAACACATAGGGGGATAACACAATGGAAAGGACAGGGTTCGTTTTCAGTGTAACATTTGGTACTGCAGTACAACCCAAAACTTCATTCCATAGATCTTTCGTCTTATTTCAACATTTGTTTTCACCAAAACATCCTATCCAAGCATGCTTTCTGAATTTATATGTTCACATATTTCTTACCTCATTTTTTATTTTCCATTATCTTACCTATTATTTATTTCCAAGAAAATCCTACCTAAACCTGTTGTCCCTAAACCCCACTTTTTTGCTCATATCCTTTTTCAAAATACTTTTTTTGGCCAAACCATTTTCTTATAGCTTCTCAATGCATTTCTTCCAATTCATCACAACTCGTTCTCTCATATAGCCTACCCCATCTTAAGCTAACTTAAATCTACTGAGCTCAGATGCTAAACTAAGGAACGAGGCAATGCAGCAGCACAAAACAATTAACACAAGTAGCAATGATAAAAAATACAAATGGCAAAGCAAGCAGCATAAATTAGCAAAGCACATGCAATATTACAACTAATATAAGGCAATGTGCAGCAAACAAGAAAAATAAATTCGTAGTAAAACTGGCTTAACAGAGTAATGTAAAGTGAAATTTAGTAGCACTATGCCTGGCAAACAGCAGCAGCAAATGCAATAACTTATATCTAAACATGACATAGCTCAAGCAGAAAAAATATTACACTAAAATGGCCATGTCTAATACCTATGTCACATCTTAACACTAGAGTGACGCATCACAAAAGTTTACTCTGCAAGAAAGTTACCAAGTCTTTAAAAAAATTATTTATGCAATTCCTGTGAAGGGAAATGTCTATTTGTGCTCTCTTTTTTAAGAAATTATATGAGAAACGTATTCTTTACTGGGTCTGTAGACAGAAAATTGTGATATTAGTACATCTATTAAATTTTATAATAACCAATGCTGCAGTGCAGCTAGAAACTAGATATTAACGATAATGAGCAAATATGTACAAAGGAAAGCATGAAACATCATTCATCAGCCATATAGCATTTCATAAGGTAGTAAAAAATATCTCTCAACTAGAAAGACAGTAGTCATAACCAAGTGTATAGACATTAAATATTTCTCGTCATTTCATTAGACATTTCAGTAAATATCATAAATTAAGAGCTCCACAGTGTTATCATATGTTTTCAAGTTTGAGCGTGTCGTATTTGCGATGCTTTCTACAAAGGAATGTCAATAGCGAGGATAATGGCCCCTTTTTTTTTTACCTGTGCCTCTGAAAGGCACACACAAATGGCTTTTCTCCAGGCGATTGTCGCGCATCTGTGTGCCGACGCATTACGTGCAGGTGGTCACTTAACTTTCTTACCGAAATATTTACGACACCAGTTTGCACCACAGTGACAGTCTCATATACAAATAAAATTTCACAAGTCGAGAAATTACAGTAGAAAAGTGTAGAAACAAAATCCTAAAAATATAACAGTGTCCAAAAAATTTTCGACAGCATTGTAATACATTCACGCATGTACACACATTTCATAATTCTTAAAGTACAATTCTTGGTTTCCAACATCCTTTTTCACGTATCAGAGACCCTAACCACTGTTCATTACTCCTTACTTTATTACACATATACATATTCGTCGACACTTCTGCAATATTTCATCATAAGAAATACGTAGCATAATCAAATTCCTCATATATGGTATCATCATCTTATTGATCATAAACATACCTCAGCAGCATAATACACAACGTCGTCGTAATAATAACATCATAACACCTCAGTCAAATCTTGAAAACGTCGTAGCTTTCTGCAATAATTTCAAAACCTAAAGAAAATTCTCTGTTCATTTAAAGAGTGTCATCTACCTCAAACGTACTATAAAAATCATGATCACATATCAAATATATCATTCAAAGCTCTCATAGTATCACAATGGTTCCGAAAAAATATGAACAGTTCACAAAGTACTGACAAAAAACAATTTCATAAGTATGAAATTATCCAACTGTGTAACTGCGTAAACATGTGTCACTGATGTAGTAAAAAGAAATGTTTGTCTCTCAGTTAAATGATCAGATAGCTGTGTAATTTGTGTGTTAGAGAAATATGGTACTGAAGTGTAAAGTTGTATAAGCAAATACCATATTAGCTAAGGCTCCTTGTGCTTGCCAAACACATGGTACACAAAGTAAGCGTGTACCCCCTGAGGATAAATGTAATTATACCCTCATGTGTTACAGATTACAGCAATGGAATGAAATGTATCACAGAAAACTTTCTTTGTAATTCAAAAAACTTTAAAAATAAATGTTTTAAGTACAAAATTAATCACTCAAATACGTGTACTGTAGCGCTAAACTCTGCATCTTGTTGTAAGATAATCTCTGTGGAAGTGTCGTAGTTATCGTCCTCCGAAAGCTAAGTTCTGCAGAAGTCAATGTACTTACCTCATCATAAACGAAAGTGAAATTCTTTGCGTATAGATATCGTAGTTATTACGTACCTTACCGTGATCAAGAAAGTACTACTCGTATAATGTAACGTATTGTTGTGCTACGGAAAAGGCAGTCTCATTGTAGCTTCACCACAAAAGTTACTACTAAAACATGTTTTACTTTCCAGAAGAGTTCAGAAAAACTGTGCAGATATAAAACAGATACACCGCAAAAGCAACAATGTAAATTGTGTCACATATTAGTAGCATCGTGATATAGTCATGTAGCTGTCAAATAAACTAACCACTGTGTCATCTGGTATCTCTCAGAAAGCACTTTAAATCCAGAATGTATTTTCAAATAAACCAAAATTCGCATTAAAATCTCATTAGCAGTACCAGTCTATTTCGTAAGTATGTAAGCCTGATAGTCGTTACGTAATCGTGCAACTAACAAGCAAGAATGTACACATAACAACACTGTGTCGTCTGTTCACTATAACAACGCATTCGTAATTTCTGTTTAAAAATGTTCCCTAGGTTCTAGACTGGATATTTAACTTCAAACATTGCAGATTATCTTTCAATAAACTGTTTTACATGTGAAATGTGGTGTAAACCTTTACTCTTCCTAGTACGCAGAGTTTCAACTTCAACGCAATTATCATGTGGTATACATCGGTTAGGAATGCTAAAATTTTTCTCAAAGTTAGCGTCTATGTTATTTTTCTCTGAGCCAGCCGGCGCACGTGGTTGCCTGGGGTGCAAGTCATTGTCTGTCTCTTTGTTGGCGCGCGCCGTTATTGGGATTAGGAGACCTAACTTCAAGAAATTCACCTTGACGAGAAGGCCCTGCCGTGTTTGAAGCTCGCCAGTTCTGATGGAATTCAGGTCTGTCGTTTTGTCGATAGTTTACATAGTTTCTTGTTTGTCGGTCATTGTTACGTCGTTTCGGCGGTTCTATTTCAAAATTCGGTGCACCTTGCCAACTTCTTTCATAATTTCCGAAATGCGCTGTGTTATTATTTTGTGGTTGTTCCGTATTTCTATGTCCCTCTTCCCGTATTGGAGCGCGCGTGTCCTCTGAAATATGTAATTCTTGTATTACTTGTGCCAACTGATCTTGTACTTTCCAGATTTCTCTTTTGTACTGTGTATTGATTTGATTTTGATTTTGTTTGAATTTTCAAATTTGTTCATTCTCTTCAGTGTCCGTGAAGGCTACAGGTCTTGTGTCATTCAGATCATCATCTACCTTTGTAGATAAGTTAGTGAACTGATCTGAAAGTTCGGCTACTTTCTAAGATAGTGTACTTATTTCCACAGTGTGTTTTTCTGAACCAAGTTTCAGAGTGTCCATTTGTGTTGAAATCGTATCTACTGTGTCCTTTAAGTTTTCCTGAGGTTTTGCAAGTTGCGTAACCGAATCGGTAGATGCAACTGAGTCAATTTTAGCTTGCAAGGTGTCGTGATTTTCATGAACAATAGTTTGCATTTCTTTTATGGCTGCTTCGTGATTCTGTAATGCATTTTCATGACGCGAAAAAATAGGTTGGAAATGCTCACAAATTTGTGTTTTTACGTCCTTACAGACTTTTTGACATTTCGATTCAATGTTATGTAACTCAGTAGTTAAATCTTCACGTGTTTGTTCAAGTGTGTTGTCTAACTTCCGAAGATTTTGTTCCATTGTGTCTAACTGTTGCTGGGTTTGTCTCTGATATTGTTCCATTGTGTCTAACTTTTGAAGCTTTTGCTGTGTTTGTATCTGATTTTGTTCCATTTGTTGCATTAATTGCAATAATAATGTATTAGTGTCTGGAATGTGTTTCTCTATGCTTTTTGGCAGTGCATTTTCACCGGCAACATTCACGTTCTGACAAGCAGAAAATGTGTCTTGACTCATTTGAGAAAAAGGTGAGGACCCAAAACCTGAGTCTACAGTATTTGCAATATTGTGTTCTGTCATTTCGGATTCCTGAGGCGAGATGTTGCCGACCGATCGATCGACAATGTTTCCCTGTTCACTAATTGTTTCACTGCCTACATCATTATTTGCAGCCTGCTCCATTTCCCTATGCACAATTACCAAGTTACTACTTTGAACATTAGTTAATGCATTACTCTGCGGCGCTAACACACTGCTTTCGTCTTCACTGTCATTTCTCAGTTTACTTTGAAGCCTAGTATTACGTTTTTCACACGCCATTATTGTCACAATATTTCACATGACAGCACAGAAAAGCACAATTTGAATAGTAAAATAACAAAACACATTAACATAGCATTGAAAATAATATCTAGTTAATTGCAAGCGCAGCTGCGAAATACTTGGTGCAAATTTACATGCATGCCACAACTGTTTTACTGTACAACAATGAAAGACTGGAACTACAAAGGAGATTCTCTCTACAATTACGCGCTAGCAATAAACTAAAGCTACACTAATTACACAAACTACAAGACAAAATCAGAATATTCCAGTGAGGTATCCTCGGCTAAAGGTCGACATATGGAACGTCCCCTCTGAAAAATTATACATGACTGTGCTTAAACTGACATACAATATTTTTAGCGCAACGCAATCTGATTTTCAATAATCCCTACAAAAGAATGGCCCTGACTAACATTAACATACACCTTTCACAAATCACTTACCTCACAAAAATCTTCGTTACTCGAACTACTGCAATACAGCGAGCGCCACTAGTGCCAGCTAAATAAAATATTCAAACTACGGAAGGCACTAACTACTGATAGGCATAGTTAGCAAATGAAAGATTTTAATAGAGAACAAACAATGTATTTACCTTAATAGTGTTGAAAAATCATAATATACACAGCAGTTCATGACATCCAGTCTTACAAATTTCCAAACTCTGCCACTTCTCTCCCCACATCCACCACTGCTGGCGGCTCACCTCCAACTGCGCAACGCTACGCGCTGTTCACATCCAGCTGCCGCTGCCCAACACTATAATGGCAGACAACAATGCAAACCAGCCACAGACTGCACACAGCACAGCCAGTGATTTTCATACAGAGCGCTACGTAACGTTGCCAATAAGAAAACATAAAAAGCCTACTTACACTATGTGTGGAGGATCTGAGGAGGTCAAATATTGTGATACTATATTCGTCATTGTAAATCTGACGTGATGTAATGGGTGCCTTTGGGTAGAGCATATAATCACTTCCGGTTCGCAAAGCCCGAGGTTCGGACAGAAGCTGTTACATTTCTGACGCCTTAAGGTGGATGGCTGTGCCCTGTCTTCTATGTCTGGATACAGAGGCTGTTCGACTGTCACCCCGGCCAGCACGCTTCACAGATCTGTGAGGTCATGGTTGCTGAGAGACTGGCAGGCCACCACTAGTCAGCCTGCTACATGTGACCAAATCTGTCAAAGTTGAAGCAGCATACAAAAACATTCCCGTATCTGTCATCGAAGTTCATTTTGAGTCGGAAGACAGCAGTGTTACAGTCATTGTTCCCGCTAGGAATGGCAAATTTGTGTGTTACATTCCGTAAGCTATGCTCCTGAAGTAGTTTACAACTTTAATATGTGTTCTTCCTCTTATGTTGTATAGGAAAGAAAAAGCAAAATTTAGTTATTTGCTATTTTTCTTGGAGTTATAATTTAAAGTGGTCGGCAGTGTATCACTCTTGAAGAAACCGCACTGATTAAATTAAAGCAATTTATAGTTCCCAGAGAGGAGCAGAGTAGTCAATCGTCCACGCTTCATTATTCAGTGGAATAGTAAACAACTTTAACATGTTGTTCATTAAAAGTACAGTCTCACTCCCCAATTTAAAGGGATTTTCAGATTATAGGTGTACTTTTGTACAGCAAGGAAGGAAGCAAAATTAGTGTTTACGGCATCGTCGACAACGTGATCATTAGAGCCGGAGAAGAAGCTCGGATTTCGGAACGGTGGGGAAGGAGATCGGCCGTGTCTTTTCAAAGGCACTATACAGGCATTTCTGTTAAGCGATTAAAGGAGCTCGTGGAAAACCTAAATTTCGATGCCCGGACGCCGATCTGAACTATCGTCGTCCCGAATGCGAGTGAAGTGTACAAACAACTACGCTACTTCGCTCGGTACGTTAATGTGAGTTCATCCTGTTAGCCAACGGACCACTTCTTTCACAATAAAAAGTGGCATAAGCGGTTATACAGTTAGCAAAAGTTAATTAGATGAAAATTAACAAGGTGCTACAGGAGATGAGAAGCGAAGTGAAAACCTCACTACTCCGCCGCACTTCTTGCCGCTGGGGAAACCGTCTTCGCTTGGACACGTCCATTGGGCCTCAATTGCTCTGCGACGGCCGGCGGGAAAGGCAGTTTGGACGCGCCGTGTGGGAAAGTCTTCCAGCAGCAGCAGCAGCAGCATCAGAGGCGGTGGGCGGTGGATCGAGTTTTAATCCGGCCATTGTGCGCCGACCTGGAGCGCCGTTAATTAAACCAGACTGCGGCCGGCGCGCCGACGAAGCCGCCGACACGCAGCAACGCGACGGAGATATATCGCAGCGGCGGGCCGGTGCGAGCGGCAGTGACGGATGTGCCTCGCTAAAAAGCCGCCTGAAGAGGGGCCGCCCGGCCGAAACGCCGACCGCCCAATATCCGTGGTCATCTTTTCATAGATGCTCTCTTCAATGCCCTCAGTGACACCGGATTTACTTGCTCAGTAAAGTCCCGACTCCAGATTACGTCGACAGAAGAGATCGACCATTGTGTCAAACCACGTTTGTGGCAGCATCTACTACAAATGCAACTCTGTTTCGCTAGCCACCATATGGTGTATGGCGAACAGTACTTTGTGTAACAGTGTCCTTCCCCCCCCCCCTCACCCCCCCCCCCCTTTCCTGCTTTAGCCGTGACTGATCTGCGAGAGGAACAGTCGTCCGTAAGCATCCGTGTGAGCTTGAACCTCTCTTATTCTGATAGCTGATGTAACATTTCCCGTGAGATCTCGAGGACTGTCTGGTTGCCAGTATTTTTTTTCTCCCCAAATTGGATAAGTAGTTCTCACACCAGACTTATTGACACTGAGCTCAATCACACCATCCGTCTTATAACTGGTACAATCAGACCTACACGTGCTCTCTGGCAACGCATACGTAGACACATATCACCTCCATCTCTGTGGCACCAAGTGCGCTTGCACGAGAGTAGAAAAGCACTACCGAATAATCCTCACTTACCTACTCACGCCGACATAGCAGCCACTGGTAAAAGAAGGCTTCGTTCCCGTCACTCATCGCAGGAAACTGTAAGGACGTTAGTTGGCAACAGCTTTAATACTAAAGACCGCTGCAGACAAAAATGGCAGATTAATGCTACGACGGAACAGCTTACGTAGGACGTCCTGCACATCGACGAAGCCACCCGGTTTTGAGCTGACACACATGATCCTATCTATTCTCAACCCAATAAGAACCACCATTGGCAGGTGTGCCGATTCTCTGCGCAAATGTAAGAAAATAACTTCTGCAAGTTTTGATTGGTGCTGCAAAGCAGTGTGTTCACCACGTAGTTCAACAATGTCCTCTGAGAGCTTTCCCTGACGACGCAGCACAGTTCCTGTTGATGATAGAGGGATCAGTAGGTTACTAGTTTGTAATCTGAGATAATTGTGCAATAAATAGTAATTTTCAGTAATGAAACCATGCACTAAATACGTAAATCTGTACTTATAGATCGATTTATTTATTTATTTATTTATTATTTATTTATTTATTTATTTATTTATTTATTTTTTTGCCGATGTACGTCAGAAGGGGAAATGTATTGCTTGAGTCATCTAGAAACATACGATCTCAGAACACTAATCCACACCGTGATTCAGAACAGCTCTCTTATATCGTTTCTATGTGATTGTGTCCCACCTTTTGTTTTCTGTTTTCTCCTCTCTTTGTGTTGTTCCTGCTTTTGTATTTTGTGAGCTTTTTTGAATAGGACTCTGTGTTTTTGTTAGTGGCAACTGGGTATTTGCTCTTTTCTGTTTCTCGATTTTATTGCACAGCTTTGTTTCTAAGGGTTTTTTTTGTTTTTTGGCATCCATTATCGACAGTGATATGCAACCACAAATACACACAAAAAATATCCAATACTTTCGAAAAACAAGGCATAAAAATAGCCCTCTAAACCAACAATTCAATTCAAAAATACTTCCAAAAGAGAATAGGAAAAACTGATCTGTATCATAAATCATCAACATACCAACTGAAATGCAACACATGTGATGGAAGATACGTAGATCAAACCAGGAGGATCAGACACAAAGAACATGTAAGAGTATGGAAGTATAAGACAAATCACTGAACTTTTGAAGAACGCTTACATCAACGCCAACACAAAATTACCTCTTGAGACACAGACGTGGAAATCATAAGGATAAACAACAACAAAAACTTCCCTCATCTTACAAGAAAATTGCCACATTTAGAAAACCATAACAGAGAAGAAACAACTCATAAATGATCAGACTAACGTGAAAAACCGCCCACTCTAAACTGACTGATCACATAATACAGTATTAAATATGCACATGTAACCACAGGCTACACTTACCGCTACCATCTCCTCGCAGTTTCTTTCCTATAGTCACCATTCACCCATCCCTCACAAAGAAAAAGAAATCCAACCACAACTTGCAATCACTCCCCCCCCCCCCAAAAAAAAAAAGATCCCCTCTCACGTCTCTGCCGAAAATAGAAGTCATTTCCACTAATTTCCACTAATTCACACACACACACACACACGCGCGCGCGCACAAGTGCACGTGCACTTTATATTATTAAAAGAAATGTAGTTTCACTGGTTAGCAGTGCTGACAACGTACACAAAAAAAAAATCGTACTAGGGGGACTGGAAAGTAATTTCCCTTTTGCGCATGTCGATATTCGTTTATCATTTATCAACTTTTTATGTGCTTCAAAGTCGTGACAAAGACATTTTGATGTTGTTGTAACTTGTTAACTCATAAATAATGGATATTTTTTCTTTTTTGCCAGCCAAATATCACAAGAGGTACATGTGAGTTTCGCAAAGGTAGTAACGCAACAGTTGCTACTAGGAAGATTTGTGATATCTTGGACATTCGGGAATCCAGCCGGATGTTCGCGAGGCACGCTGTTGAAATATCGTGCGAGAACGACGCGAACATCCGGCTGGATTCCCGAATATCCAAAATGTCAACAGATGGCCGGGAAAGCATGAAGAATTACACAAGATTTGTGATGTTCATCCAAATGCGTTAGACGTTTGTAAATGCCAAAAGTGGGTTTCTAAGTTCAGGTCAGGTAATTTGGATCATTCCGGCTTGTAACGATTAGGAAGACCATCAGCTTCAGACAATGACAAATATCTTTGTCATACAATCAAGGAACTGTCCAACACCCTTAAAGAAACTTGGTCGGCCACCCAACAACATTATGAAAAGATTGCCAAAGACGAACAAAGATAATCGATCCATTAAATATAAAAACTTGTTGAAAATTTATCTGTTTGAATATAAATTAAGAAAACGACATTACTTTCCGGTGCCCCTCGCACGCAGTATGTTCCCCGTATTTTTTCATACATACCTTCAGTCAGATGCCTAGATGGTACTTCAGAAGTTCCTGAATCTGCGCTGGTCAACCTTCTGTAATGCCCTCGTAGTCATCGAGTCGCTAAATCCTTATCTTGCTTATTTCTTTACAACACAGAGGGCGACACTCAACGTTCGAGGAGAGGTCGTAATTTAAGCGACACGGCCGTGAACTTCACTAGGTAAAGTTACGGAGGACAAACTGCACCTGCACCACAATGGCTGTTTTCTTTTCGCAAATACTTCACAAATAGACTGCATGAACCATCTAAAAAACGATGAAATATTATATGCCGCTGTCATAGATAATTTATTTACGTAAAAATAACAGCCACAATTGTGTAGGTAAAATTTCATCCCTTAAAATATGTTGTTAAATAAAAAAAGAGGAGGGGCTACATGCAAATATAATACACTTCTGTGCCCCATTTATCTCCCTCTCACAATCACACTCTCTCTCTCTCTCTCTCTCACTGTCACTCTACTCTCTGTGTCTACCATTCAGCCCCCGCCCCCCTTCCTCCACGTACATGTGCGCCTAGTCCGACACGTGCGAAGCAGAGAACGAATACTTTTATTTTCGACTGCTGGCCTTGGCCGAGGCAATGCCAAGTGGAAGTCGGCGGCGAGGCAGCCATAATCTCGCCGTTCGTTGAGAATCACAGTGCATCACAAAAAAGATCACATTCACAGCTGTTTTGTGGGCATGCATCTGCAATGCAACATAATGAGACAGAAACAAAGATGATGGAAAGGTTCAGCGTGTCTTTACCCCTGCACCTAGCTGTTAGATGGCTTAGTTACGTGATTTCCTCCCCGTAAATATGCATCCAGGCACAGAACTTCAGTATTATATCCCTTCGAATACTCGTTAGATATTTAAATTTTGCAAGACACAGTATATAAAATATCTCTCTATCTTCCGAGAGGTAACACATTCGATACCACTCGGAATAATCTGTGAAATTAACAAAAAGAGAAGAAAACACAATAGAGCTACAAGCTCTATTCGGTTGATTGAAATTTGAGAGTGCGTTATACAATGTTGAGTTTCAATTTTTAGTTTTCTTTTTCAATACGTGTATCACCAATACCACGCCTTATTTTTCGCGTGACTTCGAATCTCGTTGATCGTCATATAATTTATACGAAAGATGTGGATTTGGGTCTCGCTTGGCTTAACGATTTGTCTGAATCGTCAATTCTTGATCCTTTGCAAAACGTCTGAAACTATTTTATCACTTCCTATTTTACATTAAACGATAAGGACAGTGTCATCGGCAGTTTCAAGCAAAACTAAAATGTACGTCCATAACATGTTCTGAGATTAGTCCATCTCTTTATGTAGAAAGCGAAATTTAAAATTGGTGAAAACTAAGGCTTCACAAAAAGGAGTGATCACGCAAGGAGCTACCAACAGTAACACCATTATTTACAACAGTTTCCATGCCACAGGTATACGGAAATATTACTGAGACAAACTGAAATGGTAGTGGACGAATGACTATTCCTTGTACGTAAACATGTGAATAAGATGAGAAAGACTGCAGCGTAGAGTGTTACAGGAATTAATCTGAGTCAATGTCACACGTGTAGACATTTCTCATACATTTTCATATGCACGGTCCAGTCACATTAATATGATCACAGCCTATGTTCGAAGTCAACCTGCAACAACCACCCATAGGTGGCAGCACTAGCAGTTGAGAGTATACAAGGAGTGTAGGGGGTACGCGGGAAACGTCTATGTCAATGACATGCCTGTCATCTGTCACTGCCATTGGGTGCAATACGCCGATGACACGGCGCTTTATACGACCGGCCGCAATCCTGATCAACTCATTGCTCGCCTCCAAAGGCAAGTGGACATAACGGTCACCTGGTGTCGGCCCAATAAGATGGCCCTCAATGACGCCAAAACTACGGCAGTGTATTTCACTAAATGGCGCCCTATACTCAGGCACGACATCTCAATCAGGAGCGACCAGGTCCCGTGGGCCCCAGCTACCAAGTATCTCAGGGTCTGGTTGGATAAGAAACTTTTCTTCCACAGCCACCCAGAATCCATCACCCATAAGGGTTAAAGTTGACAAACGCCTTGAACCCGCTCTTCTCCAGCCGAGAGCTGAATTTAGATACCAAGCTCCGGCTGTATCACTACGTTGTCCTACCCTCACTAACATATGGTTCCTCTGCGTGAGCCACGATTAGTAAGTCCCGGATGCTGAGGCTCCAGCGCCTACAGCATAAAGTTCTCAGCTGGAGTTTTCACGCCCCTCCGCCCACCAGGATTGTCACTCCACGTGAGGAGACAAATACGGCCCTTCTCAAGACACCATTCGCCGTAAGGCTAGCCAACTATACCATAGAGTGGACGCCCTCCGTGAGACTGTCACTGGACTACAAATCATCGGCACAACAGTTCCACGGCGCTGCCACCGACACGCCGTTCCGCTCACCATCCTGGAGGACTCGGATTCGGCCTATGACTAACGATAGGCCCAATACGACCAGGTTTCCCTGACCGTTTCATACAGTCACTAGCAGTGGCCTGTCCTTGTCCAGCCACTTTTCTCCTTCACCAAAGAGTTGGCGCATTACTGCACCCCTTTTCTGTACTTCCACCGTCGGAGGGTGGCACGGAACTTAAAGATCCACCGCCACACCTTCAAAGTGCTATACTGGGCTGTTATTCAGCCGTTGCTTTGAGTCTTGCCCACCGAGACCGGATCTGAACCGGTGACGCTGTGTAATACTACACTGCCACAAAAAAAAAAGGTGCAGTCGTTGTCATAACGCGGAAACGGAGCGATTTGTCGTGTCCTGACATAGGTGGGAGAGGGAAAAAGGGGTTGCTGTTCAGTCTGCGCTCCGCAGCGGTACAGAGAAGAAGGCAGAAGAACAATTCACGGTGAAGGCATTTAATTGTTTTCTTCTATCTGAGCCAACACTGGTACAGGCATTTACTAGAAATGCAGGTGGTGAGACTCGGTAGGGAACTCGTGGAGACACTCGGACAAACAGGGTTTTGAAATAGTTTTTTATTCCAGACGGGACTAACTAATACACTGGAGGCTAGTTCTAGGGTTAAAAAAGCACGAATAGCACTCTTATAACGGAAGCCAGTGCAGAAGTCCTAGGAGTGGATGCTAACCACAGTAGCAAACACTAGCAGTATCTTAAGGCAACAACTTAGTTGCAAAACAAAACATAATGAATGTGACACTGTTCACTGAGGCACTCTAAGGGAGAGAGAGAGAGCAGACTTACGCAGAGCTGGACCGAGGCTGGAGTCGACGGACGCGGATTCAGAGCCCAGATCGCCTGACTGAGAACTCTGCCAAAATGCGGAATCTAGGGGTTTTAAAGAGTCGCGTGGGGGCATTGTTTGTCCCACTTAAAGCCATCCAACCAGTCCCGTAATTCTCTTGCAGGTGCTTGCCAATCAGGGTTTAGTTAGGTCCCTTCTACTGCTCCTAAGGCAGTTGCATTAACTAAATCCGTATTTGGTATCAACATTGTTCAACTGAAAGCTAAACGTAACTGCTCTGACAAATAAGGCTTGCAACATTAATGCTATACGTCATTTAGCCCCGCCTCTCGGGCTCCCCTGAGTAGGGTCTGCTGGGTCAACAGTTTTTGGCGTTTTCGCTCTCTTTCTAACCCTTGTGAGTCTACTGACGTTGCTGTTCTCAGGGCTGGTATCAAGTTGGCTTTATACACTTGTACGTGCCCGATGGTTACAAAGTTCTACGGTGACTACCTACTACAGCGTTTAGACGATATATGAAGTTACATGTTAATTCCTTGAAGAGTAACTAACGCCCTGGGACCGCGTCTGGGGGCGTCTGCATTTTCGCAAGGCTCTCCCCTTACTGTTTACTTCATGTAACAATATCTCCCCTAGTTTCATCTGCCCTCAGCACCGTCTCTGCTTTCGCGCCTTGGAATGCCTGTCCTTCTTACTCACAACTACAAGATAACACTACAGTATCAAGGAATAATCAATATATTTCAATGATAGTTGGGCGAGAGTGGAAGTATTCTCGAAACGTTTAAGTTTGTAAACTGTTCGCGTGCCACCGTCGTTAAAGCATACCTTGCACGGCAAAACGGCGGTATCCGAAACCGCTGCCCAGGCAACTGTGGTGCACCCCAGGCCGTAGATTACAGGGGTGAACGACGGCTACGAAGATACGTTCGTAAGAATAGTTGTGCAAATGTTGAAAGCAAACAACTCGCAACAATCAGTGGAAGGATCCAGGCCGGAGGTGGGAGCGTCGTGGTCTGTAGAATGTTTTAGTGGCATTCTCTGGGTGCTCTAGGCATAGCGGATCAACACAAGTGTGCATCTATCACTGGAGACCATGTCCACCATTACACGTAGTTTGTTTTTCCTCGCCACTACGGCGTCTAGCTGCAGGGAAACGCAGCATGTCACACAGCTCATAGTGCAAGTACGTGGTTAGAAATGCACCAGGTGGAGTTTACGGTACTCCCCTGACCGCCAAACCGGATTTGAACCGTTTCGAGAATTTGTGAGTCCATCTCGACCGGGCTGTACGCACCATGGGTGGTCCTCAACTGAGAAACCTAGCACTGCTGAGAACGGCACTGGAGGGGGCATGGCTCCACGCCCTTACCGGTACGTTGCGGAACCTCGCTGACTCTCTTCCTGCACGTCTCACAGCGGTCTATGCAGCAAAGGGTGGATACTCAGGCTTTTCACACGAGGTCACATTAATGTTGCTGGACAGTTGATAATCAGATTCAAGCTAGAGAGCGAGCAGCTGTTAAAACGTATGATTTTTCAGTCGGTTTGGAAACTGCATTGCTTACGTGGTATGTGTTATTGATAAAGTTCTGTTCTACATCTACATCTACATCCATACTCCGCAAACCACCTGACGGTGTGTGGCGGAGAGTACTTTGAGTACCTCTATCGCTTCTCCCTTCTAGTCCAGTCTCGTGGAAAGAAAGATTGTCGGGATTGTCGGTATGCCTCTATGTGGACTCTAATCTTTCTGATTTTATCCTCATGGTCTCTTCGCGAGATATACGTAGGAGGGAGCAATATACTGCTTGACTCCTCGGTGAAGGTATGTTCTCGAAACTTCAACAAAGGCCCGTACCGAGCTACTGAGCGTCTCTCTTGCAGAGTCTTCCACTGGACTTTATCTATCATCACCGTAAAGCTTTCGCGATTACTAAATGATCCTGTAAAGAAGCGCGCTGCTCTCCGTTGGATCTTCTATACCTCTTTACCCTATCTGGTACGGATCCCACATCGGTGCGCACTATTCAAGCAGTGGGCGAACAAGTGTACTGTAACCTACCTCCTTTATTTTCGGATTGCATTTCCTTAGGATTCTTCCAATGAATCTCAGTCTGGCATCTGCTTTACCGACGATTAATTTTATATGGTCATTCCATTTTAAATCACTCCTAGTGCCTACTCCCAGATAATTTATGGAATTAACCGCTTCCAGTTGCTGACCTGCTATACTGCAGCTAAATGATAACGGATCTTTCTTTCTACGTATTCGCAGCACATGTCACTTATCTACATTGAGATTCAGTTGCCATTCCCTGCACCATGCGTCAATTCGTTGGAGAACCTCCTTCATTTCAGTACAATTTTCCGTTGTTACAATCTCTCGATATACTACAGCATCATCCGCAAAAAGCCTCAGTGAACTTCCGATGTTATCCACAAGGTCATTTATATATATTGTGAATAGCAACGGTCCTACGACACTCCCCTGCGGCACGCCTGAAATCACTCTTACTTCGGAAGACCTCTCTCCATTAAGAATGACATAGCCCATATGCTCTTACTTTGTTCATTAAACGACTGGGGGTAACTGTATCAAACGCCTTGCGGAAGTCAAGAAACACGGAATCTACCTGGGAACCCGTGTCTATTGCCCTCTGAGTCTCGTGGACGAATAGTGCGAGCTGGGTTTCACACGATCGTCTTTTTCGAAACCCGTGCTGATACCTACAGAGTAGATTTCTAGTCTCCAGAAAAATCATTATACTAGAACATAATACATAATACTGTTCTTACCACAACAAGGATTTGCCCATACCACTGCGAGTAATCGTTGCCCTGATACGGTAACTTCTTATTGTGTTGCCTCTTTGACGAGCTCAGCCGTTTCAGAGCGGCAGCTGTCGATCTATTAATACAATTAACGTAGCTGATCCAACTTCTCGGTCGACATCGTCACGCAAAGCTGACCGCCGTCACGCTAAGCTTGACGAGTCGAGAAAACCGGAAACACTGCCGCCTCTTGAACGAAATTATTCTTAAAAGTGACTGAAACACAGGCAGAGTGGCCAAAAGTCGTGGGAAGACACTGGATACGATGTTGGTCGTCGACTGTTGAAGTCAATGTGATGCGTTTATCTCCATGCACTTCCGGTAGAAATGCGTTATTTATGCACCACATTCAAACCGGAGGCGACGTGACTCAGTGAATTTATTGTAGTTCTCACTATACATTGTTTTCATTATCTTTAAAATGTAGGAGCTACACTTCTGAGCGTACGAATATAGTACTTATTCTTGCTTACATAATAAAAAACTGACTATGTAAGTGGATATGTCCGTCCTATGACTTCAGCCATCATGATGTTACAGACACCCCCTCTTTTCTGTGACGTCATCATTACTTACTCCCATTTCTAGTAAGCTGACGAATCAAAGAGCCGAGCGGGGTAGCCGCGCGGTCTATGGCGTCTTGTCACGGTTCGCACGGGTCCTCCCGTTGGAGGTTCGACTCCTCCCTCGGGCATAGGTGTGTGTGTGTTATCCTTAGCGTAAGTTAGTTTAAGTTAGATTAAGTAGTGCGTAAGCCTAGGGACCGATGACCTCAGCAGTTTCATCACATAGTCCTTACAACAAATTCCCAATTTCCAATCAAGGAGCTTCTAAGTCAACACGCCCGTAATTAGGTCTCCTTGTCAGGGCGCAGTATTCCACCGGATTTTCAAATTAAACATGCTAATCACTATGTAGGTGCCATCTTGGTCATATTCATAAGTATGCAAACGACCTTTATTACTTATTAAAAATACGAAAAAATCTTTATGTCGAATACTGTAATTAAATTCTGCTTCGTTAGTAAATTTCGTCATATACGCGTGCACACAGCATCAAAATACATACATGATGTAAGTTGCAAAATTTCCATATCCCTATTGTCTATCAAAATATGTAACAGACATTAACGTTTCACCTACTAAAAAGTGCAGTTGTAGTGTAACTCCTACACGACACCTAAAACATGATTGTATACTCTCACGTTACCTACCCAAATGTTTTTTCCACAGCTAAATTGCTCTTCAACAATACTAAACACATGCGCTCTGTTAAAGTAACACGCTACGCAGACATTTGGCACTTCATCATAAACCTAACTGAAGCTATACAGAAAAACAAACCTAACCAAACATCATTTTAGTGGGGAAAAGATAATGCACCAAGATAATGTAAATGACGTTATTGACTAGCTAATATAACATATTTATTATTTTTTATCTTTGATACACCTGTGGTAGAATGTTTATTCACTGATGTTACATTTTCTGACACTTTGGTACAACAGACCCTACTAAAATGACGCATTCTGATGTGATGTTTGATATGTTGTATCATGTAATCAGCACATTTTTGTAATACGCAGGTATAACTTCGTAATGCATCAAACACAAAATGTAGACACAGCACAGGTTAAACACCATTATGGGAAACGATCCCATACAGGGAGTAAATTTCAGTCTCTGAAAAATAACATTTTTGCACCAAAACAAAATTGTTTATCGAAATCTGTAAAGGTATCGAGTACCAAACACATGAAGGTCTCCTATAATAATATACAAGTATAACTACAGATCTCTGATCGAGAATGAAAATTCAGTGTATGCACCAAAATAATATTGTCTATGTTATTTGTCAAAATATGTAAGGATTTTGAGTACCAAACACACATCGTGCTACTGTTAAAACTTAATGGTTCTGCAACATTTTTAAAAAATACACATGGCTTGCATATTGGCACTCATATTACGACCAACAGGCTAAGCTGCATTTAGCAATAAGCCTAGTTTGGTTGTTACATCACACTTACGAGAAACCAACAATTGTCAGTATTATTTAACGAAGTATGTAAAGATTTATTTCTATAAAATTAAAAAACACATTCGTGGCAGAACTGTTCAACTAACCCAAAGCTTGAAGTACACTTGTCGAAGACTTACATTGGAGACTACAAGATACTTTCTTGAACAAGCATACTGAACGGTGGTAATACACATTCGTGTAGGTAGAAAACTGTGGTTGCAATGCTTTCAGCTATCCACTTTTTACACAAAGTGATTACAGATCTTTGCTGCGAGTGGGCATTGATTGAAATCAATGGGAAAAGTTGAAAAGGTGTAAGACATTTATATTTCTATTGTCAAACCACAATTTATGAAAGATGTTTATATTTTATTAATAGGATTAAGTAGGAATAATTAATATTTGTCATGTTGGAAATAATTGTGGTCGCAGGGAATATCTTCACCAATGTATTTTTGATATAATTTTAAAAAGGGCGGGAGAAACCGCGTACGGATACATTTTCAGAAAAGAGTGGGAAAGACCGCGCATTGATACATTTTGTAATGGTAGCAGGGATTGTCTGCACCAGAAAGTATTGTTGGCAGGAGAGACCGCACTTTAGAGTTCGTAGGAAGTCAGTAGTAAGCGAGGTGTGAAGCGAGTCGGTAGCAGGTCTGAAGCGAGAGGTTGAGAGGAGCAGTGTGCCTGCCAGCCACCAGCTATTATTTACAAGAGAATATAAACGGATGTACAGAGACATCAGGTAACTATTATCATAAGAGGAACTAATATTATTGAATTATTTTCTTTGCGAAACTCAAGACTACTGAAGGTATGTTTGCGCAAAGCTAGTTGTAAGATTATTGTAAAAAGTAAGTCCCATTTGAACGTTTGTAAAATCATTTCATTACCAACAGTAAATATTCGAAGCGTTTTCAGAATATAATTAATTTTTGCCAGCAATGTAGCAAAAACCATCAACATAAAACTTTGCAAAAATTTTATTGTTGTCAAGAAAAAGTGTTACTATGAATTACATAACTTCAGTCAAATTAATTAAAGAATAACGTCAGCTTTGCTATTAAAGAATAACGTCAGCTTTGGTAATAAATACAGCCACTTATTATGACAACCCACCAGTAGTTAATAGAGTATAGTAAACCAGAGTAAGTATATTCATGTCGCAGTTCGATGTAGCAGTCAGATGGCGATCCAGTAACAGTAAAAGAAAAAAAGGAAGGAACAGTTTTGGGTTATTGCAGAGAACGACTGAGGGCCACGACGACGACACATTCTATGTTTTATCGAAATAATCAGAAAATCACTTTTAATAAGCAGCAATTAAATTTGTATGCGAAGATTGAGAAAGAGAATAAATTTCAAAGGGAAGATTTCATTTGTTATTACTAAGCAAAAGATAGGTTATTGTAAAAGTGAAGGGTATCGTTAACAAAAGAGGTATAGAGGAGACGGGAAGGTTTCAAAGGTATGCCAGACCAGTACTCGAACCGAGGTGTCCTGCTTACTAGGCAGATGCTCTGACACTCAGTCATCCGGACACAGTGATCTTGGCAACTGTACGGACTGCTCTAGCACGCCTCCCGTCAGACGCAAATTCTCAACTTATCCACACACTGCAACTTAGTGCCCCTTGCCCACTGTCCTCTTCACTCGTGGTATTTCACCAATTCCCATAAGAGTCCGAGCCTGGCGTGCTTCTGCACTGAAGTGATCATTGGCCGTCACGCCTTAATGATGCATATATGTGGTGTCTGTTCTTTCTGACACGCGAGTAATGAGGATAAAGGTCAAGCAGCACTAAATTTGTATTGTGTGGATAATTTGAGAATTGGGTCTGACGGGAGGCCTGCTAGTGTAGTTTATGCAAGTACAATGCCCGCTGTGTACAAAAGGCTCAGCGGCCAGAGCATCTATCTAGTAAGTAGTAGACCCGTGTTTGAATCCTGGTCCAGCGCAAATTTACACTATTGGTAAGTACAGAGCACCTATACTCGAAAAATACTGAACAGCAGTTCTGCTTTTAGCACTGTGTGTTTCACCTAGGAACTCTAAGGATATGGTAGGAGACTCTAGAGCGTCTCTAGATGTGTACAGTCATTTTTCTGTCGCGGTGTTGTTGAAAGGCATAGGACAGAAAATCAATAGTATTTTTAAGTAGTACCCTCCGCGACGCACCGTGCGGAGTTTTTTAAACTATATATGCAGATGCAGATGGCGTCATTTTGACGTCGTATGGAGGGACATGAGATCAGCAGATTCTACTCTCGTTCGTTGTCACCTTCCCGGAACTTAGAGCTTCTCCTGCTTCTCATTCCAGTACTCGCACTAAGGAGCCATTCCTGGAATCGAACCCGGGTGCTCCATATAGTAGCCAGAGAAGCAGACTGTTCAGCTAGTTTTTTCTTCTTTATAAAATGCCTTCTTCCTCTCGTTTAGCCACTCTTTCGCACGCTAGTCTATTTGCCTTCTCGGTCAGGTTTTCATTGCCATTTTTCTAATAAAAAACGTAAGGAATCCATTTCCACTTGAGGACCGTTTAAACAAATCTAAACAACCCCCCCCCCCCTTTACAGAGTTTTCAGGAGAGGTATTTTTTGTGGTAATCAATATCGTTATTTCAAAAAAAATTTCAATAATATTGTACTGGTGACCCATGTAGATAGAGACTGACGAAGGAGTAACTGAAGTTCATCATTAATCTCATTTATTGAGGGAAAAAGGTTGGAAATTACAAATTTTCACAAAACTCAAGCTATCAATGTTTTCATGTGTGTTTCTTCTTCAGCGCTACGAATACTTTCACATTTTCATTTGTACCTTCGTAAGGGAATGATAAATTTTACAATTTATAAGCTATTTTCACACAGAAATTAATGCTCTACAACTTTTATGCATGACGCTTTACGTTTGGACTAGCCGTTTTCAAATTACAGGCGTTGGAACATGAGCATAACTTACTTTTCCACCAACATGGTAAAATAACTTTGTTCAAGAAAACAGTCTACAGTTGTCAAATACTTGAAATATTTCAAATTTGTGACCTCGGTCTTCTGACACGCTGTAATGACTAGCAAATAATGTGTGAACCAAAACCGAGGCAAGTTTATAGTGAAGTGCCATAGTACCGATATGGATGTGTTGTCCAGCTTTTCCTCCAGCGATGATGGTTTTATCAATAATAATAATAAATTTGCGTTAGTACAGCTGGTGGTTTGCAATGCAATTTGAAATTGGTAAGAACTGCAGATCTATGACGAGAGATTGTGGCTAAACGGCTGAACCGATTTTAACTCTTAAGTAGCTCATTATACGCTAAATTGTATGCGCTTTGATTCTGGTGTTTAGGAAATTTTTTGTAGGACGTATCGTTTTCGAGTTGAAAGCGATAAAATGAAGTTAGTCGAAAAATTTCGTGATTTTTCGGCCCTCAAAAGTTTAGCAAAAGCCAGAAATAGTCACAAAATCATTAAACTCTTATTTGGGATGCCTAATGTTGATTTAAACTACTTCCAGCTTGTGCATATTTATTGGCTGGCAAAAGTCTAATCTGCCTACACTAATCGTAATGAGAAATCATCCTGTTTAACTTTTGATTTATTCGTATACAGGCAATATCTAAAACGAATAAGATCAATGAAACGCAATCATCCTGATTTGCATGTTTTTTCCTTTGTTGTTTCAATATTGTTACAGAATGTATTCAGATCTTCATTTGAGGCTGCTGTCGTGCACTGTTGACTCTTTTGACGTTGACGACTCCTTCATCTTGAACTTTTCACTTCATGAACTGTTTCAGAATATTCTGAATCTCTAAAAATCTTAATAATGATGTTCCAACAGTAGGGTACATCAACACTACTAATCTTGTACTTAGAGACTGACTGAACATGAAAGAGAATGAAGCGGGACAATGTGCTTTGTTGTCCAATAAACACTTAACACAATACAGTTGGTTCATCTTGCAGGATGTCGTGCGACTGCCTGACAATAAACAATTGCGAGCGTAAAGACTGTTAAATTTAACTTCCAAATTTTGTACTCTGCAGAATAAAAGAATAATTAGTTGAGTTTTGTGGAATCTTGTAAAATAGACATCATGTTTTGTGCAAATTTACTGTATTCAGGCGCATTGTACAACGGTAAATATTCATTTCTGTCGTGTTTTCTTTTAGTCTTATTAATGTGCCAGAATCAGTTACAAATATATTTAAAAATGGCGTTTACTGGGTTTTCTTAGAAAGGATCCTCAGGTTTAACCTGAAATTAAATACATTTTCTTTCCTTAACTAAGAGACCTTTTTCTCTTTTTCATCTCTGTCTTTATACTTGAAAACATAGAGGAATGGTAAAATATAATAAACTGACTCTCTTTGAAAGACAAAATAGCATAAATCTTGATCTAAAAATAGTGAGATGATATAATTTTTCCCGTCCTGTTACTTTTCATTAGATATGTTAGTACATCGTATAGAAACAGTCGCACAAAGTAGTACGTCATTAGTTGTGGAACGCGTCTGTATACTTGTGATGAAGTCGATTCATGATTTTCCGATGTTCTATTGAAAAACATATCAAATAATCTTGGATGTTTGGATTGGCAGGAGTGAGAATAAAATGTACAAAGTGTCCGTTCAGCGATACGCATCTGTCATGCTTAGCCTTAAGGAGATGTCGTCATCTCGACTTCAATAAACGCCTTATTTCAATCAACTGGGGTGCCGAGCAGGTTACGAGCGACAGTTCCTTCCTTGTCCAGTTCCCAGTGATGATTTTCCGTTGGCAGACAAACCAGTTTGCTATTGACTCGGTAACTTGGCAGTGATCGCAAAGCGGGCTCGTTGACAGAGTATATTTTCTCCACTGCGGGGAGTTTCCGTACCTGCGTCACACCAGATGAAGCATACAAAATGTGGAAGCGTCTTGTTACGCCCGTTCTCCCAATTCAAAGACCAGTCGCGCCTCGGAAACTTGTAGGCCACTGGATGGGGCGTATGCTATACCAGAGCATTGCCCCACGGAAGCGGGCGGCTGCTACTCAATGGCCCATGAAATAGTACTGCCGAAATTATGCCTCCAGATTTTGATCAAAATGAAATTTCCTAACGTGAAAGCTATCAGAATGGTACCACATGATTATATATTGTGTCTTACGAGCTGTATACATGGTACCAATGTACGAGGGGACTTCAGAAAGTAAGTTACTCATTTGTATGGAAAACCTGCTAATTTTTATTGAATACTATACCACACTTCGAACTGAATCAGATACAGAACCCTACTTTTCATCACAGTCACAAAGTCTCGGATGTTCTTCGTCGATTGCCGGTCAGCTTCATCGATAATCTTACATGCCGATCAGCAACACCTACGCCTGTTGTTGGTAATATTTCACTCCGGCTGGGAGTGACATCGACTTTGGTCAACCTACCGCCAGGATTTCACACAGAATTTCTGTACAATTTAGATATTTTGCGCATAAGAGTCGTACTGGCCGCGTGCTTCATCTTTGGAATACGTTTCCAGCTGCTGAGCCACTTCACTCCCACGCTGTGATGCAGCTGTTATCCGTACCGCAGCATAGTCTTGTCTACGGGACACCCGGAACGTGTACTTTCTTCTGACAATGTGCTACTCTTTTTGTGCAATGGTCTTAGTATGGGATAACGCGTATAACTTACGTTTGAATATCTAAGGATGTGTGTCATGGCAGTTATAATAGTTACCGTTGAGCAGACAAGTAGCTGTGTAGAACACGTGCTCTCCTACGGCAGACGAACAAATAGCTGCATTACGTCCATAGAGGGACGTTTGCTGAACAACACGACAGAAAGATGTACTGGAGCTGTCACTCCTCATTTTCCGACGTGTGACGGGGAATTTCTGCAACATGTCGTCGTGGTTCGCTACATTGAACAAGCCGCTGACTTCAAGTTCCTCATGACGTCTTATATACTCTACTGGCCATTAAAATTGCTACACCACGAAGATGACGTGCTACAGACGCGAAATTTACCCGACAGGAAGAAGATGCTGTGATATGCAAATGATTAGTTTTTCAGAGCATTCACATAAGGTTGGCGCCGGTGGCGACACCTAAAACGTGCTGACACGAGGAAAGTTTCCAACCGATTTCTCACACACAAACAGCAGTTGACCGGCGTTGCTTGGTGAAATGTTGTTGTGATGCCTCGTGTAAGGAGGAGACATGCGTACCATCACGTTTTCGACTTTGATAAAGGTCGGATGGTAGCCTGTCGCGATTGCGGTTTATCGTATGGCGACATTGCTGCTTGCGTTGGTCGAGGTCCAATGACTGTTAGCAGAATGTAGAATCGGTGGGTTCAGGAGGGTAATACGGAACGCCGTGCTGGATCCCAACGGTCTCGTATGACTAGCAATCTAGATGACAGGCATCTTATCCGCATAGCTGTAACGGATCGTGCAGCCACGTCTCGATCCCTGAGTCAACAGATGGGGACGTTTGCGAGACGACAACCATCTGCACGAACAGTTCGTCGACGTTTGCAGCAGCATGGACTATCAGCTCGGAGACCATGGCTGCGTACTCAACGACAAACCTGGGTCCACGAATGGCAAAACGTTATTTTTTCGGATGAATCCAGGTTCTGTTTACAGCATCATGATGGTCGCATCCGTATTTGGTGACATCGCGGTAAACGCACATTGGAAGTGTGTATTCGCCATCGCCATACTGGCTTATCACCCGGCGTGATGTTATGGGGTGCCATTGGTTACACGTCTCGGTCACCTCTTGTTCGCATTGACGGCACTTTGAACAGTGGACGTTACATTTCAGATGTGTTACGACCCGTGGCTCTATCCCTCTTTCGATCCCTGCGAAACCCTACATTTCAGTAGGATAATGCACGACCGCATGTTTCAGGTCCTGTACGGGCCTTTCTGGATACAGAAAATGTTCGACTGCTGCCCTGGCCAGCACATTCTCCAGATCTCTCACCAATTGAAAACGTCTGGTCAATGGTGGCCGAGCAACTGGCTCGTCACAATACGCCAGTCACTACTCTTGATGAACCGTGGTATCGTGTTGAAGCTGCATGGGCAGCTGTACCTGTACACGCCATTCAAGCTATGTTTGACTCAATGCCCAAGCGTATCAAGCCCGTTGTTACGGCCAGAGGTGGTTGTTCTGGGTACTGATTTCCCAGGATCTATGCACCTAAATTGCTTGAAAATGCAATCACATGTCAGTTCTAGTATGATATATTAGTCCAATGAATACCCGTTTATCATCTGCATTTCTTCTTGGGGTAGCAATTTTAATGGCCATTAGGGTATATAGAAAACTAGTGGTTTGAAAATGAGGTAAGTACTTTTCAATCATAAAAGCAGAGTCGGCGCTTTAAGTTTGTAAGTGGGGAACCTTCTACTTGCGACTCAGAAGCATACCATCAGACATACTGAACACAGGTATGTTGTAGAGGGACCTCTCGTGAGTACCTGTACAGCGGCTCTTCATGTGCTGTCCCCAAGTTTATGAGTAGATGGATACTAAGTTCTATGCGTAACCCTCCACTGTCCCGTCCCCTCCTCCCGCAAATATCATAACCTTAACGTTAGGCACGTTACGACCAAGCGAAAGTAGCGCAGCAACTATGGTTCGCCTCTATCACCCTGACGTTACAGCTTCACATCCAGCCAGTATACTATTTTTCAGTTTCATCGCATGGAATGTCATTAAATAGTAATTTGCATGTAATTCAAAATTACTCAGAAGTGGTCATTTTCGCTGTTGTAATTTCACTAATATAAAAATCATAACAACAAACTTTCTTCACATGTGTACTGTTTTTGTGATTCGTAGTTAAAATAGGTAACGTTAACTTGATTCGTGGGGAGATCATACTGGTCAGACACTTTCCGATCAAATCTTTGGAGATGAAAGAAAAACAAGCACATAAACCGTCAAAATTATCTCACCCAAATGTACTCCACGTTGCCGAGTCTGTGACGTTCAATTTTTAGAGGCAGGTTAAAATTTTCACAAAATGAATTCAAACTGCTCCCAACTTGCTCTACATCAGTTTAGTGCATCTGCTAAGCAGGAATGATCAAATACGCGTTGTTTGCACTGAAATGGTCGAATAAAGAAAAACCTTGAATTTCAACAAAACGTTTTACCGGTATCACTTCTGAAAAGTCCGTGTACCAACAAGCCATTTGCTTTCATAAAAATGTGCTAGGCTGTATTTTGCTTGTTTCTGTGAAAAATACCAACCCCAATTCAGTTCTAGCACAGCAGATGATGCAAGTTATAGTGAGTAAGGCGTGTAACACTACCATCTATATCATCTAAATTTTTCTTATCTAACTTTTATGTCCCTTTTTTACTTAATGTGACTTCTATAAAACCATGCTCTTTGATAATAAATGAAAAGCACCAGTTTGTTTTTCTTCTACAATATTACTTTTATTGTGTTAACCAGTTTTCGGCTTACAAGGCCATCTTCAGACATTAATGAGTATTGTTACTAAAGAAGTCACTATGTTTGCAAACAACACTGGAGGAGAAGTAACACGTCTAGGCTGTATCATAAACATACAAAATCATTGACAGTTTGATGCTAATGCAATGAAAAAGTAAAAAATTTTACAGTAAATAAATAAAAATGGAGTAGACAGGAAAAACGTTAACACAAAATAGGAACAGCATGCCTACATAACATTTCCTATTAATAAACAAAACTAATAAAATAAAATAAAATAAGTACTTGACAGGGTTACATCAGGAGGTATAAAACATGGAGAGTGACACACAAACCAATTAAAAGGAGAAACAATTATCAGTGTAAGTACAATATACATAAGGAACTTAGTAAATAACAAGAAGATAAACAGAAATAAATAAATGCAGGAAAATGGAGGCATTTGAGGGAACATACAGTAAATGCAATCTTTGAGAGTGTGGTGGTACTGCGTTTTAACATTAACATTATATTCAAAACAGTGCCAGTGTAACGGTTTGCATTAAATAAATGAATAAAGTAAAATTTGAACAATATTCGATGAGACAACCACAAGAGGTGTTAAACATGGACGGTAACACAAGTACCAGTTAAAAGAAAGCCTTAACTACTGAAACTACTATAATGTTGTTCTTCCAAGAACCAACAGAAGATTCTGGTAACATGCTCTTTGATGTAATATCTGTGTAAATACTTTATTCATTATTTGTAACAATTTACGCCATGTAATCAAAAGTATCCGGACACCCCCAAAATCATACGTTTGTCATATTAGGTGCATTGTGCAGCTACCTACTATCAGGTACTCCATATCAGCGACCTCAGTACTCATTAGACATCGTTAGAGAGCAGAATGGGGCGCTCCATGGAACTCACAAACTCCGAACGTGGTCAGGTGATCGGGTGTCAGTTGTGTCATACGTCCGTAAGAAAGATTTCCACACTCATAAAAATCCATAGGTCCACTGTTTCCGATGTGGTAGTGAAGAGGAACCGTTAATAGAAACGTACAGCACAGAAGCAAACAGGCCGACCTCGTCTGTTGACTGACAGAGACCGCCGACAGTTGAAGAGGGTAGTAATGTGTAATAGGCAGACACCTATCCAGCCCATCACACAGGAATTCCAAACTACATCAGGATCCACTGCAAGTACTAAGACAGTTAGGCGGGAGGTGAGAAAACTTGGATTTCATGGTCGAGTGGCTGCTCATAAGCCACACATCACGGCGGTTAATGCCAAACGACGGCTCCCTTGGTGTAAGAAGCGTAAACATTGGACGATTGAACAATTGAAAAACGTCGTGTGGAGTGATGAATCACGGTACACAATGTGGCGATCCGATGGCAGTGTGTGGGTATGGCGAACGAGCGGTGAACGTCATCTGCCAGCGTGTGGAGTGCCAACAGTAAAATTCGGAGCCGGTGGTGTTACGGTGTGGTTGTGTTTTGCATGGAGGGGGCTTTCACCCCTTGTTATAATGCGTAGCACTATCACAGCACAAGCCTACACTTGTGTTTTAAGCACCTTCTTGCTTCCCACTGTTGAAGAGCAATTAGGGATGGCGATTCCATCTTTCAACACGATCGAGCACCTGTTCATAATGCATGGCCTGTGGGGGAGTGGTTACACGACAATAACATCCCTGTAATGGACTGGCCTGCACAGAGTCCTGACCTGAATCCTATAGAACACCTTTGGGATCTTTTGGAACGCCGGCATCGTGCCAGGCCTCGCCGGCCGACGTCGATACCTCACCTCAGTGCAACACTCCTTGAAGAATGGGCTACCGTTCCCCAAGAAACCTTACAGCACCAGATTGAAGGTGTGCCTGCGAGAGTGAAACCTGTCATCACAGCTAAGAGTGGGCCAACACCATATTGAATTCCAGCATTACCGATGGAGGGCGTCACGAACTTGTAAGTCATTTTGAGCCATGCGTCCGGATACTTTTTATCACATAAAGTATGTCAATGCGATTAATCCGTGATGTAATTTCGCGGCTGGTGCCGGCGGAGGTTCGAGTCCTCCCTCGGGCATGGGTATGTGTGTTTGTCCTTGCGATAATTCCGTTAATTAGTGTGTAAGCTTAGGGACTGATGACCTTAGCAGTTAAGTCTCACAAGATTTCACACACATTTGAACATTTTGATGTAATTTCAAAAGTAATATACTGTGAAAGAATGGAAATTTTTAAACTTTACTTGCAATACTGGTTCATGCATAGGCCATGCGGGTTTGTAATCATGTAAAATATGGAGAGATGGTCTTCGACAACGAAACTGGCTTGGTGGGAATAGAAAAGGTTGATCCGGCGGTGGAACTACAACGCTCCTCTGTGGCATGAGTCAGTCGGTAGCCAGCAGGCAACGTGTTCACATCTTGTGAACTGAAAGAGGCAAGAATAACAGCAAGATCATATAACATAGACTTGGATGTGGAAGTGATTTGGCTTATTATTCAAGGGATACTTTGGTTGGATCTGTACTACGAAATATCGACGCTAAGAAGTGAATTATCAGAGCTAGTTACACGTCACGACCCATGCATAGGTTCGCCTATATTTGGGATAGCGACAGTAGAGTGACACCCACCACTTTCATCTCAAATTATTAGTTGAGTACTGTATAACTGTATAGACCAATTATTCTTTTCGGAATACGTTCACTACAGTTAATACACTCCTGGAAATTGAAATAAGAACACCGTGAATTCATTGTCCCAGGAAGGGGACACTTTATTGACACATTCCTGGGGTCAGATACATCACATGATCACACTGACAGAACCACAGGCACATAGACACAGGCAACAGAGCATGCACAATGTCGGCACTAGTACAGTGTATATCCACCTTTCGCAGCAATGCAGGCTGCTATTCTCGCATGGAGACGATCGTAGAGATGCTGGATGTAGTCCTGTGGAACGGCTTGCCATGCCATTTCCACCTGGCGCCTCAGTTGGACCAGCGTTCGTGCTGGACGTGCAGACCGCGTGAGACGACGCTTCATCCAGTCCCAAACATGCTCAATGGGGGACAGATCCGGTCCCAGGTCGACGGGTACGTGCACCTTCCGCCGACCACTGGCGACAATATAGATGTACTGTGGAGACCTCACGCCCCACGTGTTGAGCAATTCGGCGGTACGTCCACCCGGCCTCCCGCATGCCCACTATACGCCCTCGCTCAAAGTCCGTCAACTGCACATACGGTTCACGTCCACGCTGTCGCGGCATGCTACCAGTGTTAAAGACTGCGATGGAGCTCCGTATGCCCCGGCAAACTGGCTGACACTGACGGCGGCGGTGCACAAATGCTGCGCAGCTAGCGCCATTCGACGGCCAACACCGGGGGTCCTGGTGTGTCCGCTGTGCCGTGCGTGTGATCATTGCTTGTACAGCCCTCTCGCAGCGTCCGGAGCAAGTATGGTGGGTCTGACACACCGGTGTCAATGTGTTCTTTTTTCCATTTCCAGGAGTGTATAATGCAGAGTGAGTAACTTTTGAAGTGCTTCACGTTTTTCGCGTAAAAGAATAGTTAAAGTTTTCATCAAAGTTAAGTTGCCAAGAAAGATTCATAATATTCAGCTTAAATATTGCTCTTATTAAACTCACTGTACACTATTGCAGTTACAAGCAGAAACGGTGGTCTAAGGCGCCTGCCACGGTTAGCGCGGCTGCCCCCTTCGGAGGTTCGAGTCCTCCCTCGGGCATGGGTGTGTGTCTTGTCCTTAGCATAAGTTAGTTTACGTTATGTTAACTAGTGTGTAAACCTAGGGACCGATGACCTCAGCAGTTTGGACCCAAAGAACTTACCACAAATTTCCAAATTTTTTTGCAAAATTGGTGATGATACAGAACAGTTACTGGCTAGTAGACTTTGAAGGGCCAGCACAAGTATTAATTATTGTGCCGGTTTGTAAGTATCGGTGTTTATAATTTCATATTTGGAGTAAGAATTAAAGTACAGGAAGAAAAAAAACTTTGAGGTTTGCCGATGACATTGTAATGTCGCAGAGACAGCAAAGGACTTGGAAGAACACTTGAACGTAATGGACAGTATGTTGAAAGGACGCTGTAAGATGAACACAACAGAAGCAAAACGAGGATAACGGAATGTAGATGAATTAAATCAGCTGATGCTGAGGGAATTAGATTACGAAACGAGACACTTAAAGTATTAAATGGGTTTTGCTATTTCGGAAGCAAAATAACTGACGGTGGTTGAAGTAAGGAGAATATAAAATGTAGACTGTCAATGGTAAGAAAAGTGTTTCTGGAGAAGAGAAATCTGTTAACATTGATTATAGATTTATGTGTCAGGAAGCCCTTTCTGAAGGATTTGGTTGGACTGTAGCCATGTATGGAAGTGAAATATGAGCGATAAAAAACTTAGACAAGAGAATAGAAGCTTTTGAAATGTGATGTTACAGAAGAATTCTGAATATTAGATGGGTAGGTCACATAACTATTGAGGAGGTATTGAACAGAATTGGGCAAAAGAGAAATTTATGGTACAACTTTACTAAAAGAAGTGGTCGGTTGGTAGGACACATTCTGAGGCATGAAGATCACCAACTTAGTACTGGTGGAAAGCCTGGGGGGGGGGGGGGAGGGGAGCGGTAAAAATATTTGAGGGAGACCAAGAGATGAATATAGTAAGAAGATTCAGAGGCCTGTAGGTTGCAGTAGCTATTCGGAGATGAAGAGACTTGCACAGAGTGGAGTTGCATGGAGAGCTGCATCAAACCAGTCTTTGGACTGAAGACCACAACAACAACAACACAATTAATAGTTTCTCTCCTGTGCTGTGAGTAAAATATTCAGCCTTGATCTAGGTCTGCTGATAGATTAGTTTCTGGTTTCCCTTGCTTACTCCTCAGCTACATTTAAGTTCGTTTTACAATTACAGCATTAATAAAGTGCACTTGTCAATTACCCAACATTTGTGTGGTGTAATAAGCAACTGACTACAACTATTCGAACTACTAGATCTACTTATCACATGTTTCATTTGTGGAAACTAGTAGGAGACTGCGAATACACAATGTGAAAAAAATTGTTGGAATAGAGAATAAAGTTACCTGACAGCCATTTCGAGGGCAATGCTTTCCAGTAATTGAGCTCATATAGAAACCTGTCCAAGTTAATATTGTTCCACCATTAGTAATTATTGACCTATAATAATCAATAGCTTTCTGCATTAATATACAGGTAATAAGAGTTATTGAGAGCCAATTGTTGAAAAAACATTTAATATTCTTTCTGTGTTGATCATGACAAACTAGTGTTACCTCGCTCGAAGAATTTTCCTAGTGGTTGGCATCCCGTTTGTAAAACATAATTTTTACATGAAGTAAAATCATTCTCAACAGTTAACATCCTTTATGAACCGTGCTTGCACTTGGTATAACTTTGCCTAATTGGGATGGCTGCCGTTTCGTTTTAATTAGTTACAGTTTACCTGATTATTAACAGAACATTGGTTCGATTTCCGTTTCTTTTGCTATTGTGTTATACTGTCTTTTACTAGTGTGATAGACGGTTATGTAACCTATTCTGTAACAAACGGAGTACACATTTGAGAAAGTTTGCTTTAATGATTGATTTATTAATGAAATTACTACAGTAAAAATAAGTATTTCTGAATAATTTTGGGGACATATGCTATATAAGGTGGTGGTGGTGGTGGTTAGTGTTTAACGTCCCATCGACAACGAGGTCATTAGAGACGGAGCGCAAGCTCGGTTTAGGGGAGGACTGGGAAGGAAATCGGCCGTGCCCTTTCAAAGGAACCATCCCGGCATTTGCCTGAAATGATTTAGGGAAATCACGGAAAACCTAAATCAGGATGGTTGGAGACGGGATTGAACCGTCGTCCTCCCGAATGCGAGTCCAGTGTGCTAACCACTGCGCCACCTCGCTCGGTATGCTATATAAGGGTATTCTGTACGATGAAAAAAGAAAAGAACACGGGCTGGATTAGAACCTGATGAAGCATCAGTGTGACAGCCGCGAACCTTAGCCACTGCGCTACTAATACTTGGTCATAATACCTTTAACTTTACAGGTACAGGGAGTACCCATTGGCCGGCCGGAGTGGCCGAGCGGTTCTAGGCGCTTCAGTCTGGAACCGCGCGCCCGCTACGGTCGCAGGTTCGAATCCTGCCTCGGGCATGGATGTGTGTGATGTCCTTAGGTTAGTTAGGTTTAAGTAGTTCTAAGTTCTAGGGGACTGATGACCACATATGTTAAGTCCCATAGTGCTCAGAGCCATTTGAACCATTTTTTTTTTTTTTTGGAGTACCCATTAAACTTAAACATCGAGTTTTCTCGGAAACTATACGTCGTCACATCAAAAGCAGATAGTCAGGTGCTCAGGACAGGTTCTTCTACAGCATAGCTAAGACCTATCAAAATCTGCGATTAACAGGTCGGTGGGTGCTATTGTTAGGGAATTAGCAAAGACATGTTCCTAGATTCGACGCTGCATCATACTGACGATTGATATACAAGATACGATTATATGGAAATCATTTCTGAAACGTGATTCACTGAAAGAATTTCCCACAAACATTTTATTATATACTAACTACAGCGATCTCTACGTACTAACGATGACGAAATTTGTATGTACGAGGCCTGTTCAGAAAGTAAGCTCCGATTGATTGCCAAATTGAAACCACAGTGAACATCAGAAATGTTTTACTTGTAACAATTAGCTACACCTTTCAGCTACTTCTCTACGTAGTCGCCGTTCTGACTTAGACTTTTGTCATAGCGTTGTACCAACTTTTCAATAGCCTCATCATAGAAGGCAGCCGCCAGTGCTTTCCGCCAATTCTCCACGCTGGCCTACACCTCGTTGTCTGTGTCAAAATGTTGTCTTCAAAGACAGCGGTTCATGTGACCAGAGATGAAACTCAGGGGGAGACAATTGCGGACTATATTGTGGGTAATCTCACATTTCCATTTGAAAACGATGCAGGAGCATCTTCATTGCCCCTGCAGAATGCGGCT
Source organism: Schistocerca nitens (assembly GCF_023898315.1). Taxonomy (NCBI): domain Eukaryota; kingdom Metazoa; phylum Arthropoda; class Insecta; order Orthoptera; family Acrididae; genus Schistocerca; species Schistocerca nitens. The sequence continues at coordinate 660,880,040 of NC_064618.1, forward strand.
GAGAATTGTCTTGAAGAAGAAACAGCACGACAGTTATGTAATGTTAGCTGCATAGCTTCAGGCGAAATTTCTCACCAGGCCCTCGTACTTGGCGGCAGACACTATTTTCTAGACATCTTTACGCACTCACTGCGAGCTCAGAAATGAGAAGAGCGACGTGATGCTAACTGGGGTTATACTAGAGACACTACCCAACACATCTGTGCAAAGCTTTATCGGATTTTCATAGTCGTTTCCATTTCGCGACCGATCGGAGCTTACTTTCTGAACGCCCCTCGTAAATGCGAATAAGGCGGAGATGTGATGCCGTGAGTTTTGTTTGAACAGCGACGCAACGAGCAAAGAGATCGTGCGTCAGGCTACATTATCAACACAGTGACTACATCATCGTACCTTTGGCCATATTTTCAACCGCATATGACTATTAGGCGATTTTGTAGGTCGATAATAAATAACATGGATTAATGATATCACATATGGATTTGGAATAACAACATTTACCGAAGACAAAACAAATTGAGAACCCTAAAAAAATTCAACGTCTACGTCGTAAAATAATCGAAGCTACTATCGTAAAATAAAGTGTCCCCGTACAGCTTATGTGCAGAGTACGCCACGCCAGAGCCACGAGAAATTGAAACGGTTATGCCAAAAATCAGTTGCTACATTGAGGCCACAATACAAAATGCGAACTTATATATATTTGGGAAATAATCGAAATAAACTTTACGTAGATGTAGGTGGCGAGAGTAAACAGGGTTAAACTTAAAAAGCTGCATTGAACTACAACCCTTTCCTGCCCAAATTTGTCAGCCAGAACTTCGATCACTTGGTAACTGGGAAAACGTTTTAATGTGAAGAATCGTGTGATTACAGTCTGGCATCCACAGAAGTCCCTTAGCTTTCTGAGAATATTGTGACTCCAAGTAGCACCATAATACTTTTGCAGGTCGAAAATTGTGTCCGCTGTCTCCGTGGAAAAGCCAGCTCCGACATTATTAGGTAGTCAATGCCTGCACGGTGTTGTATGCCGACTGTCTGCCATGTCATTCGCTGCCAGTGTTATCGTAAAGATGACGTAAGGAGGTACACTGCGTCAGAACACCGCTCTCCCAGTCGTTATAAGCTTCCCAGATCTTTGAGGTTTTTCTTCTCACCCAAAACCAGCTTCTCAGTAGTCATCACGAGGTTGAGTGAACCACATTGCAGTATTGGAAAAATCATTGATAGTACCAGGAAGTGAACCCAGACCCTCTGCATAACAATTAGACACCGTGATCACTCAGCTATTGGGGCTCCTCCTTGACTCTTCGAGTGCGATATGTTTACACAAAAAACAACAGCAAGTGGAGTACTGGTACAGTGAAGTCAATATAGTTCTGCAAACTGATAGCCTGGAGCTAGTCATGCTAAAATGGGTGTACATTCACCAAAACCAGGAAACTGAGTTTGTCAGTTGAACGCACTACCGTCGTAAGATTGTGTAGTAGTGGAAAGACCGGCCAAAATAAGGACCGAACCTCATTCGCATCAAGACTTTTACTAACATTTGCCAGGAAAAGTAATTTTACCAATTAGGTCGATAGGACCCTGACACATTAAGACCAACCCATCCAATTAGATAAATCAATTTAAGAACAATTACTGATACTCGATAAAACAATCTCTTCAAAGATTACAAAGGTCTAGAATGACTCACATAACAGCGTTTTATAACAATTATAACATGATACCGAAACCGTCTCCAAATCGGGCAGGCAATGAACATCTTTAGAATGTGTTTGGCTAAAACACAACGGATAATTCAGGTTTACTTTAAAGGAGTTCCATAAAAAGGTGCTTGGATTGAAACCACCACGCTTCGGGAAAGGTGGTCCAGACCAGCGGCCAGAAAGTACTAAAGGCAGCCCTGATACGTTGCTCACCATGCTCCTCCTTTTCTAAGCAGCCAGTGGATACACGCCATAGGGCAAAAATTTTCAATGACCGCAAGTAACTTTTAAGTAAAAAGAGAAAAAACTTGCGTCATCATAATACATACTGGCAGCGTAGAGAAAATAATTGTAATAAATGAAATAAATAAAATAATAAATAATAAAACTAAATAAATAATAGATTAAATAAATTAAATTAAATAATTAGGCGGCTGGTCAAAGCAATCCCCCCCCCCTTTTTTTCCACATATTTACACCTGATTGAGGCGACAGAAAATACGGGTGGAAGGAAGACGCGAACTATTGGCTGATGAACCTCACCTACGTTTAAAAAAATGGTTCAAATTGCTCTGAGCACTATGGGACTTAACTTCTGAGGTAGCCGTCGGACGGTTCCAGACTGTAGCGCCTAGAACCGCCTGGCCACCTACGTTAAACACGAGCTTGGCTTTGAAGTATAACCCACCAAACTACATGCAACAAGATTTGCCCCTATGAGATGTACAAGCTCGCGGGCTCCGAATACCTAAAGAAAGCGTCTTGGCGATTTAGTGCACAACATACCAGGCAAAAAAAGATATTTTGAACGTCACGAGCAATGACACAACGGACATAAAAATTACAGAACCCCAACCAGTCCAAAATGCCAATAATTTAAAACACACAATCAAATCCCAATCTATGACAATTACCGAACTGAAGCTATTACGTTTTCATACGCTCGACACGCTGCTCAAATCGCCTGTCCAGATACAGGAAAGGAAACAACAATAACAGGAGGTTGAACGAGTCAGAAATAGAAGCAACAAAACACAAACACCGGCAGGAACCGAACCAGTCACAATTATCACGTTCACAGCGGGAAGCAAGATCCTTTCGTCTTTACGAATGCCGTGTACTCTCGGCACCGAAGCAACGAACTAAAATAGATCACCAGGCATCCAAATCTACTGTGCGGCGAAAAGCAGTGGAAAAGCTTTAAGACCGCCAGGAGATGCATGGATGACGGCGACCCACCGCCCGCCTCCAAATCTTTTGGCCCAAAGGAGTAAAGTGTCCACTCCCACTTCCGGTGCACGTCCCTCATGTCCAGAAGATGCTCAGCCAGACAAACTTGGAAGTCACACGGGTGGCAGAACAAACAGCCAGCCCGTTGACCCAATTAAAGAACAAAACAAAAGGCGAATGGTTGCAGTAATTTCAAGAAATACTTGATCATTAGAATCAGTCGCACGCATAAAATATCCAGGCTTGTGCATGCGGAGCAATTTAAAATGGAACGACCACACAAGACTAATTGCAGGTGAAGCAGATGACAGAGATTTATTGGAATGATCCTCAGGAAGTATAGTCTACACATAAAACAGGTAGCTTTGAAAATACTCGCTAGACCAGTACTTGAACTCTGCTCGTTAGTCCGGGAACTATAACAGATAGGACTGATAGAGAAAATAGTAAAGCTTCTAAGAAGAGCAGCGGGTTTTAATAGAGATTCATTTATTATGCGGGAAAGCGTCACGGAGATCCTCAGCCAACTCTTGTGGCAGACGCTGCAAGAGAGGCCTTCAGCATCACGGTCTCCTTAACTATTAAATCGCCGATAACGCAAATTCCTACAAGAATCAAACAATATATTGTTTGGTTCTAGTATATCTCGCGAAAAGATCATTAGATTAAAATTCGATCTGAGCATACACGGATCGTCATCGGCTGTCCATGCTGCTTCGCTCACTGCCTCTCCCGGGAAAACGTGCCCTGCCCCCTTCACACCGAAGATCGTGTTCCAGGAGCCGAGGCGCGATCTGTCGATCTAGAAGTCAGTTAAGCTAACTTACAATCAGATTCTAATTAATCATTGGGAGTGTGGGCCGCTCCAGTGCGAAAGAGATACTGTCTACGTAGGTCAGTTTACATGTCCGTAAACTACTTAACACACCTGAATGTAAGGTCTGTGGAACACAGTCTGTGACTAGGCCACTGGTCTGACTGTAGGTAGAATACAGCCTTTCTCTGCGGCGGAATTAGGAGAGTAAGGATAGGGGGCGGATCGCCCTGGCCGTCTTTTACCCCCAGAGAAGATCTCTGGAAATTTTTGATAGCAGGTTGTGCATTTTCTTGTTGCTGGTATTACCTCAGCTCTGCCTCTCATTTATTTATACATAATCTACTTTTTTACATAACTTTTACTAAGCAAAGGATATGATATATAAGGTACGAAGGGGACACTAATGAACTAATGCACGCTGTTCATGTACGTGCCATCTCTAATTATCTGCAGTTCTCTCTCATGTCTCGACTGGGAGTGGGTCGATATGTCAACAATAGCTCATCAAAATGCTCCTAGAACCTAGACGATGAGCCTACCGATGTGGCCGAGCGGTTCTACCCGCTTCAGTCTGGAACCGCGCGACCGCTGTTGTCGCAGGTTCGAATCATGCCTCGGGCATGGATGTGTGTGATGTCCTTAGGTTAGTTAGGTTTGAGTAGTTCTAAGTTCTAGGGGACTGATGACCTCAGCTGTTAAGTCACATAGTGCTCAGAGCCATTTGAACCATTTTGAATCTAGACGATGGAGCCCTCTCTGCCCTTAATAAAGGGCTGAATTTCGCTTCTACACACAATTTCGTTAGTGGAGCGGAACAGGCAGTGTAGTATCTCCCACAAGGCATCGCCGACAATGTACGACTTATCACCAAACTGCTCAGATCTAACATAAGCAGAGCAGAGAGAGAGAGAGAGAGAGAGAGAGCGAGAGAGAGAGAGGGGGGGGGGGTTAGGGTGAGAGAGAGAGAGGGGGGGGCGGGGTAAAGGTGAACACCTTGTGATACTTCCAGCTGACAAGAGAAATGCCACATTTTTTCTTAATACCATTGAACATCACAGCCAAGTGGCATCGTTTTTGGAGGATAGCAAGTGCAAAAGCATAAACGCGACCCAACACTACCATACAACAGAAAAACCGAGGAGCACCTGCAGAATTCTGGCCTATAGAAGATGTTACAAAAAATATTAGAGCTCGAGCTCTTAGAACTCCGAGATTGTGTTGCTTACCTAAGGTTCACAAGGAAGGTATTTCATTGAGACCAATTGTTAGCACTGCTAGTTCTCCTACCTATAGGCTGACCAAATATTTAACTAAATGAATGACTCAGGTAGTTTGGTCATTGCGAACATCACATCAAAAACTATCAGACATTCGTTGAGAAAATTAAACACGTTAGACTAGCCCCAAATGATATTTTAGTCAGCCTGGGCTATTTAAATAGTTCCTGTGAAGGAGACACTGAAACTATTGGCAGAGTAGTTTCCTCCTGAAACAATAAAGTTGTTCCGACAAGTTATTAAGACAACATACTTCCTGTATCCTACTTCTACCTACTTCCTGTACGGCGATAAATTTTATGAGATGACGGACGGAATAGCTATGGGTTTTCCGTTGTCTCCAAACATGTTATAAATATTTTGAGTAACATGCATTAAATCTGGCTCGCCTTCAGCCAACCTCCATTTTTTCGTTAGGTTGAGGACACGTTTATAGTCTGACCACAGGGCGTAGGACCTCTTAAGCACTTTCTTGGACATATGAACAGTATGCACCCTAACTACCTGCTAAAAGCCTAGACAGAGAAAGAAGGGAGGCTACCATTTTTAGATGTTTTGATACAACGAAAGTCGGCTGGACGTCTAAGCCGCTCGGTGTACCACACCCCAAAAAAATGGTTCAAATGGCTCTGAGCACTATGGGACTCAACTGCTGTGGTCATAAGTCCCCTAGAACTTAGAACTACCTTAACCTAACTAACCTAAGGACAGCACACAACACCCAGCCATCACGAGGCAGAGAAAATCCCTGACCCAGCCGGGAATCGAACCCGGGAACCCGGGCGTTGGAAGCGAGAACGCTACCGCACGACCACGAGATGCGGGCACCACACCCCACCTCACACTTTTATATATATATATATATATATATATATATATATATATATATATATATATATATGTGTGTGTGTGTGTGTGTGTGTGTGTTAGAGCCAGAGTTTTCATCATCCAGTCCAGAAGAGAGCTGCTTTAAATAGTTTGGTACAAAGAACAAACGTTGTTTCTGACAAGGACCGCTTGGATTCCAAAATTAATCACCTGAAGTACGTGTTCTAAACGATCGGCTATGGTTCACTTGATATGAACTCAATGTTCTGCAAGAACATTCGAGTGGTGAGCCACCGATTGTATTCCTTCCTTTCTACGACGCCATATCCAGCAAAACTGGCATAGTTACGGAAACACGAGGTATAAGACCTATCTGTTGAACTCATAAGAAGTTAGAGGAGATACTACGCCCCGTTAAGGACTGTTTCGGCCTGAGAATCCCTGGGATTTTAACATACCTTGTGAGTGCGGAAGTAGTTATAACTACTAGTCCATCCGCAACATTCCCGACCGCTATGCAGAACATCGACGGCACAATAAAAATCGAGAACTGGAGAAACCTGCGGTTGCGGTCAAACGCAAAATACTGTTTGACGAAATAAAATTTTTGTAGCACGTTCCTGCTTATTGGGATTCTGAAATTAAAGAGGTCTGAGAACTTCAGTTGTGATATCATATATAATCTTAGCTGTGCATGGAAGCGAGCTGTCGATCCAGAGAAGAGGCAATTATATTTGTCTCGAGTGATTGCGCTTAAACGGGAGCTGTGGCGCCACATCATTACGAAATTAACGACCTATCACAAGCCATCTACGGGCCATATAAGGCGACCACGGCAGCAGCAGATTTCACAGTCAGTTGCTGATGGTGAAGGTAATCGTCGAAAGCTCGAGGTCTTACCCTGAACTGACACGGCAAGAATTCCGCCAAGATTTTATACAACAGAGCCAAAGCGAAAGACATCGTTCTCAAACTTTATTTACACTTAGTGCACATTTCATTGTCGTTCCTAGTTCCGGCCAACGTTGGACTGACAGCTCAAAAATTAAATATGAGAACCCCGTTGATGTACGTATGTAAATTACTTTTTTATTAGTTCTCAGGGTACTTAAAATACATTCTCTTACTGTGGAGGCAAGTCTAACTTTTAACGCGAGTAAGATGTTCTCTTTTAGATATCGTGACATCTGTGAATACTCCCTTCTGTGGTTGGTGTTCAGAAGTAAAAATGGAGCACCAAGGGAAACGAATTCAGCCCCAGAGCGCGAATTCAAATTGCCTCCCGTGGTTCTCGATTACAACTTGTGAAATATGGAATGCACCGAGACTCTGCGGCAGCAATCCTTTCCCGCGTTAAGAGTGGGCGCGATAGGGAAGTAGATGTATGGAGCTTCCACGGCCGTCCGCCCACCACTCTGAGCGTTTCCGGCCTCTTCCTCACCACGCAGCACGCACCACTCACCAGTTACCCGCGCAACCTGACGCATTTCCGACCTTGCGTGCCCGCTCCTCCCCCTTTTGTCTCCACGACCGAACGCAGCAACCATTACAGAAATGAAAATCTTTTCCTCCATTCATCGATATACACTTTTCTCTCTCTCTATTGGCTATGAAGAAATGGTTCTGATAAAATATCGACAAAGTTAATTAAAGATTGTGCTTATGAGAATAGTAACATGTTGAGCTATCTGTTTAACCAGTATTTTATCAGAGGAACATTTTAAGGTTGGTTAAAATGTGTTGAAGTGAAGCATTTGTTTAAGGAAACAAATAAAGAAATTCGGTCAAATTTCCGTCCAGTTTCACTTTTGCCAGCATTCTCAAAACTTTTAGAAAATGTAATAAACATTCTGCTTCTTAACCACCTGACAACAAATAGCATATCGTCCTTGTCTCAGTTCGGATTTCTGAGGGATTTTGGTATGGAGAAGGCTATCTACATACACAATGAAAATGTACATAATTCTTTAAACAGTAAATTACAGGCTACTGGTATATTTTGTGATCTGTCAAAGGTATTTGACTGTGTATGCATTTGACTGTGTAAATCACAATATCCTCTTAAGTAAATTAGAATATTACGGCGTAACAAAAAGTGCTGGAAAATGGTTCAATTGCAAATCGCTAACAGGAAAAGAAAGCGTATCATTAGGAATGAGGCATGAATTAAGCTATCAGGCATTATATAACTGGGAAGCAATAACATGTGGTGTCCACCAATGTTCCATCTTAGGGCCCTTTGTTTTTCTTGTGTGTATCAACGACCTTTCATTAGTAATATTAGCAGACGCCAACTTTCTCCTGTTTGCAGATGATACAAACATTGCAATAAATAGCAAATCAAGTGTAGTTTTAGAAATATCGGTTAATGAACTTTTCACGGACATTAATAAATGGTTCCTAGACAATTTCTTGTCACAAATCTTTGGAAAAACGCACTAAACGCAATTTAGAACTTGTAAGAAGTCTCCCTCCAATAGATGCCTATAACATGATCACAAACAGATAGAAGAAGTGGACAGTGTTAAATTCTTTGGATTACAGCTTGATAATAAATTCAACTGGGAGGAGCACACTATAGAATTGCTGAAGTGCCTAAACAGATCTGTATTTGCGATGCAAATGTTGTCAGACATAGAGGATATACAAATGAGGAAGCTGATATACTATGCAAACTTTCATCCCATAACATCATACGGGATTATGTTTTGGGGTAACTCAACAAGCTAAGCTAAGGTTTTTTGGGTGCAAAAATGAGTAATGAGATTTATTTGTGGTGTGAACTCTAGTACATACTACAGAGGCCTTTTTAGAAAACTAGGGATATTAACTTTTGCTTCCCAATACATTTACCCCCTAATGAAATTAGTTATTAAAATATATCTATTTTTCAAACCAACTGCTCAGTTCTACTAGAAATAAGAATACTCTTCACAAAGATTTAAAGTCTCCACTGATGAATTCCTTAGCAGAAACAACTGATGTGTGTGTGTGTGTGTGTGTTTTGCTAATAATATGAAGTAATGCGAATATTAGTACAATTTAACTTCCGTGCTAATTTAGTGTTCCAACGGCACCGGAAGCCTCAACAAAGGCCGCTGTGCTGACTGGCCATGGTGGTCTAGACGTCGTCGATTGGTTCAAATGGCTCTGAGCACTATGGGACTTAACTGCTGAGGTCATCAGTCCCCTAGAACTTAGAACTACTTAAACCTAACTAACCTAAGGACATCACACACATCCATGCCCGAGGCAGGATTCGAACCTGCGACCGTAGCGGTCGCGCGGTTCCAGACTGTAGCGCCTGGAACCGCTCGGCCAATCCGGCCGGCAGACGTCGTCGCACTCTCCGTTTAGATACTTGTATTTCAGTAGAGAACCTGATTTTCTCACTAAAGATTCGTGACGGACTGTACCGTCTTCACCTCTGCTTCCACCTCTTCGTAACTATCAAAGTGAAGTCCTCGAAGGTGTTCTTTAATTTCTGGAAGCCAATGAAAATCTGTTCGACCAAGTCGGGATCGTATACAGGACAATCGATGACAGCGAACCCAAGGCTCCGGATTGTTGAAGATTTCGCAGCGCTAGATTAGATTAGATTAGATTAATACTTGTTCCATAGATCATGAATACGACACTTCGTAATGATGTGGAACGTGTCAGGTTAATAAAAGATGTCTGTACAAGATATTACATTACACAAAATATTGCATGACACTAATGTTTAAGTTGGTGTTTTTCCCCTTAATTTATATCTAAAAATTCAGCCAATGAGTAGAAGGAATTGTCATCTAGAAATTCTTTTAATTTATTTTTAAATGTTAGTTGGCTATCTGTCAGGCTTTTGATGCTGTTTGGTAGGTGACCAAAGACTTTTGTGGCAGCATAATTTACCCCTTTCTGTGCCAAAGTCAGATTTAACTCTGTATAGTGAAGATCATCCTTTCTCCTGGTGTTATAGCTATGCACACTGCTATTACTTTTGAACTGGGTTGGATTATTAACAACGAAGTTCATAAGTGAATATATATATACTGTGAGGTTACTGTGAGGATCCCTAGATCCTTAAATAGATGTCTGCAGGATGACCGTGGGTGGGCTCCAGCAATTATTCTGATTACACGTTTTTGAGCAATGAATACTTTTCTACTCAACGATGAATTACCCCAGAATATGATGCCATACGAAAGCAGTGAATGAAATTAGGCACAGTAAGCTAATTTACTGAGATTCTTATCACCAAAATTTGCAATAACCCTAATAGCATACGTAGCTGAACTCAGACGTTTCAGCAGACCATCAATGTGTTGCTTCCAGTTTAACCTCTCATCAATGGGCACACCTAAAAATTTTGAAAATTCTACCTTAGCTACTGACTTCTGTTCAAAGTCTGTAGTAGTCTGGAAGGATAGAGTGCTCCATGTGTCAACGAACTGTTAGAATTTGAAAATCCATTTCAGCACGCTCTTTCTCACGAACCGGCCTAGTTACGTTACACAAAGCCTTGTTACACGCTCCAATTCAGAGTCCTCTACCATCAGAGGGCTGCAGATGTGTAGAGCCGAAGAATAAAGGTGTAGAATGTTTTTTTTGTTTATTAAAGAGGCCTGAAGAGTTCCCAAGTAAAAGAATTCGGAGGCATTACTGTCCAGCACACTCTCGTAGTTCCATACTCAGGGAATGAGTATAGGGGAGCAGATGCAGGGAACCTGCATTGTCACTCATCGGAAGGTCCGAGTGCAAGTGGTTTGCCGTTGCATCCCTCCGACCTATTATGCAGTGCACTTTGATGAGTGCTTGTACAGTACAGTTTTTGGTTTGCGTTGCTGTGCATGAAGACTGAAAACCGACGCCGGCACACAGCGTACGCCTTTCGAATAGCGTCAAGAGAGTCGGCGAGCTTAACGCCCCCATCTGACGGACGGATCAAAAAAATGGTTCAAATGGCTCTGAGCACTATGGGACTTAACATCTGAGGTCATCAGTCCCCTAGACTTAGAACTACTTAAACCTAACGAACCTAAGGACAACACACACATCCATGCCCGAGGCAGGATTCGAACCTGCAGCCGTAGCAGCAGCGCGGTTCCGGACTGTAGCGCCTAGAACCTCTCGGCCACGCCGGCCAGCGACGGACGGATCACTGTTAGCAGTGTCACAGTCCCTCACTTTGAGAGACACTGCGGAGAAGTCTGAAATTTAATAGAGGACACTAGCGCAAAGATTGGTGATCAGGAACCTCAGGCCAGCACCTTTCCTCTTACCATATTTCGCCAAGGTTGTTTCGTCTACGCTAAAGAAGTTTCGGTGGGAAGCACAGTACTTACACATCCTCCATAGAGTCCCGATCTTTCCCCATGCGATTTCCGTATTTCTGGAGCCCTGAAATAATTCTTTCCTGATCGTCAATTTGTTTCGGATGAAGCGGTGCGCGTCCTGGTACAATCATGGCTCCTTAGGCAACCGCAAATATTTTTCCGTGAAGGCATTGATCGTCTTGTCTCAGTTATGTATTAACAGTTATGGCGATTACATAATAAATCGTTTACTTACTTTATTACATCCATTACTTACTTTATTACATCCATCTTGTTGTGATTTGGGGCAACGACCTTGCCGCAGTGGATACACCGGTTGACGTGAGATCAAATGGTTCAAATGGCTCTGAGCACTATGGGACTCAACTGCTGAGGTCATTAGTCCCCTAGAACTTAGAACTAGTTAAACCTAACTAACCTAAGGACACCACAAACATCCATGCCCGAGGCAGGATTCGAACCTGCGACCGTAGCGTGACGTGAGATCACCGAAGTTAAGCGCTGTCGGGCATGGTCGGCACTTGGATGGATGACCATCCAGGCCGCCATGCGCTGTTGCCATTTTTCGGGGTGCACTCAGCCTCGTGATGCCAATTGAGGAGCTATTCGGCCGAATAGTAGCGGCTTCGGTCAAGAATACCATCTTACGATCGGGAGAGCGGTGTTCTGACCCCACGCCCCTCCTATCTGCATCCTCCACCGAGGATGACACGGCGGTAGGATGGTCCCGGTAGGCCACTCATGGCCTGAAGACGGAGTGATTTATCTTGTTGTGATTTGACTGCCCTTTGTAGTAGAATACACGCACGATCCTGCAAGAATAATGTGTGTCGTACTTCAACTGTGGTTCAAACAGCCTTCATTCAGTTCATTATTGTCATTATTATATTTTAACTTACTTTCCCCTATTAGAAGTGGATGTTTGAGCTAACAGCGGACGTATATTTGCTACTGCATTTGCTTAAGAAATTTCAAGCAGATGTAAACGTAAATTTTAACGGAATAAAACAGCGACGAATCAATGCAGTCAGGTTGATGAAGCGAGTTTTTCTGCTCTACGGAAATGGTAAGAATGGGGGCTCGTGGTAAAATGGGTGAGACGGTTCCGTAAGATTGTGGACTGTAAACGATATTGTAGACTATGGACTATATTTGAGAAAGAAGTAGAAAGTGTATGTAGATGTCGGGAAGTGGGAAGGATTACAGCTAGGAAGAGAAAGTTCGGGGTGGAACCTTCATATGAAATGTTGGGAATGTGGTGGTTTGTGGGTATTAGGAAGGTTAAAATCGGGGATAATTTTTCGGTCTGCGAGATGGAAGTGATCAAAGCTACCCTGGGAAAGGATATGGAGAGCATTCTCCGATTTTCAAGCCTTAGTGAGTAATCCATTAAATTTACGAAAATACTCCGGTGTGAATTACGACTAATAATTCATAGTGGTATCTTCTTACTATCCTCAAAGCTAATGAAGAGATAGTCTGTTGGCTGAAATATCAGTGGAAGTATGGAATTTTCACCGGCATATGCCCGTAAATTTAATGAGGAAGACATGGAGTGACTATAGATGTAGAGAAGGTGGGACATGTTGACAGAGGCGCAGCAGTGGTTTACGGTTCTCGAACATGGTAAATACAGTGTGATATGGAGATTCCAGTTTGCGGGAAATCTATAACAGGATCATTTGCTCTGGGTGTTTGAAAACTTGTTAATTTAGTGTGTTGGACCAAAAAACAGGTGCGAAAAAGCAGTCAGATACGGAAAGTAAGAGGAAGCTCACGTCGACCCGGAATCTGGAGAGAGGAGTGTCTTGTACATGTGGATAATGGTCGTGAGATTTAGTCCCGGTGCTCTACCACGTAGTAGTTTCAGGTTACTGTGTGTTTTGCTTTGAAGCATTAGTAGCCGAGGATTACAATGTGAAATTTGATCCACGGTTAGTCAAATGAATTTTAATATTTTAATTACGAAGACTCGACATTTGTCGATTGGCACGTCTCGCAGTCATAATTCTTTGGTGGATGTTCCTATAACTATTATCTGAAATTTTTCATTCAACGTCCTAGAAGACGATTTCATTGTGTTGGAGAAGAAACTTAGCAGGAGTAATACGAACTACAGATATGTGAATTCAGGACCGTATCACCACTGAGACACCCCTGCCGGAAATGGGTCAGTTTCTGAATAGTGTGTAGTACGTTTAAACGCCAGTATGTAGCTTCTTCCATAGGCAAAATTGCGGTTAACGAACTTACAAAGCGCTGTCACCATCTGTCATCGACTGGTTTGCTGTCTAGAGTCCATGTGTCCAATGTGCCACATGATATACGCCGAGAGTCAAACTCTGATATCAAGAGGAATATCTAATACCTCATGATAAGATTGGAATCGAGACAATAAACGCGGTGATGATTATCGATAGGCTAGCAGTTCGTTCCAAAGATAACTAGGTCAGTTCTTTGGAAATTGTGCAGAAAAACAGAACGGTCAGTCCGGATAGACAATCGTAAATAGATTTTCTACATTATTAATTCCTGTTCACTCCTTTCGTTGGTATTCAACTGGGGAAAAAATCACTCAAATAAGTATTACACTACTCTAATGAATGTAGCTATGTAAGCTAAATTTACTTTTTAAATATATCCCTTTATTACTGTAAATCTCTTACTCAGTACTGTTTAGACCACAGGAAATCACTATGTACAGCCATTTTAGTAATGGAAGTAAAAAAGTAAACCTGGAATGTCATTGCAATTCAAATGGTTCAAATGGCTCTGAGCACTATGGGACTTAACATCTATGGTCCTCAGTCCCCTAGAACTTGGAAGTACTTAAACCTAACTAACCTAAGGACATCACACAACACCCAGTCATCACGAGGCAGAGAAAATCCCTGACCCCGCCGGGAATCGAACCCGGGAAGCCGGGCGCGGGAAGCGAGAACGCTACCGCACGACCACGAGCCAGTGCAATTCAATAGAACGCAAAGTGTCTTTAATAATGAATACGACAATACGGCTTCTGTACGTCGTTCACTCTGTCTTTAGGCATCGAAGGCTTGTTCCAAATTTGATCGTACAGACATTGATACGTTGGAGTAAAATGGCTTGTCAGCACTTGACGGATGATACTGTTGTACACAAAGAAGTCGCGAAACTGGATAATTGTAGTGAAATGCAGGAAGTCTTCCAGAGCGTCGACGCTTGGTGAAGGTACGGTCAATGGGCCCTCAAAGTAAACAAATGTAGCACATCCCACACAAACAGGTAGGTATATTCATCACTGTACGATTATTCGATTGCAGAACAGTCTTTGGAAGCAAAACTTTTATTCTTAATGGATGGGGATTACTGCGACTGTGATGAATGGAGGTTTCTTCAAATTACTGCATTCAGTCGCATTTTGGTTTGGTCTCCAGTTTGTATCAACCCATTACGTGTTTCGAACCGCCTAGCGATTCATCATCAGGTATTGCATATTTGCATTGGTGTAGAGTTATTAGTATCTGTTGGTTGGTTGTTGGTGCCCATAGTATGCTGGAAAACATGATACACTCCTGGAAATTGAAATAAGAACACCGTGAATTCATTGTTCCAGGAAGGGGAAACTTTATTGACACATTCCTGGGGTCAGATACATCACATGATCACACTGACAGAACCACAGGCACATAGACACAGGCAACAGACCATGCACAATGTCGGCTCTAGTACAGTGTATATCCACCTTTCGCAGCAATGCAGGCTGCTATTCTCCCATGGAGACGATCGTAGAGATGCTGGATGTAGTCCTGTGGAACGGCTTGCCATGCCATCTCCACCTGGCGCCTCAGTTGGACCAGCGTTCGTGCTGGACGTGCAGACCGCGTGAGACGACGCTTCATCCAGTCCCAAACATGCTCAATGGGGGACAGATCCGGAGATCTTGCTGGTCAGGGTAGTTGACTTACACCTTCTAGAGCACGTTGGGTGGCACGGGATACATGCGGACGTGCATTGTCCTGTTGGAACAGCAAGTTCCCTTGCCGGTCTAGGAATGGTAGAACGATGGGTTCGATGACGGTTTGGATGTACCGTGCACTATTCAGTGTCCCCCCGACGATCACCAGTGGTGTACGGCCAGTGTAGGAGATCGCTCCCCACACCATGATGCCGGGTGTAGGCCCTGTGTGCCTCGGTCGTATGCAGTCCTGATTGTGGCGCTCACCTGCACGGCGCCAAACACGCATACGACCATCATTGGCACCAAGGCAGAAGCGACTCTCATCGCTGAAGACGACACGTCTCCATTCGTCCCTCCATTCACGCCTGTCGCGACACCACTGGAGGCGGGCTGCACGATGTTGGGGCGTGAGCGGAAGACGGCCTAACGGTGTGCGGGACTGTAGCCCAGCTTCATCGAGACGGTTGCGAATGGTCCTCGCCGATACCCCAGGAGCAACAGTGTCCCTAATTTGCTGGGAAGTGGCGGTGCGGTCCCCTACCGCACTGCGTAGCATCCTACGGTCTTGGCGTGCATCCGTGCGTCGCTGCGGTCCGGTCCCAGGTCGACGGGCACGTGCACCTTCCGCCGACCACTGGCGACAATATCGATGTACTGTGGAGACCTCACGCCCGACGTGTTGAGCAATTCGGCGGTACGTCCACCCGGCCTCCCGCATGTCCACTATACGCCCTCGCTCAAAGTCCGTCAACTGCACATACGGTTCACGTCCACGCTGTCGCGGCATGCTACCAGTGTTAAAGCCTGCAATGGAGCTCCGTATGCCACGGCAAAGTGGCTGGCACTGACGGCGGCGGTGCACAAATGCTGCGCAGCTAGCGCCATTCGACGGCCAACACCGCGGTTCCTGGTGTGTCCGCTGTGCCGTGCGTGTGATCATTGCTTGTACAGCCCTCTCGCAGTGTCCGGAGCAAGTATGGTGGGTCTGACACACCGGTGTCACTGTGTTCTTTTTTCCATTTCCAGGAGTGTATATGTTTCCCATCGACGTTGATTTTACAGCACTTCAAACACTTATCCACAGGTAACATGTTCCCCATGTTTTACAAAACGTAAATAAACCAAAGAGTATAGCTCTACTCTTTGGCTTATTTACGTTTTGTAAATCTTCTGGGACGTCTTGCCTGTGTCTAAGTGTGTGAAGTGCAGTATTATTAACGTCACTGGAAAACATTCACTACGTTTTCCAGAATACTATGTGCACCAACAACCAACCGACGGATATTAATATCTCTACATGACTCTGACGCTGCTGCAAACAATCAATAAATATGTACCATCTGATGAGTCGCTAGGCGGTGTAAAACCGCTGATGAGATAATAAAAATTAAAGAACAAAACAAAAGGCGAATGGTTGCAGTAATTTCAAGAAATACTTGATCATTAGAATCAGTCGCACGCATAAAATATCCAGGCTTGTGCATGCGGAGCAATTTAAAATGGAACGACCACACAAGACTAATTGCAGGTGAAGCAGATGACA
Organism: Schistocerca nitens; assembly: GCF_023898315.1. Classification (NCBI taxonomy): domain Eukaryota; kingdom Metazoa; phylum Arthropoda; class Insecta; order Orthoptera; family Acrididae; genus Schistocerca; species Schistocerca nitens. The sequence continues at coordinate 660,896,705 of NC_064618.1, forward strand.
GAGATTTATTGGAATGATCCTCAGGAAGTATAGTCTACACATAAAACAGGTAGCTTTGAAAATACTCGCTAGACCAGTACTTGAACTCTGCTCGTTAGTCCGGGAACTATAACAGATAGGACTGATAGAGAAAATAGTAAAGCTTCTAAGAAGAGCAGCGGGTTTTAATAGAGATTCATTTATTATGCGGGAAAGCGTCACGGAGATCCTCAGCCAACTCTTGTGGCAGACGCTGCAAGAGAGGCCTTCAGCATCACGGTCTCCTTAACTATTAAATCGCCGATAACGCAAATTCCTACAAGAATCAAACAATATATTGTTTGGTTCTAGTATATCTCGCGAAAAGATCATTAGATTAAAATTCGATCTGAGCATACACGGATCGTCATCGGCAGTCGTTCTTCGCATGAACCATACATGACTGGACCGGGACAAAAGAAAGTGGCAGTGGTAACAAAGTACCCTCCGCCACACACCGCAGTTTCACTTCGGAGTATAGACGTAGATGTAGACGTTGCCTCCTGAACTGGCACGCCACAGCAACGTGTTTGGAACATTCAACCTCTAAATGTTGAAGATGTGCCTCATACTACTCGGCGGGAGTCAACAACGACAATTAATTACCACTACCTACGGCTTGTAGATACCACGAGTAGAATACAGCACAAGTGCGCACTGCCTTTTCGGGGCAATTGGGAGAGCTGCGTCGACCAACAATACGCAACCGTCCCCACAAGATCAGTTTTTCCTTAAGTTCGAATTGTGAACAATAGAAAAAAAAGAAAACCAGCATTGCGAATTGCATCGAATGTGAGCAAGGGAAGGCCTGGAATATAATATGGAACAGTGGCGTGCGGTTTTGTTCAGCAAAGAAGCAAAGACTATTGGGATTGTGTAACGCATAATAGTGGTCGTGGAAGAGCATGTAGATGACCAGGTACCAAAGAACGCCTCAGGCATACAGGTCATTCGGTCAGTAGACAAGCCATGCTTTGGGCCAGTCATGTCTGGATGTGAGATGCCTCTCACTGGTACGGAGGGGGATGTGAGAGTTGTGTAGTACTGGGCAGCATCATCCAGCCTATTGATTAGGCTACAGTATATATTAAGCCGATGAGTTCATCTATCAGGACTATAATCCATACCGCACCTACCTCATGAATATCTTCCATGAGGCAAGAATGAACCAAATTGAATAGCCTGCGGCATCTGCTGGCTCGAACCCAACTGAACGTAATCGGGAGCATATGAAATTGGTTTATTAGATTGCAAAGGTATAAGGAAACCTTCTTCCTACTGCTCACATAATACTGGAACAATGCGTGTCCTACTTCAGCACTTAAATGTCCGTGAATGGAAATCGGTAGAAGTTCGACGACTGTGACTGATTCTTGTAAATGAATGACGTGGATGCAATCGAACAACTTCGGGAAATCTCGCTTACATCGAATTTGCCTGCGCGGGGAGTCAATTGTATTTCCCGTCAGCGTTTTTTCCTGGCTTGCAATGCTATCTTCTCCCGACGGTCGGGGGTGTTTTATGGCCTTCACACATCATCCACTCAGACAAACCCTGATAAACAATATTCTATAAATACTGATCAGCACCACTTATTTTAGGAAGCAAGATTGTGCAAGTATCATATAACACTACACACACATACACACACACACAAACACACACACACACCCTGTCCGTAAATCAGTAATTACTGCCACAGACTAGTTGTACCAATCACATAAGGGTGTGTCAATCTGCTGTAGACGATATAGGTGCGGTCTGAACCTTCCGTGGCTAAAGTAGAGACGAAACAGTGTAACTTGGAACTTTCTATGGTACATCCCAGTGGAATGCCAGGGCCGGCCGCGGTGGTCGAGCGGTTATAGGCGCTTCAGTACGGAACCGCGCGACTGCTACGGTCGCAGGTTCGATGTGTGTGATGTCCTTAGGTTAGTTAGGTTTAAGTAGTTCTAAGTTCTCGGAGACTGATGACTTCTGATGTTAAGTCCCATAGTGCTCCGAGCCATTTGAACTACACTCCTGGAAATGGAAAAAAGAACACATTGACACCGGTGTGTCAGACCCACCATACTTGCTCCGGACACTGCGAGAGGGCTGTACAAGCAATGATCACACGCACGGCACAGCGGACACACCAGTAACCGCGGTGTTGGCCGTCGAATGGCGCTAGCTGCGCAGCATTTGTGCACCGCCGCCGTCAGTGTCAGCCAGTTTGCCGTGGCATACGGAGCTCCATCGCAGTCTTTAACACTGGTAGCATGCCGCGACAGCGTGGACGTGAACCGTATGTGCAGTTGACGGACTTTGAGCGAGGGCGTATAGTGGGCATGCGGGAGGCCGGGTGGACGTACCGCCGAATTGCTCAACACGTGGGGCGTGAGGTCTCCACAGTACATCGATGTTGTCGCCAGTGGTCGGCGGAAGGAGCACGTGCCCGTCGACCTGAGACCGGACCGCAGCGACGCACGGATGCACGCCAAGACCGTAGGATCCTACGCAGTGCCGTAGGGGACCGCACCGCCACTTCCCAGCAAATTAGGGACACTGTTGCTCCTGGGGTATCGGCGAGGACCATTCGCAACCGTCTCCATGAAGCTGGGCTACGGTCCCGCACACCGTTAGGCCGTCTTCCGCTCACGCCCCAACATCGTGCAGCCCGCCTCCAGTGGTGTCGCGACAGGCGTGAATGGAGGGACGAATGGAGACGTGTCGTCTTCAGCGATGAGAGTCGCTTCTGCCTTGGTGCCAATGATGGTCGTATGCGTGTTTGGCGCCGTGCAGGTGAGCGCCACAATCAGGACTGCATACGACCGAGGCACACAGGGCCAACACCCGGCATCATGGTGTGGGGAGCGATCTCCTACACTGGCCGTACACCACTGGTGATCGTCGAGGGGACACTGAATAGTGCACGGTACATCCAAACCGTCATCGAACCCATCGTTCTACCATTCCTAGACCGGCAAGGGAACTTGCTGTTCCAACAGGACAATGCACGTCCGCATGTATCCCGTGCCACCCAACGTGCTCTAGAAGGTGTAAGTCAACTACCCTGGCCAGCAAGATCTCCGGATCTGTCCCCCATTGAGCATGTTTGGGACTGGATGAAGCGTCGTCTCACGCGGTCTGCACGTCCGACACCAACGCTGGTCCAACTGAGGCGCCAGGTGGAAATGGCATGGCAAGCCGTTCCACAGGACTACATCCAGCATCTCTACGATCGTCTCCATGGGAGAATAGCAGCCTGCATTGCTGCGAAAGGTGGATATACACTGTACTAGTGCCGACATTGTGCATGGTCTGTTGCCTGTGTCTATGTGCCTGTGGTTCTGTCAGTGTGATCATGTGATGTATCTGACCCCAGGAATGTGTCAATAAAGTTTCCCCTTCCTGGGACAATGAATTCACGGTGTTCTTATTTCAATTTCCAGGAGTGTATTTTTGGAATGCCAGGTCGCTACAAGAATGTCGTGAACTGTATTTACATAATGTCTTCCCTCTGACTTGAAATAACAGGTGCCACTTACTGTTTCATAAGGCACTGATGTTCCTCCGTACGTCTTGCAGTAGGTCTGTGTGTGGAAAATGGCCGTTCGTCTGTGACCCATGGTGAGCAGCAGTTTTAGTGAGAGCGTCGACAATTTTATTTTCTGTGGTACCAATGAACCTGTTCGCTTTTAATATGGTAACTTTCTCGCTGCATCAGTACAGTTCTGCAATCCGTTCTATCGTGTGGTTTGTGACCAGCTTTGTAGAGCCGTCCGCGTTATGTGCCAGGTCATTTACACACATTAAAAAAAGTTTTACTCACTTCGACTCCAAGAGATCCGGAATCTGTACAGAACACTGGAACAGAGATGAACATAAACATCATTTCGGCCCTTTTTATTGCTCATGAAAACCACACAGTGCATGTTGTACCACCATACAGCGAGACCTTCAGAGGTGTTGGTCCAGAGTGCTGTACACACTGGTATCTCTAATACCCAGTAGCACATCTTCTTGCTGTGATGCATACCTGTATTCGTCGTGGCATACTATCTACAAGTTCATGAAGGCACTGTTGGTCCATATTGTCTCACTCCTCAACGGCGATTCGGCATAGATTCCTCAGAGTGGTTGGTGGGTCACGTCCTACTTAAACAGCCCATTTCAATCCATTCCGGGCAGGTTCGAAAGGGTTCATGTCTGGACAATATGCTGGTCTCTCTAGTCGAGCGATTTCGTTATCCTGAAGAAAGTCATTCAAAAGATGTGCACGATTGGATTGCGCATTGTCGTCCATTAAGACGAATGTCTCGTCAATATGCTACCGATATGGTTGCACTATCGTTCAGAGGATGGCACTCACATATCGTACAGCCGTTTCGGCACCCTCAATGACCACCAGTGGCGTACGTCGGTCATACATAATGCCACCCCAAAACATCAGTGAACTTCCACCTTGCTGCTTGAAGACATAAGCGACAGTCATCAGTAAACAGAACGTGATGCCAGTCCTGAGCGATCCATTCGGCATGTTGGTGGGCCCGTCTCTAATGCACTGCATGGTGTCGTGGTTGCAAAGATGGACCTTGCCATGGACGTCGGGAGTGACGTTGCGCATCACGCAGCCTACTGCACACAGTTTGAGTCCTGTGGCTGCACGAAAAGCATCATTCAACATGGTGGCGTTTCTGTCAGGGTTCCTCCGAGTGATAATCCGTAGATAGCGGTCATCCACTGCACTTGGGCGGCCTGAGCGAGGCATGTCATCGACAATTCCTGTCTCCGAGCAACATGGCTTTGGTTCACTCCGAGACGTCTGGACACTTCCCTTGTTGAGAGCCCTTCCTGGCACAAAGTAACAAATCGGACGCAATCGAACCGCTATGCTGACCGTCTAGGCATGATTCAATTACAGACTACACGAGTCGTGCACCTCCTTCCTGGTGGAATTACTGGAACTGGTTGGCTGTCGGACCCCCTCCGTCTAATAGGCGCTGCTCATGCTTGGTTGTTTACATCTGCGGGCGGGTTCAGTGACTTCTCTTAACAGTCAAAGGGACTGTGCCTGTGATACAACATCCACAGTCAACGCCTATCTTCAGGAGTTCTGGGAACCGGGGTGATGTAAAACTTTTTTTTTTATATGTGTACGTGTATGGAGAAAGTGAAGGTTTTATCATCGCTATTAGCGATATCTCTTATATCTCTCTGTTTTTTTCCTTGCCTCTGAGGTCAGTTTGGTAAACAGAGTTAATTCCAATGACATACTTGAGGTGTTGCTGTGCATAGACATATTTTTCAATGGAAAATTTTCGAAGTGTAGGAAAAAAGGCTTTCCAGTTTCAGTGTCGAGGTCTGTTGTATGTATCAATAAAGATTACTTCCACTAAATAACATTGGTGGAACTGCAGATACGTCGGTGAACGCAAGAAAGAAAAGAAGAAAATGCAGCCCTGTTTTTCCCACTACTGTCGATTGTTGGCCATGCTTAACCGGTGGCGGTGCGCGTCTCTTTGAAAGAAAATCTGCATCCTCGCTCACTGTTCGCTGAATTAAGAGCGTCGTTGGTCTGAGAGAACATCGCACGAACAGGCGGCATTCACGTGAAATTAATGGGCCGAGGCTATGGACAATGGAAATGAATACGGCATGACCGACCATCTGTCTCCGTGGCCACTGAATGCTTCCAGGAGCTGTGTACTACCGAGAACTTGGGCTTCTCACATACTTTTATTTCATTTTCCTCGGGTAACTCTATTGACTCGCCGCTTATAAAGAAGACCGTTTGTCTCACTTTTAGCGTCAGCCTGGCACAGCGTCACCTGGTATACTGGTAAAGAGATGCACAAGTGCAGTTCCTTTAAGTCTATGCTCTGGTGGAGAAGACTCGACAGGCGAACCTGTCCTGAATTAGGGAGAGTAACAACACATCCACAAGCAAAAGTGCTTTATTGAATTATGACCAATATAAAAAAATCGCCAAACTGATGTTGCAATAAATATACGACGGCACTCTTGTTTAAACGACTTTCACAATGCTGCTCTGTATATATATAGCGGGAGTCAGGAAGAGAGGTACCAGTTTTCACGGATGATAGTGTTAGTGATTCTGAACAAAACACGGTCATAAGAACATGTGTCGTGTTCTTAACAGTTTCCAACGAATCTAATAAAACAATGGGGAACAGGATAAATGCAGGTGACAGTACCTGAAAAATTGTGATCTAATGCTTTGTTTAACCTTGTACATTTCCTCACAAAAGATGTTCAAACAGTCGACCGTCAACTGTTATGAATTTTGCAGCTCTTGTAGACAGTTGCTGCTTTGCCTTTACTTGAGTACACGCATGTAAAATGTGAGCGCCCCATGCGCAAATGAAGAAGGCATTGAAATGGTCCGTAACAAAAACACCACGTAGCCTAATGTCGCTTTGGTTGGATTCGTATGTGAGTGTTGGTGAAGACGAATGTACTATGACGCCCTTGATTTTCAAACAGCTGTATGTCGGATGCGGTTAAGAATAGGGCACCTGTTCATTTGAAGCTTTCTTGTTCAGTATCACCAACACTATCACACCTCCTGACTCACATACAATTCACTCACGGGAATGGAAAATTGTTATACGTTGACGAGTTCTACCAAAGCCGTCCTCCAATGCTTCCATGCCTGTGGGATACGTCAATTACAATTTACTCGTTATGTGGGCTTGTTTCCATTACAGAGAAAGCCATTCTTCCATATAAAAATGGTGCGAGTACCTGATGGTAACTGGGTGAATATGATGTAACTAACTCTTCAGGACTAGATCCCAATAAAGCATGTCCAGAGGACGTGCAAATGCAACTTGTGGCGCCGGCCGAAGTGGCCGCGCGGTTCTGGCGCTGCAGTCTGGAACCGCGAGACCGCTACGGTCGCAGGTTCGAATCCTGCCTCGGGCATGGATGTGTGTGATGTCCTTAGGTTAGTTAGGTTTAACTAGTTCTAAGTTCTAGGGGACTAATGACCTCAGCAGTTGAGTCCCATAGTGCTCAGAGCCATTTTTTTTGCAACTTGTGGCCGTCATTTGAACTTTGAGAAAGGTCGAACCACAGACGTGAGGAGTAAGGCAGCATAATACCGCAAATCGTACACAGTTCGTTATAGTAAAGTGACTGCAAAAGAAGTGTTGACGAGATTGGCAAGGGATGACAGAGTACCAATAAAAGTAAACAAGAGTTCTACCACAAGGACTAAAACACGAGAACGTTCGAATGCTTCTTACGTTTAGACCGATGACAAAAGTTGAAATCTGGGCAAAGGGTACAGCTAGAGCGGAACCACGAAATATCAAGAACAGACTAGTTATTATGTAAGTTACATTTTCCATAGATAATTTTAAAAAATTGTGGATGTTAAGGGGTGGATCCAATTTACCTGATATATATACACGATTAGCTTCAGTTCATGTCTACTTGCTGGCTTTCTATAATTTCCTAAACAGCATACTGATCTTAATCTGATATGAAGGAATATTTTTCTTTCTCATTCATGCAACTACACTGAAAGTAGTTTTTACTAGCTATTAGTTTTTAAGTAAAGGTTTTCTATGTTCTCCGGAAGAAATAATTTTATGTTACATTACAAGCACACTACCGGTCAGATTTTTTATATACTGGGCAAATGATGAAAAACATTTGTTGGCACTTGCTCAATTCCACTCTAAGCTACGATTGCCTTAATGATGAATAATATCAGTAATATATCTTAGTCCATTTCAAGTTTTAATCAATATGTACACCCAAGGATTTAGAAAATTTTACATTTACTGACCCTTGTTCATGTGCTTCATCAGTTTTTGGCATGACTATTTGTTCTACGTAACTGAATACTGCGTGTTTCCTCAAAACTAACGGAGAGCTCATTTTCAGAAAGCCACTTATACATTCTTTTAAAAACTTCATAACAATTTCTTCTGTTGCTTTCTCTCTCATGGGATTTATTATAACACCTGCACCGCCTGAAAAAGAACCAATTTTGCTTTGTGAATGATAAATAGAATTTAATCCACATATGGAAAGTTCCCATTTATCTCGATCACCCCAAATAACTTTCAGAAGAAAAATAAAAAATGTATCAATCAAATGTTGTTTAGCTACCATGGGGAAGCTAACCAGCATGACAGCGTTTCTTGTAATTTTGTTCGTTACAATTACATGAACAGTAGTACATCTTTGTTGAATACCACCCTACATTTTTTTTTCAGTAATCAATTTTCTTTCTTCAAGACTTGTTCAGAAACGTATCACAGTGTACCTTTCACATAAGTATGACATTACTAAAAACATAATACAAAACTGACTTTCACTCCTCTCTTTAGCACACACTGCAGTTAACGTTAACTTCTCCATGTGCTGGATTTCACAACAAACAAAAAGACAATGACAATTCACTCCAGTCATGAAGAAAATTTTAATCAAGGACTGCTTTTACTGTGTACAACATTTTGTTTAAGATTACTGCAGTACTGTACTGCATCTACTCATTTGGGATATAGAACAACATTATTGAAATTAATGTTTTGCTAGATTACATTCTCTATAGAGAAGTCGTATTTTTAGCTCACACAAGCCTACAACTGAATATGATAGATTAAATTACTTGTGTGCTTTTTCATGATTAAGGAATAAGAGTAGACACAAAATTTAACCCTGTGGGGCTACCTTCGTGATTGTTCCCTTGTCACTAAAATTTCCTTTCCTTCCAAAAATATGTTAATTATTTGGCACAACGTTTTGCATTCTGTTTGTTAAGTATGATTCAAACTAGAGGCTTGTAAAGCAATCAGTTCCATAAAACATAAGTTTTTCTAAGAGGGTAATATGATCTACATAATCAAACCCCATGCTGGAAACTGGTAGTCATGTATCGCTTATCGCTGACACCGTACAGTACACAAACCTCAACTTGCATGGTCTAGAGGGAGGATGTATTGCGATGTTGTTGGAACTGCTTCCATACAAACACCAACCCTACAAAAACCTAGTAAAAGATCAAACGAGGCAGGGATTCTTGACATTCTTACTTCTCTGCGTCCAGGAATCATGGTGCGGCGTTCTATTGGATAGGAGGAAATAACTAATTTGGAAACTGTTTAAGGGCCGCTAAATTTTCGCCCGTATGTGCAAGAATTATAAACTGTGTCGTAACACCCTTCGTGACCAGGGAACCATATGGCATATTGTAACAGGATAATCCTAGGCCAGACACTATAGGTTACACCAAAAATGCATTGAGAACTCTTCTGATCGTTGACTGGCCTACACAATCCCATGATTTGTCATCCATTAAGCTAGTCTGGGATACGATGGTAAGATGTAGTGTAGCAGTGCCCTCAACGCCACCGAAACCCTGAGCAACAGCGTGAAATCTGTCGACTGAGGTCAACGTAGCTTCCACGCAAGAGAAGAGTGGTGCCTCTCTAGCGTGAAACTGTAGTGCACTCCCACTGACGGAACAGTTAGACAAATGAAAAGCACTGCTCACTACAGACAATAAATAAACAGCAACTAATCACTTCCATTCAGAACCACATAATGGCACTAGTAAACTAGACGCTCTGTAGTAGCCAACAGGCATGTTTAGGAAATTTGTGATGCTTAAGCTACTGCTTTCCAATGTACTTTTCCTTAGTGAAATTTGTCACTAAAGTATATATCTTTTTCAAACCAACAGCTCAGTTCATGGAATCAATACTAGAAATAAGAATAATCATCACAAAGAAAAAAATTGTAAATTTGTGATAAGATCTTATGGGACCAAACTGCTTAGGTCATCGGTCCCTAAGATTACACACTACTTAATCGAGCTTAAACTAACTAACGCCATAGACAACACGCACACCCATGCCCGAGGGAAAACTCGAACCTCCGACGGGGACATCCTCACAAAGGTTTAAAGGCACATATCTTGTCAATATCTCGGCAGAAGCCATGAAATGTTTAACTACTAGCAAAGTTGAATTTGAGAGTAGTCTAAAGGACTTGGGAGTAGTCTAAAGGACTTGCTTTTCCTTCTACTCCATTGACGAATTTCTTATGACAACCAGCTGATGCATATATGTTACTAGTAATATCAAATACTGCGAGTATCAGTACAATCTGACTTCTGCACGAAATTCAGTGCAGTAAAGCGACCATTACACGGGTAAATAAGTGTTGTAAACTGATTATTTTAAATTTGGTGACGCATTGCTACAAAAAGCTAAGAATTATCATTTGCACCTCAGTGTATTGAAGATTTACATTTTTGTTTCAAGTTATTTATTACTTTTTAATTAAAAATGTCTTTAAAGACCTATTTTTTTACTTATTCCACATCAAGGAGGACCATTTCATTCGCGACCTGTGGAAGGTACGTTGGCGTATTTGTTTCTCTTTGTAAATGTTAACTATATATTCTTGTTTGTCTGACATGTTATACATTCTGGAGGATCTCCTCACTATGGATCTACTGGAACGAAAAGTACCTCTAGTTTAATCCAAACAAGTATTGCTGTTGCTGATGCTTTTCTTTCCTTCTCATAGGAAGAACAAGAGCACTATTCTCAACCTAGGCTCACACTATAGTAATACTCAATCACTTAGGACAAATATTAATAAACACTTCTCAAACCAGATACTACACAAACGCTGGTCGAACATTCTCTTCGTAAAGTAATACATACTTGAATAATTTTAATTTTGCAACCAATATTTCAGAATTTGGCGGATTCTAGAAGTCTCATCGGAAACTTTATCAGGCTTTTTGCTGTATGTGCACGGGGGTAACATGAGCTTAAGAACAGTGTTCCATAGCAAAAAAAGCTACACCTCATATATTATACACATAACTTAAGAACTCGAATTTCATAAACAAGAGTACATTTGTTAGATTTTGGAACCCTATGCAACTAAACTGAACTGTTACTTCAGATCTGTGCGATTACAGATATTCTGTCATTAATTAAGGAAGCGAAGGACAGGCACACTACAGAATTACATGGCCACCATAGGAAAAAAATGTCCACAATTAGAATCGTCCCTCATGACGGCAAAGTTAATAAGCAAACAGCTCAACGCTGCACGGAAGTGGGGTAGACGATTTGAAGAAGAAGACTATACACATTTCATATCATATTAAAATTTTAATGGACCTAAACATTAACATTAGATGATATTCTTATTTATCTTAAGAATATTTAACACGTACTCCTATTTTTTTTAACGTAGGAGAGAAGGGCTCATGATTTTTGCTGCATTCTGGTATCCCACCGACCTAAGCCCGTGATTAGATTTTGTGAGAAGTCTTCCTATAAGATTTAGCAGATGTGGTCGTGGAAGGCATTACATGTTGCCTTCTACAGTTTTACACAGTCAAACGTGTTATATTTAACATCATCCTGTCTAAAGCACGTTTCTGATTTTTGAAACCACTGTTCTTTACAGGATGGGCACCGTGGGGGTCACTCATTTACGGACTTTTTAATCTCATTCCAGTGTTTGGTCAACTGTTCGTCTGAACTTGAGACACAGTTCCATTTCATTCTCTTGTTTAGAAATGAAAGTCTCCCTTTCATCCTTGAGATATGAAACTAATATCTCGTCATCTAGTTTACTGGATATACAGGGTGTTACAAAAAGGTACGGCCAAACTTTCAGGAAACATTCCTCACACATAAAGAAAGAAAATATGTTATGTGGACATGTGTCCGGAAACGCTTAATTTCCATGTTATAGCTCATTTTATTACTTCTCTTCAAATCACATTAATCATGGAATGGAAACCCACAGCAACAGAACGTACCAGCGTGACTTCAAACACTTTGTTACAGGAAATGTTCAAAATGTCCTCCGCTATCGAGGATGCATGCATCCACCCTCCGTCTCATGGAATCCCTGATGCGCTGATGCAGCCCTGGAGAATGGCGTATTGTATCACAGCCGTCCACTATACGAGCACGAAGAGTCTCTACATTTGGTACCGGGGTTGCGTAGACAAGAGCTTTCAAATGCCCCCATAAATGAAAGTCAAGAGGGTTGAGGTCAGGAGAGCGTGGAGGCCATGGAAATGGTCCGCCTCTACCAATCCATCGGTCACCGAATCTGTTGTTGAGAAGCGTACGAACATTTCGACTGAAATGTGCAGGAGCTCCATCCTGCATGGACCACATGTTGTGTCGTACTTGTAAAGGCACATGTTCTAGCAGCACAGGTAGAGTATCCCGTATGAAATTATGATAACGTGCTCCATTGAGCATAGGTGGAAGAACATGGGGCCCAATCAAGACATCACCAACAATGCCTGCCCAAACGTTCACGGAAAACCTGTGTTGATGACGTGATTGCACAATTCCGTGCGGATTCTCGTCAGCCCATACATGTTGATTGTGAAAATTTACAATTTGATCTAGTTGGAATGAAGCCTCATCCGTAAAGAGAACATTTGCACTGAAATGAGGATTGACATATTGTTGGATGAACCATTCGCAGAATTGTACCCGTGGAGACCAATCAGCTGCTGATAGTGCCTGCACACGCTGTAAATGGTACGGAAACAACTGGTTCTCCCGTAGCACTCTCTATACAGTGACATGGTCAACGTTACCTTGTACAGCAGCAACTTCTCTGACGATGACATTAGGGTTATCGTCAACTGCACGAAGAATTGCCTCGTCCATTGCAGGTGTCCTCGTCGTTCTAGGTCTTCCCCAGTCGCGAGTCATAGGCTGGAATGTTCCGTGCTCCCTAAGACGCCGATCAATTGCTTCGAACGTGTTCCTGTCGGGACACCTTCGTTCTGGAAATCTGTCTCGATACAAACGTACCGCGCCACGGCTATTGCACCGCGCTAATCCATACATCAAATGGGCATCTGCCAACTCCACATTTGTAAACCTTGCACTGACTGCAAAACCACGTTCGTGATGAACACTAACCTGTTCATGCTACGTACTGATGTGTTTGATGCTAGTACTGTAGAGCAACGACTCGCATGTCAACACAAGCACCGAAGTCAACATTACCTTCCTTCAATTGGGCCAACGGGCGGTGAATCGAGGAAGTACAGTACATACTGACGAAACGAAAATGAGCTCTAACGTGGAAATTAAGCGTTTCCGGACACATGTCCACATAATATCTTTTCTTTATTTGTGTGTGAGGAAAGTTTCCTGAAAGTTTGGTCGTACCTTTTTGTAACACCCTGTATAAATCCTCCTACTTCCTGTCATCGCTAGATGGGTGAATGAGCGTAGCAGTGTTCTCTAGCTGCTTCAGAGCAATAGAGACGGAAGGCTCATAGGTCATCTGCATTGTTGTGGTAATCTACGGAAAATATCAGTCTGGTGTTATAGACGATTCCCGTCAATGCGTGATATCTTACGTGAAAGAATGAAACAAAATCATTAAAGGTATCCGCGATCATAATTACACTAGAATATGTAATATTTAGAGTCGACCGCTTTTCTACTGTAAAAGTTTTACAATTTTACGCGTTTCGCCTTTACATCTTCAGGATCATATTACGAGGACAATAGTATAGCATATAGCATCTCGTTAAAAATTCCAGTGTTGGACAGTACAATATCTCAGTTATTCCAGAACAAACTGGAGTGATTACAACGACAAATCACATTTTTGAGATCATGACAGAAAGATTGAAACTATGTTATCAGACTAGAGTTAAAATGGTTCAAATGGCTCTAAGCACTATGAAACTTAACATCTGAGGTCATCAGTCCCCTAGGTCTTAACCTAAGGACATCACACACATCCATGCCCCAGGCAGGATTCGAACCTGCGACCGTAGCGGTCGCGCGGTTCCAGATTGAAGTGCCTAGAACCGCTCGACCACATCGGTCTACAGACTACAGTTAGTCAGCATGTGTATCACGGTTCTTCGAGGTTTCAAAATAATTTTTTTTTCAATTTTTTGCTGTACAGGGACTGAATAGATATCGTATCATTAAAATTTATCGATAGCATCGCCTATCGATGAATCATTGTCAGAGGAATTGGAAAGTTTTTGTGCAGCTAATACCTACCTATTCAAACCTGCATAGGAAGCGATTTTTTTTCTTCTTCAAGGTGTTCCAAAAGCATACTATACCATATTTCTTTCTGTTAAAAATTTATATTTCTTCCTAATAATGGAACGTAGTGGTTTCTAACAGCATCGATTTTTCACTTTCGTCTCAAGTACTATAAGTAAATGTCGTTTGTCCCCCAGCGCGGTGCAAACCTTGTGTGGCCTGCCGGCCAGTTGCGGTGCTTCTCATTTGGCCTCACGACGGTGAGCGGATAGCGTTCCAGACCTTCCCATTACAGAAAAAAATCTGATATGGTCGACGTATTTCCTTTTAATGATGACAGATCTTTCTTCAGAACTGGCAAAAGAGCACACACTGAGAGAACTTCGGCAGTATTACTACAATTTTAGACTAATGTATTTTCCTTACGTTTCTCTCCAACTCATATTTATTTCCCTTTACTGTCTTTTTTCGTGTTTCAGTCTGTTCATTTTATTATGATTCAGTTCATTTGTAACATCTGATCTACAATTTAAGTATTTCATAGCAATACACGACTGGCATACAAACGTGGATTTGATAAGCAAACAGACTTAAATAACAAGAAATGGCTTAAAGCTAATTGATAAATTTGTTCATTTTGACAATGTTCAATGCTAGATATCTTGAAATAAGTAGTAAACAGCGAAGTATAGTAATATTTAAGCAGTGTTAACTGTATTGAGCTGTGTCATGTTATATACTGCATTTTATTAAAGTTCGTATGTAATAACGGTTGTTATCATAAGAAATTACTTGTGTACTGGAGGGGGGTGGGGTGGACAAAGGGTTGTTATTTGTGGACGCTGAACATACTACGACAATGATACGGTGTGAAAAAAGGACAAGTTAGGCGAAGATATAAATTTACGTCGTCAAAATAAAAATGCATAAGTTAACAGATTAAGAAACAAAGGAGATTAAAACAACAATACCAAACTTGGCAAGGTGGGAGTAGTTCAAGTGCTCCTGGGGTTCCGTACGAACTGTATTATGAATGTAGACAATTCATCCATCCCACGACACGAGAATGACGTCGATTTTTGTCTCTTATCGACATTGATAATGGGAAGAAATCGGTCACAGGAATACCAGGGCTTTCGAGAATGTTGTAATTTTGAGTTTGAAGTCGTATAACAAAGGACAAAAGAAATATTTTCTGTGTGACATAGTTACAAGTCAACAATGTTCAGATTATTTTTTTCTTTACTAGTAATATGAAACATTTCTTCCTGGCAAATCTCATGATTCTAAGTCAGCGAGAAGTACCCTATAGGTTGTAACGAGTCAGTTTGCGAGTGTCAGTGTATGCGATATAAATGGCCGTATCTTTTGACTGCAATGACTTATTACATTTACTGCAGTGCCAGGGAATATGGACCGTAGTATGTGACTTACATTTCAACAGGATATGTCTAAACAGATCTACAGACAGAGAGATAGTCGGATTAGAAATGAAAGTAAAATTTTTGTGTGAGATAATTGCAAATCAACAATTTTCGGATATTATCCTTTACTTGTACTGTAAAAACCTTGCTTCTTTCCAAATTTCATAATTCTAGTTCATAGACTTTGATGACTATGTTATCGAGTATGAAAATATGTGACACAAATGGCCGTATCTTTTCATTGTATTGACTTACAAGCTTAAATTTTGTACACCGCCAAGGGACTGTAGACCTTAGTTAGCGACATAGATTTCAACTTTTCACGTCTACCTGTTCCTGAGAGAGTGTTTTTAAAAGTCGGACAGCCAGACACACAACAAATTGATCCTGTAAGGCTTCCGTTTTTACAGATTGATGTGCAGAACTCTTAAAATGACACATTGAATTAAATAGAACTGTTTGGGAGGTAAACAAACGTGGATCTTATGAAAGTAGATAAAAGAAATCGGAATTACTTTCTAATCATGAAAAAAGTAGTTGATTCGCGAGTTCAGTCAGAAGTTTGAGAAGCATTGTGGTCCACTTTTAACTAAAAATGTATAAAAGCTGTCGATTACGACGAAGTCTCCAGTCGATGAAATCATAAACCGTTGTGAAATACAGTACTGGGCATTAAAATTGCTACGCCAAGAAGAAATGCAGATGATAAACGGGAATTCATTGGACAAATATATTATAATAGAACTGACATGTGATTACATTTTCTCGCAGATATTATAATAGAACTGACATGTGATTACATTTTCACGCAATTTGGGTGCATAGATCCTGAGAAATCAGTACCCAGAACAACCACCTCTGGCCGTAATAACAGCTTTGATACGCCTGGGCATTGAGTCAAAGAGAGCTTGGGTGGCGTGTAGAGGTACAGCTGCCCATGCAGCTTCAACACGATATCACAGTTCAAGAGTAGTGAATGGCGTATTGTGACGAGCCAGTTGCTCGGCCACCATTCACCAGACGTTTTCAGTTGGTGAGAGATATGGAGAATGTGCTGGCCAGGGCAGCAGTCGAACATTATCTATATCCAGAAAGGCCCTTACAGGACCTGCAACATGCGGTCGTGCATTATCCTGCTGAAATGTAGAGTTTCGCAGGGATCGAATGAAGAGTAGAGCCACGGGTCGTAACACACCTGAAATGTAACGTCCACTGTTCAAAGTGCTGTCAGTGCGAACAAGAGGTGACCGAGACGAGTAACCAATGGCACCCCATACCATCACGCCGGGTTATACGCCAGTATGGCGATGACGAATACACGCTTCCAATGTGCGTTCACCGCGACGTCGCCGAACACGAATGCGACCATCGTGATGCTGTAAACAGAACCTAGATTCATCCGAAAAAATGACGTTTTGCCATTCGTGCACCCAGGTTTGTCGTTGAGTACACCATCGCAGGCGCTCCTGTCTGTGATGAGCCGCAGCCGCAGCCATGGTCTCCGAGGTGATAGTCCATGCTGCAAACGTCGTCGAACCGTTCGTGCAGATGGTTGTTGTCTTGCAAACGTCCCCATCTGTTGACTCAGGGATCGAGACGTGGCCGCACAAACCGTTACAGCCATGCGGATAAGATGCTTGTCATCTCGACTGCTAATGATAACAGGCCGTTCGGATCCAGCACGGCGTTCCGTATTACCCTCCTGAACACACCGATTCCATATTTTACTAATAGTCATTTGATTCGACCAACGCGAGCAGCAATGTCGCGATACGATAAACAGCAATAGCGATAGGATACAATCCGACCTTTATCAAATTCGGAAACGTGATGGTACCCATTTCTCCTCCTTACACGAGGCATCACAACAACGTTTCACCAGGCAACGCTGATCAACTGCTGTTTGTGTATGCGAAATTGGTTGGAAACTTTCCTCACGTGAGCACGTTGTAGGTATCGCCACCGGCGCCAACCTTGTGTGAATGCTCTGAAAAGCTAGTCATTTGCAAATCACAGCATCTTCTTCCTGTCGGTGAAATTTCGCGTCTGTATCACGTCATCTTCGTGGTGTAGCAATTTTAATGTCCTGTAGTGCATTTTATTGAACTTATGTTCGTTTCAGTGTAAGCAGTAATGAGCTGCTGACAATAACATACAGCTGCTTGTTTACGGCATACTCCTTAAAATTTTGATGTGGTCTGCTCGCATCTTAAATTGATTGAGAAATGCCGAAGTACCTCGTCCCAGAGACAAGTAGTGTACGCCGTCTGGGAGCGACAAGAACGTGTGTCCAAAGCTGCACCTACACGGAGCTTTACCTGCGGTACTCCTGCTTGTAGAAACGTTTCCTTATACTGTTCCAGCGGAGACTTGCTAAAGGGAATAACATTCTCCTCGCTGTCGTGTAATTCAGAATCTGAATTTCAGATTGGCTCCATCAGACGCGCGCTCGTGTAATGGACGGTTTACACCTCGCGGTCGCTAACAGCGCAGACTATACAAGGTGTCATTACGGCGATACTAAATCCCCGGCCTGTGGCCGAGACGACGCGGCTCTCGCCTTTCTGGCCGCCCGCTGCAGTAGTTCCCACGGCACTCCAGACGCGCCGCCACATGAAAGCTGCGACCAGCCGGTCTTGCACCGGCTTGCAGTCGACACACGTCTCCCCTTACGTTGGCTTTCCTCGGCGGAAACTCTAGACAGCAGCGCAGGATTCTATACCCTCAGCCACTGTAGCCGAATTCGTACAAACTATACACTGACTGAATCAAAATTATGTACGCTCCTACAAGGCTTTTTCTCCTACGTTCTCTATCACATTGCTGACCATTAAAATTTCAACACCAAGAGGATAGCAACGACATGTTACATTCCTGTCACCTTTTCGAACTCCAGACTTATGTACTCCAATCGACTATGTCTGCTTTGTTGCTTCCTTCCTCTCCAATCGCCCTGTATCAGTGTTAACAACAGCATTTCCAGCACTTTCCACCCCACTTGAGGAGCGTCCCAAGGTTCCGCTCTCTTCCCTCCAAAATCCAGGCAATAATTATAGGAAACACCTCCAGCACCTTCCGTCTCCTTGTCTTCTACCTCACCTTTTATGACCGTCGCATCCAGCTAACCAACACACTAAAGTACCATGGACTAACCTTTAACCGGTAACTAACGTGGAAACCTCACCTACTAACTATCCAACGGAAGTCCCAAAATAGACTAAAATTACTAAAACTACTAACTGGCCGAACAGCGGGGCTAGAACCCTCCACTGTCCTTCACTAGTAGAAATCCCTAATGTGACCCATCTCTTGCTATGCAAATGTTGCATGGATATCCGCCCCTTGCAAGTTCTGTAAGTCCCACCAGATCCGTGAAAGCCATGCTTTCCGCTTACCTCCTTCACAAGGTTCCTTTATCAACACATTATATTTCCACTGCTCCTCACTCACACTGAACACCTTGGGATAACGAACACCTTCCGTCATCTTGTGTCCAACAATCATATTGCGTCCCTTCTCCTTTCACGCTCTAGCGTGCTGCCGCTCTTCTGTCTACGTATCCCACCAACCCTCCACCTGCACACCCTCCACGTCCTCTCCCTAAGAAATTTCAACTGCCTCCCTACCTCACCCACACCTCCACCCCACCACCACCACCTCCACCCCTCCACCTCCATCCATCCTACCACATCAGAATCAACCACACCTCATCCCCCCCCCCCACAAGGGTTATATCCTCATCCTCTCCCCAAACCACAACACCTCATTTTTCTCTTCCCTCTCATACCTCTGCTCCCTTTTCCTCTGAGATCTACTGGTCGCAATAGCAGCTACCCACTCGCCTTGTCCCCCACAGCCACGACTGTCTCGTCACCATCTCTTACCAGTCATCAGTCCTCATCAACACAATACTATCTCCTCCATACCTACCTTTCTTTTCATCAACAACCTACTATCCCAGGACAGGTCCTTTTCCAGTTTTAGTGAAAGAGTATGGCGATCTGTTTTTGATGGCCCGAGTATATTCTGTTTTTCCAGAGTTTTTTTAAGTGTTTTTTCGAGTGTTTAATGCTCTTACAGTTCTTTTCAAGGGTTTTTAAGTGTTCTGCCAGTCCACACTGATCACTGTTTTTAAACATTTCATGAAGACATTATTGTATTACTGACTGACTGTCTACCTTAAAAAAAATTTAAAACCAATTGTACATGGTAGATGCGTAAGCAATTTTATAAGTTTCCGGCTTTATTTTTCCTGTTCAACGAAAGTGATGTCAGCTCTGTTTTTATTCAATGTACACTCCTGGAAATTGAAATAAGAACACCGTGAATTCATTGTCCCAGGAAGGGGAAACTTTATTGACACATTCCTGTGGTCAGATACATCACATGATCACACTGACAGAACCACAGGCACATAGACACAGGCAACAGAGCATGCACAATGTCGGCACTAGTACAGTGCAGCAATGCAGGCTGCTATTCTCCCATGGAGACGATCATAGAGATGCTGGATGTAGTCCTGTGGAACGGCTTGCCATGCCATTTCCACCTGGCGCCTCAGATGGACCAGCGTTCGTGCTGGACGTGCAGACCGCGTGAGACGACGCTTCATCCAGTCCCAAACATGCTCAATGGGGGACAGATCCGGAGATCTTGCTGGCCAGGGTAGTTGACTTACACCTTCTAGAGCACGTTGGGTGGCACGGGATACATGCGGACGTGCATTGTCCTGTTGGAACAGCAAGTTCCCTTGCCGGTCTAGGAATGGTAGAACGATGGGTTCGATGACGGTTTGGATGTACCGTGCACTATTCAGTGTCCCCTCGACGATCACCAGTGGTGTACGGCCAGTGTAGGAGATCGCTCCCCACACCATGATGCCGGGTGTTGGCCCTGTGTGCCTCGGTCGTATGCAGTCCTGATTGTGGCGCTCACCTGCACGGCGCCAAACACGCATACGACCATCATTGGCACCAAGGCAGAAGCGACTCTCATCGCTGAAGACGACACGTCTCCATTCGTCCCTCCATTCACGCCTGTCGCGACACCACTGGAGGCGGGCTGCACGATGTTGGGGCATGAGCGGAAGACGGCCTAACGGTGTGCGGGACCGTAGCCCAGCTTCATGGAGACGGTTGCGAATGGTCCTCGCCGATACCCCAGGAGCAACAGTGTCCCTAATTTGCTGGGAAGTGGCGGTGCGGTCCCCTACGGCACTGCGTAGGATCCTACGGTCTTGGCGTGCATCCGTGCGTCGCTGCGGTCCGGTCCCAGGTCGACGGGCACGTGCACCTTCCGCCGACCACTGGCGACAACATCGATGTACTGTGGAGACCTCACGCCCCACGTGTTGAGCAATTCGGCGGTACGTCCACCCGGCCTCCCGCATGCCCACTATACGCCCTCGCTCAAAGTCCGTCAACTGCACATACGGTTCACGTCCACGCTGTCGCGGCATGCTACCAGTGTTAAAGACTGCGATGGAGCTCCGTATGCCACGGCAAACTGGCTGACACTGACGGCGGCGGTGCACAAATGCTGCGCAGCTAGCGCCATTCGACGGCCAACACCGCGGTTCCTGGTGTGTCCGCTGTGCCGTGCGTGTGATCATTGCTTGTACAGCCCTCTCGCAGTGTCCGGAGCAAGTATGGTGGGTCTGACACACCGGTGTCAATGTGTTCTTTTTTCTATTTCCAGGAGTGTATTATACTTAGATCGTAAAACTACAGTAGATTACCATAGACCATCAGAAGTGGGCGGTATTTTTCCTAGTAGCCTTAATAAGTGAGGATTATAACTGTATTACCTGTACGTTAGGTGTGTTGCGTTTCTATCAGGCGTTACCTCATTTCCATCGCTTTGTCTGGGTATGCGATCAGTGTCGTACTACATTCCCCTAGAAACTGGAAGCAATAAATCAACTAGAAACTGAGTAAGGATACATAAAGGACCATGTTACTTACGGAACATTTTTGTTCTACATATTTATCCTCCTGTTTGTTACCTGCTTCAAAGTAAACAGTACGTACAGCAAAATTGAAATTGTCAATATTTACTTCAGGTTTTATTTGAAAAATTGTTGATTCATAACGTAAAACACAGGCATGTTTCAGTAAAAATAAAACCTAACCAATACAAATTTATCATATATCGCGCTATAAAATGCAGTTTTCTCCAATGAGATAAAATTTAAAAAAAACTCAAAACAAAAACATATCAAACATCGCTTCAGTACTTCGTCGAGCTTGGATAAAATGTTTCTGTTATTCGTAAACAACTTTCGCACTTATTATTCATAATAAGAAATTCTTGCCATTGATCATGAAGAGGAAGGTATTATCGAGTACAAAATGACAATAATAATAATACATATTTTCTTTATATCTTTGCATTTAAATTGTTCACATCGAAAGTAATCGCTTTGTTACATAAAAGTGCAGGAGTTAAACGATCAACTAACTTCTAAAACTTATAAAACGCATATTATATTTTGTAAGAATTTAAAATACCTGATTTATTACACTGGACGACGTTATCTTCTAACTGCGTGCAAACCAAACAAAGAAAGAAACAAAAAAGAAAGAGAAATCGTCCTATCCCAGTTTCTCTCATGCACTCATATAATTATGATTCTTTTCCTACCAGTGGTGACAATACTACCGATAATCCTACCATTTATTACGTCATTTATGTAGCCTACCGAAACTTACGGATCGTAGTTTTGGTAGAACGCAGCTCTAATTGTACTCTGTATCTATACACTCCCCCCAGGAACCATGGACCTTACCGTTGGTGGGGAGGCTTGCGTGCCTCAGCGATACAGATGGCCGTACCGTAGGTGCAACCACAACGGAGGGGTATCTGTTGAGAGGCCAGACAAACGCGTGGTTCCTGAAGAGGGGCAGCAGCCTTTTCAGTAGTTGCAGGGGCAACAGTCTGGATGATTGACTGATCTGGCCTTGTAACATTAACCAAAACGGCCTTGCTGTGCTGGTACTGCGAACGGCTGAAAGCAAGGGGAAACTACAGCCGTAATTTTTCCCGAGGACATGCAGCTCTACTGTATGATTAAATGATGATGGCGTCCTCTTGGGTAAAATATTCCGGAGGTAAAATAGTCCCCCATTCGGATCTCCGGGCGGGGACTACTCAAGAGGACGTCGTTATCAGGAGAAAGAAAACTGGCGTTCTACGGATCGGAGCGTGGAATGTCAGATCCCTTAATCGGGCAGGTAGGTTAGAAAATTTAAAAAGGGAAATGGATAGGTTAAAGTTAGATATAGTGGGAATTAGTGAAGTTCGGTGGCAGGAGGAACAAGACTTTTGATCAGGTGATTACAGGGTTATAAATACAAAATCAAATAGGGGTAATGCAGGAGTAGGTTTAATAATGAATAAAAAAATAGGAGTGCGGGTTAGCTACTACAAACAGCATAGTGAACGCATTATTGTGGCCAAGATAGACACAAAGCCCATGCCTACTACAGTAGTACAAGTTTATATGCCAACTAGCTCTGCAGATGATGAAGAAATTGATGAAATGTATGACGAGATAAAAGAAGTTATTCAGGTAGTGAAGGGGGACGAAAATTTAATGGTCATGGGTGACTGGAATTCGTCAGTAGGAAAAGGGAGAGAAGGAAACATAGTAGGTGAATATGGATTGGGGGGAAGAAATGAAAGAGGAATCCGCCTTTTAGAATTTTGCACAGAGCATAACTTAATCATAGCTAACACTTGGTTCAAGAATCATAAAAGAAGGTTGTATACCTGGAAGAATCCTGGAGATACTAAAAGGTATCAGATAGATTATATAATGGTAAGACAGAGATTTAGGAACCAGGTTTTAAATTGTAAGACATTTCCAGGGGCAGATGTGGATTCTGACCACAATCTATTGGTAATGAACTGCAGATTGAAACTGAAGAAACTGCAAAAAGGTGGGAATTTAAGGAGATGGGACCTGGATAAACTGAAAGAACCAGAGGTTGTAGAGAGTTTCAGGGAGAGCATAAGGGAACAATTGACAGGAATGGGGGAAAGAAATACAGTAGAAGAAGAATGGGTAGCTCTGAGGGATGAAGTAGTGAAGGCAGCAAACGATCAAGTAGGTAAAAAGACGAGGGCTAATAGAAATCCTTGGGTAACAGAAGAAATATTGAATTTCATTGATGAAAGGAGAAAATATAAAAATGCAGTAAATGAAGCAGGCAAAAAGGAATACAGACGTCTCAAAAATGATATCGACAGGAAGTGAAAATGGCTAAGCAGGGATGGCTAGAGGACAAATGTAAGGATGTAAAGGCTTGTCTCACTAGGGGTAAGATAGATATTGCCTACAGGAAAATTAAAGAGACCTTTGGAGATAAGAGAACCACTTGTATGAATATCAAGAGCTCAGATGGCAACCCAGTTCTAAGCAAAGAAGGGAAGGCAGAAAGGTGGAAGAGGATGTAGATGAAGATGAAATGGGACATAAGATACTGCGTGAAGAGTTTGACAGAGCACTGAAAGACCTGAGTCGAAACAAGGCCCCGGGAGTAGACAACATTCCATTAGAACTACTGATGGCCTTGGGAGAGCCAGTCCTGACAAAACTCTACCATCTGGTGAGCAAGATGTATGAGACAGGCGAAATACCCTCAGACTTCAAGAAGAATATAATAATTCCAATCCCAAAGAAAGCAGGCGTTGACAGATTTGAAAATTACCGAACTATCAGTTTAATAAGTCACAGCTGCAAAATACTAACGCGAAATCTTTACAGACGAATGGAAAAACTAGTAGAAGCGGACCTCGGGGAAGATCAGTTTGGATTCCGTAGAAATGTTGGGACACGTGAGGAGATACTAATTTTACGACTTATCTTAGAAGAAAGATTAAGATAAGGCAAACTTACGTTTCTAGCATTTGTAGACTTAGAGAAAGCTTTTGACAACGTTAACTGGAATACTCTCTTTCAAATTCTGAAGGTGGCAGGGGTAAAATACAGAGAGCGTAAGGCTATTTACAATTTGTACAGAAACCAGATGGCAGTTATAAGAGTCGAGGGGCATGAAAGGGAAGCAGTGGTTGGGAAAGGAGTGAGACAGGGTTGTAGCCTCTCCCCGATGTTATTCAATCTGTATATTGAGCAAGCAGTAAAGGAAACAAAAGAAAAATTCGGAGTAGGTATTAAAATTCATGGAGAAGAAGTAAAAACTTTGAGGGTCGCCGATGACATTGTAATTCTGTCAGAGACAGCAAAGGACTTGGAAGAGCAGTTGAACGCAATGGACAGTGTCTTGAAAGGAGGATATAAGATGAACATCAACAAAAGCAAAACGAGGATAATGGAATGTAGTCAAATTAAATCGGGTGATGCTGAGGGGATTAGTTTAGGAAATGAGACACTTAAAGTAGTAAAGGAGTTTTGCTATTTAGGGAGTAAAATAACTGATGATGGTCGAAGTAGAGATGATATAAAATGTAGACTGGCAATGGCAAGGAAATCGTTTCTGAAGAAGAGAAATTTGTTAACATCGAGTATAGATTTAAGTGTCAGGAAGTCGTTTCTGAAAGTATTTGTATGGAGTGTAGCCATGTATGGAAGTGAAACATGGACGATAACCAGTTTGGACAAGAAGAGAATAGAAGCTTTCGAAATGTGGTGCTACAGAAGAAAGCTGAAGATAAGGTGGGTAGATCACGTAACTAATGAGGAGGTATTGAATAGGTTTGGGGAGAAGAGAAGTTTGTGGCACAACTTGACTAGAAGAAGGAATCGGTTGGTAGGACATGTTTTGAGGCATCAAGGGATCACTAATTTAGCATTGGAGGGCAGCGTGGAGGGTAAAAATCGTAGAGGGAGACCAAGAGATGAATACACTAAGCAGATTCAGAAGGATGTAGGTTGCAGTAGGTACTGGGAGATGAAGAAGCTTGCACAGGATAGAGCAGCATGGAGAGCTGCATCAAACCAGTCTCAGGACTGAAGACCACAACAACAACAACATCTATACACTGGGTATTTCTCACGCAGCAGCCTTCAGTAGTTGGTACACTATGCCACAGATATTCTGAGTACAGGCAGTGTGATCTTTGGTTGTCAGTAGCACCGTCATTGCTAGTAATATTCAGAATTAAGTGAGCGCGAGAGTCAGTTGTCGCTCATGCTACTGAGCGGCCTGGAAATGGCTAACAGAGCACAGAGATGCAGATAGAGGGTGCGTTGAATTTTGGAAATACGATTTTATAAAGCTGGATTTGAGAAGTGTGACGATAGTCAGATAATAATGTCGCTCCATTGTCTGCTTGTGCGTAATTTATGATGTATTAGGAAAAAGCTAAGTTTTAGGGTTTTTGTTTATTGATTCGAGTGAGTTCGATTGTCGAGAGGTGATCAAGTAAATTTACCTGTTCACACAGTTTGCATTCAGAGTTATTGAAGCACCATTACTTTACCATATCGGTAACTCAAAAAAAATGGCTCTGAGCACTATGGGACTTAACATCTATGGTCATCAGTCCCCTAGAACTTAGAACTACTTAAACCTAACTAACCTAAGGACATCACACACATCCATGCCCGAGGCAGGATTCGAACCTGCGACCGTAGCAGTCGCGCGGTTTCGGACTGAGCGCCTTAACCGCGAGACCACCGCGTCCGGCCTATATCGGTAACTAATTTAATGACAGAGTAATATATTTGTTAATAAGAAGTAATTTTTATAAACATGGTTGTGACTGTTAAAGTTTTAGAATTTTGCAATGTAGTGTCTCACCAGACTCTTTTTCATTATTTGGTAAATTGAATCAGTTCAATTTCTTCCACCATCCCCACACAAAGTTTCATTTTGCAGTTGTGTGTTGCTGCATTGCACTGAACGGAACACAGTCATTCGGAGAAGCATAACGTTGCTTAGAATAGCTGCGCGTCCTTGCATTGCACTGCACAAGGCTTTTCTTTGTTTAGCTCGTTTGCTGCTGCGCTGTATTTTAATATTCATCACATTCCAGTAGTACCGAATTTCCGTTGCTACAAGCAAACCTTGAAAATATGTTAGGGACAGTTTAATAAAAACAGAATAAAGTTAAATCATTCATAGTGAAGCATTGCATTCAAAGTTATTATCAAGTTCAGTTTCAGTAAAGTTCCGTTCAGATTCATTTCTTCGTCAGACAGTCTCGTGCTTACAGTGCAGTGTTACATTTGCGTGTGTATCACTTAATGTTTGGAATTTTATTTAGTCAGTATGTATACTAAATTTACAGGGCATTTCCGCATAAGAACATTGGATATCTTTTCTTTCAAATTTGGAATAGTAATTTTATGTAGAAATTTTATTCTGTTAGCTTTGTGTGAACTGCATGTTACTGCACCGCACGATACAGAATTTCGCAGCACAATTTATTTAGCATACAGTTTTACGTTTTCTAATTAGTTTTGGTAAAAATTAATTTGCAATACAGCTGTAAAATTTCAGATCGATTTGGCAGGTTTATTAGAAGGCGTTTCCATATTCACACCACTTGCATTGTTCAAGATCACATTACAGATTCACACAAAGTTAAGTTCACAACAATGAAACTTAATACGTGTTACAAGTGTATCAGGAAGAATACTTGACTAAATTTGTCCGTTATTTGGGGATATACAGGTTCCGAAATTTAGCATCCAGAGATGCCAGCTTTGGCAACAACAGTGGCTCTAACTGGCTGGGTATCAAATCGAACGGAGTATGAATGACAGACGCGGGTACTTCGTTGAACGCTGCTTCGACGCTGCCATAGAGTTAATCAATCTCTTGGCAACCCATGACCTGATGATTTCAGTGGCTGAGAGATCTAGAGAAAAGTGTTGGCCAGAGCCACAGTGGAGCACGCTCTGTACTGAAACAGGTCAGGAGAGCATGGGCAACATAAATGTATCATGGTCAAGTTGTTCACGACGTTCTGAAATGTAGTTCATTGCAATGTATAGTTCTTTGTAAAGTTACTCTTTGACATCATTCTACGGTCAAAGCTAGCTCCAACTACCAGCCTTCACTTACTTCTTAGACAGCTTCATCGCCACATTTAGTTTGCAACTGGTTCTCTTCGAGTAGACAACGCCATTGTAAAATATGCCTAAATGATATGAGATCGGTATTATATTCAGCCTGTGTGCTAATTTCGTGATCTTCTTGATACAGTTTGATATAAATGTAAGTACGTTATTAACTGAAAATTCTGTTCATGGATCACTAAGATGCATATTTATTTTAGTAGGTATAAATTTGCGATCGTGAATTCCTTTGTACATCTTATTTCGCAGTTTCAGTCTGATGATTAAATTTTGAAATGCATAACGCTTAATAAAGAACTGTGCGATCAAGACTTTTCTGTGTTTGAAAGTTTTCCATATCTCAATAGCCGCCTGCCTCTGTTATAACTACTCCAGTCCTATGCCAAGATCTCGGAATGTTACCCATAGTAGTAGGACAACTAAAGGTCATTAATTACTAATTTCAGAGTAATTATAAGTCTGACCCCTTGTCGCTGGTCAAGGCGAGACAGCAACCCTATTTTATACTGCTTGGGTAGTGTGGCAATGCAGAGAATTAATCCGGAAACGTATTGATTAATTTGCTTCTATTGGATCTCGCCAAGCCTGCATCGTTTAGCGAGCACAAGCTTTAACTATCTAACGGTTCCGCATTCTGATGTAAAATATCTGTTCCTCCAGAGCACTTGCACGATCAATAAAAGGCGACAACCGCCTGGGAAACTGGAGTAGGAATAAATAGTTCTCTAAGTGCGCACAGTGAAACACTCTTCCGAGTTTTGTAGTCTTTTCGTTTTTGAAAAGTAACTTCGTTGATGGCGAAGGATCGTGAACTTCCAACTTCAGTGAAACACTTTAAGACACAACGTCCGTCATATACGGACATCGAGTCGCCACCTAAACCCTCTCAGGGCCGCCCGTCGACGCTTCGGATTCACGAGTTCGAAACCGCTGCACGTAGTTCATGTCTCTCGGCCAGTCAGTCTCAGTAGACCCATATTGACCATTTCATTTGCTGTTTCCCGCTCACGCTAACAACATACAGTAATTTCAAAAAACTGCTTCTACATCTATATCCACATCGACACTCCGGAATTCACCTCACGGTGCGTGGCGGAGAATACCCCGAACCGCCGGCCGGGGTGACCGAGCGGTTCTAGGCGCTACAGTCTGGAACCGCCCGACCGCTACGGTCGCAGGTTCGAATCCGGCCACGGGCATGAATGTGTGTGATGTCCTTGGTTAGGTTTAAGTAGTTCGAAGTCTAGGGGACTGATGACCTCAGAAGTTAAGTCCCATAGTGCTCAGAGCCATTTGAACCATTTGATACCCCGAACCGCTACTAGTCATTGCCTTTCCTGTTCCAATCGCAAATAGAATGAGCGGAAAACGACACTCTGTACGCCTCCGTATGAGCCCAAATTTCTTGTGTCTTATCTCCGTCGTCCTTACGAGTTTTCTATGTTGGAGGCAACAGAATCATTCTGCAGTCAGCTTCAAATTCTGGTTCTCTAAATTTTCTCAATAGTGTTCCTCGAAAACAATGTCGCCTTTCCTTAAGAGATTCCCATATGAGTTACGAAAGAATATCCATAACACTTGCGTGTTTTTCGAACCTTCCAGTAAAAAATCTAGCAGCCTGCCTCTGAAATGATTCGAGCTCTTCCTTTAAAATGATCTGGTGAAGATCCAAAACTAGCAGTCAAGAATAGGTCCCCTCTAGGACCCTACATGCGGTCTCCTTTACAGTTGAACCACACATTCCTAGAATTCCCCAATCAACAGAAGTCGACCGTTCATCTTTCATACCACACTCGTCATGTACTCGTTCCATTTCATTTGATACTAACGTCCAAATATTTGAGCCACATGACTGTGTCAAGCAGGACGCGACTAATGCTGTATCCGGACATTACCGGTTTGTTTTTCCTATTCATCCGCATTAACGTTCATTTTTCTACATTTAGTGCTGGCTGCCATTCATCACACGAACTCTAAATTTTGTCTAAGTCATCTTGTATCTGCCTATACCCATTAAACTTCGTCACGTTACCGTACATCATAGTATCATCAGCCAAAATCCGCAGATTGCTACCCATCCTGTCCTCGAAATCATTTATCTTTATAAAGAGTGATAGCGGTCTCATCACACTTCCCTGGGCCACTCTTGACGATAACCTTATCTCTGATGAACACTCGTCATCGAAGACAACATACTGGGTTCTATTACTTAGGAAGTGTTCGAGCCACTCACGTATCTGTGGATTTATTGCATATGCTCGTAACTTCGTAACAGCCTGCAATGGGCACTGTGTTAAACGCTTTCCGGAAATCTAGAAATATGTAATCTTCCTGTTGCCCTTCTCCACTGTTCGCAGTTTATATGTAAGAAACGGGCAAGCTGAGTTTCGCACGAGCGATGGTTTCTAAAACCATGCTGATTCACGGACATAAGCTTCTTGGTCTCATGAAAATTCATTATATTTGACCTGAGAATATGTTGAAGGATTCTGCAGAAAACTGAAGGCAGTAGTATTGGTCTGTAATTTTGCGGGTCGTCCTTTGGCCCTTCTTATACACATGAATCACCTTCGCTTTCTTCCAGTGGCTTGGGACTTTGCGCTAGGCAAGAGACTCGCCCGGGGAAGACCACTCGGCCTTAAGTCAGCCTCTTACGCCTGCGAATCAGCCCGTTTACAAGGATTAGGGGAAGATCAGACCGTTGCCTCTGGGTTGCCTCTCAGGATACGTGTTTCAGCACGCAAAACGGCCAAAGGAAACGGCTCGCAGATGCGGCCAGAAAATGATACGTTACAGTTTAACTCCCAAGAAATCAATTATGGGCACTAATAATTCGAAAATAACAATTCTCAAGCGAGCAGTTAACTACGTCGGCGAATGTTTAAGAGGAGATATGGGTACAGCCTCTGGTACCGGTTTTCCTAAAATTGTTACAGTTAGGGCAAAATGCACCGCACCCAGAATTTAAAAGAAGGTCTGAAGACAGAGCAGCATATCATAAAGTTTGCCATGTTGAGGAGAGACAGAAAGTAGCTATAACGAACTGCTGCACTGAACACTAATGCCTTATTACCTCTCATCTAGATGAGACGTTTGGCCAGTTATTGCAGCCTAATGATTGAGCCATTTATTACTTACACCTGTAAACTTAATGGGGCACTCAACAAAGCTTAAGAGTCATGCTCCTTTATTGCTGGGCTGCGGAAGGCGTGCCCCGTTCACGGCTCGCGACGAAGCGTCGCGATGCAAAGTGATCAATTTGCTGCAATAAACGGCGCTCGGCTGTGCCTGGCGAGGCGAACGTCTGGTGAGGAGGCGCGCCGAGCTGCCTCGTAATAAGCGACTCCTGCTCCGGTCTGAGCGTGGCCCGGGGGCGGCGGCAGCGGCGGCGCACAAGCTGATTACGGCGCTTGTCCTCCGCCAGGGACCTCCACTGTCACGAGATCAGCAGGCTCTTCGCTGATCCCCGCCGCCCCCCTGCCCCACACCACCAGCGCGTCATGTACACAAGAAGCCTTTCCTACTCCGAGGAGGCCATCACAAGGAACCGCGTGGGTGCGAGGTCGCAAAAGGCCAGTCATGTTTACGGCATTCGACGTCCCACTTATTGCCTATAACGCAACCACAATATCGGTTGCTAATGGCAACAAGAGTCAGATGGTTCAAATCGCTCTGAGCACTATGGGACTTAACATCTGAGGTAATCAGTCCCCTAAAACTTTGAACTACTTAAGGAGGTTAGGACGTCAAACGGGACGACTTGGAACAGGAGAGACACCACAGGAATTTTTAATATCCACTGTCTATACTTTTAAAAATAAATTCATAAAACTTTGTCAGAATGACCAGAAAGGATTCAGGATTTACACTTATAGTGGTGGAAGTTCAAAAATATAAGAAAATAATTTATTTTTTAACATTCGTATTTCACCTTTTGTTCACTAACCATTGGCTGCATTTGTTGCTATAGGTACACTTTTCTTCATAAGTAAGGGAGATTCTTCGATGAATTTTGCACAGCATACAAACCATACTTACAGGGGTATGAAACTCTAGAATTTTCCAAATCTATTAAAAACTGTGGTAAAAATTGAGATAATTAGCTATAAAATTTGAGTTTCTTCTAAACATGAAGTTTAAACTGTAACAGCACATTCATTTTTTTAATTAATTAATTAATTTCTAGAGTGTCATACACCTGTAAGTATGGTTTGTATGATGTGCAAAATTCATTAAAGAATCTCTCTTACTTACGAAGAAACGTGTACCTATAGCAACAAACGCAGCCAATAGAAGTAAAAATTATGAACTTTGACATGTAAAAAAAAAAAATATTTTCTTATTTTTTTGAACTTCCACTGCTATGATTGTAAATCCTGAATCCTTCCTGGTCTTTCTGACAAAGATTTATGAGTTTATTCGTAAAAGTATAGATAGTGGAAATTAAAATGTCCTGTTGTGTCTCTCCTGCTCCAAGACGGCCCGTATGACATCCTACCCCCCTTAAACCTAACTAAACGAAGGACATCACACACATCCATGCCCGAGGCAGGATTCGAACCTGCGACCGTAGCAGTCTCACGGTTCCGGACTGAAGCGCCTAGAACCGCTCGGCCACCGCGATCGGCCAATGGCAACAAGGGACGGCACTGGAGGTCCAGCTGTGAGTAGGCCGCCACGGTGGCCGAGCGGTTCTAGGCGCTTCAGTCCGGAACCGCGTGACTGCTACGGTCGCAGATTCGAATCCTGCCTCGGGCATGGATGTGTGTGATGTCCTTAGGTTGGTTAGGTTTAAGTAGTTCTAAGTTCTAGAGGACTGATAACCTCAGATGTTAAGTCCCATAGTGCTCAGAGCCGGCCAGCTGTGAGTACAGCATGAGGCTATAAAGAGTAGTTGAACTGCTTAGTCGACGAGCAACTCGAATCGGTGCTACAGTGCATAATTGTTGATAATAAGAGCAATGGCAACGACAAATAAAGCAAACAACGCATTATATCTACAACAATAGTTGCTGAAGTTGGCATTCCGTCAGAAAGGAACACAACGAATTTCCAGAGTGAGCTGTAAGCATTTCTGCAACATGAGTCAGTGGGATGTGTGGTGTCGTATGCACATGTCTGTTTCTTTGTTGTTGGTTACCGCTTTAAGGCGCAAAATTTCTAATGTCTTAAGCGCCAGTATCATGATGTCAGAAAAAAAAACAAATACTAAATAAAAACCTGAGAAGAAGGTAGAAAACAAATATAAAAGAGAGGCAGCTAAGGACAAGGACGTCCCTAGGAAAAATTCCTCAAATCAAAATGGCGGAGGTCCCCGCGAGGGTATCACATTTGCTTCGCCGTGCCGCTGCAGCGAATAAAAAGTAAGACGCTATAGGCAGAACGCGTGCCATCCGCTAAAGCATCTGACAAAGTGGACAGCAAACATAGACGTAAAAGTAAACAGTTAAAATATGGACACCGGATCAGAAAGCAGTGCACCGTCGAGGGTTAAGAGCAGTAGGCACAGAGTGGGGCAGGGTCGCCACTTAATACATGGCTGTGATTAAAACGACCGTGTTCCATATGCAGCCATGGTAGAATGAGGCCGAGAAGAAGACGATTATGCCATTGGGAGAGGTTTGATGTCCCAGAGGTTGTTCCCTTATAGAGAAGACAATTTTGCACTCTAAATTGATACTACATGCCGACAGACAAAGACAAGAAGATCTTCCAAGGGCACCGAATAACTAGCAGGCCGAGGCAGGAGAACTGCAGTCTTTGGACAAGCATCGTTCGCTGGCACGCCCATCAGACCAGGAACCCATAGGAACACCACACTGGCTCCGTCCACAGTAAGCGAGTGGAGGTGGACTGTGCACAGTGCGCGAAGGTTCTGAAGAGAACTGAGAAAATCTGAGCAGATGACATGATTCGGAAACCCTTGTTGCTGGAAGTACTGGATGATCTGATAAATGGCGTAGAGCTCAACGGTAAAAACTCGAGCACTGGTCAAGAAGCCAGTACTGGAAAGGATCATCAAGTACAGATGCACGCCTGATACCATTACCGGTCTTGGAACCGTCGGTGTAGACGAAGACACTGTCCCCTAACCACGTGTGAAGTGGCAGAAACTCGCTACGAGATACCTGACCAGGAGTAGTGTCCTTAGGAAGCGAATGGAGCCCGAGACACGTACCCAGTACAAAGACAGAGCGGTGAAGAGATCGCACTTATGGGGAACATCGCAAGGGAGTGTAAAGCAAAGCTTTCGAAGCAGCAAACGAAAGCGAACTCCGGGAGGTAACAGGAAAGACAGGCACAGCCCATACTGACGGGAATCGTCAAAGAAAGGAAACATAGGACATCTTACCAGGCATAGAAGACAGACGGCTCACGTAGCAGCTGAGGAGAGCATCCCGCCGGTAGCATAAGGACTCAACAGGACTAGTGTAGAAGGCATCAATGGCTAAAGGTATCCCGCAATGGTGGATGGTGTTAAGACGATGTAAGATAGAGAGACGTGCGGATGAATATACGGTACATCCATATCTCAGTTTCGAACGCATAGGTCACCGGTATAAACGGAGGAGGATGGTTCGATCCGCTCCCCGCGAGGTACCTCATAAAACATGTACAACATTGCGGGAGCGAGTGCAACGAGCTGCCACGTAAGGGACGTGGGAAGACCAACAGTTTCCTATCTAACGTGATACCAAAGAATTTCGTTGTGCCAACGAACGAAAGAAGGAATGGGAAGGGACATATGTCAGACAAGGGCCGCCAAAAGTTCACACAGACAGTGTTCTCAGCGGAAAAGCAGAAGCCATTGTTGATGCTCCATGAGTAAAGATGATCAAGACATCGCTGAAGATGCCAATGAAGTAGACATGTTAGTTGATAGACAGCAATAGATTACCAAGTCATCAACGAAAAGAGAGCCCGAGATACGTGGCGGGAGACAGTCCATAATAGGGTTAATGGCTACAGCAAATGAGACGACGCTGAGCACAGAACCCTGAGGGAGCCCTTCCTCTAGAATAAAAGTGTCCGACAGAGTCGAGCACACTCAAATCTTCAAAACACAGTCTTTTAAAGATTTTCAGATAAAAAGGGGCAGGCGACCCAGAATCCTCACTCACAGATACCCGTCCTCCAGTAGTTGTCTTACGCCTTCTCCCAATCGAAAAATACGGCCACAGTTCGGCACTTCCGCAAAAAGTTGTTCTTAATACGAGTTTACAAGTTGAGGAGATGATCAACTGCTGAGTGGTGCTTACGGAATCCACACTGGGCGTCAGTGAGGAGATTCCGAGACTCAAGCCACCACTCCAGCCGACCATTAATCAAATGTTCCATCACCTTGCAGACGCTAGTCGTGAGTAAAATTGGGCGGTACCTGGAAGGAAGGTGATTGTCCTTACTATTGGTAGGTATAGGAATGACAATGGCCTCACTCCGGCGACTGGGAAATGTGCCATCGGTCCAAGTGCGGTTTATATATGGAGGAGAAAGCTTAGTCCTCCAGAAGATAGGTGTTCCAATATCAGAATGTGAACGCCGTTTGGTCCTGGTGTGGATGATTGGGATGAAGAGAGTGCATGTTTAAGCTCCCTGATAGTAAAAGCAGTATTGTAACATACACGATTCTGGAAGGACAAATATATTGTCATTGCCTCCGTCACCCGTTCCAAAAGAAGGAAGGCAGGATGGTAGAGAGTGGAATTCGAAATGTCTGCAGAATATCGGTCTAAGGTCTTGGAGATTTCAGGGGGGTCTACAATGCCATTGTTCAGTATTTTTAGACCAGGAAACGGGCAATGAACAGTACTTCCTGAAAGGCGACTTAGATTACCCCAAACAACACAAGAGAGAGTAAAACTGTTAAAAGAGCTTTGAAAAGAAAGCCAACTAGCTTTTTTGCTATCCCCGAAAATGTGACGACACTGAGCACGTAGCTATTTGTAAAGGATACAGTTCGCAATCGTGTGATGACGTTTAAAAATGAGAAGAGCTCGTCTCCACGCGGATTGCGTCACGACATGCGTCAATCCACCAGGGGACGGGGGCACGTCGCGGCGAGGAACAAGTGCGAGGTATGGAACATTCCGCAGCAGTAAGAAAAGCGTTTGTAAGGTTCTCTACCTGGTCATCTATGCAGCGGGAATGGTGTTCACTGAAAGTGGCCTGTCAGGAGTAGAACTGCCAGTCAGCTTTGAAAAAGCTGCCAGTTGGTTGAGTGTACAGGTGGGATAGGCATTAGCAAACAAATGACACAGGGAAAATGGCCACTCGAGTGTGTTATGGAGAGAACGGACCCCTTGAGGCGACGAGGAAGCTGAGCTGTACAGATCGGAAGGTCCCAGTGGGAAAAAGAGTGAGTGGAGCCGGAAAGAAATGTAAGTGTACCCGTGTTCAAACAGATTACATTTAGCTGGATGAAGATATCTGCTGGGAAAGAGCCAGTCAGACAAGGGTGTGGAGAGCACCAAAGGGGATGCTGGGTACCGAAGTCGCCGAGCAGCAAAAAGGGAAGACGAAACTGAGCAATAATTTGCAAGATGTCAGCCCTGGTGACAGCTGAACACGAGGGTGAATAGACGTTGCAAATAGAGAATGTGAAAATAGGAAGAGAAGGACGGGCAGCAACAGCTTGAACCTGCGTGTGCAAGAAAATTGTGTGAAATAGACATCGTCTCGAATGATCAATGTGGTTACCTCATGAGCCAGAGTTTCCACCTTATGTGGAAGGTCAAAACGGACTGAAGTGAATTGTGGGAGGTCAAAGCGATCGTGAGGGCGTAATTTTGTTTCCTGGAGGCAGAAAACCACTGGACAGTATGACCGCAAGATCAACTGAAACTCAGCCCTATTGGATCTAACGCCCTGAATGTTCCATTGAAGAACAACCATATCTGATGATAGGTAGGGATTGGTCAAATAAGGGGGCAGTCAGTGCGGTGAATGCTGAGTGCCACAATTCGAACACAAACAAGAACCAGATTCAGAGGATGGAGGATCCTGGTCCATTAGTTCGACAGAGGTGTCGGTATTCGCCTTCGGTTATCCAGAGGACTGGCTGTTGGTGGTGCGTCTCGGGGAAACAGAGGTCGCCCAGGTGAGGGTATCGCGTGGTGACACTATTGCAGAAGAACGTCGAGGTGGAGGAGGAGTAGACTGTTAGCGTTCGCTAGCGCAGGCGAAAGTTTGTTGGTATGGTGTGCACCCACAGCAGTTGAAAATGAAGGTGTGAGCTTGGAGATGGACCATTGCGCAACCGTGGCACTAAAGGGGGGTCCCAAGTCTGCTTAGCCATGTCGTCCATAGGTCGGGGTGTAGCGAGAACTGAACTGTAACTGCCAGAGGGTGGTGTACCCAGATCTCCTGAGCGGCTCTCTTATTGAGGCAGATAAGGGAGTTACGGGAGTTGATACAGTGAGGGGAAGAAGGTTGACGCTCATACGTGGGCCCACGTTGAGGAACGCACAGAGATAAAGAAGAAGAAAAGAAAAAATGGAGACCTCAAACGCCAAAGCGGAGGAATGGTAAGAAAAGAAAGGGTAGGGAAAAAAAAGCTTGGGAGAACAGAACAGTTTTACCTGGAACTTCGGTTTCCTGAAAACAGTATGTGACTCGTCCCAAGGGGAGGGGAAAATGATAGCAGGAGGATAGTCTGCAGCACGGAAAGGGAAGTAGGGAAGGAAAGGCCAAGCGTGGTGGCCGAGCATGTACTCGCCAAAAAGTGATGAGCCCCCTGGGGGAATGCTCGACTGTGCTGACCATGTATATGAGGACTACATAATTGCGATACATACTTCACAAGTGTAAGTGATACTGAAACAGGTGTCGAGCCATGTAGTTCATCGTCCTTGTCGGACAGGGAGCCGCAAATTCCGTCTCCAGGGAAACGTAGTAACAGGCAATCTTTGTCCAAGGAGCGCGTACTAAACTTAATTACGTACATTTAAGATCATTCGTAGCATACCAAAAAAGAATTGTGAACAGATGTCGAATAAGTCTACAACAATACGACTGAGTAGTGCATAAGAAAAATTATAGATATTCAAGGGATGACGAGGCACACTCGTTACAAAAAGATAAGACTTGGTGTTGGAGCGTTTCAGGGAAGCTCTATACAATTTATATTATGTGCATGATAGTGACCTATAACGTTACACACTTCGAATTGCGCGCGACATATATTACTGTGATATCAAGGGAAGCAGTGGCTAGTTGCATAACTTCGGACAGTGCTACAGAACTGGAAGACGTAAGATAACGAAATTTTAAACAAAGCGTCAACTTGATGATGCTCAGCAAACTATGGAATCGACCCAAAAATTTGTAGATAAAAAACTTATCGTTCAGTACGGATTGTTTTTCCAACTCCGACCAGTCGGGATTTGAAGAGGAAACGAATATGAAAAGTACCCTGGAAATTAGAGGTACCAAGAAAGTTATATCAAGATCAACTAACATCAATGCTTTAACGCATTCATATACAATTATGCTGACTGTTAATCTGTATGGTAATGTGACTGCAAAGTTATTTACTGTAGTGCGAGAAGCTAGAGTTCCTCAGCACCCTAAGATTCTTTCTCGTGTTCATGATCTTGCGAGACCAGTAGAGAATATTTACATCACAGCAAGCAAGAGTGGGAAAACGGGCGTTAAGAGAACTACAACTGTGGTATGAGCACTGTCTTTAGCCAATAGATGGTCAAAATAATTTACTTACACTCGATTCTTTGTCTGCGTACGAAAATCATACTCTTTCAGAGCAAGCTGTTTCTCGTGAAAAGTGTATGGCACTGCAGTTCATATCATCTGAAACAACTGTACAAATTCAGCCTCTGGATGTTTGTTTTTCCGTGACTATTAAACACACTACAGCACCATCTGCAGCTACGCCTTAAAGGATAGCCTGTCTCACAATAAGCTCCACGACAGACTGATTAGCATTTGATTGCACGCCATCACATTCCATCAGATCTCATCACCTCGTTACACCAATATCATTCCGTAAGCATTCTTTTAAACTGGATACCTAGCTGAACGTCCTGCACTGTTTGTAACTCCCAAAGAGTTCGCCTTTGATCTTCATGGTGCGAGCCTTTGTGTTCTCTGTGGAGCGCCATTTTACATTCGGTGTTCATGGTACAAGTTGTTTTGAACATTTCTTGAATGTCGACTATGCCCATTTTGTGAAATGTCATAAACACATCCTATAGAACGCTAGGCTCTGCACCTCCCGGACAACCATTTTCTGTGCGCCCCCCCCCCCCCCCTCCTTGATGCCAATGTTGAGTCATTAGTAGATAATATTTTCCCTGTCATAAATGTTCACACAACACTTTCAAATGAGCCTTATTATAGACTGAACTTGCAAACTCACACTCGAGGTGTTCCTTGTCAGAGTACCAAGTTGGTCTCACGAGAGCTTCAGTAGTTATTTCGGCGACCTGTCGTGTGCATTTATGTGGAATAAACAAGCCTAGCACAACGACATGTTTCTGTCAAGGGTGGGAACATCTGAACTTACTTTCTTTGAATGTGATCAATATAACGAATTTAGGGAGCGAGCAGATATAAGATTTGATAGGGTTAGTGGCATAGTGGCACGAGCAAAAGTGGCACTTGCTTGATACTTTAGCGAGTAATATACCCAAAGATTAGATACCTACACTGAGGTGATAAAGTCATGGGATATCAATACGCAAACTTACAAACGACGGTATCATCGCGTACACAAGGTATAAGACGGCAGTGCATTGGCGGAGCTGTCATTTGCTCTCAGTTGACTCATATGAAAAGGCGTCCAACGTGGATTATGGCCAGACGACGGCAATTAACAGACTTTGAATGTGGGAGGGTGATTGGGCGTATATGCATGGGACATTCAATTTCCTAAATCGTTATGGAATTCAATGTTCCGAGATCCACAGTGTCGAGAGTGTGCTGAGAATACCAAATTTCAGGCATTACTTCTCAGCACGTACAAACCTGCGGCCGACGCCATCACTTAACGATCGAAAGCAACGGCGTTTGCGCAGAGTTGTCAGTGCTAACAGACAAACAACACTGCGTGAAATAAAAACAGAAATCAGTGTCGGACGTACAAAGAACTTATCCACTATGATATTGGGGCGAAATTTGGCGTTAATGGACTATAGCAGCCGACGACCTGTAAGTGTGCTTTTGCTGACATCGCGACACTGCCTGCACCGCCTCCCCTATACTGGTGACTATATCGGTTGGACCTTAGACAACAATGACCTGGTCACATGAGTCTCGATTTCACTTGTTATGAGCTGGCGGTAGTGTCTGAGTGAGACACCGACCCCACGAAACCATGGCCCAACTTCGCAACAACGCCATGTGCTAGCTGGTAGTGGATCCATTATGGTTTGGGCTGTGTTTACGTGGATCATGGACTGGAAATCATTATGTTCGGCTACTTGGGGACAAGTTTCAACCATTCATCCACTTCATATTCCCAAACAAAAATGGAACTGTTATGAGTGACAATGCGTTATGTCACAGGGCCACGAATGTTTGCCATTGGTTTGAAGAACATTCTGGACAGTTCGAGCGAATGAGTGTCCATCCAGATCGTCCGACATATATACCATCGAACATTTATGAGACGTAATCGGGAGGCCAGTTCGTGCAAAAGTCCTGCACCAGAAGCACTTTCGCAGTTATGGATGGCTATAGATGCAGCGTGGGTTATTATTACCGCAGGGGGCTTTCAAAGACCTGTTGAGTCCATGCCACGTCGAACTGGTGCGCATCGCCAGCCAAAAGGAGGTCTAGCAAGATATTGGGAGGCGTCCCTTGACTTTTGACATCTCAATGTACTTGCAACTGAGGATCGGTAGGCACAGCTGAGATTACTTCGTTGGACTGAATTTATACAGGGAGTAGACACATGATGTAATAATGACTATGTAATTGTGCGTAAAGGAGAAACGTGGCAGTTGGTTGATGCTGTAATGAATAATGTACTTCAAATAAAATAATTTCAATGCACACGAAATCTCTAACAACGAAGTGTAATCAGTAGCTGTAAAAACACTTCATTGTGAGTTACAGACCAGGAAATATAAGAAAAATGTAATTTAATGCAGATGAATAGGACAAACAATCTTGAAATGTTGTGTCTGACACAGTGAAGTCGAATGATATCTAGGCGTTACGTTGCAAAGAAATATGAAATGGATTCTGCTCGTAAGTACGGTAGTAGGGAAGGCGAACGGACGACTACGGTTTATTTGGAGAATTTCAGTAAAGGAGACTACGTGCAGAACAAAAGTCAGAGCCATTTTTGAGTACTGCTAGAGTGTTTTGGATCCGCATCAGGTAAGTTTAGCAATTCCACAGGCGGGCAGCTAGATATTTTTCTAACCGGTAGGTTCGATCAACACGCGAGTATTACGGAGATGCTTCGTCAATTGAAAGTAGAATTCCTGTCGGGAGGACGCCGTTCTTTTCGCGAAACACTGCGAAGAAAACTTATGAAACCGGCATTTGAAGCTGACTGCGGAACGATTCTACTGCTCTCAATGAACATTTCGCGTAATGACCGCGAAGACGGAATGAGAGAAATTCGGGCTCGGTGAGACGCATATACACAGTCTTCTTTCCCTCTGTGATTTCCCTAGAGGAACAGGAAAGGATATGACTACTAGTGGTACAAGGTAACCTCCACCATGAACCCTACGTTGACTTGTGGAGTGTGTATGTACGTAAATGAAGATGTACAAGTTCTAACGACGGCTGCAGATGGGGGAATATCACTAAAATTTATGGGAATGTCGAGATAAGGATTTGGCCTTCCCAACGACGCGATCAATCAACTGTCTATAGAGGATAAGTGATAAAAGAGTGACTAATAGTAGACAATTTTTGTGAGCATAACAGGTGGGCGGGAGCGTGCGTCTGATGTCGTGTTCCAGGAGAAATGGCTCCAGATGAGTCTGGTGGGGATGCGGGATTTGATGCTAGCACAGCGTCACACGGAGGATTTAGAGCCGCCG
This sequence comes from Schistocerca nitens, assembly GCF_023898315.1. Classification (NCBI taxonomy): domain Eukaryota; kingdom Metazoa; phylum Arthropoda; class Insecta; order Orthoptera; family Acrididae; genus Schistocerca; species Schistocerca nitens. The sequence goes on from NC_064618.1 coordinate 660,938,250, forward strand.
ATGATGTATCAAGAAAACTTTCCTGATGGCGCGGTGGTCACCTCACGCTGAGGAAAAGGGAACTGTTTCGAGGCAGAACTTGATTCGATAATGGAATAATGGGCAGAGTAAATCATTTATTAGTAGCTCATTGTAGTAATATAATGTACAGTCATAGTGTTCAGTTACGCTTAGTTTTCTTGAATCGTTGCGTACATTTCTGAGAGCCACAGCCCCATTTGGTCCAGGAATAACAGATAAAATGGCACATGTATTCAAAGTGACATAATTCTGATGTCTATTGTTAAGGTGTTAGATGATGGGTTACCAGGATATATTATTGTAGCTGCATCAATTATTCAGCACCGAATAATGAATGTATGAGTGTTTTCTTTAATATTTGTACAATTACAATTTGTGTTATCCAAGCTGCATTAGACAAACAGACTGCCAGTTTAGTTTGGCACCAGCAATAAATAAATAACATTTCGGTGACCTCCTTTTCATCGCCGACCGGGGTGGCCGCGTAGTTCTAGGCGCTACAGTCTGGAACCGCGCAACCATTACGGTCGCAGGTTCGAATACTACGGTACGCGGGATTAGCCAAGCGGTCTTAGGCGCTGCAATCATGCACTGTGCGGCTGGTCCCGGCGGAGGTTCGAGCCCTCCCTCGGGCATGGGTGTGTGTGTTCGTCCTTAGGACAATTTAGGTTAAGTAGTGTGTAAGCTTAGGAACTGATGACCTTAGCAGTTAAGTCCCATAAAATATCACAGACATTTGAACATTTGGAATCCTGCCTCGGGCATAGATATGTGTGATGTCCTTAGGTTAGTTAGGTTTAAGTAGTTCTAAGTTCTAGGGGACTGATGACCTCAGAAATTCAGTCCCATAGTACTCAGAGCCATTTTTTGACCTTGTCATCCATTGTTACAGCTATATATACGTAGGCTTTCAGGGCTGATTTCTGTCTCATTAAATTTCTTCTGTGTGTATTGCCGTGTCATCTAGTAAAATACTTTTATTACCATTTGAAATAGTTGGTAGAAGGTTATAATATAAATTGCTTATAAGATAAATTCTGCTGCTGCCTCTTAAGATTTTCCTTTATTAATTTTCTGCACGACTCGTTTCGGGAAACAACTGTCAGGAGTATCTTGTAGTACGTCGTTCATAGGCGTACATTGGCCAAGTGTGAACAGCTGCATCATTTTGGTGCATTTACTGTAACGGATACAAGCGCAGTTTTGTAATTAACGATGTATGTTTTTCTAAGGGTATCGGGGAACTGGGAAATAACTTTTCCTTACAGATTTATTCTTGCTCAGTTTTGCTGAAACTCACACATACGTCACTTGCATATTTGGCGAACCACATTGTACGTTAAAGTAGAAACATCCGATAACGAACACTCACGAAGGTTTTTTTACATGCTGTCGAGCAATATGTGACGATGCAACTCATCCAAAGAATATTCATACTGTTGTTTCGTTGGAGGATATTTTTTGTACGTTATCTGAACCAGGGGTAGTGCCGCATGCTGCCCTAAACAAGTATCAGTGCGACCCAAAAAGCAAGCATCTACCAAAGCCGCCCGGCTAGCCACGGATTAGTGTCGAGGTGGGTGTGCCGTCCAGCCTTTGGATGGTTTTAAGGAAGTTTTCCATCTGCCTCGGCGAATGCGGGCTGGTTCCCTTTATGCCGCTCCAGTTGCACTAAGCCGATCTTCGCGTACGCGTACACCATCTTTACTCTATTCACTGGGGGCCGAACCGGACAATAACCCTGTGTTCGGTGTGGGGCGGTGGTGCGACAGGTGGACTGCTGTTGCCTGTTGTGAGGTTGTGAACCACTGTGGGCTACTGCGGAACGAAGCCTCTCCGTCGTTTCCAGGTCTCCGGTTACAATACACAGTACACAAGCATCTACCACACGATCGCAAAAATGTCCATTAAATTTCCATTATGTAAAGTTACGAAAATAATGAAATCTCATATATGCAATGTCAAATTAATTCCAACTTGCTTTTTTAGAATACAGAATCATAAATTCATAAATACCAAAATTTTTCGCTATTTTAACTATATACTCCGACGGTCCCTTATTAATGCTCAGCGGTTGTTGTTAACAGTAAATACTTCCATTGTGGCCCAGGCAAGCAAAAAGTTTGGGCACCTCTGATATACACCATTATTTGCTTTGACAGGCTAAAGTGTACTTACGGTGTCTCCGGCTCTTCCCTGCCCGCTTGTGTTGGCAATTAATTGTCTTGGACGTAGCCGATTGGGTGACATTACACGGTAGCCAGTGAAAATCGCTCCATCATATAATCGTGGTTATCACAAATATTTGGCTCTTTTGTCGAAATATGGAGCAATTTCCGAGGTGGAGGTTCGGGTGGGAACTAATAGCATAGTTTGAACAAATTAACAAACAACTTCATTTACGAAGCATAGCAAATTACGAACAGGAAATGTTTTTTACTATTCATATCCGACCCATGAGTCGTCGTGTGTCTTCCCGTCATTCACGGTTACTAGTAGCAGAAGGCAACGGTAAATTCGCTGAAACCGCAAGTACATTTACAAGGGCATTTATTTCTAAGAGTGACTTAACACACGAAATAAACGCCTTTGACAATAGGAATTATTTTCCCAAGCGCATAATGCAGAAAGTAAAGAAAGAAGAAATATGTCTGGCAGCAGGAGAAGTGATTTTATAAGAAGCAAAATCTTTGTGCATCAACGATAGAGCAGGTAATATTCTTCGCCTAGGAGGCAGAAAATCCAATATCCAGAGCGCCCACAAGATCCAGAATGTGGTAGGTTCTATCCGGATACAGCAGCAGCTCTCAACATTGCAGGTGTATATGAGGTATACGTTTCAAAAGAATTAGGGGAACACGTGAATCAATTTCGGATATGTTAAATCTGTTCTGATACAGGTGGTATCTGTGGTCTAACTACAGAGCCTGATCTGTTCGCTTTCAGTATATGCATCAGCCAGAGTCATTCACCATGTATTGGTTGTGTCATGGATTAGTGTCAGGTGACTCCTAATAAGGAACTGAGTACCGGCGTCCCAGTGTTATCTAGTTAGGTACAAAGACGGCAATAGTCTTTTGTGGACGTTGTATTCAGCCAAGCACAAGTTTTGTGGCATCTTGATGCAATGGAAGTTGCAAGGCTCGTCTGTTTCCTCCGAAAAGATTGGACTTACCGTCGTGTTGCTGTAGATGCCAACGTCTCTCCATCTGTCATCCACGTCACTCCACGAAAATTTTTCCAGGCTATAGTTGGTGCCAAAAGTCAATACAACATGAGTCTATGTGATCGCCGTAAGCTTATTGGCACCAGTGCATACTAATTTAAGTTATATAATACAGCACTGAAGATGGTCACTCAGTGACAGAAAATCGATTTTGCGATAATAAACAAAAATATACGACCAATGCTGTCTCTCTTTTCAAGTATAAAGCGCTGCTGCTATGACTAATTGGTACTTTTCTTGTTTTAGTCAGTTATTAGTAAAAAATTAAAAGAAAGTGTTACAATCGAGACCAAACAAATACGGAGAAATATCGGTTACTCAGATCTAAAACACCCGTATCTATTTTAACCAGTCGGTTTTACCCATCACCACGACGCACCAATGGCTGACGATTAACAGTATCACTGTTGTAATAGCATCACCGTCGTTTTCACCCCACATTACAGCTCTGAAAAATACGTTTAGAAACGAGGTTAGGACAGGAAATATTAATAACATGAAGCAACATCATATCATGTTTTGAATCAAATGTAATTAGTCTACATAGCACAAAAATATCACATTCTGCTATTGTGGAGACAGCTACAGCGACAAGAGACAAGTGATAAAAGAAGGAGTAAGTCGAAGAGTCTCAAATATTTTCAGACAAAAACACAACAAAAGACTTACAGAGACTATAATGTTTTAATGTTCATAGAGCTGGAGGCTTTGAGAGGCTGTGGATTTATTTTTTTCAATTTTTTATATCCCATTATAAAATGCACAATATTGTCCTATTTTATTTACAATAAAAATCTAAGAATTTCGACGCCGGTGATCTTACGGCCCAATAAGGAGCACAATATACTGAAGCTACCACTCATCGACGAAATTATTTTATGTAGTGAGGAACGCCGAAGCGTCGGATATTTTATGATTTTAACTTTTAGTATGATGGCACGGCAACACACTCAGAAGCATTTTAGTGAGATTCTTACAAGGAAAATGTAAATGTTGCATGATACTGTTGGCTAAGAAATTTCACTGAACAGTTTCAGCCATACAGTAGAAAAGGTGTTTTTCCCCCACGCACATTAATGCCTCTCCTTTGGATACAGAGGAATGTGTCATAAGAGTATTTGTGGAGTGTAAGTTTAATTTAGTGCTATGTTTATGTTGCGTCATGATGATGAGCGAAGTGAGCACCAAGGTGGCTGCCGAGCCTAACGCTCCATCTGATGGACGAATCACCATCAATAGTGGGAAACATCCTTACTTCATGAGATTAAGTGGAGAGATTTGTAATTTAATCCATAACATTAGCGCAAAGACTGGTGCTCAGGAAGTTTACGCTTTCATCTACCCTGCACCTCCCGCCTCAGTTGTGATGTGAGACCTGCCTCAGTATTGGCTGTTAGAATTTCAGCCCCACCAAGATTCGAACTGTCGTACCTCCGAGTCAAGCGCTACCGCACCAGCGAGCGTTAGCATCCTCAGCTACGGAGGCGGGCAGAGATTCTTTCAGCTGTGCACCACTACGCTTGTTCTGGCAATCTAGGTATAATTTTCTGACCTAATAATGCTGAAATTTCACCGTTTCAGCAGATTTTTGTGTTTCGTTAAAACTGGTTTTACTTCGTTTGTTGTTTATACGTCCTCAGATTATTTGGGATGACGCTACACAATTTATTTTAATAACATATTGAGACATACTTAAAACCTAGCAGACAGGATGATCTATAATTAATTACGGGTCTATTTCATTCGAAAAATAATATTACACCCATACATTCTGGCAGGTTAAAACTGCGTGCCGGATCACAAATGAACAGTATGTATTACTTGAAAGGTATGTTTTCTGTAGTTTTTACACAAATTGGCTTTTGTTATCTCCTTCATTATATAGAGACGTTGACTCAGTTTTTCAGACAGATCAGTGGGAATGCACAAATAATGTTATGTAAATCTTGGTCTTGATGACAACCGAAAGCGTATGTGTGTAGTGTGTGCACTGAGTGAACTGTGTGCAGGGACTGCTAACTCTACAGACCGAACTGAAAGCTGGATTTTTCTAAGGAGTGACATGTCGGTAGCGCGAGAGGGACAAAGGTTCTTCTTTTTTGTAAGGGAGTCCCGGCAGGTAGCGGTACACGCACGATGGGGGCTGTAAATCCGACCGGTGAACAGATTCACTTTTCGAGTCGCGGCGAACGCTACAGAACGATACAGGAATTGAAATTATAAAGAATGTAGCAACCAGTCGCGGAAACATAATTTATTTTTCTTGTAGCAAATCGATTTCGACTGATATCAGTCATCATCGTTACATTTTTCTAACTGATACATGTCATGTATCTGTTAGAAAAATGTACCGATGATGAGTGATTTGTATTTAACTTGTAACTTTTATTGGATAATATGTTTACTTAATTTGATGTCGCTTACTGATTATTAGGATGTCGTAGAATAATAATGAAACAGATAGAGTATTCAATTCAGTATTGCCAAGACTTCCTCGATTGCAACACTTTTGAATTTTAAATGACATGTTTGTTCCTTGGTACATGACGATGTTGTATCTCGGGACACGTTTTGACGTTTTTTATAAAAACTTTACCATTCTGGAGTAATTTTTGTAATTTGAGAAAAAAGACAGCAGCCAGCACATTTCAAGTGAATGCTGTCATTTAAAAATGTAATAGGAGAAAATATTAAACCTCTACTACAAAGCTGGCTAAAGACGAGAGTCTGGAAAGCGTTCCAAAGAACAACACTTTCCTACAAATTAACAAAGTGAAACAAATCGTCTGTTATTATTACAATTGTGACTGTGCCAAGTTTTCATTTAGAACTGAATTACGTATTGATTTTTAAAGAATGGGTTTACATAACAATTTAATTACTTCCTAATTACTTTACTGATTTTATCACAATCACATTTTCTCTGCCCTTATGTGCTGTGAAATCTGTTGCACACCAAATTTTTTAGGTGCATGTTTATTGATATCCGCTCCAAGAACTGTTGGCAAGAGAATGTCACTAGAATATTCTGATGGAAATAAATCTGCATCACAGAAAATGAGACACAGGCCTAAAATTATTTTAACGTGACACAAAAGTGAATATAAAGTTTATAACCAATTTTAAATACTATTGGATATATCAGCAGCCACTCAAGAAGTACGAGAAATAAAGTTGACCATAGGATCGAAATCGTTACTAACCCCGGTATCGGTCATTTCGGTATGTGGTATCCCATTCTATCACGTTACAGTGCGTTCCAGGAAGTATCAAAAGTGTGTACACTCAGATGCGGTGTGAATGATTCGTTTTGATAATGTCAAACAATTCATTCGCGCCCCATTATGAATTGCCGCAACGTTACACTCACTGCACGCTCTACAAATCATATCCTTTCGTCTTAAAACCTGTCAGCAACAATCCGTAGTGAAGTAAAAAACTAAAACATACCTGTTTTAAAAGTAATTACAAGTACTACTCAAATAATAATTGGGTTGACGGATATTAAAAAGATAGGACATCTTTGTCACTCCACAATATACTTTCACATGTTACTGGAAAATGGTGTGTTCAAGATGGAAAATACAAGTACTAACCCCATCCACAATTAATAACCTCAGTTTTCAATAAAAGTTGAAAGCAAAGCGCATTTGTTCAATAACGAGAACACTGAAATAGCTACAATTCACATAATTCCTGCTATGCGTGTCTAATTCCTAATTCTGGCCGGAGATATGACAATAGCTCTCAGTAAGTCTTTAAAGATTACATTTCTGTGAATGGCAAGTGCTATTCGCAGATCAAAACGCTATTTACCAATCACAGACACAGTGTTACTTGCTAATACTGGCTACACTGAATAACAACTCCCATTCCACCAAAGTGTTTCGTGGCTCTGTCTATAGTTCAAGTAAGAACGTATTTACAGTAATACTTCGACAATCATTATCATGGGCTCATTCTGTACAGTTTATTCGAAGGAAATTTAGTTGTGATATAACTGACACACATTTTACTTCACTTCTCAGTAACTGAAATATTTTTAAAAAAAGTGATTTAATCGGATCCTATTTTCTTGGAGTGCAATTTAAGTAACATCAATTATTACGTCTTCTTAATAACGATGAGGTCCTTAAATTAAGATAACTTCCAAATTATTTCACATTATGTCGAATCAAATACATTTCTGCAGTCTGGAAGCATAGTGTTGCAAGTGAATATAGATCAGTTTTCTACCATAAGTTTGTTAACAGATTCGAAACTATTTGAGCACAAAGTACTATTAAATTTTAACCTTCAAGTAGTTCTGTAAAATAAAAATTTCCCGGCAAACTAATTACACCATAGGTATGAGAAGACCGTAATTTACGGTCTGAATGATAAATATTTCGAAAATCTTGCGTGTGAAATAATTTTGATGTTCTTGGGATACTATTGTGGAAATTAAATAGCAAAAAGGAAAGAATTAGCATTTGTTTCCCCTAAGAGTGATACCGTAACAACTTCGCTACTTTTCAACGGTACTGCGATTACTGCTAGAATACATTTCGGCGGTACTGCCGTTACTGCTGGAATTATGAGCTACGTTGAATCTTTGTCAACTGGACAGGAAAAAATTAGTCCTTCTCTTTCCTAACTTCAAACATTAATCCAAAAACACGTGTGAGCGTCTTTAATATACCGATCACGCATTGAGTTGGAATACTGTTATCCTTTCGTGAATAATTGTGTCGATTCTCTGTAACAAATTAAATTTGAGTGCAGAACCTACACTGCAACGCGTCAACTATCATATGTGACAGTGCCCTTCCACATGAGATACCAAAGCATTTCCCAGAACCTGACTGAAATTTCTAGTAACTCATCAGCTGCTTGTTTCTTTTTGAAGTCTGAGTGTCCCATACCGAAACAGTAGTCGCTGGTAACAAGGCAGGTAACCAATATTGCCGTTATAGGGTAGATGTTGGTATTGTGTTACTCCAGCCTCCTGTAAAAGATGTGTCATGTATGTATCAGTGTCATATGAGTGACTGCAATGTGTATCGTGAGGGAGAGTTGCGATAGTGGTTTTACGAAGTAATACTATAAGATGAAAAGGGAGATAAAAGGGTCCTACCTTCTTCATAGTACTGCTGTTCGATTAAGATTATTCATGAAAAGTTGCAGGCACTGTCACTCAGTAAGGGTTCCATAACGATATCCATAGTGTCCTACAACTAAATACACAGCTGATATCTTCAATAGGCTTGTAAAATTTGAAAGTGCCTTACAGCACGTAACACATAAAGCCACTGTAGCAAGACGTTCACCAAAACACCACGTGCAATGTTGTGATTAAAACGTCCCGCACCTGTCCATTTAATCCAACTCCTAAGCAGACTGCCTCTATCCTGAAATAATATATCTCATCGTATGTTAGATAATATCTGTCTTTAGGAATGACTGACTGAGATCGCTGATATGGAACTGAAGCACACTTCAGCCAAGCACACTTGAGTCACATACAAACTTAACACACAAGTGAGATACGTAAGCAGATGAAATACTATTTAGCAAGAGCTGTTATAACCTCTGGAAATTTGGATAGGCAGTGCAAGTCTGTTATGCGGAAAAATCGTTTCAGCAAGCGAGTTAATTTGATGCGTATTGGCTTATTAATATTACCAATTTAGATCTGTTGGATTTCAGAATGTCATTGGTGAAAAACTTCAGTTTTTAATTACAGCAATCAACAAGCAAATAAATGATCCCTGATTGGGATAAAATTAATGTCAGCACTAAAGAACGAGTGATGACCTGGCTTTAAGGTGTCTGTACGGAGTTTTGATTCCAAGTCGTATTTCATAGATTATAAAGGTTTCAGCACAAACGGTTACATCAACACGCTTCGTTATGATATATCTACAAAAAATTCGGGCATTTGAAATAGCCCTTTACAGCATAGAACGTAAATTTAGTCTGAGGTGTTAATGGAGAGAAACTGTTGAATGGTAAATTGTAGACTGAGTTGAATTCACTAATGCACTTTAATAATTATTATCGATGAGAATTCATTATAACAACTCGCAGAAATGTAGCGTCGGTTCACAAACGGCAATGTAATTGCAGAGATGTGCGTGCTGCAGCTCCCTACCAGAGACGACCGTTGTTGGATCTCTGATGTCGATGCTCCATTGTCTCGTTGTTCGCAGACCCGTCGAAATACTCCGTACCGAGACTAACTTTTCCTGCTTAAAAAGGAATGGACAGGCCGATCGAGTAAATTTAATATTAGGTACTGTAACCTCCCCCTCACTTATCGACCTCAATGACAGTGAAAAATTAAACCGCGTGTAACTAATGGAAATTTGAGAAAAGCAAACGTCATCGAAGTTAATTTGTCGGTAAAGAGGGAGGAAAGGGTTACATCTAAATGAAAGGAAAAATGCAAATGAAATTGGTGGAAATTAATTTTGAAAAGGGTAAAATTAATAAAGAAAGTAAATGTGCGGTCGTTACGTTAACAATTAATTGGCGTTAATTAGATATTTGGGATTTGGGGGAAATTACGGTCGCCAGTCCTATGGACAACTACTATAATAACTGAAAATGAAAGATTAATGCACATATAATTAGCACTGAAAGCGTGGCAACTGAAGGTTGACACGTGTTGTGTGAAAACTGAATGTTTGTCAGAAGTAATAAATTTCGCTACACTCTGACTTAATTTAGCAAAAGAATTAATAAAATCGGAAAATTTAAAGTTAATTTAGTGACTGAGATTAATAGTGAACTTTGTTTCTGAAGCATATCGAAATTCAGTAAAATACAGTTAGTCTTGGGCTACCTCAACAATCATTTCAAAAGCTACTTAAATCTACGCAATTTAGAAGTAAGAGATTTAACTTTGAACTTGAATTAAATGATTCTGAACAATTAACAATAGTAAAATTTAGTACGTACCAAGCTGAGCTGCAGTCACAGGTAAGCTAAAATATGCTAACAAAGCTCGCAATCTTAATTTGTGCTTCTGTAATCTAAGTATTGTAGCCAGCTATGAAAACTTTAACTGAACTTTGAAATTAAAGTAGTAAAATGGAATTATATTACTTTAATGCTCGCGTTTGAATTTCAACGACACTCGGGTTCATTCCAGAAAAGGAAGGGACTCTACTTGGTAATGCAATTGGGGCAATGATCTACAAAGGTTCATGCTAAGTTACTGTACTTTTGTGATGCAATAGTTTTAAAAGCTGAGGTCTGCCATACAGTTCTAAAACTTTACGTGCTTCCAGTCTTCCTTGTTGGTTGATTGAAGGTTTAAGGCCGTCGATCGAGGAGGTGGGACAGTCACTCCTTGTCGGCCGTCGCTGTTGCAGAAGCTGGATGTTGGCGCGCCTCTTTCTCGACACGGTCACTAGGCGAAACGGGCTCTTGATGTGCACCAGCTAATGCTTCCCGTCCGCGACACCGTGTCAGAAAGTATCATAGCAAGTCGAGCGCAATTACATGCTGCCAAACCCCTAAAGCGCGGCTACTCTCGGGAGCGTCACACAACACACCTGCTGTACCGCACTACTCCAGCCAGACTGTCCCTGCTCTGCCCGCGCTACACCGGCCGAGTTCACACTACCAAAGATCCTAAACACTTCGGTTCTCCACACGACCTATCGATGTATTCGTTCGATAGCATAGTTTTCCCTAGGCAAGACCCAGCGTAGAAGTACAGATGGTTCAAATGGCTCTGAGCACTATGGGACTTAACATCTGAGGTCATCAATCCCTTAGAACTTAGAACTGCTTAAACCTAACTAACCTAAGGACATCACACACATCCATGCCCGAGGCAGGATTCGAACCTGCGATCGTAGCGGTCGCGCGGTTCCAGACTGAAGCGCCTAGAACCGCTCGGCCACACGGGCCGGCGTAAAAATACAAATAGTATTTACAAAACAAACCAATTATACATCCACATAAAAGCATAAATATATATATATACAAATAGTAAAACAATTACAATATATAAAGACACAGAAATGTCATATCTTCAGGTAACAAAATAAGGAAAAAAATTTTGCAGTGCAGTAGATGGAAATAGGAGGGCAGAATTAAATTGTTTAGGAACTCGGCTCTGACATGAGTTTCGGATACAGTTTTGAGCATACGGAACCAGTCCATACACAGTCCACGGTCTGATATCAAGGTAGTCCGTCTCACTCGTAGTGTTCAGCTTTACTGGTAAATGCAAGTAGCATAACCCATTTCACTCCTCAACTGTCTCTTTGTAGCAGTTTCCAAAGATATTAAGTTTTCTAATAGGACGAAGCTCCTCGAGTTACAACTAAATTACGTAATAAATGGAAACAACACTAAACAATAAATAATAATATTTATCTTGAATAATACGTTACATTACATCTGTGCAAACAAAATTATTATAAACCAAAAGAAGCAACGTTAACAGGGAAAGGAAAAAAATACCAAAAAATTGTACATACTTCATTTATGTTTTATAGAACGACAACGATCAGTAGTAGCAGGTTACAATATAATAGCATAAGCCAAGTAAGCCCGTTGCACGGAGAAGAAGAAATGATTAGCCCTCTCATAATCAAGATGGACACAGAGCTTGATACTGCCTCCATCCAGCTACTTAATGGACAGCGGTTTTAAATTTAACCCAGGACATAATTTCTGAAACCTTGTTGTAAGGACGCTTTGGTCACCAAACGCCCCTTCCGTTACTTGCCAAACACCGGGTACGCACTCTTCCACAGTGGACAAAATACGAGCTTACGGAAAGGGTCCATTTTTGTTACCAGACTGAGGGCTTAATAACAATTTCTCGGTAATTCCAAATCTGCTACTCATTAGTACTTAAGTCTTTCCTTACTCTCAGTCCACATACTGTGTTTAGTAGACTGTTCATTTTAGTAAGCAGATCCTGTTTTTCTTCCGCATTTAACAGAGAAATTCAATGTCTTCTGTAAATCTTGTCAAGAACGTCCTTTCAACATGAATTTTTTCAATTTACTTCAGTGTTTATTCAGTATCTAGGTATAACAGCAGAGGAAAACGATTACTTTCTTGGTATTCCACACTTCTTGTTCCCTCTTGGTTCTTGTATGCAATGTATGCGAATCGTCCTACTCCACGAATGTGTAGCGGATGCATCTTTTTTCTGATCATTTCGAACATCTCGCATCACATTAGGCAATCTAGCTATTTTTCAGCTTCAGCAGATACGATGACATCGTCTTGATTTTTCCTAAGTATTCTTCCCATTCATATTATTAAACCTAAAGGAATGTAAAACATTTTAGAGTTTCACACCTGGTACCTAAAAAGTACAACAGATATTAAACAATTTAAAGTTGATGGGAAAGCATGAATTACAGGTTCGTGAATGTGGCTGCTCTTTCGGTATTTATTTCATTACCTTTCATTGAAAGAGCACTCTCATCTAAACTTTTTCGATGTTTCTATCTCGGGAAGAGTTCAGAAAGTAACATCCGGTAACGGATCCAGCAGGCTGCAAAGTTCTTGCAATCTCGGTCCCTCCCGTCTAGCTTCACATATCAGGGAAGGAACTCTTGCTACATGGACGTGTCCAGAAAACCTCACTACACTCACTCCTTGCGGGACTACATCCTACCCGTCTAAAATGAAGCAACGAATACTTAGAATGAAATACTGTTGCCGCGTCTGCTCCCTTTATTGAGAAATACCTTAGGTACACTGCGTCTGCGGAAGCTGGCACTGCAAGCAATATAACATAACTTTTGGAATTTTTATTGAAGTTTCGGTGAAGTTCGTGGCATGCTTTCCTTCTTCTTGAAGCAACATATGATGTAGCTCTTTACTGATATCTTTCCAAGAGCAATCTCCTCCATCTTCTTATAAACTTGAAAAAAAAAAAAAAAAACTGGAAAGAGATCGTACGTGGGGGAGTTCCTTTGGCCACTCGTTGAATACGCAGCCTATGCTATTTACACTCGCATCTACATTTTACCCCACAAGTTTTTTACAGTACATGGAGGAGGGTACTTCGGGTGTCAGAAACACTTCCATCTTTTCCTGTTGCGTTCGCGTGTGGTATGCTGGAGAAACGACTGTAGTAGTGTTCCATTGCTTCTTAGTCGTCAATTTTTTCGACATGTCTGATGTTGCCTTCCACTTTTTCTAATCAGATGCCAATTTCTTCATCACTAAATAACTATTACACCCAACGTCTTCTGTACTTTACTTTCTTTCACATATTGCACTATTTTTTCCACTAAAGCTACTTACAGAGCCAAGTTACATTGAAAGCCTTACCAGATGTTCCATTAACCTGTCCCTTCTTTCAGTAAGGGTTTTCCATCAACTTATTAACTGGCATACTCTTGTAGAACTTCTTCATTTCGTACATTATCTGTCCCCTTAACTCCTAATAGTCTTCTGTACCATCCTGCTTCAGACGTTTCCAGTTCCTTCTTCTCAGTATTGTGGATGGTCCATTTAGTCCTTCATTTGAGTTCGAATTTATTAGATCTTCTTGTTATCGTCTTCTCACAAGATGTGTTTGGGGAAAGTACTACGTCGCCTCAAACGTGGAACGTGCACTTTCACAGTTTCCGCAGTAAAATTCTCCGTGATGCACGACGCACCTATTATAACATCTGCCAGTGGAGTTTGATCGACATCTTCTCAATAACAGCTCACGCCATCTCCACTTAATCGGAGGGCTACACGATTTTCTTTTGGATTCATTACCGGCATGCTACGGTACTGTGGCGCTCGGATTTAAGTGTGTGCCAGGACTGCACACAAGAATCCAGCAAACTACAAAAAATCTAAACACGTAACATTACGTTTTCCAAGTTATAAGTTAAAATTTTATGACTAATCCTCTATTTACGCCTAAATCACTCATTTAAATTCAAAACTAAATTGAATGTCATATAAAAATTACGTCTCTAAATGGGTATCAAAACTTTCACTGATCCCACATTATGATACTGCGACCCTTATGATAAGTTAGAAAATAATCACTGCATCAAAATAAATGGTAATGTAAATGGAAACACCTTTCTCCTGCTCCAAGGCGTTTCAGTTTATAAAATGATTATTTATCGCTGTCTAGCGATGACATCATAGGCAAAGCTGACAAACAGAAAGGTAAAGAAACTCGCGGCTTTACTGTAGATGAAAAAAAAATGTAAATAATGTAGAAAGACAAACAGTACCGAACGTCAATAGCATGAAAGCTGTGACCTGTTAAAATCCAGAAGATTGTGAGGCAAAATACGCACAAACTTCAGTGTTACAATTTGTAAGTGCATGACTAAGCCAGTGCCGTACGACTGCAAAAGGAACTTGAAAAACTCGCTCTTCGCTCATTTGCTGTAGCTTAGGTGGTTTTTGTAGTCTACTTTGAGATTTTTTCCGAGCCTGAGAGACCACAAGTGTCTTACATAAAACCGTTCGTCTCGACTTGCCCCTACACCACTGTGGTACGTTGTAAACAGTTATCGTTTACACCCTGTATATTGTATCGTTATATTGTACCTCTGAGTTTATACCCTTCTATAGTTCAGATCGTCCTGGCAGACGTGTAGGAATGTGTTAGTAGGTTCCTTCAGTCATAAGCTCTGTGTATAAATCTGAGGCGTTTTTGATTATTCTTCTGGAGTGGTGGATTCAGATATATTTGAAGCGCTGTGTTACGTTTGTCCTTGGTATTACTGCAGGGATGCTCTTGCTTGTGTTGTCTGTTGGTTAGTAGAATGGTCCTACCTGTCTCTCGCTTCCCTGGTTGCTGACTGATTAACTGCTACGTCTTGCGTTAAGACCGTTCAAGAACGTTTCCTGGAGCTCATAAGCAGTGGACGTACTTTACAATGTGCTCTCACTGTAATTTACGAGTATGTACTCTACTCACACCGAATATAAATTTGGACTCACAGGGTACATTACAATCAGACAACCACGAAATACTTCAGGACAGAACATATACACCACAACACTTGACAGGCTAAATATTACTTGATATGCCACGCCTCTTCGGAAAAAATCAGTTACGTACAGAAAACCTCCAAATTGAGCGAATGTATTTATTCAATATCTGGCAGCTAGTTTATCTCCTTACACCTGACTGCTACGATACACGTGAAACACAGATACACCCACATCCACACTTACAAAACACAGAAAACAACAAAACATATAATACAATGAAGTACTCAACATACAATGGGTGATAAAAAGATTCCGTTTGAGGGATGTGATGCAGCGTATATGCAGCGTAGCGCGACTCACGATTTGCGTATATAAGCACCGACATGTGGGTAAGGGATCAGAGTGATATTCACGTGTTTCTGACATGCGTGCAGGAAAAAACGGTGACGAGAGGTGTGGCCAAGCTATTGCCAACTGGGTCCAAGCAGGGCCAACTACTTGTTATTCTTTTCTTGGCCGACGAAGGACAAACAGCATTTGACATCAAACGGAAAGTCAATAAAGTGCATGGGACAGCATGTCTGTCGATGTCCACCGTTGAGGAATGGTGTGCCAAGGCATGCTGATGCTTCATGCCGGCCGGAGTGGCCGTGCGGTTCTAGGTGCTACAGTCTGGAGCCGAGCGACCGCTACGGTCGCAGGTTCGAATCCTGTCTCGGGCATGGATGTGTGTGATGTCCTTAGGTTACTTAGGTTTAATTAGTTCTAAGTTCTAGGCGACTGATGACCTCACAAGCTAAGTCGCATAGTGCTCAGAGCCATTTGGACCATTTTTTTGCTGCTTCATGATAACGCACGTCTCAATATTGCAAATGACGTAATGCACAGGTTACGTCCAGTGAAGTAGAAGACACTCAAGCATACGCCCTATAGCCCTGATCTCTCCCCACGCCATTATCACGCCTTCGGTGTACGAAAAGACAGCGTGAAGGGTCGACGATTCCGATTAGACAAGGATGCGTAGCAGGCAGTTACGGACTTCTTCAAGCAACAGGACACATTATTTTGCCAAACGGGTACCGGTATCTTCAAACTGATGCGCCGGTGGTATGATTGCCTCACTACTTATGGCGATTTTGCCTGACTGCCATGCCGATTTTGGACTGTACGGCCTTCGAACGGAATCTTTTCTATCACCCCTTGCATTATTTTTTCTGCTGTAGTGATAATTGCTGTCAGTCGACAGTAAGGTGGGGAAGCAGGTATATGGGAGAGTTTCTGAGACACGGTTCCTGGAATTATTATACAGAGAATAAGTATGCAAAACAGGTTTGCTGACGTGTGTTGGTCAACCAGTGCAGCTAAAGTTCAGATCAATCGTAATAGCGAAGTTGGCCGTGCGGTTCTAGGCGCTTCAGTCTGGAACCACGTGACCGCTACGGTCGCAGGTTCGAATCCTGCCTCGGGCATGGATGTGTGTGATGTCCTTAGGTTAGTTAGGTTTAA
Source organism: Schistocerca nitens (assembly GCF_023898315.1). Classification (NCBI taxonomy): domain Eukaryota; kingdom Metazoa; phylum Arthropoda; class Insecta; order Orthoptera; family Acrididae; genus Schistocerca; species Schistocerca nitens. The sequence goes on from NC_064618.1 coordinate 660,954,922, forward strand.
GTAGTTCTAAGTTCTAGGGGACTGATGACCACAGATGTTAAGTCCCATAGTGCTCAGACCCATTTAATAGCGAAGTGTCACTTATTGTGCGGACCAATAACATACGACGATATGAATCCTAATTGGAGTTAGATTAACCGTAATACTGATTAGTACTTGATTGAAGGGAAAGTTAATAGCACCTCTCCATGTGCAGTCAAATGGCCCTTAATCTCAATCTGTACCGCTCTCAAAACGTATTTAAATAAATAATTCCTGTAATTTCAAGGTGTGACAGTAAAGAAGGAAGAAGATAGTACTCGGTGGTTTAATCCTGAGGTAAACACAAATCCGATTTTATCACCTGACTGTGAAATTCTCACTGCGATGGAAAATCACATGCTATTAACGGAGCTGACGTTCTGATCAATCCTGTTATTAATTTCTTAAAAGCACTACTATCATTGACCATGCAGTTCGTCTCTGTTCATCTGTTATTAGGATTATGCTTCTGTTCACGTGATATAAACAAATATGGACTCACGTTTGAAGTCACAGATGTATTCGCTTGTCTAATCTGTGTCGCCGCCTCTGTGGTCGTCGCTGCCGTAAAGGATATACTCTGCGTTCGACGCTCTGCTGTTCTCGAGGACCGCTTATCTGTTTCAAAACGACGGTGGCAATCTTGATAATTCTTAAGATAATCACTGAATATAAAATAAAATTTATAGCTGTCTCGTCGCGTCGATTAGCGGTGGAGCACATCGAAGAAATAACTTTTCAGGTTGGATGTGGGACTGGATCGTATCGGGTTGGCAGCTGATAGCACTTTAACAATCTCGGCACCATAATTACGTATTCAAATGTATAGCCGTCTGTTTATTATTCCCCTCAAAACGAAAGGGTGGACAGTTGGTTCTCACATTTCTAAACGCAGTTTTGTAAGAGGTAAATGACAGTTTGGTGTACCAAATAACTTCACTGAAATTTCCACTTGTCAGGAACGGAAAACAACAAGGATCACTATCTCCAGCTCTTCTTATACATCACAATAATTTAGCTTAAACGACTGCTAGTATAAATAACTATGTAATATTGTTCTTCAAACTGTTCCTTATTTCCACACTATTGAAACACTCAGTCACAAATTAACAGCATTCACCAAATCGTTCTTTATTACCATTATACTGAAACACTCTACTTGTCACAAATTAACAAACTTTTCTGAAGAATTGCTCCACACTCGCGACTTCCCTTCTTACACACCCCAGTCCCTTCTTTGAACAGCGATCGCTTGTCAGCTGTTTCCTTTTCGTTAGTAAAACTTGTACACAGGTATAATTTCTTCTACTGGGCCAAAGCTTCCAGGAATAGATAGACAATATGCACAGATATGTTGTGATTGATATTACAACTCCAAATAATCACATCAACTTAGTGGAACACTGTCACAAGAATACTAAACGAAAGGCCAAATGTCTCCTTCACAGTAGTACACGCTGTCCATATTCTACCCTGAGTAGCGCCAAGGCCAGTTTGGATAGGAGCGATCCCTGCTGTTTCATAGACATTACTGGATAGGTTTCAAATGTCAAGTTTGACAATACTTCTGAGTACTCTACATTCAGTGGTGAATAGTTTTGTAACAGTCGTTTGTGATAGTCCAGCTACAAATGTAGAAGCAGACCCCGTTATCAATCTAATGAACGTTTTGTAAATATGAATGGCTATCGCGTCATGTCAGCGATGGGAACGTCCTTCAGTTAGTATTATTAGAGATTGTGCTTGTGGAGTCGTGTCCGTTACATGTTGGATTTTTGTTTCAAAGTTAAAGTCTTTTTCCAGGCGTATAAATATTTATCAGGTTCTGTCAGAGCGAGGGGGATATCTCAAGATTCCCGTAAGAGTTCGAGCCTGGTGTGCATCTGCACTACCGAGATCATTGGCCCTATCGCCTTAATCATCATTACTGACGATGAATTATTAATGATCTCTTCAGCGCAGGTGCACACCGGGTTTTAACTCTTACGGCAGTCGGCTAAATGCCGCGAGAAATGAGGATAATGGGCAAGGGGCGCTAGATTAATAATGTGCAGTTAGGTAGAGAAGTTGTTTCTGACGGGAGGCGTGCTAGGGTAGTCTGAGCAGTTACTACGACCACTGCGTCCGGATGGCTTAGTGATCATCTGCTTAGTAAGCAGGAGACTCGAGTTCTAATGCCGGAAGAGCACAAATTTTCAACGTTCCCTGTTGATTTCAATCAATGGCCACTCTCAGCCAATGTATGTCATTCTCTTGTGTCTTAATTCATAATGGTTGCAGGACACGTCCGAAAGAACAGGCACCACTTAAACATTTTTGAGAGATAGTTTGCATCTATCTTCAAGCGTTTCTCAGTCGAGGATATTAATCATCTCACTGAGTTTCTCACATGAGTCAAACATACCTGAGACCATTAAGTGTTGCCTTTGTTTTTCCACGTTCAATAACCTCTGTTAGTGCCATATGGGTATGAGTCCCATGTGCTAGAAAGGCATTCTAGTATATATTGCATGAGTTGTTTCTAAGAAATTTTATTTGTAGTTCCATTGAATTTTCCCACTATTCTACCAACGGATCTGCTCTGCCTACGACTAAGCTTCTTTGACCATGTCATTTTTTATCCCCTGGAGTCACTGTAATTAGGTATTTTGTACGCGTTGACTGATTCCATTCGTGACTCATTGATATTATGGTCAAAGGACAGTATTTTTTAGCGTTCTTTAAACTGCAGAATTTAATATTTCTGAACATTCATAGAAATTTATCGCCAATGTTCAACTCGTACCAAGATTTAACTGAAAATTCATAAAAATTTCTAACGGCTAATTAACCACATACAACGGCATCTTCTGCATGAAGTTGTAACCTCCCCCTCACTTATCGACCTTAATGACAGTGAAAAATTAAACCGCGTGTACCTAATGGAAATTTGGGAAAAGCAATCGTCACCAAAGTTAATCTGTCGGTAAAGAGTGAGGAAAGGGTTACATCTAAATGAAAGGAAAAATGCAAATGAAAACTGGTGGAAATTAATTTTGAAAAGGGGTAAAGATAATAAAGAATGTAAATGTGTGGCCGTTACGTCAACAATTAACTAGCGGTAATTAGATATTTGAGATTTGGGGGAAATTACGGTCGCCAGTCCTATGGACAATTACTATAGTAACTGAAAAGGAAAGCTTATTACACATATAATTAGCACTAGAAGCGTGGCAACTGAAGGTTGACACGAGTTGTGTGAAAACTGAAAGTTTGTCAGAAGTAATAAATTTCGCTACACTCTGACTTAATTTAGCAAAAGAATTAATAAAATCGGAAAATTTAAAGTTAATTTAGTGACTGAGATTAATAGTGAACTTTGTTTCTGAAGCATATCGAAATTCAGTAAAATACAGTTAGTCTTGGGCTACCTCAACAATCATTTCAAAAGCTACTTAAATCTACGCAATTTAGAAGTAAGAGATTTAACTTCGAACTTGAATTAAATGATTCTGAACAATTAACAATAGTAAAATTTAGTACGTACCAAACTGAGCTACAGTCACAGGTAAGCTAAAATATGCTAACAAAACTCGCACTCTTAACTTGTGCTCCTGTAATCTAAATATTGTAGCCAGCTATGAATACTTTAACTGAACTTTGAAATTAAAGCAGTGAAATCGAATTATATTATTTTAATGCTGGCGTTTGAATTTCAACGACACTCGGGTTCATTTCGGAAAAGGAAGGAACCCTGCTTGGCAATGCAATTGGGACAATGAGCAACAAAGGTTCATGCTAAGTTGCTGTAATTTTGTGATGCAACAATTTTAAAAGCTGAGGTCTGCCATACAGTTCTGAAACCTTACGTGCTTTTAGTCTTCCTTGTTGTTTGATTGAAGGTTTGAAGTCGTCGATCGAGGAGGTGGCGACAGTCACTCATTGTCGGCCGTCGCTGTTGCAGAAGCTGGATGCTGGCGCGCCTTCTTCTCGACACGGTCACCAGGCGAAACGGGCTCTTGATGTGTGCCAGCTAATTAATGCTTCCCGTCCGCGACACCGTGCTAGAAACTATTATAGCCAGTCGAACGCAATCACATGCTATCCAACCCCGAACACGCGGCAACTCGCGGGAGCGTCACACAACACACCTGCTCCACTGCACTACTCCAGCCAGACCCCCACTGCCCGCGTTCCATGCGACAGAGTTAACACTACCAAAGATCCTAAACACTTTCGTTCTCCACACGACCTATCGATGTATTCGTTCGATAGTATAGTTTTCCCTAGGCCAGACCCAGCGTATAAATACAAATAATATTCACTAAACAAACCAATTATACATCGACATAAATGCATATATATATATATATATATATATATATATATATATATATATATATACAAATAGTAAAACAATTGCAATATACAAAGACCCAGAAATGTTATATATTCAGGTAACAAAATAAGGAAAAATTTTATAGTACAATAGATGGAAATAGGAGGATATGCATTTCCGGCGTTACACGTGCCCCACATTGTCTGAGGATGTTTGTGTAACCTAAACAGACTCAGAAAATGTCCCAAAAAAGAAACAGCGGAAATGCATATGCTAAAAACATCAACAAAATTTAGCTTTCGTCTAAGTAAACATAAATCAATTTTTGGACCATAATAATTGAGTGGAAACACTTCTAATCTTATTCCACTCCGTCATCCTGCACAAAATAAAACAGGTTGACAACATATTAAAATTCATAGAAAACTTAGAAAATGGTTTAGCTATTCTGAAATCATCAACATTCCCAACAGCATCAAGAAATGGAATACTATTTACAAAATTAATCAGAGTATATGGTCATACAAACAGGTAGATCAAAATATGCAAATTAATAATTAATTACATAGAATACACATTTTATATAACCTTATCATAATTAATATTCTCGTCATGAGAGTCCACTTAACACTAAACAAGAAAGCAATATACAGCAAATCGACAAAAAACATAAATATTGACAAAAGAATTCTTTCACATAGGCTGTCCGGGAAGAAAAACAACTCCGCCTTCCGTACCCGCAAGTACAAAGAATGCCGACAGCGGCACAAGAGCCGACAGCGGCACAAGAGCCGACAGTGGCTCCGCCTCGCCAGTATTGTTGCGCCCGCCTGTGCGGCACGCTTGATCTCACTCGCCCTTGTAACGGCATTTCCAGAACGTCCGTTTCACTGAATTCTTTCGGAAAAACTCACTCCCGAGTAATCTCAAGGAGTCCATTAACACTATCACGGTGGATAACTCAACACTGTCATCATCACACGCATGAACTAGCCTGAAACTTAAAACAGCGTCTAAGTACATCAGCAATGACTAGTAAATCACATATTTATGAAATCTTACAGCTAGTTACAAAATCATATTTACATTCCTTAATCTACTGTGACCTAGCTTGGATTTTTCAATCGATTACTAATCAATTCCTCTTAAATCATTTAGTAAAATTAATTACTTATTAATTACAACTTCTTTAATGTCCTCTTGCTCAGGAAAAAGCATGGCAATCTAGCAAATCGTTTAAATCTTACACTCTATATCTACATACTGTACAAATTACCCATTCTGTGGTATTAATCAACCCTAGGTTGGTACAATTTCACTACAATGTTCCGTATACCTAATAGTTTCCCAGAGCTTGGATACTCTAAGCAATAAGCATTTGTGTGAGGTATACCAATGCTTTTATATGGTCCATTATAAACAAACTTAAATTTAGAGATTTCATTGTCTATCTCGCTCGATTTCTCATGAGCTTTTACAAGTACTAAGTCTCCGATTGCAAACTTAGCAAAACGCGATTTAGCGTCATGACGACGTATGTGAGCATCGGCTTTTAGCTTCATTACTTCTCGCAAACGATCTTTTTTTACACCAATCGACAAACTCTTGTTCAAATCGTGCCCCACGTATATCGAAGGTGACAAAAATCTGTTTTGTGACCGGTTTACTGGCCTTCCCAGTAGCACCGATAATTTTCACCCCTGTTACTGGCATAACTACGATACCAGGTCTGTCTTTCAGTAACTCAAATATTTTCCCAGATACAGCACTCAATTCTGCACCGGTGTCAATCAACACGTTTAGTTGTAGGCCGTGCATATTAACACACACTACTATCTGTCTACACTTATCCTCGACTGTCTCTTTATTTTCCCACAGTAAATCCTCGTCTATATCCAGGTCATTCCAGAAAAAACCATCCGGCTTTGAGCCTAAATCCGGCGTATCTGGCGGCTTTTTCAGCCTCTGTTCACATACAGTTTTAATTTCAACACGTTTGTCCTGAGGCTTAGTCTGTAGCTTCGCCTCCAATACCGAAACCTTTTCCTGTAACTCGTCAATTAGTGAGTGTTGCTTTGCTACCAATTCACTAATTGTCTCCTTCGTTGATTCCTCTTTGGTCAGATTGATCTCATCTGCCAATCTACCTGGAGGAATGTGCCCAGTAGTATCTGCAATTACTTCCTCTGGATCTGCGCAACACACACAGCTACCGTCTGACCGTATAACGTCAGCTCTAACCTCATACACGCTGTAATCTACGTGCTTTTCTACAAATCGTGTCCGGCTATCACTAAAATTCTCGTAATCTTCCTCCTCAATACTTTCGCAATGTTTAAACTGGAGTTTAGCGTCGGGTGGGTCGGCCACTTCTAACACTATAACTTTCGGTAAAGTCTGCCGGTCAGGGTCAGAACTTTCAAAAATGGCTCTGAGCACTATGGGACTTAACATCTGTGGTCATCAGTCCCTTAGAACTTAGAGCTACTTAAACCTAACTAACCTAAGGACATCACACACATCCATGCCCGAGGCAGGATTCGAACCTGCGACCGTAGCAGTCGCGCGGATCAGAACTTTCCGTTACTACTTCAACATCCAAATCCTGCGGGACGAAACACGACGAATCGTGCTCGTTCTCCCCATTAACATCAACTATTTCTAGTAAAGTCTGCCGGTTAGGGCCAGAACTTTCTATCACTTCACAAATACTATCTTCCTGCGGGACGATACGCGGCAAATCCTGCCCGCGCTCCCCATGAACACTTCTCCCGTACAGGCCCCTATAATCTCTTAGTTCGTCGTATAAGCGACCGAACTGCCTTAACCAGACCTCATCCCTCTCTGCCTCCCCTCGCTCGATGACGGACGTGTTATCCGACATCTGATCTTCTCTCAACAATTGCGAATCATTCTTAAACTCAATCTCCAGTTTCGCTGTGGGTGTTACAGCTGCCACTTTATAATCGATTTCCGGAACACTACTTAAATTGTTCTCACTGACAGTGAATGTATTTTCTACTGCCGTGTCTACAGCTGATCTACTACTTGTGGGCGCACTCCTTTCTCTTAACACTGGCACACTCTCCCGCCGTTGATTATTCCACACGGAATTTTCATAACGACGACACCTCTGTTTTCTACAGTTATTGGGCCGCCAAAATTTCTCCACGCCCGGTCGGCCACTCACCAGCGCGGCTAATGTTTTCCCTGTCTCGTCCCAGCAGATAGGCTCCCCGGATGCTGCTGAGGCGGCTTATCACACCCTCTGGCGTTATTACTATTCTGTGAAGCCCGTATCACGTTAGTATGATACTGGTTTCCGTCATTCCTGTTATTATTTGCATTGTACCGATTGTTATTACGGTCCGAACCATTATTGTTATTGCTGCCATGGTTGCGGTATGCATTATTCCCATGGTTATCGTTGTTGTGGTTGCTGTGGTACCCGTTGTTGTTACCACGGCCTCTACCACTGTCGCGATTATTGCGCCAATTGTCCTCGTCCTCAACTCTTTGCAGGAAATCATTGATTTTCCTGTAATTGCTTTCTACGTATCGTTTTGTATCATCTGGAAGCTTCTCGTAGAGTTCCCAGACTATTTCGGATTCCGTGCGGCGATCACGCAAATATTCCAACTTGCGGATCCAGCCCTCACAAAACTCCTTCATCGAACCGCGCGAATTCGTGTCGAAAGGCCTCGATACGACAAATTCGCGCCAGACACTTTGCTGTTTTGCTCTGACCAGTATTCAGCCAGAAACAAATTTTTAAACTCGTCAAAAGTCAGGTTCGTAATGTTGAGGTTTAAGCCCCAACGCTTGGCATCACCAGCCAACACATCAATAATCGCATTAATTTTTCTCTTATTGGTCCATGATCTGGGTAAAACTCTTCCACAATTTTTAATGAAATCCGTCGGGTGCATACCGCCTTTTTTCAAGGGGTCTAACCGCTCCTCTTTCGTCAACAATTCCGAACTATGTGCACAGATTGGCACATAGCTCTGTTTTTCGTCAAGTTTCTTTTCTAATTCCGAAACTCTCGTAATTACTTGGCAAGTGGTTGTCGCAAGCGTTTCTACTTCCCTTTTTTTCTCTTCGCAGGTATTAGCCTGCTTCGTCACTTTAGCATCAACCTCGGACACTAAAGCCTTTAAAGTTTCCACCTTCTGTTGATCCTCTTTTTTCACTAATTGAATTTGTTCCGTCACCTTATTCCCGATGATCGGAGCAACTGCTTCTCCTGCACTTTTCTCGATTCTGCTAATTTCGGAATTGAAACGAGTATTTATGCTCGCAATTTGCGCCTGAACGCTTACGATTTCCTGTTTAAGATTATCGATTTCGGTATTAATTACAACAATATCTTCTTTCATTTTATCAACTTTTGTGTTAACAACTCCAACATTGTTGTTAACAACATTAATAGCTTTGTTCTGATTGTCTAGCTTCCGTTCAATAATTCAGCCTGAGCTTCTTGCTTGGCAGCCTGAGCGTTAATTTCTGCCGATTGACTCTTGATTTCTTTAATCAAAACATTCAATAAATCAGTTAAATTCCCGGAAACTACCGGTTTTACTTCCGTAGCGGCTTCCTCTTTAATTGTTCCCCTGTATTCGTCATCAAGGGGTTCAGATTTGATTTTCACTTCCGATTCCTAAACATTTTCTAAAGTTTGGAATTCCATTTCTGCTCTTTGTTGCGTTTCGGCGGTCGCGTCTTTCATGCTAGCCGCCTGCCCCTGAACAATGGGTACCGCGGTGCGAGTTTCCCACTGTTCGACCGATTGTTCCGTATCCAAGTCTACCAAATTTTGGTAATTGTTGCCTTCACTCATTTTAATAATTTTGAATATAGATAACAAATCTCATATCTAATTAGGATTCCTCCTACTACTTAATCTCGCTGACGTAACTATCTGTTCGTGACCAATACTTTGTTACGACATTTGCACCATACAAAATTCGTGTCCAGAACAACCTCAAATCTGAAGATTGTCCTGTCACCAGGTCGCCACGTGTAACCTCACCCTCACTTATCGCCCTTAATGACAGTGAAAAATTAAACCGCGTGTACCTAATGGAAATTTGGGAAAAGCAATAGTCACCGAAGTTAATCTGTCGGTAAAGAGTGAGGAAAGGGTTACATCTAAATGAAAGGAAAAATGCAAATGAAAACTGGTGGAAATTAATTTTGAAAAGGGGTAAAGTTAATATAGAAAGTAAATGTGCGGCCATTACGTCAACAATTAACTAGCTGTAATTAGATATGTGAGATTTGGGGGAAAATACGGTCGCCAGTCCTAAGGACAATTACTATAGTAACTGAAAAAGAAAGCTTATTACACATATAAGTAGCACTAGAAGCGTGGCAACTGAAGGTTGACACGTGTTGTGTGGAAACTGAAAGTTTTTCAGAAGTAATAAATTTCGCTACACTCTGACTTAATTTAGCAAAAGAATTAATAAAATCGGAAAATTTAAAGTTAATTTAGTGACTGAGATTAATAGTGAACTTTGTTTCTGAAGCATATCGAAATTCAGTTAAATACAGTTAGTCTTGGGCTACCTCAACAATCATTTCAAAAGCTACTTAAATCTACGCAATTTAGAAGTAAGAGATTTAACTTCGAACTTGAATTAAATGATTCTGAACAATTAACAATAGTAAAATTTAGTACGTACCAAGCTGAGCTGCAGTCACAGGTAAGCTAAAATATGCTAACAAAACTCACACTCTTAACTTGTGCTCCTGTAATCTAAATATTGTAGCCAGCTATGAATACTTTAACTGAACTTTGAAATAAAAAGCAGTGAAATCGAATTATATTATTTTAATGCTGGCGTTTGAATTTCAACGACACTCGGGTTCATTTTGGAAAAGGAAGGGACCCTGCTTGGCAATGCAATTGGGACAATGAGCAACAAAGGTTCATGCTAAGTTGCTGTAATTTTGTGATGCAACAATTTTAAAAGCTGAGGTCTGCCATACAGTTCTGAAACCTTACGTGCTTTTAGTCTTCCTTGTTGGTTGATTGAAGGTTTGAATTCGTCGATCGAGGAGGTGGCGACAGTCACTCATTGTGGTGGTGGTGGTGGTTAGTGTTTAACGTCCCGTCGACAACGAGGTCATTAGAGACGGAGCGCAAGTTCGGGCTAGGGAAGGATTGGGAAGGAAATCGGCCGTGCCCTTTCAAAGGAACCATCCCGGCATTTGCCTGAAACGATTTAGGGAAATCATGGAAAACCTAAATCAGGATGGCCGGAGACGGGATTGAACCGTCGTCCTCCCTAATGCGAGTCCAGTTCACTCATTGTCGGCCGTCGCTGTTGCAGAAGCTGGATGCTGGCGCGCCTTCTTCTCGACACGGTCACCAGGCGAAACGGGCCCTTGATGTGTGCCAGCTAATGCTTCCCGTCCGCGACACCGTGCTAGAAACTATTATAGCCAGTCGAGCGCAATCACGTGCTGTCCAACCCCGAACGCGCGGCAACTCGCGGGAGCGTCACACAACACACCTGCTCCACTGCACTACTCCAGCCAGACCCCAACTGTCCGCGCTCCACGCGACAGAGTTAACACTACCAAAGATCCTAAACACTTTCGTTCTCCACACGACCTATTGATGCATTCGTTCGATAGTATAGTTTTCCCTAGGCCAGACCCAGCGTATAAATACAAATAATATTCACAAAACAAAACAATTATACATCGACATAAATGCATATATATTTACAAACAGTGAAACAATTACAATATACAAAGACACAGAAATTTTTTATATTCAGGTAACAAAATAAGGAAGAATTTTATAGTACAATAGATGGAAATAGGAGGATATGCATTTCCGGCGTTACAAAATTACTAATAATATTGGCTGCCAGGTTATTAAATACATCATGAACGGTAGGTGTCCCAATATACATCCCCATGGAACACTTAATGTTACTTCCTGCCTTGTCGTTTATCTCCACTGAAGATAATTTGCTGCGCCGTTTCTAGCAAGAATCCAGTCATAAATTTCATTTGTTACGCCATACGATTGTATTCTCGTTAATAAGCGTTGAAGTGGTACTGAGTCAAATGCTTTTAGGAGTCAGGTGTTACTGCATCTCTATGACTATCTTGAACCATGGCCTTCAGGATGCCATGCAATAAAAACGCGAGCTGCATTTCGCATGACCAATATTTACTGAATCCATGTTGATTGACACAAATGAGGTAATTATATTAGAGGATTCTCATTATGATGAAGCACAGACTATGTTCTATTATTCTACAGCAAAGTAGTATAGATGACACACAGCGGTAGTTGAGCGGCTCGGTTCAATCCATCTCCCAACGTCCACGATTTTGTTCCTTGCGTTGCGTACGTTTCGTGTCCCACTGAATCGGTTTTCCTTAATCCCTCTTTTCTGGTGCAACCTCCCACACCGTTTTCAGATTTCACCTCAGCTGCTGATTTTACTTACTTGTCGTTTGTAGATATCCAAGAGCCACGCATAAATTCATTAGCTACTACGTTTACAGCAACCATAAATTTGGGAAAACCTTTTGACAACGGTGACTGGACTTCAATCTTCTGAAGGTTACGGGGATAAATTACAGGAAGCGAAAAGGTACATACAACTTGTAAGCTCCCCCTCCTCTTTCGGAACACCACAGTTCTTTTCATTTGAAGGCAACTGGGCCTTTCGAAGGGCGGCAGCTTACAAACAGGTCACGCGTGGCAAAATAATGAAACCGTGTGCTTACTACCCGCGACGTGCCTGTAATTAACTGCCACAGAAAATTAATAATCAGTGATGACAAACATCCTCTGGAATAAAAGACGATATCCACTGGCGTAGTTCATTACTCATCAAACGGTACAACACAAAGTAAGTCCTTCTCACTCACGCTGTCGTAATTCAGGAATAAAAGTCCATTTACTTTGGAGGAGACAGAATTAGTTCGTGTTGGTTCATGGCGAGTTACATTATAAGTATGATAACCTAGCCTATAGATTGTTTGGGATGCCGGGGTCGAAGCTAAGTTACTTCCACGCGAAAGCTGAAATACGGTCCCGTAAATTTACTTCTCCTTGGTACGTAACAGGTGTGGCCGTGCGGTTCTAGGCGCTTCAGTTTGGAACCGCTTGACCGCTACGGTCGCAGGTTCGAATCCTGCCTCGGGCATGGATGTGTGTGATGTCCTTAGCTTAGTTAGGTTTAAGTAGTTCTAAGTTCTAGGTGACTGATTACCACAGATGTTAAGTCCCATAGTGCTCAGAGCCATTTGATACGTAACACTATTTCACATATTCTGATTAATCTTTATCGTCTTCTTCTTGTTCCTGACCTTATCTCGTATCTTTACGTGTCAGCATATTAATCTGGAATTGGCAAAGTTGGGGGTAGAGAGTGATAGGATGACATTCCTGATACCTACACTCTCCTCTGCTCCACCCTCCCAGCCATCCTCTTCTGATTGCGAAACGTATGCGAATCGTGTAACTTACCCGAGACGTGGGCATCAGACCTGTATTTACCCAGTGGAATGTGGGAAACAGCCTAAAAATCACGCCCAGACTGGGTGGCCGACACATCGGCCTTCATGTTCAATTCGACGGGTGGATTCGACCCGGCGCCCGCTCGCCTCCCTGACACCCGGAAGCGGCGTGCTAACGCGCGTGGCTATCCGTGTGCCTCCTTCTCATTAATATTCGTATATCAAGTAATATAACCCTCGATGTAACTGTGTCAATACCTCCCACTATAACTTTCACGTGTCCGTTTCCCGTGACTCTTTCCACGAATGTTGACTCAACCGATCCAAAAACCTTTGCCTCCTAGCGCTACTAAGAAATTGTCGGCACGACACAATGCCCCAGCCGCCAGAAAAGAAGTGATACAGAAAATTGTACTGCAAGCTAGTAGTGATGGGAGCATCTCATTGAAAACACTTGTGCCACTCAGTTTCATTGGATTGTAGATCTTCGTATCGGTTGGACTACTCACTCGTCTCTTGAGCAAAACTAAAAAGCATTCGACACAGTCCGTTATAGTGTTCCATATTGACTGTATGTATTATTCACTCTTTTTCTCGAAGTGAAATCAGACCGCCACTTTTCTGTCGATTTAACGATGTGTTCGTTCTTTCAATTGAAGCCAGTTTTAGTGCTTCACTTTACTGAGAGAAATTAGTCTATACTTCTTCCATAAGCTGAACTAAAACATTGATATACAACGAGGGTAGACTTGCCACTAGAGGGGTAGCGATAGCCCAGGGAGCTCATGAAGATATCTCATGGGATAAGCTAAAGTTGAAATACACTACTGGCCATTAAAATTGCTACACCACGAAGATGACGTGCTACAGACGAGACATTTTACCGACAGGAAGAAGATGCTGTGATATGCTAATGCTTAGCTTTTAAGAGCATTCACACAAGGTTGGCGCCGGTGGCGACACCTACAACGTGCTGACATGAGGAAAGTTTCCAACCAATTTCTCATACACAAACAGCAATTGACCGGCGTTGCCTGGTGAAACGTTGTTGTGATGCCTCGTGTAAAGAGGAGAAAAGCGTACCATCACGTTTCCGACTTTGATAAAGGTCGGATTGTAGCCTATCGCGTTTGTGGTTTATCGTATCGCGACATTGCTGATCGCGTTGGTCGAGATCCAATAACTGTTAGCAGAATATGGAATCGGTGCGTTCAGGAGGGTAATACGGAACGCCGTAATGGATCCCAACGGCCTCGTATCACTAGCAGTCGAGATGACAGGCATCTTATCCGCATGGCTGTAACGGATCGTGCAGCCACGTCTCGATCCCTTAGTTAACACATGGGAACGTTTGCAAGACAACAACCATCTGCACGAACAGTTCGATGACGTTTGCAGCAGCATGGACTATCACCTCGGAGGCCATGGCTGCGGTTACCCTTGACGCTGATCACACACAGGAGCGCATGCGATGGTGTACTCAACGACCAACCTGGATGCACGTATGGCAAAACGTCATTTTTTCGGATGAATCCAGATTCCGTTTACAGCATCATGATGGTCGCGGTCGCATCCGTGTTTGGCGACGTCGCGGTGAACGCACATTGGAATCGTGTATTCGTCATCACCATACTGGCGTATCACCCGGCGTGATGGTATGGGGTGCTATTGGTTACACGTCTCGGTCACCTCTTGTTCGCATTGACGGCACTTTGAACAGTGGACGTTACATTTCAGATCTGTTACGACCCGCAGTTGTACCCTTCATTCTATCCCTGCGAAACCCTACATTTCAGCAGGATAATGCACGACCGCATGTTGCAGGTCGTGTACGGGCCTTTCTGGATACAGAAAATGTTCGACTGCTGCCCTGGCCAGCACATTCTGCAGATCTCTCACCAACTGAAAACGTTTGGTCAATGGTGGCCGAGCAACTGGCTTGTCACAATACGCTGAATGGGCAACTGTACCTGTACACGCTATCCAAGCTCTGTTTGACTCAATGCCCAGGTGTATCAAGGCCGTTATTACGGCCAGAGGTGGTTGTTCTGGGTACTAATTTCTCAGGATCTATGCACCCAAATTACGTGAAAATGTAATCACATATCACTTATACTTGTCCAATGAATACACGTTTATCATCTGCATTTCTTCTTGGTGTATCAAATATAATGGCCAGTAGTGTAAGTATTATCCATATTCATTTAATAACGTATTGAATGTACTAATTCTTATTTACGTCATATGTAGTTGTTGATTAATTTGTTCCAGACACAGTTAACACATAACTAATTAAGCTGATGTATCGTTGGGGGTACAAATGTGAGCATAAACGTTCGCTTAGGGGTACGTTAAGAAGAAATGTACATTGCGTAATATTAGCGACAGTTTACATTCCGTTTTACAGGAACGGCGTGACTATGTCCATAAATTAAAAGTCATTTGATTCCATTAGTTAAACAAACATTCAGCCATTCGTTTGTGTAGAACGTTAATATCTTAATACCGAAAGTTGCGTGACTGGCTGTATTTGTACAAAGCACACACGTGCACACTAGCCATTCTGCATTTTGACGCAAAATGGCAGGGACGGCATTTCACTGGCTTGGATACATTCTCACACTGTTACTTCGGCTTCACAGCTAACCCCACCTGTAGCCATTACTGTAAACAGTGTGTAACCACGTTCACACCCCCGTTGATCTATGACAACGAACTGGAGTCGCCTGATACCCGGCGTTTTCATTTCTCAGCGGAGATATTGGATCATTTTCACATTGATAAATCTTTATAGTTCACTGTTGTCTGTTATACTCTGTCGTCACTCTTATTGTCGTTTCGATACGTGCTTGTGATTGACTTCCAATACGTGTCTTATAGTTTTGATTTTTCTTCCACGTTTATGAATAGTCATTTACCAAATAGTAAACCTTCTGTTGGCATCAAAATGCCTAAATGGTCAGTGGCATG
Source organism: Schistocerca nitens (assembly GCF_023898315.1). Taxonomy (NCBI): domain Eukaryota; kingdom Metazoa; phylum Arthropoda; class Insecta; order Orthoptera; family Acrididae; genus Schistocerca; species Schistocerca nitens. The sequence continues at coordinate 660,970,724 of NC_064618.1, forward strand.
GTAACGGATGAGATAATTTCACTGGATAACAAGTAATCCTTACGATAAATTAAATGTGATATACATTATCTGCAAGTATTATTTATATTCCGAAAATGCATTAATTAAAGAAAAGAAAAATAAATTGACGAGTGATTAAAAACATTTCTCGTAAAAAAAAAGGATCTTCCGACAAGTGACAGTACGTTCTTAAAAAGCAAGGGATTAAGTCACCAAACATTTAAAAAATTGTGTCTTATGTGCTTTATGTTCACGCCATATCAGTATTTACCGCATGAGAGTAATACCAGCGGAAAGACAGAGACAGGGCTTGAATAAATTTGAATAAAAGAAGAATTGTTCATTAATTTAAACACAAATGGATAATATGACATCAGTCTTTAACTTTTTAAAACCAACTTCAAGTCCATATTTAATGGGAAAAATTCCACAAATTCGTATGTATGTAAATAAAGAGAGAAATTTTGAAAATAATTAATTTTCACATATATACTTTTTCTTCACCTCTTCTTCAAATGAAATACGTTATTTGTCTCTAAAAAGTTGACAATTCTGATTATAGTTCATGTACTATATAACCGAGAAGGCTGAAGAAGTGACTGATTAACATTCTTGTAGCTGACGCGGTCTCAGAGACTAGTTTCACTGGGCTGTTTCGTTCGACGGAGTAAACGACTAAACGAAGAGACAGTAGACTGATCAATGAGTTGTTAAAAGCAGTCGGTTGTCCCACAACAAGAAGGCAAGAAGGTAAGACTCACTGTCTAGGAAATGCTAAGCCGAAGACGAAAAGTGTTAATGACACTGTGCTCTTACAAGATTATACAGAAACCAGACTGCAGATATGAGTCAAAAGACATGAAAAGGGCATAGTAGTTGAAAAAGGAGTGAGATAGGGTTGTATCCGATCGCTGATGTTATGCATTCTCTACAGTGAGCAAGCAGTAGAGGAAACTTGGAGAAATTTGGTGCGCGAATTAAAATTCAGGGAGATGAAATAAAATCATGAGAACTTCCTGTTGATACCTGAGGCCGTGGCTGTACCATGTCTCCGAAATATCCTTTTCTGCCAGAAGTGTAATTCCCGCAGCGTAAGCAGGAGAAATCTGTGGAGTTTGGAAAGTACGGGCGGGAGTAAAGGTGTGAGAGAGCCTCGGGAATCGTTGTTGGATAGCCTAGTCGGTAGAGCAATTGACCGCGAAAGGCAAAGGTCTCAGGCTCGAGCCCCGATTCAACAAGAGCTTTTAATTTGTCAGGAAGTTTCAAATCAGCACACACTCTGCTACAAGATGACAATTCATTCTGAAATCTCTGTTGTTTGCTGATGCAGAGTGAATTAGGACAGAAAATGAAGCACTTAAAGTAATCGACGAGTTTTGTTATTTTGAATTAGAGACAATATAAAATGCAGACAAGCCACAGCAAGGAAAGCGTTTGTGGAAAGAAAAAGTCGTTAACATCGGGTAAATACTTAAGTGTTAGGAAGTCTTTTCTAAAGTTACTTGTGTGGAGCGTAGCTTTTTATGCAGGTGAAACATGGGCTATAAATGATTTAGACAAGAAGAGAATAAAAGCTTTTAAAATTTGGTTATACAATAGAGTGCTGAGGGTAAAGTGGGTGGATCGAATGGTTCAAATGGCTCTGAGCATTATGGGACTCAACTGCTGTGGTCATAGTCCCCTAGAACTTAGAACTACTTAAACCTAACTAACCTAAGGACAGCACACAACACCCAGCCATCACGAGGCAGAGAAAATCCCTGACCCCGCCGGGAATCGAACCCGGGAATCCGGGCGTGGGAAGCGAGAACGCTACCGCACGACCACGAGATGCGGGCAGGGTGGATCGAATAAGCAGTGAGGACATCACACAAATCCATGCCCGAGGCAGGATTCGAACCTGCGACCGTAGCAGTCACGCGGTTCAGGACTGAAGCGCCTAGAACCGCTCGGCCACCGTAGCCGGCGCTTGGGTCTATCGTGGGCTCCTTTCACGAATGAAAAATGCACGTAATATGCGTACAGGCTTTTCTCGTTTCTACCTTGTAATTTACTCCTCATCTACGATAAAAGATTTGGTCGCTATCCCGATACGATTATGGTAGAAGAATAAAACGCTTTGCGCCTCTTTCAGCTACGCTTGAGGGCATACACTGCTGAGTCAGAACATCATGACCACCTGCTTAACAGCGTGTTAGTCCGACGTCGGGACGCAATACAAAAGCGATTCTGCATGTCTTTGGTGTTATATGAATGTATGTGGCACCAGATGTCTACGGACAGGCCAGACAGCTAGCGCAAATTGCGCGTTGGTGTTTTGTGGGCACAGAGCTGGCGCTCTATAACGTCCCAGATGCCCTCTACCCGGATCATATACGCGACCATGGTGACTAAGTTCCGTTCTTTATCACGTTCTTCAAACTAATGTAGCACGATTCTGCCCTCATGCCATGGACAGTTATCGTGCTGGAAGATTTCGTTGGCATCGGGGAACACTCAAAGCACGAAGGAATGCAGTTGGTTCGCAGTAATGTTCATGTTGTCTTCAGCTGTCATGGTGTTTTTGATTACTCCCATAGGTGTCATGGTTGCCTATGTGAAAGTCTGTCACAGTGTAACACTGCTCCCTCTGGTCTGTGTCCGGTGCGCGCTAGAGGACTCGTCTGGATGATGACGTATGTGGACGCGATCATAAAGTCGAACCATATACAGCGAAACCCCAAGATCGACTGTTTGCGCTGAATACTGCGTTCCGAAAAGCTTCTGCCTGCACCAGCATTGTACTCTGTCGCCAAATATGCCACAGATCGCCGCAGCCTATCCTGCTTTACAGAGAGTGCAAGCCGCTGAGCTCCATGTTCTGAGATGAGATACGGACGTCCAACATCTAGTCCCCCACTCGTGGTTCCATCGTTCTTCAACCACTTTCCATAACGCTTACGATAGCAGCACTTAAACAGACAATCATATTTACCGTTTCCGAAATGCTCGTTCCCAGACGGCGAGCCATAACGATCTGACGTTTGACAAAGGCCCTTGCTTCAGTCTATTTCTCGATTTCTGGCCCTTAACGTCCTTTGACAGATTCACCATTCGTCTTTGGTCCGCTTACGTACTTTCGTTATTGCATCACGTGCCCTCAGAACTACATGACGGTATTCAACCTCTTTTTGGGCAGCCGTCATAATGTTTCCTTCTCATCAGAATATTCTACGGAAATGGTGTGAGTTACTGTTTGGAAACATATATATATATATATATATATATATATATATATATATATATATATATATATATATATATATATATAATTTGAGTATTGCATTAAGTGTCATGTTTCCTTATGAATACCGAGATGTGTGACCCAGTTATATGCAACGCGAATCAAGCTGTATCGTGATACGAATTCGATTCATTTGGCCGTTACGTTAAAATTTCCTTATGATCACCAGTAGCTTTAAACTAATGTTGTGGTATGGTGCAAATTCTGTGCGTTATTATATCGTTATCAGATTATACGGATATTTTCCAAATCTGCTTACATTCTTCCTGTATGACAATCATGCTAGTATAGAAACATAGGTAGGCTAATCTTTATTTAAAAAATAATCTGGACCGATGATTATTTTGTTGTAAGTTGCAATATCAGTTAAAAATTTTGTTGTAGGTTACTGTATTGTAGGGAAGGGGTTAGTTGGTTTACCCTTTTGCACTAAAACGACCTCATTCAGGTCTCCAACCTTAGCGCTGAAGCGCCTTGTATGAAGTTTACATTACGTAACAGCATCGCTAATGCGTCGGTCCTTCCGTGATTTCAAACTGAGAGAGAGAGAGACCATTAGCTGGATTGTACAGGGTGTTCGGAAATTGCCGTTACAAACTTCTAGGACGTGCAGAGGGGAATGAGTAGATAGTATTTGGAATTCGAACTCATGTCCGGAAACATACCGTATCAGTGTTACAACCATTGGAAAATATGTTGGGTACCGTGACCACTTTTACAAGTACTTGATTATATGTGATTTAGTACATCACTTGTTTTACAATTCCACTTATTAGTAACCAAAAAAATTCGTCATGTACTCGTTGACTGGTTCTCGTGTGTGTTGCAGTACGGCCTTTTCCAGTTCGAGTGTGCGGCGTCTCCTTAGAGCACCACCTTTAGGCCTGCTGACGTTGAAGGTACCATTTCTCGAGCCGTTGTAACTGTGGCGAAAGAGGTATGCGACGGCTTTGGACATTGTGGAGAACGATCTCGATAAAGGCGTCCAGCAGCTCTTCCATTACCGTGAGCGTCGCCATTCACTAGAATCATGTCGGTGTATTCTACAAACGTGTACTCAACCACATTATTCGACACTCTCATACACGTGAATGAATCTCGAACCAGGTCATAGAGATAGGGTAGACGTCAAATGACATCAACCGATCCGACGTAACCACTCCCAACATGACCAGCGTGTTGCTTACCTACCTAGCACACATTTTTTCAAACGACTGTAGCACGGGAACTGTACGATTATATTCGACATATAATGTACTGACTCCCTCTACAAATCCTACAAATGAGTTTCGATTTCAGTTGGCGAGAGATGATGCTTGGGTTCGAGTGTGGCGCAGACCCCATAAAGCGATGGACCCACGAGGTCAAAAAGTCACGGCGCAAGCTGGCGATGGCTCAAAAATGGTGTGGGCTGTGTTTACACGGAATGGGCTGAGTCCTCTGGTCCAAATCAACCGACCATTGACTGGAAATGCATATGTTCGGCTACCTGGAGACCATTTGAAGCCATTCATTGTTCCCAAACAGTGATGGAATTTTTACGGAAGACAGATCGCCATGCCACCGGGTCACAACTGTTTGCGATTGGTTTGAAGAACGTCCTGGACAATGCGAGGGAATGATTTGGCCACCCACATCGCCAGACATGGGACGTAATCGAGAGGTAAGCTCGTGCAAAAAATTCTACACCGGAAACAGTTTCGCAGTCATGGATGGCTATGCAGTCAGCATGGCTCAGTGTTTCTGCACGGGACTTCCAACGACTTTTTGAGTCCATGCCACGTCGAGCTGAAGCACTACGCCGGAAGATAGGTGTTGTGACACGATATTAGGAGGCACACCATGACTTTTGTCACCCCTGCGTATTTTGCGTTTCACATGACGAAATGGTTGCTCAACGTGAAATAGCAGAATGTGACATCACAAAACACGTAGAGCGCCACGTCGGCGTTGGCTTCCTAGTCTGGAGTGTCGACAGCTTAAGCGCCCGTGCGGCCGGCCACCGGCTGATCGCTATACGCTGCGGAGCGCCGTGCCTCGTGCTTGTGGCCCGCGCCATTCGGAGTCCCGCCAAAGGCCGCCGGGCAAGGTCGTTCAACCGGTCTGCGAGCGGATCGCCCCCGCCGCACCGCTCCGCATCATCGCCGCCGCCGCCGTTAAACGGCGCCAGGCCCGTGCGTGACAGGCCGCGGCACACCTGTCTGTCCCCGTTAACTCCTCCCTCCCAACTACATCAGCTGTCATCTCCGCGGTTACTCCGTCTTCGGGTTCTTTCGTGAATATGAGCTTTACATATGAGCGTGAAAACGGAAGAAGAGAGGACAGTCGAGGGCAGCAGGTGAACACGTGCGGTTTCCCGTCGTCATATTTCTCGCTGCGCGAGCGAACACTGGCGTAAGTGCATGGCGGGAATCCACTCAGAGCGTCGATGTTCCCTCGTTATCTCCCAGGTAGATCAGGGAACACCTGTGGCCTTCGCCAGTATGGGTGTTTTTCATTACACTGAAGACGGCATTAGACTGAAAGCGACTGGACGAAGTTTTGCAGCGGTTAGCTCTGCGGACCTATGTTCTCGAGAAGCCAGCCGGCCGCGGTGGTCTCGTGGTTCTAGGCGCTCAGTCGGGAACCGCGCGACTGCTACGGTCGCAGGTTCGAATCCTGCCTCGGGCATGGATGTGCGTGATGTCCTTAGGTTAGTTAGGTTTAAGTAGTTCTAAGTTCTAGGGGACTGATGACCACAGATGTTAAGTCCCATAGTGCTCAGAGCCATTTGAACCATTTTTTTTTTTCGAGAAGCCAGCCTGTCTGCGTTGATTTAAATCCGCATAATAGCGCATGTCAGGAAGTTTCTTATACCAATGTTAAGGTTGAGTTCCCATATCGTTCTGTATTCACCACTATTGTTCTCTCTCTCTCTGTAACGTGATACAATTCTACAAATCAAATAACACAATTTCAGAGACTTTACTGGTGTCATACAGATAGGATTTTACATATATAGACTGAAGTGGAGAGGGAAAATTTGTAGCAAGGCCGGAAATCGAGCCCAGGTTGGCTCTGAGCACTATGGGACTTAACATCTATGGTCATCAGTCCACTAGAACTTAAAACTACTTAAACCTAACTAACCTAAGGACATCACACACATCCATGCCCGAGGCAGGATTCGAATCTGCGACCGTAGCAGTCGCGCGGTTCCCGACTGAGCGCCTAGAACCACGAGACCTAAGGACATCACACAACACCCAGTCATCACGAGGCAGAGAAAATGCCTGAACCCGCCGGCAATCGAACCCGGGAACCCGAGCGCGGGAAGCGAGAACGCTACCGCACGACCACGAGCTCCGGACTCGAATCCAGGTCTCTTGCTTACTACATACGTGTGTTAGGCACTACGCTACCGTGGCACAGCGCTTCGCACAACTACACGAATTACCTGGTATGCCTCCCTCCTCGATCCAAAGTTTCACTGCCGCCCAAGTCTACTTTAACTTCCCCTTACACAAGATCAGAATTGCCGAGGCTCCCGATGTTCTGGAGTAGCACCTCAGCATCGAACGTAATGGAAGGATCCAGTCTTAAACCCACGTGCAGGTACTTCCACAAATGAATTTGGACCAAGGAGGAGGTATGCCAGGTTAATCCGTGCAGGGTTGTGTGAACAGCTGTGCCAAGGTGGTTTAGTGGCAAACGCACCAGCCTAGTAAGCACGAGACCCAGGTTCGATTTCTGGCCGTGGTACAAATTTTCACTCGCCACATCAGTCTATGTATACAGGATGATACAATTCTGTTGGATTCTTCGCTATCGTCATAAATCAAACACCGACTGCGACCACTGGAGCTATCCCTGCATTTGCATCTACATACGTACACTATGTGATTCAAAAGCATCTGGACACCTGGCTGAAAATAACTTACAAGTTCGTGGTGCCCTCCACCGGTAATTCTGAAATTCAATATGATGTTGGCCCACCATTAGACTTGATGACAGCTTCCACTCTTTCAGGCATACGTTCAACCAGGTGCTGGAAGGTTTCTTGGGGAATGGCAGCCCATTCTTTACCGAGTGCTGCACTGAGGAGAGATATCGATATCGGTCGGTGAGGCCTGGCACGAAGTAGGTGTTCCAAAACATTCCAGAGGTGTTCTGTAGAATTCAGTTCATTAGAGGGATGTTATTGTCGTGTAACCATTCCGCCACAGGCTGTGCATTATGAACAGGTGCTCGATCATGTTGAAAGATGCAATCTCCATCCCGAATTGATCTTCAACAGTGGGAAGCAAGAAGGTGCTTAAAACATCAATGTAGGCCTGTGCTGTTATAGTGGCACCCAAAATAACAAGGGTTGCAAGCCACTCCATGAAAAACACGACCACACCGTAACACCACCGCCTCCGAATTTTACTGTTGGCACTACACACGCCGGCAGATGACGTTCACCGGGCATTCGCCATACCCACACCCTGACATCGGATCGCCACATTATGTACTGTGATTCCTTACTCCACACAACGTTTTTCCACCATTCAGTCGTCCAATGTTTACGCTCCTTACACCAAGCGAGGCGTCATTTCCCATTTACCGGCGTGATGTGTAGCTTTTGAGCAGCCGCTCGACCATGAAATCCAAGTTCTCTCGCCTCCCGCCAAAGTGTCATAGTACTTGCAGTGGATCCTGATGCAGTTTGGAATTCCTGTGTGATGGTCTGGATAGATGTCTGCCTAATACACATTACGACCCTCTTCAACTCCCGGTGGTGTCTGTCAGTCAACAGACGAGGTCGGCCTTTACGCTTTTGGGCTGTACGTGTCCCTTCACGTTTCCACTTCACTATCTCATCAGAAACAGTGGACCTAGTGATGTTTACGAGTGTGTTATAACATCAGCGATCAGACTCTTATAGTTTTATCACCGATTTTTTTTAACTTTAAAAAATATAGAAGAGCCCAGAATATCATCCGAAAACATACGGTGCACTCAGTCATTATTCAAAAACGATTTATAAAGTCATCAGATGAAACATGTAATATATATTTTCTATTAAGGCCTTGACTAGCCGCATCAGAAAAACTTCAAACAGTATTAAGAATTCCACCAATACTTTAATTTTGGAACCCCTAGTAAAAAAACAAGGATTTAGGCGTGAGTGCAATCTGTCACCAGTATTATTCATTTTATACATTGATAATATGTTGGAGCATGGAAAGCAGAAGGTCATGCTGAATTTAGCTGATTAAGCTCTCGCCTTCAAATGACCAAACCCTTTTAGCCATACAGTAAGACGACAAAATAATTCCTGAAATACATCAATGGAAAATCTTGATATTTCGAGGGAATTACTCCTGTGGATCAAAGATGAATATCGACAATGTCATATTAAAACAGGTTACACACGTCAGATTTGGTGTAATGTCAGGAACAACAATGACCGAGACACTGAAAATTGAATTTTAATTTTCTCGAAAATTTGTGTGACATAAAAATGACGATGGAAGGGGAATAAATTAAATTATACTTATAATGTGTGTACCAGTTCGGCTTTATAGAAGAGAGACACGAGAGGAGACCAATAGATGAATAACATATTCAGCAGCAGAAACTAAATCTTACATGCGTCATGGGATTTCTAGAACTGACCAAATCTGAAATGAGGATGTATGGAAGTGATTCGCCATTCAATCCATAGGAATCAGTGATTAATGAATACAAGCACATCGGGGAAAGGAATGAATACACCCGTCGCCCCTGCTCCAGAAGACACCCTAATACAGTCCAACACCGCCTATCGCGTTGATATTGGTTTCTGTTCGGCGAGGACGAGAGTGCACAACTTTACGCAGCTATACCACACCCAGTTACACCCTCTCATTTATAATTAGATCCCGCAGAGCAACCAAACTATAGTGATGTTTACTGCGACGTTTCCCTCGCTTTCCCAAATAGTGCCAGTGATTTTCTACGGTATTAACGTAGTGTGATTTAGTAGCTCAATCGAGGTGCGCTATTGTGTCAAAGCGTTCGTCAGACCAGAAACATATGCTTCCCGTCCTTTGAAATCAGCTATTGTCTTATTCTAGGACAGGAGTGACTACAGCAGGGGATTCTGGTCAGGGGTGGCCCGAGCCATAAAAATATTGAGTCATAGGGATGCAGAAAAATTTTCAATAATAAACAACGGTATTTTCTCAACCCTTGTGCTGACTGTCATTTTATAATGGTAAGGGCTAAAAATCATACATTTATACTCTATCAGGCAACTTTCTGTTTAAAGTGCCATATATGACGCTGTATTCAATTTAAAAATATGAAAAAATACAACCTACCCACAAACGTGTGTAATTTATTGCGGGTTACACAAAACATTGCACTTCTTCCCTTTAAACTGTTTGATACGAAGAAAACAAAATTTCCTCATAAAAAATATGAATTCAATTTTTCTCTTACCCCTAATACAATGCTTAATTTCAAAACGGATGACTAATGTCCAAAATCTACATAAATTTTTGAGTAAAGTGGCATAAGAAAAATATATCTATTATTATTAAAATACATTTATTATCACTTTTTAGAGACATAATAAACATAATATCTGGAGACTACATTAGAGACCGTCCCAAGTAGGCACTTTTGTGTTACATAACATTTGTTCTCGAGGAAACTTTGACTCATCTAAAATGTGAATAAGAACATCATTTTGACTTCCTGAAGCGCTGCTACTTTCTTTAAAGTACTTTTATACTAATATTTACCAACAACTTGCGAATTTTATCGTTTAAGTTCTCTACCTAGATATGCATTGGACTATTTTTTTTTAAAATAAATGACAAAATCTGATAAAATAAACATAGTGCGAACACTGACTTCACGAAAAAATAACGCAAAACCAATGTTAAGTAACAACATTACACAAAAATACGAAATAACAGCATGTAAGAGAATATTACGCAGCACGCTGTCGGCACACGTAAACAAAGTAAAGGAATATCGATCGTCAATGCTGTACTGAAATGATCTTCAAAATTCGATAACCACCGACGTACACATAGATCGAAATCTTGAGCAGCAGCACTCAGCAGGTAGTAACAAATCTTCAACGCTAAATGAGAGTAAACAGCACACCAACAAATCGGCACTTTGGAATTACTGGCATCAATAGGGGGTCGTAGCAGTTGCTCTGACATTCAAAGGGTTCATCTATTATCACAAGCGCTTAAGACAACTGGAAGGATCTGTATGATATTTTAAGACTGAATGTTACAGCAAATACGGTGGCATGACAGCAAAATACAGCGGCACTACAGAAAAATATAGAATGTGTTTCAACTGTTATACAACAATCCAGTATTACTGCGTAATATATACAAAATTATCAATAATTAGAATATGGTTTTCACGCTCTTTCCGTCATAACAATTTTGTGCAGCAATGCTGTACTTTTTCGTTGCATGAACGGGAAATACTACTATGAAATGCGAGTGTTTTGAGTAGTAATTCGCTGCCGTAGTTTTAGGAAAGGGGATCCGTCTCGATGTTCAAATGTAACCATTACATTATTTCTTTTAATATGTAAAACCAACGGACACTACACGTCGAGATCCAGATTTTTTCCTCCCGCCGATCTCTCGAAATATCTGAACGTTTAAAATATTGATCTGTATACTTCCTAATAGCGTCTATTCAGGGTCTTATACTCCTATATGAAATCGGCGTTTTCAACATTTGAAATCTCTCATATCAGGCCAATCGTTCGTATTAGTTGGTACACTTCCGTAAGCGGAGTAGTTAAGTCTAAAGCAGTGCCTTCATTGGTCCTGTCGTTTCCAATATGTCCCCAAACTGTTCATTGCTAACTGCGGTCCCGTATTTCGATATTTTTTTCTCGATAAGTCACTAAATAAACATGCATAAAAAACAATTCAGGTGTTCAGATAAATTAATACGAACAGTACAGTGCTTCATTTGTATGTACACTACAGATCTATAATCCCAATGCCATGTCAGTACTTCTACTAAAATTTTACTGAAAATTTATTACGTACACAAATTTTATACCAATTGTAGAATACTATACTACATTTTTCAGTGTGACCACCCGGAATGTTTTTGTTATAAAAATGAAAAGCACCCGCTCAAAATCGTCATTTTTATTTGCAGTTTTCCCTAGTGCTCTGTAATAAGGAACCGAAATATCAAAGCAGCAACTGCGGAAAGATGGAATGGCCAGCTAACGAAACCTGTAAAATACTTTAACTGTACACACTTTACACAACTTCCGATAAGAATCACTCCGATACTCTAGTAAAACAACAACTGAGTAACCCCTTTCTGTCCCTGTCGAACCGTCGCAGGAGGTGATGTGCGGATGAATAAAGGCACAATACACACGCCCCGACGTGGTCGCCCCGTGGAGTGGTGGAATTCAATTTTTCACCCGTGCATTGCTGCTAGCTCAGGCGCCACTTATCGATTAGCTGCTATGATGTGAATTAAGCACCATGTAAAGGGTTTTATTTTCAAGTTTGGTATTTTGTTTCGAACAATGATGTTGTGACACTGATAACACCTCATTTGATTGAAGGTTGGGTTATCCCGACTGAAACCTAGGTAAATTCTAGGTAAACGGTGCAACTGAGACTGTTGATTATTAAAATTAAAATTGATATTCTCAGTTGCGGTAGCTGCTCCGAAGCGTGCGAACATGTAAACGAAATTGTACAATGAAATTTGAAATAAAAATATGTGGTTGAAGCATTTAATACTGTGAATAAGGTAATCGTAATTTGGTACAATATAAGAAATTAAATTAAGCCTGGTGTAACACAATAAATATTAGATTTATGGAATTGGAAACTGTCGAAATGACGAAAAGCTATCGGCTTTTACCGGTATGTAGCGAGCTGAACTAAGTACATGAACAACACATCGATGGGACAGACCACGGCCACTTGTATTAGAGCCGGCCGTGGATGGAGTATACTGTCCCGATCCTTCTCCACAAATGATCTGATGATCAGCGATCGTAGGACCTTGTGAAGTCAGAAAGATATGTCACCGCATTACTTTATTGTTGTGAGGGAGGGGGATAAACACGTCTGTGGGGGCCTGCAGCATCTCTCCTCCCCCCCCCCCCCCCACCCCACCTGGATACGCCACAGGTCTACAGTGCACTCATCAAGAAAATGTAGAAACAAGGCCACATTTGGTCGCCGAGAATGTCGAAATGAACGTCCTTGTTCATGTTTAGAGGAACCTGAATGAGTACACCCATGTCACGGAGCAAAAGGACGCCCAAAACATGACAGAAGCAGCTCCGGAGTGAACTATACACAACACGGGTGCTTTGGGTAGAAGGTGTTCTCCATGATTTGATGATGCTCAGTTGCGGTTAATGAACCCACTCTAGGTGCCTAGAGTCAGCTATTGACGAGTCGCTATGCTGATTGGCTTACTGAAGACATACAACTTTACGTGCCACAGTGATCAAAGGCTTTCTGTGAGGTATCCCACTGTAAATTGTCTTTGGAACCAATTCGCGTTGTTCGCTAGGAAACTGACTGAGATTGACCTGCATCTACTGACAACAGTAATTCCTTTCAAATTTGAAAGTGACTGTCATTGATAATGCGAGAAATTTGTATTCTGTCCCTATCGGTTAGAATCTTTTTACCATCACTGTTCTTACGCCGTGTTACATTGCCTCCATGAGGTACTGTATATCATTTCATGTAGTCACGGTGGGCAGTCCGCGTTGATAAACCAAAAACTCGCGTAAATTCGTCCAAGATGTGGTCATAGGCACGTCCAAACACGATTCCATACATCGACCCACCATACTGCATACATTCCATTTAGCTGACTGACGCTTGCACACCACTTCACTGCCATGACCTACATTAGAGCTGGTGGATAACATGGTTGTCTGGTACCGTCATCAGCACTCCAGAGTCGTCAGTGCGCTTTTTTAAGGGAAGAATACTACACAGTCAGTCCTTCAACATTCGATACCGGATTAATAAGAAACAGAGAAAGGTATGAAGGTGATCTTAATGTTAAAGGTGTTCTCCATTGACTCTCCCCTCTGCCCTCGTCCTTGATTACACCTTACAGAACCTTAATACAATCACGCGAAACTGTCAGAAAAGTCTTTATTTATGATTTTTTGAACTCGCGCATCACGCGTCGTAGTATTTATTCGGCAGTCAAGGTGTGCAGAGCAAACTTTACATGTAGTATTTTTCTCATCTTCAAAATATTCTGGAGAACGTCTTTAACACTTCATTTACAGATTTTCCTCCATTGTGATTTGGAACACAATAACGTTGACACACTACTGTCGACGGTCCGCTACTTAACACTGCTTGCTTACGCCTGACTAGTCGAGTGCATATTTATTGTCTATAGTTGTTAGCTGAAGGTGCCACCGTAGTTAACTGCGCTGACGTTGCTTGTATGACAGTAATAAAATTAGTCTCGGAACTTTTTGGCCAGGCGTTGCATTTTGTCCAGTGAGCTTAGGAATAAAAGGCTGGTACAAGAACTGAATGGATGAAAGCCGCATAGCAAAATTAGCTATCCGGTGTACTCTCTCAGAAAGACACGGGTCTTCCCAGAAATAGGTGGACCATTAAAGCTACAATAAGCCAAATGGCTTATCCCATGAAGATGACGCTCATAAACATCACATGGCAAACAATTGGCAGTGAGTTTTATCTCGAAATACGAACGTACACTGTAAAATTACAACTAGAATAGAAAGGAACGACTGAAGGACGTGCTAGATAAATTTCTAAAACTGCTCTGCACGAGGACAAGTTCTGGATCGTGTTTGACATCACAACTGACCTGAAAAGCAATGAACTGGGCTTGGGTGAGGTTACTGTGGGGTGGGTAAAGCGCGGCGCCAGATCTGGGACTTGTTTTGTACCCACACCTCGCCTCCTCACGCGCCGAACACTTGCTGCGGTTGAACAGCTTCACACTTCCCGCCGCCTTGCGTCATCATGCCCCAAACACAAGCGTAACCTCTGACCCATAGGCTGTTCATTTTGAAGAGTAAGTTCCTTACAAGGCAGTCCCAGAGCCACAGGTTCCGTGCTAACCGTGTACTAGTGGGTCATCGTCACTTCCGTGCGTCATTCCCCCCACTTCGTGACACGTGGCAGGACGACCCTTATGTCCCTGACATCGGAAAGTAGTTGGCCTCCGGTTTCTAAGCTATGTAGTTGGTTAATCATGCTGTTACATTATATTACTCATACTATACGGATCCCAGAAAGAGAGAGTCAGTGAGATGTGAAAAAACAAGGAATGTACACTTTACCAAAATGTAATAAAGTAAATCGCTTAAGGTTATAAACTGTAATTCTATTACGATTTTACTGTTAATTACGAAATAACCTAGAACATGAATTCTAAGAGTTTCTGCGAGTATATTTCACACTGGAGTACACGGAGTTACTTGACAAAAAGGTCTTTAATCCAGTCCTAAACTGTACCACATTACCTATAAGATACAGGGCTATTACAAATGATTGAAGCGATTTCATAAATTCACTGTAGCTCCATTCATTGACATATGGTCACGACACACTACAGATACGTAGAAAAACTCAAAGTTTTGTTCGGCTGAAGCCGCACTTCAGGTTTCTGCCACCAGAACGCTCGAGAGCGCAGTGAGACAAAATGGCGACAGGAGCCGAGAAAGCGTATGTCGTGCTTGAAATGCACTCACATCAGTCAGTCATAACAGTGCAACGACACTTCAGGACGAAGTTCAACAAAGATCCACCAACTGCTAACTCCATTCGACGATGGTATGCGCAATTTAAAGCTTCTGGATGCCTCTGTAAGGGGAAATCAACGGGTCGGCCTGCAGTGAGCGAAGAAACGGTTGAACGCGTGCGGGCAAGTTTCACGCGTAGCCCGCGGAAGTCGACGAATAAAGCAAGCAGGGAGCTAAACGTACCACAGCCGACGGTTTGGAAAATCTTACGGAAAAGGCTAAAGCAGAAGCCTTACCGTTTACAATTGCTACAAGCCCTGACACCCGATGACAAAGTCAAACGCTTTGAATTTTCGGCGCGGATGCAACAGCTCATGGAAGAGGATGCGTTCATTGCGAAACTTGTTTCCAGTGATGAAGCAACATTTTTTCTTAATGGTGAAGTGAACAGACACAATGTGCGAATTTGGGCGGTAGATAATCCTCACGCATTCGAGCTCGCATCAACGATGCTTTCGAACTCATTGATGGGGACATGCTGCGCCGAGTGTGGGAGGAACTTGATTATCGGCTTGATGTCTGCCGAATCACTAAAGGGGCACATATCGAACATTTGTGAATGCCTAAAAAAACTTTTTGAGTTTTTGTATGTGTGTGCAAAGCATTGTGAAAATATCTCAAATAATAAAGTTATTGTAGAGCTGTGAAATCGCTTCAATCATTTGTAATAACCCTGTACTTAATATGACCTGCACTATCTTTTGAGGAGACATGAACATTAGCAGCGACAAAGAATAAGCCAAACAGTTATCACTACTCACTTAACAACGTGTTGATCCACCACTGGAACACAATACAACAGCTGTTCTTAATAGCATCAATTCCACAAGTCCTTAGGAGGTTGTCGCAGGTATGTGGTACCAGGTGTCCATTTGCAGTTCACACATTTCCCGTAAATTATGGTTCAAATGGTTCAAATGGCTCTGAGCACTATGGGACTCAACTGCTGTGGTCATAAGTCCCCTAGAACTTAGAACTACTTAAACCTAACTAACCTAAGGACAGTACACACATCCATGCCCGAGGCAGGATTCGAACCTGCGACCGTAGCGGTCGCGCGGTTCCAGACTGTAGCGCCAGAACCGCTCGGCCACCAGCGGCCGGCGTAAATTATGGATCAGTGGTTTGTAGGGCTGCATAGCGTCCCAGATGTGTTCCATCGCATTCAGATCAGACGAATTTGCTAGCCGAGACTTCAATGTGACTCCACTTGCATGCTTCTCAAACCAGTGTAGCACGATTGTATCCTTGTGACACGGAAAGTTATCCTGAAGAAATGCGGGTGATCCACAGTAATGTTCACTTAGCGCTCCTGTCTTATGGTGCCTTCGATTACTGTCGTAGGTATCATGGAAGTCCGTGTGAATACAATACCACAGGATAATACTACTACCCCACTGGCCGGCATTCACGGCGCGTGGTGTGTTTAGAGCAACCTTTTACCTGAATGACGGTGTATCCGCACACGACCATTGACCAGGTATAACAAGGTACGAGATTCATTCGATTATGGAACACGTTTCCATTGATCCATGATCCAATCTCGATGTTCCTGAGCCCACTGGAATCGTAACCGACGGTGCCGTTGGGCCAGTATGGGAGCAATTAAAGGGACGTCTGCTGCGGAGCCCAATGTTCAACAATTGGTACTGAACGGTGTGCTTCGGAACACTTTTGCTTCCACTAACATTGTGCTCTGTCTTCATATCTCCCACCTATCGCTTCCTGTCGTGCTTCGTACAGCGACCAAGACTCCGAAATTAAAAATCTGATGTGAATCGCGGACGTCCAAGACTTTGTCGCCATCTCATGGCTTAACCGTTCTGCGTCCGCTTTCCATAGACGTCCAGACAGTATCAAGCGATCAGCCGACGAGCTTCGCCGTTTCCGATATGCTGCTTCCAAGGCGCTCTGCAGTAGCAGTCTGCCTATTCTCAAATCCACTTAGGTCAGTTTATTTCCCTATTCCTGGCCAGTACCATAGCTTGAATGATTCTCCATTCGTCTTTGCTTTGCTTATGCAACTTCCTTTAATATTTTGACTCTTAATTGTATTCACCCACTGCTCTAGCTCATAGCTACACTGCAAGCCATTAAATTGATACTCCAGGAAGATGACATTCAAGAAACATGAAACTGGCATGAAGTATATTACATGCTGGGATATGCAAATAATTAGCATTTAAGTGCAACTATATACAAGGGCACACAAGAGCCCGTTAACGTTTGAAAATTCAGTACTTCACAGAATAATGTAGGTAAAAGGGTAAAAATGCCACATATGCTTGAAATGGCAAGGGGGTTTACTGAAACAAAAAAGAGAGCACAAAATGACCACTGCTGGCGCTTCATAAGGTACGAAACCAATAATTAGCATAACAAATGGTTTTTAGCAAAGACTATCTTTCTAATAAAAAATGCCCAACATGTTTGCCGTCATTCATCAACAATATCTGTAGTCGAGGGAGAATGTTATGAACAGCACTGTACAGCATATCAGGAGGTGTGGTGAGAAATTGCCACCGGATGATGTATCTCAGCATCTGTAATGAGGTCGCACGGTCGTGATGGACTTGCGACTTCAAGTAACACCACAACCAATAACCAGACGGACTGAGATCACCAAACGATGTGCGCAAGAGATCTTTCACGTTGTAGCATAAAAGCTTCCAGCACGCGTTAACCACCCAGGCTATGGACGATGCGATTCTGTTACATATTGGCGTACCACGCACCCACCACATTGATAGTTTGGAAAGAAGAGCATCCCACGTTCCCTAGAAGAAAGTGACATCAGTTCGCCGACTTTTGCTCTCAGTCTGTAAGCTTAAATGTTACGTATAATTCTCGCTTCCCGCGCCCGGGTTCCCGGGTTCAATTCCCGGCGGGGTCAGGGATTTTCTCTGCCTCGTGATGACTGGGTGTTGTGTGACGTCCTTAGGTTAGTTAGGTTTAAGTAGTTCTAAGTTCTAGGGGACTGATGACCATAGATGTTAAGTCCCATAGTGCTCAGAGCCATTTGCACCATTTTTATGTATAAGGAAATATTTTGTAGCGGGTTTCTCATTCATAAATTCCATTTCAGTTCTAGTTGTTTGTGAGAAGATCGTGTTGTGGCTAGCATAAGGACAGTGTATAGCAGCAAGTGTCAGATTTCGACTGCGGAAAGGCCGTTTCCTATTCTTGCTGCGATTTACCGCCGAGCGTTGTTGCTGTTTGCGTTGGTTGGGATCTCGTAACAGACATGCAAATATGGAATCGTTGTGTTCTGGCGGATTATAACGAACGCTATGCGTGACCTTCACTGCAAGAGACGACTAGCTCCTGAGAACATTGTCAGATTGTTCGATCGGCCGTGCAGAACTGTATTGGCAATTATGCACCCTGAGTCATTACATGGGCTTGTATCAACCAGGACAAGTGTCCGCGCTGGGAGTGCGACGACGTCCAGAGCAAACGGACTGACAGAATGTCAACATGGTGACCATTTCTGCGATTTACCTTCACGCGGAAACAGAAAGAGGCGTGCCTACAGTGGTGTCTCTAGTGACAATACTGAACATAGCAGTGGAACTACGACTATATCGCCTTTCCAGACGGCCCCCGTACTATGTACAGTTTGATGGATGTATCCATACGTGAAGGCTCTGAAGAGAACCACTTTTTCCAGATTGCATTAGTCATCATCGTGCGGGTTCAGCATCCGGCGTGACAGTATGGGGTACCATTAGCTACAGAGCACTGCGTGTAATTTCAGTAGCAGGCGCTACATTTTGACATGTGAACATTGGTAACCGCATCCTATCTTCGAAGTCTCCGTGGCTTTTCTTTCAACAAGATAATGCACGACTTCATCTTGGCTGAACTGTACTGCTGTAGCTCGCTACAGTGTCTGCTAACTGCGGCCCTAGCCAGCACGTCATCCAGGTCTCTCGTTCACTGAGACATCTGGTTATAGATTGCTGAGATACAGCTCTACCACCAACCACAAGCAACTACGGTAGTTGAACCCTTGGCATAGAAGTGAAGCAACATGGAATCACTCGCATGTGTGATCAAAGTTCACTTCGACTCGACGCCCAGCTGGGTTACAGCAGCTGTAGCAGCCAGAAGTGGCA
This sequence comes from Schistocerca nitens, assembly GCF_023898315.1. Lineage (NCBI taxonomy): Eukaryota > Metazoa > Arthropoda > Insecta > Orthoptera > Acrididae > Schistocerca > Schistocerca nitens. The sequence continues at coordinate 660,989,910 of NC_064618.1, forward strand.
ACTCAGAATCCTAAAGTGCCCCAAAAACACAAATTTAACAATATATTCTTCCAACTGTATACACGTTGAGTAAACTGTGTTATCTGCGATCCTCCTAGTAGTGTAAGTTTAATGGTTAGCAGCATCTTTACGTACGTACTTCATGACAGTTATTCAGGAAACTGACGTAAAGGAATAGAACATGAGGAAAAAATTGTGATTTAGCAATTCCAAAACTCTGAGTGCAGGTAATGGGAAGCTATGTGTTTGGTTAAAGATAATGCCCTCAGTATTATTCACATCTGTGTAATTTCTTAGATGCCAAACATCTTGCTGCGTGCTGAAAAGTAATGCATCCTAATTTTTATTTGAAAATTCTAAAATCTTTTTAAACAAAACTAATGTTTTTAACATTCTACAGTTATAAATTATGCGTCCTTTGGAAGTCAGACCTGGAACCTGGAGAGATCTAGAGAGATTGAATAAGAATCTCTAGCCGTTCTTTCCACCAACCTGTCGCAGAAGACAGCTCGTCGATCGTAAGATCTTCTTCGGTGGAGGCTGCTTTGCTGTCAACTCGAACGTGATTGTGCCTTTTATGGGATGCTATTCGCCGAGGTGAGTCTCTGTGTCCACAGAGGGCAAGATCTATAGTACTGACAATGATGGTAGGCGACACTTCTCATTAATGTATGCTGTTTGGTTATTATTTAAAAATTCATACATTTTACAGTGTCTTTTACAACACTCGACATAGCTTTCTTAAGTGTACGGTAATTTTTCCACGTCCGTCCCTCCAGAACGCCCAAGACAGAGTGACTAGTGCAGTCTAAGTACTTCCTTTGCTAGGCGCACTATAACGACCCGAAGGTGTCAGAATCACTTCGGCTGCAATATCGTTACTCTTATGTTTCTCAAAACTAGTGAAATTTAATAAACAAAAACGATAGACTCGTAAGGTAACCATGAGAAACTGTCAAATTAAAATCTTGGTTAAAAACAATGAAAAGTATATAAATAATTAATAAGAGAAGTTAGACATTTTGGCGCCTAGCACCCTAAGGTGCGAACCAATCATAAGCAAGTTCAGTACAATTGGCAGATTCTCCCACGGAACTGATACATACTGTACCATCTATCGCTTGTACCTCACTCCACTTTTGTACCATATGCTACTTTGCGTGTATCAAGCTGCACCATGTCGAGCTTCTATCAAAACAAAATACTTGCAGCTACAGCCAGGAATATCACAAATCTCTGTTCTTTGTGTCTACATATTTTCTGTCCTCTGCTTGGAGAGGGCTCCGAATTGTAGTGTGTAACATGGCGGCGACTAAAATACTAGAAAGTATGTCAGTGCTTGAGAAACAGCGTGCTGTAATCGAGTTTCGAATTCGAAATCTGCATTTCTCTCCTTCAGTATGACAACGCCAGACCTGATACGAGCACTGAAACGTCTGTAATAATCAGAAGCCTCGGGTTTACTGTCAGCGATCATTTCGATACAGTCCCCTCTTGGCCACATGCGGTTTTTATCTCTTTCCGAAACTTAAAGAGCCCCTCGAGAACTTTACTTTGATGAAGCGGTACAAGCAGAGGTGAGGTTATGGCTCCGTCAACAAAATCAGACATTCCACAGTGACGGTATCAACAAACTGGTCTCTCGTTGGGAGAAGTGTGTGCGTTTCCAGAGCGGGTATTTTGCGTGATAAATGCGTAGACATGTAGACTAAAGGTGTAGAATGTGAATAACTTTGTTTTCTTTAAAAAGCTCTAAGAGTCTTCGCATGAAAAATTCGGAGACATTACTTTTCAGCACAACCTCATAGATTCTGAAAATAGAACATCGTTCTATATCTTGTACTGTGCTACACGGTGACTAAAATCAACAGAAACGACATACCGTAACAAAGATCCAACAAAACACGCTGGCTGCTTCCCTCTGTAGTTACGAGGGCGGAAAGGGTTTATGTGCGAATTCCTGTCTGTGTTCTGCGTGTAACTTCGTCTGGCCGCTTCCACTCGTTGTATTCACTCAACGTCAGAGGAACCTAGAAAACTTTGCCTAGCGTCTCGTCTCTCAAGATTTATGGACAGTCACACGAATAACTCTGTCTTCAAGGCGACGATCGAGGTAAGAACGCACCGTTGGTTCTAACCCGTGTCTTTGTGATGAACGACCGGCCAAAGTTGGAACGAGTCTGTATTTTTTGCTGAAGTCGAGACCGCAGAGTCTCGTAAATCTCTCGGTCTGTGGTTTCTGCATTTATGACGTCTTAAAGCTATCGGCACGCATTACATAAAACTAAGCAAATTATATCCCCTTTCAAGACGCGACATTTTCAGAGTTCGTGTCGTGGAAATTCTTGCCAGGAGATTTCCAGAGGAGAAAAAAAGTACACTTCATATAACACCACAGAGTGAATTTTTCATTCTAATGATTTATGAACAAAATCAACCCATTTATCTCTTGCAGTTCACAACAGTCACACAAAAGCAGAACATGTTTATTAAGTTTTTACATTGAACGTGTAAGAATCTTTAAAGAAGTATTTCGGTTGTAGAAGCACTTCGTATGTACTGCAGCAAAAAGCTCTACACGCATCAAAAGTCAGTAATCTATCCGCCGAAACGTATGTATTTATGGCATCTGCATCTGCATCTGCATCTTCATGAGCCGCGTGGTCTTAGGCGTGTTGTCACGGTCCGAGCGGCTCCCCCCGTCGGAGGTTCGGGTGCTACCTGGGCATGGATGTGTGTGTATGTCTGTTGTCCATAGCGTAAGTTAGTTAAAGTTAGATTAAGTAGTGTGTAAGCTTAGGGACCGATGATCTAAGCAGTTTCGTCCGATCTTACCACAAATTTACAATTTTTTTTCATGATCACTCTGCAGTTCACGTCTGCAAACAATTGTTTGGCAGATGGTATACAGAACAACTTTCATACTATTTCTCACTCGTTCCACTCTCTAACGTTACATGGGCAAAATGAACAGTTTAACCTTTCCACGCGATATTCGCTTTCTCGTATTTCGTTACGACGGTCAATTCTCCCAATGCAATTGGAAGTTAACAAAACATGCTCATAGGCGTTGATAAAGTTGCTGAGAAAAATTTCCTGAAACGGTCTCGTCGCAACGTAAAACGCCTTTGCGCCAAAGTCTTTCCCGACGGCGTTGTTGTATAAAAGAAAGGAAATTCCACGGTAGCTCCTTATATCAACGAATCTCACGCCAAAGTTGCATTTGTGTTGGAAGATAGCATGCGTAAAACGGGACTCAACTCTGTCGTATAGCAGAAAACCGGTGGAGATTCTCTGCCAGAGGGTTTCCTTAAAAAACTTAGAGCAGGAGCTCCTAGATCTCCTAGGCTGTACTAAGGTATTCCACTGCGGCCAACTGTTAACGCTACTGGTTCTCTTACGTACAGGTTGGCCAGGTATTTAACAAAATTAATGATTCCGATAGTTATCAGCTGTGAATATCACATTAGAAACTCTCAGATGTTCATTGAGAGAATTAAACTGATTAGAGTTGGCCCAAACGATATTTCAGTCAGCCTAGATGTGGTCACACTATTTACAAAGGTTCCTGTCGAGGACACATTGAAACTGTAGGAAGAGCATTTTCCTTCTGAAATGATGAAATTGGTCGTACATATTATGACGACCACCTACTTCCTATACGGTGGTAAATTTTATTAAATAACTGGCGGTATGGCTATGGGTTCTCCATTGTCTCCAGCAGTGGCCAATATTTTTGTCGAACATTTTGAATGACGTGCATTATATTTGGCTCCCCTTCATCCATTTAGTTTTACGTTATGTTGACGACACGTTTATTGTCTAGCCACACGACGTAGATACTGTTGAGCACTACCATGACCATGAACATATGAACAGTATGCACCCGTACTTCCAGTTCAGTGTCGAGACAGAGACAAAGGGAAGTTTGCCGTTTTTAGGTATTCTAGTACAACGAAAGTCAGACGGACGTCTCGGCCTCTCAGTGTACTGCAATCCGACCACCAATGTTTTATATCTTAGCGCCCACAGTTTTTACCATCTAGTCCAGAAAAGAGCAGTTTTAAATACATTGGTGCGCAGTGCGAAAACTGTTTCCGACGACCACTTGGATTCTGAAATTAAGCTCCTGAAACGCAAGCTCTGGGCCACGTGATATGAAGTCAATATTCTCCAAGAAAAGCAAACGTGAAAATGGTAAACATTCAAAGGATGAGCCACTGACTGCATTCCTCGCTTTCTGCGGTGTTACATCCAGCTAAATACGCAGAGTCCTGGGATCACGAGGTGTAAGATTTATTTTCCGACCTCCCAAGAAGATAAAGGAGATACTACACCCTGTCATGGAAAGTGTCAGCCTCAGGATCTCTGGGATTTACAGCATTCCTTGTAACTGCGAAAACAATTACATCGGCCATTCCACCCCCACCGTCTCCGACCGCTGTGCAGAACATGAACGGCATATTAAAAATCGAAAACTGGACAAATTTGTCGTTGATGAGCGCAGCCTCACAAACAAAAACGAAGCATAGTTTAACGAAACGAAAGTTTTGTCTCAGGCTCCTACATACCGGCGTTTGTAATTAAAGAGGCTATGGAAATAAGAATGTGTGAAAAGATCTTCAATCGTGACGGGAATATAGCCGACCGCGGTGGCCGAGCGGTTCTAGGCGCTTCAGTCCGGAACCGCGCTGCTGCTACGGTCGCAGGTTCGAATGCCTGCCTGGGGCATGGATGTTTGTGATGTGCTTGGGTTAGTTAAGTTTAAGTAGTTCTAAGTATAGAGGACTGATGACCTCAGATGTTAAGTCCCATACTGCTTAGAGCCATTTGAACCATTTTGACGGGAATATAATCTTAACGGTGCATGGAAGCGAGGTCTCGATGCAGATATGGGCCAGAGATATTCATAGCAATATTTACGCTACGGCGGGAGTGGTGATTCCACCACCTCAGACGTTGACAACATCTGCGACAGCTTTACGTAGTTACCGACCAATAAGAAGCCGTCTATAGGCCACATAATGCCATCACAGCAACGGTTGTGTGAGTTGCTCCCGACGTAGACGATGGAAGCAATCGCCGAAAGGTTGAAGTTTTACCCTGAACTGACGCAGCAAGAAGTCTGAGAATGTTCTAAGCAAAAAAAAAAACACCTTTGTTTTACCGATTACACTCCAACTCGCTGCCGCGCGGGGTAGCCGTGCGGTCTAGGGCGCCATTTTACGGTCCGTGTGGATCGCCCCGTCGGAGGTTCGAGTCCTCTCTCGGGCATGGGTGTGTGCGTTGTCCATAGCGTAAGTTAGTTTACGTTAGATTAAGTAGTGTGTAGCCTAGGGACGGATGACTTAAGTAGTTTAGTTCCACAAGACCTTACCACAAGTTTACAAGTTTTTGCAATTCGCTTATAATATGTTAACTCTCTCAATCATTTCCCCATAATGCAAAACGAACTGCCGTTCTTTGAACTTTATCCATGTTCTCCGTCAATCCTGTCTAATTATGGTCTCACAGTCCGCAGCAAGAGAATGGTGCAAAAATGGTTCAAATGGCTCTGAGAACTATGGGACTTAACATCTGAGGTCATCAGTCCCCTATAACTTAGAACTACTTAAACCTAACTAACCTAAGGACATCACACACATCCATGCCCACAGTTTTTACCATCTAGTCCAGAAAAGAGCAGTTTTAAATACATTGGTGCACAGAGCGAAAACTGTTTCCGACGATCACTTGGATTCTGAAATTAAGCTCCTGAAACGCATGCTCTGGGCCACGTGATATAAAGTCAATATTCTCCAAGAAAAGCAAACGTGAAAATGGTAAACATTCAAAGGATGAGCCACTGACTGCATTCCTCCCTTTCTGTGGTGTTACATCCAGCTAAATACGCAGAGTCCTGGGATCACGAGGTGTAAGATTTATAAGGATTCGAACCTGCGACCGTAGCGGTCGCGCGGTTTCGAGACTGTAGCGCCTAGAACCGCTCGGCCACTCCGGCCGCCCAAGAGAATGGTCAAGCATAGTATAGGCAATCTCTTACGAAGGTCTGCCACACCTTCTAATTGCTCGACTAATAAAACGGTCTTTCGTTCGCCTTCTGCTGCTGAGAGATCAAAACTGCTTGCTAGACTGACTTTTAACTGCGGAATCTCAGCTGTCAGAATTTTCTCGTAGTGTTAAGGAAAGGTTCAGTCAACGGCAATTTCTTTTCCACCTCACAGAGGCGCTCTTGTAACGTTATAGGAGTGGTAGTGGAAAAATAAGAATTGCTGAGAAGCCTAAGGATTTATCTGAATGTGAAATCGGCCATTCTTCATTAAAATACTCTCTGAAGCAAAGAAACGTATTCGGTTGGGAAAGGAGCCCGGACCCCAAACCTTTCACTGCAGCTTCTGAGTCAATCAGTCTGTAACGCATTCTCGTGTAATTCAACCAGTGGACCATTGCTCGTTTATGGCGCGTATTTTAGTTCACAAAAGCACGACGGAATGATTTTCATTAAATCACTGAAGTTACTGTAATTCCTGAGTACAGATGGGTGTTATTAGAATTACGCTCATTTGAGTCTAGAACTTCCTGTAGAAGACAGTTTAAACCTGTTTGATAATAAGGCCGTTCATTAACTTTGTTAGCCGTTGTCTATAATTGACCCTTTAAAGCACTGATATAAAATTGGGACTGAAATTATGAAATGAACTTCAGCGTTCTACCTTTATCCCAAAAACGAGTCAGACACAAAGGTACACAGTATTTTGTAATTAATATTGCTGAATTCAAGATTAATTTAAAGCACTCTCTGTTGGTTAACTTAAAATATGAGTTTTACGAGGATCTCCACATAAATTCACTCAATGATTATGGTTCGTACAGAAGCGTATAGATAGTGATTTTTCCCCCGTCTGTTTGCGAGTGGACGAAGAAAGGACATTAGTAGTACTGGTACAAGGTACCGCTAACAATTAAAGGCTTACTGATGATTGCGAAACTTCCATGAAAGTAGTTTAGATAAAACTAATGAAATGTTTTGCGTCAAAGATGAGTCGTATCTCTCACACTGTTTTATGAACACACATACCAATCAGTAGAAGAGCAAAAGTATGCAGTGATTATTCCGGAGCCTCATTCTGTGTGATATTTATGGAATATGACTTACACAGGATATAAGAATGCTGAGAGTGGTTTACTGACAGGGTATGGGACAATGGGCGAATTGTTCTCTGAAGTAAATAAACAAGCCGCTTATGCTAGCCTAATTTAATGGCCCTTAAGAAAACAAACTCTTCACATTTATGGGCAGTTACTGTCATGATGACATCCATAATTTACGACCAAAATGGCAGCTTAGTGGGGGTTTGGCGTTATGTTTGCTATGTTTGCTCAGGTGTTCAATGCTTTTAGGTTAAACTGATAACTGCCATTTTTATGACGCAGAAACTAGCGTCCCATCGCCCCCATTGGACCGCTATTCGACGTTCCCTCACCACCATCCCACTGGTCGTTAGCATCCCCGACAGTGTCATTCTTAATGTGAACCTCATTCGGGCAAAACCACCACCACCATGAAGCGCATTCAGTTTCCAGCATGATAATGCACCCCAACGCTTTTTACCGATATTCTTTCGAAAACGTGCGGTTACGGGACTTAAGATCTCGGTGCACTAATGTAACACGCTCTTTCTACTAACATCAAAACGCATAACCTGCAATCACATGTAAAAAGTATCCATCAAATCAGGTAAGTGTGGTGGAAAATCGAATGGCTCCCATAAATTAGGCTGGTCAACTGCTTTATCATTAGGAGACCGCCGTATTGTACCACATAAAAAATGTTACTAAAATGTGCAAACAATGGTAATAACGATATTGAGAAAAGAGTTGGAGGAATTAATAACTACATTCTAATGAAACAGTTTTCTTCTTTTTACTCTCTTCGGTAGTGGTGGATAATCTCTGACGCTTCGTGGTGGCGATAGTGTTGCTAGAACGCGGTTCACATTAAGAATGACAACCTCAGGTATGCTAACAAGGGAACCTCCCCATCGCACCCCCCTCAGATTTAGTTATAAGTTGGCACAGTGGATAGGCCTTGAAAAACTGAACACAGATCAATCGAGAAAACAGGAAGAAGTTTTGTCGAACTATGAAAAAAATAAGCAAAATATACAAATTGAGTAGTCGATGTGTAACATAAGCCACATCAAGGACAATGTGGCCTCAGGAGCGCCGTGGTCTCGTGGTTAGCGTATGAAACTGCGGTACGGGAGGACCTCGGTTCAAGTCTTCCCTCGAATAAAAATTTTAACTTTTTTATTTTCTAGCAATTGACGTGTGTCAATTATCAAAGTTCAGGCACTCACACAATCAACTTCGCTCTCGAAAATTCCAGGACATGTTCAGATTTGCTTGGACATGTGCAGGATTTGACACACGGAAAAAATTGGAAAACGTTAAAAACATATGTTTTGACAGAGCACAGGGAAAACTGTGTGACTGTGAAACTGTTGCATTCATTTGTTGCAGTTTATGTGATAAACTCTTATGTTTTCATCACTTTTTTGGGAGTTATTATCACATCCACAAGAAAACCTAAATCGAGCAAGGTAGAAGAATCTTTTTACCCATTCGCCAAGTGTACAAGTTAGGTGGGTCTGCAACATATTCCTGTCATGTGACGCACATGCCGTCACCAGTGTCGTATAGAATATATCAGACGTGTTTTCCTGTGGAGGAATCGGTTGACCTATGACCTTGCGATCAAATGTTTTCGGTTCCCATTGGAGAGGAACGTACTTTCGTCTACCAATCGCACGGTTTTGCGGTGCGGTCGCAAAACACAGACACTAAACTTATTACAGTGAACAGAGACGTCAATGAATGGTTTGCCTTACAAAGAACAGGCCCAGTAGAAACGTCAAGATATATTTTACGACAGTGTTATTGTGAAAATTTACTTTGTTGCAGTAGTTTAATTCCAGTACGTTCTAACACTCGCAAGTGGTACGCCACTAAACAGCTGCTCTAGATAAACTTAGCGTCCGGACAATATCCTACGCTTTTAGCACAGTATAATTTGATGAGTGTTTGGCCATTTGAAAATGACTTCACAGCTGAGTCTGAGAAGAAACGAAAAAAAAAAATAAAAAAATAAAAATGAAGGGATATTTTAATCTATCCAGTGGTATTTAATGAGGCAGAATGTTATAAATACGACAAGGGAGGCAAGCGATCTTGTGGGAAGTTTGGAATTTACGAGAGGAGTCTTGCAGAAGTACCCCTGTGACGATGGGTCTGGAGTCGTTCTGGACAGCTCACACGGTAGGGGCTCTGCCGCAGCGGGCAAACTTCAGGTGTGAATGCCAGTCCGGAACACTGTGTCAGTCTATCAGGAAATTTCCTAACGTCCGACACTTCGTTGAAAAATGAAAGTTTCATTCTATTATTATTCAGATTACGCTATCCGTCAAAAGACATTACATTACATCTTTTGCTCACAGGGCAGTCTCCTTCGAGTCCACATGGTTAAAAGAAACCATTATCATTTAGCATATAAAGCAAATATCAATATACACTACTGGCCGTTAAAATTGCTACACCAAGAAGAAATGCAGATAATAAACGGGTATTCATTGGACAAATATATTATACTAGAACTGACATGTGACTACATTTTCACGCAATTTAGGTGCATAGATACTGAGAAATCAGTACCCAGAACAACCACCTCTGGCCATAATAACGGCCTTGATACACCTGGGCATTGAGTCAAACAGAGATTGGACGGCGTGTACAGGTACAGCTGCCCATGCAGCTTCACACGATACCACAGTTCACCAGGTGTAGTGACTGGCGTATTGTGACGAGCCAATTGCTTGGCCACCATTGACCAGACGTTTTCAGTTGGTGAGAGATATGGAGAATGTGCTGGCCAGGGCAGCAGTTAAAGATTTTCTGTATCCAAAAAGGCTCCTACAGGATCTGCAACATGCGGTCGTGGATTATCCTGCTGAAATGTAGGGTTTCGCAGGGATCGAATGAAGGGTAGAGCCACCGTCGTAACACATCTGAAATGTAACGCCCACTGTTCAAAGTGCCGTCAATGCGAACAAGAGGTGACCGAAACGTGTAACCAATGGCACCCCATACCATCACTCCGGGTTATACGCCAGTATGGCGATGACGAATACACGCTTCCAATGTGCATTCACCGCGATGTCACCAAACACGGATGCGACCATCATGATGCTGTAAACAGTACCTGGATTCAACCGAAAAAATGACGTTTTGCCATTCGTGCACCCAGGTTCGTTGTTGAGTACACCATCGCAGGCGCTCCTGTCTGTGATGCAGCGTCAAGGGTAACCACAGCCATGGTCTCCGAGCTGATAGTCCATGCTGCTACAAACGTCGTCGAACTGTTCGTGCAGTTGGTTGTTGTCTTGCAAACTCCCCCATCTGTTGACTCAGGGATCGAGACGTGGCTGCATGATCCGTTACTGTCATGCAGATAAGATGCCTGCCATCTCGACTGCTAGTGATACGAGGCCGTTGGGATCCAGCACGGCGTTCTGTAATTCCCTCCTGAACCCACCGATTCCATATTCTGCTTACAGTCATTGGATCTCGACCAACGCGAGCAGCAATGTCGCGATACGATAAACCGCAATCGCGATAGGCTACAATCGACCTTTATCAAAGCCGGAAACGTGATGGTACGACTTTCTCCTCCTTACTAGAGGCATCACAACAACGTTTCACCAGGCAACGCCGGTCAACTGCTGTTTGTGTTTCAGAAATCGTTTGGAAACTTTCCTCATGTCAGCACGTTGTAGATGTCGCCACCGGCGCCAACCTTGTGTGAATGCTCTGGAAAGCTTCTTCCTGTCTGTAGCACGTCATCTTCGTGGTGTAGTAATTTTAATGGCCGGTAGTGTACATTACATGCACCAACAATAAATATTCACGTGTGTAATGTCCTTCATTTACACCAAATATTCTAATATTTGGGGTTGAATAACGAGTACGCTATTTTTGTTCTACTTATATTTTATTATTTCTAACTCGTTTCCAGCTTATTGGGCCATCTTCAGCAAACAACTGACTAGCGTCAGCAAGGGACACTAGATCTTAGGTAATCAATCATTATGAGCAAAGATGCAATCCGCTTGCACAGAATGTTGTGCACCAAGTTTGTTTTTTATCGTTGAAATTAATCGAGATACAAAATAAACTACACAATGCTACAGTATTACAGTTCATATTGTGCAAATGCTAAACTTTGTGAGGTCTTGACATTGGTTGAGAAACTGTCAAACTGGGCACACTTCATTTATGTTGTGCAACAAACACGTATTTTAACATTGTGAAGTCCAATTTACGCAATGGACAATATTAAGGACAATAACTAAAATACACAACAACACGGTATTACAAGTTTTATGGTTATGATTCCATTGTGTATCAGGCTGCGACATTGGTTGAGAACTGTCTAACTGAACTCTAGTTACTTACGTTCTGCAACAAACATGTTTTAAATAGTGAATTACAGTCCACGGAATGGGCAATATTAAATACAGTAAATGATTTAAATACTGTAATACTCTGTATTTTAATTATTTCGTTCAATACTGGCCACAGTGTAGAGTGTCATTCACAATTTTAAAAAAAAGTTTTATGCACAACATAAATGAGGAGTGTTCAGTTTCGCTGTTTCTCATCCAAAGTCTAGATGCCATAAAGTTTAGCATTATAACCATATGACCTGAAATACTGTAATATTGTGTAGCTTAATTATGTATTTTGCTTAATATTGTCCATTGCGTAAAGTGTAATTTCAAACGTAAAATTTTTGATTACCTAAGAACTAGTGTCCCTTGGAGACGCTAGTCAGTTGTTTCCTGAAGATGGCCCAAAAAGCCGAAAACTAGTTAGAAATAAACAAATATCACTAGAACGAAAACAGTGTATTTAATACTCAGTCTAAAATATGGAATCATTCCACCAGGAAGTAACGGAAGAATCGACAAATAAAATATAATATTTCCTAGGAAATGATGTATTCTAAGCAAATTGTGTCACGTGGGTCGAACTCCGCTCTCGAAAATAGTCATTGGTTGACGGAAGGATACGAAGAGAACTGTTGATGTTGTTCTGCTGACTCTAGGAAGCCAACGCATGGATAATTTATCATCTACGACGCATCTGGTGCGGCAAGTAATTCAAGTGCTATAGGTATTAGTCCGTGAAACATATACTTCTTTATCTGATGTAACCTCTCAATATAGCAAGTGTTACATATGTCACAAGTCTGTTGGGACTACGCAATAAGTTCGTCGCCGTAAATTACTTAATGAAACAGTATCCCGATTCATTAGATTCGTATATAACTGGGATGCTGTAAATGGAAGTGTGGCCTTGCGGCCACAAAATCAGTCTCTTATGACGCAGAATTCCATGTGTAACGCTGTTATTTCAGAGTCGTTTATCGATTCTAGCGCTCTACTAATACTCATTAATCTGGTACACTGACTAATCCTGGAGACGTTTTTGTACCGGTTCCCATACTTATTTAGGCAAATGTCGCGCTGCTGTCATATGTTAACTTCAAATGCTCTATATGAAATCGACTGAAATCTCGATAGACAGTAATAATAATAATGGCGTGTGACGAGGGCTTCCCGTCGGGTAGACCGCTCGCCTGGTGCAAGTCTTTCGATTTGACGCCACTTCGGCGACTTGCGCGTCGATGGGGATGAAATGATAATGATTAGGACAACACAGTACGTACTGTATGATTCATAGGCTTTTAGCCGACCTGTTGTACCTTTATGAAGTGTGTTAGGTCACACACATAATATTCCAAAATGATAAAATCCCCTAAATTTTAGACAATAGTCCTGTTTTAAAAATCGCATGAGTGTACACTGTTGTTTTAAACTCCATCCCGTGCCAAAACCTGTGGCTGCCACTTTCTGAGTGACTTCGGTAGGCCATGTCGCATAATAAGCACAGTATATAACGTTATGGATCAGTATGAAGGAAAAAAAACCCTTAAGACGGCCAAATTGGTGCACAAGTTGGCAGTGTTTTTCCACAACTTCAATAAGCACAATAGATACACGTCGCAGAGACTTTAGTCATCAATAATACATTCCCTTTCACCATTTACGGTAGTTTTCCAACATTGGGGTAACTTTTTGATTCCGCCACTGCAGAAATCACGTGATTTTGAGACGACGAACTTGTCGAGCCATATTCGGAGCGCATTCCATGCGAAAAGGAAGTTCCTTGAAGGCTGTTCAACGGAGAGCAGAGGAGGTCAAAATCTGAGCGCACAAGATCAGATTAAGAAGGGGGGTGCGTAATGGTATCACAGCCCAACTCCTATATAGTGCTATAACGGTATATTGATAATTTTTTTTTTTTTACTTATGGACCGTCTGACAGCAACTGAATAAAACACAATTTTAGTGCCACACGCGTTTCGCCTTTATTTTCTGCGAGGCATCATCAGTGGCCTAGAATATGTACATATGATAGCTATTTTATTTACATTGTTGTCACTGTACCTATAGGTTATGAACAGTTCTGGTGGTTGCTATTTCCTATTAAGTAGTAATGTTTTGAACTGTACTTAGAGGTTGCGTGGACAATTTCTTACATATTACTCTCCTGTTACATTTTTGGTGTTGTTCTTCTTATTATGAACGCCAACTTGCGGTTTTTTCCACATTCCGCAGTACTATGCACTGAACGCTTGTTTTAATGCAACGTTTTGGTTTCTGTTGCCAACTGTCAAATGTTTTTGCCAAAGATTGAAACTTATGAATGTAATTATTGAAGTATCTGTGGTCTGTTCGTGTATGCATTTGGGTGTGCGATTGTGTATGTGTTTGTGTTTGTGTGTGTGTGTGTGTTATATTAATTTTATTTTATTTTTTTGTGCTGTGTGTGTGTGTGTGTGTGTGTATGTGTGTGTGTTTTCGTGTGATATATATTTTTTATGCTGTGTGTGTGTGTGTCTGAATTTTGGTGTGATATAATTTTTTTTCCTTGTATGTGTGTGTGTGTGTGTGTCCAGATGGTGTGGGGAAGAGTTTTTTTGTTTTATGTTATCATTTCCTTTATTAAGTGTATTAAGTGTAGTATCACACCAAAACACATACACACACACACACACACACACACACACACACACACACACACTCACACTCACAGCACAAAAAAATAAAATAAAATAAAATAAAATTAATATCACACACACACACACACACACACACACACACAAACACATACACAAACGCACACCCAAATGCATACACGAACAGACCACAGATACTTCAATAATTACACTCATAAGTTTCGATCTTTGGCAAAAACATTTGACAGTTAGCAACAGAAACCAAAACATTGCATTAAAACAAGCGTTGAGTGCATAGTGCTGTGGAATGTGGAAAAAACCGCAAATTGGCGTTCATAAGAAGAAGAATAACACCAAAAATGTAACAGGAGAGTAATATGTAAGAAATTGTCCACGCAGCCTGTAAGTACAGTTCAAAACATTACTACTTAATAGGAAATAGCAACCACCAGAACTGTTTATAACCTATAGGCACAGTGACAAAAATGTAAATAAAATAGCTATCATATGTACATATTCCAGGCCACTGATGATACCTTGCAGAAAATAAAGGCGAAACGCGTATGGCACTAAAATTGTGTTTTATTCAGTTGCTGTCAGACGGTCCATAAGTAAAAAATTATCAATAAACCGTAATATTACACGTAACTGAGGAAGACAGGACTACAAAAGTTGAAGATGTCCTATATAGTGTTTTGTGCCAGTATTGCAGAAAGCAGACGGGGATAATTGTGGAGTAGTGGCACTTCACGCAGTCTTCATGGTCGTTGTTCTTGGAGTGCGTCTACAAGATGTCTCAGTTGTTGACAATAAATATCAGCAGTGACGGTTATACCTACAGGAAGAGATGCGTAGTAGACTACACCGTCATTGTTGAACCACATCATATTTTATGGATGCGCGCAGGTCTTTGTACGGGGGAGCTGCTAATTTGTTTGGGTTCATACATTCCTTTTTTTCCTTATGTAGACATAAAGATACCGTTTCTCATCACCAATAAATGTACACGATAGGAATGGTTGGTGTTGTTCGCTAACCAATTCATGACGAACGAGCAGAGATGCACATATAGTGATTTTTGTGATTTTGGCTGAGAGCATACAGTAATCATATAACCGATTTTTGAACCTTTCCCATTGAATACAAATATCCCGCGGAATGAGCACGGTTCATCATATTTGACGTTCACGAGTACAGTGACGTGGATCATAGTGGATTAAAGCGTTCAGACGGCCTTCACCAAACCCTGAAGGTCTTCCTAAATGTCGAGAGTCACTAATGTCAAAACGAACCTCTTTAAAATGAGAGAACAATTTTTTGCCTTTTTCTGTCCTGTGGCATTATCCCCATACATGGCGCAAATGCTCTGGCTGCCTCCATTGCTGTCACAACTCTACTGATATCAAACTGACGAATATATCAAAAATGTACCGACTTCTGAAGTTGGGACTAAATTTCCTAGTCTCCACACCTCAACTCGCTACCTACAAATGACAAAATGTCAATATGTAAACTGGTATAGAAACAGTGAAATACAAATAAAAATGACAATCGATAAATTAACCGACAACAACTGAATAAAAACATTCGAAAATAAAACGCTACGAACTGCACCAATCTAATACATTTTCGAATTAGACCTCCTTGTGTGCTCCGAAACGAAGTAATATAAAGCTGATCGCACCATCTTCTTCGTGGTCGGCCTGTCCTTCTTTCACCCTTGGATGTACAGTCATAGGTTCTCCTTGGTAAGTAGCAGTTGGTCATGCACTCCTTTCTACACTACGGGCCATTAAAATTGCTGCACCAAGAAGAAATGCAGATGATAAACGGGTATTTATAGGACAAATGTATTATACATGAACTCACATGTGTTTACAGTTTCACGTTAGTTGGTTGCATAGACCCTGAGAAATCAGTACCCAGAACAACCACCTCTGCCATAATAACGGCCTTGATACGCCTGGGCATTGAGTCAAACAGAGCTTGGATGGCGTGTACAGGTACAGCTGCAAATGCAGCTTCAACACGATACCACAGTTCACCAGGAGTAGTGACTGGCGTATTTTGATGATCCAGTTGCTCGGCCACCATTGACCAAAGGTTTTCCATTCGAGAGAGATATGTAGAATGTACTTGCCAGGGCAGCAGTCGAACATTTTCTGTATCCAGAAAGCCCCGTACAGTACCTGCAAAATGCGGTCGTACATTATCCTGCTGAAATGTAGGGTTTCTCAGGGATCGAATGAAGGGTAGAGCCACGGGTCGTAACACATCTGAAATGTAACGTCCACTGTTCAAAGTGCCGTGAATGAGAACAACAGGTGACCGAGACATGTAACCAATGGCACCCCATACCATCACGCCGGGTGGTACGCCAGTATGGCGATGACTAATACACGCTTCCAATGTGCGTTCACCGCGATGTCGCCAAACACGGATGCGACCATCATGATCCTGTAAACAGAACCTGGATTCATCCGAAAACATGACGTTTTGCCATTCGTGCACCCAGGCTCGTCGTTGAGTACACCATCGCAGGCGCTCCTGTCTGTGATGCAGCGTCAAGGGTAACCGCAACCATGGTCTCCGAGCTGATTGTCCATGCTGCTGCAAACGTCGTCGAACTGTTCGTACAGATGGTTGTTGTCTTGCAAACGTCCCCATCTGCTGACTGAGGGATCGAGACGATCCGTTACAGCCATGCGGATAAGATGCCTGTCATCTCGACTGCTAGTGATACGAGGCCGTTGGGATCCATTACGGCGTTCCGTATTACCCTCCTGAACCCACAGATTCCATATTCTGCTAACAGTTATTGGATCTCGACCAACGCGAGCAGCAATGTCGCGATACGATAAACCGCAATCGCGATAGGCTACAATCCGACCTTTATCAAAATCGGAAACGTGATGGTACGCATTTCTCCTCCTTACTAGAGGCATCACAACAACGTTTCACCAGGCAACGCCGGTCAACTGCTGTTTGTATATGAGAAATCGGTTGGAAACTTTCCTCATGTCAGCACGTTGTAGGTGTCACCACCGGCGCCAACCTTGTGTGAATGCTCTGAAAATCTAATCATTTGCATATCGCAGCATCGTCTTCTTGTCGGTTAAATGTCGCGTCTGTAGCACGTCATCTTCGTGGTATAGCAATTTTAATGGCCAGTAGTGTATACTGTTGAATCTCTTCTGCTATTCCTAGAACATGGAGCTCCTCTCTTATCTCACTGTCCCTCTTAAGATCCTCTAGTCTATATCTTGCCAAAGATATTAGAAGTCCAATTTCTGCTGTGTCAGTTCTCTGTAATTCTTTGATCCTTAAAGTCAAGAGTTCAGAACTATACAGCAGTAAACGTATAGCCACAGTATTATAGAATTTAAGTACTGTCTCTTTCCTAGTTTCGTCAGGAGCGTCTCTTAACCGCACGTAGCACATGTTATAACCTTGGTAGCCTTTTTTTTCGGGATTGTTCTTGTAACCATAAGAGGTATCACAGCCTACGTAGTTGAGTATTGTACTTGGAACATGATATTTTCGATAATGATTTTAGCTATAAGAATTTTCTTTTCCACAAAAGCTCAGAACTGTACTTTTCTTTGTTGATATGGTCATATTATATTGTTTTGCCATTATACAGGGTATCCCTATTTATCTTGACCACCGTAAATAACTGTTAGTTCAGATGAAAACACAAAATGTTTCAAGAAAATGTTCTTTAATCGTCAGCGGGACTTCAATCAGCATGGATCCCTTCGTTGTAGCTTTGTTTTTTACAAAGATATGAACAACGGTATGACTTTTTTAAATCTCACCCTATCTTTTTTATTCGGTAATTCATTTCCTCTCCTAAAGACCTGTTCAAAAATGTTTCACAGTATACCATTCACTGGAACACAACATTATTAATTACATAACACAACACTGACTTTGAGCCTGGGATCACATACTCCTCCACTTGCTGGAGGTGCCAGAAAACAAATGAAAACCAAGTAAAAATTTAACACAAAATTGACTTTGACTCTCCTGTACCACTGCCCAGGAGTAGAACATTCAAAGGTGCTCGAAGTGGTGACCCTGGACACCGATACACCGGTGCACTGGTTGAATGAAATAATTATACTGCTTCCAGTGTTGCCTGCTAAAGAGAATTACAAGCAAGCTTGATACGTTACTGCATGTTCTCTGGAGTTGTTGGAATATCGCGATAGACAACGTCTTTAATGCATCCCCAAAGAAAAATGTCCAGAGGATTCAAATCAAGAGACCTAGCAGGCCAAGTAACTTTTCCTCCTCGCCCTATCCGTCTGGCAGGATACCTTCGGTTCCGAACACGACATGCACGCAGGGCATTATGTACTGGACATCCATCGTGTTGATACCACGTAAGCATTCTGGTTCTCAGCGGCACTTCATCCAGAAGAGGAGGAAGAATTCGTCTGAGGAAGTTGGCATACGCTACGTGTTTATCGTACCATTAATGAAATAAGGGCCAATAATTGTAGTACCAAAGATATCACACCAGACGTTAACCCTCCACTGACGCTGATGTTCCACCTGTCTAAGTCATCGTGGGTTGTCAGTGGACCAATAATGCATGTTCCTTGTATTTACCTGTCCTTTGTTTGAGAAGGAACATTCGTCGGTAAATAGAACATAGGAGAAGAAGTTCGGATTGGCGAGGATTTGCTGCTGTGCCCACTGACTGAACTGTACACGATTCTGAAAATCATTCCCATGCAACTCTTGATGTAGGTGTACATGGTAAGGATGGAACCGGTGACGTGTAAGAATACGATGTACTCTGGTTTTAGGAATGCCAGTCTAGTGTTCAAGCTGTCGTGTGCTGACATGTGGATTCATAACAACGGAAGCGAGAACAGTAACTTCGGCAGCTTCGTCTGTGCGAGTGCTACGATGAGTGAGTTGTCGTGGGTTGAAACTTCCCGTTTACTGAAGCGTCGCAACAAGACGGGAAAACTTCCGTATCGAAGGTGGGTTCTTGTAAGGATGTCGCTCTCTGTACAGTTCCACTATCTTCATAGCATTTCGCCCACCTTCAGCAACAATAAAAGAAACGTTATGTCTATGCAGTTTGGAGGAAGGACAGCTTTTACTGTATGCCTACTCTACACAACAGTCTTTAAAAGGACTAAACTACTGTACTAAATGTACCCGTACATAAGAAAACAGTGTTGCAATTACTGTTCTGCTAACTTACATTCCCCATAGAAGAGTAGCATTTCTACCGTCTCTTCGTTGGTGTATTTTCTACTCACACAACTCTTCAACTGACGATGTTTGACGAAATGACGGATGCGCATTCTACACTCCTGGAAATTGAAATAAGAACACCGTGAATTCATTGTCCCAGGAAGGGGAAACTTTATTGACACATTCCTGGGGTCAGATACATCACATGATCACACTGACAGAACCACAGGCACATAGACAAAGGCCACAGAGCATGCACAATGTCGGCATTAGTACAGTGTATATCTACCTTTCGCAGCAATGCAGGCTGCTATTCTCCCATGGAGACGATCGTAGAGATGCTGGATGTAGTCCTGTGGAACGGCTTGAAATGCCATTTCCACCTGGCGCTACAGTTGGACCAGCGTTCGTGCTGGACGTGCAGACCGCGTGAGACGACGCTTCATCCAGTCCCAAACATGCTCAATGGGGGACAGATCCGGAGATCTTGCTGGCCAGGGTAGTTGACTTACACCTTCTAGAGCACGTTGGGTGGCACGGGATACATGCGGACGTGCATTGTCCTGTTGGAACAGCAAGTTCCCTTGCCGGTCTAGGAATGGTAGAACGATGGGTTCGATGACGGTTTGGATGTACCGTGCACTATTCAGTGTCCCCTCGACGATCACCAGTGGTGTACGGCCAGTGTAGGAGATCGCTCCCCACACCATGATGCCGGGTGTTGGCCCTGTGTGCCTCGGTCGTATGCAGTCCTGATTGTGGCGCTCACCTGCACGGCGCCAAACACGCATACGACCATCATTGGCACCAAGGCAGAAGCGACTCTCATCGCTGAAGACGACACGTCTCCATTCGTCCCTCCATTCACGCCTGTCGCGACACCACTGGAGGCGGGCTGCACGATGTTGGGGCGTGAGCGGAAGACGGCCTATCGGTGTGCGGGACCGTAGCCCAGCTTCATGGAGACGGTTGCGAATGGTCCTCGCCGATACCCCAGGAGCAACAGTGTCCCTAATTTGCTGGGAAGTGGCGGTGCGGTCCCCTACGGCACTGCGTAGGATCCTACGGTCTTGGCGTGCATCCGTGCGTCGCTGCGGTCCGGTCCCAGGTCGACGGGCACGTGCACCTTCCGCCGACCACTGGCGACAACATCGATGTACTGTGGAGACCTCACGCCCCACGTGTTGAGCAATTCGGCGGTACGTCCACCCGGCCTCCCACATGCCCACTATACGCCCTCGCTCAAAGTCCGTCAACTGCACATACGGTTCACGTCCACGCTGTCGCGGCATGCTACCAGTGTTAAAGACTGCGATGGAGCTCCGTATGCCACGGCAAACTGGCTGACACTGACGGCGGCGGTGCACAAATGCTGCGCAGCTAGCGCCATTCGACGGCCAACACCGCGGTTTCTGGTGTGTCCGCTGTGCCGTGCGTGTGATCATTGCTTGTACAGCCCTCTCGCAGTGTCCGGAGCAAGTATGGTGGGTCTGACACACCGGTGTCAATGTGTTCTTTTTTCCATTTCCAGGAGTGTACTTTTGTTAACATCTGTCCTCTGTCAACGTCAGCAAGTGAATGTGTTCCATTACCCTGAGTACCTGCACTAAGCGCTGGGAGCGTCGACGTCAGTGTTGTGTTATGTAGTTAATAAAATTGTGTTTCAGTGAATGGTACACGGTGATACATTTCTGAATAGGTCTTTAGGAGAGGAAATGAATTACCGAATAAAAAATATAGGGTGTAATTTATAAAAGTCATACCGCTGTTCATATCTTTGTAAAAAACAAAGCTACAACGAAGGCAATCGTGCTGATTGATGTCCCCCTGACGGCTAAAGAACATTTGCTTGAAACATTTTGTAATTTGCATCTGGACAGACTGTTATTTAGGGTGGTCAAGATAAATGGGATACCCTGTATATAAGGCCTGCACAGCTGATTTGTAGGTTGTCTTCCGTATCCGCCGATACACGAAATGAGTTAGATACTATGCAACTCGTTGGGTGAGAATCTTTCACTTTCTTTTGCAATTCATTGACAACGTCATTTGTGTAAATGTTATTTATTTTGAGCAATAAATGACAAGCCGACCGGGGTGGCCGTGCGGTTCTAGGCACTACAGTCTGGAACCGCGCGACCGCTACGGTCGTAGGTTCGAATCCTGCCTCAGGCATAGATATGTGTGATGTCCTTAGGTTAGTTAGGTTTAAGTAGTTATAAGTTCTAGGGGACTGATGACCTCAGAAGTTAAGTCCCATAGTGCTCAGAGCCAATAAATGACACCCTTGCCTGACTCCTTGTGTGATTTTTCTCTGTTCCATACTAATGGTTGAGTCGATGATTATCTTGATTTTGTGATACAAACTCTGAAATGTCCTTATTAAATACTGATATTTATTAAATACTCTCCTGAAATTTCCCAAAACTTAGATCTCACCAACCAGACGAAGGCCTCTCCATATTCCACGAAAGATTTGTACGTTGAGTTATTAAATTATATACGCATTTCTATTAGCTGTTTTATAGAGAAAACACATTCATACATAATCTTCCCGATCTGTCTTGTGACAGCCAGAGCGAGAGCACCAGCAGCAGCGAGTACTGTTTGTATAAAGCGTTTATTTTGCATTTTTTTTACGACCTTCCACTAAGGAAGGGATTCTATTTGTGTTTATCTGCTCTGCATAGAAACTAACAGTTCTTGATCGTTAGGAGAGAAATTTATTTTGTACTTATTTGCTGCGCTTAGCTTTTAAATAGTTTTTCTGGGAAAACCTAGCGTAGTTTTCGCGTCTCGTATTTCAGTGAGTGTTTCTTGATTATCAGAGTAGCTCATCAGAAGATTATCTTGGGAATTTGTCACCGTATAGAGTAGGGTAAACATAGTCATGTGTAGGGACTGTGGTTGTTGTGAGCCACTCTTCGGGGGCAGGTGGAGGCTTTGTCTGTTAGGCTCATCGAGCTCGAGGCGCAGGCGTCGGCTCGTAGTGGCGTTGGGGCAACTGTGGTGAGACCTATGCCTACTTCGGTGGCCTTGGAATCACATGTAACCCCTGATGTCGCTGCGTCTTCCGGCAGTGAGCATCTTACCGGTCAGCCATCACTCCAGGGTGAATGGCGGACAGTGGTGGGCTCGCGCGTGCCTGGCCGAAAGGCGAAGGTGGGATCTGGCCGCGTGGCAGCTGCCTTACCCCTTTCCAACAGGTACGGGGTGCTTCCTAGTGGTGATGACATCGTTTCCGAGCCACCACAGGATGCCTCGCCTGTTGGGCCAGTGGCCGATTCTCCGGCAAGGTCCCGACAGTCACAGAGGGCGGGCCTATTAGTTATAGGGAGCTCCAACGTTAGGCGGGTTATGGAGCCCCTCAGGAAAATAGCGGGTAGGTCGGGGAAGAATGCCAGTGTGCACTCGGTGTGCTTGCCGGGGGGTCTCGTCCGTAATGTGGAGGAGGCCCTTCCGGCAGCTATTGAACGCACTGGGTGTGACCGGCTGCAGATAGTAGCACATGTCGGAACGAATGACGCCTGCCGCTTGGGTTCTGAGGCCATCCTTGGTTCCTTCCGGCGGCTGGCTGATTTGGTGAAGACAACCAGCATCGCACGCGGAGTGCAAGCTGAGCTTAATATCTGCAGCATAGTGCCCAGAGTCGATCGCGGTCCTCTGGTTTGGAGCCGTGTGGAGGGTCTAAACCAGAGGCTCAGACGACTCTGCGACTATAATGGTTGCAAATTCATCGACCTCCGTTATTGGGTGGAGAACTGTAGGGCCCCCCTAGACAGGTCAGGCGTGCACTACACACCGGAAGCAGCTACTAGGGTAGCAGAGTACGTGTGGCGTGCACACGGGGGTTTTTTAGGTTAGAGGGTCCCCCCCTTGGGCGAAACGATAAAATACCTGACGGCTTACCAGAGAGAACATCAGCATCGTTGATAAAGAACGTCCGTCCTCAGAGACCAAAAACAGGAAAAGTTAACGTAATATTGGTAAACTGCAGGAGTATCCAGGGCAAGGTTCCTGAATTAGTATCGCTTATTGAAGGAAATAGTGCGCATATAGTATTAGGAACGGAAAGTTGGTTAAAACCGGAAGTGAACAGTAACGAAATCCTAGACACAGAATGGAATATATACCGCAAGGATAGGATAAACGCCAATGGTGGAGGAGTATTTATAGCAGTAAAGAATTCAATAATATCCAGTGAAGTTATTAGCGAATGCGAATGTGAAATAATCTGGGTTAAGTTAAGTATCAAAGGTGAGTCAGATATGATAGTCGGATGCTTCTATAGACCACCTGCATCAGCAACCGTAGTAGTTGAGCGCCTCAGAGAGAACCTGCAGAACGTCGTGAAGAAGTTTCGTGATCATACTATTGTAATAGGGGGAGACTTCAATCTACCAGGTATAGAATGGGATAGTCACACAATCAGAACTGGAGCCAGGGACAGAGACTCTTGTGACATTATCCTGACTGCCTTGTCCGAGAATTACTTCGAGCAGATAGTTAGAGAACCAACTCGTGAAGCTAACGTTTTAGACCTCATAGCAACAAATAGACCGGAACTTTTCGACTCCGTGAATGTAGAAGAGGGTATCAGTGATCATAAGTCAGTGGTTGCATCAATGACTACAAGTGTAATAAGAAATGCCAAGAAAGGAAGGAAAATATATTTGCTTAACAAGAGTGATAGGGCACAAATCGCAGAATATCTGAGTGACCACCATCAAACGTTCATTTCTGAGGAAGAGGATGTGGAACAAAAATGGAAAAAATTCAGAAACATCGTCCAGTACGCCTTAGATATGTTCGTACCGACTAAGGTCCAAAGCGAGGGGAAAGATCCACCGTGGTATAACAATCATGTACGAAAGGTACTACGGAAACAAAGAAAGCTTCATCATAGGTTTAAGAGTAGTCGAATCATAGCTGATAAGGAAAAGCTGAACGAAGCGAAAAAGAGCGTAAAGAGAGCAATGAAAGAAGCATTCAACGAATTCGAACATAAAACATTGGCAAACAATCTAAACAAGAACCCTAAAAAGTTTTGGTCATATGTAAAATCGGTAAGCGGATCTAAATCCCCTATTCAGTCACTCGTTGACCACGATGGCACCGAAACAGAGGACGACCGAAGAAAGGCAGAAATACTGAATTCAGTGTTCCGAAACTGTTTCACTGCGGAAAATCGTAACACGGTCCCTGACTTCAGCCGTCGCACGGACGCCAAAATTGAAAATATTGAAATAAACGATATCGGAATTGAAAAACAACTGCTATCACTTAGTAGCGGAAAAGCATCCGGACCAGACGAGATACCCGTAAGATTCTACAGTGATTATGCTAAAGAACTTGCCCCCTTTCTATCAGCAATTTATCGTAGATCTCTGGAAGAACGTAAAGTACCTAGCGACTGGAAGAAAGCGCAGGTCGTTCCCATTTGCAAGAAGGGTCATAAATCAGATGCGAATAATTATAGGCCTATTTCGCTTACGTCAATCTGTTGTAGAATAATGGAACATGTTTTATGTTCTCGTATTATGACGTTCTTAGATAATACAAATCTCCTTCATCATAACCAACATGGATTCCGCAAACAGAGATCATGTGAAACTCAGCTCGCCCTATTTGTCCAAGAAATTCACAGTGCCGTAGACACTGGCGAGCAGATTGATGCCGTATTCCTGGACTTCAGGAAGGCATTTGATACGGTTCCGCACTTACGTTTAGTGAAAAAAATACGAGCTTACGGAATATCGGACCAGGTTTGTGATTGGATTCAGGATTTCCTAGAAGAAAGAACACAACATGTCATTCTTAACGGTTCAAAATCTGCAGATGTAGAGGTAATTTCGGGAGTACCGCAAGGAAGCGTGATAGGACCTTTATTGTTTACAATATACATAAATGACTTAGTTGACAACATCGGTAGCTCCGTGAGGCTATTTGCAGATGACACGGTTGTCTACAAGAAAGTAGCAACATCAGAAGACTCGTACGTACTCCAGGAAGACCTGCAGAGGATTAATGAATGGTGCGACAGCTGGCAGCTTTCCCTAAACGTAGATAAATGTAATATAATGCGCATACATAGGGGCAGAAATCCATTCCAGTACGATTATGCCATAGGTGGAAAATCATTGGAAGCGGTAACGACCGTAAAATACTTAGGAGTTACTATCCGGAGCGATCTGAAGTGGAGTGATCACATAAAACAAATAGTGGGAAAAGCAGGCGCCAGGTTGAGATTCATAGGAAGAATTCTAAGAAAATGTGACTCATCGACGAAAGAAGTAGCTTACAAAACGCTTGTTCGTCCGATTCTTGAGTATTGCTCATCAGTATGGGACACTTACCAGGTTGGATTAATAGAAGAGATAGACATGATCCAGCGAAAAGCAGCGCGATTCGTCATGGGGACATTTAGTCAGCGCGAGAGCGTTACGGAGATGCTGAACAAGCTCCAGTGGCGGACACTTCAAGAAAGGCGTTACGCAATACGGAGAGGTTTATTATCGAAATTACGAGAGAGCACATTCCGGGAAGAGATGGGCAACATATTACTACCGCCCACATATATCTCGCGTAATGATCACAACGAAAAGATCCGAGAAATTAGAGCAAATACGGAAACTTACAAGCAGTCGTTCTTCCCACGCACAATTCGTGAATGGAACAGGGAAGGGGGGATCAGATAGTGGTACAATAAGTACCCTCCGCCACACACCGTAAGGTGGCTCGCGGAGTATAGATGTAGATGTAGATGTAGATGTAGATGTAAAATCATGCCCTCATCTATCAGAAATGTCTCTGTTAAAACATTTAGTGTTTTGCAAAGTGCCTTGGCATATGTGTTATACCCACAGTTCTATATTTACTGCAATTCCGGTCGCCTTTTTATACATCGGTCAGACTACTGATACAGGACCTTGCCAAGGGGACCGTTGAAATAGGCCCTCACCAAGGGTGCGGGCACATAGAGGGCGCAAAAACTGGCAGAAATAATCGTGAAGGACGGTTCAGGAACTAACCAGAAGCGGTATGTGAGGTCTCCTATCCCACAGGTTCCATTTTATGCCTACAATAAGAAGCCTTCCCCTCGTCCCAAGACGTGGTATGTATACCAACAAATCATTTGTTTCACACTGCTGCCGCCTCCGCTGCAGCCTTAGCAGCCATGGACCGTAACAGGGGGACATGGTGTTACAGGCTACGCTGTACATTGCTTCCAGCCGGCGCCGTCATGATGGCAGGCCCTAATCGATAGCAGACATCTGCTTCAGTTACTTCTTGCTTATAATTTCTGTCGTGTCCACGCAACAGTCGTTTTAAAAAGTATATGTTACAGTGCTTTCGTGAATAACACACTGTCAGGTAGGAATTTTCGCACGTTTCTCTGGTTTTAAAGGTATATTTTATCCATTAATACGATGCATTTGGCCTCATTGATGTAAATTCCTTTTTGTTACACATTAAGAATGACCAAGAAGCGGAGTATGTGGAGTCAAAAGGTTGCTTTCGTAATCCAGCATTTTTCTTAATACGAAATGCGTAACTAACGTTCCGTCTCGGTCGTCTCCACCAAGAATACTGAGAACATAGTAGTCTGCCGTATGTAATTGGTTTGCAATATTTTCTTCTCACAGCGCTTCGAGCTGAATTGATAGGATATCTCGAGTCGAATTATAGAATAAAGCACTGTAGTAAAAGTAACCAGCCCAACGAAAACTCATGTACATCTACATCAGCAGTTAAATGACTATTCTGTAAATCACACTTAAGTGCCTGGCAGAGGGTTCATCGAACCACCTTCAGAATAATTCTCTAGTATTCCAATCTCGAACAGTGCGGAAAAAACGAACACCCATACCTATCCAGGCGATCTATAGTTTCCCTTATTTTATTATGATGATCGTTTTTGGCTATGTAGGTGTCAACAAAATATTTTCGCATTCAGAGGAGAAAGTTGGTGACTGAAATTTCGTGAGAATACTCTGCTACAACGGAAAATGCCTTAGTCTCACTGATGCCACCATTAATCCTACACCATGTCTGTGGCACTCTCACCCTATTTCGCGATAATACTAAAAGTGCTGCTCTGCTTTCCACTTTCTCGATGTCATCCGTTAATCCCGTCTTATAGGAATCGCATACTGAGCAGCAGTACTCCAAAAGAGGACTCATAAGCGTAGTGCAGGCAGTCTCTTTAGTAGATCTGCTGCATTTTCTAAGTGTTCTGCCAATAAGTTGCAACATTTTCTATGTGTTCTTTATTATTATTCCTGGGTATTTAGTTGAATTTACAGCATTTAGATTTGACTGATCTATCATGTAACCGAAGGTTAACGGATTCATTTTAGCACTCATGAAGATGAGCACACACGTTTCATTATTTAGGGACAATTACCAATTCTCGTACCACACAGATACCTGTTTTAAATCGTTTTGCAATTTGTTTTGATCTTATGATGACTTCACTAGAAAATAAACAAGAGCATATTCTGCAAACAACCTAAGACGTCTGCTCAGGTTATCTCCTAAATCGTACACATAGATAAGGAACAGCAGAGGGCTTATAACACTATCTTGAGGAACACCAGAAATCACTTTTGCTTTTCTCGATGACTTTCATCAATTACTACGAACTGTGACCTCCTTGACAGGAAATCACGAGTACAGTCACATAACTTAGCCGATAGTCCATAAGCACGCAATTTCACTACAATTCACTTGTGTGGTACATTGTCAAAAGCCTTCTAGAAAGCTATAAATATAGAATCAATTTGAAATTCCTTCTCAATAGCACTCAACACTTCGTGTGTGTAAAGAGTTAATTGTGTTTCACAAGGACGATGTTTTTTAAATCCATGTTGACTTTGTGTCAATAGACCGTTGTCTTCGAGGTAATTCATAGTGTTCGAACACAATATATGTTCCAAATTCCTGCTGCATACCAACGTTAATGATATGAGCCTGTAATTTAGTGGATTACTGGATTACTCCCACTACCTTTCTTGAATATTGGTGTGACCTGTGCAACTTTCCAGTCTTTGGGGACGGATCTTCCATCTAGCGAGCGGTTGTATATGATGATTTTATATGGAGCTATTAAATCAGCATAGTCTGAAAGGAACCTAATTGATGTACAGTTTGGACTGGAAGACTTGCTTTTATTAAGTGATTTAAATTGCTTTACTACTCCGAGGATATCTACTTCTAAGTTACTCATGTTGGCAGCTGTTCTCGATTCGAATTCTGGAATACTTACTTCATCTTCTTTGGCGAAGGAATTTCGGAAGGCTGTGTTTACTAATTCTGTTTTAATTGTATACATAGCATTTCCATTGCTTTCGCGCAGAAAAGACAATGATTGTGTCTTGCCGCTAAGCATACTTTACACACGACCAGAATTTATTTTGATTTTCTTCACGTTTCGACACAAGGTTTCGTTGTGGAAATTATTGCAAGCATCTAGCACTGGAGTCCGCTCTAAATTCCGAGCGTATGTAAAAGATCGCCAATCCTGGGAGTTTTGACATGCTTTCTTCGTTTTTTCTGCAACAGCTTTCTGACCCGTTTTGTGTACCGTGGGGTATCTGTTCCGTCGTTTGTTAATCTATTTCTTATAAATCTCTCCATTGCTGTCGATGCTATTTCTTTTAATCTAAGCCACATCTGGTCTACACTTACATTGTTAATTTGGGAGGAGTGGTGATTGTCTCTCAGGAAGGCGTCAAGTGAATTATCTGCTCTTTTGAATAGGCGTACTTTTCGCTTATTTTTGTAAAATTTTTGGGTCACACTATTCAGTCTCGCTCTCGACAACGCTGTGTTCACTAATCCCTGCATCCGTTTTGGTGCTCGTTATTAGCTGAATATTACTTGTTGCTAAGAGGTCAAGTACGTCTTCACAACCGTTTACTATCCGCGTAGGCTCATGATCTAAGTACTCGAAATAATTTTCAGAAAATGCGCCCAACACAATTTCGGATGATGTTTTATGCGTACCTCCGGATTTAAACATGTACTTTCCATAACATATCGAGGGTAAATTAAAGTCACTACCAACTACAAATGTATGAGTCTGGAACATGTTTCAGATTAAACTCAAATTTTATTTGAACTTTCAAGCAATTGTATCATCCGAGTTGAGAGTTCGGTAAAAGGATCCAATTATTATTTTTCCCGGTTGCCAAGAATGACCTCTGTCCATACTAACTCACACGGAGTATCTGATCCGATTTCTCTATAAGGTAAACAACTTCTAATAGCAACAACGAAGCCACCGCCTTCTGTGTTTAGCGTATCTCTAGATTATTCCCAAAAAATTTCGGCTGAACTTATCTCCGGCTTTAGCGAGCTTTCAATGCCTGTAACGATTTGAGCATCAGTGCTTTCTATTAGCGCTTGGAGCTCTGGTACCTTCAAAACACAGCTACGACAATTTACAATTATTTATCGATGGTTCCAGCATCTACGTTCTTCCTGCATTCGACCTTTCGACCTTTCGACCTGAAGCCCTGTTCGTATTTCCCTGAGGCCCTCTAAAAAAAAAAAAAAAAAAAAAAAAAAAAAAAAAAAAAAAAAAAAAAAACGCCCAGGCCACGTCACGCAACCGTTGCTGCCCTTGTAGCCGCCTCCTGCGTGTAGTTCACTCGTTACCTACTCAGCAGAACCCGAAACCCAACCACCCTATGGCAAGTCGCGGGATCTGCAGCCTACACGGTCGCAGAACTGTCTCAGTCTCTGATTCAGAGGTCCGCAATCGGTCCTGTCAACTGTGCGGCAAATGGATAGCTCTGCTTTCGTCTGTTAGTCATTCGAAACCAGAGATAATCTCTTCCAATTCAAAGCGACACATATCATTGGTAGCGACGTGAGCCATCACCTGCAGCTGGCTGCAGCCTGTGCTCCTCATGGCATCTGGAAGGATCCGTTCCATGTCTGCAATGATTTCACCCAGTATGCACACGGACTGCACATTAGCTTTCTTCCACTCCTTGGCAGCCATGTCCCTAACGGGCCCCATGACACTGCTAACGTTGGAGCTTCCAACTACGAATAGTCCCACCCTCTGTGACCTGGGGAGGCCTAGTGTGCGGCAGCCTGGGAAGTCTTCCGCCGCCTGCCACGCCCTGAGGTAACCTCCCACTCAACCAGAGGTGAGGGATCAACCTCAGTGCGAGCAGTAACTGGGATGGCCACATGTGAGGACTGATCGGAGGACTCAGACGTGCTGGGCGTCCGTTGGAGCCCTATGGCCAGAGCTCAACAGTGGTGCCCACCCACTGCAGCTTCAAGCTGTGTAACCGATGTCATCACGGCCTGGAGCTGAGAGCGAAGTGTCACCAACTCGGTTCGCATCCGAACACATCAACCGTGGTTCCCGTTCATACCAAAGATCGTGGGAAACTGCACTACACAGATAAACAAAGAGCATCGAGACACGCTACAGAACTCTACTGTAGACGCGAAGGGAAACGCAAGAACTGTGTCTAATAAATTAGACTAACATGCTGAGATTCTGAAACTGAACTACTAAAGCACTCAGGTGAGACTAAATAATTCACTCCTGGTTTGGAATTTGTAATATGTCACAAAATCGGTTTTCTTTCCGACACTAACAAAAATGCGAGAACTGTGTCTATTAAATATTAAATTAACACGCAGAAACTGATGAAACTAGAGTAACAGAGCACACAGATGGTTCAAATGGCTCCGAGCACTATGCGACTTAACGTCTGAGGTCATCAGTGGCCTAGAACATAGATCTAATTAAACCTATCGAACCTAAGGACATCACACACATCCATGCCCGAGGCAGGATTCGAACCTGCGACGGTAGCGGTCGCTCGGCTCCAGACTGTAGCGCCTACAACCGCACGGCCACTCCGGCCGGCGCACACAGATGAAATTATACTTACCACTCCTGGTTATGATCTCGTACAATGTCAATTTTCGTTTGAAAGAGTACAGTCACGAATGAAATATGATTCATTTACAGTTTAGACTATAATGAGAACGACCAGTACACCTGTAAATGATCAAGCTTCCACCAGAGCGTAATGACTGGGGCTACTAACATGGCTGTCGTCGGCTTCAAGTCTGTGACGTCATGCCACACCTCCGCATTATACACTCCTGGAAATTGAAATAAGAACACCGTGAATTCATTGTCCCAGGAAGGGGAAACTTTATTGACACATTCCTGGGGTCAGATACATCACATGATCACACTGACAGAATCACAGGCACATAGACACAGGCAACAGAGCATGCACAATGTCGGCACTAGTACAGTGTATATCCACCTTTCGCAGCAATGCAGGCTGCTATTCTCCCATGGAGACGATCGTAGAGATGCTGGATGTAGTCCTGTGGAACGGCTTGCCATGCCATTTCCACCTGGCGCCTCAGTTGGACCAGCGTTCGTGCTGGACGTGCAGACCGCGTGAGACGACGCTTCATCCAGTCCCAAACATGCTCAATGGGGGACAGATCCGGAGATCTTGCTGGCCAGGGTAGTTGACTTACACCTTCTAGAGCACGTTGGGTGGCACGGGATACATGCGGACGTGCATTGTCCTGTTGGAACAGCAAGTTCCCTTGCCGGTCTAGGAATGGTAGAACGATGGGTTCGATGACGGTTTGGATGTACCGTGCACTATTCAGTGTCCCCTCGACGATCACCAGTGGTGTACGGCCAGTGTAGGAGATCGCTCCCCACACCATGATGCCGGGTGTTGGCCCTGTGTGCCTCGGTCGTATGCAGTCCTGATTGTGGCGCTCACCTGCACGGCGCCAAACACACATACGACCATCATTGGCACCAAGGCAGAAGCAACTCTCATCGCTGAAGACGACACGTCTCCATTCATCCCTCCATTCACGTGTGCGGGACCGTAGCCCAGCTTCATGGAGACGGTTGCGAATGGTCCTCGCCGATACCCCAGGAGCAACAGTGTCCCTAATTTGCTGGGAAGTGGCGGTGCGGTCCCCTACGGCACTGCGTAGGATCCTACGGTCTTGGCGTGCATCCGTGCGTCGCTGCGGTCCGGTGCCAGGTCGACGGGCACGTGCACCTTCCGCCGACCACTGGCGACAACATCGATGTACTGTGGAGACCTCACGCCCCACGTGTTGAGCAATTCGGCGGTACGTCCACCCGGCCTCCCGCATGCCCACTATACGCCCTCGCTCAAAGTCCGTCAACTGCACATACGGTTCACGTCCACGCTGTCGCGGCATGCTACCAGTGATAAAGACAGCGATGGAGCTCCGTATGCCACGGCAAACTGGCTGACACTGACGGCGGCGGTGCACAAATGCTGCGCAGCTAGCGCCATTCGACGGCCAACACCGCGGTTCCTGGTGTGTCCGCTGTGCCGTGCGTGTGATCATTGCTTGTACAGCCCTCTCGCAGTGTCCGGAGCAAGTATGGTGGGTCTGACACACCGGTGTCAATGTGTTCTTTTTTCCATTTCCAGGAGTGTACTTCCATGGCAAGAGCGGAGGTTTTGCTGCTATTTAGCTACGGTATTGTGGGTCTCGACGGTCGGCGAGAAGGTGCTAACAAATATGCTAGCTGACCGACCGAAGGCAACTGACTTTTGGCCAGTCCTGCAGACTAAGTACTAGAGCGAGACACTTAGGTGGAGGAAGCAAACAACAAGCGAGGAGGGGATACGTAATTCAGCTCTCCTTCCACCCTGTACTTTTGCTGCTCCCACGTTTGGGTTGGGACGATACACTTCGTAAATAAAAAGTAATTAAAGAATATTACTTCTCTCACTGAGTAATAATGTTTTTAATGTTGTTAGAGATTAAACCTATAGACTGCTACAATCTGTTCATCTAAGTTCGAAACTCTTGTCAAAAAACGTATGTTCTGGCTCTTGACAGAGGCTGTGTTGCTCAAGCAAGTACTGTCACTCACTGAAAGAATGGCTTAATTACGTATTGGTTACTTCGTTGTTATTCTAGCACAAATGAAACTCTGACTAACAGTTAATCATTGAAAGTCTTAACTTTATTTGCTCATCATTATGCTGCTAAAGTGGGGCGGAGAATTTGGGGTGCAAGGGTGGTTCTGCGAGGAGCGCAGATCACTTGTGTACGGTTCTGTGATGAAATTACCGTTAGCCATATATAAGTGTAAGTAACAAGCCCTTCTGTGTTCAGAATATAAAACGAACTTTCGTATGAGTCACATAGTCAGTACTTGATTCGGTAAAATGCTAGGTGCATTGCTTAGAACTTTCCTGAAAATATGTTAAGCCGTACATAACGATTGTGGGAAGACGCTACAGCATGTGGGAAAGTTAAAGTAGATTGTTTATTTCCGTCGTAGTTCCGATTTAATATATGTGGTCACCGATTGCAGCCGTTCTCAGCCAGCACCAAACGTATAAAAAATGGAAGAAAGGTGTCATACCTTTTCAGCTTTGTTACGGTATAACACATCAGCTTCGTCGCTCTGTATGGCTGCCTCATCAGTAAAGTATATGTCTACGAGGGCGTACTAAGAGTAATTAATCCGAATTTCTGTGTGAAAACTCTTAAAGCTTTTTGAATAAAACTAATATTATTATCATCCCACACCTTTATCCTTCACGTCTACATACTTATTTCTCAACGTAGTAACCCTGGAGACGAACACATTTCAACCAACAAGAGACCAGTTTGATGTACCGCCACTGTTGAATGTGTGACTCTGTTGATGGAACCACACCTCACCTTTGGAACAACCGCTTCATCTCTACCAGAGTGAAGTCTCGTATGTGTTCTTTAAGTTTTGGAAACAGATGACAATCGGATGGGATTTAGTCGGGACTGTATGGTGGATGATCGACGACAGCGAAACCAACGCGTCGGGTCGATACAGATGTCGCAGCACTAGTGTGTGGTCCGTCATTGTCATGCTGAAGGAGAGGAGGCCCCGTGTGTCGACGAAGTCTCTCACGCACCGACACAGTTACGTTAGACACCATCATGCTACACGCTACAATTCGGAGCCCTCTAGCGGCATGTAGTTGCAATTAAGTAGAGATGAAGAATAAAGACGCAGAATGTTCATAACGTTTCTGAGGCAATACTTTTCCAGCACACCCATTGTACTTTCCTTACCGAGTTGTGTGTCCACAACGCCATCAGACAACAATTAATTTCGCTGAGGGCGATGTTCATAATATTCTGGCTCTTCAGGGAAATTTTGTCACTGAGGTCACACAAGAGGTATTATAATGGTTTTTAAGTTGCTACCAAGTCATTCAGAGACGATTTGTTCGAAAAGAGAGAAAAGACTGATGAAAAATTCTAGAACACTAAATTAGAAGTCAAATAATCCCGTATACAAGAACAATAAGTTCTAGAATACTTTACATTGTAACTCGTCAGCTGAGAAGGACGGGAGAAGTGCTCACAGTGTAAATATTTTTTCGCGTTCAGTGTTAGAACTAATGACTTCAATTACTTATGTAATAATATAAAACTGGTAACTCTCAAACCGTAAACATATGATTTAGAATATTCGCGATGTACAGTTGATTATGAGAGGAAACCTTCTCCAAGTGAAAACTAGTTAAAATTTATTTAAGTCCTGGTGTAAATAAATTATACGTACGCTAGAAACAGAATATATGACGCCCATCTGGATACGCGACCCACAAATACCACATTAGTACCTGCAAAGTATTAAGTTAGTAAGTATGAAAAAACTGATAAACCAACCTACTACCAGAAAAGTGCTAGCCGGTATAAGAAGAAACCAAAGTAATGGAGGAATCTAAAAATCAGTGCGGAATGACATTATAACACAGCCGAAAATGATTCAGCTGACTACAAACGACAACAGCCAGCATGCTCGTATGCAGAAGTTAATTTTATTTTAATTTAGTTTTCTAGTATCATAGTACGTCTCATTCTTTCTTTGTAAACAGATGACTTGGTAATATGTCGGAACTGATTATAATACCACATGTGTGATCTGAGAATGAGATATACAGAGTTATTAAGAAAAGCTCATTTGCATTTTTCGAGACGCGAGGCATTGCATGTTTCATCACGTATGAGTTTTCTCCTACAAATCTAATACGGCTTTGTCATAATACAGATTTGAGTATGCGATGTTATTACCTCTTGTATGTCATTTTTTGAAGCTTCGGATGACAATTTTGTTATATATTTATCACAAATGTTACTCAGAATTTCATCGGTAGCACGGACGCATACGACCATGCTATCCAAAGGAATCAAAATCACGAAAATAAATTAAGTACAAGCTTTATAAATACCTAATGTCATGATTATAACCAGTTACAACTCTGATAAAAAAATTAAAATTAGATATCAGTGATCTAGAGGCCGAAGGAATATTGTAACGTCCCCTTAGAAAAATTAAAAATGACTGTGCTGGTAAACTTCGACGTTATTTGATACAGAAACAGCTGAGTAAGTCTGAACGTACTCAGACATTTCTCTCTTTATTTATTCCGATCATCACTAAACTGACACACAATATATTTTAGCATAACACAATCTGACTTTCAATAATCCCTACAAAAGAATGGCCCTGACTAACAATAACCTATACCTTTCATGAATCACTTACCTCACAAAAATCTTCATTACTCGAACTACCGCAGTACAGCAAGCGTTAATACTGTCAGCAAAATAAAAAATTCTAACCACTGAAGGCACTAACTACTGTTACGCATAGTTAGTAAATGAAAGATTTTCATAGAGAACAAACAATGTATTTACCTTAATAGTGTTCAAAAATCATTTTATATATATATATATATATATATATATATATATATATATATATATATATATATATATATATATCAGTTCATGACATCCACTCTTACATATTTCCTTTTTCTGACGGACACACGTCCAGATCGTCCGTTCTCAAAACTCTGGCATCTCTCTCCCCATGTCCACCACTGCTGGCGGCTCACCTCCAACTGTACAACACTACAGTAGCGAATATTACAACAATGCCAACCAGCCACAGACTGCACAGAGCACATCCGTGATTTTCATACAGAGCGCTATGTGGCGTTACCAACATAAAAACCTAAACAGCCTACTTACAATATATAGTGCAATAAAAGCAACTGTTCAGAGAATTAAGGGAGACGAAAATTTACCTTTAATAGGGGACTGGAACTCGATTACAGGAAAAATTGTAGATCAGTATAGACGGAGGCGAATGAATGAAGGATGAAGTCATCTGGTAGATCATAATTAAATCATCGCTACACTTGGTTTAAGAATTATGAAAGATAATTGGAAGACACCTTGAGATATCGGAAGGTTTCAGACTGATTATATAATGGTAAGAGAGAGATTTCGGAACCACACTTCAAATTGTGAGTCATTTTCAGGGGCAGATGTTGACTCGGGCCTCAGTTTATTGACTATAAACTGAAGAGTAAAACTAAAGAAATTGCTAAAAGTTATGAAGTTAAGTAGATCAACCTGAATAGATGGAAGGATACAGAGGTGGTCGAGAGTTTCAGAGAAATATTAGGCATCGGTTGACTAGAACAGGGGGAAGGAATTCAGTAGAAGACGAAGGGGCTATACTTTAATAGATGATTTAGTGAAAGCAACAAATCACCAAACAGGTAAAAAGACAAGACCTACTAGAAATCTTTGAACAGCACAGAACATATTAAGTTTAAGTGATGAAAGAACAAAGTATATAAACGCAGGATATGAAGCAGGCGAAAGTGAAAAAAAGTCTAAAAAATGAGAGTGACAGGAAGTGCAAAATGGATAAGTAGGAATGGCTAGAGAACAAATGTTAGGATTCAGAAGCATAGTTTGCTAGCGGAAAGAGAAATATCGCCCACATCAGAATTACATAGGTCTTTGGAGAAAAGAGAAGAAGCTGTGTGAATATCAAGAGCTCAGATGGAAAACCAGCCCTAAGCAAAGAAGGAAAAGCAGAAAGGTGAGTGGAATATATAGAGGATCTGTACAAGTGAAGTTAACGGAAGAGGACATAGAGATGAGATGGGAGATGTGATACCACGAGAAGAATTTGACAGAGCACTAAAAGATCTAGGTCGAAACAATGTCCCGGTAGTAGACAACATTCCGCCAGAACTACTGATATCCCTGGGAGCGCCAGCCATGACAAAACTTTTCTATCTGGTGTGCAAGATGTATGGGACACGCGAAATACCCTCAGACTTCAAGAAGAATCTGTTGTTGTTGTTGTGGTCTTCAGTCCTGAGACTGGTTTGATGCAGCTCTCCATGCTACTCTATCTTGTGCAAGCCTCTTCATGCAGCCTACATCCTTCTGAATCTGCTTAGTGTATTCATCTCTTGGTCTCCCTCTACGATTTTTACCCTCCGCGCTGCACTCCAGTACTAAATTGGTGATCCATTGATGCCTCAGAACATGTCCTACCAACCGATCCCTTCTTCTAGTCAAGTTGTGCCACAAACTCCTCTTCTCCCCAATTCTATTCAATACCTCTTCATGCAGCCTACATCCTTCTGAATCTGCTTAGTGTATTCATCTCTTGGTCTCCCTCTACGATTTTTACCCTCCGCGCTGCACTCCAGTACTAAATTGGTGATCCATTGATGCCTCAGAACATGTCCTACCAACCGATCCCTTCTTCTAGTCAAGTTGTGCCACAAACTCCTCTTCTCCCCAATTCTATTCAATACCTCCTCATTAGTTGTGTGATCTACCCATCTAATCTTCAGCATTCTTCTGTAGCACCACATTTCGAAAGCTTCTATTCTCTTCTTGTCTAAACTATTTATCGTCCATGTTTCACTTCCATACGTGGCTACACTCCATACAAATACTTTCAGAAACGACTTCCTGACACTTAAATCAATATTCGATGTTAACAAATTTCCATTCTTCAGAAACGCTTTCCTTGCCATTGCCAGTCTACATTTTATATCCCCTCTACTTAGACCATCATCAGTTATTTTGCTCCCCAAATAGCAAAACTCCTTTACTACTTTAAGTGTCTCATTTCATAATCTAATTCCCGCAGCATCACCCGACTTCATTCGACTACATTCCATTATCCTCGTTTTGCTTTTGTTGATGTTCATCTTATACCTTCCTGTCAAGACACTGTCCATTCCATTCAACTGCTCTTCCAAGTCTGTCTCTGACAGATTTCAATGTCATCGGCGAACCTCAAAGTTTTTATTTCTTGGCCGGCCGGAGTGGCCGTGCGGTTAAAGGCGCTGCAGTCTGGAACCGCAAGACCGCTACGGTCGCAGGTTCGAATCCTGCCTCGGGCATGGATGTTTGTGATGTCCTTAGGTTAGTTAGGTTTAACTACTTCTAACTTCTAGGGGACTAATGACCTCAGCAGTTGAGTCCCATAGTGCTCAGAGCCATTTGAACCATTTTTTATTTTATTTCTTCTCCATGGATTTTAATACCTACTCCGAACTTTTCTTTCGTTTCCTTTACTGCTTGCTCAATATACAGATTGAATAGCATCGGGGAGAGGCTACAACCCTGTCTCAGTCCCTTCCCAACCACTGCTTCCCTTTCATACCCCTCGACTCTTATAACTGCCATCTGTTTTCTGTACAAATTGTAAATGGCCTTTCGCTCCCTGAATTTTCAGAATTTGAAAGAGGGTATTCCAATCAACTTTGTCAAAAGCTTTCTCCAAGTCTACAAATGCTAGAAACGTAGGTTTGCCTTTCCTTAATCTTTCTTCTAAGATAAGTCGTAGGGTCAGTATTGCCTCACGTGTTCCAACATTTCTACCGAATCCAAACTGATCTTCCCCGAGGTCGGCTTCTACCAGTTTTTCCATTCGTCTGTAAAGAATTCGCGTTAATGTATTACAACTGTGACTTACTAAACTGATAGTTCGGTAATTTTCACATCTGTCATCACCTGCTTTCTTTGGGATTGAAATTATTATATTCTTCTTGAAGTCTGAGGGTATTTCGCCTGTCTCATACATCTTGCTCACCAGATGGTAGAGTTTTGTCTGGACCGGCTCTGCCAAGGCTGTCGGTAGTTCTAATGGAATGTTGTCTACTCCCAGGGCCTTGTTTGAGACTTAGGTCTTTCAGTGCTCTGTCAAACTCTTCACACAGTATCATATCTCCTATTTCATCTTCATCTACCTTCTCTTCCATTTCCATAATATTGTCCTCAAGAACATCGCCCTTGTATAGACCCTCTATATACTCCTTCCACCTTTCCGCTTTCCCTTCTTTGCTTAGAACTTGGTTTCCATCTGAGCTCTTGACATTCATGCAAGTGGTTCTCTTTTCTCCAAAGGTCTCTTTAATTTTCCTGTAGGCAGTATCTATCTTACCCCTCATGAGATAAGCCTCTACATCCTTACATTTGTCCTCTAGCCATCACTGCTTAGCCAATTTGCACTTCCTGTCGATCTCATTTTTGAGACGTTTATAATCCTTTTTGCCTGTTTCACTTGCTGCATTTTTATATTTTCTCCTTTCATCAATTAAATTCAGTATCTCTTCTGTTACCCAAGGATTTCTACTATCCCTCGTCTTTTTACCTACTTGATCCTCTGCTGCCTTCACTATTTCATTCTTCAAAGAATCTAATAATTCCAATTGCAAGGAGAGCAGGTGCTGACAAGTATGAACATTATCAAATTCTCAGTTTAATGAGTCATGGCTTCAAAATACTAACACGAATTCCTTACCGAAAAATGGAAGAACTGGTAGAAGCTGATCTCGGCGAAGATCAGTTTGGATTCGGGAGAAAAAGCTTTTGAAAATGTTAACTGGAATACTCTGTCGGAAATTCTGAAGGTAGTAAGCGTAAAATACAGGGGCGGTAGTCTGTGTATAGCTTGTACAGAGTCCAGAGGGCAGTTAGAAGAGACGAGTGTCATGGAATGGAAGCAGTGGTTGAGAAGGGGGAATATTCGCTGATGGTATTCAATCTGTACTCTGAGCAAGCAGTAAAGGAAATAAAAGAAATATTTGGAGTAGGATTTAGAAATCAGGGAGAAGAAATGAAATGGGTGAGGTTTGCTGATGATATCGTAAATCTGTCAGAGACAGCAAAGGACATGCAAGAACATCTGAACAGAATGGACAGTGTCCTGAACGGAGGATACAAGATGAACATGAACAAAATCAAAACAATGATAATAGAATGTTGTCGAATTAAATCAGTTATCGTTGTGGGAATTAGCTTAGGAAACGAGACACTTAAAGCTGCATCAAACCACTCATCGGAGTCAAGACCACAACAACAACAACAACAACATCCAGTGACAATAATTTGTAAAATTAAAAAAAATTATTGCTATTTTGTACGACTTTTGTTTTGACTCTATCGCAGCCGGTAGCAAGAACGAGTGTTCTGTGAGACCTCGCGGTGAACAGACGTAAGTGATGCAAGATATGGAGAATGGTCATCTGTGTACCATATCGTGCGTGCGAATTTCAACACAGGTAGAGAAAACAGATACTATGGAGACGTATTGCAAGAATGCTGTTATTCACGAGTAACCAGTAAATTATTTTTGTCAGTTAGCAGAATGATCCCTGGACACAAACTATTTTTCAACTAAAACAGTGACTAGCGATCCGAATGAAAAGAGAACCTAAATACTATTTCTGAATTAATATTGTACTTCCTAATTCAACATATACTCTTGGTTTTTATCTCGTGCATTAAATCCGTTGAAACTTGGAATAATGCGCTATTTTTGCTTTTTTAGCCAGTTACTGAAAATTTGGGAAGTGGAGTGGGAGCTCTTTCTCGATTCAGCACGTAGGTTGTGGCATAATGATTCTTCCTCGTGCATTTCATTGCTATTTGTTATGTGTCACAAGGTATGTAGTTTCTGACGCGTTTGGAGCATTCGAAGAAACATTTTGACAACCCAAACTTTCTCTAATATGCTTGCTTGATGCTTTTAGATAGTTCAACTCGTGTAAAGCAGTGGTCCTGAAAAATACGCAACGGCATCTAATTCCTCCTGAGTATTAATTGGGAACGTTTTCGCGCATGAAATTTAATCATTGTCGCTTTTGTTGTTGTGTCTACATTACTTAAGGCGTGCTTTGTGGGGCGGCGGGTGGAATTAAGTTAATTTTATATATGTTTGTAGAATGTAGAAACACTGCATTCCTTGCCGTTTTAACCATATGTGCGGCGGTGGGTGGAATTATTGTTGTTAAAAATGTTCCTATTATTTAGAATGTTATTTATGCTGTCTTTCGCCATTCTCAACACTGGCTCACTAACTACAATATTGGCAACCAGAAAGTGATTAGCATAACATGTAGCCTGTAATTAGAATTCCTAGTGCCCACTTCATCTGAGAATACACTTATAGTTACAGCTTATAGCTCTGAGGAATTAGGAGATTGTCCGGGATTTATAATCAAAAACGGTCGTGAAAAAAAAAACGTTCTGTATTCTGAAAGTCACAGATGAAAACAAAATAATCCACACAATCTAACTAACAGAGCAGTTCAGAGTCTAATGCGCTGATGCCACTATAACTGTCCAAGTTAAGTATTTAAATGAATGCTCGCCATAATTTGATGATAAGGTTCATCAAACGCCACGCTAAATAATGGTAGAATGTTTGTCCCGCGGCGGCACGTGAAAATACGACAATACGCAAACTGAAGATCGATAATTAAAGTCAACCCAGAATTAACACTTCACTCGAAAATGATTTCATGGTTACACGTATTCCGAGTAACTTAATACAGCATCCGAGGCTGTTTGTAGCAATGATACCGACGCGACGTGACTCCCGACACAGATGGCGTGCTATTCAGCGTCTGGAGAGAACTGGGGCCTTGCTTCCTCGCGGAGCGTTCTTATATATAAAGCCGCGGTGCGGACGGCTAAGGGAACGCCTGATCAAATCGGCTCTCCCGACTAGCCGCTGGGCTAGTAATGCACCACTTTAAGTTACCTAATAAATCATAGCTTCTTTTGCTGATGGCCGATGAAGCTCTTAATTTAAATGTGCATTCAGCACACAGGTAAGTATTGATAATAAAATTTTGACGTGGCTAAGTTAAATATTTTGGGCGAGAGAATTAATTTAATTACACTGCACGCAGTAGACGAGCTCTGAACTGGCCCTTTGGAGACACGCTATTGCTATAGTTTTATAGGTATTCAGATGAAACTTCTCACATCTTCATAGTTATAGCGGATCTCCAACCTACTTAAATATAAACATCCTAGCCTTATTTATTAGCCTACTTAATCTATCTTGCTTCCTTAAGTTTTAAGACAAAAACCAGAAAATCATGAATTTCCACTAAAATCTTAAATTGTGAGATCCAGAAGACTGTTTTTATTAAATAATTATGAAAAATGAATCTAATTATGAATTTTTAATTCTCTAGCTCTTTTCTGTTGCGCCAATGATTTTTACAGAGAAACGTCAAAATTTCGAAAATGGCTAAAGTTATCGAACTGATATTCAACACATGTTGTTTTAGTATTACTCCTCACATGCTAGAAATGTTTTAGGTTATTTGCTTGATTTTTAAAGTATTGCGCAACATTTATGACGTCAGAGCTAGTTACAGCGGACTGGGCTGGCACACAATGCAAAGACTGATGTGAATTTACTACGGCGTGAGTAGGCTGCTTCCCTACAGCTTCTCTTCATTTGTTGCTAATCGGTGTCACTCCCACCTGTTGTCTTACACGTTCATTTTTACACGATCGAGCCTTATGAGGCCCCCGGACCAAAAGGAACATTATCATTTCCGCGCCACGCAGCGCTTGTTCTTATTATGTTGTTGCTGTCCAAAATGTGACCTGTAAGGAGTCACTGGAAAACTGGCAGATCTAGAAACGTTACCCTTAAGGTGGTCGGGTACGTCATCATTGGATAGAACTTCACACACTTGCCGCCTCTTCAGCCACACAGCATTAACTCGTGCCTGATCATCTGAGAACGTTTCACCGTCCGAAGTCATTTGGCTCTTTAACACGCTGTGACGATGGTGGCGCTAGTTTTAGATTCACACTTCAAATGTTCGGTTTTCTTATTACTTAATCTCAAGTAGTTATTGCTTAGTCTACACTTCTACCTATAGGTCCGATTTTGTACATCTTGATGGGTTCAGTCGGCAAAATACACATCATCAGCATATAACATGGTCCAAGAATGGTATGCTTGAATATTCGCTGTCACTGTGTCCATGCACAGGAACCGTGAAAGCACACTCCCTGGGTGTACGCCAAGAATTCCTGCTGCCTCTGGGTACATACCACTCACGTTTCTTTGCTATTAACGTCGCAAAATTGCTTCTGTCTCATGAGGATCAACGGCAAAAGCCTTATCGACATTCAGATATGTCTGGTGCAGTTTACGATTCTTTCCTCGTTGTACTCCATTAGCGGGGAGGTTTCATGACTATCGTGTTTTGTACTGTGGCCCTTGACAAACCCACAGTGGTTAGAAGAAATTCTGACTCTACTTCCTGGGCCATAGTTGTAAACCATCCCGAGAATTCTCATCGTATGGGAAAGGATGCTGAATGGAGGTAGCTAAAGAACTCAGTCACATTTCTACTGCTCCAAATAGTGGGCTGATATTATTAGTTTACCCGATTACATGCAAACTCTATCACTAATGATGTGATTGAAAAATGCGGAATGATTTCAGCTCTTTTACGCTCTAATATGTTTCAAATTGTACAATGTGTCACTTTTACTGTCGGCGTGCCATTTTGCAATCTACTGACACAGCTCCTAAGACCTAGTTCATGACGGCAACTGGGGCAGGATCAACTGTTACGTTACTGCTGAGTATAGGACTTTGCCGGCCGGAGTGGCCGTGCGGTTCTAGGCGCTACAGTCTGGAACCGAGCGACCGCTACGGTCGCTGATTCGAATCCTGCCTCGGGCATGGATGTGTGTGATGTCCTTAGGTTAGTTAGGTTTAATTAGTTCTAAGTTCTAGGCGACTAATGACCTCAGACGTTAAGTCGCATAGTGCTCAGAGCCATTTAAGTATAGGACTTGACAAAAATTCTTTATCGTATGTTGTTGTTATTGTCAAGACCGAAGACTGGTTTGTTGCTTCGTTTCACGGTAGCGCGTGTTACACAAGCCTCTGCATCTCTGTGTAACTACTGTACCATGCACATACTTGCATCCGCTTATTGCGGTCAGTCCTTGGTCTTCCTCTACAAATTTTATCCTCTCCACTTCCCTCCATAAACAATTAGAATTTTCCTTGTGGCGACTTCGTAGGCATACCCGGGGTAATAAGCCTTGAAATTCTCTTGAAGTTTGCTGCCGGATACTAAAATCAAATCGATTCAACATTTCGGCGATAACTGGATCGCCGAAATACTGAATCGAGTTGATTTCACGATCCGCCAGTAAACCCGAAGAGACTTTCAAGACTTTTCTTTGAATCCTCTAATTGTATCCTATTAACCGATCCCTTCTGATGTTAATATTATTTTCTCCCTCGATCACCCCTTTTTCGTTAATTATACGATCCTCCCATCTAATCTTCGGTGTTCTTTTGCTGCGTCACATTTCAGAAGCTTCTATTCTCTTTTGTCTCCAACTGTTTATTGTCCACTCACTGTAAGAAAATTCTATTCAGAATAAATTTTCAAATAATTC
This sequence comes from Schistocerca nitens, assembly GCF_023898315.1. Taxonomy (NCBI): domain Eukaryota; kingdom Metazoa; phylum Arthropoda; class Insecta; order Orthoptera; family Acrididae; genus Schistocerca; species Schistocerca nitens. The sequence continues at coordinate 661,034,896 of NC_064618.1, forward strand.
TCTTCTTCAAACAATCTTTCCTTGCTACACCATTTTATATCCTATCTATTTTAGCCATCGTAGGTTATTTATAGGATCAAAATTAAAACTCACTATCGCACGAATTAATTCGACTACATATTAATATTTATTTTATAGTCTATTTTCAAGATACTCTTCTCAGCTGTGACCTCCCTCCCATATCCCTCGATTCTTAAAAGTGCAGCTTGGCTTCAGTACAAGTTGTAGGTAACCTTTCGGTGCCAGTATTTATCAGTGCTACCGTCGTAATCTCAGAGTATGCATTCCAGTCAGTATTGTCAAAAGTTTTCTCAAAATCTGCAAATCTATCAATGTCGTTTTTCATGAACGCATATCTCTCTCGAATAACGTCTCCATCGATGCAGAAGAAGAATCGTTACTGTCTTTTGAGCTCCATGATGTGATCAGTATCTTTAACAGCCCGCTGTCCAGCGACGATCGGGTTATTCACGCATGCTGATGTGTCAAGCAGCTCGTAGTTCGCAGTAGTGGCACTTATTTGCCCTGGTGGCCGCTTGTTGTCTTGTTGTTGATTTCAGGGTCTTGTTCTGGTGGAGAGGTTCACTTAACCTTGTCTGACTATCGGTCTTAAACTCTGCTTATTTGTGTGCCCTCGAAACCATAATAAAGGCATAAATTACTACTGCAGGGTGAGCGCAGCTAGTCTTCAGTAACGGTCGTAATGTCTGCGGGTCCATTCACCTGTCGAGCGCTCAGCGACTGTAAAACGATTTGCGTCGTCGCATCTGCTGCAGTCAGGGTGTTTACGTTGCCGCATACGCAGCTCAGCGGCGAGGCACCTGTGCACAGACGTTTACGACGCAGTGAAACAAATCCGGATAACACCAAATGACCCCGTAAACAACTCACTGTCCGCGAACTGCGTCGAGACTCGACGCGTGAGGTCGCCAGCCTCGAGAGAAACCGGGCATGCTTCTGGCAGCAGGTACACTAGCCTTATTATTGTTTCTATTTTGAAGTGATGGGCCTCCTGCAGGCGCCATTTGCTCATAATTGAATCGCCGGTCTTTGATTTCATAATTCCGCGTCACATCTCGCAGTTCACAGGAGCTGCTATGATTAAAGGGTTCCACTGACCTCCGCCTGAGAATTCCCCGGAAGAAAGGGAGGCGACACTAAAATCAAAGCGTATTAAATACGGACGCATAAACAAAGTTTAAATAGCCCGTGACCTCACAGCCTGTGGGGAGCCGTTGGGTGGAGTTGGCAAGCGCTTCGGGGGCACAAGAGAACGCCGGCGACGCTTGCTAGATTACGCGCACTAATCTTGCGAAACGATTTTTGAAGTCTGATTGGTGCATTTGTCGCATGTCTCGGCGGTTGTGTACAATTGGAAAGGCCGGAAATGAAACTGTCATTGCGGATCTAAAGTTTATTAGGGAAACGTCACGTTGCTAATGAAGTGTTGGTGGTCAAGAAGGAACACACAAAATCTCTACTGACTGTCTCCAGTTACGGCTGGGATAATAGTTGGTCATTTAGTCCTCTAAATCTGACAGAGCGCACAATAAATCTTCACACAGTGAAGATAACGTCTGTTCTTATTCTTTCTATTATGCTAATAATCTAAAAGAAGTGGTACTTTCAAAGGTTTTCCAATTTTTTGGGGATATCCAGAATGAGATTTTCACTCTGCAGCGGAGTGTGCGCTGATATGAAACTTCCTGGCAGATTAAAACTGTATGCCGTACCGAGACTCGAAGTCGGGACCTTTGCCTTTCGCGTGTTCTACGTGCTCTACAAACTGAGCTACCCATGCACGACTCACGCCCCGTCCCCATAGCTTCACTTCCACCAGAAGAGCACTTGCTCGCGAAAGTCAAAGGTCCCGAGTTCGAGTCTCGGTCCGGCACACAGTTTTAATCTGCCAGGAAGTTTTTTGGGACACATTCGTAAAATTTTAGCTGATTATTTTCACAGTTGCGATTTAATTTAAAGCTTTACCGATTTCGCCTGTCATCGGCCGTCTTCCGATCTTTGATATACGGAACAGAAATACCAAATGTACAGAGAGAGGTAAGATATTCTGTTATTTATTTAAATGTATACAAATGCGCGCATTATAGAAACATTTTACCAGCTTAGTTCCAGTGTAGCGCTTCACCTTTGTCGACGTTTATGGCTGTCTCAACATTAAAATATTGGGGCTGAACATAGAGGAAGCATCACATTGTACTGAAGGTGGAAAGAGGTGAGGGAGTTGGGGTAAGGGTGGTGGAAAGAGGAAAAGAATAGGAGGGATAAAGACATGGAGTTACCCAGACTATTTTACGGACCGGGACGTTTACAGGTTAACAGTAACTAAAACAGTATAAATGGCCTTTCATAAAAATATTAAATCTAAAAATATTTAAACTGACTCAAAAAATGCCACGAGGATATTTTTAATTTCTTTCTAATTTTCGAGCTTTTGTGTTTCATATTCTTCTAAATTCTTTTTATAGCCAACTATGTACACTCCTGGAAATGGAAAAAAGAACACATTGACACCGGTGTGTCAGACCCACCATACTTGCTCCGGACACTGCGAGAGGGCTGTACAAGCAATGATCACACGCACGGCACAGCGGACACACCAGGAACCGCGGTGTTGGCCGTCGAATGGCGCTAGCTGCGCAGCATTTGTGCACCGCCGCCGTCAGTGTCAGCCAGTTTGCCGTGGCATGCGGAGCTCCATCGCTGGCTTTATCACTGGTAGCATGCCGCGACAGCGTGAACGTGAACCGTATGTGCAGTTGACGGACTTTGAGCGAGGGCGTATAGTGGGCATGCGGGAGGCCGGGTGGACGTACCGCCGAATTGCTCAACACGTGGGGCGTGAGGTCTCCACAGTACATCGATGTTGTCGCCAGTGGTCGGCGGAAGGTGCACGTGCCCGTCGACCTGGGACCGGACCGCAGCGACGCACGGATGCACGCCAAGACCGTAGGATCCTACGCAGTGCCATAGGGGACCGCACCGCCACTTCCCAGCAAATTAGGGACACTGTTGCTCCTGGGGTATCGGCGAGGACCATTCGCAACCGTCTCCATGAAGCTGGGCTACGGTCCCGCACACCGTTAGGCCGTCTTCCGCTCACGCCCCAACATCGTGCAGCCCGCCTCCAGTGGTGTCGCGACAGGCGTGAATGGAGGGACGAATGGAGACGTGTCGTCTTCAGCGATGAGAGTCGCTTCTGCCTTGGTGCCAATGATGGTCGTATGCGTGTTTGGCGCCGTGCAGGTGAGCGCCACAATCAGGACTGCATACGACCGAGGCACACAGGGCCAACACCCGGCATCATGGTGTGGGGAGCGATCTCCTACACTGGCCGAACACCACTGGTGATCGTCGAGGGGACACTGAATAGTGCACGGTACATCCAAACTGTTGTGTCGATTCCCTAAGGTCTCGACACAATGAGTGGCTAGGTGCACGCGAAACTAACGCAGACGGGCGTAAATTCTGAAACAGGAGACTGGATGAAAACTATAAAGAAAAGAAGAGAGATTTTAATATACTTAACTTTAATGTAGTCTTGTTCTTGTTGAAATACATCTCTTGCATAGTAGTAAGCAATTAGCAATGATACACATGGCGCCTTGCTAGGTAGTAGCGATGGACTAGCTGAAGGCTATTTAATCTGTCTCTCGGCAAATGAGAGGAAGACGTGATACGTCTTGTCGCAAGCTATGTCGTCCGTACAACTGGGGCGAGGTCAAGTCCATGTCTTGTGACCTGCCATGTGGTGGCGCTAGGATTGCGAGTACACAGTGGCGACACGCGGGTCCGACATGTACTACAGGACCGCGGCCGATTTAAGTTACCACCTAGCAAGTGTGGTGTCTAGCGGTGACACCACATTCCTCCCCCGCAAATCGGCGAACGGTCGTGAGATAAGGCTTCCGCCCGCCGTGGGGAGGACCCCATGTTGACGTATGCGATGAGGTGGGGAGCCTAACAACAGGCGAGGCCGTGCCACCCGCACCCGGCCATTCGGTCCGAGGGGAGCTAGGAAACGCCTGCAAACCTAGTCCAGGGTGCACGTCAACATGAGGTGTTTGCGCACGTAATGACATAAGAGGAGCCGCGGGGTCGACCTCCATGTGGTCTGAGCACCCGACGGGCGAAGACGACAGCTGGTCCGGAGCGGGCAAGAGGTCCATGGCAGAGGACGACTGGTCACGGGAAGCAAGCGGCGGCGCGTGACCCAGGGAGGCGCGAGGCGGCTGCAGCGAAGCGTCCGCTGCTGGCGGCGCCGGCGGCGGCTGCGGCGGCGCGACGCCATGAGGCAAAATGGAAGGCATCGTCGGTAACACCTGGGGATGAGGCGAGCCAGTAGATGGGTCCCCAGGGCGCTGACCGGACGGCTCCGTCGCTGAAAGCAGACGGGGAGCGGCAGAACCCAGGCGACGACAGAGGCGCAGCTGATTGAGATGCCGACGCACCTCACCAGAGGCCCCCAAAACCAAATACATCGCGCGGCCGAGGCAGCGAAGAATGCGCCCAGCGAGCCAACGCTGTGAACCGCGATAGTTGCGATAATAGACAACGTCGCCAGGAGCAAAAGCAGGAGACTGCCGCTGCACAGGAACCTGATGTGGCGGATGCAGCAAAGACATCAGAGTTCGATGAGGACGACCATGGAGCAACTCAGCCGGCGAGCGACCATCGCGGGGCTGAGAGCGATATGAGGACAAAAAGAGCAACAAAGCGTCCTCCCGAGAATGCGACTCTTTCAACTTCAACATCTGCGACTTGAAAGTCCGGACCAATCGTTCAGCGGCACCGTTTGACTGAGGCGAAAACGGCGCGGACGTCAGATGTTGAATACCATTGGCCTTGCAGAACGACTGAAATTCTGCGGACATGAATTGTGGGCCATTGTCGGAAACAATAGTCTGCGGAAGACCCTCAATGCAAAAGATAGCAGACAAGGCTTGGATTGTGGCAGAAGACGTCGTGGAAGACATCCGGACAACAAAAGGAAAATTACTGAAAGCATCGACCACAACCAACCATCGAGCATTCCAGAATGGACCAGCAAAATCGATGTGCAAGCGTTGCCAAGGGGAAGTGGCTTTCGGCCATGCAAAGAATTTCCGCGGCGGTGCGGATTGTTGTTCGGCACACGCCACGCAAGAGGAGCACATATTCGTAATCGCAGCATCGATTCCGAACCAAGTACAGTGCTGACGAGCAAGCTGTTTCGTTCGCACTATACCCCAATGTCCTTGGTGAAGAAGCCGTAAGACAGAGGACTGTAACGAACGTGGGACCACGACTCGGGATTGATCATTATCGGAACGCAACAACAAAACACCACGTCGTACAAAAAGTCTCTCCTTGTGAGCAAAAAAACGGCGAACCAAAGGATCCTCGATCCGTGACTTTGACAAGGGCCATTGCGTAGCAACAAAACGCAAAACGGGAGCAAGGACAGGGTCAGCAGCTGTGGCTGTAGCTACACGACGAAAATCAATCGGAAACGATGCGACCACGTCATCGGTTTCCGAATCAATGAACATGCAAGCAAGTTCGGAAGAATCGAATGCTTTATCCTCAGCAACAGGCAAACGGGACAACGCATCAGCGTTGCCGTGCTTAGCAGTGGACCGATACAAGATATCGTAGCGGTACTGCGAGAGAAAAAGTGACCAGCGAATGAATTTCTGCGCTGTACGTGGAGGTACAGGCTTGTTCGGATGAAAAAGCGATGTCAAAGGCTTGTGGTCCGTGATGATGGTAAAGTGACGACCATACAAGAAATCGTGAAACTTTGTTACACCAAACACAAGAGCCAAAGCTTCCTTCTCTATTTGTGAATAATTTCTTTGCGCAGATGAGAGCAATTTGGACGCAAAGGCAATAGGGCGATCATGCGAGCCATCCTTGTGCGCAAGCACAGCACCGATCCCGAAATCCGATGCATCTACCATCAACAAAAGGGGTTTTCGGGGATCGAATGGCGTAAGGCAAGTATTTGAAAGTAACGCCGATTTCAACTGGCGAAAGGCGCGTTCGCAGTCCGTCGTCCAGACGAACGGAACACCTTTACGGCGTAAGCGATGAAGCGGAGCTGAAATGGAAGAAGCATTGCGCACAAACTTTGAATAATAATTTACCTTACCCAGCACACTCTGTAGCTGTTTTAAGTTCTGCGGTGACGGCAAGTCCTGAATGGCACGAAGGTGCTCTGGACTCGGATGTATACCTTGGGCGTTAAGGACATGGCCCAGGTACGGTAAGTCACGAGCAAAAAACACACATTTGTCCTTCCTCAAGCGAAGACCATTCTGACGCAAGACCTGAAATAAGGTCCGGAGATTCTGCAAATGTTCGGCTTCTGTCTTTCCTGAGATCACAATATCGTCCAGATAGTTCGCAGCCGTAGGGACCGACGCACAAATAGTTTGTAAATATTGCTGAAATAAAGCAGGGGCGGATGCACACCCGAATGGCAGTCTTTTGAAGCGATACAAGCCAAGATGCGTGTTTACCACTAAGACGCGCTGGGATTCTTCGTCCACAGGTATTTGCAAGTACGCATCTGCTAGGTCCAATTTTGAAAAATATTTTCCCGGGCACAGTTTGTCAAAAAGATCTTCCGGGCGGGGCAAAGGAAAAGTAGCAGTCACTAGTTGTGGATTCACAGTTGCCTTGAAGTCCACGCAAAGTCTCAATTTTCCGGAAGGTTTTGGCAAAATGACTAAGGGTGAGGCCCAGAGAGAAGCCTGCACACGTTCAATTACACCTTGAGATTCTAATTCGGCTAATGTTTTTGCGACCTCATCACGCAATGCGTGGGGAACATTGCGCGCTCTGAAAAATTTCGGTTGCGCGTTGTCTTTCAGTTCCAAATGCGCTTCATAGTTCTTAGCGCAACCAAGGCCCGGTGCAAAAATGTCTGCAAATTCTTCACAAAGACTAGAAACACTGGCGGAAGGCACAGTCTGATTCACTGAAAGGACCTGATTTACAATAGACATATTAAACAATTGAAACAAATCTAAACCAAACAAGTTCACTGCACTAGAGGAACGAAGAACGTAAAATGATACAAGTTTTGTCTGTCCCTCGTATGTTGCAATAAGGCTGCACTGTCCTAACACAGGTATATGCTGTCCTGAGTAACTAGTTAACGTAACATTTGCGGCACGCAATGGCGGTTTGCCCAGTTGTTTGTATGTGTCGTGATTGAGCAATGAAACTGCAGCTCCGGTATCGAGCTGGAATGGTATCACGTTTCCTGCAAAGTCTAAGTCCACAAAAAGTTTATTGTCTTGTTGACGACAAGAGGGACTGTCTCGTGCAATGTGAACTGAGACAGGTACAGAAGCACTTGCGACTTTACGGGATTTCCGGCGACGTCGACGCACACTTTGGGTGGGACGAACACAGTCACTGTTAGCTAAAGTGTCACTGGACGGGTGGGAATGAACTACATGGATGTCCATGGGCGAAGGTCCACGAGCCTGATTGTCCTGGGTTCGATTCCGGCGCGAAGCAAAAGGCCTGGAATTATTGCGATTGTCTGTTCTAAGCTTTTTCTGGCAAACACTTTGTACATGTCCTTTCTTTTGGCAGTAAAAGCAAATAGCTTGGCGTGACGGGCAATTTTCACGCGAATGTCTAGTTGCACACCGCGGGCAAGATTGCACTGCATTTGCTTGCTTACGCGGCGCACGTGGTTGCAAGCTAGGCGGCCGCAGCGAAGTCGGGCGCGAGGGCCGCTTAGCGTCCCGTGCAGCGGGCCGGGCGGGCCGATTAATGTGACACACGGCTGGCGAAGTTTCAAATGATGCCTGAGCAAAGTCAAGTGTGTCTTGCCTGTCCAATATGTCTATCACTTGTTGCAGGGAGGGATTAACTAGCTTCAAAATCTGTTCCCTTATGCGAACATCAGAAACGTTCTGTGCAATTGCATCACGCACCATAGTATCTGAATATGGGAGGCCACATTCACAGGCAAACGCGCAGTCTCTAGTAAGGCCTTGCAAAGTTGCTACCCACTCCCTGTTAGTCTGACCGGCCGTACGTTTTGTACGAAAAAACGTATACCGTTTGGCAACTACATTTACTGTTTCTTTGAAATAGGCATCCAAAGCAGACAAAATTTCTTCGTAGGACAGAGTTGCTACGTCGCGTCGGGGAAACAATTTCACTATCACACGGTAGGTAGACACACCGACACAAGAAAGCAAAAACGGCTGCCGCTCTTTACCTTGAATTCCATAAGCAGTGAGGTGGAAGTTGAACTGATCGGCCCACTCAGTCCAGCTTTCGGTTGTGGCCTCAAAGGGCCTAAATGGCGGTGCGACAGCGTTGTGTGGCTGCGGTAGCGAAGAAGCGGCTGCCGCCGCATCGGTTTGCAGCGCACGTTGACCCTGGACGAGCTGTCCAAGGGCTTCCAATAACGCCTGCGTCTGCTGATTCTGCAAGCGAAAAAATTCGGACAGTACATCTGGAGAATGCGGCGAAGCCATGACACAAGCAAATTAGAGCAAGTATAACACAAAGACTGCAACGTGGGCGCGGCATCCCTCCTCGGCGCCAAAATATTGTTGTGTCGATTCCCTAAGGTCTCGACACAATGAGTGGCTAGGTGCACGCGAAACTAACGCAGACGGGCGTAAATTCTGAAACAGGAGACTGGATGAAAACTATAAAGAAAAGAAGAGAGATTTTAATATACTTAACTTTAATGTAGTCTTGTTCTTGTTGAAATACATCTCTTGCATAGTAGTAAGCAATTAGCAATGATACACATGGCGCCTTGCTAGGTAGTAGCGATGGACTAGCTGAAGGCTATTTAATCTGTCTCTCGGCAAATGAGAGGAAGACGTGATACGTCTTGTCGCAAGCTATGTCGTCCGTACAACTGGGGCGAGGTCAAGTCCATGTCTTGTGACCTGCCATGTGGTGGCGCTAGGATTGCGAGTACACAGTGGCGACACGCGGGTCCGACATGTACTACAGGACCGCGGCCGATTTAAGTTACCACCTAGCAAGTGTGGTGTCTAGCGGTGACACCACACAAACCGTCATCGAACCCATCGTTCTACCATTCCTAGACCGGCAAGGGAACTTGCTGTTCCAACAGGACAATGCACGTCCGCATGTATCCCGTGCCACCCAACGTGCTCTAGAAGGTGTAAGTCAACTACCCTGGCCAGCAAGATCTCCGGATCTGTCCCCCATTGAGCATGTTTGGGACTGGATGAAGCGTCGTCTCACGCGGTCTGCACGTCCAGCACGAACGCTGGTCCAACTGAGGCGCCAGGTGGAAATGGCATGGCAAGCCGTTCCACAGGACTACATTCAGCATCTCTACGATCGTCTCCATGGGAGAATAGCAGCCTGCATTGCTGCGAAAGGTGGACATACACTGTACTAGTGCCGACATTGTGCATGCTCTGTTGCCTGTGTCTATGTGCCTGTGGTTCTGTCAGTGTGATCATGTGATGTATCTGACCCCAGGAATGTGTCAATAAAGTTTCCCCTTCCTGGGACAATGAATTCACGGTGTTCTTATTTCAATTTCCAGGAGTGTATTTTACATAAGACTACGCAAATGCATTACGAATTTCATGAACGTCACGAAAGAAATTTTATAAAATTCTTAATTTTCACATGTTCCCGAACATGTTTTCCACCGTTTGAATTCTTAACTTTATTTTCTAGCAACGGTTTTTAGATTTTATATTTTCCTGACTGGACGCTTTTATAATTTTGGACACTCCTTACGTAAAAACGTGCCAGCAAGTAAACATACACTGACAAAGTGTAAGAACGTGGAGGTTGGAGGCTCGCCCGCTATGTAAAGTAAGCTAAGCGGAAAGATGCGGCAATCTTATTACACAATGCAGTGCGGTGAAGGCACTCTTGTGCCAGGGCACGCTATTCAGTGCCAGTAGCTGATCCTGTGGTTCCGCAGAAGAACCGTGGGGACAGCATCGGTATGCATGCGACAGCGTTCGTACCAAACATGTTCCAAAACGCCGTGCATAAAAACGGCGTTCTCCAGTGGTCATACTTCGTGTTTTGTTGGTGATAAAAGATAGGGTCAAGTGTTTCTGATAGCACTTGAGCTAGGAACTATTTGTTTAACAATTAAAGGATCGTCTTAGTGTCACTATCCTAAAGCACACGGCAAAAGTATGAATATTACTCACTTCCCTCTGTTTAGGCAAATGGAACAAATCGGTTGGTTCTTTTTGCTTTTGATGTGATTTACGGTGTGTTTCACAGAGGTTATGGAGGGGCCATTAGTTCATGGGTCGTTCCTTCGAAAAACCCAAGAAATAGTATTTTTCTGTTTTTGCGAGCTCAGACGACCTTGGAAACTTTCTGTATATTCAGTGTTAACCTACCTGCAAACGTATAACGCACGCGTAAAGTCCAGTTTAAGGCAAAAATGTAGTTTATAAAGCGACGTACCACGGAGAGATGTGCTATAAAATGTCTCCGTTTACATACTGGTAATCCATGCTGTGGTACTGAAGCAAAATGCAAATGTTTTTGTAGATCAAGTCCGTTCTGAGGGGTAAAACTGGTTTTACCACATTTCAATTTCACATAAGTTAACTAACTTAATTTTACTGAACAATACGATTCTTTTCACATAAGTTACACGCCCTGCTACAGAAAGTAAAAGAAGGGAACCATAACAAAAATGCTCCTATCCGAGCACAAAAAATGCAATAAGTTCCTGTTTATTTGAAAAGTGGAATACCAGCTGCCTCATTCTACACTACTGGACATTAAAATTGAGTCAAACAGAGCTTGGATGGCGTGTACAGGTACAGCTGCCCATGCAGCTTCAACGTAATACCTTAGTTCATCAAAAGTAGTGACTGGCGTATTGCCACGAGCCAGTTACTCGGCCATCATTGACCAGACGTTTTCAGTTGGTGGTCAGGGCAGCAACTGAACATTTTCTGTATCCACAAAGGCCCGTACAGGACCTGCAACATTCAGTCCTGCATTAATCTGCTGAAATGTAGGGTTTAGCAGCGATCGAATGAAGGGTAGAACCACCGGTCGTAACACATCTGAAATGTAACGTCCACTGTTCAAAGTGCTGTCAGTGCGAACAAGAGGTAACCAATGGCACCCCTTACCATCACGCCGCGTGATACGCCGGTATGGCGATGACGAATAGACGCTTCCAACGTGCGTTCACCGCGATGTCGCCAAACACGGATGCTACCATCATGGTGCTGTAAACAGAACCTGGATTGATCCGAAAAAATGACGTTTTGCCATTCTTGCACCCAGCTTCGTCGTTGAGTACACCATCCCAGGCGCTCCTGTCTGTGATGTAGTGTCAAGGGTAACCGCAGCCATGGTCTCCGAGCTGATAGTCTACGCTGCTAAAAACCGCGTCGAACTGTTAATACAGATCGTTGTTGTCTTGCAGACGTCCCCATGTGTTGACTCTGGGATCGAGACGTGGTTGCACGATCCTTTACGGCCATGCGGATAAGATGCCTGTCATCTCGACTGCTAGTGATACGAGGCCGTTGGGATCCAGCACGGCGTTCCGTATTACCCTCCTGAACCCACCGATTCCATATTCTGCTGACAGTCATTGGATCTCGACCAACGCGAGCAACAATGTCGCGATACGATAAACCACAATCGCGACAGGCTACAATCCGACCTTTATCAAAGCTGGAAACGTGATAGTACGCATTTCTCCTCCATACACGAGGCATCACAACAACGTTTCACCAGGCAACGCCGGTCAACTGCTGCTTGTGTGTGAGAAATCGGTTTGAAACTTCCCTCATTTCAGCTAAATTTGTCGGCTAAATTTCGCGTCTGTAGCACGTCATCTTCGTGGTGTAGCAATTTTAATGGCCAGTAGTGTACCTTTCTTAGCTCTTTTAAAAAATTATCCGAAAAATTCTGGAGTACGAACATATTAGCGCTTTTCTATGCTGAGAGAGAGGAAGACAGTGGCAGCGGTAAAGAGACGGAAAGTTAATAAATGCTGGAAGGTAGTAGATAGTGTCTGTGTTACAGAAAGTGCGAAGGAGACACCGGCGCTGTGGGAGAGAGAAGGGACACAGTGGTACTGAAACATAGCTGACAGTGACAGGACAGTGCCAGGCAAAGAGTGAAGGAGACATTACCATGGGGGAGAAAGAGAAAGTGGAATTGGCGAGAGCCAGTGATAATGAGAGACTGAGTACATGACAACCACAGCAAGGAAGAGAGAGATAGTGACCCTGAGAAGAGGCAGCAGCAGTAGGACGGAAGAAATGAGATATTAGCAGTAAAAGAGAGCAAGATGGAAACAGTGACAGTGACAGGAGACAGCACAGAACTAAGAGGACTGTGGCTGTGATACAGGAGAAAATGACAGAGAGGCCCGAAGAGATAATGACAATGAGCTGGGCTGAATGAATGAGACAGAAGTGGGTGCTGGTACTGGATGGATATTAGCGACAACGATGGACTGGCGGCTGTGAGTGAGTTACAGTTAGGGGAGCTTGTGGGAGTTCCAAGTGGGTTGAAAATTAGAAAAAAGGGCGAATATGTTCAGATGCCAAAATTTTTGGGAAAATTTTTAAAGACGCTAAAGTAGTAGAATGAGGCGGCTGGTACTCCATTTTTTGGCAGAGTCTTTTTAATAAACAGGAATACATTCCAGGATGAGATTTTCACTCTGCAGCGGAGTGTGCGCTGATATGAAACTTCCTGGCAGATTAAACCTGTGTGCCGAACCGAGAAGCGAACTCGGGACGTTTGCCTGTCGCGGGCAAGTGCTCTACCAACTCAGCTACCCAAGAACGACTCACGCCCCGTCCTCACAGCTTTACGTCCGCCAGTACCTCGTCTCCTACCTTTCAAACTTTACAGAAGCTCTCCTGCGAACCTTGCGGAACTAACACTCCTGAAAGAAAGGATATTGCGGAGACATGGCTTAGCCGCAGCCTGGGGGATCTTTCCAGAATGAGATTTTCACTCTGAAGCGAAGTGTGCGCTGATATGAAACTTCCTGGCAGATTAAAACTGTGTGTCGGACCGAGACTCGAACTCGGGACCTTCACCTTTCTACATCTACATCTACATCTATACTCCGCGAGCCACCTTACGGTGTGTGGCGGAGGGTACTTATTGTACCACTATCTGATCCCCCCTTCCCTGTTCCATTCACGAATTGTGCGTGGGAAGAACGACTACTTGTAAGTCTCCGTATTTGCTCTAATTTCTCGGATCTTTTCGTTGTGATCATTACGCGAGATATATGTGGGCGGTAGTAATATGTTGCCCATCTCTTCCCGGAATGTGCTCTCTCGTAGTTTCGATAATAAACCTCTCCGTATTGCGTAACGCCTTTCTTGAAGTGTCCGCCACTGGAGCTTGTTCAGCATCTCCGTAACGCTCTCGCGCTGACTAAATGTCCCCATGACGAATCGCGCTGCTTTTCGCTGGATCATGTCTATCTCTTCTATTAATCCAACCTGGTAAGGGTCCCATACTGATGAGCAATACTCAAGAATCGGACGAACAAGCGTTTTGTAAGCTACTTCTTTCGTCGATGAGTCACATTTTCTTAGAATTCTTCCTATGAATCTCAACCTGGCGCCTGCTTTTCCCACTATTTGTTTTATGTGATCATTCCACTTCAGATCGCTCCGGATAGTAACTCCTAAGTATTTTACGGTCGTTACCGCTTCCAATGATTTACCACCTATGGCATAATCGTACTGGAATGGATTTCTGCCCCTATGTATGCGCATTATATTACATTTATCTACGTTTAGGGAAAGCTGCCAGCTGTCGCACCATTCATTAATCCTCTGCAGGTCTTCCTGGAGTACGTACGAGTCTTCTGATGTTGCTACTTTCTTGTAGACAACCGTGTCATCTGCAAATAGCCTCACGGAGCTACCGATGTTGTCAACTAAGTCATTTATGTATATTGTAAACAATAAAGGTCCTATCACGCTTCCTTGCGGTACTCCCGAAATTACCTCTACATCTGCAGATTTTGAACCGTTAAGAATGACATGTTGTGTTCTTTCTTCTAGGAAATCCTGAATCCAATCACAAACCTGGTCCGATATTCCGTAAGCTCGTATTTTTTTCACTAAACGTAAGTGCGGAACCGTATCAAATGCCATCCTGAAGTCCAGGAATACGGCATCAATCTGCTCGCCAGTGTCTACGGCACTGTGAATTTCGGGGGCAATTGCTCAACCAACTGAGCTACCCAAGCACGATTCACGCCCCGTCTGCCAGCAAATTTCATATCAGCAGCTGAGTGAAAATCTCATTCTCGAAAGATCCCCCTGGCTGTGGGTAAGACGTGTCTCCGCAATATCCTTTCTTTCAGGAGTGCTATTTCTGGAAGGTTCGCAGGAGAGCTTCTGTAAAGTTTGGAAGGTAGCAGACGAGGTAGTGGCGGAAGTAAAGCTGTGAGGACGGGGCGTGAGTCGTGATTGGGTAGCTCAGTTGGTAGAGCAGTTGCCCGTGAAAGGCAAAGGTCCCGAGTTCGAGTCTCGGTCCGGCACACAGTTTTAATCTGCTCGGAAGTTTCAGGAATATATTCGCATTTTTTGTTCTCCAATAGGAGCATTTTTCCACTGGTTATTCTATGGGGGATATTCATCTGGGCTTCAATGGGACTTGTAGTAATCGAAGACGCCTTCAAGCTAGAGACTACGTGAACTTTATTGTGGACCACCTAGATCCCTTCTTTCTTGCTGTATTCCCCAACGGCGAAGTCATCTTACAGTAGGATAGCTGACAGTGTCGCATAGAGTCGTGATACAGTGGTTTCAGAAGCGTGATACTGAACTTACGTCAATGTCATGCCCACTAAATTCGTCTGATCTGATCCCGACGGAACACACCTGGGACGCTATTGTGTGCCAGCTCCGCTCTCAGAAACCACCTGGCCATAACTTACGAGAACTCCGTGACCCTCATGTGATGCCATACGCCGCCGAAATATACCGAGCCCTTGTCGAATACACTGATCCAATACTCGTAGGACCACTGCTGTACTGAGTTCCGAATGTAGATCAACACTCTATTAAGCAATAGTCATAACGGTTTGGCTCATTGGAGCACAATGAAAATATTACAAGACGATTACGGTTTTCTTTTTTCTAAGGCAGTACGCCTAGTTTGTGCATGGAAGTGAAATGCTCGGTGCCTCCCCTCCCGATAAGGTACATGTAACCTTATACTATGTGATAATGGGTGGTGTCACCGCAAGGCACCACACTTGCTAGGTTGTAGGCTTCAAATCGGCGGCGGTCCGTCAGTACACATCGGACACGCCAGTCGCCACATTCGACGCTAGCAGACCGAGCGCCGCCGCTCGGCTGGTCTCACGAGACAAGCTAGCGCACTGGCCAGTTCTACAGCCGACTTTGATAGGAATGGTCTACTTGTTATAGCTTTAGAGATCTCAGTTGCAGAGACGCTAGTTAGCATAGCTTTCAGTTAAGTCAGTAGCTACGACCTAGCCAGGCGCCACATACAATTTATGCATTGACAATTGATCTATATGTGTGAAGCAATCAGAATTGTAAAGAAGTATTCGCAGTTCAGTCTATAACTGCACTTGTAAATATTATTGTACAAAGTCAAGATCGACGCTCACAGCTGATGCTGAATTAAAGCAAAGTATTTAATTGTATTCCTGTCTGCTAACTTTCTAATCACCTAACATGTTCCAGATACATAACGTCAAGTATAGTTCATTGATCCTCACGTCAGCCTACGTGATCAACGCGTGCAATTAATGGTCACACCTTGTGATCCGACTAAGAGTCAAATTGCGTGACTCAGCCGGGTCACCCATTTTCCATGAGGCCCATAGTTCCGCTTCATACGTAACATAATGCACAGAGGAGTGAGTATTGAAATGAAGCTTCGTCTTGGTTATTTGTGACAAAAGTCTAATTTCTAGCCCCAGTGCGATCCACAGCGTTATTCTGTCATAAAGACGCAGTTCTGAACTATACTGCTGTAAAGTTTATGTATTATAATGATTTATGATTCCTGCTGGAATACCACCGGCTTTAGCAAGGAAAGTTGGACGCTGCTGAGATAGGGAGAGTTCTGCTAATTTATGGTGGAGCATGGCCGATAGGCTGGCAGTGGCAGAAAGAGAGCGAGAGCGTAGATAGGAAGGAGGGAGGGAATTGGTTATCGGGCATGTGACCGGTAGCCGTGCCTCAGCCGCCTTCGACAGCAGATGCTGTCGGCCGCTGCGCTCCGCACAGCGGAAGCAAACTCACCGCACGCGTTCCACTCACCCTCTGCACTGACCAGGGAGAATGTGTGAGGGATGTTCTCGTAACTCTCGGCTAAACACAGAGGTAACCAAAGCACTATTCGCTGTTTCAAAATGAATGACCTGATTTCAAAACTTCATATTTATTGATAAAAACATACTACAAACATGTGATCACTTGCAAAACACAAAAATATTAAATTTTTAGATATGCTATTAAAAATGCTCTGTGTATACACCAGTAGCAGCACGAACAACATCTAGAAGATTCCTTAATTCGTCATAAATTTTACACAGTGTATCTGCTTCTACAGATGTTATGGCGGCTGTTATTCTGTCCTTCACTTTTTCTGTGCCACGAAGTAAAGGCGATATGAACACACTTTGCTTCACATAGAGCCACAGGGAAAAGCCTCATTTGGTCGTGTCTGGCGCTCTTTGAGGCCAAGAGGGCAAGGCAATGTTCCCTCTGTCCAGCGTTGAGGCAGAGTGTCATTGAGAATCAGACGTACGTTGTTGTGCCGGTGTGATGGGGCTCCATCCTCTTCGAAACCGTAGTCATTGGGGTCCTTCTGAAGTTGTGGAAAAAGCCAGTTCTGCAGGGTCTGAAGACAGCTCATTCCAATCACTGTGTTTTTCTCAAACAAGGAGGAACCGTACACTTTTTCATGAGTAATAACACAAAAACGTTCACTGTGGGTGAGTTTCTTTCGTGTTCAATAACGCCATGAGGATTCTGGAGACCACATATGTCTGTTTGCTTTAACGCTAAAACGAAATGTTGTATCATCACTGAAAATTAACCATGGTAAAAATGCATCGCCATCATGTCCTCTAGCAGAGCATTGCTGAAGTCAGCACGTTTCCTGTTGTCCCCAACCAGCAGAGTTTGCACTAATTGTAATCTGCGTGGTTTATAGAAAAAAACGACACCTTAACACTAGCTAGACGGTCGTATGACGAATTTCTGGTTCTCGCTCGCGCGGCGAGCAGATTTCCGTAGACTTCGCTCAAATGTTTGCCGAACTCTTTCCACCATGCCATCAGAAGTGTGAGGTCGCGCTGGAGTCTTAGCTTTGCACAAGCGTTCCGTGTCTTCAAACTGGTGACACCAACGACGAATTATTTTGGGTGCTGGCGGGTCAGGCCCAAACCGCAGACGAAAAGCACGCTGGACCAAAATTACTGACTCACACTTTGCAAACTGCAGCACAAAAAACTCATTTTGTCGAGATGACGCAATCTTTCTTCTAACTGACTGCAAACTGAGAAGACGTTTTGAATGGCATCTAACGGCAATATTCTGAAACACTGGCTCACGCCCATTCAAACAACACATATTTCTTGCCGACACGTCGCATGATTCGTAATTATTACCATCCAAAATCATTTCTCACTCTGTATGACATTTGGAAGGCACATCCCCACGAATAGTGTGGTAGGATATTTCAGGGATGTACTGGTATATTAATTCTCGTTATTATTATTGGCATTTGTGTACAAAGCTTGCAGCCAGCAGGATATTCCGTTAGTGGCACGTCTGATGATTACAAAAAGAATTAAGTCAGTAAATACAGAGCACATTGGAATTAAAAACTATATGTGTAGCGTGTGGTAGTTGTTGTTGTTACAGTCTTCAGCCTGAAGGCTGGTCTCATACAGCTCTTTCCGCCAGAGTGTTCTGAGAAGGTCTCGTCATATCTGTATAATTACTGTAACGTCCATCTATTTGAACCTGCTCAGTGCAGACAATCCATTTCATTTCTCTACAAGTTCTACTGACCCATCCCACCAACCCACCCACCTACACCCATCTCTCAATTATTAAATTAACTTTTTCTTGATGCATTTGGATGTCTCTTATCAACATATTGCTACCTTTAGTTAGAAATATATTTTCCTTCCAATTATATTTATTTCCTCTTCACTTATCACTATATTTATCCACTGCCCACAAACGCATGACAAATAGCAAGAGGAAAGTCTTCCTAACACTCTTAATTTACGTTCGACTATAATGAACTTCTCTTTTTTAGAAATGAAATTTCTAATAAAACGAGGCCGGACGTTGTGGCCGAGCGGTTCTAGGCGCTTTAGTCCGGAAACGCTCTGCTGCTACGGTCACAGTTTCGAATCCTGCCTCGCGCTTGGCTGTGGGTAATAGCCTTAGGTTAGTTATGTTTAAGTAGTTCTAAGTCTAGGGGACTGATGACCGCCAATGCTATGTCCCATAGTGCTTAGAGCCATTTGAACCATTTGAACTAAAACCAGGCAGTATTTGTATATTCTCTGTTTTTCGACCAGTGTCAGTTATTTTCCTGTCAAATAGCAAAATTTATCTACTACTACTTGTACTGTTTCATTTGCTAAACTAATTTCCTCAGTATCGCTTTATCTGATTCGACTATGCTCCATTGCCCTTTTTTCCTATGTTTACATCTGTCTTAGAACCTCTTGAACAAAGGCTCGGTTAAACTATTCTTACAAGTCATTTGCTTCTTATGCAGAATTACAGTGTAACAGCAAAGGATAAAATTTTTATTTGTTCTCCGTGAATTTTAATTTTTTTTAAATTTCTTCTTGTTTTCCTTCACTAGTTGATCGATGAACAGGTTGAATAAAATTGTGGATAGGCAAAAACCCTGTCTGAGTCGCTACTCCACTACTCCCTAACTTTCATGCAGTTCGACTCTTGTATCAGCAGCTTGATTTCTGTACAAGTTGTAGGTAACTTTTCGATCAATGCATTTTATCCCTTCAGAATTTCAAAGAGTGTAATCGAGTCAACATCGTATTCTTATGCTTACACAACCGTCTTAGTATCAGAAGATGAAGAAGATGAAAAACTTACAAAATAGTCAAGGACTTTTTAAATTATGTGCCGGCAAGAATCTCTTACAAGGTGAGTGAATATTTTAGAAGTTATTGTACACTCATTAAAAAAAAACAGATCACCTTGAACAACTGGAAATAGGATGTTCATATTCACAGGACATGTTCTGCAGAGATGATTAGCATTTGAACCATGGCAGCCAGCGCGTGCAACGTCAACGTCGATATCGCGGCGCAGTACCACCCACTGATAAAAATATTCCTGTGGCTCTCGTTGTCGCTATAAACCGAGCAAACGTGCAGGATGCCTCGCAGACGTATGCTAGAACCGTACTGTCAAATCAGTGAGTTCGGACGAGTGCGCGTTTTTGGCATGAGAGAATGTGATGTATCCACCTAGGAAACTGCTGATCTTGCGGGACGAAGTGTGTCGGCAGTGCAACGGGTGCGTGCAGAAGGGTTCACGGAAGGCTGTAGAACACGAAGAGATGGGTCAGGTCGCACCACCCAGACCATACACTGAGACGATCGACATCTCATTCGAACGACATTGCGTCCTCGTCGAACCTGGCGCAACAGTAGATCAGTGTAACACTTCGCACACTATTAGGACTGACAGCCCATCGCCGTTTATTACGGCCTGGGTTACATGCTTATTGTCCACTCCTCTGCCTACCTTTGCCGAAAGTGCATAAAAATGCTAGATGGCAGTAGTGTATGGAACGACGTCATTGGGGACAGGAATGGCATCAAACAGTGTTTTTAGACGAATCCAGGTTCTGTTTTTCGAAAATAATGGAAGTATTTTGGTTCACTACACGCAGGGAGAGCGGCATCACTGTGACTGCATTCGCACAAGACATACTGAGCCACTCAAGGCCTTATGGTGTGGGGTACTATTGGGTACAATCACAAATCACAGTTGGTGCGTGTCCAGGGCCCTGTGACTGTGCGACTTACGTGAATGACATCCTGTGGCCCATAGCCATACCCTTTCTGCACAATACCCCAGGCGCCATTCTTCAGCAATACAATGCACTTCCACATGCTGCTGCACGAACACGTGCCTTCTCGGTGTCACAGGACATCGGCCTTTTGTCTTGCCTCACCAGATCACGTGACTTGTCGCCAATCGAAAATGTGTGGGATATGGTGAAACGACGGTTGCAGTGCTGTAACCCAATACCAACCACCACAGATGAACTCTGGAACAAGGTGAATTGAGCATGAATATCTCTACCACAGTACACCATTCCTGTCTTATACGCATCAATGCTATTATCCACAGAACAAGTTATCAGGGCCCATGGCTGACTAAAATGCTAATAATTTCTGCAGAACAAACTAATGTACACGTCGTGTGAATATAAATGTCCTATCTCTAGTCGTTCTGGATGTTCTGCTTTTTTCCCCGAACGTGAATGTATTTTGCTACATTTGTGTTGTTGTGATATTGTCAGGATGTTCGTGTTTCAATTTTGTTAGTCTTTTGGACATACACTATCTGATCAAAGCTAACTGTACACGTGTTAGTATTCTATAATAAAGGTGTGTCCACTCTTCAGCTTTATGACGTCTTGAACTCTGTGGGAGAATGGCAGCTCATTATTTCTGAAGAGCCGAAATCAGATATCATGTTTGCCTTTGACTGTATAAGTTATTTATTTTATAATTGAAACGTCGTTCTTTCGACCATTTTCAAGTGGTACTACAGAAGTTGCAAGAATACAAAATTCAGACACAGAGTTTATACACAGAACTGCACAAATCTGTCATGTAGACAGTAGTGCATTAAAGAAATGGTGGAAATAATAAACCAGTTTCATTTTGCTTCAGCACATCTCAGACTTTAAAATCCTCCGACATGTATGCATATCACCGTTTTTTTATTGTTATTTCACCCCCATCTCCCCATGTGAACTGGCAGCGGTACAAATAACCCATTCTTTAGGCAGTAGATTTTAACATAGAGGATAAAAACTAAAAACAAGGAGACACATGTATTTTAAATTTAAAATAACTGAAGGGGTGACATGAATGGTAAAAATGAAAATAATGTAATGCTATCAGCATGAATTGTTTAAAAATAGTGGTAAAAATGTGGATATCAGCACAGATAAAAACACTTGAGACACACTTGAACACGAAACACTGGAAAAACCATGAAATACGCCGAAGACGACAGAAGATACACTGACCATTAAAAACGGAGCACCATTCACTTCCACCAGAACTAGGTAAAGGATCTGCCCTGGGACGTTGGATTGTAGATGAAAAGGATGGTGGGTAGGGGAGTAGTGGTGATGGCGACAGCAAAGTTGGAGGACCTGGCGACTAGACAGGGGTGGCTGTGGGGGACAAGAGGAGAGGAGCAACCGGTATTGGAGAGAGAATAGGGGTTGGGGATGGCAGAGAGGGGGAAAGCGATAAAGTGTGGTAGGATGAGTGAAGGAAGAGGAAGCTGTAGGAGGGGGAGGGGTTTGATAGTGTAGGATGCGGTTAAAATGGCTCTGAGCACTATGGGACTTAACTTCTGAGGTCATCAGTCTCCTAGAAATTAGAACTACAGCAGTTTCCTAGATGGATACATCAACCGAAGGACATGACACACATCCAAGCCCGAGGCAGGATTCGAACCTGCGACCGCAGTGGTCGCGCGGTTCCAGACCGTAGCGCATAGAACCGCTCGGCCACACCGGCCGGCATAGTGTAGGTTAGATCTAGAGTTAGTAGGATTGTTGGAGTCCAGTTTACAGTTAGTGTACGTTATAGAGAGGTGTTTAATGTGAGCCAACAGAGGTGAGAAATTAATGAGTTGGTAAAGGATCCCTGTGGGGAAAGGTAAGGGCATGTGGAAAGCGAGGTGGAGAGAATAGCGTTCTAGGATCTAGAGGGACTTATAGAACTTACGAGGCACGGAGATCCAGGCATCATTTGCATGGCAAAGAACATGGTGGACTAGGGATTTGTACATAGGATGGACAGTGGAGGGATGCAGTGCCCTTGTTCGGCCAGTTGGTGGTTTTGGTTGTTTTACTCTGTTGTGTGCTTTTTGTTGGATAGTTACCAGGACAAGTTTCCACATCAATTGTCTGTCAAAGGCTAGTCAAAAGCATTTTAATGCGTTAGTTAGCTGGATCAGACGGCCATAAATGGTAGTTAGAAATCATGGAGATGGTGCGTGTGGGTAGTGCGTCCAGTATTTATTGTCTGGGTTTCGGAGGGAGTAATCTTAAGGAGCGTTTGGTTACACCAGCAAGTAAACTGGTTGAGATGGATTTAGGTGGATCGTTGAGATTTCTGGAGCATAGGATACAGGGCGAGGAAAGCGTTGTCATCAGCATATTGAAGGAGGTGGATGGGAAGGGGGTTGTTTTGGTGTGTCGACAGCCTGTAAGAGGTAAAGGAGAGGGGAGAGAATGGAATCTTGAGGCACTCCTGCAATGGGGTGGGAGGTACAGGAACTGATGTTGTTAACAAAGACATAGGATGGGCGATTGGACCGGAAGGATGCAATAAGGCGGAAATAGTTCACTGGAAATGCTAAGTCTGGAGTTGGGAAAGGAGACCAGAATGCCGTACACAGTCTAATGCTTTCTTGAGGTTAAGAGAGACAAAGACGGCAGGCTTAGGGTTGTTGAGATGTTGGAATAGGTGATGGGTGAGGTACAGGAGTTTATCATCTGCAGAGATGGAGCGACGGAAGTCAGACTGGGTGACAGGAAGCAGATGGTGTTGGTGTATATGGTGGTGGATGCGTATGGAGAGGATCGATTCAGAGACCTTACTAAATGCTGAGGTAAGGGAGATGGGGTGGTATGAGGAGGTATCATTGGAGGGTTTAATTGGTTTGAGGAGAAGTAGGATTCTGGAGGTTTTCCACAGGTTCAGATAGTAGCCTGTGGAGAAGAGAGTAGTATGCAGAGTTGCAAGGGTTAAGAAAAAGGAGCTGGCCTTTTTTTGAGGTGGCGATAAGTAACACGGTCGTGACCAGGAAATGTGTTGCGTTTTCTGTGAAGTACTCGTGTTATGTCCTGTTCTGTGATTGGGGTATTTAATTCTGTTTCTGGTATGTTGTTCAAGTGCCGGAAGTAGGGAGCCAGGAGTGGGACTGTGGTTCACACGGTTCAAATGGCTCTGAGCACTATGGGACTCAACTGCTGAGGTCATTAGTCCCCTAGAACTTAGAACTACTTAAACCTAACTAACCTAAGGACATCACAAACATCCATGCCCGAGGCAGGATTCGAACCTGCGACCGTAACGGTCTTGCGGTTCCAGACTGCAGCGCCTTTAACCGCACGGCCACTTCGGCCGGCGTGGGACTGTGGTATCTGTGCGTTCATGGACAGTACAGAATTGGGAGGAGTCAAAGTGAGGGTCGTCAGAGATGGAGAAGATGTCGGAGAGATAGGATGAAACGTGAATACGTGAATGACTTTGCTCAGGTCGTTTGGTAAGGGAAGGTTGTTGTGATGGATTGGGTAGTAAGGGATTGTATGATTGCTAGTAAGTCGGTGAAATGCTTTCCAGTTCTTGTAAGAGTTAACTGGGAGAATAGCATTGAGTCTGGCGCCATACCGGCATTTTTTGGCATTGAGTAAATTTCTAATGTGTCACAGTATTTGCTGGTGGCGTGTGAGCGTACCCCAGTCACGAAACCGGATGAAGGAGCGATATAAGCGGCGCACGGAGATCGAGAACGGCTTGTGGTCAGAAAGAGGGGCGATGAGGATATATGCTTCAGTAATTGTAACATGCTTGCCCGCTTAGCCGTGTGGTCTAACGCACTGCTTTCCGGGAGGGAAGGCGTGCCGGTCCTCGGCACGAATCCGACCGGCGTATTAGTGTCGAGGTCTGGTGTGCCGACCAGTCTGTGGATGGTTTTCAAGGCGGTTTTCTATCTGCCTCGGCGAATGCGGGCTGTTTCCCCTTATTCGGCCTCAGCTACACTATGTCGGCGATTGCTGCGCAAACACCTTCTCCACGTACGCGTACACCACCATTACTCTATCACGTAAACATAGGGGTTACACTCGTCTGGTGTGAGACGTTCCCTGGGGGGTCCACCGGGGGCCAAAGCGCACAATAACCCTGGGTTCGGTGTGGGGCAGCGGAGGGGTGAAGTGGACTGCCGTAGCCGTAGTGGGGTTGTGGACCACTGCGGCTGCGGCGGGGACGGAGCCTCTCCGTCGTTTCTAGGTCCCCGGTTAACATAACATAACATAGGTTTAAGTAGTTCTAAGTTTAGGCGGCTGATGACCTCAGATGTTAAGTCCCATAGTGCTTGGAGCCATTTGATTCATTTGAACCAAATCATACCCGAGTGCACCGTCATCTGCAACAATCCGACGACGCCTTGCCCTCACTGTCATCGATCACCCTCCTCCGACTTGGCTCCAACCCATTTTCATCTGTTTACAAAACTTAAAGAACACCTGCTACGACTTCATTTTGATAGTGATGAAACGGTTCAAAACGAGGTGAGGTTGTAGCTCCGTCAACGTATGACGCTATGAACAAACGAGTCTCTCCTTCGGAGAACTGCTTTCGTCGCCAATTTGATTGTTGAGAAATAAATATATAGACATGAAGAATAACGATGTAGAACGTTAATAACGTTTGTTTTGTTCAAACAAATTTCGGGCTTGCAGCCGGTCGTCGTTCAATACTTCGCACGATATTTCAACTGGGCACCTGCCAGTCATCTTCAAGTGAGCCGTCGCAGACTGGCGATAAAGTTCTCCGCTCCGCAATATAAAGCGTACTGTAACTATTCTGCGCGTACGTCGAAAACTTGATAGTTGAACCAACACTGCCCGCCGGCAGCGCCCTCGCTGGTGGAATAGCGGAACTCAGTCGCCCTCTGCGTTGCTGTTTGCCACGGCCGTCGACGCACTCTGTCGTCTTCGATTTGAGCAAATCGTGGAGATGATGGGATTCCATGCACTGTCCAGCTGGTAGCCGCTGTCACGGTTTAACAGATTTTCCGCCAGTCGTATTTCTACGGATTCGTTAATAATGGAGTCCCAGAAAGACGTTGCTGTAGACAAAATCATTGTTTTCTCATACTCCATTGAATGTCCAGTAGAAATACAATGTTCAGCAATAGCGGACTTGCTTGGCTGCAAAAGGCGGGTGTAACGTTGATGTTCAGTGCAGCGTTCTTTCACGGTGCGTGTGGTTTGACCTATGTAAGCCATACCACTTTGGCACGGTATCTTGTAAATTCCGGCCTTTCGTAGTAAGGACAATCTGTTACTACGAAAGGCCGGAATTAACAAGATACCGTGCCAATGTGGTATGGCTTACATAGGTCAAACCACACGCACCGTGAAAGAACGCTGCACTGAACATCAACGTTACACCCGCCTTTTGCAGCCAAGCAAGTCCGCTATTGCTGAACATTGTATTTCTACTGGACATTCAATGGAGTATGAGAAAACAATGATTTTGTCTACAGCAACGTCTTTCTGGGACTCCATTATTAACGAATCCGTAGAAATACGACTGGCGGAAAATCTGTTAAACCGTGACAGCGGCTACCAGCTGGACAGTGCATGGAATCCCATCATCTCCACGATTTGCTCAAATCGAAGACGACAGAGTGCGTCGACGGCCGTGGCAAACAGCAACGCAGAGGGCGACTGAGTTCCGCTATTCCACCAGCGAGGGCGCTGCCGGCGGGCAGTGTTGGTTCAACTATCAAGTTTTCGACGTACGCGCAGAATAGTTACAGTACGCTTTATATTGCGGAGCGGAGAACTTTATCGCCAGTCTGCGACGGCTCACTTGAAGATGACTGGCAGGTGCCCAGTTGAAATATCGTGCGAAGTATTGAACGACGACCGGCTGCAAGCCCGAAATTTGTTTGAACAGTCAATTCGCCGGGAAAATTTTAAAATTCACAACGTTTGTTTTGTTTAAAACAGCTATGAGCGTTTTCACAAGAAAAAATTCGGAAGCATTGCTTTTCACCACGGCATCTTAGTAAAGACAGAGGATTAATTCATAGAAGAAGTGTATCCTCTAATGGAGAGAAACTACGTAGACAAATAATGGTTGTATGAGGTAAGATAGTTCAACAAACGCATCAGATATGCAGAATATGATACGAGGGGAAGAAAATCGTTTTTACAATCCATTCATTTAATGATGTAAACTACCAAAACTAAAGTGTCAACTTCCGAACAGAATTCCTAAATTGGTGCAATCTTGTCGGTATGCCCTCAGAAACGAAAACTTCTGAACATCATGGGAAAGGGAATAGTAAACGGAAAGATAAAAGGCAAATCAATACTTACACCGTGAATTCCACTCATGTCAACATACTCGCCATTCAGCTATAAAAGCCTCCAATTTCCGGTTAGATTTACATACAGTAGAACTAGCAATAAAACATATACCCCAATGTTGCAAACTGAATTTGAAACAATCGTGTTTCTATTACGAACAGCTATAGGTAACACGTTCGAGGGTTGAACAGCCGCAGAAATTACGTAGCTGTGCACTCTAAAGCAAAACAATGAATGTAGTTTATGAGAGTATACTTAGAATAATTTAGACTGTATACAAATTATGAAGGGGCAGCCAAATGAAAACCGAGTATCCGCCACAACGGGACCACGGAATGGTTTCATTGAAAAGTGATCACCACATTCTTTAAGACATTTAACTCACTGGGAGTCGAGGCGATCAGTCCGGTTTCGTAAAAAGCGGTGACGAATCCACAACCGCACTCACCCTCGCACTACCTCGTCCGACTGAAATCGACGTCCACACATTATTTTTCTACAGGTCATCAAAGACATCAAAATCACAAGCTCAGTGATCCGAGAGGTATAGAGGGTGTTGCAATGTTTCCCAACGAAACCACTGAAGAGTATCGTTCGTCCAGTAGACAGTGTCGGTGGTGGCGTTATCGTGCAACAGGATGATTCCGTCCTACGGCATTTCTGTGCACTTCGACTTGTGATGCGTCGCAGTTTTTGAAAAGTGTTTCCATAGCGCTGTGAATGGACTGTCGTTCCACGCTCGAGGAACTCACGAGCACAGGGCCCCAGCAGCCGACGCGGTTGACCAAGGAGGTCACGATAAGGCCCGCCCCCACACTGCCAATCGGACGAAGGAAGAGCTTCAGCGATTTGGTTGGGAAACACCGCAACACCCTGTGTACAGCCTGGATGTTTCACCTGTGGATTTCACATCTTTGACGACCTGAAGGAAGATAAGCGTAGAGGTCGGTTTCAATAGGACGAGGAAGTGCAAGAGTGGGTGCTGTTGTGGATCCGTCGCCGAGAGACCGCGTGCTATGAAAAAGGAATTGATCGTCTCGTCTGCCAATGGCATAAATGTCCCAACGTATGTGGCGATTGCTTTTGAATGGCCAGAGGCTGAAAATACAGTTGTAGGGTTCTTTTATTTAGGAAAGGACCGGTTTCGGCCTCTTATATGGCTATCTTCAGGTTTCGTAATTTGGTGCTCTGACTACGAGCACCGCGGTGAACGAGTACAAGACGCGGTGTGCTACTAGTGAGCTCAGGGCGTGGAGTCCATGCTCTGCGCTTACTGGTAGCACACCGCGTCTTGTACTCGCCCACCGAGGCTCTCGAAGTCACAGCACCAAGTTACGACACCTGAAGATGGCCATATAAGAGACCGAAACCGGTTGTTTCCTAGAGAACCTGACAACTGTATCAGTATTTTCAACCTCTGATATAATGCTCAGTTGCGGCTCTTCCTCTGACAGGATTGTTTTACTCTCGAATGGAATAATTCCATACTCCTGGTGAGGTGGGTGTTCGTTTTTCATTTGACTGGCCCTAGTAGATGATTAATTTCAATGTTTTTCCAGTTTAAAAACAAATGGGAAATAATTGTCACTCGAAGGGAATCCTTTTCAGCTAGATTTACCTAAAAATTTAGGGTACGACGAAGCAATGGGCGCCACGTGTGCAAACTATCGATCGGAAACGCGTGCACATGAACCTTGCCTGAGAATGAGGCACACCTAAACGGAAGAAATATTCGTATTTATTCTTCACTATACTGCACGTAGGTAAGAGCAGGCAAAACACGGGTAAGTACAGTGGTAGTGCATCAAAACAACAACCATTCCTGGCGCAAGGAAAGTCATGCCGATCGTTTTCGGTGGTTTTCATTGCGTAGTGGTCAATCAATACGTTCACGAGGGTAGAACTATCGCCGTGGTGCATTAACCTTTTTTCATGGACAAATTGAAGGATACCCCCTCCGGTTTAAATTCACATTTCTTGCAAATAACGTAGTGCTTTCCATCACGAAAACACACCGTCAGAGGGAAACTACATGATCTTCGCTTCAAAGTGCTTCCGCATTCGTCTGATGAGGTTTTGCAGAAGTTAACATGTGTCGCCAAAATTGAAAAAAAAATGTTGTTTGGACGAAGATTCGCAGCAAATAACCTAATTCAGATTAAAACAGACACTTGTTTTTATCAGATGGGCCGATTTCAGTTTACTGCCGATATCTGTAGTATATGGAATCACTGTCTTTAGTGTCGGTAGTTTTCAGTTAGGGGATTAGCGAGGCGGTGATTGTTGGTTGTACAGATTTAACGGGAGACTCTGTGAGCCGCGAAAGCGTTTGCTTATGTGCGGTCCGCGAGGGCGCGTGATGGCAAGAGGACTCACACGTACGTTCTTGGTCGAGGTTTCGATTAATTACGTTGTATGAGCGTCGGCGCTCCTTCTCTTTAATGGTTCAAAATGGCTCTGAGCACTATGGGAGTTAACATCTGAGGTCATCAGACCCCTAGAACTTAGAACTACTTAAACCTACTAACCTAAGGACATCACACACATTCATGCCCGAGGCAGGATTCGAACCTGTGACTAGCTTCCCTTTAATACTGAGAATTGTGGATAACAGATGGTCCGTAAATTTCTGTTGCAAGTGCAGTGCTGAATGTTCAACGGTCAGCCTTCCTGAGAATCTTTTACGCGAGGTATAATTAATACGTGCATATAGTTATAAAACTTACGAAAGTTTCACACCAAGCGTGACAGAATAAACGGTTTGTTCAGGTGTTCACCAAGAAAAAGATAAATATTGATAACAAAGGAAACTAATTAATATATTTGTGTGGCTAGGTGGCTCGCTGGCTAAGTGTCAGAGCACGGATCTAAAATTCTTCCATACGGCAGAAAATTCACCACAATCTTTACTATAAGTTAGCAACAACCTTGGACTCCCGCTACAGTTTTTGCCCTTCGTAGTTTTTCCAGTAACGTAACTGATTATTCATTGATGTCACAGGATGAATCCTCATTAAGGATCACTTCTTTTAGTCAAGTTAGGCCATAAGTCTCTCTTCCTCGAATTTCGCTTCGTTACTTTCCCATTGGGTATCCTATCTAGTATTCCTCTGTGGCACCACATTTCAGAGGATTCTGTTTTATGTTATTTAAGTTTGGTGAAAGTAAAGTCGACACGTCTCCATCATTTACTTTTCAGAAGAGTCGTACGAATTGGGTAACGGTTCCTTTAGTCCATTACCTGCACCTACCTGTGAAATCGCAGCAGTAGGTCGCCGGTAGGACAACCGAGCAGAAACCTATCGTACTGCAACTCGCAACATACTGCATACAACATAACTAATCGGGAAAAGGTCTTAATTTTTAATGGAAGGTGGAAATACTGGCAAAACTTTGGTATATTCTGAATCTTGATAATGTACACGTTCAGCGCCAAGCCCGTGCTAATCTTAACACAGTCATGCACAAATACTTTCATTGACGTTACCAAGTTTATGGTAACGTATTTCCCGAAATCACTCCTAAGCACGGATTGTTCTTAAATGAAAATGCTCGCCATAGTGTTAAGTTTATCGGTGTCTAATGCACTCAAGTTTTTAGTCACCGATCTGGTCAGTATGCCACGCGGAAGCACAAAATTACTTAAAAAATCCGTACCTTCTAAAAAGCGCACCGGAATAAATATGCCTTCACTTTAAAACACTTTTGAGGCATTTAGCACAACTAAAACAGGCAATTTATAGCTTTCTTCGGAGCTCATACTACACACGACCTTACCTTTGAAAGGCTGGGCTCCGAATCCTTTAGACTGCTGTCAGCATTCTACTTCTCCAAGACAAAAGAAGCGCGAAGAATACTCCGTTCTGATTGGTCAGTTTTCCTTAGGCCAATAGAAAAACATTATCCTCCCGCATTAGTCCTCAGTTTTCTTGACTAACCAATCAACAAATAATACACTTACGAAATGTGCTTTTTCCCGAAATAAATATTTAACATACTGATATTTTGTTTATGCTTTACGTTATTAACTATTTTCATCTGCGCTCGAATTAGCTTTCCTTTTACCATAAAATCGCTTAACATATTATGATACAAAATTCCCCGTCGTCTGCAATCACACTGTCTTAAAACTTTCTCACACTAGTTCGTACTGCTTTCATCAGTAGAACACTGATCTACATATTTACTCTAGACCACATTCACACATCGTTCACACTACTAAATGCATATATAAAACTGTACAATCATAAATAGAAAACCTTCAAGTAATAAAGACGAAAATTCACAAAAATATTCTCTTGATCTGTTTCTTCAATGTCTCTGTATACTACTATCCTCTAGCAGATGAAAATTAGAACTACGTACTCGACTGAACCCGCTTCAGACCATCTGTCACTGCGCACGCATGAGTCTTTCTCCCGATATACAGGCTCTAGACAGGAGCGATATAAGACGCCACGTCTCAAACTTTACCTCGTAACACAATCAGGTACTTATTTCTACCACCTATCCCGATGTTGAGCAGGAAACTAAAGAACAGATATAGGTAGAAAATACGAATACGTGTCTCACGTGTTGCAGTTGTTAAGCACCTTTTGGAGGATTTCTGTAGTTATAGAATTACATGATGTCTGTTTACAAAATTAAACTAATAACGTTTGCTTTGTTCCACATTCTCGGCTACCAAGCAGAACAATAAAAAATAAATAACGTAACAGTTGCCGTCCAATAATAAACATTACCTTTCATAAATCGAGAGGCCTCAATATTTGCTAGCAGATAGCGTAATACCGAGCTAACTGATTACTAAAAGTCCTGATTAACATTCGCAAGAGACGCTACCTCTTGTGACGTATATATATATATATATATATATATATATATATATATATATATATATATATATATATATATATATATATATATATTCGGTGCCTACAGTGTCACGTCTTTCAGTGTCACACAAATTTTTATTTTTTAAAGGGGATGACTTACGACTATTTCCATGGGTTCGCCCCTCAAATTTTTCCCTCATATCACAAAATTGTCGTCTGATGTAGTACAAACTGAAAAAATAAATTCCTTTTAAAGCACAGTTTCGTATATAATTTATATTCAAAACCTTACACCTGTGTCACAGAACAAATTCTACATCGAGAATACTTTACACAAGTTTAAGGGAAGAAGTGCTTCCGATAATTATTACAGTATTTAAAGAACATCAAAATATGAACGCGCTGAAATGAACAAACAGTACATGAGACTATGTTAATCAATTCAACTGTAAAAGGCTAAGGATCATATTATTAGCAAAATGAGAAATATGCAAAAGTGAAATGCCAAAATGAGCACTTCTCAATTGGGAGTAAATCAAAACAATCAGAATGGCTGAAAGAGAGCACAATAACATGAGCCATAAACGAATAAGAGCTAAGCAACTAAGCAAATAAGACAACAGGCAAAAATGAGATATCAACAAAATGAGAGCTGGCCGAATTCCGTCGGCGCTTATATACGGTTGCGCTGGTGGCGGGACCTCGCGGCCCGTAGGCAACACGCGCGCCCTCTATCGCAATGCACTCTTAGCGCCCGCGGCGGCGTCTAGCGGCCCGTACGCAAGTTGTGCGATTGCTGTCGCAGGTCGACCTTTAATCTATGATGTTACACTCTCCACATGTTTTAGCAAATAACGCTAAACTAAATATATTATATTACCTGATGGCAAGTATCCGGACACTTATTAATGTACTTAAATATGATATGTGTCCACAATTCGCCTTTAGGACGCCTTGAACTACGTTGGAGACACTTTCAGTGATGTGTCTGAATGTCTGTGGTGGAATGACAGTCTATTCCCCCTTAAGAGCCAAAACCAGAGGAGGTCGAGATGTTGGGCGCTGGGGTCTTGAACAAAGGCAGCTCACCCCAATGGTGTCATCCATTGGGCGGTCGGGACTCTGGATGGGCCCATAAATTTCAGGGATGTTATTGCCCACAAACTGTTGCTGACAGATGCTGCTTTATTACAAGGTGCAGTGTCACGCTGATACACACACTTATCGACCCCGAAATATTCTTCTACTGGAGGCAGTACACTGTGGTGTCACCGCCAGACACCACACTTGCTAGGTGGTAGCCTTTAAATCGGCCGCGGTCCGGTAGTATACGCCGCCCCGCGTGTCGCCACTGTCAGTGATTGCAGACCGAGCGCCGCCACACGGCAGGTCTAGAGAGACGTCCTAGCACTCGCCCCAGTTGTACAGCAGACTTTGCTAGCGATGCTACACTGACAAATACGCTCTCATTTGCCGAGACGATAGTTAGCATAGCCTTCAGCTACGTCATTTGCTACGACCTAGCAAGGCGTCATTACCAGTTTATATTGAGATTGTTATTAACGAATCAACAAGAGCGATGTACACCAATTATGGATTAAAGTTAAGTATTCCAAGAACGACGTTCTTTTCTTATTAGACTCAACTCCTTTAATTGTTCCAGACCTCACGCCAGTCTGCGTGAGCTTTAAACGCGTGCCTTTCGGTTACCTCCGAGTGGCTTGGCTGTCTTGCCAAGTCACAACATACACAATGCTGTAAAATG
Source organism: Schistocerca nitens (assembly GCF_023898315.1). Taxonomy (NCBI): domain Eukaryota; kingdom Metazoa; phylum Arthropoda; class Insecta; order Orthoptera; family Acrididae; genus Schistocerca; species Schistocerca nitens. Next base: position 661,067,908 of record NC_064618.1, read on the forward strand.
TGTTCATATTCTTCCGTATTTGGCGTTTTCTTAATCGCAATAATTGGGCCACACCCTAATCATGAATAACACTTCATTCTGTAAAACCACCTCCTCTGTACTTCAGTGTTGCCACTATACAAGATGGCAGGTAACGTTCTCCACGCTTTCACCAAACCAAAAATCTTCCGTCAGACAGCCCCAGGCTATAGCGTGATCCCTCGCTCCTAATCACTTGTTTCGTGTCACCTATTGTCCAGTGGCATCGCGCTGTCACCACCTCAAGCGTCGCCTAGCACTGTCGACAGAAACGTGTGCCTTATCAGGAGCTGCTCGAGCACTGTACCTCATTATTTTTAACTCCCTATGCACAGAATGCTTGCTAGATGGATAGATTGTAACACTTCGGAACTCGCGAGTATTCCTTCCAATGATTTTATGAGATATTTTTAGAAAACCATCCTGAGCAATACTTGAAGATCCTTGTCGTTCAGTACGTGGGATTTGCCTGGACTTGGTGAAACTGCGGTTGTTCCTTCATGTTTCTTTTCCACAATCACATCACCAATAGTCAACTATGGCAGCTTTACAGGGTTGAAATGTCCCTGATGGATTTGTTACTCAGATGAAACCCAATGATTAGTCCACGATCGAAGTCAATGAACTCTCCTGCCCGAACCATGCTGTTTTTTTTTCTGACGACTCTCTGCCTTCTCCAGAATTGACAGGTCAACCCTTTCGTGACATCTAGTGGTCATCAGCTCATTACATAGACCTGTCTGGATAATTTTGAACACACAGTGTAAGATGGCCATTACACACCACTGGTCTCTGGAACTACTGGTATGTCGCTAAACAGGGACATTTTGGTGACGGCAAAGTTTATCTGTTTTGGAAAAGAAGTTGACAGAAATGAAGAAGCATTCGAAATGTTTTTCTGCTTCCCTTAGTGGACATACAGTATGCCACAATGATGTCTTTTTGAAACAGCCCCTCAACATTTAACACTGAAAACAGGCGTGTGCACACTGAACATGTGGGGAAACAAATGCACATAAGAAAGCCTTTTGTCGGAAAGAGTGTGTTTCACTATACACTAGACGTTAGACTAATAATGGCCTAATTCTTCTGCAGATATTATAAGGATTTTGTTTATAGCTATATGGAGTAGCCGTCTTGATTTGCCCACATGTAATCTATGTGTGTGTACCTTTTCTCAAACGCGTGAAAGAAAACACTGGGATTACTCAGATCCATTACTGCTGCAGAAGTGTAACGTTGAAAGTGTCTAACAGGATTACAGTAACGGTCTGTAACCGGTGCGACTTCTTCCCTTCTAATCTGTGGCATTGTTTTCACCATTGGATTTGCAACGATGTGTCCCCTGTTTGCCAGGCGAAGTATCAAGGCTATGAAGCGAATTTAGTGCCAGTTAGTTCTTCAAGACACAGAACAATCCAGGTGTTTGCAGTGACATGTCTCTGTATCTCAGAAGATGAATTTAAATACATGAGTTGTTATCCAAGTAAAAGAAACATTTCAGTACACGTAGATGAAAATACGTCGGATCGCTTCAATAATGTTGCAAATAATATTCTCTGCAGAGTCAAGATCCAAAACCGATCCTAAGGCTCCATAATTTTTGAGACAGGTGATTGTGCGAGTCAGGGACGAAATTAAAGATAATCCCTATATTTCATTAACTTCGCTAAAATGCTAGGGTTATGACTGAGAAATTGCTATCTTTAAAAACTAAGTATGGAAATCCATTTGATTTATCGGTGCACTTTGTCACGTATCTAAATGCTGGATTCACTTGATCACCCATCCAAATAATAACAGAATATGGTCACTCATGTGAATGATAGGTGCATTTGGGCATCCACTTGTACTACAGGTGCAGTGGATAACACGTCTGAACGATAGATGCAGTGGGTAATCCATACGGACAATAAATGATGCTGATTACCCATCAGAACAATACGTGTACTTGACCACCCAGCTGAACGATAGGAGTTTTAGGTCATCTATTTGAATGACAGGTGCCATGGGCCACCCATCTTAGTTACATGTGACCTGAGTCACCCATGTCATCGATAGGTGCACTGGTTCCCCTCTCTGAACTTTAGGGCACTTGGTCCCCCAATTGAACAAGAAGTATTCCAGATAGGCTATCTTAACAACAGGTAATATCGTACACCTGTCTAAACGATAGGCAGTATAGGTCATCTATTTGAACGATATATGGCCTGGTTCACATACCTGAAAAATACGTACGCTGGGTCATCACTGTGAAAAATAGGTGCACTTCATCTGAATAACCGGTGCATTTGGTCACCCATCTGAATAATAGGCGCTATTGGCCACCCATTTGAGCGACAGGTGCAGTTGCTCACCCATTTGATCAATAGGTGAACTCGGACACCCTGGAAATGATATTTTCTCTAGATTACGCATCCAAAAATAGGTAACTATGTTAATGCTGGGTCATATGGATCACCCTTTTGAATTATAGGTGGTGGGGGTCACTCATCTGCATGTTAGATGGCCTGGGCCAACCCACTGAATATTAGGTGCACTTGACCATCCATCTGAACCATCGATACTCTAGGTTACCCATTTGACCGACAGGTGCAGGTGATACCCATTTTATCATTAGGTGAAGTGGGACGCACCCTCCAAACTGGCACTTGGTTACGCATCTGAACGATAGGTGGACTCGATCATTCACTTGAACAGCAGGTGCTATGGGTTACTCACGTGAATGACAGATATTGCTGAGTACTCATTTCCTTGTTGGATGTACTGGGACACGCCTCTGAACGATAATGGCACTAAATCGCCCTTCTGGACGATAGATGGAATCTATCTTCTGTTTGTTCACATAATTTCACACAACCTTTGCTGTGATTCATCCATGAAGACTAACAACCGGGTCTGGAAACCACGAAGATGTCATTCATATCCGGCCTTTTCGAGTTCGGTAGGAGACGCTATTTCGCATTCTCTTCCCCACGACGATCGATCTCAGTTCTGTCTACGGCAATCTAACGATTTCTTTGTCGTAATGTTCTGATTGCGCTTCCTGTCTGTCAATGTTCGTCTGAGCATCTGGACCTGTACTATAGTCGCAAAAACAGTTTCTCTTATATGATGCTTGAATTTACACGTTACCAAGGTCGTTTTTAATGTACAGCAACTCATAGCAATCATCATCATCAGTCTGGAGAATAGTTATTTGAGAATGCCCACTGCTCATGTTGGCAGTATCTCAGATTTGCATTTAGCCGTCTTCCGAAGAATCTGAAACAGACGCTTCTAGACAATATGTCAAGACTTAACCACAAAAGTGTAACGATTACATTTCCTTAATTATATGTTTAATGTAGTGATTTCTTCATTTTTATTGATACCGTTCTATTTGGCACGAGTATACTGGATCCCATATAGCTCGGAAATTCTTCAGGGTCATTGAATTTATGTTAAGCAGTACAACTGAATTGATGTCAGTATTACAAAAGCCAGAATTACAAATGTCTGGCAGCTCAGTATAGAACTAGTTTCGCAGGGCACTTTACGTGTGTTGAATGGGGGATAAAGTGAGGACAGATGGATTCTTTTCATTGGCTTGGGGCAAGGCTGCGTGATGCTATTACCAGTCTGTAGAGACGTGATGAGTCCAGGCCCACAGATGGTGTGTCGTGGTCTGCAAAGGATATAGGGCTACAGGCGCGTACAAGGTCTAACAAGCTCTCCAGCGGCATGAGTCAGCCACAGCGGCTGTTGGGCGAGGCGCCGTCGTCTGGCCATCGGACAGGCTTTGATTGTATTTCTCCCCGCTCCTCGCTACGTATGTTCCGGCACATTACAGAGCGTGATGCTGGTAGCAGGTATTGTTGAAATTACACTTTATGGGCAGACAGCATGAACAAACACTACAGAGGAATAAGGATTAGCATATATGAATGAAGAAATTCATGTAACTACCATAAGGTACTTTTAGTGGATGCTTTACTCACGTCTAGTTTCTGTAGGAAGTAAAATTTTCAAGATATATAATAAAGACATCTTCCTAGGACTGGTTCAAATGGCTCTGAGCGCCATGGGACTTAACGTCTGAGATCATCAGTCCCCTAGAACTTAGAACTACTTAAGCCTAACTAACCTAAGGACATCACACACATCCATGCCCGAGGCAGGATTCGAACCTGCGACCGTAGTGGTCGCCCGGTTCCAGACTGTAGCACCTAGAACCGCTCGGCCACTCCGGCCGGCTCTTCCTAGGATTGTTTAACATGTCAAAGGTTATTAAATTTAATTCATGGGTGACTTGAATTCGGTAGTAGGAAAAGAGAAGGAAGAATAAGAAAAATATTAGAATGCAGGGAGGGGGAAATGAATGAAAAGGAACCCATGTGCCAGAATTTTGCTCAGAGCATATCATAGGCCGTCAAAAGGGGCCGATTTGGAGCCGAAGAGGCACCACAGGACATTTTAATATCCACTGTCTATACTTCTATAAATGACTTCATAAAAATTTGTCAGCATGACCTGGAAGGTTTCAGGATTCACGCTCATAGCAGTAGAAGCTCAAAAACATAACGAAATAATTATTTTTACATGCAATATTTAATGCTATTTCCCTTACTATTGGCTGCATTTGTTCCTATAGGTACACTTTCAGTAAGAGAGATTCTTCGATGAATTTTGCGCAGCATACAAACCACACTTACAAGTGTAGAAACTCTAGAATTTTCCAAATTTATTAAAAACTGTGATAAAAATTAACTAGAAAACTTGAGTTTTTTTCTAAACATGACGTTTAAAATGTAACAGCTCATTCATTTTCTCATTAATTAAATAAATTCTGGAGTTTAATACACCTGTAAGTATGGTTTGTATGCTGTGCAAAATTAATCGAAGAATCTCTCTTACTTATGAAGAAAAGTGTACCTATAGCAACAAGTGCAGCCAATAGTAAGTAAAAAAAATGATGAAATTTCACATGTGAAAAAAATTATTTTGTGATGTTTTTGGACTTCCTATTCTATGAGTGTAAATCCTGAATCCTTCCTGGTCACGCTGACAAAGTTTCATCTATTTATTTGTAGAAGTAAAGGCTGTGGAAATTAAAATGTGCTGTGGTGCCTCTCCTGCCCCAAGTCGGCTCGTCTGAAGTCCTACCCCACTTAGGAAGTATGAATGAAGGTTGTACCTGTGAAAGAGTCCTGAAGACACTGAAAGGTTTCAAACTAAACCAATTTTAAACTGTAAGACATTTACAGAGGCAGATGTTGACTCTGACAATAACTTGCTGGCTACGTGCTGTAAGTTAAAACTAAGAAACTGCAAAAAAGGATAAGTTGAAAGAACCAGACATTATTGAGAGATTCAGTTGAAGCGCCGGGCAGCATTTGATCGAAACAGGGGAATGGAATCCAGCAGAAGACGAATGGGTAGCTTTGAGATATGTAGTGACAGCAGCAGAGACTCAAAAAGGTAAAACGACACGACCTAGTAGGAATCCTCGGATAAGATGAATTTAATTGCGGAAAGTAGATAATACAGGAAAGTAGCAAATGGGGCAGACGAAAGGGGATATAGGTCTCAGAGATAGGCAGAAGAGCGAAATGGCTAAGAAGGAGAGGCTAGAGCACCATTACAAGGCTGCAAGAGCATGTATAAGGAGGAGAAAGATAGACATAGCCTACAGGAGAGAGATGGAAGGCAAGTAGTAAGTAAAGAAGCTGGAAGTTGAAAAGTGAAAGGAATGGATAGAAAGGCTCTACAAGGGAAAAGAAATTTAAGACAGTACTTTGGAAAGGGAAGAGCAAGTAGATGAAAAGAGATGGGAGATATCATCCTGCGAGAATGACTTGGCAGAGCACTGAAAGATCTAAATCGAAGCAAGGTCCGTGGAGTAGACGACATCCTCGGAGAACTGTTGAGATCCCTGGGAGAGCCAGCAACGACAAAACTATTCCACTTGGTGTGTAAGACATATGAGACAGGCGAAATAGCCTTATACCTCTAGAGGGATGTAGTAAATCCAATTCCAAACAAGGAAGTGCCACCAAATGTGAATGTTACCGAGCTATCAGCTGCGTACGTCAGGGTTGCAAAAACTGACACGAATATTTTGCAGGATATTGGAAAAAGTTGTTAAAGGCGACTTCGGCAATGATCTGTTTCGGTTCTGCAGAAATATAGGAACGCATGAGGCAATAATGGGCCTAAGATTTACCTTACAAAATAGGTTAAAGAAAGGCAAACGTATGTTTATAGCACTTGTAGATTTAGAGAAATCTTTTAACTGTGTTACTTGGAATATACAGTACTCTTTGAGATTCTGTTGGTGTCGGGGTTCCAGTACAGGAGCGAAAGGTTATATACAGCTTTTACAGGGACCAGACTGTAGTTATTATGTCGAACGACATTAAAGGGAAGTAGCATATGAGCAGGGAGTGAGACAGATTTCTAGCGGATCCACGATGTTAGTGCCTGACAACTTGCGAGTGGTTTTTCTAAGATAACCTATTTCTATTAGTTGACGTACGCAGGGAAAACAGAGTTTGTCAGTCGAGTTGTGGAGTCTAAACGGTACACTTTGGTGGGCAGTACGTCGCGGCCGTTAGGAAACAAGCGCGGCCTTTGCCTAGGCAGCGTATTCGATATTCGGATGGGACACTAAGTGTCTTGTCTTGTTCTAAGGCTTTGACTGGTCCGATATGTATGTAGGCTGAGAGGTTGGCTGGTCGTTGCAGCTTGGGTCTGTATGTAAAAATGTGCAACGAGGTTTCGCTTCCTTCATTGTTTGGTTAGGTATTAAAAGTTATACGGTAACGCACTGCATAGCGCAGCTTGGCGTGTTACATTAGTACACAGCATTTCCGAGTCTATTGAGCCATTACGAGTGATGCTACAACATGTTTTGTAGTGTGGGGAATTCAGTTATGATTCACATGGACCAGAATTCGTTATCTCAGCATTAAGCATCTGAATCATAGGTGAACAATTCTTTCATCACTCATCTAACGATGTTTGGTACTTGCATCAGTTTCTTGAATGCTTTTTAGTTAAAAGATTTGTCACGTAGTGGTATAGAATGCCACGTGGTTCATGTGGATTCATTGACAGGAAACCGGATCCGTAAGATTTATTCAAATATTAACTGAGTCCAATGATTAGCCGTTGCACAAAATAAGTGATCCTTGTGTTAACTTATTCTTCACATGAAGTAAGATAGCGGTAAAATGAAACTTTCGTGGGTCAGCATTTAGTTTATCGATGGACATTTTAATCAGGGCAATTTTCTGTAGATACTTTTACATGGACTTATGATGTAACAACAGCCAGGTCACTGAAAATCTCATTTCAAAGTTCTACACCTTTGGTGCAGTGATCTCTAAATATCCCACTGCGTTCTATAATATCTCGTAAGTGCCTGAAATTAAATTTATTTACGTTTCATAATTCCGCTTTTAATTCAGAAATGGATAAACCATTGCCTCGACGTTTCAGTTATTCTCACGTTTGAATCTGTCCTCCACGAACCTCCGTGAAGTGCTCGATGGAGGGTACATTTTATTATTCTGCATGCTAAGATTTCTTTCCGTTTCATTCACGGTTGGAGCATGTCATGCACGACTGCCTAGTACCCGTCTGTGCGAGATGTTACTATATTCTGATGTTTATCTGCACGACCTCTGCGTGCTGGATATGTTGGGTTGGTTTGTGGGGTGAAGGGACCAGAGGATATGTTGGCCGCGACAACCCTACGGAATGACAGTTTTACGTGATAATTAGAAATACGAATCCACCATGACAACGGGGCGTAAAAATGTATGTAAGGAAATGGGGAACTCAGCCAACGGTACATTAAGGCTTAGGAGTCTGTTAGTACAACTCTGATAACAGGAAGCTGCTGTATTCAAATCAGAGCCGGTTTTCGCGTTTGTGTTTGTGGTTTTATTGTAATAACATCGGGTTATTCTGTTGGCAATTACATGATTAGACTCAGCATTGCGTCATTGATTTCAAAATGTGCACAGTTACTGAATGGTAAATGCACTGGCATTCCATTAACCTTTCGCAAAGTTCATGATGAAGCCATCGGTATGCGTTCGACAGTCAGCTTGCTCAAGTAAATTTCACCCCTACTTCCGCAAGAGTAGAATTCCTAGGTTCAACAGAGCGCAATATCGGATCGTGTTTTTTTTTTCAGAATCCTCATCTCAGCGAAGTCTCGAGCGTGAAGGACTTCTTACCTTGCGGAGCGTTCATGTTTTATTCATACTGCGGAAACAAATTCAGGGAAGAAAGCCCAGGTGAATTTATGGCGCAAGTTTCCTTTCCAGAATTACTGACAAGATGATGTCAGCAATCGTTCTTCAACGACGAATCCAAATTAAACGAAACTCTGCGTCTTGCCGAGAAAATACTTCAACGAATAGCGAATATCAGATTGCGAAGGTGATTTACCTTAATCTCGTGTGGTGGAAAAACAGTCTGACGACGAATATAGGCTATCGAGTTACTACTGCCTCGGAAACATCCATTGCAGGTACCAGGTGGTTATAATTAAAGTGCAACTGCTCACAGGGACACAGTAGACAATGTAATTATCGTATGGTAGCGAAACTTGGTAAGCCTATATATGTGAATGCGTTAGTGCGGAACGATTCAAGCTGGGGAAAATTAGTTCCAGTTTTGGTCACTAGGTACAAGTTTGGCGCTCTACATAATCTTATCGACGTCTTCGGTACTCGTGTAAGCGGCGGTTAGTTGTAAAAACAACACTATGCCTTTTTCACTTGTTTCACGTTTTCTGCCCATATTCTTTCCTAATCCATCACATTTGGAAACTTTTATATACATCTTTCTTGCATTCACAGAGCCACATTTGTACAGCGTTTCCAAAACTGGAATTAATTTTTTTCCAGCGTAAATATGTTCCGCGTTAACGCATTAAAATATCTACCAAATTTCATTGCCATACGATAATTACAGCCGTCAATAGACCTCTGAGACTATCTGCACATTAATTATAACCTCCCGGTATAAACTGTTCTTGTTTATTTCATTCATCCATATTTCTTTCCTCATGAATAAACTGGAGTGTCAATCATTAAAGATCCTATACACGTATTCGAATATGTAGACTGTGCGCCGGTATATTTCTCTCTATACATTTTATTGCCAAGACTTCAAAGTTATGAAGAAAAAGCAATGACAGGAATTTATTGACGCATGAGCATCAGAATTTTGGATATACGTTGTTCGTATGGTTTCCATCTATGCTCAATCCAGTTTATAAGAAATTGATTATAAGGCCTTACGGCCACAGCTGCTCCATGCACAGTAGACCATATGTCGGTCCTATGAGTAAAACTGATTTATAAATTTTTTGACAATCCATCATTATCTTAATGCACATGATTCGTTTTCCAACCTACCTCCCACCCAAAACATGTATTCATTTCTAAATATTTGTTTTTCGATGTTTGCACTCCTTAATTGAAGGACTACTATCAAAAAAAGAAACAGTATTCCTAACACATATGGAGAAATATGAAGATGTACTCGAACTATATGGAATATTTATTTGCAACGCAAGTTCCCCTAACATTCATTGGGACATTTATTGACTCAGACATCGCGTTCTGTAGGTCCAGTCAAAAATATGTCAGGAAAATTTACTTCTCGAAGATTTATTAAGAACAAAATATCATTTATGTCAGTGTGTATCATACTGTTTGTGGTTAATAAGACGTTAAATGAACAGTTCATATTATTAGGAAGAAAAAGAAAATATCTACCAATCTCAGAAACGTCGATGGTCAGATGTAGTCTCCATACTACTGTATACTTAATATTTTCATGAATAAGTAGCTTCTTCCTCGCTTGTTTAAATTTTTGTTAATGTGGATTAAACGAGTTTCTTGTGCAGTGAAGGACAAGCAGTACTGAACAGGCCAGGAAAGTTTCAACTTCCTTTCGCTAAGTTAGGAGAAGCACTTCTTTTTCTCTATGAGATAGAGAGACAGACATGAAAGCTGATATTCTCTGAATTAGCAAGATGCAGCTACTTGGATAACAGCTGTATGTCCTATGTAGTAGGCTAATTTGTAAAATGCTGTGCCTATTCTTCTCATTGGTTATTCTCGTTAGGAAGTTTCGTTGTCGTTCGAAATCTGAAATCTTCAAAACGTTGGAAAGCAGTAATTTTTGATTAGTGTAATCTCTCTCTCCATACATACAATTTGTTCATTTTTTATGGCGATAATTTAGTTAGCGGCGATGGCACATGGGTAACACGTCGAATAGGAGAATATGTTTCCTTGCTCAATCTGAGCGTGTTCCGACCGCTACGGTAACAGGTTCGACTCCTGCCTCGGGCATGGATGTGTGTGATGTCCTTAGGTTAGTTAGGTTTTAGTAGTTCTAAGTTCTAGGGGACTGATGACCTCAGTGTTAAGTCCCATAGTGCTCAGAGCCATTTCTTTGAACGTGTTGCCCAAGACAAAAACATGCCTCTTTAATTTACAAATATCAAAAACTTCCTCAAATTTTGATAGAAAAAATGTTGGTTTTAAAGGATAACAGATCATATCAATTTACTCCGTTTAATAATTTCGTAAGTACCCCATTCCTAACAACGCCGAGACCCACCCGCACCTTTTAAATGTATTCCAGTTCCACACCGAGGTTTGCCGCTACTGCATTACTATTCAGAATAAAACTACCCCGCTATGACGGTCAACGGTAGCGTTTATAACCTTCAAGGTAATAATATTTCCCACGATCGGCTGCTACTAAGAATGCCGATACTCTTTTGTTCATTGATTTCGCTTGTAATTATGCTCATCTTCCGCGAGTGGACCTAATAATAAACTCACAATCGTCCTACTAGTCTACGGAAAACTTCAAACCTCATATTTAATCATATCATCAATTTATTCAAATATTTTTGATACGGCTCACTGCATGCGACCGTTTCGTGAGTAACCCGAACAATGACTCCGTCTTCGCATTACGGTGTATGAAACCGCTAGCGCTTGGGCATTTTTGAAAGTAAAACAGCAACACAGTGCCGGTGCTACAAAATTCGAGAGAAGTATCGATGCGTAAAAGGTACGATACACTATGTCATACCACAATCTATGGTAGTATCTCTTACAAGAGTAATTGATTCGCACTTTTTCCACAACACGTCCTAGGTGAATCTAATGAAACAGTTTCGCATATATTATGTGGCATCGACAAGATTTTAGTACGTATTTTCTTGGTACATTTTGACATGTTTTCTTCAACGATTTCCACTTCCTACTCCCCCTTGAGATTCAGTGACTTTTGTAAGTTAACTGCAGTCTGTATTTGTTAAATATATTACAAAGGTCCTAATAAAATTATCATAACGTCGAATTCAGAACAGCTCATTTACAGATACAATTCGTGTAAACAGATATTTGACAGACTAATGAAATACACTGCGTGACAAAAAAGTGAAGCACCCAGAAGGGAAGGAGGAAACGAACTGAAACTTCACAGTTTGAGAGGGAATGTGATGTTATTTCAGTTATTACAAAATCGAATCTAATTGACAAAGTACTTGGAATATGAGCCAACTTATGAACAGAAAGTTGTACTCCCTCTGGCCTGCATACACGCATGCACTAATTCAGTTGAGGAGGGGGTCATAAAGCCATTCTGTCGTATCCTGAGGCAAGCTGAGGAACTATTGCAGCTGGTCCTGGCATTGGGATGGAGTTAACGTTCTCATTAAGTCCCACATGTATTTCAGCGGGAACACACTATGGCCACCATGGAACCTAACCGTCACGTAGATATTTCACAGAGGAAACTACGATGTGTGGACGAGCATTATCCTGTTGACAAATGCATTACAATACTGAAGCATCAGAGGTTACACAAGAGGAGGCAGGATGGACGTGACGTACCGCTGTAATGTCAGAGTTCTCTCAATCACTACTATGCGTGGCCAGAAGTCATACTCCGAGGCTCCCCACAGCATGACGACAGGAGTAATAGCACTGTGCCTCTCCAAAACATTGGGAGAATGGGATCCTTCCTCAGGTCGGCGCCTTAGTCACAAATGATGGTGTTCTGGGAAACTGTAGAATCGCGATTCACCGCGACGCCACTCATCAGCAGTCCATGATTGCCAGTCACGTAACCTATCCAAACTAGATCGTTTGTTCAAACAATCCTGTCGAAGGAACATCAGCAAACGGGCGTTATAGCAGAGGATGGAAATACCGTTTCAGTCGTAAGGTTCTTTTTACTAAAAAAAAACCGATGGTTTCGGTCTCATATGTGCATGATCAGGTGTTAAAACTATGTGCAGTGACCCCGAGACCCGCGGTGGACGAGTTTAGGACGCGGTGTATCACCAGCGAGCACCTGGCGATGGGTATATGAGCCCGAAACGGGTCATATTTTAAATGAAAGGAACCGTACAACTGAAGCTGTACTTTCGACATCAGCTAACCTGTTTTTATTGTGGTTTTCATGGCACTCTAAGTATGAGATAGTAATTCCCTAGTCTGATTGCTGCTAGTCTCCGATTGTTGGTGCTGGATGACACATAATGTCGCAGAGAGTTGATTACTTGTTTTCGGATCGCACGCGCGGATGTGAGGTGTTAGGATGTGCTTGGTGCTGAAATGGCTACTCCCCCTTGTGGTCGTCAGAAGAGGTCGACCAGAAATTTAACGATGAGTAAGCCTGCCTTCACGATCTCATGCATTTTAATATGTGGCCATTGCCACTTCAGAATGCCCCACGAATCTGAATATCACACCATTCAACCAGCTGGCCAAATGCAGACCTACAGTGAGGACTCTTTTAAACTCTGTCAGATGCTGATAACGCAGTCTCAAACGCGTACGCGTGACATTCGCGTCCTTCACAGCTATCATACAACACCTCAGGCAGTTTACACTCTTAGTATTCCGTATTGCAACAAAATTAAACACGAACAACGATAATGCACTCTGTTGGCCGTTCTAACTGCCACAGAGAATTGCAACGCTAATCACCTACAGTTCCACCTAATGTGTGCACATGTGTGATCTTACATTGACATCCAGCCATGTCTTCTTGGTTCTTCACTTATGTGTCAACCAGTGTATGTTTTGGTCCTTCATGTAGATACGGCAGCGAAAAGCAGTTTCAAAAATACGAATTTCGTCTTCCGCATGTTGCGATGCATGTAAAGATGGCCATAGCAAGTCGTATGTGTTCTAACATGCTACTACCGCCAGGAGATCGTTGGCGCAGCTCGGTCTCGGCACACAACATAAGCAGTCGTGTCCCGAGGCTCACAGGTAAACGGATGACGAGAATATCTTGTCAAATCACTTTGTGCATTCGCGTGTGGGGAATAAATCCGGCGAATCACCGACGATCCAGTGTCTTTGGGGAGATGTATTACCCAGTCGATGCCGGAAGGTATTCAACGAGGACTGCTGCAGCGCTGGTTGCACGTTTTCCGACACGTAAGGCAAGATAACGATCCTACTGCTGCGTTGGGGAGTGTGGTCCACCCTGCTCGAACTGCTGTTAAATGTTTCTTCTAACCTGGAATTTCTTCCACAGCTTGATATGACTTTATGGACGACACTCAGTTCCTACCCTCTCTTTCCGAGACTGTGGATAGCCTCCAATCTGCCAGCCACATGCTCCTATTCATTCAAATGTGTTCATTGCAACATTCTGTTTTCGCAGGACTTGGGTACTGTTTGCGATACGCACACAGTACGTACTCGGAGTCAAAATACCAAAGATCGTTCCACACAAGAAGTACTGCACGCATTTAACAAGCATTGTGCTGGCTGGCGACGAACTTCACCTGTTTCTACCTGGTCCTGCCAAAGTTTCCCTGCGCAGTGTCGCAATGTTGTAACGCTTTTAATGAGTCTTGAAGACCAATTAACTTATATTGATGCCTACAGCTTGTCTAACGTAAGATTGTTTTCTGTATTAGTGTGTAAAGGCCGACGACACTATATTAAAGGTATTAGGAATACAGATACAACGGCCTTGCCGCAGTGGTAACACTGGTTCCCGTCAGATCACCGATATTAAGCGCTGTTGGGCTGGGCTAGCCCCTGGATAGGTGACCATCTGGTGTGCCGAGCGCTTTTGGCGAGCGGGGTACACTCAGCGCTTGTGAGGCAAGCTGAGGAGCTACTTGATTGAGAAGTAGCGGCTCCGGCCTCGTAAACTTACATATGGCCGCGAGAGCGATGTGCTGACCACATGCCGCTCCACATCCTCATAAAGTGACGCCTGTGGCCTGAGGATGACACGGCGGCCGGTCGGTGCCATTGGGCCTTCCAAATTTATGTTTTCAGTTTTTTCCCATAAATCGCTTAAGCCGAATATCAGAATGTTACTTCTGAAAAGGATACGTCCGATTACTCTCCTGCTCCTACTCTGATGAACTCGTATTTGATGGAATGTTGAACTTAATCTTCATTCCATTTTCACGAAGGATGATGTACGATATGAACGATATGCCCTAATTCACTCTTTACGCATGTTGGAATAACTTCTCGTGCTGTCAACAATCATTCCCGTCTTGATTTTATTTTTTTCTTGTGAATCAATGACACAGCAATAACAAACGCATTTATCTCGTCCAACGTCTATTTTACTTTGTTTCCGATATTTGTGTCTTCTTCTTTCTCGTCCGCCTCTGTCCCGCGTCGGCGCAGGATCGACATTATTATGAAGGGGTTTGACATGTTTAGTTTAAGGGGTGGTTGGTTACCTTTCCTGTCGCCACCCCCTTACGCCCTGGGTAGGAATATGTGTACCCCAACTGTCTGAATGCAATGTTATTCATCTGAAAATGTAATGTTTTCCAATCGTTTAACTGAGACGTTATGACCTAACCTCATGTGGGAAACCGCATAAAAATCACATCCGCATTGGCTAGCACATCGACCCTCGCCGTTAATGCGCCGGGGAGGGGGGGCTCGACTTGGACCGGCGCTCCTACCCGTCCCGAAAGCTGCCCGTGTTTTCGTTATTTATATGTCACATACAAATACGAGAGCAGAGTCATTTTGTCGTGGGGTAGCTTTTTGGATAAATTTCATGCTTCAGCATCTTCCTTGTAGGTCCCAGTTATCAGTTGGGCTATTTACGACACTGCTGTAACGCCAGAAGATAGTACTAACTGAAAGATATCCATCTGGTGTGAGCGACAAACACAGTCACAACTATACTATGAAATCATTGGCACTTAGTTCACACTGAGTCTCAAACCTGCCGCATAAATTATCACAATGTTACAAACAAGCATTGACACTAACGAAACGTCATAAAAATACTCTGAGTTCGTTATATTTACTCAATAGCGTGTGAGACAAGGGTCCCTTTGGATAATAAGGAAGTCCATCAAGAGAATTAATGAGAACACCAGTTATTACTTCTACAGTGTGTAATCATAATCAATTAAAAAGAAGCATCTACATCTATATAGATGTTCCGCTAGACACAGTACTGTGCATGGCAGAGGATGTCCTGTACCACTACTAGTTATTTTCTTTCCTGTTCCACTTGCAAATAGAACTAAGTCAAAACGACTGTCTATATGCCTCCTAATTGTCTCACCTTATCTTTGTGATCCTCACGCACAATGTATGTTGGCGGCAGTAGGATCGTTCTGCAGTCAGCTTCAAATGCCGGTTCTCAAAATTTTCCCAGTGGTGTTTGTCGAAAAGAATATCGCCTTCCCTGTACGGATTCTCATCTGATTTCCCAAAGCATCTCCGTAACACTCTCGTGTTGTTGGAACCTGACGGTAACAAATCTTCCTCTGTCTTCTTCCACTTGGCCTGCATTAAAGAAACTTTTTAGTTGTTCGTCCAGTATCCATACTCAGGACATGTGCAAGCGAGAATATTATACTACTTTTTTATTATTCTTGGAACGTCGTCTCCCTGTATGTGGCGATCCAGCTCAGAGTTCGTTCTAAATCTCCAGAAACCACTGTTATCCTGAACCGCCCCCTAGATCTTTCGCAGAATCCTGCGTTCTACGTTCTAATATCCTGACCTGCTGTTCATCAGCACTCGTTAGCGTCCATAATCTGTAACTCGAGGTGTTAAAGAGGAACAATTTACGTTATTACTAAGGCTGCAGACGGCAGTTTAGCAGATAGCATCATTTCAGTGCTCTTACCCAGCCAGTATTGGGTGATGAACGAACGCTCGTAAGCATCATGGCTTCATAAATTAAAGAAGAGGAATTTAATATCTTTTCTGTATATTGGTTACGTAAGCGTTTTGTCGATTAGAATATAATACTGTTAATATTGAAAATAAAATGACTACTTGATTGCCCGTTAGACAGCTCATTAAGTTAAATCACCAACGAAAATGAATTTCATAATATTTTTGCAGTTCTCATTAACCCATCCGAATAGACGAATACCACTACAGCAGTTTTCTGTTAAACGAATTTCTGATACCTTTATTGTTTGCTCTTGGTTTTGGTGTAGAATCAGTAGTATTTGGTTAGTGCGAAAGTTCACAGAGCTTTTTTCATATTTTTTTTTTCATGTTGGTAATCCGGTCGCTATGGATTTATTTATCATTATTCTTGATTTGTAGTTCGCTGTTGCTGTTTGAGTTTACATAATACCGTTTTGTCATTTGGAGATAGTGAGTGGACGCTAGAACATGGAGTCCCAAGTAGAGAAATTCGAACGTTTCCGGCGTATTCTCCTGTTTGGATTCAATAGTGGGGTGACAGCACCAAAGGCAGCCAGAAACATTTGCGCCTTATACGAGGATAATGGCATTTGATTGAACACGGAAAGAGAATGTTTTTTTCGTTTTAACGATGATCGTTTTGACACTAGTGGCTCTCCACGCTCAGGAAGACTTTTGGTGTTTAATGAAGATCGTTTAAACGCATTAATTCACAATGATCCCAATCAGTCTACTCAAGAAATGGAAAAAGTGATGAGCTGTGATCATTCCACGATCGCACGACATTTACAAGCAATCGGTAAGGTTCCAGAATCGTGTGTATGGGTTCCACGTGCTCAAGCCAGAATCACAAAAATCTGCGGGTGGCCTTGTATACATCTCTGCTTGCCAGTCATCAACTGGCTACTGACAACACAAACTAGTCCTACCCTGTACCGTAACTGGTGACAAGAAATGGCGTCTTTATCCTAACATAAGGAAAGGAAAGGAACGATTGGGCCCAAACACAGCAGCGACTGGCCGGCCGAAGTGGCCGTGCGGTTAAAGGCGCTGCAGTCTGGAACCGCAAGACCGCTACGGTCGCAGGTTCGAATCCTGCCTCGGGCATGGATGTTTGTGATGTCCTTAGGTTAGTTAGGTTTAACTAGTTCTAAGTCCTAGGGGACTAATGACCTCAGAAGTTGAGTCCCATAGTGCTCAGAGCCATTTGAACCATTTTTGAACAGCAGCGACTCTCCGTACAAAAACCTGTGGGTATCCACAAACAGTAACGTTATGTATCTGGTGAAACAGCGACAATGCAGTGCACTACTAACTGCTTCCCCGAGGTGCAACTATCACTACAGACATTTATCGCCAACTTCTGCGACTCTTGCAGACACAGTCCAGTAACAACGACCAGGAAGAATACATGAAATGACGCTACTCCACGATAACGCCCAACTGCAATCAGCTCGCCTAACAAAAAATTCTGTACAGGAGCTGGGTAAGGAAGTCACTCCGCACCCACATTATTCACACATTCTTGTGTCCTCAGATTTTCACCTTTTCAGCTCTCTTCATCCTTTCCGAATGAAAAGGCACCCCAAACACGTCTCGAAGAGTTCTTCGTTTCAAAACCACACGATTTCTACAACCGCAGAATCGAAAAGTTACTCCAGCGCTGGCAGCCAATTACAAAGAGCGAAGGAGAATATATTATTGATGACCGAAGTCTCTGTTATGTTTATATGTTGTGTTTACTAAACTTATGGGAAAATGCTACGGACTTATTCACCAACCCAGTACTTTGCAAATAAGGATGGTTCTAAAAATAAAAGGAAATGGTTAAAGGCAGGAACAAGTAATCGTTAATATCTGTATTACAAAATATAGGCTGTAGAAAATGTAGCACTGCATCCAGTAAAATAATGACCGATTCACGTTAGAAGTTAAACAGTAGGGAACAAATGCTCTTGTTCCAAGGCAAACGTTGGTGTAGAAAAATTTATCCCTTAAAGAAACCGTCAAGAACACTCACATTTTGAAGAAACGAAAACTAATGGCCATTGAAGACGAACCAGTGTTACTCGAAATACACAAAACTGCAAAAATCTAAATCTAATTCTCCCTGCGGATGCAACGAGCATCTGCCACATACAACTTCAAACTATGTAAATTACGGGAAGGCCGCCAAGATAAGTGTATTTTTAGAGCTACTGACTATAGCTTAAGTAGGGGGTGATTGGGTTCCTAACCCAATTTTGAGAAGGCCGGGGTGGCCGAGCGGTTCTAGGCGCTACAGTCTGGAACCGAGCGACCGGTACGGTCGCAGGTTAGAATCCTGCCTCGGGCATGGATGTGTGTGATGTCCTTAGGTTAGTGAGGTTAAAGTAGTTCTAGGTTCTAAGGGACTGATGACCTTAGAAGTTAAGTCCCATAGTGCTCAGAGCCATTTGAACCATTTTTGAACCCAATTTTGATGTCAAGTTGATATCATACTAACTAACTGATCAATTAATTTCCCCCACCCCGTCTAGATGACGTCATAGGTTCTCTCCAGAAGGCAAGTAAGGCTCCGTTCCCTTACCCTCCCCCCTCCCCATACCCAAACCCCGTCCCGCTCCCCACTGCCCTCTTTAATGGGAATTTCGATTCTTGGTGACGATTTAGAATTTTGACGGAAGTTCTAAATTGGTGGGAATTTCAAAAAGGACTAGAATATCATTGTCCCAAGGCTTTTCTGAGGTCCCCCGCAACCCCCTTCAAGGAATTGGCGGGGAATTCAGAATCGTGGGTGCCCTTTCCGGGACTTGAACCCCACTCTTTCAGAGCAGAAGGCCCACGTTCACCCCACTACACAGAGGAACCGCCAAGCTGCAGGAGAGAAAGGTTAGGTTAGCGAATTTTATATATTTTGTATGATAAACTAAAGTAAGTATCAGTCCTAATTACGTAATGAATCATAAAGGTCAGGTCTAATTATACATCTATTTGCACTGTGCTACACAAGGAGCGAGTAAAATCGGAATAAAGCACAAAAATTGACGATGTCGTACAACAGGTCTTATCCAGCTGGGGAGAAAAAATTCACAATAACCCGAGAAACTAGTTGCAAACATAGTCAAATTCAACATAGAATGATCTCATTAGCAACAAGTCGAAATAAATCTCTTTGTTCCATTTGTGAATTGGAGGAAGAACGGCTGGAGTGTATAGTACTATTTTTCTTTTGTGTGGGAAGTGTGTTCAGCTGCCAAGGTCTACGTGTTGGAAAGAGAGTTTAGTAAGTGTATTACCAGTAAGCATACAGATGAGGATTTTGTCTATCGCTGTTTGACGTCTGAGTTCGCTACAGGCATCTGCTGCATTGCTCGACTCTCACCGTGTAGCTCTTGTGCTCGAAATTCAAATTAACGGTGCTCTCTTTATTTCTTGACAACTTCTTCCTATTCCACTGCCGCTGAAAGGTTACCTTAGTATAGCTGCTGCGTAACTTGTACATAGTAAGAAGCGATAGGGCAGCAAACCATCACAGAAGCATGAGGAAGGAAAATACACACTACCACAACTTATGCTAAATGCTTCATTCTTGTAATTACACTTCGAATTGTGAAAACACCAGCACTCGTAAACAATGGTTCATAATGCAATACATATACTGGGAATAGAGGAAAACCGTTCTAGAAACACAACTACCACAAATACAGACTCCAAAAGATCGCAGCAGGAGAGAGGGGTGGCAGCACCATGTGTGTTCTCCTGGACGTGCGGTCACGAACTAACCAGCTTAGAACCAGTCTCACCTCCAACCAAACACCCACTATCCCTCCCTCTCCTCACCGTTGGCAGGGACAACTCGCTTGTTCTATCTTGTCCCTGACAGTCCACAAAGAGATCCATCTGGAGGTGGTGATATACTATCTCTGGTCTGCGAAAATCAGTCACAAATGGACAAAAGACTCAAGAACAGGCGCCTCCTGCAAGACATAAAGCTTATTTCTTGGAAAGACTGCCCCCAACCCCCCTGGAACAACAACGACATTCCAGAGAACTCTCTAGAACGCTTTCGTCCAACGTCCGCTGCTTGGGAAACAGGCAGCTGCCACCACCTATGCTGGCTGCAATCCATGGGGTATCTGGGAGTCTCCAACCAACTGTAGCCGGAGTCTCTACCTCTCAGGCTGAGCAGGTCTGTGGGCCACAGAACAAAAGTGAGGTAAGTTACTACCATCCTAACTGCGTGTCGTTTGTCCAAAAGAGCAGCTGTACCACACTGGCCCTGCCGCGACAATTGCGCCCACCGACGTCCACAGGTCTGTAAAGGAAGATATTTCAATGCAACAGTTGTATCTAAGGTCAACGCACCTCTTATAAGTGAGCATTAAATGAAAAAAAGAACCACAGTCATGATGAGAATAAAAGAACAGCCTTGCTTTCACGAAAATAGGCACAGACCATTTTCTTTTAGTTTTATGGGAAAAATCGATGTAATTTGAGTGTATTGCTCACGTTCATACTTTAAATTGCTGACCATGAGGGCATTACATTCTTTTTAGACGATTATACACTCCTGGAAATGGAAAAAAGAACACATTGACACCGGTGTGTCAGACCCACCATACTTGCTCCGGACACTGCGAGAGGGCTGTACAAGCAATGATCACACGCACGGCACAGCGGACACACCAGGAACCGCGGTGTTGGCTGTCGAATGGCGCTAGCTGCGCAGCATTTGTGCACCGCCGCCGTCAGTGTCAGCCAGTTTGCCGTGGCATACGGAGCTCCATCGCAGTCTTTAACACTGGTAGCATGCCGCGACAGCGTGGACGTGAACCGTATGTGCAGTTGACGGACTTTGAGCGAGGGCGTATAGTGGGCATGCGGGAGGCCGGGTGGATGTACCGCCGAATTGCTCAACACGTGGGGCGTGAGGTCTCCACAGTACATCGATGTTGTCGCCAGTGGTCGGCGGAAGGTGCACGTGCCCGTCGACCTGGGACCGGACCGCAGCGACGCACGGATGCACGCCAAGACCGTAGGATCCTACGCAGTGCCGTAGGGGACCGCACCGCCACTTCCCAGCAAATTAGGGACACTGTTGCTCCTGGGGTATCGGCGAGGACCATTCGCAACCGTCTCCATGAAGCTGGGCTACGGTCCCGCACACCGTTAGGCCGTCTTCCGCTCACGCCCCAACATCGTGCAGCCCGCCTCCAGTGGTGTCGCGACAGGCGTGAATGGAGGGACGAATGGAGACGTGTCGTCTTCAGCGATGAGAGTCGCTTCTGCCTTGGTGCCAATGATGGTCGTATGCGTGTTTGGCGCCGTGCAGGTGAGCGCCACAATCAGGACTGCATACGACCGAGGCACACAGGGCCAACACCCGGCATCATGTTGTGGGGAGCGATCTCCTACACTGGCCGTACACCACTGGTGATCGTCGAGGGGACACTGAATAGTGCACGGTACATCCAAACCGTCATCGAACCCATCGTTCTACCATTCCTAGACCGGCAAGGGAACTTGCTGTTCCAACAGGACAATGCACGTCCGCATGTATCCCGTGCCACCCAACGTGCTCTATAAAGTGTAAGTCAGCTACCCTGGCCAGCAAGATCTCCGGATCTGTCCCCCATTGAGCATGTTTGGGACTGGATGAAGCGTCTTCTCACGCGGTCTGCACGTCCAGCATGAACGCTGGTCCAACTGAGGCGCCAGGTGGAAATGGCATGGCAAGCCGTTCCACAGGACTACATCCAGCATCTCTACGATCGTCTCCATGGGAGAATAGCAGCCTGCATTGCTGCGAAAGGTGGATATACACTGTACTAGTGCCGACATTGTGCATGCTCTGTTGCCTGTGTCTATGTGCCTGTGGTTCCGTCAGTGTGATCATAAGATGTATCTGACCCCAGGAATGTGTCAATAAAGTTTCCCCTTCCTGGGACAATGAATTCACGGTGTTCTTAGTTCAATTTCCAGGAGTGTATATACAGAACAGCATCTATACAGTCATTCTTTTACGTTCGACAGCAGGATAAACTTCGCATCACTCTCTCACCGCATATCCTGTAATGTTGTGACATCCAATGACGTGACAAAAAATTGCAGCACTGCCGGCGATTAACACCGATTAACATTGTGTTCAAGGTTCTACAAAAAGCTGTAAGTGAAGTGATGGTTACTTCATAATTAGAGGTTATGAGGTATGAAGTAACACAGGACTTGCTGTAATACATATTTTTAAACGCACAATTGTGATGATAGTAATAAAAACTGTCATGATCTCACAGTCGATATACGTTAATTTTGTGAGCAAACTGTGGGGTCGGTGCTGTATAGCAATACATCTGGCACATCTATTAACTTATCTCACATCACCTATACATGTCCACCATGCGTAAAATCGTCAAAGCTTCCACTGTTTTGCTGTGAATATTACTTATCACTGCAGCATGTCCTCGTTATTTCCAAACTTTCATTCGACCAAAGAAAAAGGGAGAATTTAAGCCCCAAAGAAAAAAACTTACAACCTAACAAAAAAACTATGTGAAGCAATTTCTTTCAGTTTGACGAACAAAATTAAGCGACTTGAGTGTGTCAGTCTCTGTAAATAAACTGTCATGCATGTGTGTATTAGAAACATAACATTACAGCATACAGCCTTTCATGCCATTTGTCCACTTGTCGGAAAAAACAGTCATCTTACACTCAGCAACAACAAGCTGTAATTCAAGAGGATATTGTTTTTTGGAACAATATAGCAGGTTCAGTTTTATCAGTACAGTGGTATATCACACTGGCGTTTATGAATTTTGAAAAACGAATCATGAGAGCATGTCTTGTAATAGAACCTCGGAACATCACCTTGTAAAAGACCTTACAAGTGTCCTCAGATACATCTAAAACAAATACAGTCTGCATTTTTGTTCCATAGCTCACCTCTAGCGACCTGTGTTAAAGTTTTTTTTAAGCCCTACTTGAAGAACAAGTCCACATCCAGAAGACTATCGTTCACAACATTAGCAGATTTTTGTGATGTAGTACTGCAAGCAATTTTGTCACCACAGAACAACCTGTTTCAGGCAATATACTCACATATGAGGAAAAACCACTATCATTTCTAGGTTCTAACAAAAGCTATAAGTGAAGTGGTGGCTATTTCGTAATTACAGGTTATGAGGTATAAAATAACACAGGACATGCTGTAATACATATTTTTAAACACACAATTGTGATGATGATAATAATAACAACTGTCATGATCCCACAGTCGATATCTGTTAATTTTGTGAGCAAAATTGGTGTAGTTTGAGAGCAATCCACACGTCCCAATTAGTAATTGTCATGCACGAGGGCATTACAGTCATTTCAAATGTATGAAATACTGATAGGGATCAATATACATTTATTATGTTCAAGAGAAGTCTTCATCGTTATTTTGTAACATTAAGAGTAGGTAAAAAAGCTATTAACTATCTGCATCCAAACTTTAACCATTCATACCATTCCTTGTAATAAAACCACCTAACATCACCCTAAAAAATTTTACCACGTCTGTCTCTTCCAATATATCGAAAAACAAATACTGTCTGCTGTTTGGTATTGAGGATATTTCATATACATGTATTGGTCCATTGGAGCAAGTGACAAGTGATCAAAGTCGCCTGCACATGACTGTGTAAAGTTTTGTCGCCTGTAGTGGAGGAAGACCATATCCCACAGACAATCAATCACAAGAGATGGTTCCTGTGTTGTTTCTTCATAAGCAGTTTGTTACATTGTTTTTCAGCTGTAACACATCCAAGCAGTGTATGACTACAGCTTTGCACACCGCCATACATTTTGTTTTTCTTTCATGACTTTGAGGTCTGTGTCAGGTGCTAAATTGCCATTAACATGTATCGATCCATTGGCTTTCATAGACAGATGGACAGTGCATGGTGTAAACTATGCTGCTGCGCAAAACACAGGATGGTGGAAATGTAAAACAGATGCAATGTTCCTTAATAATAAAAATGTGGAAGACATCACAACATATGGAAACTGGGAGAGTTTGTGGGATTATGGAGCGTTTCCAAACAGCTGTCTGAATGTGAAGACCTATACATTTAATCTCATCTTCCACAATGATGAAATGTTTGTAATACACACATGCATGACAATTTATTTACAGAGACTGATTTGAATGCCAGGGATGCTCTCATGGTAATTTTGTCCATCAAACTGAAAGAAATTGCAAAACCTAGTTGTTGCGTTAGACTGTATGTTATTTTTTTTTCTTTGGAGGTTAAATTCACGCTTTTTCTTTACTCTGATGGAAGTTTGGAAATAATGAGGACTTTCTACTATGGCTGGTAGTTTTCAGGGTGGACATGTGTAGGAGATATGAGGCAAGTTAATAAATCTGTCACATGTATCGTTATAGAGCACCGACCAATGCAGTTTGCTCATCTGCAATCAGCAGCAGTATTGTAGCTTTTTTTTCCACTTTGTTTTCTGTCACAGAATATAGGGATGTGGGGAGGGAGAGGGATGCAAACTGTATCCTGCAGTCAAAAGTTAAAGAAGGACTGTATAGATACCGTTCCACATTGATAATTCAATCGTCTGAAATGAATAAAATGCCCTCATGTACAAAAATTGTATTATGAACATGAGGAATGCTCTAAACCTACGCCGATTTTACTCATGAAACTAAAATAGCATTGTTTATTTGAATTTCGGACCCCAGGGTGTTTGTCAAGCAATGCAGTGGTAAATGTCTGTAGCCGGTCCACGTGGCCGAGTGGTTCTAGGCGCTTCAGTCCGGAACCACGCGACCGCTGCGGTCGCAGGTTCGAATCCTACTTCGGGCATGGATGTGTGTGATGTCCTTAAGTTAGTCAGGTTTAGGTAGTTCTGAGTTCTAGGGGACTGATGACCTCAGATGTTAAGTCCCAAAGTGGCTGGAGGCATTTGAACCATTTTTGTAGATGTCTGTAGCGGACTCCAACCTCAGACAGCGATAGACACAGTCCTTAGCTGTATACTTAAGCGCAATTCACTTAATATACTCTTCTCTGTCCAACACCTATACCTTGTCAGATATACAAATTTCCCACCTAAAATATATTACCGTCCACTCCAGCCTTTTTCTCTCCAGTTCACAAGTGGAGCAGAGAGATTAATTTCGACTAGTAGGTAATAGGATCCCCTTTTGCAGAGTTGGAGTACATCTGCAACTGGTTTCGCGTGGTATTGTGAATTTCTTTCCCACCAGGATCACACTAGCTGTATGACATCATGAAATTTCGGGATAGACTGGGATTGCATATCACAATGAATACAGATTTGTAATCAGGCCCGATCTTTATGATTCATTACATAATTAGGACCAGTCTTTACTTCTCTTTCCCACTTAGAATAAAAAAGTACACTAACCTAACCTTCCTGCCCCGCAGCTGGACAGTTTCCCTGTGCAGGGGAGTGCACTCGGGCTTTCCAGTGAGAATGACTTGGGTTGGAGTCCGATTAGGGCACCCGCCATTTTCAGTTCCCCACCAATTCCTGGGTGGGGGGTGGGATGGGTCGTCACCAAATCCTAGGGACAAAGAAATTCTCGCCATTTTAGAGATCCCAACCATTTTTCTAAATTTCTGCCAAAATTCAAAAGTCCTGCCAACAGGGCAGATCGGGTGGGTTGGGGGGGGGGGGGAAGTGGCAGGTGGGTGGGAGGGAGGGGAGGACAATGGGTAGGAGGGGGAAGGGGAGGGGGCGGTGACCCAAATCCTGGCTGAGGAAAACCCATGACGCCATCTTGAGGTGTAGGTGGGGGTTAATTAACTGATCAAGTAATAAATTTGATATCATTTTGATACCGAAATTGGGGTAGGAATCCCACCACTCCGCCACTAGCACAGGCCTAATTACATCTGTTGACTCATGCACACGACTCAACATACCACAACAAATATGTCAACTGTTAGACACAACTGTTACTATCAACTGGAATCTCTGCCCTACAATCTGAATCAATAGTCTCGTACTACAAAATATACTGGGTGATCAAAAAGTCAGTATAAATTTGAAAACTGAATAAATCACGGAATAATGTAGATAGAGAGGTATAAATTGACACACATGCTCGAAATCACATGGGGGTTTTATAAGAACCAAAAAAATACAAAAGTTAAAAATGTCCGACAGATGGCGCTTCATCTCATCAGAATAGCAATAATTAGCATAACAAAGTAATACAAATCAAAGATGATGTTCTTTACAGGAAATGCTCAATATGTCCACCATCATTCCACAACAATAGCTGTAGTCGAGGAATAATGTTGTGAACAGCACTGTAAAGCATGTCCGGAGTTATGGTGAGGCATTGGCGTCGGATGTTGTCTTTCAGCATCCCTAGAGATATCGGTCGATCACGGTACACTTGCGACTTCAGGTAACCCCAAAGCCAATAATCGCACGGACTGTGGTCTGGGGACCCGGGAGGCCAAGCATGACGGAAGTGGCGACTCAGCACACGATCATCACCAAACGACGCGCGCAAGAGATCTTTCACGCGTCTAACAATATGGGTTGGAGCGCCACCCTGGAAAAACATCGTGCGTTCCAGCAGGTGTTTATCAGCCAGGCTGGGGATGGTGCGATTCTGTAACATATCGGCGTACCTCTCACCCGTCACGGTAGCAGTTACAAAACCAGAATCACGCATTTCCTCGAAGAAAAAAGGCCCGATAATGGTAGATGTGGTGAATCCAACCCATACCGTGACTTTCTCGTCGTGCAGTGGAGTTTCCACGACAGTTCTAGGATTTTCGGTAGCCCAAATTCTGCAGCTGTGGGCGTTGACAGACCCTCGGAGCGTGAAATGAGCTTCGTCGGTCCACAACACGTTACTTAGCCAACCGTCGTCTTTCGCTATCTTTTGAAACGCCCACACCGCAAATGCCCTCCGCTTCACTAAATCGCCAGGTAACAGTTCATGATGCCGATGGATTCTGTACTGATAGCATCGGAGGGTACGCCTAAGTGCCAACCAAACAGTAGTGTATGGAACGCCGGTGCGACGTGCGACTGCACGAGCGCTGACTTTTCCGTGCATAGACGAACCCGCTACAGTCTCCATTTCTTTCTGAACTGTCTCAGCAGCATTACGCCTTGTGCTCGGTCGGCCACTACTGGGTCTATCGTCTAAACAACCCGTGGCTTCGAACTTCGAAATCATTCTCGCCACAGCTGCATTTGTCAACGGACCTTTATCCGTTCGAATCCCCTTCCTATGGCGACAGGATCGTAACGCTGAACTAGCACATTCCCCATTCTGATAATACAGCTTCACTAAAAGCGCATTTTCAGGGAACGTCAACACGCTGCGACTGTTGGCGCATCTGATTCTCCCTCTCATTACAGCTCCTTTTATACACGATTGCCATGCGCAGTCACTGACGTTTTGCTGTCCAGCGCCATCCGTCGGACATTTTGTGAACTTTGTTTTTTTTTTCGGTTCTAATACAACCCCCTGTCATTCCAAGCATGTGTGTCAATTTTTACCTCTCTATCTACATTATTCCGTGGTTTATTAAGTTTTCAAATTTATATTCAAAAATTGTTCAAATGGCTCTGAGCACTTTGCGACTTAACTTCTGAAGTCATCAGTCGCCTAGAATTTAGAACTAATTAAACCCAACTAACTAAGGATATCACACACATCCATGACCGAGGCAGGATTCGAACCTGCGACCGTAGCGGTCACTCGGTTCCAGCCTGTAGCGCCTAGAACCGCACGGCAACATCGGCCACCTCAAATTTATACTGACTTTTTGATCACCCGGCCTGTGAACTGATGGGAAAGTGTACTTACTATCAGCTGGAACCTTTGACTTACAGTCGGAATCAATGACCTTGCTGATGGTCCCGAGTTAGAACGTACTTACTGTCCTATGTACTACAATGACTTAAAATTAAAGTTATAAATTTAAAGGATACTTTCCAATGACGACGTATTCTACAAATATGATAAAGATAAATGGCAAGCAAGTCTGACATTGCAACAAATCAAAGAGGTCAAAAGAAGTACAAATATGGCTTTAGAGAAAATAGAAAGACAGCGAAAAGTTCAAAAGAACTACGAACATGACTAGAAAAATAGCACTGATTCCGTTAAAATAATGACAAATTCACATTAAAAGTTACATAGCATCAAAATTCTTTTGTTCCATGGCAATACGATTGTGTGACGACCTAGAAGTTTGCTATCTGTGGTAGAACATACACATCTTCGACAAGACACTAAGCCCTAATCTTGCTCCCTGATGCTGAAAAAGCAGCACTTTCACTGTGATACAGCATGATCTTTTACCGTGTAGTTAAGTTGTAGAGGTATGAGCAAATATGTTGTATCAGACCTATGCTGATAAATTTTAAAATAATTAATACTGAAGATGAACAACTCTACCTAGATGGCTGTATGAGTAGATCTAAAAGCCAATAAAAAATAAAAAAAGTTGTAGAGATCGACCAGATTTCACGTATCAAGTCGCTTTCGAATAATCGTATTCTGAAGCTATAAATACACGAGTGCTTAGAAGTAACGTTCCCAAAGTTATAAATTCGCTTCAGTACACGACATCTATTTCCTGAATGTTGTCAATATTTGTTTTACCACTTCGCTGCTGGTACATTACGAAGATTGTTGACAGAGGCTTTGAGGCGCAAGCAGAGTTAAAAGGTTTGCAGAGCACCTCCTTGTAGTAAACACGTTATGCGAGCGTCCGGGAGTCCACGTTCTCCACTGGCATTGTTGCTGGACGGCTGTCGCTACCGGCAAGCATGAAGCTGCGAATGACACAGTTCCGTGTAGCATGTCGCAGCTCTAATTTTGTTAGCTATAGAACCAACATCTACATCTGAACGACACTCCACAAACCACGTCATGGCGTATGTGTACCTCTGTCGCTTCTCCCTTTCCTTTTCCTGTCGCCAAAGGCCCGCTCAAAGAACGACTATTCGTAAGATCGGAAAGAATCCATTTAATTGTACCGTCATAGTATTTTCGCCACACCTACTTAGCGGGAAACGATATACAGAGACGACAAAAGTCATGGGATACCTTCTAACATCGTGTCTGACTTCCTTTTGGCCGACGTAGTGCAGCAATTCGACGAGGAACGGTCTCGAGAAGTCGTTAAAAGTCCTCTGCAGAAATACTGAACCATGCTGCCTCTATAGCAATCAATAATAAATTGCGAAACTGTTGCCGGGACAGAATTTTGCGCACGAACTGTCCTATCGATTACGTCCCATAACTGTCCTATGGGATTCATTTATGGTGATCTGGGCGACCAAATCATTTGCTCGAATTATCCAGAGTGTTCTTGAAACCAGTCGCGAACAACTGTGCCCCGGTGACAAGACGAATTGTCATCTGTAGAAATTCCATTGTTGTTTGGGAACAGGAAATCTACGAATGCCTGCAAATGGTTTCCAAGTAGCCGAACATAACAATTTCCAGACAATAATGGGTCAGTTGACCAAAGGACCCAGTACACTTAACGTAAACACAGCCCACACCTTTATGAAGCCATCACCAAGTTGCACAGCGCATTGTTTACAACGTGGGTCCATTACTCCGTGTGGTCTGCGCCAAAACAGAAACCTATCATCACCTCTTACCAAATGAGATCGGGGCTCACCTGACCAGGCTACGATTTACCGGTAGTGTAGGACCCAACCGCTACGATCACAAGCACAGGAGAGGCGCTGCGTGCGATGTCGTGCTGTTAGTAAAGGCATTCGCGTCGCTAGTCTACTGTCATAGCCCGTTAATGCCAAATTTCGCCGCACGATCCTAACCCATACGATCGTCGTACGTCTCACTTGATTTCTGCGGTTGTCTGTTAACGCAGACAAGTCTACGCAAACGCCGCTGCTCTCGGTCGTTAAGTAAAAATCGACGGCCAGTGCACTGTCCGTGGTGTGAGGCAATTCCTGATATTTAGTATTTTCGGCACGTTCTTTACAATGTGAATCTTGTATATTGAATTCCCCAACAATTTCCGAAACTGAATGTCACATGCGTCTAGCTCCAACTACCATTCCGCTTACAAAGTCTTTTAATTCCCTTCGTCCGGCCATAACCACGTTGGACATGTTTTCACATGAACCAAGTGAGTACAAATGACAGCGCCCCCAATGCACTGTCCTTTTATACTCTACGTACGCGACACTACCCTATCTACACTCCTGGAAATGTAAAAAAAGAACACATTGACACCGGTGTGTCAGACCCACCATACTTGCTCCGGACACTGCGAGAGGGCTGTACAAGCAATGATCACACGCACGGCACAGCGGACACACCAGGAACCGCGGTGTTGGCCGTCGAATGGTGCTAGCTGCGCAGCATTTGTGCACCGCCGCCGTCAGTGTCCGCCAGTTTGCCGTGGCATACGGAGCTTCATCGCAGTCTTTAACACTGGTAGCATGCCGCGACAGCGTGGACGTGAACCGTATGTGCAGTTGACGGACTTTGAGCGAGGGCGTATAGTGGGCATGCGGGAGGCCGGGTGGACGTACCGCCGAATTGCTCAACACGTGGGGCGTGAGGTCTCCACAGTACATCGATGTTGTCGCCAGTGGTCGGCGGAAGGTGCACGTGCCCGTCGACCTGGGACCGGACCGCAGCGACGCACGGATGCACGCCAAGACCGTAGGATCCTACGCAGTGCCGTAGGGGACCGCACCGCCACTTCCCAGCAAATTAGGGACACTGTTGCTCCTGGGGTATCGGCGAGGACCATTCGCAACCGTCTCCATGAAGCTGGGCTATGGTCCCGCACACCGTTAGGCCGTCTTCCGATCACGCCCCAACATCGTGCAGCCCGCCTCCAGTAGTGTCGCGACAGGCGTGAATGGAGGGACGAATGGAGACGTGTCGTCTTCAGCGATGAGAGTCGCTTCTGCCTTGGTGCCAATGATGGTCGTATGCGTGTTGGCGCCGTGCAGGTGAGCGCCACAATCAGGACTGCATACGACCGAGGCACACAGGGCCAACACCCGGCATCATGGTGTGGGGAGCGATCTCCTACACTGGCCGTACACCACTGGTGATCGTCGAGGGGACACTGAATAGTGCACGGTACATCCAAACCGTCATCGAACCCATCGTTCTACTATTCCTAGACCGGCAAGGGAACTTGCTGTTCCAACAGGACAATGCACGTCCGCATGTATCCCGTGCCACCCAACGTGCTCTAGAAGGTGTAAGTCAACTACCCTGGCCAGCAAGATCTCCGGATCTGTCCCCCATTGAGCATGTTTGGGACTGGATGAAGCGTCGTCTCACGCGGTCTGCGCGTCCGGCACGAACGCTGGTCCAACTGAGGCGCCAGGTGGAAATGGCATGGCAAGCCGTTCCACAGGACTACATCCAGCATCTCTACGATCGTCTCCATGGGAGAATAGCAGCCTGCATTGCTGCGAAAGGTGGATATACACTGTACTAGTGCCGACATTGTGCATGCTCTGTTGCCTGTGTCTATGTGCCTGTGGTTCTGTCAGTGTGATCATGTGATGTATCTGACCCCAGGAATGTGTCAATAAAGTTTCCCCTTCCTGGGACAATGAATTCACGGTGTTCTTATTTCAATTTCCAGGAGTGTATATACGTGCATATCTCTATCCCACGACTCTTGTGTCCTCAGTGTACATTCGATTACTCTTCTGGAAACGTACGCTTTTGGCACTTTAACAGTAAACCACCAGAGTAACCTGGGATCTCCCTTGATCGTTCTCTATTTATTCTATCAATACTATCTTGTACAGGCCCCAGACTGAAGACCTATATTCAATTTCCGGTCGAACGATGGTTTTATAACCTATTTCTTTCTTGGGGGGACTACACTTCCCGAGAACTTTACAAATGAATCGCTGCTTGGTTGCTGCCATATCTGAGCCGGCAGGAGTGACCGAGCGGTTCTAGTCGCTACAGTCTGGAATCGCGCGACCGCTACGGTCGCAGGTTCGAATCCTGCCTCGGGCGTGGATGTGTGTGATGTCCTTAGGTTAGTTAGGTTTAAGTAATTCTAAGTTCTAGGTGACTGATGACCTCAGATGTTATGTCCCATAGTGCTCGGAGCCATTTGAACCATTTTGCCGTATCTGAGATTAAGTGCAAGTGATCGTTCCGCTCTGAATCGCACCGTATCCATATTCGAAGATGTTTAAAATGTGTCCTCCTCCAGCGATTGTTCAGTAAACGCTTAATCATACAATAACGAGTCTTTCCGCCTGTTATTGAGCAATACGTTACATTTGTCTGTGTTTTTTGGTTCTTCATCAGATGCAGTGAGTATTCTTCAGTAGAATATGAAGAAATTAGCGCTTTTTCGAATCGCCTGTCGGAAACTCACTGAAGCTTTTAGCTTTGGATTCATCTAATAAAACTAGAATTTCCTCATAAGCAGGTCCTAAGAAACTATCGTACTATACAACCACGTGCAAAGCTAATAGTAATATGACATACACTATGTGATGAAAAGTATCCGGACACCCGCAAAAACATTCGTTTTTTATATTAGGTGCATTGTGTTGCCACCTACTGCCAGGTACTCCATGTCAGCGACTTCAGTAGTCATTAGACATCGGGAGAGAGAAGAATCGGATGCTCCGCGTAACTCACGAACTTCGAACGTGATCTGGTGACTGGATGTCACTTGTGTCATACGTCTATACCTGAGGCCGAGCGGAGTGGCCGCGCGGTCTGTGGCGCCACGTCACGGACTGAGCGGCCCCTCCTGCCGGAGGTTCGAGTCCTCACATTCGTGTTCCTCTCAGAAGGGTCGCTGTCGAGTGGTCCAGTGGGAGATAGTTCGAAAGGCACATCTTTTACCTCAGGCGGTTCTTCAATTGTCATTTTCTGGACTCCCGAGGTAAACGGATCCTATGATCCCAGAAGCCGTTGGAATACGACATGCATCATTTCCTCACAGGAATATTTGCGTGTGAAATTTTCTCGGTCACGCCAGCCTTATCCAGAGCTTCCTGCGCGTCCTCAAATAGCCGACCAATCGGCAACAGAGCAGGCTCGATTATGGCAAATCCGTGCTTCAAACCTATGTGGACTGATGTCGTCATCAGGTATTACTGGGGTATATTGTGAGTCCAATGAAGCTGGCATACGAATTTCGAGAAATGTACTTTTTTCAGAGTTCTTGATATATACCGTCTCCATGCCAAATTTGAATAGTTCTGCTGCATTGTGAAAAAAATAAAACAATGTTACTCGGTGAAATTTTTATCTTATAAATTTTTTGCCATCTTGCGACGAAAAAATTATGGACATAGTTGCGAATAGCCCCCCCCAAGAATTCTATACAAAACTCCAGCGACATTTTTCATGTAGATAATACCTGACGAAATAATGTTGCCGTGTGGCTCTGCCCTACGATAGAAAAAAGACCGTGCACTAAAAGCGAGCAAATTTGAGCACCCAGATAGATTTTAACCCGTTATCTAAACTATTAAGATGGTGGAGCCACACAGAAATTTTTTTAGCTAAGGATTTCGAAAAACACCGGAAGTATTTCAGTTTTAAGTCGATATACGAGTGTTGGAACTTAAACAGTGGCAACTATTTATTCACAACCGATACAGAAGAGTATCGTGTTTGCACCTGTTACTGTCCTTCAAAGTAGTCACCAGCGTTGTGGAGAACCCGTTGCGAGCGATGTGGAGGGCGTAGTATACCGTTAGCAGAGCCTGTTGTATTGATGGTGTGACTGGAGCGGTCTAAAGTTATGGCGATTCTCGTGTACGACTGTGATGGTGTTATCCTAAAGCATTACGTTCCTCCACGGCAGACCGTCAATGCACAGTGTACTGTTCGTTTTTGGAGCATCACCTGCGATCAGCTTTGCGAAAGAAGCGGCGACACTTTCTTCGCAACCCACCCACCAGTTTGAACGGCAATGCGCGGGCGCATACAGCGCGAGCTGTGGCTGCTCTGTTCGGTCATTGAGACTGGGAAGTACTGTACCATCCACCATACTCCCCGGACTGAAGTCCTTGTGACTTTGATTTGATTCCGAAGATGAAGGAACCTCTTCGTGGCATTCGCTTCATAACTGTTCCAGAAATTCGACAGGCAGTAGACCGCTCCATTCGCACCATCAACAGAACAGGCTCTGCTAACGGTATACTGCGCCTTCCACATCGCTGGCAACGGGTTCTACACAACAGTGATCAGTACTTTGAAGGACAGTAACAGGTACAAACTTGTAACTCTTCTGTATCGATTGTTAATAAATAGTTGTCACTGTTTAAGTTCTAGCCCTCGTATGTCATATCACCGCTTAAAACATTATAAACACACCTCCTGGAGTGCTATCCATCTTATTTTATCCTGGCAGCTATGAAGGATCGCTTTCATTTATTAAACAGGCCACACTAACACAATTTGAAAAATTTGTCATTGTTCGATTTACTGTTTCATTGTCAACTGTCACGGCACGTATTACATTGACTTGAGACTGGAATGCCGCCGCAGTGTTGGGTAAATATGCAACAGTGTAATATACACACGATTTCGCACGACTTAACTCCGCCAGCGTACCCTTCTTTTCTGTTCCGGCCGGGTTTTGAAGGGAGCTGGTCCAATGTACGTCGGGACACCGCTGCTAGGCGAGGAGGTTGGAATGACCAATCGAGAGATGCATGCCCAAGCACTGGACATGAACATTTCAGCCATTTAACACGGAACAGGAAACAAGTGGGTCACAAAGTGACGAAGAACTTTCATATGAGAATAATGATCAGGATCGGAGTCAGCTAACAAAGCAGATGACTGGTGGAAGAGCCTCCATGTCCTCTTACTTTTGTGCTGTCTCATTCACCGTCTCTCCACTTCTCATCTCTTCTTATCTTACAGACACCTCGAAGTTTTCCTCCTCCCTGCGTTTTCATTGGCGAACAAAATTTTCAGTGCTGCCCAGTAACTGATCGCCGTTTCGTGATGACGCCTTGACGCATCTGCTCAAGCCAGTTTACCAAAATTTGATTTTCAGTAGAAATTGAAATTACTCACTGTTAAAATTAACTGGAGCAGACGGCCATCGTTAATGGTGGATGCGTTTCGTTAGTGGCCAATTTGACTTCTAGAAGAATGCTGTTAAATTTAAAGAAGATTACATCTTTTAATACCATCACCAATTTTGAGGGGCCGGTATCTGTTATTTGCGGGTGAAATTGATTGAAGACTGGGGCCAGATCATTTAAGGTTCCACGCTTAATATTCAAGTTTACAAAACTCTTCGTGATGATCGGCAGTTAATGTCAGGGACGCTGTAGCAAGTTGGAAATGAATAACTATCAGAATACTAATTGCATTCGGCCATTGCGCCTGTACGCCACGATACTTTAAGCTCGTACTGGTCGTTGGCTGTAACAGTAAAACATTTCAGGCACCATATATCTATTAGGAGAACTGTTAAATGACAAATCATGAGATTTAACTAATTTACATTAAAAAGAAAAGGTTCTAAAGCTAACACGTGAACCTTACGTCAGATATGTCTACAAAAAAGAAAGATTACTTACTGACACGCAAGGAGCACAGCCATAGTGCTTCCTATCAGTCTAAAGGTTAACACGCAATAGAGACATATCCGAGAAGGAACGCACTTCATTTACTTTCTAAAACAAAACAAAACCTGTATTATAATCGACGGCAATCAGCCTCAGGCTGACTGACGCCTTATCTTTGACATATGTTTTATGAAATGTAAACTACATTTCACAAAATTAATGTACAATAGTTAATCGGATATGAAGTTATTTATAGTACAAAATAGATTAGTGCGAATTTTCGTGGTTTCCGTCGGTTTTGCGAAGCTACGTTTCCATAAAATCACGTGGGTCTGTCCAAGTAACACTTCAGCCTCCCAGCGCAAGGTGGAAATTTTCTGTCTTGTGTGGGTTGCTGGCGTTCCTCTCATGTTTTTACTGCCGTGGCGGTTCCCAGAGTCGGTCGCAATCAATCCATCACACTCCTACATCTTTTCCACATTCCTTAGCTACTGGGAAAACAGCCACTCGACACTTCTTTTCTAACGTCCATCTCTGCATGAAGGTTGGACACTCTTACATTTGTACTTTGTCTAAGATTTTGCTGGCGTTCATGATTATAAGCGATGTTCTTACTGTGCGGCAAACTTAAAGAAAAACCAGGGTGATTCTTCTTCCGCGATTCCTTAGTTTCACCAACCTCCCTGTGTGCATTCTTGGAGCTTTTGTGTCTACAGTTCGTCTCAGAGTTCGTACACACGCCTTCGCGTGTCAATTTTTGACGCTTTTGTGTCAAGGCTCTGTCTCAGGGCCTGTAGGGGTCCCCGAATTATCAACGCGTTTCTTGCCTTTTAAAGCAGGCAAGACTGCTGCGGCAAACCATTACTTTCGCATACTTCCACCTGTGCATTATTAACACTTTTGTGTATATCTTCTGTCTTACTGCCTGCAGGAGTCCACAAATTATCGCCACATTTCTCATTGTCCGCCAGGCCCTTCAAATGGTTCAAATGGCTCTGAGCACTATGTCAGTCTCCTAGAACTTAGACCTACTTAAACCTAATTAACCTAAGGACACCACACACATCCATGCCAGAGGTAGGATTCGAACCTGCGACCGTAGCGGTCACGCGGTTCCAGACTGTAGCGCCTAGAACCGCTCGGCCACGCCGGCCGGCCCATGCCATTCGCAAGGTGTCTATTCTTAAGTGAGCCAGGGGCATCCGGAAGCGTATTGATGGTGTTACGACCCAGAGTGAACTGTGATCAATAGTATTCGGACATTACTATGTAATTCAGCATTTACAATTAGATGTCATGACAGGTGGACCCGTCACTAATAAAGGAGTCAGGGAGTACTGCTATGTCACTAGAGGCGCAGTAACAGGAGAACGGTTGGTCAGGAGAGCTGACTAACTTAGAACGGGGACTGGTCATTGCATATCACCTGACGCAAGCATCAGGGACATTACAGCCCTGCTACAGCTACCGAAATCGATTGTTGGTGATAGGATTTTGAAGTGGAAAGGAGGAGGAACAACCACTGCTAAACTAAGACCAGGCTCATCTGATGTACTGAAGGCCAGGGACCGTCGAATATTGCGGAGGCTGTTTGTACAAAACCGCATAAAATCAGGGAAATGAGTCACTCGCGAGTTCCAAAGTGTTAACCAGCAGTCCAGTTGGCCAAATGACTGTGGGTATGGAGTTAAAAAGAATGTCGTGCATTGACCGAGCAGCTCCTCGTAAGCCACAGATTCCTGTAGCCAACGCTGAGCAACGCTTGAGGTAGTGTAAAGAGCAACGTCACCGGACGGTGGCTGCCTCGAAATGAGTGATTTGAAGTGATGAATCACCCTATACCGTGTGGCAGTCCGATGGAACGGTTTTGGTTGGTGAATAAATGGACAAAGTTACCTCCCATCATGTGTAGTGCCAACAGTGGAGTACGGAGGAGGTGGTTTAAGACGATGACTGTGTCAGCCCGACAATGCATCCTGTTATAAAGCACCACCTGTGCTGTGTTGGTTTGTGGACAAAAACATTGCTGAAATGGACTGGCCTTTCAAGAGTCCCGACGTGAACCCAAGGAATACTTAACTTCAGTTTCCACCCTAATTCTCTCTGCTGTATCCACAACTTCCCAGCAAGGATACAAGTACCTTGAAAGCTGATGGACTGACTACAGCTAAGGTATAGTGTGGATATAGTCGAAATGTGTCTCTGCATTATTTTGAGGGTAGTCATAAAGTTTTATTTGTTATCTGGAAACAAAATTTACGGAATTAATTTAATGTAATTTTCAGATACAATATGCAGTCTTGGCATCCACGAAATCTCCGTTATACACTCCTGGAAATTGAAATAAGAACACCGTGAATTCATTGTCCCAGGAAAGGGAAACTTTATTGACACATTCCTGGGGTCAGATACATCACATGATCACACTGACAGAACCACAGGCACATAGACACAGGCAACAGAGCATGCACAATGTCGGCACTAGTATAGTGTATATCCACCTTTCGCAGCAATGCAGGCTGCTATTCTCCCATGGAGACGATCGTAGAGATGCTGGATGTAGTCCTGTGGAACGGCTTGCCATGCCATTTCCACCTGGCGCCTCAGTTGGACCAGCGTTCGTGCTGGACGCGCAGACCGCGTGAGACGACGCTTCATCCAGTCCCAAACATGCTCAATGGGGGACAGATCCGGAGATCTTGCTGGCCAGGGTAGTTGACTTACACCTTCTAGAGCACGTTGGGTGGCACGGGATACATGCGGACGTGCATTGTCCTGTTGGAACAGCAAGTTCCCTTGCCGGTCTAGGAATGGTAGAACGATGGGTTCGATGACGGTTTGGATGTACCGTGCACTATTCAGTGTCCCCTCGACGATCACCAGTGGTGTACGGCCAGTGTAGGAGATCGCTCCCCACACCATGATGCCGGGTGTTGGCCCTGTGTGCCTCGGTCGTATGCAGTCCTGATTGTGGCGCTCACCTGCACGGCGCCAAACACGCATACGACCATCATTGGCACCAAGGCAGAAGCGACTCTCATCGCTGAAGACGACACGTCTCCATTCGTCCCTTCATTCACGCCTGTCGCGACACCACTGGAGGCGGGCTGCACGATGTTGGGGCGTGAGCGGAAGACGGCCTAACGGTGTGCGGGACCGTAGCCCAGCTTCATGGAGACGGTTGCGAATGGTCCTCGCCGATACCCCAGGAGCAACAGTGTCCCTAATTTGCTGGGAAGTGGCGGTGCGGTCCCCTACGGCACTGCGTAGGATCCTACGGTCTTGGCGTGCATCCGTGCGTCGCTGCGGTCCGGTCCCAGGTAGACGGGCACGTGCACCTTCCGCCGACCACTGGCGACAACATCGATGTACTGTGGAGACCTCACACCCCACGTGTTGAGCAATTCGGCGGTACGTCCACCCGGCCTCCCGCATGCCCACTATACGCCCTCGCTCAAAGTCCGTCAACTGCACATACGGTTCACGTCCACGCTGTCGCGGCATGCTACCAGTGTTAAAGACTGCGATGGAGCTCCGTATGCCACGGCAAACTGGCTGACACTGACGGCGGCGGTGCACAAATGCTGCGCAGCTAGCGCCATTCGACGGCCAACACCGCGGTTCCTGGTGTGTCCGCTGTGCCGTGCGTGTGATCATTGCTTGTACAGCCCTCTCGCAGTGTCCGGAGCAAGTATGGTGGGTCTGACACACCGGTGTCAATGTGTTCTTTTTTCCATTTCCAGGAGTGTACAATACCGTAGCACTCTGCAATAGAGCCCAAACCAAAATGTAACAGCTCATCTATAATTAATGCATGATCTGTCACACATAACTCGTAGCACTCATTCTGTGGTACGAATCTGCTTACCGGGACCCCTAGATTCCAACAACACAGACGACACCACACCCGCGTCGAAACTCATCCACACCTGCTACTGGGAGAGCTCATTTGACAGGTTTTGGCACTTCTAACGTATCGTGGACCTTGCGGGTATTGTTGAATTCCTCAAATCCTTCGTCACACGAAAGGAAGTTTGAAAATCTCTACCTCAGTAAATCTATGGCAACTACGTCGTTGGCGCACTAAGTTCTTGGATGCGAGGTTCCAGCGCGGCTCTAAAGTGATCTGCATCGTTTGCTTCCATGCGGAAACCCAAGTGGAAAATATGGCTTGTTGGCATTAGTATCCAGAGTTTGGTTGGGTTCACAATGGAGAGACTGCAGAGTCGTAGAGGGCTGTGGGCTACGTAGTACCAAACACGAAGCTAATTTACCTTGTCCGTTATGTTGTTTTCAATCAGCATTACAGCATTCGAAGTTACATTCAGTCCTCTCTTCCAAACCTCGTTAAATGTAACACTCAGGTAATACACGTACGCTAACGTCAAAATGATGAAGGCCACATGGTACAAGACAGGGAGAAATCCATTAGCGTCCTCACTCCCCTGGTTGAAGGACATTTCTCTTAAAATCGCCTGACTGTTGCCGATCCACCACTACTTTTGTTTTATTCTCACTTATTTCATCATAATGATAGTACATGTGGTTTTGGTTCCGGTGTTTTGGACTGAACTTGTGTCGTCTCACTTTATTTCAATATTTTTTTAATGGTTTATTATTTACGTTTGCGTCTTTCAACTCTGATATTCATCTGCCGTGCGTGTAATTCTTCTTGATCTTTTATGGTACTTGTTGTGACCACATGGACTTCATTTTTAAGTTGGAAATAATCCAATAAGATGTGTAATTTGAGTATTTGTCAGTCTTCTTGCAACCAAGGAATATTCTCTTTGAAAGAATATTATCTTTCTATAGTTGACCATAATGATTTATTTCCCTGTAACCCATCTCCTGGTTTTGCCGTCTGGTTTCAACGATAGCGAAAGGGTGTACACACACATGGTGACTACACTGTACTGTTTCGAGGACAGATCAGGCTATGATCTGTACTAGTTCTGCTCATATAGACTTAATACTAATTTTTTTTGTAACGCAGCAGGCAATACGTTTTGATCTATCCTCGTATTCTTTCGGTTCCTACGTGAAATAAACGTTGGATAAAGGAGAACTGTTACACAGCCTTACTCTAAAGCCAGTCTTGTAATATTTTTTTTCTGTATTGTCTTCCAAAGATTCTCATTTAAATTCTGTGGGCATCACCATTTCAGTTTGTTGGAACTTTGCCGATGTGTTACGAGCTTAAAAGCGTGTCTCTGAAAACACTGCCTTTTATAATAGCAGGCCGCTTTGGCCGAGCGGTTCTAGGCGCTTCAGTCCGGAACTGCGCTGCTGCTACGGTCGCAGGTTCGAATCCTGCCTCGGGCATGGATGTGTGTGATGTCCTTAGGTTAGTTAGGTTTAAGTAGTTCTAAGTCTAGGGGACTGATGATCTCAGATGTTAATTCCCGTAGTGCTCAGAGCCATTTGAACAATTTTTACCAAATCGGTTCCGCCTTGCAGATGAACGGCGAAGGCCAGTGTGACCGCCACGCCAGATGTGTGGTTTTAAGGCGGTTTCCCGCATCCGATGAAGTTAAAACTGGACTGTTATCCACGTCTCGTCTCAGTTTCACTATTCGCTAAGGTTTCGAAAGCAATACCACATTTTTAACGTGAAATTTACTAGGCGCTGACAGGCAGGGCACACAAATTCCGTCCTGGCGGGAAGGGTTGAAGACAGAATCGGCATCCTGCCATCCTTTACTAGCAACATTGCCGGATACACAATGACATGCTAGCCCCGTAAAGACACGGTATAACGTTCAGAAAAAGGACAATTAGCTTACGTTCATATCACAATACACAGAGGTGCAAAAGTCATGTGATCAGATATCAACATATACAGATGGTGGTAGTGTAGTACACACAAGCCATGAAAGGACAGTGCAATGGCGGTGCTGTTATTTGTAATGATGTGATTCATGTAAAAGGGATTCCTAGATGATTATTGTCGCACGACAGGAATTAAAGACTTTGAAAGCGGAATGGTAGTTGGAGCTAGACGCATAGGACATTCCATTTCGGAAATCGTTGGGGAAGTCAATATTCCGAGATACACAGTGTCAACAGTGTCCTGAGAATACCACATGTCAGACATTACCTCTGACCAGGGACAGAGCACTGGCCC
Organism: Schistocerca nitens; assembly: GCF_023898315.1. Lineage (NCBI taxonomy): Eukaryota > Metazoa > Arthropoda > Insecta > Orthoptera > Acrididae > Schistocerca > Schistocerca nitens. The sequence continues at coordinate 661,109,821 of NC_064618.1, forward strand.
ACGGCCTTGACAACCAGAGCAGGCACTTACGTGTAGAATTGTCAGTGTTATCAGACAAGCAACACTGCATGAAATAACAGCAGAAATTAATTTGGGAAGTACGATGAACGCATCTGAACCGTGGATTTATTGTCAAAGAATATTCTTAAGAATATATTCTACTTACTAGCGATTCATCAAGAACATTAACACATTTAATCACACTATGTGAGCATGGAAGTAGTTGCCAGTTATGAAATCATACTAAAATTTCTTTTAAGAAATGGGAATTTCATTTCTAAAAGCGTTTTTTTTAAAGAAACAGATTAAAAATTAGAATCAGAAAGCACCCTCTAAATATCAAGTTACAATTTATTCAGTGGCAGAATGAAACAAATTTTTGACTGTATGAGCTTTCGGGCTAAGAAACTTGCCGCTCCCTTTTGACACGGCCGTAGTTACGGCTTCTCACAACAACCTCTGACTACACTGGTGCAAATCTGTAACACACAAGATTACCTTAAACTAAAAGTTTTAACAATTCACACAAGCACACAAACTATGCACCCTGTAGGAGGGATGGAAATGGTACAAAACTAAAATTAAAATATTAACCTTGCCACTGAAGGTGCAACTTGATTTTAACTTCTAAGGAAAGTCTTACGGTGGAAGGGTGGCAACTTTATACACTAAAATGACCATTTAAATAAAAGCCCATGAAATGCAATCTTATATAAAATTATACAAGGTTTGCCGAACAAGTTAACATGCTCTACAGTACACAGATACCGCCTCTCAAGATGACAGGCAAGATCAAAACATATTTCACGAATTCGGCCGTTACACTCCAAGCAATAAACTCGTTAACACACCGAATCCGACAAACATGACAGAGGCAGCTCCGAACGACAGACATGCTACCACTCCGACAGACAATCTGACCGATTTCCAACCGTCAGATCCAACTGCACAAACAACAGAGAAAATCGGCCGATGTCGAGTAAACCAAGATACCTTTCTAACTCGGCCTCACCAAGATCAAGGCATCAAACATCACTCAAGACAAGTTTAACAGAATACAGAAAACATCACAACTGTCAAATCACTACGGAAGAAGGTTGCGGTTCCTAAACAACAACACACACCACTTGTTATCACACGCGTGAACGGCTGAGGAAACAACAATCCACAAATAACGAACAAATCGTAACAATCGAGATTTAAAAAGAAGTCACTGATTACTCAACTTGAGGATCCTGCTTCGCAGGAAAGCGAAAAGTCGCTCTCGCAGCTAGCGCCTCCAAAGGCAACATGGCGTGCCCGCCGCCAAAAGCCCCGGCCTGGCTTCACGCTGTGGAGACTACGTCGCTGGTCAGTTCCAACGAACCAACAAGGTCCAACCACATCCCAATTCGGAAAATGGTGTTCATCCTGAGGGTCCAAGACGTCGTCGACTAAGACGACCGGCCGAGCAACCGACGAACGGCAGCCCGCTTTCGCCGACTGCGGTCCCGACGAATACTAACACCATACGGACCCGACTGTTGCTGGCTGCCAATTCTTCCCGACTGATCCTGGTGTCAGTGCTCAGCAGACCATATGTCGCCATCCGACGACCAACCGACCGATCGACCAACTGCCTTCCGTCTGCGTCGACCACGGTCCTGGCGCGTACTTGCACCGTGCAGATCTGCCTGCTGCTGACTGCCAACTCGTCCAACAGCGGAGTAACGACGAACCCGACTCAGTCCACAACCCAACAGCGACTGAGACTTAGAGCCGACTGACTGACATGCGAGTCTCTGACTTCCGACTGACTCTTTCGACACACTGCACCGCCTCTCAGACTGATCGACCGGCGAGCTCATCGCGCCCCTTAAGTGCACGTGAACAGGCGACCTTTCCCCTTTCCCACCAGCTGTGGTATTTGTGAGTACAGCATATTTAATTGTAATTAATACAATTTATTAATTTCATATTCTTAGTTATAATGATGTTGAATTACAACTTTCAACCTAACTACAACCAGTAGCAGTGAATCCCGACCCCTAGCTTATACTGCGACATGAATGTGCTGCCAACCCCACGCGTCCCGCGTTGACTGACACATGGAGCTCGCCTCAGCGGAGAGGCTTTGCGGACGCACTGCACAGTGCTTCAGAAGAATGCTGAAGATTAAGTGGACAGATCGATTAACTAATGATGTACTTCCACAATGACAAAAATGGGAAGAGCCAAATTCGACATTTCAGATTTAAAGAGCAACAGAAAACAAAATATACTGAGCACTGAAATCGGGAGAATGAGTAGTGTAATGTTCAACATCAAGTTCAAATTTAGTCAATGAAGCTCTCATAAGACTGAGATGAGCGACAGAGAGAAATACTAGGAGTGAGGAGCAACAGTGTTAGTTAGCTTGTTAGACATAACATCTCGCCGTGTGCAGACGTCGTTCGCTGGCTGTTGTCAACGAGGTCCTCTGCGATGGACCCGATCACTACGTTTTTTCGTGCTACAGAACACCGAAAAAAGTGAGGGTGAGTAACTCTGCTGTGGCCTACTTAAAAAGAAATCGACCTAGCACAAAAAACACACTGTCGGGATAGACACAATTTCCTACTGCCACCCTAAACGGCTGCTGCTACAAATAGGCAGAGAGTTCTGAGCGAACACTCCAGATCTGTTAGGTTTCCACTACCTGGCTGGTGCCACCCATCAACTACCTCCATGGCGTGTATCCCTGCGATCCTGGCGTCCTCCTTTCAATCAAGGAGCTTCTCTAACGGTAACAGTTATCTTGGTGACCACCAACAACCACAGTTTGAAAGGCGGTGCCTTAAAAATTGTAAGTAGGCTGTTTAAGTTTTTATATTGGTAACGCCACGTAGCGCTCTGTATGTGCTGTGTGCAGTCTGTGGCTGGTTTGCATTGTTGTCTGCCATTGTAGTGCTGGGCAGTTGGCTGTTAACAGCGCGTAGCGTTGCGCAGTTGGAGGTGAGCCGCCAGCAGTGGCGGATGTGGGGAGAGAAATGGCGGAGTTTTGAAATTTGTAACACTGGATGTCATGAACTGCTATGTATATTATGATTTTTCAACACTATTAAGGTAAATACTTTAGTGGACTGTTAAGGCAGCCAGTCCACAGTGAAGTAGCCGAAAGGGCACGCGTCAACTCACGCCGACTGGCGCGAAGTCTGGAACAGGATTCGTAATGAATGTGATAAAGAAAAGAACGTAGCTACTAGAACACGTAAACTTTTATATTGTCCTTTGGTATACAGCATTCTGGATGATACAAGTGAGACTCTATCTTGAGGTACATGCAACGTTACAAATGGTTAATGGCGCCTTGCTAGGTCGTAGCCATGGACTTAGCTGAAGGCTATTCTAACTGTCTCTCGGCAAATGAGAGAAAGGCTTCGTCAGTGTAGTCGCTAGCAACGTCGTCCGTACAACTGGGGCGAGTGCTAGTAAGTCTCTCGAGACCTGCCGTGTGGTGGCGCTCGATCTGCGATCCTGACAGTGGCGACACGCGGGTCCGACATGTACTAATGGACCGCGGCCGATTTAAGCAACCACCTAGCAAGTGTGGTGTCTGGCGGTGACACCACAAATACATTGTTTGTTCTCTATCAAAAACTTTCATTTGCTAACTATGCCTATCAGTAGTTAGTGCCTTCAGTAGTTCGAATCTTTTATTTAGCTGGCAGTAGTGGCGCTCGCTGCATTGCAGTAGTTCGAGTAACGAAGATTTTTGTGAGGTAAGTGATTTGTGAAAGGTATAGGTTAGTGTTAGTCAGGGCCATTCTTTTGTAGGGATTTTTGAAAGTCAGATTGCGTTGCGCTAAAAAATATTGTGTGTCAGTTTAAGCACAGTCATGTATAATTGTTCAAAGTGGATGTTTCATAAATTAACCCAGCAGAAAATTAATCATGTACTTGGGGAACAATGTGAAGTGATATCCATCTCTCTCTCGTCTCGGAGACACACATAAAATCGGGAGACAAACTTTTTTTTTAATTTATAGCTTAGTTTCTAATGAAATAAGTTCAACACGTAAGTTTGTCTGGTCTCTAAACGTGTATCTAAAAACTATAGCATAGGAGAAGTCGTAGCTAGAATAGACGAAGGTCAATAACCCGTCACCTTCCCGGTGTTTATCGGAGATTCCATCAGATCGTTACTCCCCCTCCGCTCTTTCTGGTACCAGTAAACGGCTGAATGTGTAGCACGTCAGGGCAGGGCACGGAAATCCTTGCCGCCAGATGTTCGCAGCGCGATTTTAAATGTTTGAGTTATATCGAGAACGGACAGTGGCTCACAGATTCGGCCGTTTGCTAAAGAAAACTTCCTCTGAGACTCAGCCAAATGGTCTGGCGATAACTGCCGCTGCCAGGCGTGCTTCTCTGTAGCGAGGGACTGGTGCGTGAGTCTGGCACGCACACTCCGAGGGCGGTACCGGACCTCGCGAGCGTCAATCGGCCGGCCATTGTGCAGCAGACTCCAGTCAGTCGCCACCTACGCTCTCCCTATTGTTTGTTTGGCCCCGTAGTTCAGTTGGATCTTTATCGAATCCGTATCCTAAAAGTTTCCAGTTCATACGTTTAATGCTCACTTTAACCGGTGAAGAAGTGTAACAGGGCTTTTAACTTTCTCTGTGTACACCAGACAGGGTCAGTAGCAGACACAAATTGTTCTCTGACGATTCCTTTGCCAACAAGAATTTGTCGTCATTATACGGTTCTAAAAAAATGCAGACTAACTTGGGTAGGCATTCCACTTGGCGTAATTAATATTTTTAAAAAATTGTAAATAAATACAAAACAATGCCGATAATGACCAAAGAGCTCGACAGTATCCGGGTCTTAGATTAGTGGAAATCATTAGAATTCTTTTAACGTCGTAAAAATATGCAGGGTAATGCACTGAGGTGGCAAAAATCCCGGGATATCGACTCAACGTGAAATGGACTCAACACGTTGCTGGAAGTCCTCTGTAGATATACTGAGCCATGCTGTCGCTACAGCCGTCCATAATTACGAAAGTGTTGTCTTCGCAGGATTTTATGCATGAATTGACCTCTCGATATGTCCGATTAATCTTCCATGGGCTTCATGTCGGATGCTATGGATGGCCGAATAATTGGCTGAAACTGCTCAGAATGGTCTTCAAACAAATTGCTAATATTAGTGGCCCACTGACATAGCGCATCGTTGTTTGGCAACCTGAAGACCATGAATGGCTGCAATGGGCTCCGAGTAGCCGAACACAATCACTTCCAGTCATTGATCGGTTCAGTTGTAGCATTCCACGCAAACATAGGTCACACCATTACGGAACCGCCACCAGCTTGTTCAGTGGTTTGGTGAAAACCTGAGTCCATGGCTTCGTGGGTTCTGGGCTACACTCGAACCGTACCATCAGTTCTTACCAAACCGGACTCATCCGTCCAGGTGACGGTTTTCCAGTCGTATCGGGTCCAACCGATATGGACACGAGCCCAGGAAAAGTGCTGCAGGCGATTTCGTGCTGTTAGTAAAGCCACTCACGCCGGCCGTCTGATACCATAGCCGCACTGTCCAAATGGACGCTGAGCCTTGGTAAAAATTGCTGTTTTGAAGAGCGCGCTGCGGCGGGTAGTGTGAAGCAGTTGCCCTCCGTTTCTGGCGGTGGCGCCGCTGTGGCAATCGCAGCTTTGGTGTCTCCGCACATGTCTTGCGCCCTCGTGCTACGTTTTCAGAAAGTGACGAACTCATCTATAGGAATTAACAGCGATTGCTCTAACACAAGTATTGTAAACCTCCGGTGAGCCGCGCGGTCTAACGCACTGCTTTCCGGGCGGGAAGGCGTGCCGGTCCCCGGCACTAATCTGCTCGGTGAATTGCCGGCCAATGTGGCCGAGCGGTTCTAGGCGCTTCAGTCTGGAACCGCGCGACCACTACGGTCGCAGGTTCGAATCCTGCCTGGGGCATGGATGTGTGTGATGTCCTTAGGTTAGTTAGGTTTAAGTAGTTCTAAGTTCTAGGGGACTGGTGACCTCAGATGTTGACTCCCATAGTGCTCAGAGCCATTTGAACCATTTTTTTGCTCGGTGAATTAGTGTCGAGGTCTGGTGTGCTGGTCAGTCTGTGGATGGTTTTCAAGGCGATTTTCCATCTGCCTCGTCGAATGTTCGCTGGTTTCCCTTATTCCGGCTCAGTTACTTTCTCCACGTATGCGTACACCATAATTACTCTACCACGCAAACATTGGGGTCCCACTCGTCTGGTGTGACACGTTCCCGGGAGGGGGTCGACTGGGGGCCGAACCGCACAGTAACCTTGGGTTCGGTGTGGGGCGGCGGTGGGGTGAGTGGACTGCTGTAGCCTGTTGTGGGTTTGTGTACCACTGAGGCTGCGACGGGCACGAAGCCTCTCCGTCGTTTCTAGGTCCTCAGTTCAATACAATACAATACAAAACCTGAGTTCGTTATGTTCGTCTGTGTATCCTGAAGTGTGTAGGTAGCAACATCGAGACTCACACTATGTTTCTCCACTTCAGGAAGGCATTCCATACAAAACTTCAGTGTCGCTAATTGGGGGAGATACGAGCTTACGAATATTGGGACCAGCTTTGTCACTTGGTTTAGCAGACACCACATGAAAATGCTTGACTCTGATGATAGCGAAAAATTCTAAAGAAACCTTATAGATATAGCCTCAGATACCTACAGTTATCTAACTGTATCTCTATTTCCACTCACCTACAATTTGTTTCAAAAATGCCTACGGTACTGTTGGCGGACAGATAGCATTCCTAACACTGGAAGAAGTAGGTATCGACAAAATCACGAGACAGTCGAACAGACACTTAGTCTCAATTTCAAAAGTTTAATTTCTAGGAGAAATTTCTGAATCCTTCCTAACTAACACAGATACACTGCAGGGTAATGGTCTGGAAAAGAACTGGAAAAGAAAGAAACGAAAATCCTAAGAAAGTTTTTCGAACCACGAAAGAGCAAATTTAACTACAGGACGAAGAGGAGAAATGAAGTTCTATTCCAAAACAGAAACAATCACAGACACAATAAGACAGAAGAAGAGTGTAGGAGGAAGTAATGTTGGTGAGATGTATGTGGGAGGAAGTACTGTGTTCGTAAGGTGTATGAGGGAAGGCTGTTCAACTATTCTCGAAAACCACGCTCTCGGAATCTTAACAGAGATGCACAACACCCTGTTGTGACGTATGCCACTATAGTTATATGAGCATATTTGTAACGCTTTCGTGATTAAAACTGAACTAGTCACGAAATGTGCCGCACTTCTTTAGATCATTTCTACCTTTAACTGTTAACTCTACGCCGGCCGCGGTGGCCGAGCGGTTCTAGGCGCTTCAGTCCGGAACCGCGCGACTGCTACAGTCGCAGGTTCGAATCCTGCCTCGGGCATGGATGTGTGTGATGTCCTTAGTTTAGTTGGTTTAAGTAGTTCTAAGTTCTATGGGACTGATGACATCTGATGTTAAGTCCCACAGTGCTCAGAGCCATTTGAACCATTTGAACGAATAGGGGAAATCGGAAGCAGATGATAGTTTGTTTCTGAGGTTCAAATCGAGGCTGAGTTTAATAAACCATTCATTTATTCTAAGATCTCGGCGCATACCATATTTAAGTAACGGAGAGTACGTTTCCAACAAAATGGACATACGTAAATTCTCGTAATGTTGACTGAGAAATTAATTCAATACAACGAGCATAAAATCACCCAAAAATAATGAAGCACAAATCTCTCTAGAAGCTTATTTTAATCACGAATGTCCTGCTAACACAGTGGGGTTGTACCTCATGTGGGAGAAGACCGCTTGGGAAGCGCTACTAGTGTTGCTGATCTGAGTGGCTCTTAGATGCAAAGTAAACGGGCCTCAGAACTACGAAACCATACAATTAATCAGGCAGCACAAGTTGCGTAAAAAAACCTACAAATTGTAAGCTTCTCAAGAAATGAATAGCGCTAATGCGAAATGGAAAACTTACTCAAAACTCAGCAAGCTCGCACCTCAATCGGCGCCAGGACCTGAATTCTCTCTCTTTCTGTGGCAGAACCACAAACGCTGAAAATAATTCCTCTCTAAACCAGAGTCCCCACCTCTGAAAAGAGCTACATCGAACGGATGACACCCAGACATTGCAAAAATAAGAATTTCGCTTTATTTGCGTGAATACGGGATAACGCTGCAGAAATTTCCCATTCTTGAGTTACAGAAGACGTTTAACACACGTGAGGTTCGTATCTGATGCTAGACATGTTCCACTCGTTGGTCGAGCCCTTTGCACTAAAGTACAGTGGCGGGAAAGACTCCTTTGATTGGATAACAGGACATGGAGGGAAAGGCAACGAATTTTCCCACCGTAGCCGAGTGGTGCCGTGGCAGTCCGTTCTTAGGTCTGCGTACAGGGAGGTGAAAACGTCACACACACTTAAGCTCTACGGACTTGCAGTGGCTTAGCAGCAGCTGGCTTCACGGAGAAAACCCTATTCGCCGCCAGAGTGTGGAGTAGGGGCTCATTACAACCGCTTCCGCGAGCTTCAGTGCTCTGAATATCCGTTTCCCTTCTCTGTGACTGACCTTCTGTGGTCAAGCCAGACCACAGGACGAACATCTGGGCCTGCTCGTTTCTTCACAAGATAATCTGAAGCCTTCTCCCTTCGTCAGCAAGCTTCGTAATCTCCTCAGCAACAGCCAGGAAATTAGCAGAAATATAATTAAAAAAATCGCTCATAGGTATGTGACTACTATGTCACAACTTCCATGGTGTCTGTAGATGGAGGTGTTTTGGTTGTATTTTAAAGTGCAACACTTAGTAGTGATAAAGTACCACACAGAGGTTGCTCCGAAAATTAATAGCCCCAATTAATGTGATGAAGTCTGACTTCTCTTATGCTTCTTCTGACGCCTGTACTTAAATAGCCGCAAATGGACGTTATATTTGATACTTGTACAAATATCGCCTACTGGTTAACTTCCACTTTACAGAAACCAAATAGAATCTTTCTAACAACACCTAATTTTTCTCTAACTGGCAACTTATTACCTGGGCTCGTGAATTCATATGTAAGGTAGTTATGCTTTGGTGTGTGGATTGTCGTAATAGTATCGCGTTATAAAATATGTCATCACAGTTTGATGCACCTCCCACCTCGAATATATCAAAGTGAAATTACCTTCCGTGACCTGAAAGTAGCTTAATAATGCAAAGAGTGACTTTTATATGAATATTCTTCACAATAAAAAATTATGGTGAGCGCAGTATTAATAGAGTTAGTCACAAAAATATTTAATCTAGAGACTTCCATGTAAAGCATTCGTGGAAGGTCTTGAAACTGCTGATTATTACTGTTACACAAAACTTACACTTCAGTTAACTGAACATATGAATGTTATGAAATTGATTGAAGGTATAAGATTTTCGTTAACTTCTATTTACTATTTTGCCTCAAACCTACAAAGATCAGTTCTTCGACGTAAATTAGAAATTGTGCAAGACGTACAACCTACTTGGTGAACGAATATTCGAGTTGCTAAACAGGGTTGAAAGATAACGGCAGTTCAGAAGCAGAAATGAAACTGCCAGCCTCAATCGTAGTAGCAAAAGTCGCTCTGTGACAACATTTAATATTTGATCCAGATGAACGTCGACAAAGTAAAGCAACGTTGCTCGCCAAGCATTAAGTAATTGTCATTTTGTAGCAAACAATCTCAAGTGTAATTTATACAGTGCAACAGTACCCCATTCCGCCACAGGAGCACTACCTTAGGGCACAGTTGAAATGGCTAATTTCACTGGTATTGTGTATCTGGATATGTTTGAAAACTTTTTTAATTTCGTAGATCGATTAAGATTAGCGAAATGGGACGGTTTACTGCCAGCAAAACGGTGCACCACCTTATTTCCTCACAGAAGTTCGGGGTGTCCTCGATAATCGCTTCCCAGGCCGGTGGATTGGCCGTGAAGGGCCAATCACATGGCCACCACGACCCCCAGGCTTGGCATCACTGGATTTCTTCCTATGGGGTTTCATTAAAGACCGTGTGTATGTTCCTCCCTTGCCAAACAATTCAGCCGACCTGAAAAATCGAATCTATGGTTATGATGCACAAATTACTCCCGATGTGCTGCAACGAGTGTGAAAAGAAATTGCTTACGGGTGGTATATTTGCGCGTCACATATGGTTGTCACAGAATGGTTCAAATGGCTCTGAGCACTATGGGACTTAACTTCTGAGGTCGTCAGTCCCCTAGAACTTAGAACTACTTAAACCTGACTAACCTAAAGACATCAGACACATCCATGCCCGAGGCAGGATTCGAACCTGCTACCGTAGCGGTCGCGCGGTTCCAGATTGTAGCGCCTAGAACCACTCGGCTGGCTGGTTGTCACATCGAAACAAAATGACACTAGAACCCTTTCATGTGAAATAGAGGTTGTTTGCTAGAAAATTATATGTCTACCGATTCTGTAAGATACCTCAATAAATATCATTAAAAAGTTGTAAAGTTCTCTTTCATTCAACCTTTATATACACACATAAAAGAAAGTTTTGCATCGCCTCGGTTCCGAGAGTTCCCGGACCTGTACAGAAAATTGGAATAGAGATCAACATAAAAATCATTTCCGCCCTTTTTATTGCTCATGAAAACCACACATTGCATGTCGTACCACCATACAGCGAGACCTTCAGAGATGGTGGTCCAGATTGCTGTACACCCCGGTACTTCTAATACCCAGTAACACGTCCTCTTGCATTGATGCATGCCTGTATTCGTCTTGGCATGCTATCCACATGTTCATAAAGGCACTGTTGGTCCAGATTATCCCACTCCTCAACGGAGATTCAGCATAGATCCCTCAGAGTGGTTGGTGGGTCAAGTCGTCCATTATCAGCTCTTTTCAATCCATCCCAGGCGTGTTCGACAGGGTTCATGTCTGGAGAAGATGCTGTCCACTCTAGTGCAGCGATGTCGTTTATCCTGAAGGAAGCGATTCACAAGATGTGCACGATGTAGGCGCGAATTGTCTTCCATGAAGAAGAATGCCTCGCCAATATGCTGCCGATATGGTTGCACTATCGGTCGGAGGATGGCTTTCACGTATCGTACAGACGTTACGGCGCCTACCACGACCACCAGCGGCGTACGTCGGCCCCACATAATGTCACACCAAAACAGCAAAGAACCTCCACCTTGCTGCCCTGGACAGTGTGTCTAAGACGTTCAGCCTGACTGGGTTGCCTCCAAACACGTCTTCGACGACTGTCTGGTTGAAGGCATATGCGACACTGATCGGTGAAGAGAACGTGATGTCAATCCTGAGCGGTCCATTCTGCATGTCGTTGGGGCCATCTTACCGCGCTGCCTGGAGTCGTGGTTGCAAAGATGGACCTCGCCATGGACGTCGGGAGTGAAGTTGCGCATCATGCAGCCTATTGCGCACAGTTTGAGTAGTAACATGACGTCCTGTGGCTGCACGAAAATCGTTATTCAACATGGTGGCGTTGCTGTCAGGGTTCCTCCGAGCCATAATCCGTAGGTAGCGGTCATCCACTGCTCATGCATGGTTGTTTACATCTTTTGGTGGGTTTACTGCATCTCTGAACAGTCAAAGGGACTGTGTATGTGATACGATGTCCGCAGTCAACGTATAGCTTCAGGAGTTCTGAGAACCGGGGTGATGGAAACTTTTTTGATGTGTGTATATAATTCTTCAGAACGTAAAGTGCAACCACTTTCAATAGCACATATATCGCAACATAAGAAAACAAATTTTATGTCTGCCACAGCCATGAACGGAATTGGGAGAGGACAAAGTGTTATTGTTCTCCTTCGAAACATACGGAGCATTGCCAAAGTTATGCGTTTAAGCACCTGATTGACTGGGCCGCTCAGGTACCAAACAAAACAGCAGATACAAAAATGGTTCAAATGGCTCTAATCACTATGGGACTTAACATCTGAGGTCATCAATCCCCTAGACTTAGAACTACTTAAACCTAACTAACCTAAGGACATCACACACATTCATGCCCGAGGCAGGATTAGAACCTGCGACCGTAGCAGCAGCGCGGTTCCGGACTAAAGCGCCTAGAACTACTCGGTCACAAGGCCGGCACAACAGACACACTACCGTAGCAGACGCCATAAGGAAAGTTGGTCATTGAGTTCAGAGCCAATGTTGCTCGTGGATAATCGACTTGGAGTAAACTGAATCATTGGAAATTGATTCAACTATAGCAGACAACTTACAGAATACTGACAGTTTTATATCCGAATTATTTGGAGGACACCGTTAGTAAAGCGCGTTTATGTGGTTACGAATTTCCCATCATGGTTTTAATGTTTTTCTAGATTTTGTCCTAGGAATTAGAATGCGAGAACAATACTTTAACCGCCTGCCTCTTTTGTCGTTCGGCCAGCGAATGCGAGTAGAGAGTTAGCCACGACGCGTCCGTTCGAACAATTAATAACATTTACGACCGAACATTTAAATTAGCCTCATTGTGTGCTCCCGCTTGAATAGAAATGTTCTTTATATGTAAATGTTATTTATCGCTTCAGATAATTAAACCCTCCTCGTGCACGAGTATAAACCGTTAACTTTATTAAATTAACGCGGACAAATTGTCGGAAGCACGCATGGTAATGGGGGGTTTCCTGATTCACGATCGCAGTTAACAAGAGAAAAACGCAATGTGGAGGAGGGGCTAAACAAAAGTTCGTTTTTGAGCGAGACACGCCTCCGTCACGAGCGCCAGTCAGCTACGGGTACATTGCGCGGTCGGCTGTCGTGATTCCGTTCGATCCGAATTCTGCGACTGGCCCTCGCTATCTGGGCGCCCATTTGTAGCTGACAATAAGGGCGAGGCGAGGTGGCGCCCGGGGAGCCAGTGCATCAGATAGCCGGCCTGGAGCAGAATTACCCCGTCTCATTACCGGCCAGTCGAGATGCGCACGCGCGATTCACGGCGACACTAATTAAATTCCCTCACGACCCGCCAGCGGCGGCTAACGACCCTTCCTAATAGAGTCGCCCGGCCGCGGCAGCTTCCACGTGTGAGTGCCAGCTTGCTTACTGCCTCACGTGCCCGCGATGCACTCGACTGGAAAAACGCGCGGGTCACTCCAGTCTACTGGGAGGGTCGCGACGACGACCCGCGGAACTGTAGGTCTATCTCAGAAGCGCCATTTTCTTACAAAATTATAAGAGGCAAAGCTGTCACCGACCTCATCATTCCTTTAAATACCAAAGTTCCTTACTAGCCGTGATCCTAATAGACTTGGTATGCACTTTGCTTCCTCTGTCCTATAAATTCACAAGATCGCTTGTTGGAAGAGGGACCTTCAATTAAATAAGTTTTTGTAGAAAACTGTGTTGCTGTGTTTCGACTAATACAACAGATGGTTTATATCTCCTTCTTTCTCCTGACGGACGCAGAAAAGCTTATCCTTTAAGGTTACTCAATGTAAAGCCTAGTCTGCACGTAAGGTTTGTCGCCAGTTCTAACATTCTGCGTGGTGTCTGTTTGTTCTAAGTCGTGTCTCCCTACCACTTTCGCGCAACGACGCTCTGAGCGTGTTTTTTAGGGAATTGACTACTTTGAACCTGGGACCTGTTGCTGGTAAGGAGACGCCAGACCACACATTACATGTAGAGTTCAGAAGAGTTCAGTGAGACTAGCGATGATATAATCAAATACTTAATGATTTCAGCGTCAGCTCCACTGCACTCCCTGTAAAAGAATCTTAATACTAACTAAACATAGTGGAAGGGGTTCAAGGCTTTCCTATTTTTAGTTAGCTGGTAAAACAACGTCGAAAAAGCAGTTAAGTTTACCATTGGAATTTTTATTCTACTCACAAAACATTGTTTATAAATTGCGCTATTGATGAAAGGAAATATTTTAATACAGGATTATAAAAACCAACCACGTTCGACAAAAATGTGAACGAAGATTCCCTGAATGGGTTTCCAAGTTTTACAATGGATTGCAGGTTGCCCTATGCCATATCACATCTATAATCTACGTTTAAATTAGGTTTCATAAAGGAGAAAACTATCAAAATGGTCTACAGTGACCCTCAATTATATTTTATTACTTATTTAACTTGTCATAAATTACAGTGGCTGATGTGGCTGCTCAATAATTATATAAAAGAAAAATCGTCGCGTTTCAGATTTTAACTTCCAGTAGCAAATGTGAATACCACAAAGTTTAATTAACGATCGACACGAGTATTACGTGAAAGGGGATGTAACAGATGAGACTTCTGCAGTTCTGAGTGAAGCCTTATGCACTCTTATGCGGCATCACATGCATTCATTACTTTGTCGGTGGTTAGGCAGCGTCAGAGGGCGGCGGTCGGCGCAGCTCCACACACCTCGCCGTCTCGGTAGCAACTCTCCAACTTCCTTACTACAATTTACCGAAGTGGGTTTAAGAAAAAGGTATCTGGCTGTGTTTTCAACTGACCAATCAGGGTCTCAATGTTAACCTTAAGCTCCGCCTACAAAATTTCTGTCTATTCAATGAGAAACGTTATACTTTTCGTGGTGGGCCAATGTTTTTAATGTTTGCAACGTAACAGAGATGCGAATAGTCTCACGCTAAAACTTGCAGCTGCTGTGGCCCTTTTAGTGTTATCGTAAGATCTATACTGTTCTTCTGGAGGGCTCTATCTTTTAACATGGGCTGGGGGCTGCTCTTGGCGATCGGCCGGCGATGTGGGTGTCCGTCCCTTATCGTAGGGCCTTCTAGCCTACACGGTTCTGCTCTCTGCTTCTGTTCTCGTTTCTCCCCTCGGAACTGCGCCTGTGTCACGGTGGGAAGGTATGACATGCATTTAGGCGTTCTTGTGTTAGTCTGTGGTATTCCATTTGCTCACTTATTGATCGTATTACTTTGGTTAATTTAATGTCAGGATTTATTCAGAGATATGTGACATACGGCCGGATTTGCTATCATGTCAGGGTTTTCATGGAAGGTGTTGGATTTGCCTGACATCTTACACAGTCCTGCATCAAAATGTGAAATTTGTCAAATAAAACTAAAGTTCGACAGTCTTGCATGTACTGAATGATGTTTGACAAAGTCGTAAAAGACTGATGAGCAGCAGCTTTGTGTACAAGCAAGACTGTCGAAAAGTCTGTACGTGTAGACGCACGTCAGTCATATCATTCAAAGTTAGCTCCACTGCCAGTCTACTCACAGTGAGGCTAGAGGTCTCTAAAGTTATTTCAGTGCTTGCAGTGGCGGAAGAGAACAGCAGACTTTCAACATTGGACACACGAATTTTTCGCGGAGTTCTTAGGGCTGTACCTTGCCTCTGACAAAAAAAATCTGACTGTTACGGTTAGCGAGACAAGAAGACCCAGCCACACATTGCTTTAGGTAATAAGTAGGAGAAAATGGATCCTAGAGCAACAAAAGAGTTGGTGATCAAAGATATCAACTCATTTTGAACAGTTTACAGTAAAGAGAGTCGCAAAATAAACGTGCTATGCCATATGGAGCTGTAACAGAATAAATTTATAAACCCTCATTGTGGTACTTTGATTTATTTCTATTCTTGTACATCCAAAACAAACAATCGAGAAGATAATGGTCAAGCATAGAAAGCAATTATTTCTGTCGAAGAATTTGATGCTTACGGGAAATATATATTGCATAAGTTATATGATGTTATAAGGTACTAAGCTCATTAATCATGTTTTTTTTAAGCTGAATTGGAAGCATTAACAAACGACTTTACAGTTGTTAACAGTGCTGGTTCTTCCGTAGGATAGACTATAATGCAAAAGAGTTTTCCCTATAATTATCAGAGAAATCTCCCTAGTAGCGCTGTGGGTCATTCGACACTAGCGATCCAGTTCAGTCCATCACTAGCTCAAATAGTAATATAATAAAGCTTACCAGATATTTCAAAACACTTGGAAAATTTGGGGATGATACCTAAAAGTATACAGACCCTAATCAATTTACAAAATATTTTCCGCAAATTCAAGGTGCTTGTGGCTCCTGCCAGTCTCTAAAAACCATAACATCGCAATTAATCTCTCTTGCTGAGGCTGATAGCCGCTCTCATGACACTATCGGCTTCTTAAATTTTTGGGGTAACAATCTTTCACAGTTTATAGTGCGTTTCCGTGTCCACGCGTATGTAACTGCTCCCATCTTCTGGTTCTTGTCGTAGTTCTCGGAGAAGACCCACATTGGAAAAGGTCTCTCTCTTCAATGCCCAATCCCTGATCCATCTTGAACGACTTGTAGACTTTGATTTCCTCTTCAGTTTGTCTCTAACAAGTCCTGCATGACGGTTTCGGAAAGACTGAACTAAAAACTGCATGATCATGCAAGACTGACGAAATACATGTAGACCTGGTTTAAGTACCAAGGAGTTTGAACCGTGCTCGGTATGCATTCGTAATAAGGTAGTTAGCGGCTTACTGCTCCTCTGAAATTTTCTAATCCCTTCTAATTACTAAGTGGATCCCAGCGTAGGGTTGACTTTCTTGGCAGACTGAAAGGCGCGAATCCTCTGCATATTTTTCCTCTGCCAATTACCGCATTTACAACTTGAAATCGGAGAATGTTAGACTGATGTTCATTACAGGGGAGAACCACTACACTTCTTCGCCTGCTGGCCTACTTCATTGTAAGCCAGTCATACCTGAACTGAGGCCCATAGAAAAACTAGACTTCTTTGCCAGCTGGCCGACATCATTATAAACCAATCAAACCTGAACTGAGGCCCATAAGAAACGTTGTCATCCCTCTTAGTATACTTTCCAGTGATTTTTATATCATTTCGACTATTTGAACATTAATTTTACTTTCGACTTCTTTTTCATGTTTTGATTCTGATACATACTATCAGCTGGTTATGGAGTCCCGCATACCGATTAAATATGCCCCTCGAGGACGCAGAAGTGCTGCACCACGACGTGGCACGGACTCGACTAATGTCTGAGGTAGTGCTGGAGGGAACTGACACCATGAATCCTGCAGGGCTGTCCATAAATCCGTAAGAGTAGGATGGGGTGGAGATCTCTTCTCAACAGGACGTTGAATGCCATTCCAGATATGCTCAATAATGTTCATGTCTGGGGAGTTTGGTGGCCAGCGGAAATGTTTAAACTCATCAGAGTGTTCCTGGAGCCACGCTGTAGTAACTCTGGACCTGTGAGGTGTCGCATTGTCCTCCTGGAATTGCCAAAGTCCGTCGAAATACTCAAGGGATATGAACGGATGCAGGTGATCGGACAGGATGCTGACATACGTGTCACCTGTCAGAGTCATATCTAGACGTATCAGGGGTCCCATATTACACCAACTGCACACACCCCACACCAGTACAGAGCCTCCACTAGCTTGAACAGTCCCCTGCTGACATGCAGGGTCCATGGATTCATAAGGCTGTCTCCATACCAGTACATGTGCATCCACTCGATACAGTCTGAAACGAGACCCGTCCGACCAGGCCACATGTTTCCAGTCACCAACAGTCCAATGTTGGTGTTGATGGGCTAGGTGAGCCGTAAAGCTTTGTGTATTGCAGTCATCAAGGGTACACGATTAGCCCTTCGGTCCGAAAGCCCAATCCATGATGTGTCGTTGAATGGTTCGCACTCTGACGGTTGTTGATTGCCCAGCATTGAATTCTGCTGCAGCTTGCGGAAAGGCTGCGCTTCTGTCACGTTGAACGATTCTCTTCAGCCGTCGTTAGTCCTGTTCTTGCAGGATCTTTTTCCGGCCGCAGCGCTGTCGGAGATTTCATGTTTTACCGGATCCCTGATATTAACGGTACACTCGTGGAATGGTCGTACGGCAAAATCCCATCGCTTCTTCGGAGATGCTGAGTCCCATCACTTGTGGGCCAACTATAACACCACGTTCAAAGACACTTAAATCTTGATAGCCTGCCATTGTAGCAGCAGTAACCGATCTAACAACGGCGCCAGACACTTGTTGTCTTATATAGGCACTGTCGACTGCAGCGCCGTACTCTGCCTGTTTACACATCTCTGTATTTGAATACGCACTCCTACACCAGTTCGTTTGGCACTTCAGTATATATTAAAGGTCAACATTGTAGGGGAAACATAATTAGATAAAAATTGTTATTATTTCATAAAAAGGAGCAAATATCAACAGTTTTTATGTGCAAATGAGCTACGTCACTAATAACATATACAAGACTTTATTATGGATAACAGACACCATACACGTATAAAGATAATGTAAGCAATGAAACAGAAATAATAATTAATTTAGGGAGAGCCGCTCCAGTTGTACTAATATTTATTTAAACCATAGCTGATTTCAGGATTTTAAAATTCCATCTTCAGTGTCTGAAATTATAGTATTTGATAATACATTACATGCGTGGCGGCCAGTCAGTGCAAGAATTACAGTCATTGCATGTTGGCGGAAACTATTCGCCGCTGGGCTGCCGCACAATAGGAACGCCAAGCACTGTTGTATTATCAAGTACTATAATTTCAAACATCTTAAGATGGGGTCGTGGCTTGAATAAATAAAAGTACAACACAAGCGGATCTCCCTAAATTAAGTGTTATGCCTCTCAGTTGCGGGTATCCCACGTACGAAGTCTTGTGAAACAGAAATAGTACAGAGGAACGTATCATAAAATTTATGCTGACAGATATCATCCCAGCGAAAATGAAATATAAACAGAATTGTGTCATGGACACAAACGGGTTTGGAGTATTCACCGACTGTCTAGACAACTTACCAGAAAGAACTGAATAACGAATTTAAAAAAAGAGAGAGAGAAGTTCGTAATTCACAGAATTGGATGGAACAGATAAGGGGGTTCACGGTTGTGGCGGGAGGGAGCCGGAGGTGAGTAAGAAGGAGGCAAAGGCCTCTGGCCCTTTCCCCACGGTCCCCCATTCCACCAGCCTCCTCCCCCCATCATCACCTCCTTCCGTCTTACTAACCACAAGCTCCCCCCCCTTCCCCCCCCCCTCCTACGACACCCATTCCCTGCAGCCGCCATACCTCCTCTAACCTCCAATTCCATGAATACTTAACCTTTTATATGTGCACTTTATGATGTATCATTTTTTTAAAATTCGTAATTCGTTTCTTTCTGATACGTTGTGTGGACGTCAGCTAACTCTCCATACCCATTTGTCTTCTTGATATAACTCCATTCGTATTTTGCTTTCGCTAGGATGATGCCTGTCAGCTTATATTTCACGATACATTCCATTCAACTATTTCCGTTTCATTGCTTACAGTATCTTTAACGTTTATGGTATCTGTTGTCAAAGTTTAGTTTTATTCATGACATAGCTCCTTGTACACCATTTGTATATACAAGGTGGTAATATTTGCACATTTTTATAAAATAATTACAATTTTCGCCCAATTTTTGTTTCCTCTACAGTCTAAGCCTTAGTACATACACTGACGGAAAAAATCGCAACACCAAAAAAGTAATTGGCTCTGAGCACTATGGGACTCAGCATCTGAGGTTATCAGTCCCCTAGAACTTAGAACTACTTAAACCTAACTAACCTAAGGACAACCACACAACCGTGCCCGAGGCAGGATTCGAACCTGCGGCCGTAGCGGTCGCGCGGTTCCAGACTGAAGCGCCTAGAACCACTCGGCCACACCGGCCGGCAAAAAAAAAAGAAAAAGAAAAAAGTAATTAATATAGAGTAGTGAAACTTCGGGAATACATTTGTCTAAATAACACATTTAAGTGATTAATATTGCAAGATCGCAAGTGAATGAAATCGCGAGATAAGCTGTTGCAAATGTAAAATGCTGGTACTGTGATAGCCACCAGAATGTTGAATGTAAGCATGCAAAGGGGCCTGTATTGTGTTTTACAAGTGAGGATGTCCGTTTGTGGGATGGAGAACCATGCCTCTTGCACTTGGTCGGAAAGTGCAGGGACGGTTAATGCTGTTTAGGATGACACTGGAGTTGTCGTCCGTTATGTCCCATATGAGTTCGATTGAAGACAGATCTGGTGATCGAGCAGTGTTACGGAAAACACCACGTGTAGTGCGGTTCAGAATGGCAGCACAACAGCTCGAATCACCAAACTGACGTACAAATACAAAAGTCAGTATGCATGGGAAAAGGCTAGAGTGCCCCTGCACTCGTATGAAATCGCACCCCAGACCACAACGCCATGTGTAGGTCTAGTGCGTCTAACAAAGACGTATGTTGGTTGCAGGCCCTCAACTGGTCTCCATCTAACGAATACACGGCTACCACTGACACCGAGGCAGAACCGGCTTTCATCAGAAAACACAACATATCCCTACTCTGCCCTCAAATGCTCTCCCTTAACACCTCTGAAATCGCAAATGGCGGTGGTTTGGGGTCAGCGGAATGCGCGCTACAGGATGCCTGGCTCGGAGCTGTCCTTGAAGTAACCGATTTGCAACAGTTCGTTGTGTCACTGTAGTGACAACTGCTGTTCAGATACCTGCTGCACATACAGTACGATGCGCCAGAGCCGTACACCGAACGTGACAGTCTTCCGTCTCGGCAGTGCGAGCGGCCGTCTGGAGCCCGGGTTTCTTGCGACCGTGTGTTCTCGTGACCACCGCTGCCAGTAATCATGTATTGTGGCCACATTCCTGCCCAGTATGTCTGTAATATCGCAGAAGGAACATCCAGCTTCTCGTGGCCCTGTTACACAACCTCGTTCCAAGTCAGTGAGGTGTTGTTAATGGCGTCTTTGTCACGTTGAAGGCATTCTCCACTAATATCCGCTCACCATGTCAGATTTCAAAGATAACTAACGCTCACGACCATTATAGCGTGAATTTAAAGCAAACCTGATTTGCATCTTCATAGTGGCACTCCTAGTACCAATAATATGCGGCTAGGGCGAAATTTGAACACACATCATCTTTCAGATGTCCGCCCCTGGTAGCTGAGTGGTCAGCGTGGCGGAATGTCATACCTAACGGTCCGGGGTTTGATTCCCGAGTTGGTCGGAGATTTTCTCCGCTCAAGGACTGGGTGTTGTCCTTATCATCCTCATTTCATCCCCATCGACACGCAAGTCGTCGAAGTGGCGTTAATTCGAAAGACTTGCACCAGGTGAACGGTCTACCAGACGGGAGGCCCTACTCACACGGTATTTACATTTATTTTACCTTTCAGATGCAGAAACACGCCTACCAACTTTCGGGAGTAGACAGGTGACAGGCACCAGTGTGGAAGACTTATGATGTGTTTGGGGCTCAATACGACGATCCTTGTGACGATCAGACGCGGCGACCAGATCCTTGTCGACGAGTATGCGTGTCCTAACGTTTCCATGTAGTGCAACATCACCCGCAAAAATCTCCATACTGCACGATTGTCCCAGCCGGCGAATATAGACCCATACTCTGTCAATTGCTGATAACGCTGTCCCTCTCGAATATGCAGCATCTTCTTGTCCTTCACACTGATTACTCAACATCTGATTTTTATAACCCTTCCAGTACTTGTAACAAAAGTAAACACGATCAATACTAACGCACTTTGCAACTTTTCAATGTTTAATCTTGTGAACTGAATCTGGACTGCTATTCTTTACAGCTTCGTGTATCTTTGCTGTTGTCGTGAAGAGAGCACGTGGTGTTATTATGTGACGCTATCTGATGATAAGTCGTCAAAACTGAAAGTGTATAACTGTACTTTCCTTTAACTTCACCCACATTAATTATAAAATCTAAAACTAGGTTTTAAATAATCTGTAGTGTGAAACTGCGTATTGTGCTGTACAGCGAATGTCGTTACACTGTGTGACGTCACAATACATGACTTGCAGTGGAAACACACAAAATTAACAGCATGAAGATGCTACGTAATTACGAACTGAATTTTGAAAGAATAAGTAACCAAAAACGTGAATCCTCTGTGAAATTACATATGGAAAACTGACTAAACACTAAATAAAACAAACAAGAATGTAACATTGCATTGAGAATAGAACTACCTGCATAAGAAATGTAATTTGATTGAACCTTACCTGAATTGAACTTGATAATAAGTTTTAAAAGCAGAGGTAACTGTGAGTAAATTAATTATCTTGACCTTATGCCAATCGTACCCTAAATAATGTTCATGGTTTACTTTTCGCAACGGAAACTAGGTACTGCTGGAAGTGATGAATATAAAATATGCAACTTAGAAACAAGCAAGCGAAAATATTAACCTTTTAAGCAACTGTGTTCCCTTGTGTGCACTGAGGCGACACGCATAATCAAGAAAATGAAATTCTTTCGTGAGGAGACGATGATGGAATTAGAACTTGCTTAATCATTTTTACTGCGAAAACTAAAACTCATCTTTTGACAATTACAATGATTTTTCCGAAAATTATTTTTTATAAGAAATATTACTCTGCCATTAAATCAACTGTTGAATTGGTGAAGGAGTGGTAATTTTATAACTTCTGAGTGCAAGCCATGTGAATAGATAACTTTCCGTTATTCAAACACATTACAATTACGCGCAAGCAAGCAGTGCGGCAGCAATTGTATCTGATAATCTTCACTTCTGAAATTAATCTTTACCAAACTATATTTCGAAACTGACATTTCTCTGTATCTTTACAGACAGTTGTGTAGCATAACCAACACTAGACTCCCTCACTAGCTTTCCTTAGAACGCTGCCACAACGCCGCAAGACATCGACTATCTAAATCTTCTGTTTGAAAAATGTCCTGCATACATGTATCAAATATGACAAAATGGTTCAAATGGCTCTGAGCACTATGGGACTCAACTGCTGAGGTCATTAGTCCCCTAGAACTTAGAACTAGTTAAACCTAATTAACCTAAGGACATCACAAACATCCATGCCCGAGGCAGGATTCGAACCTGCGACCGTAGCGGTCTTGCGGTTCCAGACTGCAGCGCCTTTAACCGCACGGCCACTTCGGCCGGCCCCAAATATGACACATCAAATGGCAATAGAGCTTACATTATTTTCGAACACCAAACATAAGCTAGAAACCTTACAACTTTGGTGTCCAATACGTCACAGACAATTGCAACTGTAATCATTTAGATACCGACCAGTGGTGTGCTCACTTAAGCAGATATGCTGAAATCCGACCACGTCTTCTGGGTACACTGGATAATAAATACCTGAGCTACTAACATTCTTTAAAGTCTTGTCACTTGTTGCATGTTGGCATCCACGACTTTCTCTTCTTTGCCAACTTCTTCATCACGGTGTAACGTATCCAAAGTTGTCAACTGTTTCTGGAATACGTTCCAGTCTTTGTCTTCGTCTATAGTTTTCTTTACTCTCCACGACTCCCTCTTGAACCGAGTAATATTTTCCCCGGTGTCTTAATACATGCCCTACTAAATTGCACTTGTTTTTCTCAGTGTTTTCCACCCATTGCTTTCCTGTGGAGAGCCTCGTCATTTCTTGTCAGTCCGCTAAGTTCTTAACATCCTTCTGAAACATTACGTATCAAACACACCGGCTAATTTATTTTCCGGTTTCTTCACAGTCTGTGTGTCACTTAGACACAATGATGTCCTCCGAACATAAACTCTCAGAGGTTTATTCCTTATACTGCGGTCAATGTTTTAAACTAGTCGACTCTCTATACCATATTTGCCCTGTCTCTTACATCCTCCTTGCTTCCCCGTCATGTGCTATATTGCTTCCAAGGCAGCACAATTTATTCAAATCGTCTACTACGTGGTCTACAGATCAGGTGCCAATTTTATCGCTAATTTCATTTCTGCTACATCTCACTACCTTAATCTTTCTCTGTTTTACACTCAGCCTGTACTCCGCTCTCATTCAGACGCTTTATTCCATGCCACAGGGCCTGTAATTCTGTCACACTTTGACTGAGGTTAGCAATATCATCATCGAATTTTATCGTCAATAACCTGTCATCCTGACTTTTTTTAATTCCCATCCGTTTTTCTTCAATGTACACGTGGAACATTAGTTGTTTCCCTGCCATACACCCCTTTTTAACCCAAGTAGTATCTCTCTTACACTTCCTGTCTAATTATTTCCTATTGGTTATTGTGCGTACACTGACAGAAAAATATCGCAACACCATAAGGGAGCTGTGCGATATGAACGAAAGTCGGTAGGCGTGTTTCTACATGTTTAAGATGATGTCTACTCAAATCTCGTGCCAGTCATATAAGAGTGACCCTCATAGCATCACTACGAAGAGGCAAATAAGGTTCAAATGGCTCTGAGCAAAAAAATGGCTCTGAGCACTATGGGACTTAAACATCTTAGGTCATCAGTCCCCTAGAACGTAGAACTAGTTAAACCTAACTAACCTAAGGACATCACACACAGCCATGCCCGAGGCAGGATTCGAACCTGTGACCGTAGCAGTACCGCGGTTCCGGAATGCAGCGCCTAGAACCGCACGGCCACCGCGGCCGGCGGCAAATAAGGTTTGCTTTAAATACATTCTGTAAGGGTCGTGTGCACTCATCATCTTTAAGACTGGACGTGATGAGCTGGTGTTCGTGAGGAGTGCCTTAATGCGACAAAGATGATATTATCAACACCTCACTGAGTTTCAAAGAGGTCGTGTAATAGGACTACGAGTAGCTGGATGTTCTTCCTGCGATATTGCAAAAAGACGTGGCAGGAATATAGACACTGTACATGACTGGTGGCAGCGATGGCCACGAGAATGTACATTCGCAAGAAGGCCGGGCTCCGGACGGCACTTGTCACTGCCGAGAGGGAGACCATCGTGTTCGACGGATGGCTCTGCCGCATCGTACTGCATATCCAGTAGGAATTTGAGCAGTAAGTGGAACCACCGTGACACGACGAACTGTTAAAAACCGATTACTTCAAGGACAGCTCCGAGTCAGGTGCCCTGTAGCATGCATTCCACTGACCCCAAACCACCACCATTCACGACTTCAAAAATGGTTCAAATGGCTGTGAGCACTATGGGACTCAACTGCTGAGGTCATTAGTCCCCTAGAACTTAGAACTAGTTAAACCTAACTAACCTAAGGACATCACAAACATCCATGCCCGAGGCAGGATTCGAACCTGCGACCGTAGCGGTCTTGCGGTTCCAGACTGCAGCGCCTTTAACCGCACGGCCACTTCGGCCGGCATTCACAACTTCTTTGGTCTCAAGCAAGAGCTCATTGTAGGGCAGGGTGGAGTTCTGTTGTGATGTCTGATGACAGCTTGTTATGCCTCGGTGCCAATAATAGCATTGTGTTTGTTGGGAGGAGGCCAGTTGAGAGTCCAACCTGGTTCAAATGGCTCTGAGCACTATGGGACATAACATCTTAGGTCATCAGTCCCCTAGAAACTACTTAAACCTAACTAACCTAAGGACATCACACACATCCATGCTCGAGGTAGGATTCGAACCTGCGACCGTAGGAGTCGCGCCGTGCCGGACTGAAGCGCCTAGAACCGCTCGGCCACCGCGGCCGGCGCAACCAACCTGTCTGCGTGCTAGACACACTAGACTTACACCAGGAGTTATGGTCGGGGTTGGGATTTTGCTTGACCGCTGGAGAAATCTCGTGGTTATTCCACGCCCTCTGACAGCAAATTTGTACGTCAGTCAGGTGATTCGACCTGTTGCGCTGACATTCATGAACAGCATTCCAGGAGGTGTTTTCCAGCAGTGTAACGCTTGCCCACATACCGCTGTTGTAACGCAACATGCTCAACAGTCTGTCGACATGTTGGCTTGGCCTGCTCGATCACCGGATCTGTAGGAGACAGCACATATTGGACATCATCGAACGACAATTCCAGCATCGTCCTCAACCAGCGTTAACTGTAGCTGTATTGACCGATCAAATGCTACAGGCAAACAACCCTATTCCAAAAACTGATATCCGTCACCTGTTCAAGACAGTGCATGCACGTTTCCATGCTCGCATTCATTAAACTGTCCGCTACACCAGTTATTAATGTACCAACATTTCAAATTTGCAATGTCTTATCTCAAACTTCCATGAACCTGTGATCTTGCAATGTAATCATTTAAATACACTACTGGCCATTAAAATTGCTACACCGCGAAGATGACGTTCTACAGACGCGAAATTTAACCGACAGGAAGAAGATGCTGTGATGTGCAAATGATTACCTTTTCAGAGCATTCACAGAAGCTTGGCGCCAGTGGCGACACCTACAACGTGCTGACACGAGGAAAATTTACCAACCGATTACTCATACACAAACAGCAGTTGGCCGGTGTTGACTGGTGAAACGTAGTTGTCATGCCTCGTGTAAGGAGGAGTAATGCGTACCATCACGTTTCCGACTTTGATAAAGGTCGGATTGTAGCCTATCGCGATTGCGGTTTATCGTATCGCGACATTGCTGCTCGCGTTGGTCGAGATCCAGTGACTGTTAACAGAATATGGAATCAGTGGGTTCAGGAGGGTCATACGGAACGCCGTAATGGATCCCAATGGCCTCGTATCACTAGCAGTCGAGATGACAGGCATCTTATCCGCATGGCTGTAAAAGATCGTGCAGCCACGTCTCGATCCCTGAGTCAACAGATGGGGACGTTTGCAAGACAACAACCATCAGAACGAACAGTTCGACGACGTTTGCAGCAGCATGGACTATCAGCTCGGAGACCATGGCTGCGGTTACCCTTGACGCTGCATCACAGACAGGAGCGCCTGCGATGGTGTACTCAACGACGAACCTGGGGGCACGAATGGTAAAACGTCATTTTTCGGATGAAACCAGGTTCTGTTTACATCATGATGGTCGCATCCGTGTTTGGCGACATCGCGGTGAACGCACATTGGAAGGGTATATTCGTTATCGCCATACTGGTGTATCACCCGGCGTGTTGTTATGGGGTGCCATTGGTTACACGTCTCGATCACCACTTGTTCGCATTGACGGCACTTTGAACAGTGGACGTTACATTTCAGATGTGTTACTACCCGTGGCCCTACCCTTCATTCGACCCCTGCGAAACCCTACATATCAGCAGGATAATGCACGACCGCATGTTGCAGGTCCTGTACGGGCCTTTCTGGATACAGGAAATGTTCGACTGTTGCCCTGTCCAGCACATTCTCCAGATCTCTCACCAATTGAAAACGTCTGGTCAATGGTGGCCGAGCAACTGGCTCGTCACAATACGCCAGTCAATACTCGTGATGAACTGTGGTATCGTGTTGAAGCTGCATGGGCAGCTGTACCTGTACACGCCATCCAAGCTCTGTTTGACTCAATGCCCAGGCGTATCAAGGCCGTGGTTGTTCTGGGTAATGATTTCTCAGGATCTATATATCCAAATTGCGTGAAAATGTAATCGCATGTCAGTTCTACTGTATTTGTCCAATGAATACCCATTTATCATTTGCATTTCTTCTTGGTGTAGCAATTTTAATGGCCAGTAGTGCATGTTATCGGTACCCTGACAAATGTATTCTCGAAATTTCATTACTCAACGACAATTATTTTGGTATTGCGATTTTTTTCCGTGGTCTATATTACTTGCCTTTTACTAGAGCTTATGGTTTTTTTCTGAAAATATTGACCATCTTTCCCCACTTTACTGTATCGAGCGCTTTTAATATTCAGAAGTCTTGATTCTGGGCGCAATTACTTTCTAAAACTGCGTGAGGCTGTGGATGCAGTACCGAACTGATTGAAAAGAACTCCAGGAAAACCGACTGTCATTCAGTTTATCAGACACCCAGCAGACAGCCAGGTTCTTGGAGTGAGCTCTCTCATGTCCCTAGTCCGCCGAATATAATTTCAAATTCCCTTGGTTCTTCATGCTAGTCGTTACTTAAGACGCGGTAATTATTTCCACAACGCTGGTACTGCACCGTATTACGTTCTTTGTTTCGGGTGAAGTCCATCTAGTGAGGCTGCTATAGACCGGAAATTAAACGATTTCGAGAACAGGTCAGTGCCCCATCCACCCTCTTTTACATGCGATACGTCAGTTAAGCAATACGGCAACGTCGGCGGTCTTTATTGTCGTCTGGCGTCAGCTCCACTCCAAATAGATTGGCAAGGAAACCTGCGAAGGCAAAAGTGAATTATATTTTGCTTCAATAAATGTAAAGGTGCCAGAAATGCAATTTGGATTTCTTTGTAAACAAAAGAACGCTTGTGAGACGGTCGCTGAAAAACGTGAGTACCGTTGTGCTTGTAACCAGTTCTCTGTCACTGAAGTTTAGATTAAAGACAACGCGTACTATAAACATCAAACGCCATATTATGGGTGCACGTATTTGCTATATAAAGAGAAATAACTTCAACGGACCTTGCTAGCAACATATCAAAGAGAAAAGATCAAAAGAGTAGACAATGAGCCGGCACCAAAAAAGGATAGTTTTCGCTTTGGTCTCATTGATTATCAGGGCAATATCTCTGCAGTAATGGGGGTGGAAAGTCTAACTAATAAAAATGTAACTGTTTACTTTTCCAGTAGTTCAACAAAGCAGTAACGTTTGAGAAATATTTACAATAGATTTTCAAGCAGAAGTCTCGCAGACCTAGAGGCACGATTTATTGGATAAATATTTCTTTTACACTTGTGATGTGTTCACTGTATTAAACATGAGTAAACATTCAGAAATACTGGCCGAAATGCGTATGAAAAACAGAGAAGCGGCGGTAGAATGAAACACAAGCAGCTAAACTGAAGGAAAAATGAATGTTCGGTAGGAATCTCGGTTCATATCCCTAACAACATGCAATTTTAATCAGTCGAAAATGTTCAGAACCGAACATCATTTCACCTTAGAGAGGAAATATAGAAAGGAGACAATGAACAGTACACGGAAATATGTTCTGGATGGATAAACATAATCTCATGCCCTTCTAAAAAGTAGTTTAAGATGGAATGAAACGGATGTACATTGCCCGAAATGAAATCAAGCGGGAAGAGAAAAGTAATTTAGTTGAGTGGTAGATTACTTGCGAATGGCGTACGATGATTTCTCAATACGCAGAATATATTAAAGAGATGTAAATCAGGATTGTGTAATGGAGCGCTTCAAAAATTGTTTCTGAACAATAGCTGCTACGCGGGAGAAGTGAATCTCAACATAACATTATAATTTTATGACACAGGGTGACGTTTTGGACATACAACACTTCGCTTCAGAGTTATATATTCACGACCTGGTAGATGTGGTCAGTGTAGTACGGCAGAGTATGAGGGTCTTGTGACGAAGAGTAACTTTCAAAATTTTGTCTAAATCAAATGCCAATATTTGAAATTGTTGGACTTCCTTAACCGAAGACGGCATTTAATCTCTCCCTTTTTCTACCACTTTTTAAAACTTTGCCTCCTTAATAGTAAATTAATTTTCATCCCTGCGACTCCTCGACTTTGATGTTCTGCTCTTCATTGTTCTATGTTGCTCTATCGCGTAATGCAAACTGTACACGATAAACAACATATTATCAAGTTGCGAAATGGTATGATCTTCAAGAACATGAAACATGCAAGCAAGTGGTTTCTCTTTTCTAATTTTTTGGTTTCGTTTCTCATATTTCGCCACGTCACGTCTTTTTGTAGTGAACTCTAGTACCTCGCTTCTCGATTCAGGAAAAAGCATCGAAAGATAAAACGTCTTACCTGATGCAGTAGCGCCTGAGATTGATTTTTTTACACCATTTCTGTCCACAGGTGATTTCGTCTCTGTGTCCTGTATAAAAGTTATCGTACAAGAAATTGGCTTCGTAGAAGTCTATGTTTTATACATTTCTACTTATCTGTAGTGCAGAGGAAACATGTGGTGTCTCTTCACGAAGTCATACTCAAAGAGCAGAATTGTAAACGAAGTCGACACTTCCAGGCAGCAGGGAATGAAATTCAACTAGCTACAGAAATGTTCAAATTCCATGAAGGTAATGAAAGTTATAAATAATGAAAGGTTTACGAGCTACATCATACACTTCTACACCAAATGATAAAACATTAACAGTAAATTTTAATAAATTGTATGTCGTTCTACTATTCAGTCCAAAGCCTGTCTCGATGCATGTCTCTTCGTCTCTGGATAACTACTGCAGCCTACATCCATTGGAACCTCCTCACTATATTCAAGTCTTGGTCTCTCTCTACATTTTTACGTCCACACTTCCTACGATTACCGTGTAGTTATTTCTTACACTCTCGGTATGTGTCCGATCATTCTGTTTTCCGGTACAATCTTTTTTACATTGTGATGCTCGCTTCTGCTCAGTTTTATTCCGTACCTCCTCATTATTTCCCTGATGTACTCATCTAATCTTTAGCGTTCTACTGTAACACGGTATTTCACAAACTTCTATTCTTTTCTTATGTGTAACGTGCATCGTACTAACAACTTCTATTCCTTTGCTCTTCTGATGACATCATTCTGAATAGTCCACGTCAGTAAATCCTAAGACTATTTTACTTCCGTAATAATTTACTGATTAGGATGCCGTGGTCATTTAACCATGGGGTAGATCTCAGTGTCCTCAACGAATATAACAACTCTAGTGTTCCCCGAATTTCAGTAGTATCGCGGAACCAACATAATAAAGTTCTGTTCCGAATGCTACAACACAACATCACGCTATCATCTAGACAGTTGCCTCTGCAACTATTGATATCTCTACTACCCCTCTTCCGGAACACAGACTAGTTAAGCTTCCACACAAATATTCCCCCCTAGTAGCCCCACTTACGATACGGGTTTATGTATCACTGCGATGCACAAGCCCCCAAACCGCGATGTTTCCACGGTCTGCAGTGGTTTATAATGACTCGCACGGTCGGAGAAAAAAATGATTTTCTGCTGCTTAATTGACACACACATTGACACACGGGCATATATATACACCAAATCAGAGAGATCGGATTCACCGTTATTTATTAACACACACGCGGTATCAAGGCCTACAGTTTACTGATATTTTGTCAGAAGAACAAACTTCAGTACAGGATTAACGTTCCTTTCGCCGTGAAGTCGTTGGTGACGGACCACAAGCTTGGGTTGGGGGAAAAATAGGGAAGGGAATCGGCCACGTCTTTTTCAAAGGAACCCTTCGGGCATTTATTTACCAGTTTTAGGGAGTCCACGAAAAATGGAAATAGCGTAAATCGTTCCCCTTCTGCTCCCTAACGCTAATTTATAGTCTTACCTACTGCCCCAAGTCGTTCAGTAGATATTATTTAAGTCTGAACTTTCTTTATAATCGTACATTAGAGCTTTGAGGGACTGAGATTAGTACATGTGCCTTTTACTCTGTTGCCAGTATCCTTACCATCTGAGCCATCAGTACAGTGAAGATTTCAGACAGTCATCAGTTTCCTTCCATACCTTTGAAATAATGCAGTAGTTCTTCCACCCCACTAAGATATCAACGCTCTCAGAATAATGAACCGACTAATTTACCTTCAATACTAAAACTATTACTGCCGGCCAAAGTGGCCGAACGGTTCTAGGCGCTACAGTCCGGAACCGCGCGATCGCTACGGTCGCAGGTTCGAATCCTGCCTCGGGCATGGATGTGTGTGATATCCTTAGGTTAGTTAGGTTTACGTAGTTCGAAGTCTAGGGGACTGATGACCTCAGATGTTAAGTCCCATAGTGCTTAGAGCCATTTTAACCAGTTTAGATACGACTCACGTTACAGGCAACGTGCTGTTACTAAATTCTTGTGTGCAGAAAAACAAACCGTGGTGAACATCCATAACAGTTTATGTGCAGTGTATGGTGATGCTGCAGCTGATAGGAGTACAGTTGGGCGATGGGTAAAGAAAGTTACAGCCTCAGTAAACGCTGAAACAGAGCTCCATGATCAGTCACGCTAGGGACGTCGTGTCACTGCCACTTTTATAGACATCTCTATCGTGCAGATCCCATTATTCGTGCCGACCGACTGTTGTCGGTCAGCATTGGAAGTGTGTCTGCAATGATCGAGACTCTTGGATATTCAAAGAGGTGCTCACGATTGGTTCCACGAACGCTCACAGCGGAACCAAGATTCAAAGAAAGGCCATTTCATTTCAATTTTTGGAGCGTTTTGAGACCGATGGAGAGGCCTTTCTGCGGCGGATCGTTGACTTGGACGAAAGCTTGGTGCACCACTTCGTGCTGGAAACAAAAAGGCAGTTTGACAATTTCACTCTGCAACGGAGCGTGCGCTGATATGAAACTTCCTGGCAGATTAAAATTGTGTGCAGGACCAACACTCGATCTCGGAACTTTACCCTTCGCGGGCAAGCTCTACCATCTGAGCTACCCATGCACGACTGACGCCACGTCCTCACAGCTTTACTTCGGCCAGTACCTCATCTCCTACCTTCCAAACTTTGCAGAAGCTCTCCTGCGAACCTGCAGAACTAGCACTCCTGAAAGAAAGGATATTGCGGAGACGTATGCCGGCCGCGGTGGTCTAGCGGTTGTAGGCGCGCTGTCCGGAACCGCGCGACTGCTACGGTCGCAGGTTCGAATCCTGCCTCGGGCATGGATGTGTGTGATGTCCTTAGGTTAGTTAGGTTCAAGTAGTTCTAAGTTCTAGGGGACTGATGACCACAGATGTTAAGTCCCATAGTGCTCAGAACCATTTGAACCTTTTTTTTTTTTTTTTTTTTTTTTTTTTTTTGCGGAGAAATGGCTTAGCCACAGCCTCGGTGATTTTTCCAGAATGAGAATTTCACTCTGCAGCGGAGTGTGCGCTGATATATGAAATTCTCATTCGGGAAACATCCCCGAGGCTGTGGCTAAGCCATGTCTCCGCAATATCCTTTCTTTGAGGAGTGGTAGTTCTGCAAGGAAACTTCCTGGCAGATTAAAACTGAAGGACTGAGACTCGAACTCGGGACCTTTGCCTTTCGCAGGCAAGTGCTCTACTAACTGAGCTACCCAAGCACGATTCACGTACCGTCCTCACAGCCTTACTTCCTCCAGTACCTCACCTGCTACCTTCCAAACTTTACAGAAGCTCTCCTGCGAACCATGCAGGACTAGCACTCCTGAAAGAAAGGACATTGCGGAGACATGGCTTAGCCACAGCTAGGGGATGTTTCCAGAATGAGATTTTCACTCTGCAGCGGAGTGTGCGCTGATATGAAACTTCCTGGCGGATTAAAACTGTGTGCCGGGCCGAGACTCGAATTCGAGACCTTTGCCTTTCGCGGGCAAGAGGTCTACCAACTGAGCTACCCAAGCACGACTCACGCACCATCCTCACAGCCTTACTTCCAGTTTCGAGTCTCGGTCCGGCACACAGTTTTAATCTGCCAAGAGGTTTCATATCAGCGCACATTCCGCTGCAGAGTGGAAATCTCATTCTGGAAACATCCCATAGCTGTGGCTAAGCCATGTCTCCGCAATATCCTTTCTTTCAGGAGTCCTATTCCTGCATGGTTCGCAGGAGAGCTTCTGTAAAGTTTGGAAGGTAGGAGATGAGGTACTGGCGGAAGTAAGGCTGTGAGAACGGTGCGTGAGTCGTGCTTGGGTAGCTCAGTTTGGTAGAGCATTTGCCCGTGAAAGACAAAGGTCACGAGTTCGAGTCTCGGTCCGGCACACAGTTTTAATCTGCCAGGAAGTTTCATATCAACGGACACTCCGCTGCAGACTGAAAATCTCTTTCTGGCTAGTTCTACAAGGTTCGCAGAAGAGCTTCTGTAAAGTTTGGAAGGTAGGAGACGAGGTACTGGCAGAAGTAAAGCTGTGAGGACGGGACGTGAGTCGTGCTTGGGTAACTCAGATGGTAGAGCACTTAGTCGCGAAAGGCAGAGGTCCCGAGTTCGAGTCTCGGTCCGGCACACAGTTTTATTCTGCCAGGAAGTTAAAAGATGCAGTTCAAGGAATGGCATCATTCTCATTCACCTCAAAATAAGAAATTCAAGTAACCCCTCTGCCGTAAAAGTTTTTGTGACAGTATTCTGTGATTGTTACGGCGTCATTCGCGTGGATGTGATGCAGTGAAGACATGGTTACGACTACAGGACAAGAGCTTTTACCGGCAGGAAATAAATGCTCTTCCACAACGTTGACGTACGGCCATAGAACGTGATGAGACTAGGTAGAAAAATAGGACAAGGTCAAGACATGTTAATGTATATTGTAACCAAATTCTGACTCTTGACAATGTTCTGAGAAAAAAAGTGGGGTATTACCTATTGAACGACCCTCGTGTATTATTCCTCAATCACAGAGATGCCGGGGAAGAGTACCAGGAACTCTTAATGATTACGCGATCAACAGAGTGGTGACTCTCTACAGATTATTGTAATCCAACAGATCTCTAACTCTACTGGTTTATGCCAAATTTATGAATTCATTTTACTTTATGGTTGCAAGCTGTTTTCCTCTAAATATAATGATAAATTAATACCATCCACAGAACGTTGTTATTGTTGAGGCTTTCATTCCGAAACTGGTTTGATACAATTTTCCGTGCTAGTCATCCACTGAACAGGAGTCGGAACACCTTATATGAGATTGGCTATCAGAGTACATACATTCAACTTACGAGCACAAACCGGCACACCGTGTGCAACATGATCAAAGTAAAAGGTTAAAATGTATTGTGCGAAGCAGTTTCGTTCGAAAATGGTAATCTCCCGAAATACCAGGTGTAGAAGTAAGAAACCGGAATTTCCTCACAGATGATCTTAGCCGCCAGTGTAGGACCAGTGAGACCGCGTCTGCAGCACCATCTGCTTCCTGTAACGGCTGACGACGAATCTCAACACACAGTAAGCTCAGTTCCATACATCGGTATCTATTTCAAACCCGTAAGGGTCATAAATCAGATGCGAATAATTATAGGCCTATTTCGCTTACGTCAATCTGTTGTAGAATAATGGAACATGTTTTGTGTTCTCGTATTATGACGTTCTTAGATAATACAAATCTCCTTCATCATAACCAACATGGATTCCGCAAACAGAGATCATGTGAAACTCAGCTCGCCCTATTTGCCCAAGAAATTCACAGTGCCGTAGACACTGGCGAGCAGATTGATGCCGTATTCCTGGACTTCAGGAAGGCATTTGATACGGTTCCGCACTTACGTTTAGTGAAAAAAATACGAGCTTACGGAATATCGGACCAGGTTTGTGATTGGATTCAGGATTTCCTAGAAGAAAGAACACAACATGTCATTCTTAACGGTTCAAAATCTGCAGATGTAGAGGTAATTTCGGGAGTACCGCAAGGAAGCGTTATAGGACCTTTATTGTTTACAATATACATAAATGACTTAGTTGACAACATCGGTAGCTCCGTGAGGCTATTTGCAGATGACACGGTTGTCTACAAGAAAGTAGCAACATCAGAAGACTCGTACGTACTCCAGAAAGACCTGCAGAGGATTAATGAATGGTGCGACAGCTGGCAGCTTTCCCTAAACGTAGATAAATGTAATATAATGCGCATACATAGGGGCAGAAATCCATTCCAGTACGATTATGCCATAGGTGGTAAATCATTGGAAGCGGTAACGACCGTAAAATACTTAGGAGTTACTATCCGGAGCGATCTGAAGTGGAATGATCACATAAAACAAATAGTGGGAAAAGCAGGCGCCAGGTTGAGATTCATAGGAAGAATTCTAAGAAAATGTGACTCATCGACGAAAGAAGTAGCTTACAAATCGCTTGTTCGTCCGATTCTTGAGTATTGCTCATCAGTATGGGACCCTTACCAGGTTGGATTAATAGAAGAGATAGACATGATCCAGCGAAAAGCAGCGCGATTCGTCATGGGGACATTTAGTCAGCGCGAGAGCGTTACGGAGATGCTGAACAAGCTCCAGTGGCGGACACTTCAAGAAAGGCGTTACGCAATACGGAGAGGTTTATTATCGAAATTACGAGAGAGCACATTCCGGGAAGAGATGGGCAACATATTACTACCGCCCACATATATCTCGCGTAATGATCACAACGAAAAGATCCGAGAAATTAGAGCAAATACGGAGACTTACAAGCAGTCGTTCTTCCCACGCACAATTCGTGAATGGAACAGGGAAGAGGGGATCAGATAGTGGTACAATAAGTACCCTCCGCCACACACCGTAAGGTGGCTCGCGGAGTATAGATGTAGATGTAGATGTAGATGTAAACATGTCGAGTTGTGCCTGCGAACTACGATTTGGTGACAGCGTTGGTTTTCTGTTATCATTGGAAGAAAACTGCTGCGGAATCGCATAGTGTGCTTGTCGAAGTTTTCGTCGAACATGCTCTTGGGAAAACAAAGTGTTTTAGTGGCTAAAAAAATTCAAAAGTCGCAAAAGTCGTGATTTTGAGGTGAGAAAGGACGAGCGTGGGAAGAAGTTCAAAGACAATGAATTGCGGGCCTTATTGGATGAAGATGATATTCAAACTCAACAGTAACTCGTGGAACAACTGAATGTGACACAAAAAGATGTTTCTCTTCGGATAAAAGCTACGGGAACGGTGCAGAAGGTGGGAAAATTGGTTTCGCATGGACTGAATGAAAGACAGCAAGCAAATCCAAAGACCAGTTGTGAAATGTTGCTCACCAGATAGAAAATAAAGTAGTTTCTCCATCAAATACTGACAAGTGATGAAAAATGAATACGTTTTGAGAATCCTAAGCGTCGTGAACCATGGGGGAATCCAATTAAACCATCGACATCCACTGAAAGATCAAATCGCTTTGGAAAGAAGACAATGCTCTGTGTTTGGTGGGATCAGAAGGGTGTCATCTATTATGAGCTCCTAAAACCTGGTGAAACCGTTAACACTGGTCGCTGCGAACAGCAAATGATTGATTTAAACCGAGCATTACGTGAAATACGATCGGAATATGGAAAAAGGCAACACAGACTCATATTGCTCCATGATAACGCCCTATCACACACTGCAAAACTGGTCAGGGAAACGATCCAGGCGTTCAGTTGGAGAATATTAGGGCATGCGGCTTATTCTCCAGACTTGGCTCCGTCCGATCATCATCTGTTTCAATCAATGGAAGACGCTCTCGCTGAACAGCGCTTCAATTCGTATGACGATGTACGAAAATGGCTCGCTGACTGGTTCGCTTCAAAAGAAGAATTGCTTTTCTTGGCGTGGCATTCACAGCCTGCCGGAGAGTTGGGAGAAATTTATAAATAGCAATGGAGATTATTCTGAATAAAATAATGTTTACCAGTTTCAAACAACAGAGGTGTAATTATTGCAAACAAATTCCTGCTTTATACTTCTACACCTGGCATTGTTAAGTGGCACGACCATTTAGTAACAGCCGGAATTTGGTATGTATGCAACCTTTCTACGTCTATTTGTTACCTTACTCGATATGACCTGGAACTCTACGGATAAATATTCAGAGATTGTTCAAGGATACTTTCTGAACATTTTGGTACAAGTGACCGACAGTCTTCGGCGGCTCATTATACAATAATAATGTAATTATGATTCATTCGGCTTGTCACCACAACCAATCTTGTTCCTGTGCAAATATATTCACAACAGTGAAGGCACATATAATCTGCAATAACCAAACGTAGAACGCACGAAACGGGGTAATGGAACAACCATCAGACAGTGTATGTGCTGCGCTACGGCTGCCGTCGGCGTGTCAAAAGCTCAGCGTAGTGTCGTTGTGCCGCTGTTCCATTGCATCCAGTGAATCCATACACCAGGTGGATATTGGCCTTCTCTTCATCAGCAAATTTGTCCTTAGTAGTGCCGTGTTATCACTGATAACGCACAACTAACACTGCCGGACAACAGGAGTCTAAACAGAAACGAGCAATAGTGCATGTGAACTTGAGGGCAACGAGTTAAAAGGGGGCATTACCGTCGTCAACAGCAGGTACCGTGAGCCAACAGAAACAAGATACACCGCGTATACCGTCGACGTTTGCACTGCTGAGCATTATTTTCAGGGCAATACCGACACAAAGCTACCTGCGGCAAGTAACAAAACAAAACGCAATAACCCTGTAGCATTTTGGTCCCTTAAATCAAAATAGTAGGAATGTATCCCTGAACAGCTTCAAAAAGTCTGTCAGTGGTGTTCTGGTTTAACCTGTATATTATTTAAGGCAAGAGGCAGACATGATCAATCGAGAAAAAAAAAGTGTAACATCCAGAAACAGAGAAGCAAACTATATGAAACTTCGCCAGGTGAGGAGGTATGTGATGTTATTTCAGTGATTACAAAATCGAGTCAGATTTACAAAGAACTTGGTAAAATCACTCTTATCAGTACTACGTTTCGTCTCCTCGGGACTGGAGTTGTGCACTGATTCGAACGGTAAAGGCGATAAACGCTGTTATATCGTCTCCTGAGGCAAGCTGGTTCAAATGGCTCTGACCACTATGGGACTTAACATCTGTGGTCATCAGTCCCCTAGAACCTAGAACTACTTAAACCTAACCAACCTAAGGACATCACACACATCCATGCCCGAGGCAGGATTCGAACCTGCGACTGTAGCGGTCACGCGGTTTCAGACTGTAGCGCCTAGAACCGCGCGGTCACACAGACTGGCCGAGGCAAGCTGACCTGCAACTGTTGCAACTGGTCTTTGATGTCCCACGTACCTTCACTGAGATGCAGTTGACGTCCGAGTTGGCTGCATACACAAGGGGCTTCACTAAATGTGTCTGCCTCTGTAAGTTACGAAGTAATAGGCAACGGAATTATTTATTGCGGTAGGTCACCATAAGAAACGTTTCACTGTCTGCGGAGCTATGAACATAGTTTATTGTGTTATTATCCAAAAAGTTACACCAAAAATATACAATTTTTTAAATAGAACAATAGTGGTTTATATCACGCATTGGAATCAGTAACACCACGTGTGTATACATAAATTTAAATTACATTCCTATTTTAGTTTGGGAGGTACGACCCTTCAAAGTTTTAGGGGCAGATACCACACGCGGTGATACATGGCTGTGTGGTGGGTGATGGATGTTCTGGCGGTGGGAAGTCGATTTAAAGATATGTTCAAATGTGTGTCCATGTTCCTGAATGCACAATGCAATGCTTCGTCTAAATGATCTGCGGACGAGATGTAACATCACCGATGTCACGGAGCAACATGCGTCCTCGATGCGCTGTTTTAGATCATGACATATGACAAAAACACGATCCTTTAGATATCCCCACAAAAAGAAATCTAACGGTCTTAAATCGGGCGACCTTGAAGACAATGAATGATGACAATGGCGCCCAATCTACCTTCAAAATGTTCAAATGTGTGTGAAATCTTATGGGTCTTAACTGCTAAGGTCATCAGTCCCTAAGCTTACACACTACTTAACCTAAATTATCCTAAGGACAAACACACACACCCATGCCCGCCGGGACCATCCGCACAATCCATGACTGCAGCACCTCAGACCGCTCGGCTAATCCCGCATGGCAAACTACCTTCCTGCAAACCTGTTGTTTAGTTCTTCCACAACAGCACGCGCAGAATTGGCTAGGTGACCATCGTGCTACATCCACATATAGACTCTCGTGTGTAGACATACATGTTCAAGGAGACCACCCAAACTGTAGACAATAGATATAACTCACCTGACGGTGTACCTGGTAAGTAGTGTGGACGGATGATTTCATCCCAAAGGATTCCACACCATACGGTAATAGACCACCTACGTTGACGGTCGACAGGTCGTACTCACCGAGGATTGTCTGCGGCCCAGCAGAGCACGTTATGGCGATTCACTGCAGCATAATTTGTGAACGTGGACTCATCAGAGAACATAGCACCTTGTAAAGGTATCTGCCTGAAATTATGCATGGACCCATTCACAGAATGTAACTCTCGCACGGAAATCGTTCCGATGCAGCTCATGGGTCAGTGACAGGCGGTACCTGTGAAACATGTGGCCGTGCACTATACGCCACAAAGATGTGAGACTGACACCAGCGACTGCAGCAACGGCTCGTAAGCTGACTTGAGGATCGTGTTAAACTGCAGCTAAAACAAACACCTTCATCTCCTCACATCTTGCCGTTCCTCGTCTGTTACTGTGGCGCATTACCTAGCTGCTGTTTCCCGAAGTCGTTGTTCGGAACGTAAGAACGTAATGGCTGCCGGAGCTCTTCGCCTAGGATATCGCACGGCGTACACCATGGCTGCTTCAATGTCATCGTGTCGGCATTCGCATCAGCAACATGTCAACGTACTCGTTGTTCGTGTATGTCATCTTCATCCGATGTCAGTAACTGTCCGACGTCAGTAACTGTGGTATACTGAGCCCCGTTTGTTTGTGTGTCTCGAACTGTTGGGGGTATACGGCCATGTGCGGCGACAGTCGGCAGTCTAACAGCGCATCGAGGAAGCTTCTCGCTCCGTGACACCGGCGACATTACAACTCGGCCGCACAACATTGAGAAGGCGCATTGCGTTATGCGTAGCGTGTGTGGTATCTGCTCCTGAAACTTTGAAGTATTGCAGCTCCCAAACTAAAAGTGATAGGAATGTAATTTAAATTGATGTACACACAGCTAGTGTTACTGATTCCAATGCATGATAGAAACAACTATTGTCCCATTTCAAAAAATTGTATCTTCTTGCTGTAAATCTTTGGATAATAACACAATAAACTATGATCATAGTTCCGCAGGCAGAGTAACGTTACTTATGGTGACCTACCACAATAAATATTTCCGTCGCCTATTACTTCATAACTTGCAGAGGCAAACACATTTAGTAAAACACCCTGTATATTCTGTCGGGGACAGATCTGGGGATCTTGCTGGCCACAGAATTATCTCAGCATCACTCAAACATTTCACAGAGACACATGCCGTGTACAGACAGTGTTGCCCAATTCCAAAATATCACTATGATACTGTCACATGAAAGGTAACACGTGAGGAAGTGGGATGTCCGTGAAGTACCGTTGTCGGGTAACAGTTACGTCACTCACCAACAGCTGTGACCTGAAGTCACACGTGATTGCTCCCCACAACATGACGCCAGGAATAACAATGCTCTGCCTCAGCAAAACAGTGGAAGAGTGGGATGTACCACCAGGTCGTAGATCATCATCCTCGCAGGCGCTGGTCATCCTGGTCAGACGTGGGTGACCAGAATATTGAAGAGGTGTGTAGCTGCCCTTATTTTCCCACGCTGTCCAACACCGAACCGCTGTCACATCCAAATGCTCCATAGATCTGAACTGGTGCAATTCGACAAGTCGGCCAGAAGCGAGATCCACAGTGACGCCCCTTTCGAACTTCGTCAAGTGACGATAAAGCTGTCTCACACAAGTACGCGGCATCTTAGTGTCTCTCACGATGATCACTGAAAATTCTGACACTTCTGTTCACGCTCTTTTATATACCTATTCAGGCCTGGTAACAACACTGAACGCGAACATAACTAATCTTCCCTGGCGGCTGTTTTACCTGACAGAGAGACTTCCAACATTGATCAGTTAATATCCGACCCACGGTGCATGAGTTTACGAAGCTACTTTGGCATCCGACAATGCGTTCAGTGTGTCACTTCTTTTGCCAGTCAGTGTATATAAATAAATATAAAAAATTCATCTGAAAAAACGGTCTTGAGCTAGATAGAGCATTAGGACATTGTGCCATCAAAGCAATACAGGCAACAACAAACTCTTACATATCCATGTCGACAATTCATTTGCAAACATCCTTTCATTTTCCACTTTTTTTATTATTGTCATAAACTGCTGACCAAGGCACATTGAGTATGCTTTTACTGAGCAAGGTGGCGCATGGAGCAGTGGTTAACACATTGGACTCGCATTCGAGAGGGCGATGGTTCGAACCCGCATGCGACAATTCTGATTTAGGTTTTCCGTGATTTCCGTAAGTCGCTTCACGCAAATGGTTCCCTAGAAAGGTATAACCGCTCTTTTAATTAAGAACAATATTATCATGCTTATTTTCATATGTGGGGCAGGTGATCGATAATATCGGTAATAATTAATAGCATTCAAAAAGTTTTAATTAAAATTGTCGATTTACAACCTCACATCAGAATAACGCCCGCAGCAAAATAGCGCTTCAGGGAAATCATAGAAGGTTTAACGTGGCTACTTTTGATTCTAAATTCTACTATATAAACCATGCTAGGGTATAGTTAGCTCTCTTGTCTTGTTTTCTGCGCTCTGAAAAAGTCTACGTAGCTGCGGCGTACTATATAGTGGGCATTTCCGTGGGATAAGCTACGCAAGTTATCAGGGCACTTTTGTTAAATTGCAAGGAAAT
Organism: Schistocerca nitens; assembly: GCF_023898315.1. Lineage (NCBI taxonomy): Eukaryota > Metazoa > Arthropoda > Insecta > Orthoptera > Acrididae > Schistocerca > Schistocerca nitens. The sequence goes on from NC_064618.1 coordinate 661,152,023, forward strand.
TGACTATAGTTAAATTATACGGAACAGACTCTTGCCGTAGGTCACGGACTGAGAATATCTGAGGAATTGTGTGCTCGAGACAAAGTAGCGCTCAATATTACATTCCAGTACTTTCCGAATAACTGGTAACTGGATCTGTGGACTATACGAAGGGACGGTAAATTGAATATAAGAACGGGATTGGACACTTAGCTTTGTGAAAATAAAAGCGTAGGCAGTTTGAATGACTGTATTGAGGTACAGTAATGGACCATAGTCATTGCTATAATATCTTTGAGTGACGAACTATAAAAATAACGGACATTTTAGTTGCCGTAATTGCTGAGAGTAATTGTAGGATCAACCTTCCTTTTCCCTCTATACAAAACGCAATCGTTCGTGATTATTTAATTATTGAATGTTATTAATAAAGAAACTAAAGTGATTTTCATAATTACGTGGTATTAGTAACTAATAAATGCCAGACGAAGAAGTTATTAACCATCGTGTCGTCGGTAATGCAGCAAAAAATTAAGGGTGAGAGACTGAGAAAAAAGTTAACATTAATCATCATGAAAACCCGAAATTTAGTCACCGTTACAGTGAAGATGTTTATAGTTGCACCATCTGACGTATAGATATAACTAAAATCGAACATATACAGTAGATAATAACATATACATTCCGTCAGAGAAGTCGACGACTGCAGATCGACGGAGGGCAGCTACAAAGGGCACGGCCGATTTCCGCCCCCACCTTTCCCTAATCTGAGCTTATGCTCCGTTTCTCATCAGCTCGTTGTCGACAAGGCGTTAAAAACTAATCTCTTCCTCCTCCTTAAGCATGCTTTTCGTCACCTTCAGTGCTGACATACCTATAAAATAACCATTTATCTTCCCAAATTGCACAAAGTTGAAAGGGGTATAGGGACTTCTCACGCACACTGTATAGCTGCCTATGTAGTTTCCAAATCCCCTCCTCCCCTTCCCCAATGAACAGCGGACCTTTCCAGCGATACATATAGCCGTACCGTGGGTGAAACCAAAACGGAGGGGTGTCTGTTTAGAGGACAGACAGACGTGTGGTTCCTGAAGATGGGCACCACCCTTTTCGGTAGTTGGAGTAGCAACAGCCTCGACGGTTGATTGAACTGGCTTTGCAGCGTCAACCAAACCAGCATAGCTCTGCTGGTACTATGACTGGCAGAAAGCAAGGGGAAAAAACTACAGCCGTAATTTTTCCCGAGGGCATGCAGCTTCACTGTGTGGTTAAATGATGATGGCGTCCTCTTGGGTAAAATATCCCAGAGGTAAAATAGTCCCCCATTCGGATCTCCGGGTGGGGGCCACTCGGGAGGACTTCGTCATCAGGAGAAAGAAAACGCGTTCTATGGATCGGAGCGTGGAATGTCAGGTCCCTTAATCTGGCAGGTAGGTTAGAAAAGTTTAAAAGGGAAATCGTTAGGTTGGAGTTAGATATAGTGGGAATTAGTGAAGTTCAGTGGCAGGGTTATAAATACAAAATCAAATATGGGTAATGCAGGAGTAGCTTTAATAATGAATAGAAAAATTAGAACATGGATAAGCTACTACGAGTAGCACACTGAAGGCATTAATGTAGCCAAGATAGACACGAAGCACAATTTTATATGCGAACTAGTTCCGTAGATGATGAAGAAATTGAAGAAATGTATGAGGCAATAAAAGAAATTATTCAGATAGTTAAGGGAGACGAAAATGTAATAATGATACGGCACTGTAATTTGATAGTAGGAAACGGAAGAGAAGGAAAGGTAGTAGGTGAATATGAACTGGTAGAAAGGAATGAAAGAGGCAGCCGCGTGCTAGAATTTTGCACATAGCATGATTTAATCATTACTAACACTTCGTTTAAGAACAATGAAAGAAGTTTGTATACTTGAAAGAGGAGTGGAGACACCGGAAGTTTTCACATAAATTACATAATGATAAGACAGAGATTTCGAATACAGGTTTTAAAATGTAAGACATTTCCAGGGACAGATGTGGACTCTGACCACAACCTATTGGTTATGAACTGTGCATTAAAACTGAAGAAACTGCAAGAAGGTAGGAATTTAAAGACATGGGATCTGGATAAACTGAAAGAACCAGAGGTTGTAGAGAGGTTCAGAGGGCGCATTATGGAACGAATGACAAGAACAGGGGAAGGAATACTGTAGAAGAAGAATGGGTAGCTTTGAGTGATGAAACAGTGTAGGCAGCAGAGGATCAAGCAGGTAAAAGGACGAGGGCTAGTAGAAATCCTTGGGTTACACAAGAGACATCTAATTTATTTCATGAAAGGAGGTCATATAAAAATGTTGTAAATAAAGCAGACGGAAAGGAATAGAAACGTCTCAAAAATTAGTTCGACAGGAAGTTCAAAACGCCTAAGAAGGAATGGCTAGAGGACAACTATAAGATTGTAGAAGCATACACTAGTAGTAAGGTAGATGCCGCCTACAGGAAAATTAAAGTGACCTTCGGAGAAAAGAGAACCACCTGTACGAATATCAAGAGCTCAGATGGTAAATCAGTCCTAGCCAAAGAAAGAAAAGCAGGACGGTAGAAGGAGTATGCAGAGGGTCTATACAAGGGCGATGTACTTCAGGGCAATGTTATGGAAATGGAAGAGGACGTAGATGAAAATGAGATGGGAGTTATGATACTGCGTGAAGAATTTTACAGAGCTGAATGATTTAGTCGAAATAAACCCCCGGGAGTAGAGAACACTCCGTTAGAACTACTGATAGCCTTGGGAAGCTATCCATGACAAAACTCTTCCATCTGGTCAGCAGGAGGTATGAGTCAGGCGAAATACCCTCAGACTTCAAGGATAATATAATAGTTCCAATTTCAAAGAAAGCAAGTTCCGACGGGTGTGAAAATTACCAAACTCTCAGTTTAATAAGTCACAGCCGCAAAATACTAACACGAATTCTTTACAGACGAATGGAGAAACTGGTATCTGCCGACCTCTGGGATGATCAGTATGGATTCCGTAGAAATGTGGAAACAACGAGGCATTACTGACCATAAGAGTTATCTTATTAGATAGGTTAAGGGAAGGCAAATCTACGTTTATAACATTTGTAGACGTAGAGAAAGCTTTTGACAATGTTGACTAGAATGCTCTCTTTCAAGTTCTGAAGGTGGTAGGACTGAAAGGCTATTTACAATTTGTACAGTGATTGCGAAGGGAGTGAGACAGTGTTGTAGCTTATCCCCGATGTTATTCAATCTGTATATTGAGCAAGCAGTAAAGGAAAAAAAAGAAAAATTTGGAGTGGGAATTAAAATCCGGGAAGAAGAAATAAAAACCTTGAAGCTTTGCAGATGACATTGTAATTCTGTCAGAGACAGCAAAATATTTGGAAGAGGAGCTGAACGGAATGGAGTTAGTCCTGAAAGGAGAATATAAGATGAACATCAACAAAAATCAAAAGAGGATAATGGAATGTGGTTGAATTAAAACAGTTGATCCTGAGGGAATTAGATTCGGAAAGTAAATGAGTATTGCTATTTAGGCAGCAAAATAAGTGGTGATGGTCGAAGCAGAGAGGATATAAAATGAAGACTGGCGATGGCAAGGAAAGCGTTTCTAAAGAAGAGACATTTCTTAGTACCGAATATAGATTTAACTGTCAGAAAGTATTTTCTGAACGTATTTGTATGGAGTGTAGGCATGTACGGAAGTGAAACATGGGTGATAAACAGTTTAGACAAGAAGAGAATAGAACCATTCGAAATGTGGTTTTACAGCAGAATGCTGAAGATTAGATGTGTAGATCACGTAACTAATGAACAGGTAGTGAATAAAATTGGGGAGAACAGGAATTTGTGGCACGACTTGACTAGAGGAAGGGATCGGTTGGTAGGACATTAAGCGACCAATTTAGTATTAGAGGAAGCGTGGAAGGTAAAATTTGTAGAGGGAGACCAAGAGCTGAATACACTAAGCGGATTCAGAAGCATGTAGGTTGCAGTGGTTACTCGGGTGGAGTAGCATGGAGAGCTGCATCAAACCAGCATTGAACTGAAGGCCACAATAACAACATCAACAACAGTCTCTAAAGGGTAGCCTCACGTTCCACAGCAGCGAAAGTGCACTCAACATCGTCTGTTCCTGCCTCCATCCTCCTACCTCCTCCTTACCATCTGAGTGAGAGAATACGGCAAGCGCCATAACCTGATTTTCCAGAAACTGCACTCGGTGTAAGAGGGGTCAAAATAAGTGAAAACTTGTCTCGGCATACCAGTAGATACGGCAAAGTTTTCGAGGTACTTTATGAGTCTTTTAGCATGTATCTGGTTCAGTTGATGTTGTAGCGTCGTTGCTTCATAGATTTGTGCCCTGGTTCCAATTCCAATAATTGATTACATGTTTTTTTTCATTTCTTTACCCATCTCTGAAGAAGATTACTACACGAATGCCCAAAACAATAAATGAAAGACTAAAATTTTAATTGTTTTCAGTGAAAGTCTTGTTGTGTGTTTTTTACTTGTTCCCGGCAAGTGGGATTCAGTTGGCCGGAAACCGATCCGTATATTCCTGCAGTTTGCAAGGAGCATCTTGTATTCAATCGATTGTGAAGTGTACAGCTGGTTTTGTGCTCTTGAGAGAGTCGGTAAGAGAAACACATCGTTCCCAATTTCTCAATGTGAACAGACAGCAATGGACTACACACACATACGTTATACAGTGATCAACCAAAACATTATGACCACTGTCCACTGCGACGTTGGATGCAGTCTGATGAAGTTGCGGGCACGTAACGCGGTAAAAAAAATATGCAGGTGGAGCACACACGGACGGGCGATCATCCTAGTGAAGATATGGGCAGCATATGGGGAAATACATTGAGATAAGCGACATTGACAAAGGGCAGATTATTATTACGCAAACCTGTGAACTAGTATATCGAAAACGGCGAAGCTGGTCGAACGTTGGCGTACTACTGTCGTGAGCATCTGCGAAAAGGGGTGGAAGGACAGCGAAACCACCACAAGACCCTAAATGGTTCGATTCCACGACTCTTCACAGAACGTGAGGTTCGGAGGCTTGTCTGCTCGGTTAATTAGGATAGATGGTGATCTGTGGCATCTCTGGCGAAAGAGCACAGTCCTCGTGCGCGCACAAGGATGGTTCAAATGGCTCTGAGCACTATGGTACTTAACATCTGAGGTCATCAGTCCCCTAGACTCAGAACTACTTAAACCTAACTAACAGACATCCATGCCCGAGGCAGAATTCGAACCTGCGACCGTAGCGATCGCGCTGTTCCAGACTGAAGCGCCTAGAACCGCTCGGCCATAACGGCTGGCGTACACAAGGATTTCGGAGCACACCATTCATCGTACATTGTTGAACATCGAGCTGCGCAGCGGTATTGACAAACCGTCATCGTCAACTGCAATTGCAGTGGGTAGGGAACCACCAGGATTCGACCATCGATCAGTGGAAACGTGTCGGCTCTTCAGGTGAACCACATTTTTGCTATACTTTTACTCCATGGTCGTCTCCACAAACTCCGTCATCGAGGCGTCTCCAAACGTGCAGCGCTCCACGGACATAGGCCGCTGGAAGCTATGTTATGCTATGGGAGATGTTCTCCTAAGCTTGCGTGGGACCTATGATAGTAATCAATGACATGCTGACGGCTGCGAACCAACTGAATCTCTTCATGCTTGATGTCGTCCCCAACGCCGGCCGCTGTGCCCGAGCTGTTTTAGGCGCTTCAGTCCGGAACCGCGCGAATGCTACGGTCGCTGGTTCGAATCCTGCCTCGGGCATGGCTGTGTGTGATGTCCTTACGTTAGTTAGGTTTAAGTAGTTCTAGTATCTACGGACTGATGACCTCAGATGTTAAGTCCCATAGTGCTCAGAGCCAATTGAACCATTTTTTTCTTCCCCGATGATGTCATCGTACAGCAGTATAATTGTCCGTGTCTGGGTGCCAGAACCGCGTTAAGTGGTTTGCGGAGCATTATGCTGAACTCTCTTTGATGTCCTGGCGACAGAATTTGCCTGATGTAAATCCTATGAAACCCTCTGGGTTGCTATCGGGCGCAGCCACCGTGTACGCAAATCAGCGGCCAGTTATTCAAACGAATTACATAACTTGTGCCTAGATATCTAATGCCACATACTTCCACAAATCCACCAACAAACTGACGGATCTCTGATAAGCAGAATCAGTGGTGTACTTCGTTCTAAAGACGGATAAACATACTATTAGGCAGCTGTTCATAACGTTTTGGCTCATCTGTGTGTAATAAATGAATGGCGCTTATTGTGAAACATAGTTGCAGCTATACAATTAGTACAACTCCTTTGTATCCCCTAATTCAACCAGAAACATTCATGTAGTAACGTTCTACGAACATGGGTAGATAATTGAAAAATAAAAAAGTAAAATCGAAACAATAATCGGCTTTAGAACAAGGTGCGAAAAGGTGAAAAGTCGCGGCACTGCCCACTTTGCCGACACTTCCGTTGAATTTACCGCGCTTTAAAAGGAATCTAAAATGCTTCGGAAATTTTGACGGTCGTTTTCTCAGATACGGTCGAGTATCTACGGATAAGCCACGACACGTGTTCGCTCGTTTTCACCCCGCTTCCACTGTGCGACGTTTCTGGGAAGTCGGTTTACAGCACTTTCCGTGTTCTCCTTCTAAGTAGTGCCTCTGTCACTCTCTCCACCTCTCTCTCTGTCTGTCTCTCTCTCTCTCTCTCTCTCTCTCTCTCTCTCTGCCCTTCCCGCGTTTCTCCGCCTCTGCACTATTGTCGCCTCCCAGTCCCCAGCAACGTATTATGTGCTCTCTGAATATCGTCTTGTCTTGATGCGGCACTTCCCATGTAATGGGCGCTGTCTCTGTCGGCTACGCAATATTCGTGTGTTTACTGCTACAGCTCTCAGCGTCCGCAGTGGTCCCTGTGTATTTCTAACGGCGCGTACCACTCCCAGAGATTGGTTATCGAACGCTCATCCGAAGACGACTGCTCTTATTAGCGGGAGATAGACACCGAACAATAGCCGCACATCAGCTGAGATTTCAGCGCTGTCGCAGGAGGCAATCACAGCTGAAAACCCCACATGAACCATGGACTGAATTTTGGAATCGGCGAATCGTACTCAATTGCTTCTATAGGATATGACGTGATCTCTTGTACGATACTGAAGAGAAAGATGCTTATACTGCGCTGTGTAAATGAAGTAAACTACGAAATCCTACACATATACCGGGTGATCAAAAAGTCAGTATAAATTTGAAAACTGAATAAATCACGGAATAATGTATATAGATAGGTACAAATTGACACACATGCTTGGAATGACATGGGGTTTTATTAGAACCAAAAAAATACAAAAGTTCAAAAAATATCCGACAGATGGCGCTTCATCTGATCAGAATAGCAATTATTAGCATAACAAAGTAAGACAAAGCAAACATGTTCTTTACAGGAAATGCTCAATATGTCCACCATCATCCCTCAACAATAGCTGTAGTCGAGGAATAATGTTGTGAACAGCACTGTAAAGCATGTCCGGAGTTATGGTGTCGCATTGGCGTCGGATGTTGTCTTTCAGCATCCCTACATATGTCGGTAGATCACGATACACTTGCGACTTCAGGTAACCCCAAAGCCAATCATCGCACGGACTGAGGTCTGGGGACCTGGGAGGCCAAGCATGACGAAAGTGGCGGCTGAGAACACGATCATCACCAAACGACGCCGCAAGAGATCTTTCACGCGTCTAGGAATATGGGGTGGAGCGCCATCCTGCATAAACATCGTACGTTCCAGCAGGTGTTTATCAGCCAGGCTGGGGATGACGTGATTCTGTAACATATCGGCGTATCTCTCACCCGTCACGGTAGCAGTTACAAAACCAGAACCACGCATTTCCTCGAAGAAAAACGGCCCGATAACTTCTTTTTTTTTTCTTTGGTTCTAATAAAACCCCATGTCATTCTAAGCATGTGTGTGTCAATTTTTACATTATTCCGTGGTTTATTAAGTTTACAAATTTATACTGACTTCATGATCACCCGTTATTTAGAAAATTTATATGAGCCGGGAGCAGTCTGTAGTAACCAACGACGATTCATAGTCGTGCATAATATGCAACGTGTTTCTTCGAAAGAAAAGATCCTTGATACTTCATAAATGGTTAACTCAAGTGAAATATGAGACTGTCGGGAATAGGGGCTGGTCCTTTTTTATGCGATGAACAATGTTGACATTTTTATTCGACGGAATAATGCACAACGCTTTTACTTTCATGGCACGGCATATTTTTCTTCATTCCCTTTGAGAACTTATGAAACGCTATTGCAATGACGTAATGCTTGATGACGTTTCTAGGTTCAGAAGTAACATAAAAAACGATAATACACGGAATGTGAAGCCACCAAATTGCTGAAACAGTTAGGATTTTAATGCTCATCTTTCTAACAACTCATATGAGTACTGTCCATCTGTCGGAGACATTACTAGATTCAATCAGTGAATGGGACAGAGAATATTCAAAGAATAACTTCACCATTCGTAACTTATTTCTGTACTAAGCGTGATAGCACAACAGAAGCGCCCATGAAAATCCATTGCCAGGTGCTGCAAGAGAGGCATTGCCCATCCTAGACGTTCTTAGTTACAACTTTCTGATAGTTCACTTTCAAAAACGAGTTAAGGCGGGAAGTTTTCTACTGTGACATACATCTCTTATAATGACCACGACGGTAAGATTAAGGGATGCTGTGACTAAAACAGAGCTCCGTCGACAACGTTTCTTCATACTGGAACACGAAAGGGCAATGACTGATGGAATAGGTACCAACAGCGACACGCCATTCCGTACCTTGCAACCTACAGATGTACCATAGGCGCAGATGTAGCGTTAACACCTAAACACAGAATAATGATGCAGAAACTGTTATGCACTGTCAGCACTGGTCTCTGTTTTTTTCGTCGTGGTCATTTCACAGGATGTATATAGGAGGGAGAGCTATGTTGACCGATTCTTCTTGTAGTGAACGCTCTCTGATTTCCGCAGTAAATCTTGTCATGATGCACAGAGCGTCTTTAGTACTTTCTGCCGTTGCAGATTGTTGATCACCTCTGTAACGCCCAAGACTTGCCGAACTATCATTTGACGAAAAGCGTTGCTCTTCATAGGATCTTAGGTAACTCTTCTATTAATAATACGTAGTAAATGGTCTCGCACTGATGAGCAATATTGAAAATTCCCTGGAAGAAGTGTTTTCCAAGCCATTTCGTTCGTGAATGAATTACACTTTCCTTAAGATTGTTTTAATTAATCGCAGAGTGACAACAGGTTTTCCTAATATTAGTTTTATGTGGCTATTTGTCTTCAAATCCCTTCTAGCTATTTTGTAGTTGTTACTGTTTCCTGTGACTTGTCTCTAGTTTCCTGTACAGTGGAATGTATAAACTGAACTAATGTGTGACCTTCAATTTAGTATCACATCAGTTAATTTAAGGGAATGTATGGAAAACTATACGAATAACAGATCGAAGTGGATGACTCAAATTCGGCAGGATCGCTGGCGAAAGCTCCATGCGTCGTTTTGCTAAATAGCTTAATGCAAATGCCGGGGTTGTTCCTTTGAAAACGACACACTAGACCTCCTCCCACTTACTTCCTCAATTGGTTTTTATGACTCATCTCTGCTGACTTCATCTTCGAGAAGATCCAAAGAAAATCAGTGCGCTTCGTTACAGATTCATTTAGTGAGTGCGAAAGCGTCGAGGAGATGCTCAGTCAACTCCAGTGGCAGACGTTGCAAATGGTTCAAATGGTTCTGGGCGCTGTGGGTCTTAACTTCTGAGGTCATCAGTCCCCTAGAACTTAGAACTACTTAAACCTAAGAACATCACACACATCCATGCCCGAGGCAGGATTCGAACCTGCGACCGTAGCAGTCGCACGGTTCCGGACTGAAGCGCCTAGAACCGCTCGGTCACCGCGGCCGGCGCAGACGCCGCAGGAGAGGCGTTCTGGTGTATTGTTAAATTTCCGATAGCGTACGTTCCTGCCAACCAACATATTGCTTCTTACTGCGTATATCTCTTGAAAAGACCATAAAGATAAAATCAGATATTTTCGGATCCACACTTAGGCTTACCAGCAATCGTTCTCTCCGCGAAATATTCGCGACTGCAACAAAAGTAGAGGGAACTGACACTGGTACACATAGTACCCTCTGCAACAAACTGTGAGGTGCCTTGCGAAGTATGTGTGGAGGTGTACATGTCGAGGGGGCGTCCTTCTTTGTAATCTCTACCAGTCGTATTTCAATCGCAAGATATGCCCTAACGGAAACTGGTTCGCAATGCAGGCACTCAACATCAGTCTGCCAACTCATAAGTGACAAACGGTAAATCTCTTTTAACTTAGAATCAATTTCCAATATTAAATGCAATTACGTACACTTCATTTTTTAATTACTTGGCTTGCGGTCGCCGTCCTAACTTCCTAGAGAGAGGGTTTCTGCCCGCAGCATTTCTGAGTTTCTTAACCGGAGGAACTCACATATTTATTGAATAGCGTGTTATGATTAGACGAACTTGATCATGTTTATAATTTTTTGTACTTAAATCACAAATCTTTGTTTCTCTTCAACATACGAGTGGCAGTACTTGCTTCTCTTCAGTTCCTGATAACAGTGACTCTTCCCCAGCACCTACACTGTCCAGAAAGAATGTAACACCTAAAAATAATTAATGCACACTAACGAAATTTGTCTAGGCAACATACTTCGGTGGTTAACATAGCAAAATCGCAGAGGTAAGACATTGCTAATATGAAACGCTGGTACGTTAATGACGAATGTAACAGCCAGATGTTGAATGCAACAATGCAAAAGTGCTTGCATTGTGTTGTACAGCGGTCGGATGTCGGTTTGAGACATGGAGTTCCATGCCTGTTGCACTTGGTAGGGCAATACAAGGACAGTTGAAACTGGTTGTGGATGACGCTGAAGTTGTCCGATGATGCCCTCTATGTACTCGAATGGAGAGAAAACTGGTGACCGAACAGGCCAACGCAACATGAAGACACTCTGTAGGGCTGTATGTGTGCGAGCTTCACCTTGTTTGAAAATACCCTGTTGAAAGCTATTCATGAATACATCTACATCTACATCCATACTCCGCAAGCCACTTGACGGTGTGTGGTGGAGGGTACCTTGAGTACGTCTATCGGTTCTACCTTCTATTCCAATCTCGTATTGTTCGTGGAAAGAAAGATTGTCGGTATGCCTCTGTGTCGGCTCTGATCTGTCTGATTTTATCCTCATCGTCTCTTCGCGAGATATACGTAGGAGGGAGTAATATACCGCTTGACTCCTCAGTGAAAGTATGTTCACGAAACTTCTACAAAAGCCCGTACCGAGCTACTGAGCGTCTCTCTTGCAGAGTCTTCCACTGGAGTTTATCTATCATCACCGTAACGCTTTCGCGATTACTAAATGATCCTGTAACGAAGCGCGCTGCTCTTCGTTGGATCTTCTCTATCTCTTCTACCAACCCTAACTGGTATGGGTCCCACACCGGTGAGCAGTATTCAAGCAGTAGGCGAAAAAGCGTACTGTAACCTACTTCCTTTGTTTTCGGATTGCATTTCCATAGGATTCTTCTAATGAATCTCAGTCTGGCATCTGCTTTACCGACGATTAATTTTATATGGTCATTCCATTTTAAATCGCCCCTAATGCCTACTACCAGATAATTTATGGAATTAACTTCTTCCAGTTGCTGACCTACTATATTGTAGCTAAATGATAAAGGATCTTTCTTTCTATATATTCAGAGCACATTGCACTTGTCTACATTGAGATTCAATTGCCATTCCCTGCACCATGCGTCAATTCGTTGCAGATCCTCCTGCATTCCAGTACAATTTTCCATTGTTACAACCTCTCTATATAATACAGCATCATCCGCAAAAAAGCCTCAGTGAACTTCCGATGTTATCCACAAGGTCATTTATATATATTGTGAACAGCAACGGTGCTACGACACTCCCCTGCAGCACACCTGAAATACTCTTACTTCGGAAGACTTCTCTCCATTGAGAATGACATGCTTTGTTCTGTTATCTAGGAACTCTTCAATCCAGTCACACAACTGGTCTGTACACAGGTCGAATCACCAGATTGACGCACAGTTTTTCTGTCATGATGCACAGGATAACCACGTAAACGCTCCTGCTGTCATACGATATCGCACCCCAAAGCATAACTCCAGGTATACGTCCAGTGTGTCTAGCATACAGACAGGTTGGTTGCAGTTCTTCAACCGGCCTTCTTCTAACCAACACACGACCATCACTGGCCCCGAGGCAGAACCAGCTTCCATCAGAAAACACAAGAGACTTTCACACCTTGCCCTCCAATGAAGTCTAGCTTGGCACCACTGAATTCACAAATGAGGGTGGTTTGGCGTCAGTAGAATCAACGCTACAGGACGTCTGGCACAGAGCTGTCCTTGAAGTAACCGATTTGTAGGGTTCACTGTGTTGCTGTGGTGACGACTGCTGATCAAATTTCTGATGCAGATGCAGTAAGATGCTCCCGAGCCATACGTCGAACACGATGGTCTTTTCACGTAGCCGTCCGGATCCCGACCTTATGGCGGGCGTACATTCTCGTGACAACCGCTGCCAGCAGTCATATACAACGGCTACATTCCTGCCAACGCTTTCTGCAGTATCGCACAAAGAGAATGTAGCTTCTCGTAGCCTTATTACAAGACCTCGTTTAAACTCAGTGAGATGTTCATAATAGCGTCTATGTCACGTTAAAGGTATTCTTGACTAACATCAACTCACCAAGTCCAAAGATAACTATCGCTCACGAACTTTACAACGTGTATTTAAAGCAAACCTGATTAGCATCCTCAAAGTTTTCCTACTATCGCCAGTCATCTCAGACTGGCGCAAAAATGCAATAGACATCATCTTTCAGTTCTAGAAAAACGCCTCCCCATTTTTGTTTATGTCGCGCAACTCCCTATTGGTGTTGCGACTTTTTCCCGTCAGCATATTTCCATTCACTATTGTCCGTCATTTTTAACGATGTAAACTGGATTGTAGAGGAATTTACGAATGAAAAAAACTGCTTGACTTCATTTCGGATAAGAAACTAGCTACAAAAAGTAGTGAACACCTACATTGAGACCTACGTTGTCTCTTCAGCTACAAACTACGGACATATAGTTGAGGCATACAAGAAATACGTTCGACTTACGATCAGGCACTTAGCTATGTGCAATGTTCACATATTGTGCCTTCTAAGGAACATGTATGCATTAAATGAAAGTAGAATATTAGGCACGTCTTACACTTCTACCAGGTACCGTCTCCTGGAACAATCACAGTCAACATACTCGTATGTTTACGCGAACGTCCACATACGTTTGCCAGAAAATTTCGCAGAACTCCAAATAAACCTACTTGAGTAGGACGCCTTCCATACGTTGTGACCATGATACTAAAAACTAACTCGACCAGAAGTCAAAGAGGGGAGGAGCCCCATTTCCTGGTACGGCACCTGCAAGCAAGGAGGTCTTTCTTTGGATCTGTTGATGTTAACGATAACGGCCACTGCTCTGTGGAGGAAAGTAGAAGAACTTGGCCGGCCTCACAGTGGTCGTTCCGACAACCAGAAACATTCATCTTTATATAATGCCTGTGTCAGAGATTCCAAGAAACGGTGATTGTTCCGTAGAAAGATCTATCCGACTAGAGACTCACTTGAATGTTTTTTATAGGGACATGGTTCGTAGTAATGAATACCCTTCCGAGTAATGTAACTGGCTATATATTACTATTTGAAAGTAGCACACCGTTATGCTGCCAACATTCTACTGAAGACAGTTCACCTGTAGCCCTCTGCTACAGTATGAAATGAGCCTCAGCTTTTTAGAACACTAGGATTTATCAATGAATATCAGCAAGCTGTTTTCGTGCATATGTTTTCTTCAACGATATTGAAATTTGATGTGATGATAACTGAGAACATTTTTCTTTGTTAGCAATCTTTTAACCGTTGCCAAAAGCCTTAGAATAAGTGCGATATGTTCATATGAAAACCCCCATTAGGCTGCTTTTGTTACTTCCTTTTTTGAAATCTTGTCTCTCCCAAGATGTTATTGTCGACCATGACTTTTTGCTTTGTCTGATACTTCTTACATTTACGAAACAGTTCAGCAGTGTATTTTCCCATCTGTCGCTCTTTGTTTTGTGAGAATCTGTAATCCAAAGATCATTTCGCTGGAAATTGAAATATTAACCAAAACAGTACCAATACTCTGCTAAAACAATTTTGTAGCCCTAAAAGCCGTCTTCTGTGAACTACTTTCATTCTATGCGTTGGTACGCGACTTGTTAAGCACTTTTTTCACCCAAAAACCGTCTAGTTAACAAATCTGTCAGCTATAATAGCTTTACCTTTGGGTGGCAACAACATAGCATTTATGTACTCATTATTTTGAATGGTAATTTCACCTAGTCAATCGTATTGCTTCCCGTGATGACGCGAGGATGGTAAGGCAGTGTAGCCTGTCGGATGTACTCGTTTTTGATTCCTCCTTGGAGCTGTGAACTTGCAACTACTGCCGTCTTGTAAATTAAAGACATTTATCTCGTGATATAGAGATGGGCCTAGTGAAGCTGCAGGTTGGCTTAACTGAAGTGCAGCTGCTTACAGAGGTCCATTGTGGGCTGCAGTTATAGTGTGTCAGCGAAACTTGGTAGATATGCTAGTGCGTCAATGCTGAACCGAAATATACTAGAGAAATTAGTTCCAACTTTGGCCATCATCTGCAAATATGTCACTGTGTACTGTTTATATAACGGTATGACGTTGGCAGCATAACTGTGTGCTGCTTTCAAATTGTAACATATAGCCATTTACATTACTCGGAAGCGGATTCATTACTACTAACCATGTCCCTATAAAACTGTATTATGTGAACGGCAGCAGTTACAGTGAAAGGTCTCAAGGGAGGCCAGATGTCATTAAATAGTTTAACGAAGATGATAATGAAATTCGAAAACTGGGGTGCACACAGCGTGCCACCTAGACCAGGGAGGAGTCCCATACTGGTGGAAGAAATTGATGAGGTTGCTGTTGATGTAAGTGATCATGCAGCTGGTGTCCCGTGTAATTCTAGCGCTCGTGGAGTGTCACGAGAATTGTCCATCCCATGGTCAACACCTACGGGAAGTTTAGTGGGCTGTTTTACTCTGGTACCCGTGCAAGATCCAGATGGTGTAGAAACAGAAAAATCGTGACCCGCAGCAGCGTTCTGAATTTGCTCTTCGGTTTCCGACACGGATCGAAGCTGATGACATGTGGTCGGGCAGTAATATTCTATTGAGTGACGAGGCACATTTTATACTGCTGAGTGCAGTGAATACACAGAAGTGCCAAATTGGGAGCACTGTTAAATGCGTGTTGTGCACGAAGATCCACTGCACTCGCCGTATGAGAATGTGTGATGTGAATTCACTGAGAATGTGTGATGTGGATTCACAAGTACCTTTATTCTCTATTCGTGCTTCTTTGAAGAGAGAAACACCCAGAAGGTCTCTCAGGTGTACCCTGAGATCTGCACTTTATCGAGACATCCTTGTACAGCGTGTGATTCCTGCTTGGAAGAGTGCAACTATTTGGAAAACAGTGTTTCCATGTAAGACGGGGCAACACCTCATGTCGCTCGCCCAGTGAAAGACCAGATTAATGCAACCGTTCACATACATGTTATTTGCAGAGGTTTACCAGATGCATGGCCTGTAAGATCACTTGATCTGAATCTATGTGACTTTTAGCTCTGGCGATATCTAAAAGAACGCGTTTACAGGGGCCACGTTCGGTCTCTATCTGACCTGAAGGTCAGTATACAGGAATTCGGTGCTCAGATTCTGCCGGAACTGCTGCGAGTAAATGTTGATCACGTCGTTTTACCGAAGCTCATATGGAACAAATCGTGTAAGTGGTGGTTAATAATAAAATCAACAGAATGTCTTTCTCATTCGTAATACCTATTCTGCCGACGTATCGTTCCTAATCTATTACATGTGTAAACATTTTTATACGTATATCTTGTATCCATAGCGCCACATTTGCACCTGAGGGCCAAAAAATGGAACTAATTTTTTCTCACCGTATATCGGTTCAGCATCAATGCATTAGCACACTACCAAGTTTCGCTGCCATAACATAGTTACAGTCCACTCTGGAGCTCTGTGAGTAACAGCACGTTAACTCTAACCACCGGCTGCATAATCGAGTATTACTTGCTCGCATTGAACTGGTGTGTTGCTTGATTTTTCAAGTACATTTATCGGATGTGCTACGCCGTTTTGTTTCACGGGAGAGTGCTAGATCGCTTTTCAGTTTGCGTCTTTGTTAAAGTAATTGGAGATTAATATCTGTTTTTCATTTCGTCATCTGATCATACCAATCGCTTATCAAATTACTTTCCCATTCTTTAAATAACATTGAGGGGTTTATTATTAATATGGGGGTATTTTTTTGTTTTTTGTTGATGTGCAGTTCCGTAAGAACATATTGTACGTAGGAGAACATTTGTGTGCATTGTTAGTGAGCCTTATGTATCCACTTCGGGCCGCGAGGTTTGAGGCGCCATGTCATGGACTGCGCGGCCCCTACCGCCAGAGGTTCGAGTCCTCCCTCGGGCAGGGGTGTGTGTTTTGTTCTTAGCATAAGTTAGTTTAAGTAGTATGTAAGTCTAAGGACCGATAACCTCAGCAGTTTGGTCCTTCAGTAATTCACACACACTTGAACATTTCGTATCCACTTCTCAATAGTACAACAGCATAAATTCAACTCTCCCATTAATCTTTTTTCTCACGAAGTTACTTTTTAGTTCTCTGGTCTTTAATGCCAGTCCGTAAAAGTGATCTCAAAGTATCTGTTGCGCGTGTAATGTGTTTGAAGTATTTAGAACTACCTTCTGCAGAAAGAACATTCCTTTATTTCACATACCATTTTCAGATAAGTAGGCGGCGCTCGCAGTCGATCTTTGAGGCACGTGCTACAAGAGTGAATCATTTGCCCAGGTAAATAAGTATTGCGCGTATCATTCCGGTAAATTCTGACACACGAGCATTGATAGGTTACCTTCCGATAGATGGCTTTAATTTGTGTTACATTTCTTTTATTAATCCGTTGCGCTTAGAAATATGGTTCATTACAGCATATTTTACCAGAAGCCGTCACTTGACGTTATAGGTCATTTACGAGTCAGCTTTCAAAGAAAGTAGAACACTTCCAGGGTATAATGTCGTAATCATAACATTGTATGTACTCACTGGTTAAAGATTTGAAGTAGTGGCCACTTTCAACTTCCCTCTGAAAAGGACGGTTCATTATTGTTTTAAAGCCGGAGATCGATAGGGTTATTAAGGCGGTACACGAGCGCGAATACGACGAAGATAATAACTCCGTTGCTTACTGTCCAAAGGAAAGACCCCAGCTTTCCCCTTAACTGATTCTGAGAATCTCGAGTCTCCCGAAAGGATTATTACAGACGGAGCATAAACATGGATTGGTGAACCATCCTCTTTAAGGCACCATCTTAACACTTTAACATAATCAGTTAAGGGCCGGCCTGTGTGGCCGAGCGGTTCTAGGCGCTTCAGTCTGGAACCGCGCGACCGCTACGGTCGCAGGTTCGAATCCTGCCTCGGGCATGGATGTGTGTGATGTCCTTAGGTTAGTTAGGTTTAAGTAGTTGTAAGTTCTAGGGGACTGATCACCTCAGATGTTAAGTCCCATAGTGCTCAGAGCCATTTGAACCATTTTTTTTAATCAGTTTAGGGGAACCAGGAAAAAGCTAGTTCTGGATAGCCCTTTATGAACCACCATTCTCCCGAGTAAGAGTCCACTGTCTTCCCGCTGCGCTACTTTATTCTGTCGTAGCAGAAACAGTCTATAAATAAACTAATAGGAGAACTGCAGTGAAATTTCTGAATTTGTGTGTCAAAAACAGTAGGACAGTACCAAATTAAGTGACAGAAATATGTTGCTTGCTGCCACTACTGACGAATCTCGTTTCCATGATTAAACGAGTCGAAAACCAAATCGACTACCAAGGGTCTTGAACGTTAAGAGAAACCAGAATTGAACTAGTAACATTGTATGTCTTTCACGTAAAGGAATGAAATAATTCTACACAATTTGCAACGCTACTTTTATCAGATGTAATAATGGCCGTCTGAATGAGTCGAACACAAAATGTCAACATATCAGCGTATTTCGAGTCAGCCAAATCCACGAAGCGAGAGAACGTACAGAATATTTAATAGTTGATAGATCATACTAACAAGCCATGACAACTGACAAGAAATAACTGTTTCAGAAAGTTATTGAATAATAGAAAATCACCAATTCCACAAAGGTAAGATTCAGCAGTATGTGGATACAGCACAATCGTCTGACAGACAGTAAATGTTATAGTATAAGAAGCTCTCTGTGCAATCATACACTCTGTTACACAGACTGAGACGGCTCAACTGTTAGCCTCAAATATTTCCAGAGGAGTTTAACACTTCGACTACCGGCCACGTAAACCTTGCCGTTTGTTAGAATGCGGGCAATTTTTACGTCCGAATTAGAAAATTCGTGTCTGTCCCAACACAATGAAGTCCGATTGAGATCGCCAATAAGCGTGATTTCGTATTTAAAAGCGGGAGAAACCATATCAACCCGTCGAATAACGGGATCGGCAGTGTACCGAAGTTTTCGCGTCCTTCAACTGACAGGACTGATAGTCAAAGTATTAAATTGTCGTAAATCTATTTTCACCGAGATTATTTTTGAGATTTCAATGGGGTCTACGTTAATTTATACTACCACTAACTTTACCCTAAAACGGATGAAATCAGTACTGGTACACTCTTCAAAATTTTTAATATACGACGTTTTCAAATTGGACGAAAAAGTATAAAGTATTTTCTTTTGGTTCCATATTGATTCCAGATCCCAAACCTGAAACTTTGTGACGGTGAATTTTTAATAGCTATAAAATACTTTTATGATATGAAACATAAAACATGCGGCACATGCAATACATAATACTAAGGAGATTATAAAATAAATAAAAATAAAATGGAATAAAATATTAATGATTAATTATTCTGTATGTATGATGATTGGTTGTAATTGGTATTTGCTTATCTGGAACGTGGACGTTTAATTATTCGGTATCAGACGCTTGACAATGGCTATTTGGAAAAGGCAATGTAACTCGTAGTTGACCGTGAAATAAAACTGAAATAATCGGACTTCGTAATTAAATCGTTTTCCAAAGACTGCTGCGGTAGGTACGGACTCATGATCTAATCTCAATATTACAATGATTTGCCAGCCATGCCAATACGTCGTACAGAGGTGATTGTCTACTAAACATAAAAAAGTTACACAGTTAGTTAAATCAGATATATTCAATGAAATAGCCTACAGTTCATAATCCTACTTACTTTTATAAATATAAATTCATTACAGAATCGAGTGCCTAGTGTGGTTGCAACTCGCAGTATTCTTCTATAACATGAAAATATGGCGGTGTGCCAGACAATAAAATAAAATACGTGCTTCTCGCACCACTTCTACCTGAGCTCTCTCTTCTCTTAATCAAACATAAGAGTAACGTAATTATTCTTTTGTCTTTATCAGCGACACAGCGCTGCAGTTGTGTGCCATAGGCTTTATTTATTAGTCACTGATTATTTATTTAATTAATATTTCGCGTTTCCGCGGAAACTCACGCTCGGCATGCAAATGTGCCTTTATAAGATTAACTTTTCATGTGTCAGTAAGTCATGGAATGGTAACAAGGTGAATTACGCAGTGCTTGGGAAAAGAAAGGACATCGATTTTTTTACCTACAAAAGTTTTATTTTTTTCCAAACAACAATACTGTCCCCTTCAAAGTAGTTTCTTTGGCAGTTGTACACTGGCGGAGTCGTTGTTTCTAGTCCTGGTAGCAGCGATGAAATGCTTCAACTGTTATGGCCTTTAGGATGTCGGTCACATTCTTTTGAATGGTCTCCAGAGTCCCAAATGACGTCCTTTTAAGACATTTTTCAATACAGCGAAAAGGAAAAGATACAAAGACTCAGATCTGGGGAACAACGGGGCTGTGGAACAATAAGAAATGCCTCTTGAACTAAAAAATTCAGTGATGGAAGACGCCGTGTAACATGGGGCGTTGTCATGATACGGCATCCAATTGTCTGCGAGTTGCCAAACTTCGGTCAAAAGTTGATGTACGTTGAAAGTGTTTAACAGATTACCCATCATCCTTATCGTTAAACGGCGGTCTGATATCACAAGAGCACTCACACGTTCTTACATGTTGGACGTTTTCGTTGGTTTTTAAAGGTCTCTTTGAGCGAGGTTCATCTTCAACGTGTTCTCTGTCTTCCAAAAATGATTTGTGCCAGTGAAAAACTTGTTCTCTTGATATGGCGTAACGTTGCTCTAAATTCCGCTGTTCCATTTCCGTAACACACAGCAAAAGCATAACTTCACTGATGGTGCTCTGAAAAATGACGTGATGGCTGTACTGATCTGAAAATCGGACTTAGCTTTTGGGTGGGCTGAACTCACCGGTCTGCGCTGTGTTGCCAGATAGCACGCAGTGGTGCCAGTCTCATTACTTTTGTCGCACACCTCGTAATCATGCATCTATTATGTATTGCATGTGCCTCACGTTTTTCGTTTTAAATCTTGCAAGTATTGTCATAGCTATTAAAAATTCACAATAAAAAAATTTCAGGACTATCTATATGCTGTCAGGAATCTGTATGGAGCTACGAGAACTTCTTTACATTTTTAGCCAGATTAAACAATGCGGTATATTAAAACTTAAATTGTATTTAAATAATTATTGTCTGCGTTTTAGTGTGGAGCGTGCGCATGTTTTCAATCGAACTCGAACGTTTCGGTGAGATTACAACAGAGATATGTTGTGAAACTTAGATTTATTTCAATTTCTCTTCACCTGACTCAACTACTATTTTTCTTCCTCCTATGCGCATCTTGTAAAACGATCCAGGAGCTATAAATTACAGAGTTTCGAGCACACGCTGAGGCTTAGCAGCAGTCGTTCTTCCCGCGAACCACTCGCGACTGGAACAGGTAGGGGGCAAATAGCAGTGGTACACAAAGCACCCCCTGTTAGACACCAGACGAGAAAGCACGTTTATATTGCATTGTCTTCCATCTCTGAGCTATGTTTAAAATTTCAGGTCTCTAGCTCATTGAAAATTTAGTTTGAAATTAAGTGAAAATTTTTTACCGGACGGACGGACAGACAGACAGAGAAAATAGCGATTTAACAGAAACGTGGTAATAAAATGTAAATGAGCATTTATGCTTCTCAGTGCTGCTGGAAGATTAAATCCTAGAAAAGTAAACTAGTATGGCAGGCTTTTGATGGGAGGTCATGAGTGGCAGGTTCAGTCACCTAACTAGTACGGTTTCTCCCATCCTTAGGAACACTGGCTCATTTCCTTCGCGAAGGGTGAGAGTCTCTTGCTGACTGTATCTCAGGTTCTCAGATGATAGTAGCAGTGTGGTGTTATGTTCGCAATGCATGAGGCTGTAAAAAGGGAAGGGGTGAAACCCTGTTCCGGCACATAGCCAACTCCTCTCGAATATCATCCAGGGGCTGCTTAACGTGCTCATCCGACAGACAGATCACCACTGACAGTGGCAATTGCCGGACTCCCTGAGACACCACGGAGAGGTTTGGAATTTAACCCACGACACTGGCATAAAGTACGGTGATTAGGAACATGACGTCACCACCCCTCCTCTCCTTTGTCACTAAGGCAAAGGAAAAGGGAAAGCGGCCAACAGCTGTTGGCGTACCCGGGCGGCTACACATCCAAGTAGCGACCACGTCCGACGTTGCTTAACTTTGGTGATACGACAGGAATCGGTAATTCGACGAGACATAGCCGGTAGCTTGGTTTTAAGATTTTACAGTAAATTTAAAGAGTCAGATTTGTTCAGGTTCTTATTCAGTACAAAAGCCCTGATGAACTGCAGAAGTCTGAATACCATATCATCCAAACCCACCAAAAATAATCGCAAAATACGCCTGTTTAAAAAAAAGCAGATAAAAATTGGCTTGACTCCTTCCTAAAAGACAGTCTCCATTCCTTCCAATCTGACTATGTAAGCGTAGACCGGATGTAGTTTAAATTCAAAGAAATAGTATCGACGGCAGCTGAGAGAGGTACACCAAATAGATTAATAAGAGACAGTATTAATCACCCATGGTACACAAAACAGGTGAGTACACTATCGCAAAAGCAACGAAATAAGCTTGTCAAATTTAAAAGAATGTAAAATCCCCAATATTAGAGAAGTTTTACAGAAGCCTGAACTGCGAGATGTTTTTAATAGTTTCCACAACGAAATTATGTCTCTAAATCTTTAGAAAACCCGAAAAGATTTTGGTAGTGTGTAAAGTAAACCAGGGGAGAGACGCAATCAGTAACTTCACTGGGCGATAAGAATGATGTTACTGATTGGAAGTGGCGCCAAAGCAGATTTACTAAACACGGTTTTCCGAAATTCCTTCACACAAGAAGACGATGTAAATATTCCAGAATTCTAATCAAGAACAACTGCCAACATGAGTATCTTAGAACTAGATATCCTTGGTGTAGCGAGCAGCTTAAAACACTTAAGAAAGGCAAGGCTTCTGGTCCAAACTGTGTGCCAGTCACGTTCCTTTAGGAGTATGCTGATACAATAGCGCCTTACTTAGCTGTCATGTACAACCGCTCGCTCGTAGAATCATATGTCCCTAAAGAAAGTTTCATAAGTCACGCCAATACCCAAAAAAGGAAATAGGAGAAATCCGGTGAATTGCAGTATGATTTTGGAACGTATAAAATGTTCGAACATTACGAATCCCATCGAAGAAAACGATTTATTGACAAATAACCAACACGGGTTCAGAAGATATCGTCCTTTTAAATCACAAATAGCTCTTTGTTCTCATGAAGCAATGAGTGCTATCGACAGCGGACGTCAAATTTGTACCCTATTTTTAGATCTCCAGAAGACTTTTGACAACTTTCCTCACAAGCGACTTCTTATCAAATTACGTGGCTATGAAATAGCGTCTCGTCTGTGTGACTGGATCCGTGATTTCCTGTCAGAAAGGTCACAGTTCGTAATAATTGACGGGAAGTCATCGAATAAAACAGAAGTAATATTTTGCGTTCCCCAAGGAAGTGTTACAGGCCCTCTGTTGTTCCCGTTCTACATAAACAATTTAGTAGACAAACTGAGCAGCACTCTTAGTTTGTAGATGATGCTGTCACATACTATCATGGAAAGTCATCAGATGAGATGATCAAAACGAATTGCAAAATGATTTAGACACGATATCTGCATGGTGCAAAAAGCCCACCTTGTTAGCCATGCGGTCTAACGCACGGCTTTCCGGATTGGGAAGGAGCGCCTGGTCCTCGGCGGGAATCCACGCGGCGGACTTGTGTCAAGGTCTGGTGAGCCGGCCAGTCTGTGGATGGATTTTAGGCAGTTTTCCATCTGCCTCGGCGAATGCGGTCCTGTTCCCCTTACTCCGCCTCAGCTACACTATGTCGGCGATTGCTGCACAAACAAGTTCTCCACCTACGCGTAGACCACCATTACTCTACCACGCAAACTCGTCTGGTGTGAGACGTTCCCTGGGGGAGCCCACCGGGGGCCGAACCGCACAATAACCCTGAAAGAGTGGTTCGGTGTGGGGCGGCGGAGGGGTGAAGTGGACTGCAGTAGTCGTCGTGGGGTTCTGGACCACTGCGGCTGCGGCGGGGACGGAGCCTCTCCGTCGTTTCTAGATCCCCCGTAAACATACAATACGAAACAACGGTGCAAGGAATGGCAATTGACTTTAAATCATGAAAAGTGTTAAGTCATCCACATGAGAACTAAATGGAATCTGCTAAATTCCAGTTACACGATAAATCACATAAATCTATAGGCTGTAAGCTCACCTAAAGACGTAGGGATTACAAACACTAATAATTTATATTATAATGATCACGTACATAATGTTGTAAGACAAGCAAACCAAAGACTGCTATTTATTGGCAAACCACTTAGAAAATGTAACAGGCCTACTAAAGAGATTGCTCACACTAT
Organism: Schistocerca nitens; assembly: GCF_023898315.1. Classification (NCBI taxonomy): domain Eukaryota; kingdom Metazoa; phylum Arthropoda; class Insecta; order Orthoptera; family Acrididae; genus Schistocerca; species Schistocerca nitens. The sequence goes on from NC_064618.1 coordinate 661,176,250, forward strand.
GTTTGTTCACCCTCTACTGGAGTACTGCAGTGCGGTGTGGGATCCGCATCAGATACGATCAAAGGAGGACATCGAAAAAGTTCAAAGAAGAGCGCCACGTTCTGTATTATTGCGAAACAAGGGAAAAAGTGTCACGGACATGATTCACGAATTAGAGTGGCAGTCATTAAAACAAATGCGGTTTTCACTGCAGCATTTCTAATGAAATTTTAAGTAAGAAATTTCTTCTCAGAGTATGAAAATATTTTGTTGGCCGTCACTTACATAAGGAGCTAATAATAAAATTAGAGAAATCATAGCTCACACGGAAAGATTTAAGTGTTCGTTTCTCCCGCATGCTGTTCCAGAGTGGAACAGTAGAGAAGTACTTTAAAGGTGGTTCAATGAAGCCTCTACCATCACTTAACTGAGAACTGCAGTGTAATCATGTACATGTATTTCGCCCCCGGTAGCTGAGTAGTCAGCCCGACTGAATGTCAATCCTAAGGGCCCGGGTTCGATTCCCGGCTGGATCGGAGATTTTCCCCGTTCAGGGACTGGGTGTTGTGTTGTCCTAATCGTCATCATTTCATCCACATCGACGCGCAAGTCGCCAAAGTGGCGTCAAATCGAAAGACTTGCACCCGGCGAACGGTCTACTCGACGAGAGGCCCTATTCACACGACATTTAAATTTTTATTTATGTACATGTAGACTGATGTAGATGTAATACAGAAATGTACAAACGCAGGTTGTATGATCATTCAAGTGGAGATCGATAAAACGACCACATACCATTAATTATATGAATAACTATGAATAACTTAATTGTATCTGGCCATTAAGTATACATCGTTGGTATGAATGTCTCGTAAATTTTTTCCATTTCATTTTTTTGGCGCTCATCGTTGTTGCACGACGTGAATAGATGATAAAAAGGACTTCACAAGTGCGATTTCCTCCGGCGAAGTAGTATCAAGGACGCTAGGCAACTACAGATTACTATTCAGCGCGGTTGTTTTTGTTCCAGTAGAGAAACAATAATTTTCCGCAGAAGGTACTTTTGGTGTGCTATTTTCTGAACAATTGAGGTACTAGAGGAAAATATGTGAACAACAAGAAATATTCTGCTGTTACTGAGAGCAAAGTTATTGTTAAATGCATAGTTGCAATACAGGAGCCAAAGAAGAATTTTGTCTGATGTTTTGAGTGCTAAGTTACTAAGTAGTGGTAAAAGATCCCGCCGTAATTTAACTGAAACCATTGCAGCCATTCATTCAGGGTGAACACAGCGGCAGGCTATGTCCCCTAGTAAGAGTGGCATAGTAAAGAGTGAACGTCTTCCAGTTTTGCTAGCCGCAGAAGGATGGGCGAAACAAGGAGAACGTAAGAAGTAGACTAGCACGTTCTAAATAGTTATTCCTCACCAAAATTAGCCTGTTTGTATCAAACATAGTCCTTAGTTTAAAAAATAAATTTCTGAGAATCTAAGTTTGGAGCACAGAACTATGTGGGAGTGAGTCACGAACGTGTTGTGCACCCATGGTTTTCATGAAGATACGTCTTCAGGAAATTAAGAGTTTTAATTGCACCATCACAATACATATATTCGTTGAGGAAATTCATCATGAATAATACAACACAACATGAGAAGAATTGTGATACCTACAGGAAAATACTACCTTCATTACCCAATATTGATGCTGCCAGTGGCCCAGAAAACGAGTTCAATATCCAGGAAGAAAAATTTCCTCTCATTTTCCCATTGACATAAAACGCCTGACAGATAGCGGGAAAGTTTTACATCTAACCTAAAATCATTTGTCATGGAGAGCTCCTTCCATTCGTAAGAATGTTTATTTAAAAACTGATACGCTGTAAAAAATTTAAAAACCTGCTTCTTAAGTAAAGTTTCACAAATAGGACTAAAAATTAATATGTTCATTACTGTTAACACCAATCACGTATACATTTTGCCAGGTTAAATAAATAAATACACATGTCCTGTCTACTGACTCGTTTCACATCATTTCGATAAAACAATCTTTCAAATGATCTTTGGAACATCTAATTAACTAGGGAAAACCAAAATGAAAAAGAACCTAAGTGTTTCAGATATGGTACTATAGAATGATGCTGAAAATTATGTGGACCTATAAGGTATTAAATGAGCAAGTCCTCTTTAGAATGGATGAGGAAAGGAATATATGGAACACATTGACAAGAAGACGGACCATGATAATAGGATATGTATAAGACTTCAGTGATCAAACTACTTGAACGATTGGAAAAAATAACTTCAGAAGATGATGTGTGATGTGGGGATAGTACGTTCGCCGTGAATCGTAGATTAGTCATAGTAACAATGCATTCGAGATTCCTGATGGTCTCTTGACATCATCCGCTAAAAAAGTTGACCACATTTGTGAGTAAACACCACTGCTTGCTATTTGTGAGATGATATTGCTAGGCGAGATGATATTGCTAGGCGCCCCCCCATGAACCATGGACCTTGCCGTTGGTGGGGAGGCTTGCGTGCCTCAGCGATACAGATAGCCGTACCGTAGGTACAACCACAACGGAGGGGTATCTGTTGAGAGGCCAGACAAACGTGTGGTTCCTGAAGAGGGGCAGCAGCCTTTTCAGTAGTTGCAGGGGCAACAGTCTGGATGATTGACTGATCTGGCCTTGTAACAATAACCAAAACGGCCTTGCTGTGCTGGTACTGCGAACGGCTGAAAGCAAGGGGAAACTACGGCCGTAATTTTTCCTGAGGGCATGCAGCTTTACTGTATGATTAAATGATGATGGCGTCCTCTTGGGTAAAATATTCCGGAGGTAAAATAGTCCCCCATTCGGATCTCCGGGCGGGGACTACTCAAGAGGATGTCGTTATCAGGAGAAAGAAACCTGGCGTTCTACGGATCGGAGCGTGGAATGTCAGATCCCTTAATCGGGCAGGTAGGTTAGAAAATTTGAAAAGGGAAATGGATAGGTTAAAGTTAGATATAGTGGGAATTAGTGAAGTTCGGTGGCAGGAGGAACAAGACTTCTGGTCAGGTGACTACAGGGTTATAAACACAAAGTCAAATAGGGGTAATGCAGGAGTAGGCTTAATAATGAATAGGAAAATAGGGACGCGGGTAAGCTACTACAAACAGCATAGTGAACGCATTATTGTGGCCAAGATAGATACGAAGCCCACATCTACTACAGTAGTACAAGTTTATATGCCAACTAGCTCTGCAGATGACGAAGAAATTGAAGAAATGTATGATGAAATAAAAGAAATTATTCAGATAGTGAAGGGAGACGAAAATTTAATAGTCATGGGTGACTGGAATTCGAGTGTAGGAAAAGGAAGAGAAGGAAACGTAGTAGGTGAATATGGATTGGGGCTAAGAAATGAAAGAGGAAGCCGCCTGGTAGAATTTTGCACAGAGCACAAATTAATCATAGCTAACACTTGGTTTAAGAATCATGAAAGAAGGTTGTATACATGGAAGAACCCTGGAGATACTAAAAGGTATCAGATAGATTATATTATGGTAAGACAGAGATTTAGGAACCAGGTTCTAAATTGTAAGACATTTCCAGGGGCAGATGTGGATTCTGACCACAATCTATTGGTTATGACCTGTAGATTAAAACTGAAGAAACTGCAAAAAGGTGGGAATTTAAGGAGATGGGACCTGGATAAACTGACTAAACCAGAGGTTGTAGAGGGTTTCAGGGAGAGCATAAGGGAACAATTGACAGGAATGGGGGAAAGAAATACAGTAGAAGAAGAATGGGTAGTTTTGAGGGATGTAGTAGTGAAGGCAGCAGAGGATCAAGTAGGTAAAAAGACGAGGGCTAGTAGAAATCCTTGGGTAACAGAAGAAATATTGAATTTAATTGATGAAAGGAGAAAATATAAAAATGCAGTAAATGAAGCAGGAAAAAAGGAATACAAAGGTCTCAAAAATGAGATCGACAGGAAGTGCAAAATGGCTAAGCAGGGATGGCTAGAGCACAAATGTAAGGATGTAGAGGCTTATCTCACTAGGGGTAAGATAGATACTGCCTACAGGAAAATTAAAGAGACCTTTGGAGATAAGAGAACCACTTGTATGAACATCAAGAGCTCAGATGGAAACCCAGTTCTAAGCAAAGAAGGGAAAGCAGAAAGGTGGAAGGAGTATATAGAGGGTCTATACAAGGGCGATGTACTTGAGGACAATATTATGGAAATGGAAGAGGATGTAGATGAAGATAAAATGGGAGATACGATACTGCGTGAAGAGTTTGACAGAGCACTGAAAGACCTGAGTCGAAACAAGGCCCCCGGAGTAGACAACATTCCATTGGAACTACTGACGGCCTTGGGAGAGCCAGTCCTGACAAAACTCTACCATTTGGTGAGCAAGATGTATGAAACAGGCGAAATACCCTCAGACTTCAATAAGAATATAATAATTCCAATCCCAAAGAAAGCAGGTGTTGACAGATGTGAGAATTACCGAACAATCAGTTTAATAAGCCACAGCTACAAAATACTAACACGAATTCTTTACAGACGAATGGAAAAACTAGTTGAAGCCGACCTCGGGGAAGATCAGTTTGGATTCCGTAGAAATACTGGAACACGTGAGGCAATACTGACCTTACGACTTATCTTAGAAGGAAGATTAAGGAAAGGCAAACCTACGTTTCTAGCATTTGTAGACTTAGAGAAAGCTTTTGACAATGTTGACTGGAATACTCTCTTTCAAATTCTGAAGGTGGCAGGGGTAAAATACAGGGAGCGAAAGGCTATTTACAACTTGTACAGAAACCAGATGGCAGTTATAAGAGTCGAGGGACATGAAAGGGAAGCAGTGGTTGGGAAGGGAGTAAGACAGGGTTGTAGCCTCTCCCCGATGTTATTCAATCTGTATATTGAGCAAGCAGTAAAGGAAACAAAAGAAAAATTCGGAGTAGGTATTAAAATCCATGGAGAAGAAATAAAAACTTTGAGGTTCGCCGATGACATTGTAATTCTGTCAGAGACAGCAAAGGACTTGGAAGAGCAGTTGAACGGAATGGATGGTGTCTTGAAGGGAGGATATAAGATGAACATCAACAAAAGCAAAACGAGGATAATGGAATGTAGTCAAATTAAATCGGGTGATGCTGAGGGTATTAGATTAGGAAATGAGACACTTAAAGTAGTAAAGGAGTTTTGCTATTTGGGGAGCAAAATAACTGATGATGGTCGAAGTAGAGAGGATATAAAATGTAGACTGGCAATGGCAAGGAAAGCGTTTCTGAAGAAGAGAAATTTGTTAACATCGAGTATAGATTTAAATGTCAGGAAGTCATTTCTGAAAGTATTTGTATGGAGTGTAGCCATGTATGGAAGTGAAACATGGACGGTAAATACTTTGGACAAGAAGAGAATAGAAGCTTTCGAAATGTGGTGCTACAGAAGAATGCTGAAGATTAGATGGGTAGATCACATAACTAATGAGGAGGTATTGAATAGGATTGGGGAGAAGAGGAGTTTGTGGTACAACTTGACCAGAAGAAGGGATCGGTTGGTAGGACATGTTCTGAGGCATCAAGGGATCACCAATTTAGTATTGGAGGGCAGCGTGGAGGGTAAAAATCGTAGGGGGAGACCAAGAGATGAATACACTAAGCAGATTCAGAAGGATGTAGGTTGCAGTAGGTACTGGGAGATGAAGAAGCTTGCACAGGATAGAGTAGCATGGAGAGCTGCATCAAACCAGTCTCGGGACTGAAGACCACAACAACAACAACAATTGCTAGGCGCACTGGTCACGATCATGTAATTGAATAACGTATTGCAGGTTATAATTAGTAAGTGTTTTCTTACCTCCAAGGTTCTTGAGTTTCCGCTGCGTGCGCTGGTAACATACTCACTTTGTCACTTTAGGCGCTGATCTCCTTGGGTTTGGCACGCCATGGCGACATCCGTAGTATCCCACAGTGTGACGTTGGTCTGTGCGTTGAGGGAGGGTACACAAATAGGATTTCGTATAATTTAAATGTGGACGTGAGTCTTGCAGGATCACACACAAAACGATTAATGAGCGATAGAATGTGAAACTCATCACGTCCCCAATCAAGCTGGCCATTACCTCCCTCGTTAGGTAATTCATATGAACTGCTTGTAGACAAATGTCAACACAGTTATGTAACTCAGAACAATCTTAGTAGGAGACCATATTCGTGAATGATGCACACTCGCTCACTTCCTTAGTTAAATCAAGTAACTCAGAACGATCCAGCAGCGAATTTGGAGAGCGACTTCTGTGGTAAGATCGTTGCTAGGCAACTGCGCCTTATACGTATTAGCCACTACCATGGGAGCAGCTCGCCAGAGAGTTTCATTGTTGAGCAGTATCAAGATAAAATGTCGGGTCAAATGGTTTAGGATGCCATTAGGTAAGTCATGCGTTCCTGCCCCCTATCACAGTTAAAGCAGGAGGAATTCTCTGTAATGCTCTTAGTTAAAAAATACGCTGTTTGCTTGCCATAATCAATGTTGCACGTAAACCATTTTGTCCGAGTCTCGTTGGCTGTGAACCGATATTATAAAAATAAGTTGAGACGTGAACTTATGGAGCATTGCTGACGTAATACTCTTTGCAGGTAGCAATTGACAGTTCTCAAATTATTCACACATGACTTCTTCAAACCACCAAGAGTTGATATATGAAAGCACATGACATGTATTCGTAAAAAGATGTGGATGAATTTGAAATATCTGTGGCTACACGGATGTAAATACTCGTAGTATCATAATTGTAGCATTAAAGGTCAGTTTGTTGACATAAGCCCGAGACACAGGAGTCCACTAGATGATGTATCATGAAAATACATTTACATTACTTCATTGACACTGATGTACGAATGGGTTGCGAGTCCACACTACATTTATGGCCACCTTGGTAACACCTGTTCGCACCTGACCACGGAAGTTAAACAACGTTGGGCTCGGTTAGTACTTGGATCGATGACCGTCTGTGTAGAACAGAGTGCCGCAAAGTCACCAAAGTGGCGTCCAATTGAAAGACTTGCATCAGACCGGTGTGCCGCACGTCATTATTAACACTGTACTTTCAACTGTTGTAGGCATTGTCATAAACAAAGACTTTTGGGACACCCGTATAAAATATTCGGGAAACACTGGCTGCTTGGGATGACGGTCAGGCAATAGGGTCTCCTATTTTCATCCAGTTGGCTCGGATTTCATTCCCAAGGGGGCAGCAGGGCAATTCAATATCAGAACTGAACGTTTTGCCTGATACGGCCAAGAGCCAACATCCCGCATCGTCGGTGACTTTCTTATGCTGTTTTTCTTTTCTTTTCTTTTCTGTCTTTGGTACACCATGTGCGAACGAATGAATGTTAATAGTGATACTGCTTTTTTTATTAATTTTTATCCAGAAAACTACATGATACATATTTAACCACTACGTAAATACATTAGTGGCTCCTAAATTTATATTTGTATTACAAATACTGCAGTTTTTCTTGTTATTAGTACAGATGTGTTAGTGCTACTACTATTTCCACTATAGGCATGGCTAAGTTTTACTACTATCTGATACTACATGTTTCTTTTATTACTGAGTTACTTGGAATTAGTTCGCTGCTGCTGTTTATTATTTACACGCTACTTCATCTCTACTTAAACTAATCTCATACTATCTCATAAGTGTCATTTTCTTTTAATGTAACAGGTGCATCATAGAGAATTACCAAAGGTTTCCGCTTCTTGGGCGGTTCACATTTTACTGTTTTTTTTATTTTTATTTTGTGTGATTTAGGATTTTATACCGGCCTTCCTCCGTGGCGACGTCCACTATTACTATTTTTTTGTCGCCATTACTTTGTTTATTTTGACTTTGTCTTTTGCAGGGTTTACAGTGGTTGTGAAAATCTCCTGCCTCTTTTTAATGTCTTGACTGGGCAGGGGCCTCAACAATACCGTCGTGTCCGGTCTTTTTGATACTTTGGCAGCTGTTTCTTTTGTAGTTTGTGTCTTGGTGGCTTCTTGCGCCGCCACTCCAGCCCATGTTTTTATTGGTTGCTTTCTGTAATTCTTCCACTCGTCCCTCAAGGTTCGCACTAGCGATGGCCCCAGATCATTTTTGATCTCCAGAACCGCTGCCATTCTTAACACTGGAGCCTAGTATCTGATTAATTATAGTGTGCCTCTCAATGACGGTTTCTTCATTCAATCCCAGGCCCTCTTCTGGGGTAGGAACAGTGAGCATCGAAGACCTCGAAAACGCAGTAGTATCATTCGCCTCTTGATCAGTCATGATGACGTGTAGACGAGTAGACAAGTGAAAAGATGGAAGCCCGTCTCTTACCCCGGACCAGTTCCTCTGTCATGGTGAGGGGGGGGGGGGGGGGGAGGGGGGAACTGCTGCAGCTCGCCCACTGGCCTCGCCCCTATTCCAAGGGCACTCTCGAGCTGTAGAGTTCAGCACGCAGTCGACAACATACTGGTCCCCCTCGGTAACCCCGTCATCGACGATTTCACTCAGCGCTCCTCGGCAAGTACACCCCGCACTCCGGAGAAGCGGATCCACTTCTCGCCCTTCGCATCTACTACGCCGAGCTTCCACCTTTCGGCCAAGGACCCACTCCTACTCAGGTAGTGGGCCGGTCACCCAGTCGTTCAGCGGTCTGGACCCAGCTAACCTGGCCCAGGCGACGTCACCACCTCCTGGGTTTGGCAGAACAGATCCGGGTTACCCACGGGCGCGGCGAAGCGTCCATGCCGCCTCACGCCGAGATCCCACGCCAACAAACGAGGTCACCGGTATGCAGAGCACCTGGTGTTCTGTTCTCTGCGCAGAGAGGGAGAGGAGCAGCAGCCGCCCAGCGCAGAGGAGTCGCACATACAGTGAGCAACAGTTCCCGGCCTAGCAGCCTTCCTAAAGCCTTCGCTTTCCCATAGGGTTGGGTCGCAGCAACATCCGGGAGGGCCCGAGAAGTGCCGAACTTGACTTCTGGCACCACGGGAAGGCGGAAAGGGCCATTTGGGAAGGAGTGGATATGTATGACGCATCACTTCCCCATGTGAGGCCTGTTGCCGGCACGCACGAACAGAAAGGGATACGCCCAGGTGCGAGGTCCCGTACCTTAACAACTGCGTGGGTGGCGGGCGGGCCGGCACCAAGCGCACCGCGCAAGGGACCGAGGAACTGCAAGCTTACGCCCACCCTCAACTCATCCGACCTCACGGCAGATTAGTGATAGTGGTGTTTTTTTTTAATTCTTTATTCAACAAATATATGATACATGAAAACCCACCACCTTACACATTAGTGGGTCTCAATTATCTACAATACAATTGTTTTCTTAGCAGAATTTGTTGCTATTGCCGATTTCCTACTTACTACAGGATATGAGGATTTAAGTTACGCTATGGGCAAGTGCTACTGTCTACTGAAATACTATTCTGTCTATCCTAGCAAGCTAATTCCTGCAGCGTTACAAGCGTGCCAGTAGATCTATAAACTTACTATTCTTAGCCGTGCCCACAGAGCATGCCCCTGGCACTGGGCTGGACTTAACTGGAAGTCGCAGCAGGTACTATTAGTGATTGTTCAAAAATCTACATTCTACTTAAAACTACCTTACCACTATTAGTCATCATTAGTGTGCTATGAGTCAAGTTCGGGATGATTCGTACCTTCCCCCTGTTCCAGAACGTGGCGGATTCCCTCCGTCACGGCGATCGACCAATCCACACCCTGGCGGAATGGGATAGCTACGAGGAATTTCATTTTATGTTCTACGCATCATTGATTCTCCCTACGGTATTCCTGCAAGACCCCGCTGGCAAGACTGTGAACGATTCTGAATGTAGATGGGTGATAGGTGTCTCTATTTGGTAGTTGATGTCTTAATTCGGTGGCTATGTCGTTGAAAAGATATGCCGGGTACGGTCAATGCGCCGTATTGAAGTGCAGTGAAACGCGCTGTAACACGCTGCTTCTCGATTTTAGCTTGTCGCAGAAAACGATGAACAGGATACTGAACATGTCTTGAACCAACCTCACGACAGTCACAAACCGATGTCATTTTGCTTTTTATGCGGTTTTTGGCCTCACGGCAATTAAAAACCAATTTTTCCCATCCTACGTGGTATAATCTTGTCGTTGTGGATGGGCTTAGCTAACCAACTGTGTCACAACAGTTGTGTGCCGAGCTTGCGCAGTCATGCACATTTGCCACTACAAATAGCGTAAGGCACAACGGAAACCATAGCCGTCGTATTGCGATTCATCTATCATTTGTAGCCAACCCCATTTACTATAAGACGCCGTCAGCGTCAACTATTGGTAAACTCTTCGAAATTCCTTCCTTTTTTGTGACGTTTCCCTCTGCGTCAATAATATTCTGTTCAAGTTTTACGTCATTCTGAGCAGTAGTTCTCTTTGTACAGCGTTTTGAAACGGAAACTTTAATTTGGCTACTCTGTATAACTAGATCAGGTGACCCAATCTGGTGACGTCACATCCGATTCTATATCAGTTCGAGTCCTGAGATGTTGCTAGTATGCACAAAGTTGCAGTTCCGGTGAGAAGGCAAATTTATAATTGTTTTATGCTATTGTCTTTCTCTACGTTTATTTCTTGATGACACATTTTCTGAGTCCCATAAATTCCAACAACAAAGGTAATAATTTTATATTTTACCGGAACCTTTCCAGTTTTAATTGTCTATCCCCATCCTCCACCCCCCCCCCCGCAACCGTATGCACCCCATCTTCCCCCCCCCCCACTCTCTCTCTCTCTCTCTCTCTCTATTCCCCCCCCCCCCCACACACACACACAGACAGACAGACAGACCCGGAAACTATCATATCAACCACGAATTTACGCCTCGGAAATTAATTTCAAAGTTTAGTACAAATTACAATTTCTTATTCTTTTCGTGCAAGTGCCATGTCCTCTACTGGTACTGCGAATTTTAAATATCAGCCCTTGTCTGTCAATCTACACATATATTTTTCTTATATAATGAAGCACTCGAGGCGAGGATGATGTGGATGAAGTAGAGATAGATACGCTACTTTTATTCATACCCTTTTGAATTACATGCATTTTATAGAACATGAATTTTGAAATAACCTACAGAACATTAGACCTACAGCAGGGCCCAATGAATGTTTCAGATTGCAAAGTTGTACTTCATTCTCAAAGTCGAGCCTTTTGCAGCAAACAAGTTATATGAAATTGAACAGATTCTTTTAGGCACGTAATTACAGTCCACGTAGTACATAATAGACTCCAGAGACCACTGGTCGAGTTACATGTTACTCACTTCACGCTGTACCACGTATTCCTCAAGACAATTCAGGATATATTTATTATGAGAGATCCAAGAACTTTGTCTCTCATCATCAAAAATGCTTATCAAATGCCACAGGTATTGTCCACGAATTTTTTTTTCTTTTCTTTTGATCTGAAAGCAGGGCTACGGAATGGAACAGTATGATTTTGTGAACTTAATTCTGCAAGCACTAGATTAATGTCCATACGAGATCTATCGAGATCATGATTTCTCTTTCTGCTGCAAGTAACACAATACCTTAGTCCAGTAAAAACATAGAGTAATGGCTCAGTTTATCTTATGATAGCAGTAGAGACGCAGACTATGGAAGCATACTTCTCGAATTACTACAGACAACCGGTGAGGTACTGACACAATCCGTTTATTTTAGTATCTTAAGCATCTGGTAGTGAAGCGAGAATGCACAAACAGAACGATTTTAATGAAATAAACTCTATTTGCAGAGGGCTCCGTGTATATTTTGTAGCTCTAATACAAGGACACGGCATAAATAACAAAATGATCTCAATCAAATTAACTCTATTTGCAGAAGGCTGGGTGTATACTTTTTAGCGTAAATACCAGTACACCACATCAATAAGAGATGTTTTTATGCCCGAAAACTATAGTTATTTGGTTCCGGTAATTTCGAGATTATGACAGGCAATGAACCCACTTTTACATTTACCTATAACCGTATCTTTTCTCGCGAGAGCTGCTGTGCATGGAATATTTTTTATTTGATGTTCACGCTTGCCCACGTGTCAGCAGTTGTATATGTGTTCATCCAAGCGTATAGCCTTTCCTCTATTGCGCGTGTGAGAGACGATCGCAATATCAGCGTGAATTCCCATCTCCTGTTTTCGCGGGAGGCCATTGGTTGCTGGCGCTATCAGTGAAATGGACTTGTCATTCAACGGCCTCGCGGGGCATGCAGCTCCAACACCAACCATAGCACGACACACAGCATTTCTCCCGCACTCTGTATTTCTGTCACGTTCGGAAGCTAAATTCCGTTTTCAGAAAAGAAGTAGTTGTCTCATACACATTAAAGGATAACTGAAAATTAACATTGTGATTACAAAAGGCTATGAGTACTTAATTCGCAGCTCAGTTCAAAATTCGATTGTTGCGCAAGCGCAGTGAACCAGAAACTGGAGCCGGCCGGGGTGGCCGAGCGGTTCTAGGCGCTACACTCTGAAACCGCGCGACCGCTACGGTCGCAGGTTCGAATCCTGCCTCGGGCATGGATGTGTGTGATGTCCTTAGGTTAGTTAGGTTTAAGTAGTTCTAAGTTCTAGGGGACTGATGCCGTGAGAAGTTAAGTCACATAGTGCTCAGAGCCATTTGGGCCTTTTGAACCAGAAATTGGTACGTGCGCGGTGAAGAGTAAGTGAAAAGTTCCAAGTCATTAATGAAAATGGCGGAAACCAAGCAAAAGGCATTGTGCGTGTTAGAATTTATCAAATGTCTTTCTGTTATCGCATTGCAGAGAAGATTTCATCAGTGATACAGTCAAGAACGTTCACATGCCAACAACTCTGGCAGGTGGCATCGGTAGTCTGAAGTACGAGGTTGCTTGTGCAAGGGAAGAAATACCGGTCATTTAAGTGTATTGACACAAAACGTTAAATGATTTTGCCTTTGCTATGAAACCAGTTCACATAAATAGATGCAAGAAGGAACAGGTTGCAGAAAGTGTTTGATGTGATCTCAAAAACAAGCAGAGAATTAAATCGAAGGTAATTCAAGTTTTACAGGCACTGAAACACGAAGCCTACTTCAGACGTACGAATTGTATATTACGTCAATGCTGACAGCGTGCTGGAAGTCTCGTTTTTAGCGATGATGTGAACTTCTGCATAAACGACACAACATTTGTATATGGGGCACAAAGAACTTTTAGTATGTAACTGAACATCACCGTGACTCGCCGGATATTGTGTTCTGTGCGGTGTCAGCACAAACGTTTTATGGCCCATTTTTACGGTTCCGTGCCTCAGTCGGTAAAAACGGAACCCTTATGGGATCACCTTCTTGTCCGTTTGCCTATCTGTCCGTCTGTTAAGACCCTTTTTTTCTCGGGAAAGGGTAGAGTTACCAAGCTGAAATGTATGTCCCATACTAATGACTACGGTCCCTTGGAGGTGTAAAAACTTCAAGCCTCTAAGTCAGTCTACCGATACACACCGTCATTGATGTCACATATTTTCATACTCGCAAACTCATTCATCAAAACGTATAGATGAACTATCTAAATACACAACTATGTTTATATGGAATCCTAACAGCGAGTTTCCTAATCATACTTGCATGGTTTTTTTTCCATTCATCTAAGTTTGTTAGCAATCATTTATTCGATGGATTATATCTTTCAGCAAGTGGAGGACGCTGACATTGGGGTGCGGAGGTTCGTAAATTTTTAAATCATTATCTTCAAAACCGTTAGATAGGTTGAACTGGAGATGACGCTGTATTCTGCTCTTGACGAAAGATCTTCCAAACACACACTCGTGGATTTACTTTTAGGTTCATATACAGGGTGAGTCACCTAACGTTACCGCTGGATATATTTCGTAAACCACATCAAATACTGACTAACCGATTCCACAAACCGAACGTGAGGAGAGGGGCTAGTGTAATTGTTTAATACAAACCATACTAAAATGCACGTAAGTACTTTTTTTAACACAAACCTACGTTTTTTTAAATGGAACCCCGTTAGTTTTGTTAGCACATCTGAAAATATAAACAAATACGTAATCAGTGCCGTTTGTTGCATTATAAAATGTTAATTACATCCGGAGATATTGTAACCTAAAGTTGACGCTTGAGTACCACTCCTCCGCTGTTCGATCGTGTGTATCGGAGAGCACTGCAACATACATCGCGTTTCTACAGAATGATCTGCCAACGTTGCTCGAAAGTGTCCCACTGGAAACGCGTCGACGTATGTGGTATCAGCATGATGGTGCACCTGCACATTCCGCAATTAACACTAGGCTGACCCTTGACAGGATGTTCGACGGGCGTTTCATAGGACGTGGAGGACGCATAAATTGGCCAGCCAGTTCTCCTGATCTTACACCTCTGGACTTCTTTCTGTGGGGTACGTTAAAGGAGAATGTGTACCGTGATGTGCCTACAACCCCAGAGGATATGAAACAACGTATTGTGGCAGCCTGTGGCGACATTACACCAGATGTACTGCGGGGTGTACGACATTCATTACGCCAGAGATTGCAATTGTGTGCAGCAAATGATGGCCACCACATTGAACATCTATTGGCCTGACATGTCGGGACACACTCTATTCCACTCCATAACTGAAAACGGAAACCACGTGTGTACGTGTACCTCACCCCTCATGGTAATGTACATGTGCGTCAGTGAAAAAGACCAATAAAAAGCTGTTAGCATGTGGACGTAATGTGCTGTTCCAGTCTCTTCTGTACCTAAGGTCCATCTCCGTTCCCTTTGGATCCCTACGTAATTCGGTGCTCTCCCATACACACGATCGAACAGCGGAGGACTGGTAATCAAGCGTCAATTTTAGGTTACAATATCTCCGGATGTAATTAACATTTTACAATGCAACAAACGGCACTGATTACGTATTTGTTTATATGTTCAGATGTGCTAGCAAAACTAACGGGGTTCCGTTAAAAAAACGTAGGTTTGTTTTAAAAAACACTTCCGTGCATTTTTTTATGATTTGTATTAACCAATTACATTAGCCACTCTCCTCACGTTCGGTCTGTGGAATCGGTTCGTCAGTATTTGATGTGGTTTACGAAATATATCCAGCGGTAACGTTAGGTGACTCACCCTGTATATGGAGCTGTTCTTTCGGACATTTATTTTAATTAAGTAGCTACTATGAATTAAGACACAAATGGATTACAGACATTGGCAGCGAGTGGACCTCGTGTGCGTACGTACCTTAAAAAAATCATTGGCCATCATTAAGGCAAAGACGGCCAATGATCTCCTCCGTGCGGATACACAGAAGGCTCCTACTCTCGCAGGAGTAAGCAAAATGCCGCGAGTAATGAGGATAATGGGCACGGGGCGCTACATTCGCAGTGTGTGGATAAGTTGAGAATTTGGGTCTGACGGGAGGCGTGCAAGGGTACTCCGTGCAGTTGTCATGACCTCTGTGTCTGGATAGCATAGTGGTTCTCCCCACGTCGAATATCATGCGCTTACATGGTTCAAGGGAATGGCAATCGACTACATCTTTGGTGAAGGGGAGAAAATGGATCTTGGTTACTGGTGGTACCTGCAAAACGCCCACAACCTTCTAGAAAGCAGACCGTGGTACCGTGCGTTATTTGAAAATTATTTACGCTGTGTTTTCGTAAGCGACCCGCTATTTCGGAACTGCCAGGCTCAGTATAACGTACCGGGCAATGTCACATTGAAGACAGAATGCCCCAAATTGCCGTCAGTGTGAAAGAAAAATGACTGGTTGATTAAAGGAAAGCTACATTCATTGAGGAATTAGCAATGAAGCTTGAGTCTGTTGTACATATTTTAAACGGAGTTACTGGAAACAGGAAACGCCAGTGGCAGTGGACAAGAAAACTCCAATTGCACCATTTCATGAATTAAGATTCTTTTAGTCGAAGTGGCAATAGCAATACATAAAGCTATTTTAATTTGTGCTTTGAATCATATTTTTGTTGTAACATTTTGTTTTTAGTATTTTATTTTGAATTCATTTATTAATTACAATTATTTAAATAACATAAATAAATAATAAAATTATAGGTCAGTGGAACCTATCACTTTTGGAGAATTTTTGGGAATAGTTATGGACAAGGTCTGAAGAGGAGTAGTAGATTTAGTTTTTTTTTCTTTTTATGGTGTGCTTAAAGTGGCAGTACCAAGTAAGGGTAGATTTGATTTGCGTTTCCTTATTTTTGGGAATTCGGCTTAGTTAGATAAGGAGACTGCTGTACAACAACTCAAAAAAAAAAACACCTAATAAACTGGAGACCCGGTTTCGACTTCCAGTCCGGTACAAATGTTCAATTTCCACCGTCGATTTACTTCAGTACTCACTCACAGCCAACGCCTGTAATCCATTTGTGTCTTAATTTATTTTTAGGGTTACGTGAAAAGTTTGTGTATGTGCCATCTTTGTTAAAAATAATTACAGGACTCAGAATCTTCACTGATACTGCTATTGCGTCTGTGAACCAACGTAAGCTTCAGGACGTATGGCGTGAAACAGATTATGGATTAAATGTCCATGGTGTGCCGTATAGAATACTTGAAAGTACGTAAAAAAATTTTTTAACTCTTATATTCTCTGTAGTGCGCATCACTGTATCGATGAGTATTAAATAGTTATTGCCGTCTGTAACCACTGTATTAATCGAGAACTGCCCTGCTTGAACGTGTCGTAAATATATCTTTAGAAATTATTTGGGCGAGGGATTATTTCGTGACAGATTTTTTTTCCCTATTTTGAATTTCTCTGTGCCTTGTTACATGTAGTGTCGCAGACCACACATCAAGCAAAGCGAGGAAACGCTGTCACCTCGGAAACAAAGTGACGCATGACGGTCGAAGCAAGGAGGAGACAGGGGCAACGTTCGCACACGAAAAGAGAACACTCCTTCCCGATAGAAATATACTAGTATCAGACGTAAGCCACAATTCATATAAAAAAATTTTGCCAATATTCGTTTTGAAATCGACGTTGTTTATAAGCGGATCGTGGACGTGAGAAAACTGGAAAGAAGGCATATGAACGTTTGGGACGAGATGTTATAGAAGGTTGCTGAAAGTTCAGTATACTGATTAAGTAAGAAATGAGAAAGTTCTCCGAAAAATCGGTTACGTACCGAACACGTGAAAAATGCTAATTAGAAAATGCGTAATGTGACAGAAGACGTATTAAGATGTGACGTGAGAGAAACATGCACCATTAAAAGCTATTACTATTCGGAAAACTGACTTATACGTAGAATCGACTGAGAGGGGCAAAAAGCCATCTTAACAAATGTTGGAAAATCTGAACTCCACTTGCCGGCAGAAAATTCAAGAGAGCTTAAAATCATCAGACGGCAGGAAAATCAAAAATTACACGTCCTTGTTAGACAGTGGGGGAGTAAAGTTCAGAACGGTAACGACTGTCGGGAGAGCTAGGTGTTCAAGTGTTGCCGGAACCCCTCCAGACCGCATCCAAACGACGCCGTTGGCAGAAGATGGCACGGCGTCTAGTTAGGTGCGCGTGACATTCAGGGCCTGACGTTGGCGTTACGTTTAAACTATACTGCCAAGATTACGGAACAAGCACGCTTCCTTGGAGCACATCATATGTTAATTTCGTTGGTACTGAACATATTCCGTACGGAATAGTATCAATAACAATAATAATACACTTAAGCGCCAAAGAAGAAACTGATACAGGCATGCGTATTCAAATACAGACATATGTAAACAGGCAGAATACTGCGCTGCGGTCGCCAACGCCTATATAAGACAATAAGTGTCTGGCGCAGTTGTTAGATCGGTTACTGCTGCTACAATGGCAGGTTATCAAGATTTAAGCGAGTTTCAACGTGGTGTTATAGTCGGCGCACGAGCGTTCCGACACAGCATCTCCGAGGTAGCGATGAATTGGGGATTTTCCCGTTCAACCATTTCAAGAGTGTACCATTAATATCAGGAATCCGGTAAAACATCAAATCTCCGGCATCGGTAAGGGCGGAAACAGATCCTGCAAGAACGGGATCAACGACGACTGAAGAGACTCGTTCAACATGACGGAAGTGCAACACTTCCACAAATTGCTGCAGATTTCAATGCTGGGCCATCAAGAAGAGTCAGCGTTCGAACAATTCAGCGAATCATCATCGATGTGGGCTTCCTAAGCCGAAAGCCCACTCGTGTACCCTTGATGACTGCACGACACAAAGGTTTACGCCTCCCCTGGGCCCGTCAACATCGACGTTGGAGTTTCGATGACTGTAAACGTGTTGCCTGGTCGCACGAGAGCCGTTTCAAATTGTATCGAGCAACTGAAATTGTACGGGTATGGATACAACCTCATGAATCCATGGACCTGCGTGTCAGCAGGGGACTGTTCAAGCTGGTGCAGGCTCTGTAATGGTATGGGGCGTGTGCATTTGCAGTGATTTGAGACCCCTTATTCGTCTCGTACGTAAGCATCCTGTCTGATCACCTGCATCCATTCATGTCCATTGTGACTTGGGAAATTCCAGCAGGACAACGCGACGCCCCAAAAGTCCGGAATTACTGCAGAGTGGCTCCAGGAACAGTCTTCTCTGATTAAACACTTCCGCTGCCCACCAAACTCCCCAGACATGAACATTGTCGGCCATCTTCTAACGTGAAGCATCTGAGTACAAATGACAGCTTTTCCAATGCATTGCTCCGTTATACTTTGTGTGCGTGGAACTACCGCCATCTTTGTATGGTCATTTCGCTACCCCATGACTTTTGACACCTCAGTGTAGAACTGAATGGGAGAGCGGGGCAAGCAGAGCAATGGAAAGACGATAGGCTACGTTAGAATACGGTTGGGGTGCAGTGTTTTAGGCTATGATTTGTACGACGGGTGTACGTCGGTACTGATTACAAGGCTGGCGAGTGGAATTAGAGATGGGTTTAACATAACAGTTTAGTCCTACTTACCTAAGCCTCATAGTAAGAGGAATGGTTTGGGGAAAGATGACGAGGTATAAATCTGGATGAAGAAATCGCTGAGTGACGTGGCTAGCTATCGCGTGTCAAAATTTACCTCATGTATCAAGCGAAAACACCACGCTTATCAATAAATATTGAATAGGTCTTGTGAGCCCACTATCACCTGTTCATTTTGACCTCAAAGTTTTTAGAGACCCTGTACAAACTGCCCACTTCATGCTGAATAAAATTCTACTGAACTTAATCTCACATTCAGTTAGTGCTGACGAAGCATCATAGCGTTTTCATTTCCAAAATATGAAAGGTGTTGTTAGGTGATTATCGTGTTACAGAAATTATCAGGAGGACTTTGTAAATAGTTTGTCGTTGTTTGGAAACATGTAAGTGGTTATTCTGTGTTTGGAAATATTTTGAGTCAGCAGACAGTTATTAATTCCTGAATAAGTTCGTTTTAATGTAAATATGACCTGAATGCCGACTTAAACTCTATTAGTCTTGAAGTTAAGAAATAATAGTTACTTTTCAGCCCAGTAGTGTAGTTGTCAGCAAGTGGACAGCAGATCATTTCTCTCTAGTTACTATTAATGTGTCCCCTGCTCCTTGTTTAGTGAGTGGCAATAAAGAGATTGTTTCTGTTAGCTGGGAGCTACTGCTACGAACCAAAAGTATTCGAATCCCCCGAAGCTGCGCCACAAATCAATCGGCACTCGCCGGTAAGTGCTCTTTCTGCTATGCTGAAAGTTAGCACCGATTATTTTGCTTTAGCTTTTTCTGATTAAAACATATCGTAAAGTATAAGCTCATTTGTGTAAAAACACTGACCTCCACTTACGTTACGGTGTTATGAACGCTGACAAGCCTTGATGTGCTTGAGAGCCTGAGTTAAAAATACAAGGCTTTTGCACCCGCTCCCTCGCCTCTTCCACTTCCAATTCCTTCGCCGTCTCCCACCTCACCCTTCAATTTTAGGCTGTGCGAGCACGACCGTAGGTCACGCCGTTTCAGTTTGCACAAACCACAGTAACGCACAGTTGTGTAGAAAGAAACATTCGCTTTGATGACTGAGTCGTTTTAATATCCCTCCATCCCAATCCCCCCCTCCCCCCATCCTCTCTCTCTCTCTCTCCCTCTCTCTCTCCTTCTCTTTTACTCTATCGTTCACCTTGGTTCTTGTTTCTTGCCTCTCTTTCCACGTCATTTCCCAGCCATCTGCCGACAGATTGTTTCCTCTATTGCTCTGGCAGTGTGCCGCAGAAATTTCCGTCACGGATCTCGAAATTTAATTAAACCCAACGTTTAATGAAGCTGTCGTAATATGAAGAACGTAATTCACTTTTACTGTCTAATCAGTTTCCACTGCAATGTGGCAAATACCTTTAGGGCGAGTAGATGGAGCAGAAATGTCTACCGGGAAGCTGCGAGGGTGGAATTACAATACAAACGACCAAGAATCGTTTGGGGACCGCGCCACTGATATTCCCGTTAAGACGATGTCGGCCTTCAGACATCGTGCTAACTTCCGCAAGCGGCGAACTCCGACCTGTAACTGGTCCGTGGGCCATTCTGGGTCGTTCTCACGCCCCGGACAGTCTTTCGTAAGACAGGGCAATGCTTGTTCAGTAAGGAGACCATGAATATTTGAGGTATTGATGGAGAGTGAAAAGTCGCTTCTTAGGAACTGAACAAGTAGAAATTCCGCACATCTCGTGTTGAAAGGCTCAACCTCCAAAATCTCAAATTTAAGAGCGGAAAGAATAGACAATACAGAATAAAATTTTATCTCTGTAGCGCACTGTATATTGGAATGAAACTGTCTACCGAAAGGGGATTCGAGCCATGACCTTTGGCTCCAGAGGCGAGCGCATTGTGCCTCCTTTAAAATGGAAAAAAGCTATGGTGATAAGTCACTGACTGCAAAAACATGTTCGTCTGACTCAGTAAATAGGAAGACGTCTTGCATGCTAGATAACTAGTTTCTTTATCTACAAACCTTCTACACAGCAATATTTGATATCTCCTCTTATCGTTGCTCTCTTTGCCGATCAGAAGAATGATTCGTTGCCGCTCTCCACGTTCCTCTGCCCTGTGCAAGTACCTTCATTTCCAACTAACGCACCCTACATCCACTTGCAGCTGTTTTCTGAATTCAAGTCTAGGTCTCTGTCTGCAACTTTACCACCGCGTCCAACATCTCCCTCCACTAGAAAATTGTGCCTTGATACCCCAGAACATGCCCTATCAACTTACCTGCTCGTTTAGTCAAGCTTTGCCACAATTCCCTCTCTCTCTTTTCTCTCCCAAAGTATGCCCTGGTATTTCTCTCATTTTATCTACCCTTAGGAACAATACAAAAAATTTTCAATGTGTATAATCAGCCAACCTGTTTCTGATAATAGGGCTGGACACCCCATCAATAGATTCTTAATGCAGATTGCTAATTTTTTCTCAGCAAAATTACCAGATTATACTTCACGCAAGTACTACCATAGTACTTGAATTATGCTCACCGGCCGGCCGAAGTGGCCGAGCGGTTCTAGGCGCTACAGTCTGGAACCGCGCGACCGCTACGGTCGCAGGTTCGAATCCTGCCTTGCGCATGGATGTGTGTGATGTCCTTAGGTTAGTTAGGTTTAAGGAGTTCAAAGTTCTAGGGGACTGATGACCTCAGAAGTTAAGTTCCATAGTGCTCAGAGCGATCTGAACTATTTTATGCTCACCGCCCTGCGTAAATATTGCTATCATTCTTATTTATGAGGGGTGATCAAGAGGTTTCCGTTTGAGTTCTTTGTTGCAGCGTTTGTGCAACGTAGTGCGACTCCGATGCTGGTTCACGCACCGACATGTATGCAGCGGATTTTTTGTGGCATTAGTGTCTTTCTGATATAGGTGTGGTGGACGTGGAAACGTGAACTATGGCAGCGTTGTTACCAAATGCTTCCAAACAAGACCAACATACTTTTATTCTTTACTTGGCCGCCGAAGGACAAACACAGGGAGACATACATCGGAGAGTGAAGAACTTGTATGGGCAGCATATCCGCTGATAACCACCGTCGCGGAATGGTGCGCCAAGTTCCGTACTGGGTGCTGCAGCTTCATGTTAACGAACGTTCCCATATCGCAAACGTCGTAATGTGAAAATTACGCCAACTGAAGTGAGAGACAGTCGAGCACCAGTACTATACACCTGAAGTCTCCCCATGCGGTCATCACGCCTTCGGTCCTTTGAAAATGCCTTGAAGTGTCGACGATTTCCGTCGGACGAAGATGGGCAGCTGGCAGTTACAGACTTCTTCACACAGCAGCGGTCGGTGTTTTACCAAACGGCTATGTTAAACATGGTGAGCCAATGGGATAAATGCCGCATTACCCACGGCGATTGCGCCTGATTGGCTTGACTATCCTGGAATGTACGACAATCCAACGGAAATTTTTTGATCATACTTTTATTTCCTTATCGATGTTCAAGCAGAGAAGATCTCTTTAATGAAAACTGATCCTAGGCAAACAAAGATTATGTGCTGCCTATTTATGGAATAAATTCCTCCTTTGTCACTAAGATGTAGCAATAATCTAGTGACCTTACCACACCTCAGTCAGAGATAGTTTATGGTAATTACTGATTGTTTGCTAACAAGATTCTCTTAGAAAACAAAAAACTGATTAACTCTGTTTTAGTTTTGTTCACTGATATGGTCCACTAATTTACATTTGCATCCTTTACATTATTTTCTATTAATTTCAGTTTTAATTCATAGTTCTAATTTTTGACGTATCTGTGCGCAAATTCATCCTTTTTACCTCTCGTTCTCTTGCTGTTATAAGGGCTCTCTTACAGACGTTCATTTCAGTGAAAGCGAAATACATTGTTGTCATTTTTTACATTCTTTCTGCGTAGTATTCAGTCTAAGTAATTCCGAAATGCACGGCCAAATTTATTTTTCGAGTATACATTCGTCGCATTAGCGCTGCACTGCGATTCCCACTGATATTAGGTTGGCCTTTCCCACCATTAAAAACATCGCCCCTTCAGTCCTAATCAATTACAAATCTCCTTCACTTCATCCCAGGAAATTTGTTGCAGTACTTTGTTGATAGCCGAAACAGCAATTTCTTTAAGTTGGAACTTACGCTGTTCCTAGTATTTCTACAGTACCTCAGCAGCCATGGAGTAAACGTTAATTTGACTATTTCCAAATTAGCTTTGCTATTAATAAAGTCATACAAGAGCGCAAATTATCCGGTTAACAACGACAGCAGCCTCCGGTTCAACGTCACTTTGCGACTGATTCTTTCTCAATACTCAAATAAAAGTACCAGCAATCCATCAAATACAAGAAAGAAACTGTAACCTCTCTCAGTGGATGCCAAAGGATCGCTACCTTAAACCTGATAAGAATCAGAAATACGACCAATCAAACACTGCCGCCACTTAAACAACTGCGTAAATGGTTCGAGACCTTACTGACTGAAAGATCAACTAACAAAGTCTCTAATTTCATTGAACCCATGACTCCTTTATCTGGCCTATCCCATACTACAATATCAACATACGATCGTGTTTTTTCGAAAACCTTAGAAATCAGATCCGTAAAAAAACCGTATTAGTGGGAGCTGAGTTATAGACACAGCAGGATATGCTCGATTGACCCCCAATAAGCTTAATTTCCCGCAACTCTTTAGGTGACTTCACATACGTGACTCATCCAAACAGTCGACTTCCGATCAAAACCACAACTGTTCTAAAACACCATCCTCAACTAAAGCCCAAACTACAACATGTTAACGATCGCAAGTTCGAATCCTGCCTCGGGCATGGATGTGTGTGCTGTCCTTAGGTTAGTTAGGTTTAAGTAGTTCTACGTTCTAGGGGACTGATGACCTCAGATGTTAAGTCCCATAGCGCTCAGAGCCATTTGAACCATTTTTGAACAACATGTTAAAGGAATAGCGTTATTAATTTTCAACAATAATAATATTGTAGGTAGTGGCCAGCTGTATTTATCTAGCGACCACATTCGACACGCACGGCGTCCGTTAACATCCATGGAGCGTGTGCACAACTTCATTTCATTTACTCCGTGTCGGAAATTCCGAAACTTCTCCCTTCCTCGTATTTCTTTGCAACGTTAACATACAGTTTTATATTTTAAATCACAATATAAAGAAGGATAAGAATTTCATATAATCAGTAACAACAAAATTGATAATTATTCCACTTAAAGGCTCTCTGTATCTAAGGTGGTGCGGCTACTACTCTCGTGACGCCATATACTCAATTCTGGTTCCGCCACAACCCCATTCGCGAATTGATGCAGTCCCTGTTCTTTGGTTATCCGATATGTTGATGATGTATTCAGTAAGTTATGCGAGAATACTTACACTATCACCTGTCTCCGTAACCATTCACGCAAAATATCATGCTTCAATGTAGATTAATACTTCTGATGCAGCCGGCCGAAGTGGCCGTGCGGTTAAAGGCGCTGCAGTCTGGAACCGCGAGACCGCTACGGTCGCAGGTTCGAATGCTGCCTCGGGTATAGATGTTTGTGATGTCCTTAGGTTAGTTAGGTTTAACTAGTTCTAAGTTCTAGGGGACTAATGACCTCAGCAGTTGAGTCCCATAGTGCTCAGAGCCATTTTGAACTTCTGATGCAACTGAAACTGCGGGGCGCATTAGAGTCGCTACAAAAATGTACACAATATCTGGCGCCACGCGGAGAATGGGAAAGTGATTATTGTATAGAAAGGCTTGTAAAATAAGGGCAGTTTTCTGCCGTACAGATTTGAGGTATCCCATCATGTTTTACAGATTTCGTATATAATAAAATTTTGGTCGTAAATAAGCAATATCTGAGTTTACTAACACCCGTTTGTGCGGTGAGTTCGACTCCGAGATAGCTGGTTCTAATCCAGCTCATGGAATAAGTTTTGACTGACAGGGTTTGCCAGAAAGGGAATGGGAGACGGTTGCGTGAAATTCCTGATTACATGACTTGACACCAACATCCTGGATTAAATTCCAAACCACTCCACAGTGTTTCATGACGCGAGGACAAGTGCCATTGTTGATGGTGATCTGTCCGTCGGATGGGAACTTTAAATATGGCTACCCCCGTGGTGTTCGATTCCCGGCGGGGTCAGGGATTTTCACCTGCCTCGAGATGACTGGGTGTTTGTGCTGTCCTCATCGTTTCATCATCATTGAAAAAAGTGGTTCAAGTGGCTCTAAGCACTATGAGACGTAACATCAGAGGTCATCAGTCCCCTAGATTTAGAACTACTTACACCTAACTAACCTAAGGTGGGACCTTTCTATTGGTACTGTTTCATGGAATGAAATGGGTCTGCTGAATACCGTGTTTCCGTCCATCTATGGCTTGTTATACTTCCTGTATTTCTGTATAGTATTATTACATTGTTATTGGTTTTAACTGAGTACTAGTCGAAGTATTTCCGTAAAATTAATAATTTCTGGATATTGCTAGTCTGACCTGATGTCATTAAAAATTAAGGCTGGGTCGTGACAGTATTTTCAGTTTGTTGTACAGCTGGTGAATGTTTTCTACCGAGCAACTAACTGTTTTCGCGTAAACACTTGTCGGCATCCAATGACAAGCCGGTAGTCTGTATATTGACATGGCGATTCTGTGTACAACTCAGAGGTGCAAAACCATCTTTGGAAATGGAATACCTCTTGGATAAGAGTCTGACAATGCAGCTGCTACCAGTTGATTCTATACCTCATGTCTTATCCAACATGTTAGAAACTGTCAATTTTAGTCAACAGACCTCTGACTGTATTACGATAAGGTTAAGATGGGAACTAAACTGCGTGCAAAATCGAACACATTCATATAGAACATAAAATATTCAAAAAACATTAAAGTGATTTATATACAAAATTCGTAATGTTTGTTATTGGCATGATACACTGGAACAAGTTCATCAAAAACAAAACACTTTTTGTTTTGCGGAGACTGAAACTGGTCCTACGATACGGCACTCTGTCATTGCTGTTCTTATGTGAGCCTTGTAATGTTCCTTGTTGCGGAGTACTGCCTATCCCGACTGGACGTAGTACCGACTCGATGTTACCTTAAAGAGGTACGGAGCGACCAGCTGCAGTGAATGTGTGTTTCCGTCGCTTTAGCTCCTCGTTTAGCCTTAGTCACAGCCGCTAGAGAGCGTATGGCCAGACGCGATTGATGCCCGCTGGCTAATTGGACAGCGGCGGCAGAAGCGGCGGCGGCAGGGACCGGTCACGACAGGGTAACGGACGGGCCGGTCGTGACGCGCCGAGACCTGAGGTCGCTCTTGCAGCCCTCCCTGGGCTGTGGGCGCCCAGCCCGTCGCGGGTCCGGCCTGTGGCCAGGCTGCTGCCGGTGAACGAGGCTGCTGGCACGGCAGCCACCACTTCAACCTAGCAGTTACCGTTTGTGTATGTTGGGCAAGTCGCGGGGCTGTTTCTTAATGGGACCACTCCAGTAGAGTCTCTGTGTTGTGTACGACTTCGTAGGCAATGGTAAGGAGAGATGACTGCAAGATGGAGTGGCAACTGTCATCGAAAAAAAGCTGGACATGAACAGAAACGATTAGCGAACAAGTTAACACAACATACATTGTAATTCCCCAAACTAACGAGGACTCATTACAAACAATGCAGCAAGAACTCGAGACCAGCTCCTACAACAGTAACTACACTGCTGGACATTAAAATTACTACACCAAGAAGAAATGCAGATGATAAACATGTATTCATTGGACAAATATATTATACTACAACTGACATGTGATTACATTTTTACGCAATTTGGGTGCATAGATCCTGAGAAATCAGAACTCAGAACAACCACCTCTGGCCGTAATAACGGCCTTCATACGCCTGGGCATTGAGTCAAACAGAGCTTGGATGGCGTGTACAGGTACAGCTGCCCATGCAGCTTCACACGATACCACAGTTCATCAAGAGTAGTGACGCATATTGTGACGAGACAGTTGCTCGGCCACCATTGACCAGACGTTTTCAATTGGTGAGAGATCTGGAGAATGTGCTGGCCAGGGCAGCAGTCGAAAATTTTATGTATCCAGAAAGGCCCGTACAGGACCTGCAACATGCGGTCGTGCATTATCCTACTGAAATGTAGGGTTTCGCCGGGATCGAATGAAGGGTAGAGCCACAGGTCGTAACTCATCTGAAATGTAACGTCTGCTATTCAAAGTGCCGTCAATGCGCACAAGAGGTGACCGAGACGTGTAACCAATGGCACCCCATACCATCACACCGGGTGATACGCCAGTATGGCGATGACGAATACACGCTTCCAATGTGCGTTCACCGTGATGTCGCTAAACATGGATGCGACCATCATGATGCTGAAAACAGAAAATGGTTTCATCCGACAAAATGACGTTTTGCCATTCGTGCGCCCAGGTTCTTCGTTGAGCACACCATCGCAGGCGCTCCTGTCTGTGATGCAGCGTCAAGGGTAACCGCAGCCATGGTCTCCGAGCTAATAGTCCATGCTACTGCAAACGACGTCGAACTG
The DNA here is from genome assembly GCF_023898315.1 of Schistocerca nitens. Lineage (NCBI taxonomy): Eukaryota > Metazoa > Arthropoda > Insecta > Orthoptera > Acrididae > Schistocerca > Schistocerca nitens. Next base: position 661,203,807 of record NC_064618.1, read on the forward strand.
TTCGTGCAGATGGTTGTTGTCTTGCAGACGTTCCCATCTGTTGACTCAGGGATCGCGACGTGGCTGCAAGATATGCTACAGCCATGCGGATAAGATGGCTGTCATCTCGACTGCTAGTGATACGAGGCCGTTGGGATCCAGCACGGCGTTCCGTATTAGCCTCCTGAACCCACCGATTCCATATTCTGCTAACAGTCACTGGATCTCGACCAACGCGAGCAGCAATGTCGCTCTGAAAAGCTAATCATTTGCATATCACAGCATCTCCTTCCTGTCGGTTAAATTTCGCGTCTGTAGCACGTCATTTTAATGGCCAGTAGTGTAGGACGAGGCTCTGTGTGCTGAGCATGAACACTGGTGTCGTGGCGATGAGGCTCCATGTGCAGGTGGGCTGAGTGGCTGCTGCTGGCCATCCTATATTGTGGCGGCACTGGGTGCTCGTAGTCCATTGCCACTGGACGCTTTACTCGGCGGGTGCGCACCGTTGGGTCCTCCAGATCTCGCGAAACTGCTATCGGCGCCTAACGGAGACTTGCAATTATGTTGCCAACTTCGCAGCGCCCATAGGGTCGTATCGATACATGATACCACACAATCCTTGAGCATTCAGGCATATTCCCAATAGATATTATCTTGATGCCTCATATCGGCTCAAAAACGAGAGCTGGACAAGGTCCAGATGCTAATCACAATTGGAATTTGCAATGAAATCCACCTACGGCGTGCTCGCAGGTGAATACCTGGCAGGAGGACTGGAGCTCATCTGTTACATAAGATTTGGTGGGCTAACGACATCTTCCCAGACATCAGTCTCACCTAGTCGAGATGATACAGTGCCGACAGTGAGAAGTATGTGACTGCAGAATGGTTGGTTCTCACAAAACATTCTCGTACAACTTACATATAGCAGAGATGATACAAGAACACCTATTATACATAACTGTTAAAAATTCAAAGTTTTGGGAGATTGTGAACAGCATATCAGATGTCATTTCTTTTCGACTGTAAAATGAATACTTCTACAGGAGTCATTGATATCAACACAATATATTTAAAGCACGAAACGCACACGTAAGATGTAATAGTAAAAGTGAAAACTTAGGCGAGTGGCGAAGTCATCAGTGAAGTACTGTCACCTTTGTCCACATCACGCACATCGCCGTGACCACTTATAGAGCCACGGTTGATCTGAACAGTCAAAGGCAGTATAGTGGATGGTACCTGATCGTTGACCTAAGTGTTGATCAGTGGTCTAGAGGTAGTATATTTAACGTGACCATTTCCTTTATCTAGGAATTGTAATCAACTTGGGAAACTGGTATTTAGAATTGTAGTTGGCTTCAGAAACCCTTGGGGAATTCCATCGATGTGGTGGAATATAGCAGTGGCAGTGGCAGTAGTTGTGCTAACAATAGATTCGTCACTGCTACCAACACTAGGAGCAGTCCCTTGCTGGTGTACAATCAGAACCAAAATGTATTCCAGGATACTCCCATAACCGCCTTTGAGGCGGCTACACGCGTAGCGGGGCCGTGTGGAAGGGACTGGGCGGCTTTTTAGGTTAGAGCAGGGGCGGGCAAACGTTGCACGCGGCTCATGAGCGCTCAGCGCTGCACGTGTGCTGCTCGCGTGCAGGCGTCGACCGGGGCTGTGGTGACAGCCGGCAGGTTGCGGCAGTGTAGTACCAGGCTAAGCTGCGGACGTTGATGCGAAGCGGGCACTATGTAGTGAACGTTGTATTTCAAGAAACGGAGAAGTGGAGATTTGCTATCTTTTAAAAAGTAATGGGAGAATCATTTTTTCTTTGTGCAAAAACGTGAAAATTGGAAATGTTTAATATGTGGCAGTATTCTCGCTGGTCAACGGAAGTTTAGTATTGAAGGCCATTATAATAAATTTCACAAGGACGAGTACAATTTATTGTCGGATTCTGAGCGGATGGGGAATTGACTGAGCTTAAGAAGAGCGATCTGACGATACCAGATGAATCTGTCGTAGTTGGCCGGCCGGAGTGGCCGAGCGGTTCTAGGCACTACAGTCTGGAACCGCGCGACCGCTATGGTCGCAGGTTCGAATCCTGCCTCGGGCATGGATGTGTGTGATGTCCTTAGGTTAGTTAGGTTTAAGTAGTTCTAAGTTCTAGGGGACTGATGACCACAGCTGTTAAGTCCCATAGTGCTCAGAGCCATTTGAATTTGTCGTAGTTTCTGTTGTCACGAGAGATCTGCGACCTTCTCTCGTCATGTCTCTCATCTAACTGATTTAACATTTTATGGAGCACTGTTTTCAAGTTTTCAGGACGATAACAATAATAGCCCAGCGGTATGTGCAAGTTATAAGACTGCGCTTAATATAGCGAGAGCTGGAAAACCATTTGCTGAATTAATAAGTCTCGGTTAAGAGCAAACATCAGTGATGAAAATTTACGTAACTGTTTATGTTTGTCTGTATGTAGAAATTTTGTTCCAGATATTAAACGTATTGTAAACTCCACCTGTGATAATTAAATAAAACGTATCGTAGGTAATAGGTACTCTTTCAAACCATGATTTCTTTCAAGCACTCCTACTAACCTTATTCATTCACTCAATAAAGCAAACTAGGAAACAAAACGCATTACAGAGGAAGGAGCGGACAAGGTATGGTGGGGATGGGAGATAAGCGGGTGGCCAGCTTGCCCCTGTGTGCACGCGGAACACCTGTTAACTGCACGCGTGCAAGTGCACCGCACATGTGCAGGATGCCTGCCCGCCCCTGGGTTAGAGGGTCTCAGAGAGCCACAGAAGGGACGTCCGTCTAAAGGTGGGCAGGTAAAACACAGTAAGGTAGTTGTAGAAACGATTGGTATTGTAGTTATAAATTGTCGTAGCTGTGTTGGGAAAGAACGTGAGCTCCAATCCCTAATAGAAAGCACTGAAGCTCAAATAGTTGTAGGTACAGAGAGCTGGCTAAAGCCGGAAATAAGTTCAGCCGAAATTTTTTCAGACGATCTAACAGTATTCAGAAATGATAGATTAAATAAAGTTGGTGGTGGAGTATTTATTACTGTCAGAGGTAGTCTGCCTTGCAGCGAAACTGAAGTAGATAGTTCGTGTGAAATAGTATGGGTAGAGGTTATACCTGACAATCGGACTAAACTACTTATTGGATCGTTTTACCGACCCCTCCCCCCTCCCCCCCTCTCCCCCGCCGACTCAGAAGATATAGTTGCTGAACAGTTCAAAGAATACTTGACTCTCACTTCAAATAAGTACCCCGCTCATACAATTATAGTCGGTGGTGACTTTAACCTACCCTCGATATGCTGGCAAAATTATACGTTTAAAGTCGGCGGCCGGCATAAAACGTCATCCGAAATTGTACTGAATGCTTTCTCAGAAAATTATTTTGAACAATTAGTTCATGAGCCCACTCGAAGCGTAAATGGTGTTGCAGAAGCAACGAAAAAAGCATGCCAAATTTAAAAGAACGCAAAATCCCCAAGATTGCCAAAGCTTTACAGAAGATCGAAATATGGCGCAAACTTCAATGCGAGATGCTTTTAATAATTTCCTAAACGAAATTCTGTCTCGAAATCTGGCAGAAAACCCAAAGAGATTCTGGTCATGCATAAAGCACACCAGTGGCAAGACGCAGTCAATACCTTCACTGTGCGATAACAACGGTGAATTCACTGATGACAGTGTGGTGTCACCGCCAGACACCACACTTGCTAGGTGGTAGCCTTTAAATCGGCCGCGATCCGTTAGTATACGTCGGACCCGCGTGTCGCCACTGTCAGTGATTGCAGACCGAGCGCCACCACACGGCAGGTCTAGAGAGACGTCCTAGCACTCGCCCCAGTTGTACAGCCGACTTTGCTAGGAAAGGTTCACTGGCAAATACGCTCTCATTTGCCGAGACGATAGTTAGCATAGCCTTCAGCTACGTCATTTGCCACGACCTAGCAAGGCGCCATAGCATTTGATATTTATCTTGTGAAGCATGTACAGTCAAGAGCGATGTACACCAATTATGGATTAAAGTTAAGTATTACAGCAACTGCGTCCGTTTTTCTAAGTTCTCATTTCCTTGTAATGTTCCAGACCTCACGCCAATCTGCGTGAGCTTAAAAGCGTGCTTTTCGGCCTCCTCTAGCAACACGGTGTTGGCTCTTCTGCCAACACTTCAGACAGTGCCACTAAAGCAGAGTTATTAAACACAGTTTTCCGAAACCCCTTCACCAAAGAAGAAGAAGTAAGTATTCCTGAATTTCAGTCAAGAACAACTGCCAAGATGAGAAACATAGAAGTAGATATCCTCGGTGTAACAAAGCAGCTTAAATCACTTAATAAAGACAACGCCTCCGGTCCAGATTGTATACCAGTCAGGTTCCTCTCAGAGTATGCTGATAAAATAACTCCATATTTAGCATTTATATACAACCACTAGCTCACAGAAAGATCCGAACGTAAAGACTGGAAAATTGCTCAAGTCCCACCAATTCCCAAAAAGGGAAGTAGGAGTAATCCACTGAATTACAGGCCTATATCACTAACGTTGATTTGCAGTAGGGTTTTGGAACATATACTGTATTCGAACATTATGAAGTACCTCGAAGAAAACGATTTATTGATACATAGTCAGCACGGTTTCAGAAAATATCGTTCTTGTGAAACACAACTAGCTCTTTATACTCATGAAGTAATAAGTGCTATCGACAGGGGATGTCAAATTGATTCCATATTTTTAGATTTCCAGAAGGCTTTCGACACCGTTCCTCACAAGCGTCTTCTAACCAAACTGCGTGCCTATGGAGTATCGCCTCAGTTGTGCGACTGATTTGTGATCTCTTGCCAGAAAGGTCACAGTTCGTAGTTATAGACGGAAAGTCATCGAGTAAAACAGAAGTAATATCCGGCGTTCCCCAAGGAAGTGTTATAGGCTTTCTATTGTTCCTGATCTATATTAACGACATAGGAGACAATCTGAGTAGCCGTCTTAGATTGTTTGCAGATGATGCTGTCATTTACCGTCTTGTAAAGTTATCAGATTATCAAAACTACTTGCAAAATGATTTAGATAAGATATCTGTATGGTGCGAAAAGTGGCAATTGACCCTGAATAAGGAAAAGTGTGAAGTTAAATGGTTCAAATGGCTCTGAGAACTATGCGACTTAACTTCTGAGGTCATCAGTCGCCTAGAACGTAGAACTAATTAAACCTAACTAATCTAAGGACATCACACACATCCATGCCAGAGGCAGGATTTGAACCTGCGACCGTAGCGGTCGCTCTGTTCCAGACTGTAGCGCTTAGAACCGCACGGCCACTCCGGCCGGCGTGTGAAGTTATTCACATGAGTACTAAAAGAAATCAGCTACATTTTGATTACGCGATAAGCCACACAAATCTGAGGGCTGTAAATACAACGAAATACTTAGAGATTACAATTACAAATAACCTAAATTGGAACGATCACATAGATAACATTGAGGGTAGAGCAAACCTAAGACTGCGATTCATTGGCAGAACACTTAGAACGTGCAACAGGTCTACTAAAGAGACTGCTTACACCACGCTTGTCCAAGGGCAGCTCGTTTTGTATTATCGCGAAATAGGGGAGATAGTGTCACAGACATGACACGTGAATTGGAGTGGCAATCAACAAAGGCGTTTTTCGTTGCGACGGGATCCTCTCACGAAATTTCAATCACCCGTTTTCTCCTCCCGTTGCGAAAACATTCTGTTGGCACCCACCTATATAGGGAGAAATGATCATCACGATAAAATAAGACAAATCAGGGCTCGCACAGAAAATTTTCATTGCTCGTTTTTCGCGCGTGCCGTTCAAGAGTGGAACGGTAGTTCATTGAACCCTCTGCCAGGCAGTCACGTAGATGTAGATGCAGGTGTTTCTTGCGGGACAGTTCTTTCTGTATCAAGTTTCATTATTAGGTTTCGCTTTCGGCTAATATTATGCTAATCATTAGCGAATCATTAGGTGTAAATTTATTGTTATAAATTATTTAAATAAAAACTTATTAACATAACATGTTTTTAAACAAAAAATTGTAAAAAATAAGTTCTCCTAGCCCCTTATACATTCCTAAACCCATACAGATAGTTCTGAAAAGATGCGCTTGTGAATTTTAAACACCTATGACGTTATTTGTGAAATTTAAAAAAGGAAAACGTGGGACACGTTCAGTAGATAATCGTGAGGAGCATAAAGAGTAGCTGCTGTTGTAAAAAAGTCACACAATATTTCATATCATATGCAGTGCATTAAGATTATTACTGTCTTAGCTGAATTATTCACGGATCAATTATCTGCTGATCGTACCCCATTTTTTTTCAGTTCAAATTTTACAGCTATTATCGTAGCTATTAAAAATTCACAAGCCCATATTTGCATGACTATTTGCATGATAGGAATTTGTATGGGGCTAGGAGAAATTATTTTATATTTTTAGTTCATTTAAAAGCATGTTGTATTAAAAAGTTTTTAATTAAGAAATTATTTTCGACTTTTTAGTCTTGTTTGTGTGAAATTTTTCATTCGGTTTCAAAAATTTGCATGAAATTACAACAGATACGTGGTAAATTTCAATTTTTTCAGTTTTTCTTCATATGCGTTAGCAAATATATCGCTCTCGCCTATGTATAACTCGTGGAAAGACCGTAAAGGTTACCAGCAACCGTTCTTACCGCGGAACACTCTCGATTTGAACAGGAAATGAAGGAAATAGCTGTGGTAACAAGGTACCCTCCGTCACACACCAGACGGAAGAGATAGTTAATATTGCAGTGTCATCCAGTTCTGAGCTATGCTGAATAATGCGCCGACTTCTTGCAATCCATCCCCTAAACTCTCGTCAATGTGCCATCAGGAGAAGACTGCGTTACGTCGAGGAGTTAGGCTTCGTAGAGCGCAACAGTGCTAGTTCTCTCCGTCTTGTTCCGGCATCCGGGAGTTTGTTGGGCCTATACGTCGGAACTGTATTTAGTTGGAACCACTGAAGGGGCAGAGCTAATTACTTGTTATCCTTCATGTAATCATCAGTTTTTTTGCACACTAGTAAAGAATCTGTTTGTAGCATCTACCGGGGCTGTCCTCAATCAGTAACAAAAAGGAGGATTTTTGAACAAGTAGTTGATGCACTCATATAAATCAATTAATTAAAATATCAATGAATTTGATCCGTTCAATTTTCTCCAGCCAACTGAAACCACCAACAAATTCAGCAAGTAGAGGACTACTTAATTGTGGAGATGGGACAATTTCCTTCCTCACCAATCGTTTAATTTATACAATACACAAGATAAATTATTAAATCAGAAGAAGTTCCGGAGTCCACCTCCCCCGCAGTTTGAGAACTGGAGCTGCCATAGGTTTACCAACCTGTTCGTTTGGATGGGGAGGGGGGAAATATATCACTTCAACCGACAGTCAGCTGTAGCAACCGTCTGCATTGCCGCCACCAGACAAGTTGGTTGCAGGAATCTTATTATGTCGGAGGAAGCACTGTATTGTGCTGTGACTGAGGAAACAAAACATCTGAGAGACACTTCCACAGCCCCAGATCTTCCACCATCTTGGAGGCGATCATGCTTAGTTACATTCAGTTTTAGTCAAGAAGATATTCGCGGAAGAATGCTCGTGGCAGCTTCGTCCACGATTAAGATCGTAACAGGAGATTTGTAACACGAGCAACTAGTATCGCGGTTCCAGAAACGCTGGCGTCGTAAGCTGTGTCGCGCTTTCCCTGCCTATCCACTCACATTAGGGGTTTACTCATGGCTAATTACTTTCGATCGTGATTCGATTTTCCCAAGATTCATTTATGTTGTTCTGATGAGTACTCTCTCTAGGAGCTGGGCAAGTTATCATTGGTTATCATGAGATCCTATTTCTTTTTATGTACATTTGGTCTCACCCACAGCAAGCTTGAGGATCTCCATACAGCCCAAAATTGTAGACTGGGAAATTCCCAATTTTTGTGACAACCTACCAGGCATTTCAGTGTTTTATGAAGCAGAGAAATGATTTAATTACAATTCCTTGGCCGTTACTGGTCGGAATTCTCACCTTATTCTTTTTATTAATCAAGATAATTATTTTGGCAAAAGAATTCCTCGGTGTAAGAAAAGATGTCTGATGTCTTCCGGTCTGGAGAGCGGAAGACTGTCAGAACAGATAACTTCAATCTGATGGTAGGAGAAACTGCGACAAACAGAACTCGTACCTTTTCCGTATATCAGTCATCTACAAACAGTGTGCATTTTTATGGTACGGAAATACAAGGATGCTGGAGATCAGATGCAAAGACGCAAGAAAAAGATCAGCCTTGAATATAACGAAAGAAGATTTGGGAAAGAAGTTGGTAAACACTATCAACCATTTTTGCTTTTACGCAGTCTTTCAATAGCATCATTTCTTATTTGGGAAAACTATATTAATGGGTTAGTTTGATAGGGATTAAATCAGAAATAGGAACAAAAGTGATGAACCTTTCTGTATTTGGGCCCGACCCTAGAACCTGAGACCTTTGCGTTTCACGTCCAAGGGAGCTAGCTACCAGTTGAGTTACCCAAGCACAGCATCGACCCGCCCTCACAGCTATCCTTCCGCCAGTACCTTTCCCCTACCTCCCACACAGTTTTAAACTGCCAAGAAGTTGCATAAGAACGCACACTTCTCGGAAGAGTGAAATTCATTCTGGAAAAATGCTGAAATATCAATTAACAAATGTGAAGATATTTTCGTAATTTTTTTCTTTCTTTCTGTCCTGCAAGCCGCTGTCAACAATTTGAAGCAAACTTGAATTTTAAATCAAAACAAAGGAAGTCAAGAGTGGGTTAGCGCCCCCGTTCCCTCTTTGCAGGAGTCAGAACCAAATTCACGTGCCCATCGTTTAAAAAAAGTTATAATAATAAAATAAAAAAATAAAAAGAACTAGTTATAAATTAAGGCTGCCAGTAGCAAAAAAGAGGCAGTGTCCAGAAGAGACATGGGACGCGCAAAAACCGAAACTGAGAATAGCAAAGCAAAAACAGGAATGCTGAACTCCAATTTCAAATATACCTTTACAAATCAAGAGCCAAGAGTACCGTTCCAGTGAAATAACCACGAAGATCAAACGAGAGAGATTCTTCCCGCACACCATCCGCGACGTGATCATGAAATACGACAAGTCACAGTGCTACACACAGTAGCCTTCGCCACACACGATAACGTGACTTACAGAGTATAAATATAAATGTAGGAGCAGACTCTATTGGCACTCGTATCTACAAACAGCAGCAGGCAGCTGTTAGTTCCACAGTTCTGCCCCCGGGCCATCGCAGAAATGATCATATCAAGGAACTGAGTTCCCGATTAAATGATATTGGGTTGAATCATACGAACAACGCTTCCATCTATTCCTTTTAACAGCAGTTTATTTCCAACACCTTCTGATCACGAGAAGAAACAGTAGCTCTCTTTCAAGCATACTGAGAAAACTGCAGTGTCAATGTGGTTTCCTCATTCAGTTTCTCAGTGCACCGCTGTTTCTTCTTGTCATCTGAAGATGGCAGGCGGCCGCGGTGGTCTAGCGGTTCTAGGCGCTCAGTCAGGAACCGCGCGACCGCTACGGTCGCAGGTTCGAATCCTGCCTCGGGCATGGATGTGTGTGATGTCCTTAGGTTAGTTAGGTTTAAGTAGTTCTAAGTTCTAGGGGACTTATGACCACAGATGTTGAGTCCCATAGTGCTCAGAGCCATTTTTGAAGATGGCAGGTGATGGGCGAAACCGCTGATTTCTTGTCGATATTACGCTGCCTGACAAAAAATGGAGTACACACCATATATGGTAGGATGGCATACTGATACGTGGGTTCGAACTGCCAAGTTCTCTGTAAATTTGACGCGATTCTGTAATCACTGAAACCTATCACAATCCATGTCAATCCATGAAGTTTCATTTCGTTTCCTCCTCCCCTTCTACAACCTCCACATTACTTGTTACGCACTACACATGTTCTAAACAGTATTCCAACAGTCACAGACGTCAACATCATGTTCTAAATGTTGTCCTTCCACTTGCAGAGCAACTTGTAGTATATTTCGGCAAGTTTTAAATTTAAAGACACGCAGACTTTGTACGGTCCCCCACTAAGCAAGTGACAACGGTTATACAGGGTGTAAATTTTAAGATGACAAACCAGAAAACTCGAAAAAATGTGTAGAATCAAAAGGGGGACATCTGCTGTTGCTGCTAAAATAAGCCTGCTACCCCAGCCCCTGGGGGGTGGGGCGGGAGGTAACTTTTAAGTTCCAAATAGGCACCCCTATTTTTTATTGCAGAATCAGATTCTACATAATAAAAACTACGTGCATTTTGTCTTAAATATTTGTTTTGATTCTTGGTAGTTGGCACTGTAATTCAAGGAAATTCATGTTCTCATTTCTGCGTGGAAAATGGCTAAGTATAAAAAATACTAATTTACTTCGTAAATTTTGATTCGCTTAAACTAAAACTCTCCCTCTCTCCCCACAGGCTACGATTTATTTGATAATGAAAAGTTCCGTGGCCTCATGACCATGAAAAAAAAACTTATGCGAAATCCGCGGAAAAAATTAATATTTGGGTCAACATCTGTAAAACTCTAATTCCGCTCTCTCAAATCCCACCCAATAGGGAGAGAGGGAGATTTTTAGTTTTAGCGTATTTCTTATTTATCCGTAACCATTTTCCACGTAAAAATGAGAACATTGATTTTCTTGAATTACAGCACCAACTACCAGGAATCAAAACAAATATTTAAGACAAAATGTGCGTAGTTTTTTATGTATAATCTGATCGTGAAATAAAAAATGGGGGTTCCCATTTGAAACTTTGAAGTTCCTTCCCGCCCCACTCCCAGGGGGCTGGGGTGGTAGGCTAATTTTAGCAGCACCAGCAGATGCCCCTCGAAAACAATCAGCTTTGGATTCTACACATTTTTTCGCGTGAAGTTTATTTTTGGAGTTATTCTGGTTAGTCAACTTAAAATTTACACCTTGTAGATGCGTTTAAGCTCTAATATGGCATGCATTTTTTATATAATTTCGCTATTCTATAATATCGCCGAACAACGTCTTTGGGCACGGGGTTCTATTCGCAATTCCTTCCTCCAGGCTCCCATTAAAATATCTTTGAGTATTTTCCTATGGGACTTTAAGGAGAAAAAGAAAACAAGAAAATGCGCCGTGAAGGAATTATCCGAATAGGACGGAAATCGATAGACGTGATGTACATATGCAGACAAAGAAATGGTCAAATTTTCAGAAAAACAGAATTATTTACTCAAGGGGAAGAGCTTCACAAACTGAGCAAGTCAATAACGCTTTGGTCGACCTCTGGATCCTGTGCAAGCAATTATTGGGCTTGGCATTGATGATAGGGTTGCGGGATGACGTGACAAATTCTGTGCAGTAGGTGCGTTAGACAGTCAATATCCCCAGATGGTTGGAGGGCCGTGTCCACATACCCCCATCGTTCTCACTTGAGAATAGATCCGGCGACCTCACTAACGAGGGTAGGACTTGGAAAGCACGAAGAAAAGCTGTAGAAACACTCGCAACATGCAGGCGGACATTACCTCGCTGAAATGTAAGCTCTGGACGACTTGCCATGAAGAGCAACAACACAAAGCGTAGGACATGTACCGCTGTGTTGTAAGGGTACCGTGAATGACCACCGAATGGGTCCTGGGATAAAAAGAAATGGCCCCACAGACCATCACTCCAGTTTGTCAGGTCGTTTGATGGGCGACGGTCACGTTGGTGTCCCACCACTGTCAGGTGCATCTCCAGACACGTATTCGGCCTGATGCTTCACTGGAGTAGAATTATCTTCAGTGACGAGTTCCGCTTCGAACTGATCCCAGATAACTAGCGAAGACCTGTCTCGAGACTCCATGGACAAAGGTGTGATATCAGTTCGACTTTCGCCCGCCATACGGACCGACAGTCAAGAGTCGTCATCTGAGGTGTCATTGCATTTCATAGCAGGACAACTTTGTCAATCACGGCATCCTTATAGCACAGCGGGATGTCGATTATATTCTACACCATGTTTTGTTGCCTTTGATGGAAAGCCATCCTAGTCTCATATTTCAGCAAAATAATGACCACCCGCACGTGGAGAGTGTTTCTATTACTTGTCTTCGTGCTTACTAAACCCTATATTGGCCAACAGGGTCGTCGGATCTCTCTCCAACGGAAACTGTTTGTAGCACTATGGGTAGATCTCTCCAACCACCTCGGGATTTTGACGATTTAGGCCGCGAGTTTGACAGAATTTGGCGCGGTATTACTCAGGAGTACATCAACAACCCTATCAATCAGCGTCATGCCAATAACTGCTTGCGTAAGAGCCAGAGGTGGACCAACGTGTTACTGACTTGCTCAATTTGTGAAGCTCTGTCCCTTGCATAATTAACCGAATTTTTTTGAAACTTTAATAGTTTGTTTGACTGCACATGTACATCACATTCGAATAATCCCTTCATGGTGTATCTTTTTTTTATTATGTTTATTTTGAAGTACACAGTGGAATATAAATAAAGAGGAGCACTGGTGTTCTCGAGTTGGAGAAATTTGAAACTTTCCTTCGTCTCGTCCGCGAACATGTCGTGTTAACGCGCGAAATCACATTTTCAGGCCACGGCCGGGGAATCCATACGCTTCTGGTGCACGAGACAAAATTGTTCCAAACGTTAATTGCAAAACATTCATTGAAGAATCTTTGTCAATTTTCTGCATTGATTTACTATTAAAACCAGTCTAAAGAAGAGTTTCCAGCCTCTCTTTGCCCCACGATACAGGATCGTATTTACAAGTATAACACTCCTAAGTCAATAATTAACGCACTTTGGAAGTCTGACTGCTTTAAGAGACATTCTGTGAACCGACCTCTGGACTGGGAAATGTAAGACCCTTAAGTTCACATTCTGGCTCGAACTGGCTGCTAGTAACCTCAAGCGTCACTTAGGACTGGCCACTGAAATAAATGGCTTAGGAGGAGCTACTTGAGCATTGTTCCCCATTCTATTTAACTCCTTGCTCGCACTCATTGTCCCAACTGCACTGCTTGTAGCACTTTGTAACTCACGAGTGATTCCTTACTCTCATTTCATGCGATTTTTAAAGCCACAGTGCGCAATGCTCGACGTCTCTGTCCGTCAGTACACGAGGTCTGTCTTGCCTTCGTTTAGCTGTGGTTGTCCCTAGAAGTTTACACTTAACGATCACATCACCAACAGTCGGACTGGCCAGCTTTAGCGGAGTCTAAGTGTCTCTGATGTATCAGTTACTCAGGTGACTTCCAACGAGAAGTCCACGTCGGAAGCCACTGAAGTCTCAGACTCATTCTGCTATTACTACTTGCCTAATGATAGCACAAAATTCTTTTTAAATTGTCACGTCCTCCTTTCGTGACCTGCAATACTGAATTCCGCTTTACATAGGGGCGCACAGTTCCTTTTGATCAGATTATTTTGTGCACGAAAACGTGACTTGAGCCTTGCATGATCAATGTTCACTCTTGCTTCCACTAATGACGATACTGGTTTGGGTATCGCCGTTTGGTTAGTAATATCTTTAGCAGTCTGCAACACGTAAATGTCACTCACACAGTGGTTGGTGCTAGTCTTCCTGCAAATGAATGCTAGTCGTGAAGGCTACAGCGGGAGCTGACAGGTGTAAATCGTAAATGTAAACTCAGTTATTCACAGCCCACAACAAAATTGAAGGACCACTTTTTCAATACCCCTTAATTTCCAACCATTGCGACGCATAAGCTTGAGATTTAGCTCGAAGGTGCCAACAACCTTTCTCTAGAGTGGTGAAAAACGTGGGGCTCTGTGACGTCGCCCTCGTCCTCGGTGACGCTTCATGCAAGAAGGTGTCGACACATGCGACAAGAAGGCCATAGCTCGAACGTTCATGTAAGATATAGGACGGGTTAAAGATTTCACATTGGCACAAAATTTTATCAGAATTCTGTCCAATATCACCATGGGCCTGTCACGCGATAAGAAGGTCGTCACAGCCCATCTTACCCACATTTCACACCTTCTTTTGACGTCTCTACGATGTAGGTCAGAACTGCGACACCCAGCATTGAAATAACACTGTTTGCTTATGGGTGGCCGAGGTAAACATTTCAGACACACCACCGCTCAGAATCGACATGAAAAAACCTCAGAGGGGTGACAAAGGACGTCAGTGATATCATCCATTTCCTTCGGGCATTGATTCCGACACATTTAGCGGTCGGACATGACATTTTGCAGTGCGATGAACAAGAGGAAGAAGTTCTTGACAGCCTTTGACACTCAGACGTTTAAACCCTCCTCTAAGGATGTTTCGAGCTGCAGCCCCACTGAACGAGATCGTACCCTTTTAGAGTGCAGCACGACCGTAATTTTTGCTCTCGTGTAAAGGTTGGAACCATTACGGACCGTTAAAATGATTCGACGAAATTTGAACGTAACCCGAAGTAACGAAGGGTACTTACACTTTTTCAGTCCTTCTGTTTTGCGTCCCCCTATGGCGTGATCGTGTGGGTGTGCAACGTTAACACGTGCGTGAATAAAACGGCATTGTCCCTCTGAGGCCCCCCAGGTTCGGCATCCGACGGAAATTTGTTAAGCACGTTATAAATATACGTTCAGAAATCTCCATATCAGCCTGGAGGCTCTATAGCGCCTGAGTGTTACGCAACCCCTTCGACACCCCTTCGTTGAGCTTTGCCTACCTTCAGGCACTAGAGCAACTACCAAGATGAATTAGTGTCAAAGCTTCTCACCGGTACATTTGTAACATACTCAACAAATTTGCGTGGGTGTTGCTGAACTGGTGGCGAAGCGGGGGAAACACGAGAGTTGAAAAAGGGTATCACCTCAAATTTCGCCGAATGCCTTTTAACGGGCCCTAGTGGTTCCAGCCTGTACACGAGAGCAAAAACTGCTGTCGTGCTGCACTCCAAGAGCAAGCGATTACGTTAAGTGGTAATGTTGATCCACAATGTCCTTAGTCAAGGGTTGAAACATCAGAGAGTCTCAATAGTGTCAAAGGTTGTCAGGAACGTAGTCCTGTCACTAATAGCATGGATCAACGTCCCATCGAATGTGGTGGTTTCACTGAAGTCCCTTACGCCACCTCTTGAGGCTTTTTCGTGCCGATTCCAAGTGGGGGTGGTTGAAATGTTTTACTCTGTTGTACATTGGAAAACTGTGTATTTTCAGCGCTGGCTGTCACACTTCTTGACCATTGCAGAGAAAGAAGGTATGGGATGTAGGTAGGAGGGTCTATGACAAAGTTCTGATCGTGCCATCGTGTGGCATGTCCACAATGGCTTTGGGTAGAATTA
This sequence comes from Schistocerca nitens, assembly GCF_023898315.1. NCBI lineage: Eukaryota > Metazoa > Arthropoda > Insecta > Orthoptera > Acrididae > Schistocerca > Schistocerca nitens. The sequence continues at coordinate 661,219,189 of NC_064618.1, forward strand.
AGATGAAATTTTTGAGCCCATGTCACTTCATTAACCCAACTTACAGCTCACATGAACTTCTGAGCTGTAGACTTTCTTTCTCATGTGTCGACACTTACCTGTTTGAAGCCACGCTGAGACCGACGATGACATCGCAGGGCACCGCGCTTATGCACAGTTACAGAGAAACGTTGTAGGCACACTTGAGCCAAATTTCAAACTTATGTGTTGCAATGCAAGGCAATTATGGGGTTTCGAAAAAATGATCCTTCAATTCTGATGCACAGTGTACATAATGGCATAATGCACTATTCTGAAATGAGTTATAAGTTTATACGTACTCAACCAATGGTGATGGTGCACCTGCAGTGAAACACTAATAAGAGGCAACAGCTGTGAGACCTAATTTATTCGCCTTTCCCACACTTTCCGAGAAACAGTTTCCGTTTCGTATGGGTACTAAACCCTACCCCCCCCCCCCCTTATGTTAGAGAACTTTCTTGTGACGTCATTGAAACTGCCCGCCGTTTGCTGAGGAGCTGAAGTGTCGTTCCGCTGTACGAGACCTGGCGAGGCAGGCGGCGGGCGGGGACGGTCTTCCCAGGAGGACGATAGAAGCGAGCAGTCTAGCGGAAGAAGCGCTGGCCCGCGGTGTTACTATAGAGTCGTCTGCAGACTGCTGGCCACCTCTCGCGGACCCCTTACGCCCATCCGAAGAGTGCTACGTTGCTATGCATCTGTAGAGAAGAGAAAGCTACTCCTAGTGTGCTTCTTGGTAGTGCTCCTGCTACTTTGGCGTGGACAGGATATATGGCTCCCTGACTGTCGGTGTATTTCAGACTCGAAAGCAAAGTCTCGAAACTGTTTGCTGTTTGTTTTCATTTCCTTTTATTGTCGTATCTCCCTCTCTCAGACAATGAAATCCGTCCCGACACAGCCGCACCACCCATCCCACCTTATCAGCATCTAGCTTTCCTTTCCTCCTCATCTTTTCCCGCCGCTTCTCGACTTCCGCGCCGAACCAATCATTATCCCTTTTGCCCCTTCATATTATCTACCTTACCAACAGCCGACGCTATTCCGTTCCTGTCTCTCCAACATCCACTCCTTCTCCATCGATACCATCCATCAGTCATCTATACTTCTACTCATACATTCCTATCCCACTAAACACCAAACATTTTCCTATCCAAAAACAGAGGCAGTGAAGGTACTTCATCTTCCATTGACAACATAGTGTTTGCATCTGAGATTACAGAGTTCTACATTGTGCTCATACCTTGCAAATTTATTGTTATTGTTTCCGTTCTGCCTTTTAGTATCATTGCACTCCTTCCTATTTGTCTTCTACCATTATACTACTGTCTGAATAAGACAGCAGAAATACTCGTTCGGTACAAGGGAAAATCCTCTCTGTACCACTACCACGATCTCTAAACCATTTTCTGTATTAGGGACCGTACTTTGGAACAATCTTCCTCAAAATATTAGAGAAATTAAAATACTTTCATACTTTAAAAGACAGCTAGGTAATGGCCACCTTCTACTGCGATAGCTATCTGTTCTGCAGCTTACTCTCGACAACCCTCCCTCAGAATTTTTCCTTCCCCTTGTCTATACAGTTCTCTATTGAAATTCTCTCGTTCCCTAGCAAACATTATCATTTTCCTTTCAATATGCGGTACTATTACTATTATTGCCAATTATTACTTTTCATTAATAGTGCAGATTACTGTTATTATTGAGTCTGCTGTTCAATAACTAATCAATGTCATTCTTAATCACTCCATTATTTTATCATCGTTATTAATGTTACTGTTCGTATTATTATCATTATTATGCCAATTATTATTTATGGTAATAATGTAGATTATTATTATATTAATTGTTATGTAATATTTTTCTGTATCTATTCATCCTGGTCAGATGTAATATAAGGCCTGAAGAGCCGAATCTGGTCCGGCTAAATAACCAATGGAAATGGAAATCAAGTCCCTTGCTTCTTGACAGAGCGTAGGGGAACGTTGCGGGAGACCCGCACCTATGTGCTAGGCAAGGACCTAATGGAAGTAGTTTGCCTTTGCCTTCGTCCGACCGTAATGGGGATGAATGATGATGATAAGGACGACACAACACCACTCAGTCATCTTGGGGTAGGTTTAAATCCCTGAACCCGCCGGGAATCGAACCCGGGACCCTGTGCTCGGGAAGCAAGAACATTACAGCGAGACCAAGAGTTGCGGACTAAATAACCAATAAACAAACAAAAAAAGTAAATGTTCTTGTTTTGAAATCAACCACGAAAGAAACTAAATTTGTTTTATACACAACCTACATTTAACTCATCTTTACAAATTTTAAGATCTCTTGCAAGACTGGAATAGAAGGGAGAACCGATATACTCAAGGTACCCTCCGCCACACACCGTCAGGTGGCTTGCGGAGTATGGATGTAGATGTAGATGTAGATGTAGATCCCGTCTTTGTGAATACTACATACCCTTTGGCTGAAGAGTGGGTTGACCATCTCGCTCACCGCCCTCCTCCTCCTCCTCCCGGTTCATACTGGGCTGACGAATGATATAACAATATACGTGCTATATGTGTATTTCCTGGCTTGAAGCAGCAAGTTTGTCGCACAGGAGGTGTGAACATCTGGTGGAGTTAGTTCTGCACCCTTCTCTCCATTGCACGCTGACTGTGTGTAATATCTTGTAAATGGGATAACACTGGGCATGTCGGCAGACGGGAATCTTGCGGAGGGTGCATCACAAAGCGGAGGGCCTTGTTTCGAAAACGCTGCTGGCGTGCTATGTGTGTGAGTGCTGCTTTGTCCAACACTATGCGACATACTCGAAAGCTGGGAGGAATAGTGTCTGAGGTGTGATGTTGCACCGTCATGGTAGCGTGATAGGACCATCGCCGTCCTCTTATACGTGTACAGGTTGACGGGGTAACTATTGTTTTCTTTGCAAACTCACCTTTTTTTCACGTAAATAGATACCTATACGATTTATCGTAGTAAGCTGTACTCCGTATGCAGGCAGATTTTGTCGATTGTAACCTGCTACACGTTTGTTTGAGGGTGGCTGCATATGATCCACCAAAATCTATGGAACTTCTGGAACAGTTTCATACAATCAGCTCTTTCACAACTTAACAACGTAAAGGTGTTATCACTTTGAATGCTGGTGTGAGCAACACGGGGCTTTATTAGACGCTGTCCTGTTGGACATGGTACGCCCTTTCTTACCTCCGACCTTTGTACCTTACATCCAGCCAGGTAAAGGGGGGTCTACTGGTTAACGCACTTTCCGAACTATGGTGCAATTTGGATTTTTCATGCACATACTTTTTGTCAGAAGTAGGAGCTAAAAGTTTCACACAGTCTTAGGACCGAATGAGGACTGAACCCTTCACCTTCACATTAGTAGCCACCGAGTCATACATGTACGAATTACTATCTAAAAAAAAAATCTTTGAGAGTGAGACATCTGTTAAGAAGCGATGGAAATAGGAAAGAGGTGACATGTAGGAATAAGAAAAGATCATGAGAGCTTGAAGTAATTTACATCTTATTTGTTACGGATACAACTTACTTAGTGTAAAAATTAAAAAAAGACTTACTAACCAGAAAAAAATCTAACGACATGAAACACCATTTACACCCTTAACAGAATGATTAATTGAGAGAAAGGGTTGAAAGTAAAAATTAGCATAAGTCGGAATAGCCTGGAAAAATTTCAAAGCATTTTGTTCCAAATACGACTCATCATTGTAAGATGTATGCTTCGCCGGCGATGGGCGAGGCATGATAGAATCTCTGACCAGAGAGTAGTTTATTGTTAGTTGTTGCTTGTTGTGAGTCTGCGCGAGTCGACTGTAGAAGTCAGTCTGCGCTTGTCTGCGCGAGTCTGCAGTAGTAGTGAGTCGGATACAGTAGCGAGTGGACGGTAGTAGTCTGCGGGTGTCGGCATGCGTCGGCTGTGTGCTCTGCTCGCGACTCTGGTCAGGACTCGGGAGGATGAGTATTGATGTAGAAGGTAAAGAGGCAGTCTTGCGCATATTTAATAATGTATGTTAATAGTCATTTAATTTGTTCAGAAAAAATGCCCCAATAATATTTTTTTATTAAGTAACTCTTTTAAAGAAAAGTATTCATTTCAATTTAAAGAATTTTTCCACTCTTTTGAAGAAAAAGCATTCATTTCAATTTAAAGAATATTTCCTATGCATTCCTTCCAGGAATTAAAAAAAAAATATACGCCAGCATTGCACGAAGCTGTGTCGATAAATTAGAGCAGATATAGTTGCAGTTTTTATTGAGGTAAGAATTTTTGCTTTTGTTATTCAGAATACAGGGCCGAAGGTCAGCGCTGCTGTCCTTATAAAATTTACCAGATATTATTATTTCTGTTAGGAGGTTACATTTCGTTCATGGTTCATTATTTAATCAATATTATTGTGTGGTTTATGGTCAATTTTCATTCCTTAATTATTGTGGGGAGTTTACGCTTGGCTCCATTTCACATTTTTTATTTAACATAATTGTCCGGAGAGGTTACACCATCTGTACAGAAAGTAGTATAGGGATGTCTTATCGATGGTACTACTTCTGGTGGAAGTGAAGACTAGAATGTGATGACATGTAACAATAATCATAAACAACCGATTACTAATTTGAATTTATAGTTTTTATGGACACTAGCATGATTTTTGACATTTGAACACGATTTTAATGCAATGGAAGTCATATAACTGAAGAGTCTTGTAGAAAAATCATAGGAAAAATCGCCTTTATCTTCTAAAAATCTAGGTAAAAAAGCACTTGAGTACCATCTGAGAATTTGCTAGTTGCATCCATATACTGCTCAACATCTAGTGTACTTGTGAACGTACGCTGCTTTAGATTACGCCAGACATTTAATACAGCTAATAGAGAGAGTTCACCAGCACACGGACATTATAATAAAAACAAGAGAAGAGAAAATAAGACCAGTAAAAATCAACAGAGGAGTGTAATTAGAGTGTACCCTTTCATTTACTATATTCAGTACGTACTTAGACGACATTATTAGACAGACGAAAGGTAATCACATCACCTAAATCAAATTAATAAGAATTATCATCTAAAAATTTCAGTAGAATAGGTAACGTAACGATCTTGAAAAGCTAATCTTCTGTACGTTCAACAATAGTTCTATATGAACAATCAGTAGAAGAGCTGTCACATTTTCATCTGTTAAGCTGGGAGGTTGTCTACGAATATGAAAGCGTCATTAATCAATTAAATAAGTTTCCGAAGATACGTGGTACAAACACAGAAAACCGAGCTGCAAGACAAGCAAGAGCACAAAGCTAAAATTTTCCAAAGTAACAAATACCTCTACTCTAGCACATACGAATCTTGCGCTTTAGCTTAGAAAGACAAAACAAGAAAGCTGTTGATTCAAACGAATTTTTAAGGAAGGTTTATGGATGTACCCTCAGAAGTGAAATACAGAACAATATCATAAGATGAGGAACTCATTATGTACTGCATTAATGAATAAAATATAACAAAGACACATAAAATATGAGGATCATATCAGCGGACTGGAGTAAGACAAATTAATGAAGCAAGTAATCAGATATAAACCAATAGGAGAGTACGACAGACGAGCAGGTGGCTTCAGTCAAGAAGTGAATAAGATGATTATTGCTTCATGTTCGTTTAGTGAATATTTGTAGGTATTATTTCTTCAGCCAGTCTTAAGTCTTTCAGAAACTCGCCTGTCTCTGGATTGCTATAGAGCATGGGTGCATTAGTATGGTCTAACCTAAATTAATTTGCATTTGACGTTGGTTCGAAGTTGCGACGTTTTCGCAACATGTACTGTCTGCAGACAGCCAAAACAGTGGTCTGCTCCTCGTGGCGATAGAAAAGAAACTTTAAAATGCGTATCTCCTACAAAAATCACTTAAAAACTATGAAACACGTGTGTGACACAGATCTCCACATTGCCTCTAAGCAAGTAAAAAACCTGCTCTCAGTTTTAATTAGGATGTTAGTTAAATTCCTTTTTAAAAAATAAGGGAATTTTCTGCGTCTGAAAAAATTTACATATTGAGGAATGGCCGGCGCAACACTTGCTGAAAGGAAGTGGCGGTGGGGTGGGAGTCGACATTGCCAATGCAGCGCCCATTGGTGTGTTGCTGCCTGGTATAGCCCAGCCTGCTATCTGTTAAATACCAACTAATTTAAACTGGACCATACAATAAGTTAAATGTTTCCTCTGATGGCGACAATGCTCAGCACGTCACTTGTTTGCTGTCTGCCCAGGAGATTAAATGGAAAAGAAAGAAAAGAGAAGGCACACATTCCTGATATGTACAGGAACTGGATATACATCCTAATCTTCTTCCTCCCCCTGTCTCTGTTCGTCTCTTCCTCCCCTTCTCTTTGTCTATCTTCTCCTACTTCACCCGTTCTCTGTCCATCATCTCCTCCGCTCTCTCTGTGTCCACCTTCTCCCCCTCCCCCCTACCTCTCCATACGCTTTTGTGCCTTTCCACTCCCTATGCCCATTTCCTCTCCGCCTCTTTGACCATTTCCTCTTTCGCCCCCTTTCAGTTCCAGCCTTATTTACAGTTAGTGCAATTTCAGATTGTGTACAAGAATTTTAATCATAAGCCAATAAGAGAAAAATTCTACTTCCAGTTTTCTGTGAAAACCTTCTGAGAGGAAGAAAACAAAACAGTACATTGTTGTGTACACAAATTATGTTTTAAAATATATACTATTGGGAAGACTATATCTGGAAGCAGTAACTCGTAAATTGTTTTAACGCCCCACTGTCGCAGCTAAAAGCTGCAACTACAAGTTACAAAACTGCATATTTTTACAGCAGAGCATTTTCTTTCTCGCAGTCGGTTTTAACAGAAAACATTTACATTATTGTGTAAAGAGATTTATTGTCCATGTATGTCTGAGTTATTGAAGGTACATTGTATGTCCTATGCCACCAATGTTGAATTATCGATATAAGTGGTCCAACTAAAACATTCATGAAATTACGTACTGCACGAATATGAAAAGTAAGTGGGGGTTCGTATTTAAAAAAACGCAGTTGATATCCGTTTGACCTATGGCAGCGCCATCTAGCGGGCCAACCATAGCGCCATCTGTCAAGCTAGACAAGTTTCGTTCTTTGTAGTTTTTTCGTTTGACCCCTATTCCGTGAGATATTTGGCCCGGTCAGGATCAATGGACCACCCTGTATACTTAACTGACATGACTTCGTCAAGCATCACATCACTAATACCGCATTCGAAGAGTACAGAATTGTTCTTCCTACTTAGCAGCATTAACTTAAGTTTTTCCGCATTTAGATCTAGTTACCATTCATCACATCAAATAGAAATGCTATCCAAGTCTTCTAGTATCGTATAGACCCGAAGAGCACAGAATCAACAACATATAGTCCCAGATTGTCACTCGCCTTATCCGTCAGATTGTTTAGGTAGACTGAGAACAAGAGTGGTTCTATCACGCTTCCCTGGGACCCTCTTTGTGAACAATGCCGGAGAGAACAGCGTCGGGAGTAGTGCAAAATCAATTTTACAGAGGCTGGTTTCCAAGCAACATTGACATTACCTGTGAGTAATAGCAATTATGAGACAAAACAGGAAAACTGAATCCCAGCTTTATGCGAAAATCTCGCTGGGGTACCAAAGACGGTGAACGAAGAGAAGAAACTCTGATCTGTGAGCTTGGAGTACCGAATATTGAATATAAGTTATCTTTCAGAAGACTCTCCTTTGTTGTGCTTTGGTGAAGAATGTGTGATAATTAACAGGATTGAGATGAGAGCAGTACAAAGGGTGTCCTAGGTACTTCCCGCGAAGAAGAAGGAAAAATGTCTGGGATCAATACCTAAGAGGTGTGATGCCAAACGCAAACCGTGGCCAAAGTTGGCAGAGGATTTTCAGTTCATGATTTGTTTCATTCCACGTGTATAATAATGAGGGAAGCTTTTCACATTGTCAACTGTAATATATTCTTAGAAAAGCTAAAAGCAATGGAAACGCTCTAACATCAGACAGAATTATTGAAATTTAGTACTAATTAATATGATATGATCTAGCAAAACTATTTTTGAAATACGTTTAAATGAGGAGTATGTCCCCAGTGACAAGAAAAATATACGTTTCTATACACAACCAAAGAAGAAAATGTGACTGTAAAAATTATAGGGAGGGTAATAGTTACCTCCACTAAAAGTAGACTTCATTGAAAAATAATTAAACATTTCTTAGAACACGAATGCGAGGAAATGGAGGCTGAATAACAAGCAGGTGTCTAAATTGGCCGACTAAAAATTGATCACATTTTTTTGCATACGGCAGGAATAGCTAGAGGACCTCTTCTTCATTTGGTATTCGTAGACACAGAAAACATGAACATATCGCTTTACGCAGTCAGTGGAAAGCTTTGAAGTCAGCAGCAAAACATAAATAGTATAGGTAATTTAGACATAATAATAAAGTGCACTATTTGAAATTCTGAAGGTAGCAGGGCTAAAATACATAATCGGAAGGATATCTAAAACTTGAACCAGGCTATAGATACAAAAACATCAGTGTATGAAATAACTAAAAAGGTAGTGAGACAGAGTTCTACCGTATCGTCCATTTTAATCTACTGTATTTAACACGCAGTGAAGGAAACCAAGCAGAAATTAGAAAATGTTATTAGTTAGGTAAGAGGAAATAAAATCTTTACGTTTGCCAGTCACTTTGCAATTCTGACAGACACAGCAAAGGACATGGACGATAGGATGAATGGAATGAATAGCGTCTGAAAGAGAGGTTAGAAAACGACCATCATCAAAAATAAAATAAAAAGTGCTAACAGACTGTAGTCAAATTGAATCATGCGATGGTGAAGCTGTTACATAAGGAAATGAGACACTAAAAGCAGTAGTTGAGTTTTGCTATCTGCCAACAAAATAACTGACTGTGGCAGAAGTAACAGGGTAAATAAAATGTAAATGTCCTGTGACTAGAGCCTCCCGTCGGGTAGACAGTTCGCCGGGTACAAGTCTTTCGATATGACGCCACTTCGGCGACTTTTGCGTCGATGGGGATGAAATGACGATAATTAGAACAACTCAACACCCTGAGCGGAGAAAATATCCGACCCAGCCCGGAATCGAACCCGGGCCCTTACGATTGACATTCTGTCGCGCTGGTCACTCAGCTACCGGGGGCGAACAGTAACAGGATGTAAAATGTAATAGTTGAGCATTCGGATGGAAAGCGGTTCTAAGAAAAAGTATAATTTACTAACACTGACATCAGTCTAATGGTTGAAAGACTTTTCTGACAGTATTTGTGCGGAATGTAGCTTTATATGGCAGTGAAAAGCTGACGATAAACAGCATAAAGTATTTTACATGTGGATTTTCTGAATAATGCTGAGGGATAGATGGACAGGGTTAGTAATAAAAAGATACTGAACTGGATCAAGGAGAGAAGAGAGTTTTGACACAACTTGACTAAAATTAGGAGTGGGTTGATGAGACATGTCATGAGGCATCAAGGAACCATTAATTTGGTTGTGAAGGGAATTAGGGCGGCTAAAATGTGTAGTGACAGTCCAAAGCTTGAGTACAGCACACAGGTTCAAAGTGATGCGGGGTCTGGTACATATAACATCAGAGATGGAGAGATTTCAATGGGATGGACTAGTGTGGAGTGCTGCATCAAACTAATCTTTAGACTGAAGCCCACAGCTCCAGTGACAAGGAAAAGAAACCACTCTGTGGGACGATGTGACCTTACGCTCGTGAAGCGTACTTCGATAACGTGTTACCAAACAACAGAAGGTAGTGACGTTCGTCATATACTTGTTGGTCACATTGCCTTTCATGGACCTTAAGAGAAGTGTAGCGAGTTCTCTCGAGAACTTGTGTTCAACTACCGAGAGGCCTGCTAGATTTATTGACGCGATGCAGAGCGAGACGTGGTTGCATATTCGAGATTTGTGCCACAGCTTTTTGTTCTCTTGGCGTTTTAAGCGCTATGCAAGTGAGGTTACGATCGTTTTTATTTTGTCCATCGCTAAGGGAACCTGGGAAACATGGCGGTTCATACCCCTGTGATTAGTTTTTTTCTGTTTTGTAATAATAACGTTTGGAGTACAAACTATGTCTGAATACTGTGCTGCGTAAATGTGTAGCTTACGATAAAAACAAAGTTATGTAGGTACATGTACAATAACTGCTAACAGTTCATAATATAACATCACGTAAAGAACAACATATACAATTCGTTTGTGTTACTGCGAGAGAGGCAGTAAGAGAATAGTACTAATACTGTGTCGCGTTTTGATATCATATTGCGTTATTATCTTCTCATTATACAAAAAATTCAAAAACTAAAAAATTTGGCAAAAGATAGATATGAGACTAATTTCCAGCAGACTGTATAGTATTGTACGGAAGCTCACTGTGCGGATAGACACTCAGTTGTACACTGTCTGACCAAAAATACATGATCGAATGTCAATGCCATTCCTCACACGTACACTCCGGCGGGCAAGTAAAAGGTGTGAGACGTAATTCTCTAAGGCATGTAAACGTCCACTAGAGTACACAAGTACTATTCGTGTTTAGTGTTGGTATCAGGTCTGAAAGATCATATGAGGAGCGTAAAGAGCTTGTAAAATTTTACCATGAGTGAGAAGTGTGGGCTCTGTCGTAGGTTTGTTACGGTGTGGGATTTGTTCAAAGTAGAAATAAGTTGATAGAGGAGCACGAGCGTGAGATCTGTGCCCTTCGGGTGCAGTTACAACGCGCAAAGGAGGAGCTAGATGGGTTGAGGAGGCTGAAGGGTGGTGGGGAATGCGAACTGGCAGTTGGCAAGAAGGCAGCTAGGAGGAGGAGGAAGTGTTCAGACAGTTATACTTTCCGTATATGCAATAGATTTGACCAACTGTCAGAGCTGAACGGAGAGGAGCCTCTTGTAGCTGTAGATGTAGGGAACATGCATCAGTCCTCAGCAGTTTGGATGCCAAGGTCAGTTCAAAAGTCTAACAGAAAGAAGGAGATTCTGCTGCTAGGTAGTTCGCACGTTGGAGGTGTGGGCCAGCAGTTGCAGGAAGTGTTGGGGGGTGAGTACCAGGTCACCAGCATTGTGAAGCCTAGTGCTGGGTTGGCTCAGGTGACTGACAGCATAGGGGAGTTATGTAGGAATTTTACGAAGGACGATCAGGTAGTGATAGTGGATGGAGCAAGGAACAGTCTTGATAGGGATGGGGAATATAATGTAGGTGGTGACCTGGTAAAGATAGCTACTCAAATTTGTGGCACTAATGTGCATATCGTGCAACTGTTTCAGCTTCATAGTCGGCCTCATCTTAATGCGGCTGTTAGGCGCGTTAACATTGGGATGGGGAGGAAGCTGATGATAGAGGGCATGGATCACGTTTCAGTGGCGCCAACCATCAGCAGATCGGGTTTCACTAGGCATAGCTTGCACCTCAATAAGTATGGGAAGGGGGGCTGGCAAAGCTTATAGGTGACAGTGTAGTGGGTGGTGATGGGATCACTCACGGAAAAAATTCCTGTAGTAACTGGTGTTAGAGCTGCACCTCTTTTAGATTAAAGTCGGCTCACCTTCATAGGATGTCATGTTTCCAAGTAGAGAAGGAATTAGCTTATTTCATAAAAATATAAGAAGTATTAGAGATAATGTTAGTGAACTGCTTATAGATGTTGACAGCACCACTTAAATAATTTCACAGTTCAGAGGCTTCCTTTGCCAGAATACAGATTAGCTGGCTGTTTTACAACGAGGTCCTTGCGGGGTGGGGGAATGCCATGTGCGTAAAAAAACAGTGTTCTCTATGAGTCGATAGATGTATCACGGCACTGCACTGAAAAGATATTTCGATGTTGTGCAGGGGAACTTGAATTTAGTGAAACTAAACTTCTAATTGTTGTTGTTTATAGGTTCCCTAACTCTGACTTCAGAGTATTTCTGCTCAAGCTAGAGAGGGTTTGTGATTCACTTTGTAGGAAATACCAGAAATTAGTTATATGTGGTGACTTCAATATAAATTTTGTATATGATGGTGCTAGAAAAAGATGTTGGTAGATCTCTTAAATTCACATGATCTGATGCAGATTGTGTTATTTCCAACTAGGGAGCAGGGGAACAGTAGCATAGCCATAGACAATATTCTTGTTCATTCTTCATTACTAGATAGGCATTCTGTTAGTAAAAGGGTGAAAGGCCTTTCAGACTATGATGCACAAATTTTAACACTAAAAGGCGTCTGTAGTCAAACAAATGTCACATATAATTACAAACTATGTAGGAAAGTTAATCCAACAGCAATATAGAGCTTTTTTAAACCCTAAGGAAGAAGAGTGGCAGGATGTCTATAGTGCCAATAACATAGATGATAAATATAATGCTTCCCTTAACACATTTCTCATGCTCTTTGAGAGTTGCTTTCCATTAGAACGCTCTAAACGAGGTACTAGCAATAGTAGGCAGTCTGGGTGGCTGACTAGTGGGATAGTAATATCATGTAGAAAAAGCGGGAATTATATCAAAATGTTAGAAGTAGTCACAATCAAGCTACAGTAGCTCATTACAAAAAGTACCGTAAGGTGCTAATTCACAGGATAAAACTAAAACCATATGGTCAGAAGCACAATGTCGATGATATGAAGTCAGTTCGCAGTAAAAATATTTATGTTGCTGATATATCAGATATAAGTACAGTATTTAACAATCATTTTCTGAGCATTGCTGGTGAATTAATAAAAATTTAGTTTCTACAGGAAATATATAACTTTCTTGGCAAATGTCTTTCCGAGATTGATGTCTGAAATACTCCTCTGTGGTACAGACGAGGGGGAGATTGAGTCAGTAATTAAATCACTGAAGACTGAGGACTCACATGATTATGATGGAGAGTCTAGAAGAATATTAAAGTACTGTGCTGCGCATGTTAGCCCAGTGTTTAGCCATATTTGTAATTTTTCCTTTAGGATTGGTCAGTCTGCTGAACGATTGAAGTACTCAGTAGTAAAGCCGCTTTACAAAAAGGGAAAAAAGAAAAATGTAGATAATTTTAGACCTATTTCTATGCCATCAGTATTTACTAAACTTATTGAAATGGCTGTGTATGTAAGGATAATTTATCATTTTCTATCACACGATTTGCTATCAAGTGTACAGTTCGGATTTAGAAGTCGTTTAACAACTGTAAATGCTATATTCTGTTTTCTCTGTGAGGTACTGGATGGGTTAAACAATAGGTATCGAACGATAGGCATTTTTTTTATTTAACTAAGACATTTGATTACTTTAGCAACAGACAGCAGGTCATTATTCACGATGTTGAGAATGGCTATGATGTGGGGTCTGAGTGGGGTACAGTGAAGTGTGGGGGTGCCCCAGAGATCAGTGTTGTGGCCATTTCTGTTCCTTATTTATATAAGTGATACTCCCTCTAGTATTACGAGTAACTCTAAAATATTTCTGATTGTGATTACACTAGCTTGGTAAAACAGGATGTTGTGTGCAACATTGGCTCTGTTTCAAATAGTGCAGTTCATGACATAACTTTTTGGCTCGTAGAAAATAAACTAACGCTAAATCACAGTAAGACTCAGTTTTTACTGTCTCTAACACACAATTCAACAAAACCTGACGTTTTAATTTCACAGAATGGGCATATGATTAGTGAAACTGAGCAGTTCAAATTTCTAGCTGTTCAGATAGATAGTAAACTGTCGTGGGAAGCCCACATTCAGGATCTTGTTCAGAGACTTGATGCTGCAATTTTTACTATTCGAACGGTATCTGAAGTGAGTGATCGTTCGACACGAAAACTAGTCTATTTTCCATATTTTTCTTTGTCTTACGTCGTATGGTATTATATTTTGGAGTAACTCTTCCCATTCTAAAAGGATATTTTTGGCCCAGAAACGGGCGGTTCGGGCAATAAGTGGTGTAAGTTCACGAACCTCTTTTCGACCCCTGTTCACGAGTCTGGGTATTTTGACATTCTTTGACATTGGCCTCTCAATATACATATTCCTTACTGTCATTTCTTGTTAACAACATTAGTTTATTCCGAAGAATAAGCAGCTTTCACGCCGTTAACACTCGGCAGAAATCAAACCTGCATTTGGATCGGACTTCATTAACTCTTGTGCAGAAAGGTGTGCAGTATTCAGCTGTACCCATTTTCAATAAGCTACCGCTCCTGTTCAAAAGTCTGATCAATAATGCAAGCGCTTTAAAATCGAAACTGAGAAGTTTCCTCATGGGTCACTCCTTCTATTCTGTCGAGGAGTTCTTTGAAAAATGAAGCTGATTCACCTTGTATTGTTGATTGCGTTTCCTTAAACTTATGGGTTGACTTTTTTCTGGTTCATAAACATTTTATTCTTGTCTGTTATTACTTTTACGTTGTAATTTCATGTACTGACACGTTCTAAGATCTTGGAGATTTGCTCCTCAATTTGGTCCTACGGAACATGACGTGTAAATAAATAAATAAAAAAAATGAAATGTTGAATGATTATTGTGAAGGCAGCAGAGATGCCACGAACGTGTGTGAGACATCGTTATCAGCACCTGACAGTGTTTGATAGCGACCTCATTGTGGGTCTTCATTTGGACACCTGATAGAACCGTGCGTTACCCTGATTTGCGAGGCAAGCGGATGTGACAGTGGCCTGATACTGAAACTCTCTGATACATGAAGGCAGACATAGTCATCGTCATGGTTTCGGTCGACCACCACAGGGGGAAATCACCGCATTGTGCACCAAGAACATCCTCAACCCTTCACATCTGTGCCTGCAGTCCGATAACAAATTATGGATTACCTGCAATATTCTGTCATTCAGCGCCATTGGTCGGACACTGGCAACAGCCGGGCTAGTGAACTGTAGTCGCATGCGTAGGTTGCTGTTAACAGTATAACAATGACGGCTGTGTTTCGTGTAGTGCTGTGACCAGGAGGGATCGATTGCTCATAAATGGCGTTCCATTGCGCCCAGCGACGAATAGCAGTCCTGCACAACTCCAGATGAACCCAGTCGGCGACTGTTTCTGAGACCTGGTGACTGGTTCCATTCTTCCAATGTTTTGGAGAGGCACAGAGGTATTACTCCTGACGCCGTAACTGTACGTGATGGGACATCCAGCACCGTCATGTGTTACCTCTCATTCCACAATATTATGGTGACATTTTGGAACGTGTATCTATGAACTTTGAGTGATTTTGAGGAACTACTGTTGCCAGCAGGATCCCCGATAGAACATGTGTGTAAACACCTAGGACGTCAGCTTCGTCCCAGTACCCCTATCCGGGATATTTAGGACCAGTTACAGTTGTGAGTCACTTTGCCATAGGAGAGGATACAACATCATTACGGCAATCTTCCCAACCGAACTAGCGCATGTATTCGGGCCAGAAGGGGTAGAACGTCATTTTGATGAATGGGCTTATGATGACTCGACTTCGCAATGATTAAAATAACATCACATACTCTCTCAACTCGTGAAGCTTCACTTCACTTTCTCCTGCCCTTGTTAGGTAGGTGACTTCTCTTTAGTTAGGCAGTGTGTATGTGGATTATAATCTGTTTTAAAGCCAACGATGATCTTTGAAAGTTGTTGCAGATTTGCATATTAGCGTTTCACTCTTTTAGTCTCTTTTGCACACCTCTGGCTATGCTCCTAAATGTAAACAATACCATCTCGTATCGTGTTTCGGAATCCAGCTCACACTTTACATCCCGCAATAACTGGCTGGGTAAGTCATCTTAAAGGTCTGGATTAGTCAAGAGCATAACATCTGCGATAGGACTTCAGTAGCACTTGATGATCAAGCCAACCTTCAGGGAAAGAAATAAGTAGAACAATCCTGCTACAGTAGTTGCTTTCATTAACGAGTCACAAAGTAGTACTCGTATTTTTGAATTACGTTACCCAACTAATAACCTCGTCACAAACTCTCGAAAGTCACTCTCATGCATTTGTGTTCTTATACCCATGTTTTCTCCTATCGCGCAGCTGCTGTTCAACATTTTTCCTTATGTCATGTCTCTTAATGAAATGCTCGTACATATTCGAGGAACGAGGTGCACAAAGGAGAACGCAGCAGTAACTGTCACAAGATCTTGAGAGGCTTCATTAAAATGCGTGTAAAATACTATTCGTCTTAATAATCAGCTATAGAATAAGGAAAAACTGAAGCATGAACAGTAATGAAAACACAGTCCCACCATTTCGAGATTCACAAGAAGTGGGTAACAGATACTTACATTACTGAGAAACATATTCATTTTTTATCGGGTGAATGTTACATGTTTTGTGAACCGAAAAAAAACTATATTTGTGTGTCAGAACCATAAGTATCCGTTACGCGCTTCTTGCAAATATCTAAATGGTGGGACTGTGTTTTCGTTACTGCTCATGTTTCAGTTTTTCCTTATTCTGTAGCCATCCACGCAGTCGATTCCGCTTCGTGTTGAAGATATTTTAGACACATTTTAATTATACCTGAGCCTGGTCTAGTGACAGTAGCTACTGTGTTCTAATTTATGCACTTCATTTCTCGAATATACCCCATCATTTCATTAAGAGTCATAATTTAAGGAAAATTGCTAAACGTTAGCTACGACACAAACGAAAACATGGGTATGTACAGTAAACAAAGATGCTTAAGGGTGAATTTAGAGATTTGTGAAGAGGTAAGCAGTTGGGTAACACAATTCAAAACTACTTTGTTACTCATTGATGAATGCAACACCTGTAGCAAGAATGCACTACTGACACACATTAAATTCTGTACAGCGCTAAGGTGTGCTCTGACCATCGGGTGGAAAACGCGCTGTGTCGAAAAATTACTGTAACCAGTTATGTATGCACTCTACGTTTTCATTTTTGCTGGCTTTGATTGCAAAAGCTCAGGCGGGAAAACAAAACGAGATGGAATCGACTGCGTGGACGGTTGCACACGGCCATCGCCATATAATTTTGTTCCGTAAATTTGGTTACGATGTGATACGGAAGGCTGAAACCAATCTCACCGCATGAAAGGCAGTGTTGCAGGCGGTTATCTCCTGTTACCATTGACATGGTATTATCGAACTGGCTCTCATGCATTTTGACTAACTGACATAGGTTTCCCGACGGGTAATCAATTCTTATTCAAACGTGGCTTTGCAAGTATTCTGCAGGAGCGAAATGAAAACTTACTGTTCTTTGTCTAAACAGTTTTAACTAAAAAATTTTAACTGTTGTGGTCCATAATTAACGGTGTAACCCATTCAAAAATCCTAACACTAACTATATATCATAGGGAATACATCATGTTCTAGAGCCGACCGGAGTGGCCAAGCGGTTCTAGGTGCTATAGTCTGGAACCGCGCGACCGCTACGGTCGCAGGTTCGAATTCTGCCTCGAGCATGGATGTGTATGATGTCCTTAGGTTAGTTGGGTTTAAGTAGTTCTAAGTTCTAAGGGACTGATGACCACAGCAGTTGAGTCCCATAGTGCTCAGAGCCATTGGAACCATGTTCTAGACCGTTGACAAAAATTATTAAGTGATGAGACAATCACTGGAAGCAAACAGTAAAGCTTGCGAAAATACGTCATCTGTTGATTTTGCATGTCAAGATCAAGATAATTTAATGTTGTATTTGTTTAAATGCTAAAACGGAAATCGCTGTATGAAACCACAGGATAATGTCACATGCTTTAATAAAATAGAGGGATGCACGATAAAAAAGCAAAGTAGTGGCACGTCTTTCAGTTGCTTACGCGGGTAATTCTACATCTGCAGCTACAGGATGAACCGCAGTTTGCGTCCCCGGATGACAAATAGCGTGTCCTTGCAAATAACAAAACAGAAATGGCTGTAACAAAACTTAGTCCCGTGCGTAATTCCGGTAGAAAAGAAAGGTAATTTATCTAGATTGAATAGTGTGTACTTCATGCTGCCCTGTTAGTGCAATTGGCCCATGGAAGCTAACCAAGAATACGTGATAAATAATGAATGGTTCTAGTTGAGAAATGAAGAGTAATTTCAGTAATGGCTAGCTGTTAAGTCTCTCGATCGAAACAACAGACTTAGCGTTGGACACAAAAAAGCACATCATATATAAATAAGTGGAATATTATGCAAAAACACGCGAGTAGGCATTTTCTTGCCATAAATTTTTATAGGTTGCAGTGCAGAAATAGCCATCGAAATGAGAAATTATAGGATGTCGTTGAATTTTAATCAACATAATCACGGAAGTAGAGGCAGCGTCCATGCAGTACGATCCTGGAAACACAAGTGTGTTTGAAACTTCCTGGCAGATTAAAACTGTGTGCGGGACCGAGACTCGAACTCGGGACCTTGGCCTTTCGTGTCTTTGTCTCTCAATCACATGGGAACGTTAGCTCAAATCTCAACGAACCTGACACAGAACTGCTCAGTTCAAAGTATATCGCGTAGATGTTCTTCTGCTAAGCAGCGAAAAAACTGTAGCATCCCTAGCAGACTAAACTCGCGCACGTATCTTTGCGCCTCCTGAGGGACTAACAACTCTCGTAAAGGTAAATGGTACGGAAGGTTTTTTAATGAACGGTTTTCAAACTCACGAACTCGAGTACTCTAAAATAAACATCTTCTCATTGCACCAACTGTTCAACACAAGTACACGCTATTCAGTCGAGATATTTGTAGTAAATTAAACTACAGGGTTACATAATATCCTTTCTTGGAGGTCCACTTTCAACGAAAAAAAAGGAACAACACGAAATTTTGTTAGGAACACTTTTGCACTGTTACTATCCAAGGACTTGCACTGTGACGTCAGAAAGAGTGCATTTTGGTTTTTCCTGCGTATTTCGCAAGTTTCTGCACGGTGGTAGCTTATGCGGGCCTGTATCAGTGATTTTCTACCCTATTCCAGGGTCAGATGTCTATTTTCGCTGTACGCGACCTAATGTCTCATACTTTTTCTCACTATCCCTATTCAAGATATAATATGGTTGCAGCGCAAATATCACACAGTATTTCTCGGATACCCGTTCACGAAATTTACCCGTCGTAGTTTCATGAGCACAACATCGCCTTCTTCCAAAGATTCACGTTTAAGTTTTCCGAATACCTCTATTACACATCTGCATCGGCTACACCGACCTGTGGTAAGACTTTAAAAAAGCATTTGGGTGAAATGAGGTTCACATTCTCGTCCGACCAGATTTAGGTTTCCTGTGGTTTCCTCATTCGAGTTTGTAATTCGTTACAGACCAATCACCTCACTAATGACGGGACATTAAATACTAATTTTACTGCCTGCGTTATTCGACGACATGTTACAGACCTTGCAGTGCGTATTTCATTTTCTTCGATAATCTGTTGTCTTCCTACTGGAGATAGACTCCATACAGTGGCTTGATATTTGTCCATACCAACTATAAAAGAATACATACACTACTGGCCATTAAAATACCTACACCACGAAGATGACCTGCTACAGACGCCGAAATTTAACCGACAGGAAGAAGATGCTGTGATATGCAAATGATTAGCTTTTCAGAGCATTCACACAAGGTTGGCGCCGGTGGCGACACCTACAACGTGCTGACATGAGGAAAGTTTCCAACCGATTTCTCATACAAAAACAGCAGTTGACCGACGTTGCCTGGTGAAACATTGTTGTGATGCCACGTGTAAGGAGGAGAAATGCGTACCATCACGTTTCCGACTTTGATAAAGGTCGGATTGTAGCCCATCGCGATTGCGGTTTATCGTAGCGCGACATTGCTGCTCGCGTTGGTCGAGATCCGACGACTGTTAGCAGAATATGGAATCGGTGAGTTCAGGAGGGTAATGCGGAACGCCGTGCTGGATCCCAACGGCCTCGTATCACTAGCAGTCGAGATGATGGATCGTGCAGCCACGTCTCGATCCCTGATTCAACAGATGGGGACGTTTGCAAAACAACAACCATCTGCACTAACAGTTCGACGACGTTTGCAGCAGCATGGACTATCAGCTCGGAGACCATCGCTGCGGTTACCCTTCACGCTGCATGACAGACAAGAGCGCTTGCGATGGTGTACTCAACGACGAACCTGGGTGCACGAATGGCAAAACGTCATTTTTTCGGATGAATCCAGATTCTGTTTACAGCATCATGAAAGTCGCATTCATGTTTGGCGACATCGCGGTGAACGCACATTGGAAGCGTGTATTCGTCATCGCCATACTGGCTTATCACCCAGCTGATGGTATGGGGTGCCACTGGTTACACGTCTCGGTCACCTCTTGTTCGCATTGACGGCACTTTGAACAGTGGACGTTACATTTCAGATGTGTTACGACCCGTGGCTCTACCCTTTATTCGATCCCTCCGAATCCCTCCCCTTCAGCAGGATAATGCACGACCGCGTGTTGCAGGTCCTGTACGGTCCTTACTGGATACAGAAAATGTTCGACTGCTGCCCTGGCCAGTATTTTCTCCAGATCTCTCACCAATTGGAAACGTCCGGTGAATGGGTGCAGAGCAAATGGCTCGTCACAATAAGCCAGTCACTACTCTTGATGAATTGTGGTATCGTGGCAGCTGCGTAGGCAGCTGTACCTGTACACGCCATCCAAGCTCTGTTTGACTCAATGCTCAGGCGTATGAAGACCGTTATTACTGCCAGAATCGGTTGTTCTGGGTACTGATTTCTCAGGATCTATGCACCCAAATTGCATGATAATTTAATCTCATGTCAAGTCTAGTATAATATATTTGTCCAATGAATACCCATTTATCATCTGCATTTCTTCTTGGTGTAGCAATTTTAATGGCCAGTGGTGTATGTATGTATGTAGGTTCGTTTCACATCTCCTTCTACACGTCAGGATCGATTTCAATCAAAGATATCCTTTACTGTCCGGAAACAACCTCTGTGTGGGTAACAGCCAGGTGTGGTGGTTGGAGGGTGGCAGTGGAAAAGCAACACTGCTGATGATGTGCACGTACCCAAATATGATTAATCCATTATTTGGGAATGAGGCCACTTAGCCATATCAATCAACTGTAGACATAATTTTGAACCTTTACGAGAATTTCTATCACTGATATCCCCACAAAATTAACAAAGGAAAGAGATTGTGGGGGAGGGGGTGTAAGAACCAGCAGACTACTGTTGGGACAGAGGTGACAGTGTGGATAGAGAGGGTGGAGGAGGACATAGGCAGGCAGAGAGAGAAAGGAGGAGATGGACGCAGATGATGGGGAAGAGATGGATAGAGAGTGGGGGAGGAGGAGAGGGACTGAGAGAGGGGAGGAATAGATGGATAGAGAGAATGGGAAGGAGGAGATGGAGAGAGAGAAAGGCGACATGGCATGGACACAGATGGGAAAGAGGAGGAAATGGAACGAGAAAGTGGGGAGGATGAGAAGAACAGTGACAGAAAGCAGGAGATGGACAAAGAGAAGGGAAGGAGGAGATGGACAAAGGGTGAGAGGAGGGGAAGATGGACAGAGAGAGGGGGAGGAGGAGATGGGTGGAGGGTAAACCAAGTAGGAGATGGACAGACAGGAGGAGAAAGAGATGAACAGATAGAGGGAGAGGAAGAAATTGATAGAGAAAGGGAAGTGGAGGAGGTGGACAGAGAGAGAGGAGGAGGAGGAGATGGGCAGAAAAAGGAAATAGAATGGGATATACACAGAGAGGACGAAGGAGGAGATGGACCACGAGAGAGGATGAGGTGGAGAGAGTCGAGGAGGAGAATGACAAGGAGAGGGGGAAAGAGGAGATGGACTAATACAAGATCGGAATAAATACATACCCAGGCCACGCCGGGTACTGAACTAGTTTTACATAATCTGTTTGAGTCTTTGTGTGTGTGTGTGTGTGTGTGTGTGCGCGCGCGTGTGTGTTTTCTCATGAGCGACGAAACGCTCCAGCGCTTGCATCATCATTTAGGAGAGTCCAATTAACGTAATGAGATCCCTCCCAAGGGATATATGACTCTGTGTGGTTTCACAGGGAAACGAAACAGCAGAGCTATGGTGGGCGAAGAGATGCGCTCTCAGAGGCTGCAAACGCCGTGTATTGTGCCATAGTCAGCTGTTTCCCACAGTTTCGCGCCTGTAGGCTAGGTTGCCTGCGCTGCTCCAGCTGTTTCTGCCCCGAAACCGAGTGCATCTGATAAACCGGGGAATTCCCGCGCCAACTATTGTCTGCAGCGAGCCACTTCCTGCCGCCATTGTTCGAGCTTCACGCCGCTTCCTCGTCTTTCTTTTATTTTCTTCCTCCCGGTTTATGAAAATGAGCGTCCCGCATCTAACATCGTTGCGGAAGGAAGCTATTGTGTTCTACTACTTGCCCGGACCTCTTTCCCAGCGCTGAACGAGGTACAAAATTTGACTTACAGTTTGTGGTTTCATTTACAATTTAATTACATGTCTGAAAATTTGGCCAGAGATATGAAATAAGGATTCGCAGTAGGAATACGTGTAGTAGCAGAAGTAATAGTAGTGTCAGTAGTTGTTGTTTTATTCCTCTGAGGACCAATATTGCGAAGACATTAGACATGCCATAGTATTATGGTGCAAGAACATTAAAAAGTGCAGTTCTTATATGTAGGCATTTACATACGTGTAAGTCTAGTTTGAAAAGGATGCGAGAGGTAGTCAGCTGTCGCCTTACAATAGGAACCATAACAGCATTTGTAGAAAGTAATTTAAGGACAGTGGAAAAAACATAAATCAGGACGGTAGGATGGAAATTTGAGCCGCATGTAGGAGGAAACACCGTAAACAAAAGAACTGCATAATTGAACAAATATTCAGCGAATACAGTTGTTCGTCAGGATAGAAGTCAGGAGCGGAGGGCGTTATAAAATGACAATTAATTGAGTGGAATGGACCCAGTTTATTCTTGTAATGATGGTACAGTGGTGCCTACGTAGGGCATGTGCCCTCCCTTAGTTTTAAGAGTGAAACTGAGATGTCAACTAATGTGGAAAAACTAGTGTAGTGTAGTGAAGCGGTCCCTTAGCTGTCTGTGTCGTTTCTTCACTTTTCAGTTTCGCGACATAGTCCATCCTAACCACTTTCATCTTTCTACTATCACCAGAACAACACATGAAGAGTCATGTACCACCCGCAAGGGCACGTACCTTACGTGACGCGGCTGGCACCCGCGCGGTCCCTTAGCTGTCTGTGCCGTTCCTTCACTTTTCCGTTTCGCGGCATAGTCCGTTCTACCCACTTTGATCTGTCAACTTTCAACAGACACAAAACTATTCAGCCCAGACTTTGATCTTCCATCTCGAAGAAGAGTTCACGAGAACAGTGCTCCGTGCTCTCTGACGACAGCTGATCAGGCAACGTCAGACGCTAACCGCGTCTAGCCCGCAGCTAAACGCCATTAAGCGGAAATCTCTGTTCAAAACCTTGAGCCTTCTTTGACACTGCTTTTCCGTTGTATTTTCCGAAGGAATACCGACTATTGAAGTAGTAGCATGTAACTGTATGACGTGTCCCAGGACACTGCGAGATAACCAATGATAGGCGGAGTTTTAAGCAACCAGCAGGACCCAATGAGGCCAGCACCATGGAGTTACAGAGACGGCGAGTTTAGTCGCAAAATGTTGAGAGGATGAAGACGGCGAATTTGGTCGCAAAGTAAGGTTTTGTTGCAAGATGTTGAGAGGATGAAGACGGTGAATTTTGTCGCACAGTAAAGTTTTTTTTTTATGTGAGAGAAGTCGAGTTTGTAGAAGAAGTATGAAGTAGCTATCTTGGAGTCGCAGCATTGTCATGTACACAGTTAAGTAGGCGATAACGTCGTGTCAACGATGCGCCATGCACTATATCTTCATAAAGGAAATGTCCTTCAGAAATTACGCTCAACTTAGTCTTTTCTAATCCAATTCATTACGCTTTCTGTGTTCACTATGGAAATCTCTAGATTCCCTTCGAGTTTTATTTTTCTCCTCTCGTTAGCAACAGCCTTGACATCCAACGACACAATCTACGCCCCACCTGCACCAAACTGGTGTCATTTTTCTTGGTCAGTCTCCATTTATGGTGTTCAGCAAATATATTGAGTTACGAGAAAATTCTTCTCAAAATGTGAATGTTATTACACTTGGATGGTTAGCCCAAGGAGACATTTAAATTTTTTGGTTGTTATTGATATGGCATTTGCAACAATTTGATATGATACTTGTGTGCCTCATTTCTATATTTATGTATGTTTATGTAATTTTAAACAGAACCTACTGTAACAACGCGTCTAGCGTGATGACACGCGTAATCCCACTTCTGACACCATTTGTTCGTCAGGATAGAAGTCAGGAGCGGAGGGCGTTGTAAAATGACAATTAATTGAGTGGAATGGACCCAGTTTATTCTTGTAATGATGGTACAGTGGTGCCTACGTAGGGCTGAGCAGCCCCAAGAGGGGTTGCCGTCTGCTCATCAGAGAGGCAGAGGCTAGAGGAGCGACTACTCGGGGCCGAGGTCAGAAGCTAAGAGAGCGCGGAGCTGTTGCCAAGCCGCCCTCGCCGCTCCCGGCCGCGTCCCCACGTGGTCACACGATTAGTCTCTGATTGGAGGATTGATTCCGCCAACGCGCCTTGCTAGTAGCGTGCCCCCGTCAGCGCAACCAACCCGTGGGACTTGAGTCTGGCCGAGGAGCACGTGGCAGGAATGTGCCGACCATGGTCTTCCGGCCAGCACCTTCCACCACAGTATGCCCAAGCCGGCTACGGCCGAACATTATGCATTGAAAATTTATTAAAATAAAATTTTGGTCGGCAATGATCCCTCTTGGGGGTCTCCTCCCTGCACACAGTATATTGTGTGGCCGAGCTGTACTAGCCGCTACAGTCTGGAACCGCGCACCCGCTACGGCCGCAGGTTCGAATCCTGCCTCGGGCATGGATGTGTGTGATGTCCTTAGGCTAGTTAGGTTTAAGTAGTTCTAAGTTCTAGGTGACTGATGACCTCAGCAGTTAAGTCCCATAGTGCTCAGAACCATTTGAATACAGTATTTGATCTCAGGGGAAGAAAAATTATTTCACTGCATTGGTACAACGGTGAACCAAGACAAAAGCTTAATCTTATCAACAAATTCCTAAATTTTCTGAGTGCTCTCGGTATGTCTTCGCTATAAAACTACCAAACAACATCATGAAAGCGGAAATATTAAGCGACAAAGTAATAGGCGAGTCAGTATGCTTGCCACGAATTTCACTCTTTCATCTGTCTTAACATTCAGCTTTAGAGGGCTCCAATATCCGGTAATATTAGAGTACGGTATGATTATCAATAAAGGCCAAGGGAACACATTCCAGTGTTGTAGAGGCAAATTAAAACAATCGTGCTACACGAACCGACTGCTATAAGCAGCATGTTCGTATGCTGAACAAGCACAGACCTTATTCGTCTTTGCACTCGAAAGCAAGACAACAAATATAGTTCATACACTTTGTGTAAGTTGGACGCTATACACATGAAATTATCAGTTGCATATTTTGTTTTCAAATTCAGGTAATGAATAGGAAAAAAAGAACGAGCGAAGCCGATTCTGAAGCTATCATGCGATTATACACAGCTACTGAGAGAATCAATCTGTTTCCTGTGGTTTCTTTAAGCCCCTTAAGGCAAGGGACAAGATGCTTCCTTTGAAAATGACACAGCTCGTCTCCTTCCCAAATGCACGCTTGAGTTGTGTCCCTAA
This sequence comes from Schistocerca nitens, assembly GCF_023898315.1. Classification (NCBI taxonomy): domain Eukaryota; kingdom Metazoa; phylum Arthropoda; class Insecta; order Orthoptera; family Acrididae; genus Schistocerca; species Schistocerca nitens. Next base: position 661,244,935 of record NC_064618.1, read on the forward strand.
TAGCTTCATCGTCAACCGAAATATAAACCGTAATCGTCCTCTTTCTCCTTTTCGTCCCGCTCCCTCTCTGTTCTGCTGGTAGCCTCTCATCTATGTGATCACTGTCTGTACCTTGTGGTCTAGTGGTTAGCGTCGGTACTTCTAGATCGCTGCGTCCCGGGTTCGAATCCCAGCCGGTGTCGGAGTTTTTTTCGCTCGAGGACTCGGTGTTTGTGTTGTCCCAATCATTTAATTTCATCTTCATCAACTTTACAAATTAAAACACTTCACGGTGATCACTAAACATGACATAGGTGCCCAGTGTTAGACTGCAGCTGACAGCTGAGAGGCATCTCGTATCAGATCTTCAAAACTCGTCAGTGCCGCCCTCCACAACTTTGGCATGATAAGTCGTGACGGCTAGTCAGCGACCGTTATTGCAGATAGAGTCTGACGGAGCTGCGTTGTGTAGTGAGAGTAGCCTACTGCAACGGCGCCAGGGCGGTCAATTCGAAGACCCACATTTACAGCACTCGAAAGGGCAGTAACAGCTTCTGCCAATTTGACTGCAACAAGCATATTTCAAGGACAAGAAATTGAGGCGGTGGTTGAGAATGGAGTAAGTTAGAACCATGGTACGTTCCCCAGTTTTTCAGTCTGTGTAGTGAGCAAGCAACAATGTAAACCAAGGAGAAATTTGTAAAAGGAGTAAAACTTCAGACAGGAGAAGTTTACGGGGACGTTGCAGTGAGCTATAATTTCACGCATCGTAAGTTTTACCCAAATGTAAACGACCTCCAACTCAACACGCTCTGCGATTGGTCATCGGTCGGAGTCCACCTGCACCAAACGTGGCACTGCTACAAATAGGCCGTACATCTGTATCAGCCATTCGTTTTCATGCTTGTGTGAACGGCACAGGGAGATTCACTAGAGAACTTGAAATATTTGCTGTTTTTACCGATCAACATGTTAAAGGTTTACGTCGTGATGTTAAGTCCCATATTGCTCAGAGCCATTTGAACCACAGTGCCACACCTTGCCGCTCGATAGTCAGCTGACTAATAGCTCTTCAGTATGGATGTTCATTGGCGTGTGCTAATTAGCACAACCTTTCCGACTGAATTCCGAGAGAAGTCCGAAGTCTGTAGGCGTGCATTAGAGAAAGCAACGTTGGGTAGTAGTGGGGGCGTGCCAACGACCATCCCGTGACATCCAGCAACTGTTATCGTATGACATTCCAACCAGCAGGAACCATTCGCCTAAGGGTTATCACTTTGCCATATCTAATCCTGTACTTCCATTCCCCATTCTGATTCTAGTGACCATAAAATAAAACACAAATATGTTGTATAATGTGATTCTTGAGTTTCTCCCGGCGTATTTGATAATCAAAATATCCACGGGTGTGCTGCCGGTCTATAGTGTCAAACGGGCACAATATTTCGGCGATCATACATGTACCTTTACGGGGAGGAGATGTATCGCAGCATGAAGAAATTTGAAAAGTTGCGCCACCGTAGATGTCGTTTGCTAAGTACTCTTGCCTTTCTAAAGAGATGTCGTTCCGAGAATGTTGTTCCAAATTTTGCTAAGGTTATGCATCACATCGATTCTGCAGCAGCTAAGAGAATCAAGAAACGAACCAGCCTCGCATTGGTACGTGAGAGAGTACAATTCACCCGCCGGAGCCTTGAGTTTATCTCACAGGAAATACTCAAACTACATTTGCAACTGGCTAGTAAGTTCACTTCTTTTTCCTGGGATTGGATTGATGGAGTCACCTGGGTGTCAGCTGATTCCGCCCATAAGAAAGCTACGGGACGTCAAACAGCTAAGTTCTCACGTCTCCTTGACAAACCATCTCTGCAGGTTCCGTGCAAGACTGTCATCAATTTGAGTGGCATAGTGTTGAGTGATGATGCGGTCTCGGTTTTGCAGAAAGGTCTCAACTTCGCTCCCACCCCCAAGTTCACTCCGGTCGCATAAATTGTTAGTGCTGTTGAACAGGTTGCAGCTCGACTTCCGCCAGAATCAGCCGAGGAAATACGTCGTGAAACTTGTCGCGCGTTGACGAAATCCAAGCCGATGAAGTCAAATATCAGCAGTAAAGAGAGGGCGGCCATTCGTGATCTGAGGGAGCGCTCTGAAATTGTTGTCTTACCGGCTGACAAAGGCAATGCTACAGTTGTTGTCTCCCATAAGGACTACACTGATAAGATGCAGAGCCTGCTAAATTACGATTCCTACCGGAAGATCAGCGTTGACCCTACAAAGAAGGTGGAGAACAAGACGAGGGCGCTTCTCAAGGACGCAGATTTAGCAGAGGGTGACGCTAAGAAGTTGTTACCCAAGGTCCGGTACCGCCTAGACTATATGGACTCCCGAAGGTTCACAAAGAGGGGGTACCATTACGCCCCATTGTCAGCAACATCAGGGCACCTACATATTTGTTGGCCAATACCTGACGGGAATATTAAGCCCTTATGTGGGTAAATGCCCTCATCACATCCGTAATTCCGTGGATTTTGTTAAACGCCTTGATAGCTTCAGGTTGGATGAGTCGGATATCATGGTGAGTTTTGACGTCGTTTCCTTGTTTACGAGGGTACCCCTGCGAGAGACACTAGAATTGATTAGTCAGAAGTTTGACGAGAAGACAACGGAACTTTTTAGGCATGTCTTGACTTCCACGTATTTTCTTTTTAATGGAGAATACTACGAACAAACGGAGGGAGTCGCCATGGGTAGCCCACTCTCACCGGTGGTAGCAAATTTGTACATGGAGAACTTCGAGGAGGAAGCCCTGTCGTCATCCATATGGAAACCTACTCGCTTTTTCCGTTACGTGGACGACACATTCGTTATCTGGCCACATGGTATGGATAGAATCCTTGACTTCCTTACACATCTCAACTCCATACACCCCAACATCAAATTCACTATGGAGACTGAAACGGAGGGTAAATTACCTTTCCTTGACGTCTTGGTCAAGAGAAGAGCTGACGGCACCCTAGGTCATGGGGTGTACCGGAAGACAACGCACACTGATCTGTATTTGCACGCAGACAGCTGCTACCACCCTTCACAGAGGAATGGGGTACTTAAAACTCTAGTACATAGGGCGCGCACTATCTCCGACGCAGAGAGTCTACCCCAGGAATTGGAACATCTGAGAACTGTATTTCGAAAGAATGGGTACTCAGAGTGGCAGATTGAACGTGCTCTCCGCCCAACCACTGCAGCACAACCTGTTGAGATGGATGAAGTCACGAGGGAGGAGGTAGGCACTGAATTTATTCCATACACCGGCGCACTCTCGGGGAAAATCGCCCGCGTTCTGAAGAAACACCGGGTCGGAACTGTGTTTTGTCCTCCGAATAAAACTCGTGCACTGGTGGGGAGCGCCAAAGATGACCTCGGTTTGAGGAAGGCCGGCGTGTACCAGATTCCGTGTCAATGTGACAAGTCGTATATTGGTCAGACGATGCGTACCGTCGAGGATCGATGCCGTGAACACCAGAGGCACACTCGACTGATGTATCCGAGCAAGTCGGCGGTCGCTGAACATTGTTTGTCGGAAAATCACGCCATGGAGAATGACCGCACGAGGATTCTGGTACAGACGTCGAGATACTAGGACAGCGTTGTTAGAGAGGCCATCGAAATTCGCACCAATGACGACCTCATAAACCGTGACTGTGGCTATAATCTTAGCAAGTCTTGGGAACCAGCGATTGGGTTAATCAAGAGTAAATCGAGCAAACGTATAGTTGTGACGACCACGGCGGACAGAGCCATCACACCGACGTCATCTCAGACGCCGTCGCAACCTGTTCCACCGCGCGTGGGGCGCGGACGGCGGAGGGAGCGCGCCGCGGGCGGAGGGTATTTAAATCGGCCGCCGCCGCGACCGAACCCAGTTCCCTCTGAGCAGCCATAGCGTACGGATCTCCGTGCAGGCACGTTCACAGGAGCTCAGTCCGTCAGTTCACCTGATGATGGCGACATGTATGATCGCCGAAATATTGTGCCTGTTGGACACTATAGACCGGCAGCACACCCGTGGATATTTTGATTATGTTGTATAATATTTCATGGCCGCTGCGAATGGTGTTACAGTTACCAGTATTTTAATCGTAGGAGCTCAGTGTTGATCTGATGATTAGCACATTGTTGGACAGTGTGAAGTACGGTAGCTCACAACCAGAAAAATGGATAATATATCTATTAAAACTGTGGTAATATACTCAACTACCCACGTCACATTTTCCGACGCTTTTGCACCAAAAATCATACCAAAAATTACTCGTTTGCTATGTCTTACTGGCGATGTATCAAATAAATTGTTCATTTTCGTAGCACGCAAGTGAAAATACGAAATCTTCGAAAGAATGAGCTTCAGAATCACTCAAACCAAGCAATCGTGCTTCATTGTTTTACTTGCAACAACCAGTCACACAGCGGGATATGCTGACGTCATGCAAACCGGTACAATACAATACTAAAAACGCTTACATTTATTATTTTTTCAGTTGACATTAGTGGTAGCAGAGTGAGCTGCAGCGTAACCCGTGGTCTAGGTCAAGTTGGAAAGCAATCATTTGGTTGTCAGTTGGTGAAGCCCACTAATGTTTGTCCATAAGAAGACCTTGGCTCGGTGGCTACATGCCATCCGATTCGATTCCTGATCAGTCCAAGGAATTCTATCTCCAAATGCCTCTATACCTGCAGTAACTATAAGCTCATCTTCACGGTACCTAGGGCAGCAATGCGTAAGGGGCTGTAGTATATTCTTAGGTTCTACGTTTAACACTGGCTCTAGAAATCACGTAATCATGCTTTCTCGAGATAAATGTCGTCTATCTAAAAGCATCTGCCAATTCGAGTATTTTATCACTACCGTGATGGTCCCCGTAAGTGAAACAAATCTTTGATCATGAGTGTAAGAACAGAGACGGATTTGCGGTAGAACCTAGCTTGCGCTTGAATGTGATGGAGACACTTAACGTTTATGTCATCTCTCTTGGACGCCTGTGTGCTACTTACGACAATTTTGTAAGGCCTGCGTGTTATAGGCAACGATTAATATCACCATTGTTTGCCTTGATATTGTAACCTGTATGTGTCCTAAGGTCAGATGATGGCGGCTTTAGTTTCACCGAAACCGGTAATCATGGAATAAAATGAATTCCTGCGATCTTGGCTACCAGTTTATTGTTTTACAACCATCTATATAGCATCCACATGAGCGCAATGTGCCCCCTACAAAATCTTTGATCATTCGCACTACCTTTCTATGAATACGTTAAATGTAACTTGTCAGTCTTACATGGTATGTGACCATACACCTAAGCAGTATCCTAGGATGGGACGCACGAGTGTTTTGTAAGAAATTTCCTTTGTTGACTGATTCAATTTTCTCGGTATCCTGAAAATGAATCGAAGCTCGCCACACGTTTTATCGACAACTTGGAACCCCGAAAATCGTTACACCCAGGTACTGGATCATTATTGTTGAACTGAAAAGATTCTACTTTCTTCGTTTTGAAAAGTAAACAGTTTTACAATTTGCTAATTGATAATCTGGTAAAATTTGTCTCGCTTTGAAGTCTTAACATTTGACTGAATATTTGTACAGCTTTTTTCAGACAGTACGTCAATAAACAATGATAGAAAAAAATAGTAACACCACAAAGTAAATAATGTAGAGTAATGAAATTACGGCAATACATTTGTTTAGGTAACATATTTAAGTGATTAAGATTGCAAGATCACAGGTTAACGTGTCCACAAGATAATCTATTGCAAATATGAGATCCTGGTACATTAATAACAGCCAGAATGTTGAATGCAAGAGTGCGAACTTGCATTCAATTTGTTATACAGGTAACGGATATCAGTTTGTCGGATGGATTTCCATGCATGTTGCATTGCGTCGGTCAGTACATGACGGTTGTTGCTGGTTGTGGATGAAGTACGAGTTGTCGTCCGATGATGACCCACATGTGCTCGATCGGAGACAGATCTAGTGATTCGAATAGGGCAAGGCAACATGTCGATACTCCTTAGAGAATATTGGTTACTACAGCGATATGTGGGCGGGCGTTATCCTGATGAAAAACAATCCATGGAATCCTGTTCATGAATGGCAGCACAACGGGTCGAATCACCAGACTGGCGTACAAATTTGCAGTCAGGGTGCATGGGATAACAGGAGAGTGCCCCTGTTGCCATACAAAATCGCATCCCAGACCGTAACGCCAGGTGTTGGTCCACTGCGTCTAGCATGCAGACAAGTTGATTACTGGCCGTCATCTGGCCTCCTAACTAACACAACGCCATCACTGGTACAGAGGCGTAACCAGCTGTCATCAGGGAACACAACAGGTCCCACCCTGGCTTCTGATCAGCTTTCACTTGACACCACTGAAGCCGCAATTGGTGGTGGTGTGTGGTCAGTGGAAATACGCTATAAGGCATGTGGCTTCGAGATGACCTTGAAGTAACAGATTTGTAGCAGTTCGTTGTATCACTGTGGTGCCAGCTGCTGCTCAAATTGCTGCTGCAGATACAGCTACGTTGCGCCAGAGCCATAAGCCAAAGACTATGGTCTTTCCTCTCGATAGTGCCAGGTGCCCTTTCGGAGCCCGGTCTTCTGGCGACCATACATTCCAGTTACCACCGCCGGCAGCAACCATACACAGTAGCTATATTCCTGCCAAGTCTTTCTACAGTATCGCAGAGGGGACATCCATCTTCTCGTAGCCCTATTACACATTCAAACTCAGTGAGATGTTGACACTAACTTTTTTGTCACCTCAAAGACATTGTTGATTAACATCAACCCACCACGCCCAATCTCAAAGGTAACTAACGCGTGTATTAGAAGCAAACATGATTTGTGTCCTTATAGTGGCGCTACTGGCAACTGGCCCGAAATTTGAACCGACATCATCTTTCAGCTGTAGAAACAGCCTAACAACTTTTGTTTTTGTCGCACAACTCCTTCTTGGTGTTGGGACTTTCTCCGTCAGTGTAGATGTCTGTGTCATTTGGGAATTGTCTGAACTTACCGGGAGCGGTATCGATATTGTCTGATAGGTCATTAGTGAACAACATAAACAATAATGATATACCTCGGTTCCATGGAAACCTCAACATCTGTCGGCCATCCTCGATCCAAGATAAGTTGTCGCGTCCTCTCCATCAAGAAATCACCAGTCTAGCCGCAAATTTCGTTTGATACTCCAACGTCATCTCACTTTTGTTAGTAAGTGTTGGCATTGTACAGAGTTAAAAGGTTTTCACATGTTTAGATACTCTCGTACAACAAAATAATTATTACTATTACTAATAGTATGGCAATTACATTTCACTTTAGAAGTACAAATAAAATATTTGCAGAATTTACAAAAATACGCACATATTATTTGTATAATTTATCACGTTCTCTGTGAGGTCCAAGAAGTTTGAGGGATTTATCCGGTACGAATTCTGAGAACACTCTTCAACAATGTGTCTGAGAGTCTGTCTTGGGAAGCCACAGACGCACTTCGAATCTGTATAGTAGCTTACTGCATCCCCTATAGTTAGCGCAGATGATGTTGAGTGTACATTATGCCCTCCTGGAAAGATGAGGTTCCCGTGGTTTGTTGTTGACTTGGAGAAAGCTAAGGAGCTCTGGTGAAATATTATTATACCATTCTTTCGTCCAAGCATCGTGGAGATTGAAGGTATGTTCCACCAAGTTGCTAGCTGTGCTGAGTGGAGGATGTGTGGAACAGAGTGTGTTGATTCGGATAGCAGATATAAACTGTCAGCTGCTGGTTGTAGTAGTTTTTCTTATATTCCTTCAGGAGTATATTACTTGTTCTGAGGTGAAGCAGTGGAATGGGGCTCAGGGCAGGTAGCGAAAATACTGGAGTGAACTTTATCGTGCCACTAAAAACCCGCATTCTTTGATTTTACTGCGTATCTACCAACTTCATGTAGCCACTCTTTATCCAGACAGAGCTGCAGTATGCTGTCACTGAGTAGGCAAGACCAAGGTTATTTTATCGTAAGGTTGAAGCCGCAGGGCCCAATTTTTTTTTTCGGGGTATTACTTCTTCATCTACATTTAGCTGCGCTCTTTGTTAGATAGCTTTTAAATGACATATTTCTGTAAAGCATATCTCTTAAGTCTTACGTCCGTAACCCCAGAGGGAACAACACACCTACTCCGTCGCCATCGTTAGTAATCAACAATGCTTTATTAGATCACTGAAGATTGAACATGAAACCCATTAAATAAAAGTTACTGCTTGACGACAAGAAAATAAGAATTATTTTGCCAATGATAAGTAAAATTAACACAGTACCTAATGGGAAGTTCACTCAGTGTCTTGGTTTGATCACTGGAATAGGAGATATCTCACAGCGACCATGCGAGACCCATCGGCCAGTGGTCGATGGTAGGCAATGGCTACACCATGTGACGGTTGTGCGGGTCGAAGGACGCAGAGCAGGCTACGTCCAGCGAGGCTGTAGTCGGAAGACAAGCGGCAGCTGCACGGCGACGGCGTAGCAACCAGTGGCTCTTAAGGAGCTCGACCAACGGGGCTCAAGTCGGTGACAGGCGGCGGCCGCTTAGGGAGAAGGCGAGGCGAGTCGGGAGCGTGCAGCAGGCAGACTACTCCGAGACTGTGGTCGGCGGTGCTGACAGCTCGGCTGCTCGTGGAAACGGCTGGTGTCCCGGACAGGTACTCGGTGAGACACTGACTCATACTGCTGCCTTTGCTTTGGGCGGTTGGTTATAAGGAAGCCCGGCGGAGGATTACATGATCAGTTCCCTGGCGACACGTGACTGGTGTTGGAAATTAGCTGCCAGACTGTGGCGCCACCTGGAGTAAAGCTGCCACTGCCGTATTGTGCGGAGATTTCCTTAAATCTATCGGCAAATATGCTTACGTTTACCGACAGAGGATGTAGAGTCTCCAGTGCTTGTTATCGGCGTCGAGATGTTGCGAGACAGTCGACGACTGGCTGAATGTTTTGCGGTACATCCGAATTTCCAGAAGTTACCGCACCAGATGTTATTCAATCTGTATATTGAGCAAGCAGTAAAGGAAACAAAAGAAAAAATTCTGACTAGGAATTACCAAAGGAGAAGAAACAAAAACTTTGAGATTCGCCGATGACATTGTAATTCTGTCGGAGACAGCAAAGGACCTGGAAGAGCAGCTGAACGGAATGGACAGTATCTTGAAAGGAGGATATAAGATGAACATTAGCAAAAGCAAAAGGAGGATAGTCGAATTAAATCGGCTGACGTTGCGGGTATTAGATTAGGAAATGAGACGCTTAAACTAGTAAAGGAGTTTTGCTACTTGGGGAGCAAAATAACTGATGATGGTCGAAGTAGAGAGGATATAAAATGTAGACTGTCAATGGCAAGGAAAGCGTTTCTGCAGAACAGAAATTTGTTAACATCGAGTATAGATTTAAGTCAGGAAGTCGTTTCTGAAAGTATTTGTATGGAGTGTAGCCTTGTATGGAAGTGAAATGTGGACGATAAATAGTTTAGACAAGAAGACAATAGATGCTTTTGAAATGTGGTGCTACAGAAGAATGCTGAAGATTAGATGGGTAGATCACATAAGTAATGAGGAGGTACTGAATGGAATTGGAGAGAAGAGAAATTTGTGGCACAACTTGACTAGAAGAAGGGATCGGTTGGTAGGGCATATTCTGAGGCATCAAGGGATCACCAATTTACCATTGGAGAGCAGCGTGGAGGGTAAAAATCGTAGAGGGACACCACAAGATGAATAAACGTGACAGATTCAGAAGGATGTAGGTTGCAGTAGGTACTGGGAGGTGAATAAGCTTGCACAGGGTAGAGTAACATGGAGAGCTGCATCAAACTAGTCTCTGGCCTGAAGACCACAACAACAACAACAACAACCGCACCAGAGTACCACAGAAACGTACCCTTGATATTTTGTTATGAGCCAGGCTATTACCCTCGAAAAATAAGTAACAAATGTAAAAAAAAGCTGTCAGCTGTACGTTCATCCCCAATTTATCGGTTTCGGCGATATGATACGTCATCATCAGAGCCTCTATTCTAGGTTTTGACTGAATTTTTCAGTGACAAAATGTACGTATGTCATGTGAAAAATAACCACTCTTGGCACAATCTTATGTATGCACATCTTATGCACATGTCAACAGTAGTTCTCTATTTGTTGACGTGTGCTAAAATTCGTGCGCGCACAAACTCATTCCAAGATTGGTTATTTTTCGTATATAGCATGCATACATTTTGTCACAAAAATTTAGCCAAAATATTGAATAGAGGGCCTTACGATGGCGTAATATACAGGGGAAACTGGTAGCCTATAAAACAGATTGAAGGTGAACTTAACAGCTGACGGATTTTTTTTAATATTTATTTCGTGCATGTCGGCTGTCGTCCATCAAGCGTAAAGAATGGATGCAGCTAAGCTCGAGAATATTCACGGTTACTTAGGATGTCACTCAGATGGAAAGCAGGTGGACTCAGTTTTTTAGGTTTGGTTGAAGTCCCCACTTACGAAAATACTGTCCCATTACATTTATGTCTTTTCTTAATATATCGTCGGTGAGATCGATTTTTTAATTTTTTTTCTGTGTTGCTGTCAGACAATCACCAACATAACCAGACTTTATGGACTCAGTAGCTGTCACGTCTCAAATATACAATCTAAATAAGGAATGAGTCTTGAAGTAGACCATTGTTTTGGTTCTTCTGGTCACTAGCGGTATTGACTCTAATTACGTGAAGTGGTTCGTCAATTAACATGTTGTTAGGATGGTGTGCTACTCTTCTGCAGGATATTGTACGTAACAGCTGATGGACGACATCCTATCTCCTCACGGTTTCATAAACTACAGAATTATCAATAAATACAATACAGGTCTTTAGTTGTTTCTAGACGTCAGCTTCTATGTATGTTTTCATTTAAAGTACTTGATCCAAATTAACTTAAGCTCCATAATTAACATTTTCCAGTGCGTGCCGAATTGGGTACGACTTGACGTGTAAATGTGTCGAGTCACGTGACATCACAGCGTAAACCTCTTCTGTTTACTTCAAAATGGCTCTGAGCACTATGGGACTTAACATCTGTGGTCATCAGTCCCCTAGAACTTAGAACTACTTAAACCTAACTAACCTAAGGACATCACACACATCCATGCCCGAGGCAGGATTCGAACTTGCGACCGTAGCAGTCGCGCGGTTGCGGACTGAGCGCCTAGTACCGCGAGACCACCGCGACCGGCTTCTGTTTACTGCCTTTTGGAATTTTTAGTACTGCTAGTTGATGGTGGGATCTTTTGGTACATCGTCCCCACACATTCCTGTGAATGTGTTCTTAATCGAAGTATACCTGGCACATCTGCGTACGTATTCCATACGCCACCGTACGGTACATGGTGGAGAGTACCGTGTACTACTACTATTCATTTCCTTCCTTGTAGGGCGAGGGGAAAACAACTGTGTATATGTCTCCGTATGAGCACTAATTTCTTGTATCTTATCTTCTTTGTGTTGGCGTCAATAGGATCATTCTGTAGTTAGCTACAAATGCCAGCTCTCTAGATTGTCCCCAGAGCGTTCCTCGACAAGAATATTGCCTTCCATTCAAGGATTCCCATTTGAATTTCCGAAGCATCTTCGTAAGACTTGCGTGTTTTTCGAACCTACTGGTAACAAATCTAGCAATCAGCATCTGAATTGCTTCTACTTCTGCCTTTAATCTTACTTGGTACGGATCGTAAATACTCGAGCAGTACTCAGGAACAAGTCGCACTAGCTCCTACATGTGGTCTCCTTTGCAGATGAACCACACTTTCCTAATATTCTCCCAATAAATCGAAGCCGACCATTCGCATTCCCTACCATAATCTTCACATCCTCATTCCATTTCATGTCGCTTTGTAACGTTACGCCCACATATTTAAGTGACATGACTGCATCAACTAGGACACTACTAATGCCGTGTTCGAACATTAAGGATTTGTTTTTCCAGCTCATATTCATTAACTTGCGTCTTCATTCATTTAGAGCTAACTGTCATTCATTACACCAACTAGGAATTTGGCCTATGTCATCTTGTGAGACCTTAACTTTTCCCGGCGAATTCAATGTTCAAATAACTTACTGGTTTTCTGGCGGGTGACGTTGTCGATCACTGCCGATATTTAGACAGGAGCACACCCTGCCATTCACAAGGTAAAAATGCAAGGAGGAAGCAATGTGGAAGGGAATTTAATACCTCGGTTTACAGAGGAGAAACAAGGATGATACCACACACAGAACAAGTGTCAACACAAACAAAGGTAACCAACATCAGAAATATCGATAGTGGCTATTACTCAACAGGAGAGGTAGCACTAATTTTGTCCCTCTGTTTTTGATGAGAAACAGAGCCGGATTCCATGCACCATTTAAACAAAATCCACCATCTCTGTTTATAAGGTTTCTTGATAGTTTGATTTCAACAGCATCCTTAATAACACTATCCCAATAGCTGGACGTGCAAGCCAAAATCTCCGTGTTGTTGTATTCCATAGGATGACCGGTGTCAAGGCAATGTTCTGCAATAGCGGATTTGCTCGGCTGTTGTAAGCGTGTGACGCTTATGTTCAATACACTGGTCTTCCACAGTCCCGATTGTCTGACCAGTATATGACTTGCCACAACTACAAGGAATACGATAGACATCAGCCTTCCGCAAACCAAGATCATCTTTTACGGACGCCAACAGGGCCTTAATCTTAGAAGGTGGTCGAGAAACACATTTCACATCATATTTCCGCAAAATGCGGCCAATCCTGTTGGAAATACTTCCTGCGTAGGGCAAAAAGGCCGTAGAATTATGTCATCTTGTATCTTTGTAAAGTGACTCAACTTCCACATCTTCCCGTACACCACAGCATCGTCAACAAACAACCGCAGTTTGCTGCCCACCCTGTCCGCCAGATCATTTATGTATATAGAAAATAACAGCAATCCTATCAGACTACCTTGAGGCACTCCTGACGATACCCTTGTGTCTGATGAACACTCGCCGTCGAGGACAACATACTGACTTCTGCATGTCAAGTACTTTGTGAAAATGTACAGTGCATGGTGAAAAATGTATCCAGTTTCTTCCCAGATTGATGATCACACCTACAACGAAAAGGAAACAATCCTCCACAAGGTTGCGTCACTTTCTGAACGCCTGATATATCTCTCGGAAGCGCCGTCGGGCCCCCACGCGCTGCTATGACGCCGGCGTAATCGGGCGAGTCGGCCGGTCGGTAGCCGTTACCTGCGCTGGACTGGCGGCCCTGTCAGGGTGGCCTACCGGGCACCGGCGCACCTGGACCGGTCCGTCCGCCGCCAGGACTTGCCCGCCGCTCGCGCCTCGATAAGGATCAGAGCCGGCCTGTGTACCGAGGCTCGGCTAGCGGCAGGTAGGTCCCATCCACCGGGACCTCCCGGCAGCGTCTTCCTCCCACTACCGCAGCGGCGTCGCGACGTCGGCGGTGCAGAGCTCACGTCGACGGGATTTACTGCCGGCCCGGAGATTTAAGTGGCCTGTCGGCGCGCTGACGCTAAGACACCGCGGCGCCAAAGCAGGAGCGAGCCGAGCGTGTAGAGCACAGCGGTCGGGATCCGGGAGTGCGAGCGGCCGTATACTGTGCAAGACAAAGGAATGCCGCCATTCCACTGTCTACATCTACGCGCATGCTCAGCAAACCACCGTGAAGTGCATGGCAGATAGCACTTAGCACTGTACCTCTTGGTCGAGTTTCCTCCCATTCCAATAGTGTAAGTACACAATTGACCATTAAAATTACTACACCATGAAGATGATGTGCTAAAGACGCGATATTTAACCGACAGGAAGAAGATGCTGTGATATGCAAATGATTAGCTTTTCAGAGCATTCACACAAGGTTGGCGCCGGTGGTGACACCTACAACGTGCTGACATGAGGAAAGTTTCCAACCGATTTCTCATACACAAACAGCAGTTGACCGGCGTTGCCTGGTGAAACGTTGTTGTGATGCCTCGTGTAAGGAGGAGAAATGCATACCATCACGTTTCCAAATTTGATAGAGGTCGGATTGTAGCCTATCGCGATTGCGGTTTATCGTATCGCAACATTGCTGCTAGCGTTGATCGAGAGCCAATGACTGTTAGCAGAATACAGAATCGGTGCGTTCAGGAGTGTAATACGGAACACCATGCTGGATCCCAACGGCCTCGTATTACTAGCAGTCGAGATGACAGGCATCTTATCCGCATGGCCGTAACGGATCGTGCAGCCTCGTCTCGATCCCTGAGTCAACAGATGGGGACATTTGCAAAACAACAAACATCTGCACTAACAGTTCGACGACGTTTGCAGCAGCATGGACAATCAGCTCGGATACCATGGCTGCGGTTACCCTTGACGCTGCATCACAGACAGGAGCGCCTGCGATGGTGTACTCAACGACGAACCTGGGTGCACGAATGGCAAAACGTCATTTTTTTCGGATGAATCCAGGTTCTGTTTACAGTATCAAGATGTTTGCATCCGTGTTTGGTGACATCGTGGTGAACGCACATTGGAAGCGTGTATTCGTCATCGCCATACTGGCGTATCACCCGGCGTGATGGTATGGGGTGCCATTGGTTACACGTCTCGGTCACCTCTTGTTTGCATTGACGCCAGTTTGAACAGTGGACGTTACATTTCAGATCTGTTACGACCCGTGGCTCTACCCTTCATTCGATCCCTGCGAAACCCTACATTTCAGCAGGATAATGCACGACCGCATGTTGCAGGTCCTGTACGGGCCTTTCTGGATACAGAAAATGTTCGACTGCTGCCCTGGCCAGCACATTCTCCAGATCTCTCACCAATTGGAAACGTCTGGTCAATGGTGGCCGAGCAACTGGCCCGTCTCAATACGCGAGTCACTACTCTTGATGAACTGTGGTATCGAGTTGAAGCTGCATGGGCAGCTGTACCTGCACTTACCATCCAAGCTCTGTTTGACTCAATGCTCAGGCGTATCAAGGCCGTTATTACGGCCAGAGGTGGTTGTTCTGGGTACTGATTTCTCAGGATCTATGCACCCAAATTGCGTGAAAATGTAATCAAATGTCCAAGTATAATATATTTGTCCAATGAATACCCGTTTATCATCTGCATTTCTCCGTGGTGTAGCAATTTTAATGGCCAGTAGTGTATTTTGGAAAATGTTTACCGTAGATCAGAAACGGAGCGAGTACGAGGGTTGCGTGCTTCACAGATCTGGGCGCCACTGTTATATCAGTTCTAACGAGCTTCCATCATCCCCGCTGTAGTTCTGCTACTATGACGAGTCTAAGAACTGTGGCGTTGCGGTCGCTTCATACTCGTCGACTCGCTCTCTCTCACTGAAGTATGCAGGAGTGTAAGGCTAGTCGTGACTTCTTGTTAATACGGAAGATGAGTAAAACAATCTTGCTGCTGAAAAATAGCACAGCAAGGCAAAATGACCGGTTGTCGGGATCAGATGGCCTTTAACGAAACAGTGTTTGAGAAACTGTGGAGCCTCTAAGACGAAAATTAATTGACCCTCGGTACACACTTGAAAATGTGTTCCATTAGAGGAGGAGTGACATGTCGAATAATTTTCGCGCTGTAATCCACACTTCACATGAAAAATATACAAATTTCGTCCGATGTAAACAAAATAGTTGCATTCTTGTTTATTCCACCTCCACCATGAAAACAAACGTGCTGCGTCAAACGAAAACAGGGCACAGAGCAACGTGACTGTTACATACCTGCGACAGAAAAACGCTTTAATCCTGTGTTAGTTTGGTCATGGCAACTAGAGCTTATAGACTGACAGCAAATTTTGTATCTTATCATTCATTTATGTAATTTATTTCAATAACTAATCAGCATTTAGGAACTGCACTTCATCACGTCACTTGTTCTGTTACTGTCATTACAGACTCGGTAACGTCTCGAAACTGTGTATGTGTCAACGTAATTGTTAGACGCTCTCAAAATAAATAAAATATTGAAACAAATTTACAGCAATCGAGCAATCGTCGAAATTGTTAAAGCCGAAATCATGAGTGTGTGAAACGAAAGAATAGTTATTTTCAATTTAATGGCGGATATCCGTTTCAAAGCGCTTCCGTATGTAACGTGAACACCGCGAGCACGCGGTTACACCGGCGAGTTCGTGTACTCGCTATCTTTTTTCAGCGAATCCAAAAGGAAGAAGGAAGGAAGGAAGATTAGGTTTAGCTCCAGTCGGCATTGAGGTCATTAGGGACGGAACACAAGCTCAAGGATGGGGAAGGAAATCGGTCGTGCCCTTTCAAAAGAACCATTCTGGCACTAGCCTGGAGTGAGGCGAGTCCACGTGTCCCTAATAAACAGACTTGGGGACGAGTGGACTGAGGCGAAGACTCGAGAGTCGAATCTTAATGGCACATGGAGACGACGTCACAAGACTCCCTGACAAGTCTGAAGAGAGTATACGGAGCTCATTTCTGATCTCTGCTGCTTACAAGCCCCCTTGCCAGAGATTTCCAACGTTTTTCTCTTGGCGACACCATTCTAACTAGTTTGAAATGAGACCTTTCCACTAATAGTACTAAAAGAGATACTATTGTAGGAAATATTTTAACTAAATATTAAGTTTCATACTTCATGTCTAACCACAATAACTATAACTGTACATTAAAGAGTTTTTCACAGCGAATTCAAAGACTCTCGCGGGCTTCACGAGTACTACGAATCACTCTTATATTAGCTGGGACGTAGGAAACATTCACACGCATTGCCTGGTCTCATTTTCTCAAACTGTTTTTGTGTTAGTCCCAATACAAAATGCGGTTTCACATGAATGAGTTATAGAAAGTTAGAGAAAAACCATGAGTGCTCTTTTTCTTAGATTAGGGTAATGTTACTCAATAGAAACCTGGGGGGTTGCACAAATCTGATTCTTGGTACATAAGGTATAAAGTACAGATCTGCCAGTTCCTCCTCTTCAACAAGACGAAGTTCGGATGTACGGCAAAGTGTGAGAGGATGTCTTATCTAGGCATATTGGTTTATATCTAGTGTAGGAAAATATCCGTCCAACCTCTCTTTCAGTTGCACTCAATGGTCTTGACTCAACGGATATATTCTGTTACCAACGGAACGTTTAGATTTCAAGGAAACATTTCAGAAACTGCTTTCTTTGGTTTTTATTAACCACACCTCCACTTTATTTTTTATGGTTGCCGATTTTCACGCTTACCTTGTAGACTAGTATTTGTTTTGATGAGTATTTCAAAAAAATGAGAAAATAATGCTAGCTTGATGCTTCAGAACTCGCCTTTTAATGCATCCCGAAACTCGGTTTTGTTTTATTGCTCGAATAACTGCACCACTGCGTACTTAAGTTCATACAAAGGACTAAGCATTCTCCCTATGAATAGCTATTTTCGTACGAAGGACGATTTTACAATGCTATGTTCGTAGCTTGTCTCATATCTGAGCGGAAAGCCTTGACTTTGTTTGAAAGGAATGCTCTTAATATAAGTAACCATTGTAACAGTCATGCCCTAAACTGATTTCAAATCCTTCCAATGGTTTCTTCCACGAGCGCTTCTCTATGTAGAAAGGTCACTGAAGGGAAGCCAACTGGGCATTCTGTGCAACAGAGCTACTGTTCAACGCTGTTTCCTTACATCAGTAGATTCATCCAGTCAAATTCCAAACATTAAATTTGTTTCAACAACTCGGCTTGTAACACAGTTTTCAATGTTTTCAGTCGCATCCTGAATACGTCTCCTAACTGTATAACCAGAAACATTGCTTGACTGTCACTCTGCATCTGGTGTTCTGCCAAAGGTCTTTTTCTCCATTTTCTTTATCCGTTTTTGATAACTTCTGTAAATTTTGAAAGAAATAAAATAATAACACATATCACGTAGGAAAGAAAGACTGTAGCAAAAGTACAGTCTGCAACATGTCTGACGTTCACAAACTTTATTTAAGTTTTAATGAAGGATAAAACCAGCCAACCGGTTGCAAAGATTTTATTGCAAAAGTCCCACAGTCGCCTGTCGAAAAGCTTGTTAACACATGGACTGACAGAGTGTGTCAATGTATAACAGCAGAAGACTCACATTTTGTGACTTAATTGGAAGGTATCAACAAAACAGTAAAATTCAACATAAAGAACACTCGCTTAAGGTGTCCTACACTATGTGATCAAAAGTATCCGGACACCTGGCTGAAAATGACTTACAAGTTGGTGGCACCCTCCATCGGTAATGAAGGAATCCAATATCGTGTTGGCCCAACCTTAGCCTTGATGACAGCTTCCACTCACGCAGGCATACGTTGAATCAGTTGCAGGAAGGTTTCTTGGGGAATAGCGGTCCATTCTTCGTGGAGTGCTGCACTGAGGAGAGGTATCGAAATCGGTTGGTGAGGCCTGGCACGACGTCGGCGTTCCAAAACACCCCAAAGGTGTTCTATAGGATTCAGGTCAGGACTCTGTGCAGGCCAGTCCATTACAGGAATGTTATCGTCGTGAACATCTGCGCTACACGCCGGTGCTTGATCGTGTTCAAAGAAGCAATCGCCATCCCGAATTGTTCTTCAACAGTGGGGAGCAAGAAGATGCTTAAAACATCAATGCAGGCCTGTGTTGTGATACTGCCACGCAAAACAACAAGGGGTGCAATCCCCCTCCATGAAAAACACAACCACACCACAACACCACCACCTCCGAATTTTACTGTTGGCACTACACACGCTGGCAGATGACTTTCACCCTGCCATCGGATAGCCACATTGTGTACCGTGATTCATCACTCCACATAACGTTCTTCCACTGTTCAATCGTCCAATGGATACGCTCCTTATACCAAGCGAGGCGTCGTTTGGCATTTACCGGCGGGATGTGAGGCTTAAGAGCAGCCGCGCGACCATGAAATCCAAGTTTTGTCACATCCAGCCTGTCACAGTACTTGCAGTGGATCCTGATTCAGTTTGGAATCCCTGTGTGATTGTCTGGATAGATGTCTGCCGTTTACACATTACGATCCTCTTCAACTGTCGGCCGTCTCTGTCAGTCAACAGACGATGTTGGCCTGTACGCTTTTGTGCTATAGGTGTACCTTCACGTTTCCACTTCACTATCACATCGGAAACAGCGGACCTAGGGATGTTTAGGAGTGTGGAATTCTCGCGTACAGACGTATGACACAAGTGACACCCAATCACCTGACCACGTTCTGAGTTCGTGAGTTCCACGGAGCGCCCCTTTCTGCTCTCTCATGATGTGTGGAGGCTACTGAGATCGCTGATGTGGAGGCAGTGGGTGGCAGCACAATGCACCTATATTCTGAATTAACTCGTCTCGCGACGTTCTTAACGCTACTGCTCAACACATCGGGGTATCGGGAAACCCGATGTAGAAAGCTCTGCTCTGTTCCCTCCACTATTAGAGTAATCTTGTCTTCGCAGAGTCTACCGGTCTGGGGCAGAAGAGTACCTCTAGATTCTTCACATAATACTGGTCGCAGCACTGTAAGTTAGCTTTCGCGATATAATGGGTGTCGTATTGAAGATCCTACAATTTCAATGTTTTTCACATTTCTGCGACGCTGTCCAGTTAGTCAAACAAACTTCTTCTTTGAATACATTCAGTGTTTACTGTTAGTCTTATTTGGTACGGGCCCCACACACTAGACCAACACTGTAGGATGGGCTGCATCAGTGTTTAGAATGCATTCCATTTTATTCACTGATTCCAGTTTCCCGGTACCTTGTCAACGAACCGGCGTCAGCCATTTGCTCCACTTATGGTTGAGTCCATGTGTTCATCTATTTCACATCCATGAAGTTTGTCACTCTCATGTATTTCTGTAAAGTTGTGATCATTTGAAACAGTTCCTAATATTTGCAACACAGTGCAATATCAAGATCTGACTGTATACTTGTATGGGTTTCTTCTTTCAGATAATACTTCGTTAAAGGTAACTGCATCATCTGCAAGAGGTATAATGTTATTACGAATATTGACTTTTTTGTATCTTTGAGTTCTCAGTCTTCTGACTGGTTTGACACGGCCAGTCACGAATTCCTCTCCTGTGTCAACCTTTTCATCTCAGAGTAGCAGTTGCATCTTACATCCTCAAGTATTTGCTGGATGTATTCCAGTCGCTGTATTCTTATGCAGTTTTTACCCTATACAGATCTCTCTAGTAACATGGAAGTTACCCCCTGATCCCTTAGCAGATGTCCTATCATCCCATTCCTTCTTTCTGTCAGCGTTTTCCATATGTTCCCTTCCTCGCCGATTCTGCGGGGAATCTCCACATACCTTACCTTAACCGTCTACCTAATTTTTAACATCCTTCTGTAGCACCAAATCCAAAATTCTCCTATTCTCTTCTCTCCCGATTTTCCCACAGTCCAAGTTTCACTACCATACATTACTGTGTTCAATACGAAGATTTTCAGAAATTTTCTTGAAATGAAGGTATATGTTTGATCCTAGGAGGCTTCTCTTGGTCAGGAACGCCCTTTTTGCCATGGCTAGTCTGCTTTTTATGTACTCCCTGCTCCGTCAGTGATGGGATATTTTGCTGCCTAGGTAGAAGAATTCCTTATCTTCATTTACTTTGTGATCACCAATCCCGATGTTAAGTTTCTGGCTGTGTGCATTTCTGCTACGTCTCATTATTTTCGTCTTTCTTCGATTTACTCTCAATCCATATTTTGTACTCATTCGACTGTTCATTCCCTTCAGCACATTCTGCAGTTCTTCTTAACTTTCACTAAGGATAGCACTATCATCAGTGAATCTTATCATTGATATCCTTCACTCTGCTTCAACTTTTCTTTTATTTCCCTTACTGAGTCTTCGGTGTATAACCTGAACAGTAGCGGCGAGAGACTACATCCCTGTCTTACAACATTTTAAAATCCGAGCACTTCGTTCTTGGTCTTCCAGTCTTATTGTTCAGGCTTGCCGGCCGGAGTGGCCGTGCGGTTCTAGGCGCTACAGCCTGGAACCGCGTGACCACTACGGTCGCAGGTTCGAATCCTGCCTCGGGCATGGATATGTGTGATGTCCTTAGGTTAGTTACGTTTAAGTAGTTCTAAGTTCTAGGGGACTGATGACCACAGCAGTTAAGTCCCATAGTGGTCAGAGCCATTTGAATTATTTTTTGTTCTCGCTTGGTTCTTGTCGATACTGTATATTTTTCGTCTATCCCTACAGCGTGCTCATATTTTTCTCAGAATTTCGAACATTCGGCACCATTTTACAGTGCCGAACACTTTTTCCAGTCGACAAAACTTATGAACTTGTTCTGATTTTTCTTTAGTCTAGCTTTCGCTGTCAACCGCGACGCCAGAAATGCCTCTCTGCTGTCTTTACCTTTCCTAATGCCAAACCGATCGTTATATAACAGATCCTAAGTTTCTTTTCAATTCATCTGCGTATTACTCTTGTCAGCAACTTGGCTACACGAGCTGCTACGCTGGCTGCGCAGTAATTCCCGCACTTGTCGGCTCTTGCTAGCTTCTTAATTGTGCTGATGGGTCATCTCTACTCTCATACATTCTGCACACCAACATGAATATTTTTGGTGCCATTTTCTCCAAAAATTTTAGACATTCCGATGGAGCGTTACCTTCCCCCTTTCTGTCTTACTTGATCTTGAGTCTTCCAGACCTCTTTTAAATTCTCATTCTAATACTGGATTACTGGATTTCCATCTCTTTGCTGTCGACTCCTGTCTCTTCTTCCATCTCGTCATCAGACAAGTCTTACTCCTCGTAGAGGCCTTCAATGTACTTTTTTCCACCTATCTGCTCTCTGCTCTGCTTTTAAAAGTGGAATTCCCATTGAACTCTTAACGTTACCACCCTTGCTTTTAATTTTACCCATGGTTGTTTTGATTTTCCTATAAGCTGCATCTGTCCTTCCGGCAATCATTTCTTTTTCCATAGCTTCCTTGCGCTTCCTGTTTATTCAGTTTATAACTAATTTTATTTCTGTATTAATCAATTTCCATGAATACTGCTGTACTTCCTTCTTTCGTCGATCATATGAAGTATTTCATCAGTTATCCGTGGTTGCTTTGCAGTTACCATCCTCGTGCCAACGGTTTTCTTTCCAACTTACGTGACTGTCTTTTTTAGAGATGTCCATTCTTGTTCTGCTGTACTTCTTACACAGCTATCCATTATCGCAGTTTCTGTAGCCTCAGTCCCTCCATTCCTCAGTACTTTCGTATCCCACTTCTTTGGACACTCATTCTTCCTAAGTAGTCCCTTAAACTTCAGCCTAATCTTCATCATTACCAAACTGTGATCGGAGTTTATATCTGTTCCTCGGTACGTCTTACAACCCAATAACAGACCTCGGAATCGCTGCCTCACTATGACGTAATCTAAATGAAATCTTCCCCTACACCTCCTCCTCTTGTGATTCTTGAACAGTGTGTTCGCTGGTCCTAACTGATATTTATTACGGTACTCAATTAATCTCTCTCCTTTCTCATTTCTATTACCACGCCCACATTCTCTCGTAGTCCTTTCTTCTATGTATTCCATACCCCCCTGACTATTAGATATTGCTCTCCCTTTACGTACGGAATTACCCGTTCAATGTCCTCACATACTTTCGCTCTCTCTTCATCCTCTGCTTTCGACGTCGGATGTACACCTGAACGATTGTTGTCGGTGTTCGTCTTCTGTCGATTCTGATGACCTGTCACTGAACTATTAACTGTAACTCACTCTCTACCCTGCCTTCCTATTCAAACCGAATTCAGCTTCCGTTATATCATTTTTACAGCTGTTGGTATTGCCCTAAACGTGTTTCACCAAAAATATTTGTCTTCTTTCCATTTCACTTCACTGAACGCAACTGTATCCAGATTGAGAGTTAGCATTTCCCTTTTAAGATTTTCTAGCTTTCCAGCACCGTTCATACTTCCGACATTGCAAGCACCGACTAGTAAAACGTTATCCTTTCGTTTGTTATTAAATCTTTTTTTTCATATTGTCTACCAGGTCGTTACTATACAACATGAACAGCAAAGATATCAACATACTTTCTTGCGGCACACCTGAATTTACTTATAATTGCGTCGGGGATCCAGGGTAGCGTGCTCGGTCCACGTAGTGAGATATCTTCAATACAGTCACAGTTTTTTGATCACATATGACCATATTTTTGTTAATAAACGTCAGTGTGATGCCATGTCAAACACTTTTTCGAAATGAATATTTACTACAGCCACATGATTGCCTTGATCCGTGTTTTTCGGAATGTCGTGAGAGTAAAGCGCCAGTAGGTTTTCGCATCACCGAGGTTTTCGGAATGCATGCTTTTTGGTAAGCAAGATGTCACTCTGTTCGAAACACCTCATTTCAGCTCGGAATACACTCTGTGGTCTACAACAGATCACTTCCGCTTAGTATCTTGTAGCTCGATGTGAGTCCAGCTTACACTTTCTTTCCTCAATGGCCAATCTAGCTTGGTCTATTGCAGCTAGATCTGAAAGACCTCTCTGGGATGTTAAGCTGCCTTTCTACCGTCAGTCTCACACTGAAGGTGGGTCGGAGCATGTGAAGACAGGCTTTCATATACGAAAACTGTTTTAATGGAAATCACAATTTTGGCGATACTTTGAAACTTGGTTTTGTTAATAATTGTTCAGTCGTAAAAATGTGCAAAAGTGGCCCCAAACCTGTCGACCATTATTACAGTGTCTTCATCTCTCGGTCGGTTCCAGGACACAATTAAAATTAATATTCGATTTCTGGAACAACTTAATAACTGATAAAGTTCCCTACTTAACTGTATCAACCACTTCTCCTACCTAACTATATGTGGCCCTTATATTCGGTATCAGTACGCCTCGAGGATGTTGTATCACAAGTTAATTTTGTTTGAGAAACCACAATGATGGAGAAAATAGGATGAGTTTTAACAACTGAAACCTGGAAAGCAGAAAGCAATTCAATACCTGGGTGAACTGCTTATCCACTAATTGTACAGAAACTGGATTGCAGTTCTAAGAGTCGAAGTACATGAATGAGGGCAATAACTGATAAGGAGGTAAGCTAGAGCTATCTTCATGTTATGCAGTCTGTATATTGAGCAAGCATGGAACCAAAATAAGGAGGCTCTTGTGAAGGGAAACAAAACCCAGGGAGAAAAAGTAAAAACTTTAAGGTTTGCTGATAGCAAAGTAATTCTGTCAGAAACACGTGGTAGAATTGTTCGGCGAACGATGCATTTCCTTCAAAAGAGTTTGTAAGACGAATATATAAAAATAAAATAAACGATTAATATGGTGAAGTTGAATTCAGTCTGATGATGCTGAGGATATTTGTTTACAAAATGAGACTTTAAAAACAATAAGCGAGTAGCTACTTGGGCAGCTAAATAACTGACTGAAGAGAAAATGAAATTAATGTAAAATGTAGAATGCCAGAACAAGAAAAACTTTTCTGTAAATAGAAATATGTAAACACAGAATATAAATGGGTCAGTAGGTCTCTTCAGAAGGTATTTGTGTGGAGTGCAGCATTGTATTTAGTGGTCTGTGCGAATAAGAGAAATGCTATCCGCTTCTGCCATTCTTTCATCCGCATCTGCATCCATGGATATTAAAAGTTTGTAAACTACTTTAAGCCGTTCGATATGATGGAGTTCTGGCCTGGCCTGAATTTTGGTCTCCTGAAGTTGTATCTCGTAATTTACACTCAATGTTGTAGGAACGTAGAGGTCAATCATGGTCATATGTTAATGCAGCATAGTTTATCGTACTCTTGAAAAGCAAGGTATTTAACGCAATTATGACATCTGAACAAATAGTAGCCACATTAGCTCATACAAAAAAATACTATATTTCAGAAATAATATAGATAACGGCAACGAAATAAAATATAAAATTTGCACACTATATGTAGCTGGCAACCTTTGTACATGGGGGGCCGAAAGACTTGTCTGGCGTAGCGGTAATAAATAATACTACATCAAAATCCCTACAGTAGGTCTTGAGACTAGTCTTCACACACAGAAAGAAAAACTTGGAGTGAGACTTTATAATACGTTAGGGACGGACCTACAGTGCCGAACGTCTCACACTGCCGGCAGTCGCAATTCTCATTTCTAGTACAAGGTGGCAGCACATACAAGAGGTGAGCTGAAAGACGCCATGATCCCACTCAAGTCATGAATTTTGTCCTGCATCAAGCTGTTTGAGAGACATCAGCGTTTAATGTTGTTTGTGTGAGATGAGTGAGCAAGAAGTTCGTCTCGAAACTGTGGTACACGTTTATGAGGTGAGTGAATTTATTTGTGCAGTTATTTTAACTGTATTGTTTAAGAATACCGTAGCTGTAAGACTTTCAAGACAAGGTGCATTAAACTATACACAATCGGTATTACTTATACTGAGTGATCATCGTACAGTACCGACCGACCAGTTGCCTTCCTATACCGACCAGTTAGAACGTTTAGAGAAAAAGGGCAAGAACTCTTTCTCTTCACTTGTCGGAGTAAGATGGCTGAGAATAAGAGGACAATGAAAGGAAAATGGACTGAAGAGAACATGAAAGTGGCAATAAATGAAGTAATATCGGAGACAATGACAGCAAGGCAGGCAGCTGAGTTTTTTCCTGTCCTGCAGAGCACTTTAGGTGATCGAATAAAAGTAATTAGAAGAGATGCATCTGTGGATCTAACTCCTCAAATGGCCAGGTTAAGAAGACATTCAACGATGATATGGAAACACAGTTAATTCTGTAGATGAAAGATTTGAACAACAGTTTCGTGCCACTTAGTAGGAAAGAATTCTTGAGGTTAGCATTTGCATTGAATGCATATTTAAAAGTACATCACCAATTCAATAAAAAGGGCAACAAGCATGGCGTCCTAAACAGCCGTTAGAAGTCCTGAATCCACAACCTTTAGAGATCTTGGGCATCAATAGGCATCAAGTTGAGCTCTTGTTTAAGAAATACGAAGAGCTGATTTCTAAATATAGTTTCTCTGCTAACAGAATTCACAACTGCGATGGAACTGGAATTTCAGTAGCTCATGCGAGTGATAAGAAGGCATATCAAAACGAAGGAAAAATAATTCAGCAAAATTATTTCAGGAGAGACAGGAAGGAGAGTGACCATCCTTTTGCGCATAAATGCTGCTGGAGGTATAGTTCCTCCTGTGTTTGGCTTCCCCTATCAGTCGGGAATAGACGAAGTACTGGGAAAGGATGCTCCTCCAGGAAGTATTTTCGTAGCTGAAGAAAGTGGCTCGATATCTTCCAAATAATTTCTCAAGAGGTTAATGTTGTTTGCTGAAAGGCCAAAACCTACTACAGATGAACCGGTGCTTCTCGTACTGAATGGCCACGTAAGCCACAAAGATCACGACGTAATCTTGTAGGCAAGACAACATCACGTACATATAATAAGCTTGCCCCTTCACGCAATGCACGAGCTGTAGCCGTAAGATCGAGAAATAATGCGACCATTTAAATCAGCATACAATCAAGCCTGCAATGTGTGAATGAGAAAATATCGTCCGTTGAAAATCACCCAAAAGGAAGTGGCTGGACTGGAGAACAGCGCCTACTCTTCTATCTTCATTCACTTGTTCAGATATTTGGCCCTTGAAATCCAATTGTGTTCAGTGATTTGGATTTTAATTGCTACTGTACATTTTGAGGAACCTACGACTATGAGAGCTGGTAGCTCAGAACCAGGACCGTCAGCATTTATCCTTTCCAAATCGGGACCTTCTTCAGGTAACACATGGAAACCAGGAACTTCAGCAACTACTTCAACCAGTCTCTGGCCTGAAAATTCCAATCAAAGTATTCTGGCACCACCCCCATCTTTCAGCCATGTACCAATCGCTCCTCCATTAACTGTGAACACTCCTATTCGTTCTAGTTCAGTATTCCCTCATTTCATGAATGTAGTAGAGAAAATCTCACCTGTAGCAAAACATTCACAAGTCAACGTCCAGAAAAAGAAAGCAATTGACACAGAAGCGAAGTTCTTACAACTGGAGGAAAAACTAAATTAAACGAAGATAAAAGATAAAGAGCAGAGAAAAGGAAGTCTGCTAGAGATTTGAAGTCAGGTCAGGTGCTCAATAGAGAAACGTCAGACGCATCTAACAGAAGCAAACAAGTAAACAGCTCAAATAGTGGTGCTACAAACAGGAAGGGTCCAAAAAAGCTGAAAGTTGGTGGGGACACGTAACAACGAACGAGAGCTCAAGACATGTAACATGCTGTGAATCATTTGAAGAAGAATGGGTACAACGCGCTAAATGTAAAGAGTAGCGCCTGTTGAATATGTAGATCAAGAAAGTATACTGAATTTTATTTGTTATCATTGTAATAAGCGACCAATGTCTTTTGAAATTACTAAATTTTTTTCATATAATAATTTGTTTAATGGTTTTCTTTACTTGTGTTCTATTATCTATCAATAAACCCTCAAAATCTTACTATAGTGGTACTGGCCGGTCCTGAAAGCCAGTTTTTGGACTGACTGAAAAAACCAACTGGTTTTACTTCTAAACGATCGGTCGGTAAAATTTCACGGAAATCATAAATGTACATCATAAGGCACTACTTCAAGTACCAGATTATTGTATTAAATTCCCAAATTTTTAAACATTTTACATTTTACAATTTAAAAGGTTAAGGTGGCCGGTACTGTAGGACTCCCTCTTAGAGACAGTGCTTGATTTGTGACAGGACGGACAGATACGCTGCACCAATATCTCCGACGAAAAAAAGTCAGTTCCGCAGACTGTGCGATGTGATACGATAGAATTTCATTTTTTGCCAGCACATATGTTGTATTCTCACTTTTAAAACGCACAGGAAAGCTCTAAGATGTCTAAATTTCAAAAACAGCCCCTCTTCCTCCAGGAAGGTAACACTACCAGAACAAATCAAGCACTGCATGTAGCTAAGGATACATTCTGGTCAAACTTCGCTGCTCTTTGGATTGGCGTCGCTGTTTACTTTACAGCTTTTGCCTCCAGATGGCGTCTCCTCTGTATCTCACCAGCTCATAACCACCATCATTCCTAAGAGACGTCACTCCAGACGCCAAATAAATATGAAAAAAATAATAATACATACACTACACACTTTTACTTGCTGTAATTATAAATTTTACACACAAACATTCCTCGTCAATCAGTATTATACATTAGTGACAACGGTATCAAGATCCCTATAGCACGTCCTGAGACTAATCTTCACATGCACACAGAAAAACACATCGGCTGACTAATTTAGTAATATATTGGAGTACTAACCGCCCTGCCAAAGTTCTTGCGAGTCCCTGCTAATCCTCGAACGCCATACAGTCCATCTCGCTTTCCACTTCCGTTTACCTTCCCCGTCATCGATCCTACACCATCTCATCAAATTCCACTACTCCTTACCCACATGGAACGTCTCCGCATCTCCTATACTTCCCGAAAACTAGATACCAATAACACCATTTTCTCCCCTCTGATCACCAGTCTTGGTATGCTGCTACACCTTTACAAACACGCCCCACCGTCCCTACACTTACACACACCCATACCCTATCCCAATACAAGTCCCTCTCCCAGACAATGAGATCCACCCCCTCGTACATCCCTCTTGCCAACTTTGAATCTTTTCCACTTATGTCATTCCACATCAGCGCTCTTCTCTCCCTTTCACTCTCCATCCAGCCCCATACCCTTCTTCTTGTTATCACTAACCTGCCCGCACACCAAACTCCTCCTAACGCTCTGTTGTTCCCACCTTCTGTCTTCCGAATATCCACTCCAACACCTGCCTTCATCTCCGTAGTTTTCCTACCTAACAACCTTTTCTAACCACATCCCTCAAACCTATGGAAGTGTAGGCGCCCCAGTGGTCCCGATCGCCTACGGTGGACTGGAAGCCGAGCAGTGACCTCTCCAGTTGTCAGGATGCTAGGAAATGACTGTGGACGCATCAGAACCGCCAAAGAAACATTATTAATTCATGACAACTTTATTCCTGCCGAGTGAAATGTGGCCCGCGTAACACAGGCTGGCTGAGCTTGGTGATATCAACGACCTTCCCCGAGTCCTCGCTGACTCGTAGCGATTACACCAGCTCCGGGCCGCACCAGTCTTGCTAGCGCAGTGCCGCGTGCTGTGGCGTAGCGGAGGAATGTCCTTACTTCGTACTTCGGCTGCGCATGGCTGGTGGCGACGGGCTGGCTGGCCGGCTGGGAGGCAGCCAGGAGGCTCCGGGTTGGAGTCCCGGCGCTGTCGGCACGAGAGGCGTTCTCGTAGTGCGGAGTGTACTCTATCCCACCCCGTCTTCTTCCCTGCTCCTCCTAGTGGCTCGTCCGCGGTAGACGGGCGGAACGGGCTGCAGTCCCCCAGCGTCGTCGGCTCACCCGGTTGTGACGGCGGATGCACAGGGCCTAGGCCCCGCACGATCTCGACGACGGCTCACTGATGTGCTCAGCATTGGTGGCGAGAGAGTCTGCCGCGATGTCTGCTAATCCTGGGTTGATGATTGACAGTGCCAGCAGAGAGGGCCAGAGCTGGTACTGTCCCCTCACGTCTGCTGCTGGATGGACTGCCCTTACTGCAACATCTCCTTAATAAAGATTAACATGTCCATCACCAAGTTAAGCACTACGCAGTGACCCAGTCCTTGTTGCTGTCAAAGCTGGCGTATATAAAGGAAGCACGAGCGACGTTCTGACGTCATTCTCGTTTGTAATGAACGCATTCGTTCCACTTATACTGCTGATTCATCTGTCGTACTCGCCCCTTAGGTGTTCTTGCGACAGAGTTACGTGTTGTTACGGCACACTTACGCGAAGTTGTGAAATGCAGTACAGCTGACACTATACCTCTGTCTTACACTCTACGAAAGTCTCTGTCCAACACAAAACCACGTCCTAAGCAATTCTCTCTCGCCTGTTGTGTGTAACCAGGTCATTGCCCCTGCGTGACGACACATTCCGATATATGTGCCATCCTCCTACCTCTTGGCTAACCTACGGCCTCTGGCTCTCGGCATAGGCAACGAAACTTTGACAATATTCCATGTATCCAACTCTTTACTATTCCGCGTTACTACAGAAGATATTCTCTTCCCAAAATACTTTTCTTTCAGTGTAGGTCCTTCGTATTTTAAGTGACAGTGCAGTACTCCAGTGTTTCTTCATAGAAAAAAAATCCATCGTTCTCTGATGTGCTTTTAAAATGCACAATTTTTCTTTCAGATTTCAGTTTTCACTAGTGTTTAAGGCCGTAATTTAAAGAAGAATATCCTAATGTTTTTTTTTCCTTTATCTTTGTTACTTTTCCCCCAGCTCTTATAGCGAGAGGGATGAAATAACAATAAAGGAAAAAATTTACTACCATGACACATTTTCAAACTCGATAATCACTCGTAGAGTAAAAATGAGAGCGTACTCACATAAGAATTTATGAATCAACAGTGAAGAGGCGACAAATGGAGGCGTCAAGAAAACCAGAAGGGGAACTACCATGCATCATCTGGTGTAAGGAACTTGGACGATGGTGAACGAAATAAGAGACATCCGGAGCAGTCGGCAGAGTGACGATGCAGCTTATACGTGGCGCCTGTGTCTGGGAAACGTGCGCCCGCAACCGTCTGTGCAGCGCCGCACCGCCCCCGGAATCCGCCTCCCGCAACCCAGAATCCTCCTCCCGCCCCGCCGTCTCGGCTGGGATGTGCTGCACCCGCCTCCTAACCGTAAACCCGCCGAGCGCTTCTTTACGGCTTTTGAAATGCAGATGTGCGGTCTGGCGGAAGGGGTGTAGCACTTCCCTATTACACGAGGGCTTTACGGAAAACACCCTCAGTGGCGATAACAGATTTTTCTTGCTCCCCCTTATCCGAGAACGCTTTCACTTAAACGGTTCAATATGCGCTACAGAATAGAAACTCTGTAAAGGGCGGCACGGATGAAAGGAGGAAGGCGATCGATTCTTCCACGGGCAGATGTACGGAGTAATGAATTGCTTTCAGTGAATAGATGCAGTCGTTGACGACTAGGCCGTTCCGCACCACAAGTACAGCATCAAGTACAATTTTATTGCTTCCGCAGCAGTTAAATTCTACGCTAAAGGAAACAATTAAATTCGTTCAGTATCTGTCATCATACACTGCGTCATGTATCGCACCCCGGCCAGAAAGTGCAATACTTGAGAAAACTCCACTTACAGAATTAATTCCATAAACCTTATGTTGAAATAGTAGGCCGAAGAGCCCAGAAACTGGTATACCTGCCTAATATCATTTAAGGCTCCCGCGATCACGCGGAAGTGCCGCTACACGACTTCGCATGGACTCGACTACTGACTGAAGTAATGCTGCAGGGGAGTGAGAACATTAATCCTGTAGGGCTGTCCATAAATCCGTAACAGTACGAGGAGTTATCTCTTCAGAACAGCAGAACAAGGCAATCCAGATGTGCTCAATAATGTTCATGTCTGGGGAGTTTGGTGGCCAATGGAAGTGTTTAAACTCAGAAGAGTGTTCCTGGAGCCGTACTGCACTTGTAGGGTGTCGTATTGCCCTGCTGGAATTGCCCAAGTCCGTCGGAATGCACAACGGACACGAATCGATGCAGACGATCAGGCAGGATGATTACGTACGTATCGCCTGTCAGAGTCGTATCTAGACGTATTATAATGTTTCTGAAGGTAAAATCAGCAACACTCCCTCAGAAAACATGTATTACACACAAGAAATATTTTACGATACTTTTTAAGTATCGAAAAGATTGCAAAACGGTTTATACATGGTTTTTCTCAGTTTTATCGAAATAGTTACTTCACGTAATTTCTTGGACAGAAGGTCGCAATAACCAAGTTCACACACTAGGTAGAATTGTTATTTACTTTACATACTTTCAATGCAATCTAAAATTCTCCACATTTACTTTAATAGCTGCACTTGATTGATAATTTATTTTTACTTCGAAGGAAACACTCAGTTGTACAATAATGTTTCACACTAATGGATTCTCAGTTTCTTTCTCTTTAGTATTGGAAAGGATCCCTACTTGAACACTTTAGGTTAAATGAGTCGTTTTGGGTTAAAAAACAATTAAATGATTATTGAATAAAACACAGAAAAACTTGTCAACACAGCTCGTATATAGAACTATTGACGGTTAATTTCATTATTGTCGTCGTGAGCGCAGTAGCTGAAGATTTAGGCACTTTGAAGGCACATACCGTTTTGCAGCGGCGGAGATTATTTCTTGTCTTCGTGGCGTCGAATTATGCAACATATACCAGCGCAACTATGAGTTTGGCTTTTCTGGGGATCTGCTTCATACCTGAGCAACTGGCAGGTGCAACGCCACTACCGAGTTGTTGACTTCACCAACCGCAGCTTACTGGGCGTCACCGCCAGCCATTCCTCATCCCACAACTGAAAACACTTCCTATGTAGTGCATAAACGACAATCTGCAAGGGAATAGGACACTGTGACACATCCTGACCTCCGCAGGCCTCCTTGGCAGCCCGATCAGCCTGTTCATTTCCCTGTATCCCTACATGACCTGGCCCCCAGAAGAATGACACCTGCTTACCCCGCCGTTGGTGCAAGTACAGTTGGCCACACATCAGCTGGACCAACTCCTCAGTGGGGCACAGGTTGCGTAACGATTGTAAGGCACTATGGAAATGGGAGTAGATGAGAAACCGATTGCTCTGAATACCACGCATCTGCTCCAGTGTCTTCAGAATCGCGTGGAGCTCCCCTGCGAAAACGGTATATTCTTCAGAAAGGCGAATCCTGGTGATATGGTCAGGGACCACTACAGAGCAGCCGAGGGAATTCCCTCGTTTGATTCATCATAGTATTCTACTGTGAAGCCGTGATGCATATCTAAAATGTTTAAAAAGAGAGATAGGAACATAAAATCCGGCATACTATCTTTCTTAAAATTAGTCCAATCTAAAATAAGTCTGAGTCTCTGGAGGAACCGAAGTGGAAATCTGCTCCAACTTCGACGTAAAACGTTAGGATCAGCCACACCCATCTCTAAAAGGCCATTCTGTGCGCGAATCCCATAGGGAACCGTTTCTTTTTGCTGGTTATGAGAAAGCTGTGCCAGTGGGAGCCCAGCAATGACATGCTTCGCAGGTATGCACGGTGTGGACACTGTTTTATGTACCTGACGCACCGGAAGTAACCATCGCCTGACATGAAGTGGTGGGCTTTTTCTGAATACCCAAGTGGCCAACCGAATCCATTCATGGTGCACCACGTCCACCATATTTAAATAACAAGGTCTCAGAGACCCATACACCATGCAGGCATAATCGAGCCGAGACAGCACAAATGCCTTGTAAAACCGGAGCAGACAAGACCTATCGGCTCTCCATGTACTGTGGCTAAGACATTTTAAAATACTGAGAGCCTTGAGCGAACGTTTCTTCAGGTCCTTATGATATGGTAACCATGTTACAGGCAAATATGACGTCCAGAAACCGCACTGTGCCTTTAAAATTAAGAACACCCTCAACTCAGGGAAGTTAATAATAGAACGAGAATGATTAAAAAGAACACACAGACTTCTCGGTTGAAAACTTAAAACCATTCTTCTGCGCCCATCCATCCAAACGTCGAAGGGTTAGTTGCAACTGACGTGTTGCCGTTGCAAGGCTGGAAGAGGAGCAAAACACACAGAAGTCATCCACAAACATAGACCACTGAACTGCAGTTTGCACTACTGACGTAATGCTATTCATAGCTATGTAGCTATGGCAAAGACAGTCACACTTGAAACACTACATTGAGGGACACCGTTCTCCTGCTCAAAGCGATTAGATTTGACGCCACCGACTCGGTAGCGAAAATAGCCTGGCGAGAAATAAGACCGAATAAAAATGGGAAGAGAACCAGAAAACCCCATTCGTGAAGCTGCTCGAGTATAAGATGCCTCCAAATAGTATCGTAGACCCTCTAGCTTTCAAAAAATATACCTAGAAGGTGATGCCGGTGCAGGAAAGCCTGTTGTATAGCCGCCTGCAGGAGGGCCAGGTTATGAAAGGTGGAGTGATACCTCCTGAACCCACACTGGAAACGACTAAGGAGTTGCCTGGATTCTAACATCCAGACAAGGTGGTGGCTGACCATCTGCTCAAAGTTCTTTCTCATGCAGCTAGTGCGGACAACGCTACGATAAATACTCGGGCACGTTCGGTCTTCCCCAGATTTTAAAAGGAATCAAAATGGACTCAAACCACGAGGTATTAAAAAGTGCGAGGATGATATCTTTGTTTCGTCTTGTGAGGTGCCGCAGCATACTATAAATGATTCCGTCGTGACCAGAGGATGTGTCACGAGCCATAGACAATGCAGAATCCAGCACCCGCATGGAAAATGGGCAGCTCTGATCTTCATCATAAGGTAGACCGGAAACCTCAGGAACCTATATGACGTGGGCCCTGTGCAGAAAGGTACCAATACCGATAACCATCAACCTGCAGATGTACGTCAGTGTGAGTAAGCTTCCTATAAATGACTTGTCCCATCGAACTATTCACCTTCCTCCTGACCAACACATGAAGGAAAGGAAGGCAGCCATCCTTTTGCACCTCCACCGTGAAACGAATATTGGGGAGGATTGAATTCAAGCGTTGGAAAAAGTTTTTCAAATTCTCACTGCCATGGGGCTAAACTACAAACGTATCGTCTACATATCTGAAAAAAGCACGCGGGTTTCAAAGCCGCCGATTCCAAGGCACGTTCCTCGAAATCTTCCATAAGCAAACTGTCAATAACATCTGACCAGTACTACTAGCACACAGATGAAGCTGCGATGGAGAGCCCATTGTCATCTCTCATGACCAAGACAAAAAAGGTTTTTTTTTTTGAGATCGAGAAATCATGTTTCGTCAAACGACACTTTCAGGTTTTCTCAGGACTCTATTTTTTTATTATGTGCTAAAGTTTCCATTCGTGTATACCTGATACATTAAAAATCAAACTTTCTCGGTAATCCATTTTACATTCTCTAGTCTTTGTCTGCTTCCGCTGTCTTCTGCA
The DNA here is from genome assembly GCF_023898315.1 of Schistocerca nitens. Taxonomy (NCBI): domain Eukaryota; kingdom Metazoa; phylum Arthropoda; class Insecta; order Orthoptera; family Acrididae; genus Schistocerca; species Schistocerca nitens. Next base: position 661,280,070 of record NC_064618.1, read on the forward strand.
GTTTGCAAAACTTAGATTTTTTAAAATTTTTTCCCATGTATGCTAAACTTTAAGCCTTCGCTTAACTTCGGCACACAGTATCCTCGATAACATGTTTTACAAATTCTGATATTTGTCTTCCCCTATTATTTCTTCCTCTGCTACTTATTTGTGCCCCAAATTCGTTATTCCTGGATGCCTTAACAAAATCACCCCTAGCCTCTCTTCCGATGAGTGTCTTTCATACACTTCTCATCACCATACACTAATACTTCATCATTACGTACTTGTTCCACATAACATTTAACGTTCCTCCAAAGCAGTACTACTCAAATTGTACCACTTTCGTCTTCTCCGGTTTTCCGTTTCACTTCCGCACATCGCTGTGTTGCAGACGTACGCATTCAGGAACTTCTTCCTCATTTGCATACAAATGTCTGATATCAGTAGAACTATTTTATTGAAGAAAGCGCTCTTTGTCTACATCAATCTCCTTCCGTTATCTTTACGGTACCACGTACGAAATTCAAAACAAAAACTACCAAGTCAACTACTTGCGAATGCATTATAGCAGAAACGTGCTAAATGATTGAATATGCAAACGATTAGCATTTTGGCGGAAAGACGTATAAAAAATTGGGGTAATACCGCCAGGATTAGGTACATAAGGGAAGAATAAGCAACGTTAACTCATTCACAAATCACATTAGAGTGTTATTTCTGTGTGAGAAGACTGTGTTATGCCTCGGTAAAGAAGAGAGAAGCCTAGCGAGAATGCAGTTAATGGTTCAGTTATAGTGCTGCTCTATTGAGATTGTCATCCCAATATGCACTCAATCGGCTCAGAGGGGAAGTAACACAGTGGAACACCTCAAAGGTGTCACAGTGGTAGGGTCCGGCAAGAGGACACACACATTGTTTGCTCGGCCGTGTAGTGTCGTTCAACCACGCCAGGGAACTTCAGTCAGGACAAGAGCTTGTTTTCAGCAAGATATATGTCCACACAGACAATGAGATGGTGTCTGAAGTCGGTCTGGAGCGCCACAGACAGTCAGCACGACGACCTTTATTGTGGTTTCCCTTGACGTGGCAGCAGAGGGAGGCCAGTCGAAACTGGTGCGCCCAACGACAACGCTGGACACCACGTCGTGTTTTGAGACGTGTCCTGGTTCTGTGTACAGTATCAGGATCGATGTACCCGTATGTGAAGGCTCGGAGAGATACGAACGTTGCCGGATTGCACTCATCATCATGCGGATTCAGGATCTGGAGTGATGGTATGAGTGATACTGAGTATACACTCTCAAAAAAAGTATTCATACGACAATAAACTAAAACATTATGACCACTGCCCACCGAGACGTTAGATGCCTCCTGGTGGCGTTGCAGGCACTTGACGCTGTAGCAGAAGTATGTAAGCGGAACTGACGCGGACTGGGGATCACCCTAGCGAAGACACGGGCTGAAAATGGGGAAATCCATTGAGAAAAGCGATTTTGACAAAGGGCAGAATATTATTACGCAGAACCTGTGGACGAGTATCTTGAAAACGACGAAACTGGTCGAATGTTCACGTGATTTTGTCGTGAGAATCTACGGAAAGAGGTAGAAGGACAGTGGAACTACCACTAGGCGCTAAATGGTTGGACGTCCACCGCTAGCATGGCATGTGTGGTAGTAATAGAAGAAACGCTGATAGCTGCGAACTACCTGCATCCCTTCGTGCCTGATGTCTTCCCAGACGGGGATGTCATCTTTCAGCAGTACAATTGACTGTTTGTCGGAGCAAGAACCGTGGTATGGTGGTTTAAGGAGCATTATAGTGAACTTACGTTGATGGATCGGCGAGCAAATTCGCCTGGTGTAAATCTGGCGCCATCACCGCGTACGCAGATCAGCGGCGAATTACATGGCCTGTGCGTAGACGTCTATTGCCACAAACATACCAACAAACAGTTGGATCAAATGGTTCAAACGGCTCTGAGCACTATGGGACTTAACATCTGTGGTCATCAGTCCCCTAGAACGTAGAACTACTTAAACCTAACTAACCTAAGGACATCACACACATCCATGCCCGAGGCAGGATTCGACCTGCGACCGTAGCGGTCACGCAGTTCCAGACTGAAGCGCCTAGAACCGCACGGCGCACGTGTAAGACTTTCACTTCAGTTCAGAGAGCCATGAAGATTGATGGCCAATTTAATATTGTCCTTGTTCGAGATTAATTATGGCAAGCAAAATATTATACGTTAGAATAATGTACAGTTTCTGAAATGAAAAGTTGACGATAGACTTTCACTGTCATCTTCCCCGCACGCTTTTTGCATGAGATTTAATGACATTTTTCCAGAGTCACCATTTTGAGCTCACATAATTAATGGACGTGGCATAAACAGTGGACATGTCACTATCAGGGCACAAAGTCTTTGCGAATATCACTCCGTGCACTCAACAGGGCGGTAACTCTGCGTCGCCGACAGGCGCGTGAACAATACACTCAGATGTCAGCATTTGAGAGAGGACGTTTAGTTGAGCTGAAAGAAGCCGGTTGGAGTAATCGGCGAGTCGCTCAACATTAGATTAGCAGCGATGCCACTACTCGACGATGTTGGAAAAGAATGGGTGAACCACAGGCGAACACAGCCTCAAGAAGGAAGCGGTCAGCCTAGGTAGAGAACAGAACGAGAGGAGCGAGCGGTTGTCAGAGAGGCACTCAAATCCCAGGAATTATCGTTATCATCGATCCGACGTGAAGCTGGCATTTCAGTGATCTCAAGGACCATTAACATGCGGTTCACAGAAAGGGGACTGAGCTCTCGGCGCACTTTGCGTCGACTGCCCTTGACCATCGTACACTAGCAAACCCGTTTGCAGTCGTGTAGTGCAGATTCGGCCTGGGATCTCATTGAGTGGAATAGAATTGTCTTCAGAGATGAGTTCCACTTTCAGTTGAGCCCTGATGTTTAGCGAACACGTGTCTACAGACATTCCGGCTAGTGGTGGCGTACCAACCCGATTGTCGCCCATCATACAGCCCAACAACCTGCGGCGATGATCTGGGATGCCATTTCATTGCATAGCGTGACCCCTTTGGTTGTCATCCGCGGCTCTATATAAACACAGCGGTACATCGGCGATATTCTGCGCCCCGTTTCCTTGCCCTTCATGGCGCACCGACGTGGGCTTACTTTTCAGCAAGATAGGGCTCCTTTGCACAAAGCGAGAGTTTCTATTGCTTGTTTTCGTGGATGCCAAACCCTACTTTGACCAGCAAGTGTCGTGTCGGCTACTGTGGGAGTCAGCACCGACACAAGGAAGGAAAGATGTTGCGACGGCCGGCAGCAAAGATCCCAAGTCATCTGTAAAAAACACTTTCAGATTAGGACGGCACTTTATTTCTAAAAAGAAAATAAATATAACTCAACGTGAGATACTGCTTGTGCCTCCTACAAGCAATCACTGTTCACTATTATTACTCGCGGAACTCAGTACTGATGCTCTCGAAGACTTCGATCGAACTGGGCCGACAGACGATGCGCGGCTGGTTAAATCAGCGTTGACAAGGGACGCCCAACTCTTTGTCTTCCTGTAGATGGGGCTCTGCCCGCTCTTTCCATTGGCGCACGTATCAGCGCCTTCTTGATGCCGTTTCGCTGCACTGCGCTGGTCAGTGTGCAGTCGATACTTCAAGACTGTGCTGCAACGTCGCCGGATCTCTTCCCAGTTGAGAACCTTTGTAGCATTATGGGCAAGGCTCTCCATTCATCTTGGGATTTCGAAGATGTAAAGCGGCAATTAGACAGAATTAGGCATGATATTCAGCAGGAGAACTCCGATTAACTTTTTCCTTCAACGCCAAGCCAAACAACTGATTGCGTAAGGGCCAGAGGTTGACCAACGCGTTATTGACTTGCTCAATTTGTAGAGCTCTTCCTCTTGAATAAAACAATCAAATTTTTTTGAAAATGTTGTCACTTGTTTATCTGTACATGTACATCACATTTACCTACTTCCGGTGCATTTGAATAATTCCTAAGTGGGTCATTTTTTAAAAATTTAATTTATTATTTTTTAGTGTATGCCACAGTCATCTCTGATTCGCATAGCCGGTAATTTTCACAGCACACAGCACGCATTATTTGCAAAAACTGGTTCAAATGGCTCTGAGCACTATGAAACTTAACATCTGAGGTCATCAGTCCCCTAGAACTTAGAACTACTTAAACCTAACTAACCTAAGGACATCACACACATCCATGCCTGAGGCAGGATTCGAACCTGCGACCGTAGCAGTCGCGCGGTTCGAGACTGGAGCGCCTAGAAACACTCGGCCACTCCGGCCGGCCATTAACTACATTTGTACATTTGTGACGTTTTAACCATTATTTGTGCCCTGTGCTTGAGGCATCTGGAACGTTGTCGTCTAGCAAGACAAAGCAGGACCTCACGCTGCCTGTGCTCTCTGACCTACTTCGATACATGGGTGTTCGACTGTCGCTCTCGCCAGCGCTGTCTCCAGATCCCTCATCCACTGGAGTCATTTGGTTATCGGTTACCGAGAGACTCGGACACCAACACTTGCCTAACACAACGTTTTTTGAACTTTAACATCGAGCTGAATCAGCAAGGAATGTCAAAGTCCTAAATGCTAACTGACCTTCATTGGACTCATTGCCCAGAGTGGTACCTGTCAGACGTTCCAGTAGTTCTGTGTACTAAATTTCACACCCTGTATACTCTCAATTACCTTCAAATGTTGTCATTTATTCTTACTGCTGTACTATATACGGTACAGTCTGGAACCGCGCGACCGCTACGGTCGCAGGTTCGAATCCTGCCTCGGGCATGGATGTGTGTGTTGTCCTTAGGTTAGTTATGTTTAAGTAGTTCTAAGTTCTAGGGGACTTATGACCTCAGCAGTTGAGTCCCATAGTGCTCAGAGCCATTTTGAACTATATACGGACAATATGTAAGATATTATTCTTTGTTACCGTTTCTCGTATTGCAATTTTAATGGGAAGTAGTGTACTTTCCAGTACTACTTTATTTCATACGTTATCTGGTGCACATAATTTTGTACCTCTTTGGATGGCTCCACATTTTATGTAATTCTAATTTCTTCTTCTTAACGAGTCACTCTTAACTCAACATGTGTTGAGCAAACGGAAGACTCTATTGAGAAATGCACTTATTATTCTAACATTTTTATTACGCTCTCTCCTTCCATATGTCAACATCTACGCGTACTTCTACATCTATGTCACTACTCTGCGATTCACAATTGAGTGCTTGGCAGAGGGTTCTTCGAACCATTTTCAGACTACTTCTCTACTCTAACAACGCATGAAAAAAATGAACGCTTAAAGGTTTCCGTGCGATCTCTGATTTTTCTTATTGTATTACAAGGACTATTTCTGCGAATACAGGATTGCGCAACGAAAATCGCCTTTGTTTTCATGCTTATCGTATTTGTGACACACTCTTCACCGTTTCGCGATAACACAAAATTAGCTGTCACTCTTTGGACGTCTTCGATGTCCTCCGTAATCCTGTCTGTTAAGGATCCCATACCACACACCAGTACTGCAGCAGATGACGGACAAGCATAGTGTAATCAGTCTCTTTAGTTCAGATGTTCAAACGTGTGTGAATTCCTATGGGCCCAAACCGCTGAGTTCATCGGTCCCTAGACTTACACACTACTTAATCTAACTTAAACTAACTTATGCTAAGAACAACACACACACCCATACCCCAGGGAGGACTCGAACCTCCGGTTGGAGGGACCGTCCAATCAGTTACATGGTGCCTCTAACCGCGCGGCCACTCCACACGGCTGTCTCTTCAGTAAAACTGTTGCACCTCCTGTGTGTTTTGCCAATAAAACGCAGTCTTTGGTTAGCCTTCTCCACAATATTACCTTTGTGATCGTTCTAATTTGTTCCAGATTGTAATTGCAAGGTATTCTGTTGAACTGACAGCCATAAAAATACCTGATTTGTGGTGTAACCAAATTTTAACGGATTTCTTTTAGTACGCATGTGTTTGGCCTCACACGTTTCCTTATTCAGAGTCAATTGCCACTTTTCGCACCATGCAGATATTGTCTCTGAATGTTTTTGTAGTTATTCTTGAGACTCCTATGAGTAAACGGCAAATGACTGCATCATCAGCAAACAATCTAACAAAACTGCTCAGATAGTCTCCTAAATCAGTCATGTAGATTAGAAACAGCTGAGCGACTATAACACTTCACTGCGGAAAGAGAAGATATCACTTTTGTTTTATTCGATGACTTCGCGTGGGTTACTAGGTATTGTGACCTTTCTGATAGGAAACAAGGAATCCATTCACACAACTGAAACGATTCTACAAACGCGCGCGGTTTGATTAGGATTCTCTAGCGAGGAACAGTGTCAAAAGCCTTCTGGGAATATGAACCGAGATTGAGATCTACTGTCGATAGTACCCACTACTTCATGTGGAATAAAGAGCTAGTTGTGTTTCACAAGAACGATATTTCCTGAATAATTGTTAACTAGGCGGCCGTTGTGGCTGAGCGTTTGTAGGCGCTGAGCGTGTGAATGTATACGATTGCTAACAATCCAGACATTCTATCAGCGTAATCTGAAAGGAACGTAATTAGTATGCTATAAGGATCGCAACGCTTGCCTTCATTAACGGATTTAAGTGGCTTCGCTGCACCTAGGATATCTATTTGTACGTTACTCGTCTTGACAGCTGTTCTTGATTCTAATTCTAGAATATTTACTTCGTCTTCTTGATTGAAGAAATTCCAGAAAACTGTGTTTAGCAACCCCGCATTAGTGGCGTTGTCATCGGTGATACTACGATTGAAATCGCACAGTGAAAGTATTGATTATGCCTTGTCGCTGGTGCATTCTACATATGACCAGAATCTCTTTAGATTTCCTGCCAAATTTCCAGAGAAAAGTTTCAGTATGGAAGTTATTAAAAGCATCTCGCATTGAAGTCTGCACCAAGTTTCCAATCCCAGTAAAACATCGCCAGTCTTGGAAGATTTGTGTTCTTTTAAATTCGGCATCCTCTTCATGTCAGTCAAATCAAATAAAAGATATGTTACTTTGCACCTTACAAAAAAATGGTTCAAATGGCTCTGAGCACTATGGGACTCAACTGCTGAGGTCATTAGTCCCCTAGAACTTAGAACTAGTTAAACCTAACTAACCTAAGGACATCACAAACATCCATGCCCGAGGCAGGATTCGAACCTGCGACCGTAGCGGTCTTGCGGTTCCAGACTGCAGCGCCTTTAACCGCACGGCCACTTCGACCGGCTTTGCACCTTACAGAACTATACGATAAATATAATGGTATAGTAACAGACCACGTTGGCAGTTGTATATGCTGAACTCTACCTCGATAAGTAAGTATTGTACATAATATATAATGTCACGAAATATAAAGGGCCCTCCTCTTATTCTGGCCCTAAGCATTTATAATTGATGATATAATTCTGAACAGACGAATGGAAAAACTGGTAGAAGCCGACTTCGGGGAAGACCAGTTTGGATTCCGTAGTAATGTTGGAACACGTGAGGCAATACTGACCCTACGACTTATCTTAGAATATAGATTAAGAAAAGGCAAACCTACGTTTCTAGCATTTGTAGACTTAGAGAAAGCTTTTTACAATGTTGACTGGAATACTCTCTTTCAAATTGTGAAGGTGGCAGGGGTAAAATACAGGGAGCAAAAGGCTGTTTACAAGAAGGTTCAGATTTGTTATATAAGCTCACACTTAACATGTTTCTTGTTTGTTTTAACAGATTTGAAGATATTCAAGCTGTCAACAAAGCAAATAATGACTGAAAAGACAAATGGGACAATAGACTGTAAGAATAACAATTCAGCTGTCGTGGATTCTCTCGACTTGACATCATGTCAAGCTTTCATAGAAATACATTTGTCTGAATACGAAAGCGAATATTAGCCCATTTCGAAGTCACTGACTATTCAATTGCAGCTGGCGAGGTTCTGTTTGCTCTTTACGCCACGGGACCCAGCGTCATAGAGAGCTGCCGAATAAACACGGAGCGCTTCTTACCCGGCCGGCGCGACGCAGACGGATAGCGGAGGTACAGAGCAGACCGGCCCGACTTAACGACCGCCAAACAAATGGCTTCCCTGCAGGACGCAGACAAATGACGACGCCGCCAGTGGGATTATTTTCGACGCCGGCGGCTTGCAGAGCAAATATCGCGCGATCAGCGCCGCGACTTGTTCTGTGCGCGCCGTGCGCCGGGCGCCGGCCAGAAATACCGCTTTGTGGGGCCGTTTGCGATTTTCCTTTTTTCTTGTTTTTGCCTTTTTGTATGAACAAGCGAGAACGTTCTTCAACAGACGAAATGTTGCAGTAGAGTCATTACAAGCAGTACCGTCGTCTGCGTTTATTTAAATAGCGAGCAATTAACAACCTAATTCAACAAATAATCCCTTCTTACGCGAGATATTTCAGCTTCGTTAAAAGCTGGATCGGACAGAGTCAATAATCGTCTTACGTGGAATGTATACAAAGAGAACCAGAATAGCTCTGTCGATCGAGTCTAAAGTGGACAAATTATTATTATCCATTACGGATGCTCTGGACATGTTAATTTGCATCTTACGTAACTAATATTAAACACACAAACGATAAATATATACTGTACTCAATATAAATACATAAAATGCGTCCAGTCGCCTTTGAAATATTTGTGTTATTTCCATTCAGTAGTTTTCGAAACTTTTCAGGGTCGTCTTCAGATAGGACACACAGAGTTACATGTTTACTTCCGTTCCATAATTCTGGGTTCCGACTTACATAAATATGGGTGTCATTGTTGTTAATACTCACCTGGCATCTCCGACCTTAATTGACTGCTGACAGCAAATTAATAGCATTTCACAATAGATAGTGATACCGACTGCCACCATAAATCTGCCATACTCATTTATATTTATATTTGTTTATATGGACTAGCCACACCCTGCTTCATCCGTGCTTATAAGTTGCATACGTAATATTCTTTAACAAATTGTAAATCAACTTTACTGTATCTGTTCACCATTTAATACCAGCAGACACCATGCTTGACTTATGTACAGTGCTTACGTGTGTTTTGTTAACGATACAATATGTTTTATTCGAGACAAATAAATAGGCATTAATGGAGAAAAGCTGTAAATACATCAGAAGCAGGGTGGAAACCGACTGACTGGAAGGACAGCACAGAAACTGAAACCATAATAGCCATGGCAAAAGAAGAATTTTATAACAAAAGAAGAGTAATATGGGCAAAGATTTGAGGGAAAGGCTACTAAAGTGTTTTGTGTGGAGTGTCCTCCTGAGTGGTGCTGATGCGTGGACACTGAGAAAAAAAGTCAGAATAGGGTCAGAGGCTTCTGAAATGCGGACATGGCAGAGGATGCAAAGAACAGGTCGAATTGATAGAGTGAAAAATGAAGACGTACTGGGAATCGTGGGAGAGCAAAGGAGGGTCTTCTAAAACGAGCCTAAGAATGTGGAAGCAAAGGAGAGGTGAGGGAGGAGAATATTACTGATCCTGAATGATGTGATGGACGGCAGCACATAAAGCAACATTAAGAGGGAAGCTATGGACCACAGGAAAGGAAGGCGCAAACGACATGTTAATACAGGGTAAAACTAATGATGACAAAAGCAAATAGCAAATGCAGACAGACTAGCAGTAAAACATTCGTAAAACACAATGTAGCCAGCTTTTCGCAGTGAAAAATCCTCCCTCTGTTAATTCACGTAAAAATACTAGCAAAATCTAATGAACTGGTAGTAACTATTTACTTCTGGTGAGTGCGCATTATGAATGTTTTACTGGAAGATTCATATAGTATTATCAGTACATTTAGGTCCAGTTATGTTTGCCGTACGGATAATTCAGCGTATACAATTGCCAAATTTACATTTTAGATGTTCTACGGATAACAGGTCCAGGTAACTTCTCACTTAGGCAAAAAACACTGACTCGGGAGATAATGTGCTTAGACTGACGTTTGTGGTTCACAAACCTACATCCTATAGACACGTGTCCGAGCACACCAGCCATATCCTCACACAGCCGTTATTCACTGATGAAATTTCGCAGAAATCCATTTCACTCTGAGAGCAACATAGACATTTACAAACAGAATACTCGAAGGGAAAATTATTTTCACTAGCCTGCAGCGAATCTTAAGTTGACTACAATTGGGAGTGAAACACGAAACTATGAAACTTCTTGCAACTACCAAGAAACAAAAGCTGTAGCAGACTATAGAGGTGCTCATCATGCTACTTATAGTCCCCCCCCCCCTTTTGACATATATTTCTATACCATATTTATCTAATGCGAGTAAGGGGCCAATAGGAAACATTAAATGTGCAATATTCATACAGCCTGTACGCACACAAATGTGTACAAACCATAAATAAGAAATCGTAATAATTTGAAGACAAAGGATGAAACTTCAATAGAGTAACACAATATGAGTTCTTATTTTAAGACACTGATCATACTGTCTAAAGTAATTTGAAACTTATTGACCTTAACCAAGTACACCAATAAGCAAAACCTAAGGACGAATGTAAGTTTCGCGTAATGTGTCACAGCCGAGTAACATAACTCGATGGAACTTGGAACATGAGTAGAAAGAACTGCTACAGTATACAGTGAGTTGATAAAGTCATGGGATACCACCCAAGCCGGCCGGTGTGGAAGAAAGGTTCTAGGCGCTTGAGTCTGGAACCGCGCGACCGCTACGGTCGCAGGTTCGAATCCTGCCTCGGGCATGAATGTGTTTGATGTCCTTATGTTAGTTAGGTTTAAATAGTTCTAAGTTCTAGGGGACTGATGACCTCAGATGTTAAGTCCCTTATTGCTCAGAGCCATTTGAACGATTTGATACCACCTAATATCGTCTCGAACCATATTCAGCCCGGCGTTGTGTATCAGCTCGACGTGGCATGACCTCAACAAGTCGCCGGAAGTCCCATGAAGAAATATTGTGCGTTGCCGCTGCTCCTATGGCCGTTGGTTGGTTGGGTTGTTTGTGGGAAGAGACCAAACTGCGAGGTCATCGGTCTCGTCGGATCAGGGAAGGATGGGGAACGAAGTCGGCCGTGCCCTTTCAAAGGAACCTAGAGCAATTTAGGGAAATCACAGAATACCTAGATCAGGATGACCGGACGAGGGATTAAACCGTCGTCCTCCCGAATGTGAGTCCACTGCGCCACCTCGCTCGGTCCTCTAGGGCCATTCATACTTGCGAAAGTGTTGCTGGTGCAGGATTTTGTGTATGAACTGACCTCTTGATTGTGTCCCATAAATGTTCGATGGGATTCATGTCGTGCTACCTGAGTGGACAAATCAACGCTCGAATTGTCCAGAGTTTCTTCAAGCCGATTGCGGACAGTTGTGGCCCGGTGACACGATGCATAGTCATCCATAAACGTTCCATAGTTGTTTGGAAACATGGCGTCCTTGAATGACTGAAAATGGTGTCAAAGTAGCTCTTCGGCCATTCCAGTCAACAATCGTTTAAGCTGGACAAGAGAACCCAGTCCATTCCATGTAATCACAGCCCACACCATTATGGAGCCACCACCAGCCTGCGCAATGCCTTGTTGATAACTTGAGTCCTTGGCTTCGTGGGGTCTGCGCCACTCTCGAATTCTGCTATCAGCTTTTACCAATCAAAATCGGGTCTCATCTGACCAGGCCACGGTTTTCCAATGGTCAAGGGTCCAATCGGTATGATCACGAGCCCAGGAGAGGCGCTGCAGGCGATGTCGTGCTGTTAACAAATGCACTCAGTGCGGTCCTCTGCTCCCACAGCCCATTAACACCAAATTTCGCCGCACTGACAAAGGATACGTTCGTCGTGCGTCCCACATTGATTTCACACAATGTTGCTTGTCTGTTAGCACTGACAACTCTATGGAGACGTAGCTGCTCTTGGTCGTTAAGTGAAGGCCGTCGGCCACTGTGATGTCCGTGGTGAGAGGTAATTCCTGAAATTTGGTCTTGTTGGCACACTATTGACACTGTAGATTGCGTAATACTGAATTCTCTAACGATTTCCTAAACGGAATGTCCCATGCGTCTAGCTCATTCCGTGTCCAAAATCTGTGCGGCCATCATCAACTCGGAAACTTTTCACATGAATCACCTAAATACAAATGACAGCTTCGTCAGTGCACTGCCCTTTTATTCCTTGTTTACACGACACTACCGCCATCTGTATATGTGAATATGGCTATCCCAAGTCTTCTGACACCTCATTCTCGTACAGAAGGTAGCTGAAAGAAACACGCAAACGCCCCAAGAGTAGACGGCCTTTCCTCTGAACTGCTGATATCCTGATAGCCAGCCATGACAAAACTTTATACCTGGTGTTCAAGACGTATGAAACAGGTGAAATAACTTCAGAGTTGTGATTATTACCGCACTACCAGTTTAGCAGGTCACAGTTACAAAATACTGACAAGAATGATTTACAACAGAATGGAAATTCTGGTAGAATCCGCAGTCGAGGGGAGGGGGGTGGGTGGGTTAAGATTACTTTGGGTTCTAGGAAAATGTAGGAACACATGGGGAAATACTGACCCTACGATTTCTCTTAGAAGATAGGATAAGCCAAGGTAAACATATGTTTCTAGTGACCTAGACGAAGCTTTTGACCATGTTGTCTGGAATTCACTGTGTGAAATTCTGAAGGTAGCAGGGTTAAAACACACGGCGCGCAGGGTTCCTTACAAATTGGGCAGAGTTGACAGGATACAAAAAGGGAACCGTGATTGAGAAGGGAATGAGTCGGGGTTTCAACCTATCCCAGGTGTTATTCGCTTTGTACATTTAATAAGCACTAAAGGAAACCAAGGAAAAATTAGGAAAAAGAATGGAAACTCAGAGAGATGAAACAAAAATTTGAGCTCTGCTGATGACATTGTAACTCCACCAGAAACAGCAAAGGACTTGCAAGAGCAGTTGAATTGAATGGGCAGTGTCTCGGAAGAAGGATATGAAATGAATTTCAACAAAGCAAAAACAAGAGTAATGGAATGCAATCGAATTAAATTAGGTGATGCGCAAAAAATCAGAATAGCAAATACGGTGCTTAAAGTAGTAGAAAAGAATTCTATTTGGTGGTAATATAACTGATGACCGCCGAAGTACATATTAAATAAAAGGTAGACTGGCAATGACGAGAAAATCGTTTCTGAAGAAGAAAAATTTATTGACATCGAATATAAATTCAAGTATTAGGAAGTCTTTTCTGAAGAGAGTGCCCTAGATTGAAAGTGAAAATAGGACGATAATCAGTTTATAGAATAAGAGTACAGAAGTATTTTAAATGTGATAATACAGAAGTATTTGAAGATTAGACAGGTAGTTCGCGTAACTAATGAAGAGGTACTGAACAGAATTGGGGAGAAAAGAAATTTGTGGCAGAATTTGAGTGAAAGCTAAGACTGGTTGACAGGACACATTCTGAGACGTCAAGAAATCACAGATTTAGTACTGGGCGGAAGTGTGGGAGGTAAGAATTGTAGAGGGAGGCGAAGAGATGAATGCAGTAAGCAGGTTCAAATGGGTGTAGGTTGCAGTAGCTATTCGGAAGTGAGGAGATTCGCAGAGGATAAAGTAGCATGTAGAGCTGCATAAAATCAGTCTTCGGACTGAACTCCACAGGGACATAAAACATAAAGTGTTTAATACGTATATCAAGAGCGGATGGTTATCGTCTGCATCGAAAAGTAATCGGTCAAACTTCACACAATGTCCCCAGGATACAAATTCCATTTCTAAAACCTTGTTAAACCCTCTGAAGAGAAGCGCCTTCGTGCATGAATCAACGGTTCTTTTAACCTGCCGGTCGATCTCTATGGAAATTTACAAGGAGGCGATGGCGCTGCAGCTGTCCACTAACCTAAATGACACAGCAAAAGCATTGGTATCATCAGTCCAACCAGTAGTACTTGTAAGTCAGCCTGCGTCGGAACGTGCGCTAGGAAAGAAATGTGGAACCATCGTCCCAGATCTTCTTACGTGATAAATTATTCTATATTTCTCAACTTCTATAACCCAAACGACAATAGTGATTCTGTTAGGGACCGAGCATGAAAACTCATCCCCTGAAATCTACTATTGGACAAAAGGGGGCTGAAGTTCCCATTAGTCTCCTCCCAGTTTATCTCCGAATGTGTCCGTTGCAGTTCATTTTGAATAGGACATTCGGGACCAATCTATGTGCGCTGCACGTATCTCATACATAAGGGTCAATCTCCTTGAATGGGAAACCTTTGAAGCAAAGCAGTTTTCTAATGCCCTTCCCCTATTTAACTTTCCAAGGCCTCCGTGGGTCTGATCTGTTCGTCAGTTTGTTAAGAGTCATCCTCATGCTCTCAAGGTATACCCAGTTTCAAAGTACGTCGACTATACAACGATTCTCACTTGCGAGGATTGCTCGAAGCAAGGCATGCCCCCTGGTTCGTGGACTCTTGGACAGAGAGAAACAGGCAGCCGACAGTGAAGAACGGAACTAAAAAGGAGAATGACCAGGGTTATGACGAACGTCATAAAACCACTGGAAAAATAAATTATTCACTCAGTGGTACCGTAAACTACTAACTACCGGCGAATCGAGGTCACATTAAAACTTAAAACACGAATGCAGTAGAGCGAGTAGCAATACGAATGTTGATGGATTTGCTTACGGTTTCGAATCGCCCTTTTCGGATTTATTAATGAAATAACTCACCAGATCACTTGGAATGTAGATGATCCGTTTACCTCTGTTTCAACTTTCGTACGTATTGGAATGATACTAATCACAATTATGAATCAGAAAAAAGAGTAAAATTTATATTTTCGGCGATAATGTTTCGTGAACACGTGCCAGTGTAACTAAAACTGGTTGCTTCGGAGCTTGTGATGGAGGCTGTTACGCTGCTGATTAGGCTAAAGCCGCTAAAGGAAGTGATGCTATGGACACTTCTGGCGCTGTTATTACGAATGTGAATATGACGGAAGAGTTCGGTACGAAGTCGCTATGGAGGCATAAGGGTAAAACGTAGCAGCAAACAGTTGGATGACAGTTCAAAATTAGGAATATCGAGGTGAAGGTTGTTAAGAACAGTGGAACAGGAAAAGGTACGTAGATTAGATTTCAGGAACACTTTCAGCATTACACTGAAAGAGGGATCATTAGAGACGGTGCACTGGTTTAGTTGAGAAAAGGTGGGGAAGGCATCTGCCGTATCATTGCCAAAATAATTATCCTGATATTCACAAAAAGAGATATATGGGGAAGAGCAATTGAACGGAATGGATGGTGTCTTGAATGGAGGATATAAGATGAACATCAACAAAAGCAAAACGAGGATAATGGAATGTAGTCGAATTAAGTCGGATGATGCTGAGGGTATTAGATTAGGAAATGAGACACTTAAAGTAGTAAAGGAGTTTTGCTATTTGGGGACCAAAATAACTGATGATGGTCGAAGTAGAGAGGATATAAAATGTAGACTGGCAATGGCAAGGAAAGCGTTTCTGAAGAAGAGAAATTTGTTAAGATCGAGTATAGACTTAAGTGTCAGGAAGTCTTTTCTGAAAGTATTTGTATGGAGTGTAGCCATGTATGGAAGTGAAACATGGACGATAAATAGTTTGGACAAGAAGAGAATAGAAGCTTTCGAAATGTGGTACTACAGAAGAATGCTGAAGATTAGATGGGTAGATCACATAACTAATGAGGAGGTACTGAATAGGATTGGGGAGAAGAGGAGCTTGTGGCACAACTTGACCAGAAGAAGGGATCGGTTGGTAGGACATGTTCTGAGGCATCAAGGGACCACCAATTTAGTATTGGAGGGCAGCGTGGAGGGTAAAAATCGTAGGGGGAGACCAAGAGATGCATACACTAAGCAGATTCAGAAGGATGTAGGTTGCAGTAGGTACTGGGAGATGAAGAAGCTTGCACAGGATAGAGTAGCATGGAGAGCTGCATCAAACCAGTCTCAGGACTGAAGACCACAACAACAACAACAACATGCTATCGAGGTGAATCGAACTACTTGTGCATATGGAAAGACTTTGAGAACAATAACGTACTGCTTTCTACAAAAAATGAAGTAAAGACTGTCATATACTCTAAAAACAACATTTAGAACCAAGAGTAATGAGTTCAAGGTGGAAGAAAAAGATCTAATGACTTTATATTGCCCGGTATTCGCAGAATGCTATCACAGCAATAGTTGTTTCTGAAATATACTAGTGTTTTATATCCAGATGTTGCGTGTTTGGATGATTTTGTAATAGACAGTAAAATTCAAAGGCTTTTTAATAAAATGTGATTTCATGTGCGCAGCTCGTGGTCTTGCGGGGGCGTTCTCGCTTCCCGCGCACGGGGATGTGTGTTCGATTCCCGGCGGGATCAGGAATTTTTCCTACCTCGAGATGTTGTGTCGTCTTTATCATCATCATTCATCCCGGTCGGAGGAAGGCAATGGCAAACCACCTCCTCTAGGACCTTGCCTAATACAGCGGTGCGGGTCTCCCGCATCGTCCCCTACACTGCTCGGAGTATGGGACATAATCATCATCATCATGTATGGACCTAGGACTTTCGACAGCAGAGTAGTGAAAAGGCACGAAGCAGTTGACGATGGCGAACTATAGATCGCTAGGGTCTGCAGAAACTTGTTGTAAGAGAGAATTACAGATATGGACCTACACCCAGGTGCTGCTTTTCCCGGTGTTACGTGTTGAATGGACAGACAGAAAAATAAGAAACAGCGTGTATGCGATGAGAGGGAAGCCGTCAGATAGCATCAAGATTCGCCAGTAAGAGGTATACTGCTATCCTACACAAATTTGATAATCATCTGGTGACTGTTCTGTGCCTGCACCTTGTTACTTTTGGTTTTATTTTACTTATCGTCAAACCCATACTCTGATCTAATCATGCATGATTTTATTTAACATTTATACTTCTTCTTTATATTCCCCTTGAATGACAACGTCATCAGGGAGTCTTAGCACTGATTCCAGTGCTTTTCAGTCATGTTCTGAGCTTTGCTAACATTCTATTTATTTATTTATCAAAAAAATGGCTCTGAGCACTATGGGACTTAACATCTATGGTCATCAGTCCTCTAGAACTTAGAACTACTTAAAACTAACTAACCTAAGGACAACACACAACACCCAGTCATCACGAGGCAGAGAAAATCCCTGACCCCGCCGGGAATCGAACCCATTTATTTATCTTCAAGACTTCGTGGACCATGTCAGACAAAGCTACTTGGTCATGAAACGAATCAAAACACAGTATTGAAAACGCCGATAAGAAAATTTATGAACAAAACAAGCTAAATAAATAATAATACAAAAATCTGTGATATAGTATGCATATGAGTAATACATTACACATAAAAGCTCTCAAACGGTGCGGGTAACTCCTGTACATAATACGAATGAGAGACAAGGAAACCTTTGGACTTAGTTTTGGAGACTTGAAGTTTATTAGTACTGCTGGATGCCAAATGAAATTGAAACCTGCTGAAAAGCGCACACCTTCCCGTAAACTGCTTACGGATGCGTTATTCAAGTGCAAATTACGACCTCGGTCTTCGACAAGCAAGATATGCAGTCAAGGTGATAAACATTGTTCATTACTTCAGAAGAAACGCTGCACACAAGCAGTCAAGCCTGTTATACAAAACAACTAACGAAATTGTAGCAAAACATTTAACGTTCACTGACGCCTTTATTCCCCCACTTGCAAAGTTAAAACACATAAAAACGTTCCAAAATCAACCACTGATATAGCCTTCAGAATAGTCTAGGTCGTATACAAAGTTGAAGTATGAGCCCATGCTCAGTTAAAATCAAGTCCAAAGGTCGGCATTCAAGGAATCGAAGTGTTAACTCACGCGGCTATCTCGCTGCCCATATACGATCTCCCTGTATAACGTCTTCTTCCCGCAAACACAACAGAACATCTATCACCAGAGATAGACCGTTGCCAAAAAGACCATGTGTGCAAAGACTCACACCCCAAAATATCTGTGGCGTCACGTACTACTATATCTAACTTTAATAATGACCACCATTCAAAATTAATACTACCTCGATACCTATTTATTATATTGAAATAACCTTACATTTATCACGTTCATTTTACGGTCTATCAAGATATAAACAACACGATATTATATAAGATGTTACTAAAATATAAACCTTGTTAACCTTCTCATAACACAAGATTAGCATGTTAAATAAGTTTATAAAAATAAGTGTGGAAGCCTTAAAAAGAGCGTCCTTTCACTTTCTTCCCATTAGTGGTTTCAGACTTTACATGTCATGCACCATTTATTGTTTAATTAGACCTTTTACTAATGGTCATTTTCATAATCAGTAAACTGGCTATTAAGTAACCTTCAATCATTTGGAGTAATTATTAAAAGAACTAGGTAACTCATGCTACCTTCATACTACGTGCAGCTGTAGAGGAATCAGAGTAATGGCATATACCTGTATGCATAATAATGTTAAATCTTTTGATACAAGTAAAAATATGACCTTTTATGGTGTTCAGCTTCAGCTTTCATTTGATACCTCATACGCTCTGACATCTTAAGTGTTTGTTATATATTAATTTTACAATACCTACTACATACATATTCCACAATCCTTACGGTGCATGACGGAAGGTACCACGTATCACTTCTAGTCATTTCCTTTCCCGTTCCACTAGCAAATAGAGCGAGGGCAAGACGACTTCCTAAACGCCTTCGTGCGATTCCTTTTCTCACATGACGTCCTGCGAACCATGGAGAAAGTGTACAAGGCAGATTCCATATTCACAGATTTCTATAAAACATTTGACACTGTGCCCCATTGCAGATTAGTAACGGAGATACGAGAATACGGAAAAGGTTCCCAGATATGTGAGTGACTCAAAGATTTGTTAAGCAATACGACTCAGTACTTTGTCCTCGACTGAGATTGTTCATTCGAGTCAAGGCTATCGTGATGAGTGCCGCAAGGAAGTGTGATAGGGCCGCTGTTATTCTATATATATCTATGTACATAAATGATCTGACAGACTGTGCTAACAGCAGTCTGTATCTGTTTACTGATGATGCTCTGGAGTGCGGGAGTTGTGATGAGTGAATGCAAGAAGGTAAAAGATGACTTCTAATTGATATGTGTGCCAGCTTGCTCTAAATGTAGAAAAGTGTAAGTTAATGCAGATGAGCAGGGAAAACAATCCTGTAATGATAGACAACAGCATTAGTAGTGTCGTGATTGACACAAATCATGTCGATTAAATATCTAGGCGTAGCGTTCCAAAGATATATGTAATGGAACAAGCACGTAAGGACGGTAATAGGGAAGGTGAATGGTCTACTTCTGTTTATTGGGAGAATGTTTGGAAATTGGAAGTTTGTAGTTTCTTATGGGACCAAACTGCTCACGTCATCGGTCCCTAAACCTACACACAACTTAATCTAACGTAAACTAACTTACGCCAAGGACGGCACACAAACCCATGCCCGAGGGAGGACTCGAAGTTCCAACGGGGGGGAGCCGCGCGGACCGTGACAAGACGACCTACACCGTGCGGCTACACCACGGAAAGTGTAGCCCATATATAAGGAGGACGGGTATAGAACACGTTTACGACCCGTTCTTGAGTACTGTTCGAGTGTTTAGAATCATCATCAGGTCGGATTAAAGAAAGACATCGACGTAATTCAGAGGCGGACTGCTATATTTGTTAACAGTAGGTTCGACCAACCAGTGATTATTACGCAGATACTTCGTGAACACTATTTACAAAATTTAGTAACCGCCATTTGAAGCAGACTGTGCAATTATTTTACTGCCGCCAAATTTCATTTCACATAAGGACCGCGAAGATAAGAGAAATTAACGCTCGTATGGAGGCACAAAGACAATCATTTTTCCCTAGTTCAGTTTGTGAATGGAACAGGAAAGGTACAATCCACCACGCTACATACAAAGGTTTGCGGAGTATGTATGTAGATGTAGATATAGAAGTAGAAGTGTACCGCCTATTTTAACTACGATTGAGCATATGTGATCATTAGACTTCATACCCTGAGCACCTATTGCAAATACTATTGAGCGTATGTGACCTTTCTACTCTACGTCGATGTCAACTGTTATGGACGTGAAATGCAATGATCGTATGGTATTGGCGGCTGGGAGTCCCCACATGAGGGACGTTAGGCCGCCGAGTTGCAAGTCTTTTCAGTTGATGCCACATTGGGTGACCTGCATGTCGATGACGATGAAATAGTGATGATGACACCGCAACAACCAGTGCAAGATAAAACCCTGTCCCCGAGCTGAGAAAATCCCCGACACGGTCGGGAATCCAACCCAGGCCCGCTGCATGGCAGTTAGACGCACTGACCACTTAGGTAAAGGGGCGGACACAAATTGTTATATTCAGTTATTATGGGCTGACTGATTCTACTTGTGATAATTTTAAAATGTTTGCACCACTTTGAAAACGTATCTGGATCTGCCTGAATAACTGTGTAGCTTTTCTCTTACAATACTTCATTATACAAGTACATAATTGCGTCAACCGAAGAAAGTCTGATTCTACTATTAATATTGTCATAATCATTAATATACCACATGAACATAAATGGTCCCTACACTCTTCCCTAGGGGGTTACGTCCAAAATTTCTTACATATCCGAGATAACATGCTGCGTCCTCTCTAACAAGATATCATCAATACAAATTTCGTTTGATATCCCATACGATACTATTTTCTGGTGTTGTAATGAATCATATGCTTTTCGGAAGTGAAGAAGTACTCTATGCAGTACCGCTGTAAAGACTAAAACGCCTTATATGCTGCTAAATGAGCAGTGGCAAACTTGTGAGTGCACAAAATGCAGCACAACAGAAGTTTTATAGCACGTTTTTGAGTCACTACGTACTGACAACTGACTGTTCTCTGGTACGTCGCAGCTGAGCGTGTCTCCGCTGCTGCAGACTATGAACCAGACAGCTGTGGCGAATAGGCCTGTCGGCGGGATGCACTTCCCTCGCTCTGGAGTGTATATTCCTGTCTGAAGCAGGCTCTTCAATTACCCAGTGGCGACCCTCTCTGGCCGCTCCGCCGTATCTCTGACAGGCGGAGAGGTTAATGCGGTCAAGTGCTGCGCCAGGACGCGGACTGCAGTGATCCATAAGTGGCGAGTGGCCGTCACTCAGCGGGCGAGTACACAAGCCGGCGACCTTTAGCTTCAGCTCTAACTGAAGCGCATCATGCGGCTCATTTAGCATCGTAAAATACTCCCGACTAATTGCTGAGAGATCAACGTCAGTGTTCAGATATTACTGCTCTCCATTAGTGAATATAAATACCAGGCACTTATTTTACTAGTCTGCAAACAGTGCAATTTTTACCTACGTCATTGTCATTAATCTTACGGTCTTACAAGTTTGCAAGAATCAACAAGGGTATATTTGTTTTTTGTTTTATTTATTCCATTCCTGTTTTGGCCAAATAGGGACCAGGTGGAAACTTTAATTCCTTCTCACTTGCTCTTTTTTTTTTTTTTTTGCTCCAACACTCAGCTTTTTGCTACGTCTCTTTTCACCTTTCTTCTTACTATTTCACACTTGTTCTATAACTCTTTTTGCTTCGGAATCGTTCTTAATTTAACGCTTTCTTCCATAAAATACTTGTTTCTGCTGTTTTTTTCTGATTTATGTCACTAATCCTAAATCTTTCTTTCTTTTGCTTACTCATAGAATTCCGCTTATTGTTGGATACTTGAAATTCTGTTTTGTCAGACTATTTGCATTCACCCTGTTTCAAAAATAATGTCAATTTTATTTTTCTACTAGCCTTTTCTCCACAGCTTCACCCCATATGTGTTCGATATATTGAACACACCTCCTCCTTCCTCTCTCTGTGTCCATATCTTCCTCTTTTATCTGTCCAGCTCATCCTATCTATCTCCTCCCCCCTCCCTCTCTCTCTGTCTCTCCATCTCCTTCTCCCCCTTTGTCAATTTCCTCCATCCCCACCCCATCGCCCTTACCATATTTCCCTACACCCTCCTTCTGAGCTCTGTCCATCACTTCCTCCATCTATCTCAATCTGTCCTCAGCCACGCTCACTGGCACATGTAACTCCTGCAACACAGTTCAATAAAGCAGGCCAGTACTACTCTCAGAACGTGCGTGCTAAACAGAGCAGCCTATTTGTTGTGGCCTGAAAAACCTTTTTTTGCCTATGTCATGTAGGCTTCACTGCAAATCAGGTTGATTTGTAGGCCAATACTGTTCTCACACAACATGCCTGTCAAGCAGGGCAGCCTGTAAACCGCTGTCTTTCCTGTATCTCTACCCCTATTGGATCTAGGAATTTATAAACCACAAAGTGCTGATACATGTGAGGCCTGCTGTTCCTGTGCCAAATTTTACTGAAATTGATGCAATGGTTTGGAAGGAGATCCCAGACATACACATATATACCCTGCTTTATTTATTTTTCTATTATTTCTGTTGCTGCTTTATGTATTTTGATATTCTTCAGCAACGCTTCTTAACTTTGAGACTTTTGTTTTTCTTATTTTTTCATCATTCTTCTTACAGATTTGATGCAGATCGTCATGACCTCTCCTGTCCCAGCCTCATCATCCCACTGCAGCACTTACACTCCATGTCCTCAATTACTTGTTGTGTGTATTCTAATCTCTGCCTTCCCCTACAGATTTTATTCTCTACAACTCCATCTAGTTTTGGGAAATTACTTCCTGATGTCTCAGCACTTGTTCTGTCATCCTGCCCCTTCTTCTTGGTAGTGTTCTCCACGTGTTCCTTTCTTTGCTGATTCTGCAGAGAACCTCCTCAGACCCTGTCTAATTATTCTATTGATTTTTAGCATTCATCTGTAGCACCTTATCACAAATGACTCAATGTTCTCCTATCAGCTTCCCCCACAGTCTGTAATTCACTTCCACACGATTCTGTGCCCCAAACGCGTATTCTCAGGGATTTCTCCCTCAGCTTAAGGCCAATGATGGATTACATCACACTTCTTTTACCCATTTTACCCAGTAATGCGCTGTTTGCTTGCACCAGTTATCTTTTTATGTCCTCGTTACTTTGTGCATCTTACGTTACATTACTTCTAAAATTACGGAATTCCTTCATTTCATCTGCTTGCTGGTCCCAAATTTTGACGTTAATTTTATCAGTAACCTCATTTCTGGTTTTTCCTCTTTCTTCACTTTTCCCTCAGTGCATTTTCTGCGGCCGCCTCCTTTACAAAGTAATTTCCTTGAGAGATCTAGGGAAAATACTAACTTGTATATTCTTAGTCAGAAAATTGTCATTTAGTTTAATTGTGATGGTATCTCGTGCACTGACTGGTTGTTCTGTCTCCTGTTTCACAGTATCCGATATAGGTTAAATCTTTGTATCTGAATTATTAATTTGTGTCATAATTTACGTATCTCTGTACATATTATTGACTTTACTTGAAATATTGTAGCATTTATTTTTTTAATTCTTCTGACTTTTACATATAAATTTTCGTCGCCCTTTTACATGATATTTTTAACTGTTTAGTTGCCCATCGTTTACTTTTTTATGTAATTGTCATTGTGGATAATTTTTAAGGAAGCTGCTTTCCAATATTAACAGAAATTTGCTGTGGAATACACGCACTGGCGTCTCTTTCACATGTACTTTATCCCATACGACCTTTTTAGGGTTCTGTGGCTCAGTCGGTAAAAGAAGAACCTTTATAGGATCACTTTCTTCTCCGTCTGTTTCTATGTCTATCCGACTGTTCAGAATCATATTTCTTGGAAATGGATGGACGTATCAAGCTGGAATTTATATCACATATCAATGTCTACAGTCCCTTGGTGATGTAAAATCGTGAACGTTCTAAGTCAATGTAATTGAAAGAAATTGCAGTTTATTTGACTTTCGGAGATTCCCTCTTCAAAGTTACTTCCCGTTCACTTAGGATCGGGATATCTGCCAACAATCAAGGTTTTACACCACAACCAAAGTAAAAAATCGGAAAATTGTTAATTTATAAATATACCTCACGAGAAAAAATATCATTTGTTATTAGAATGTCTGTCTGTCGGTCCGTCTGTTAAAACTCATTTTTCTCAGGAAAGTAAACTTATCTAGTTGAAGTTAATGTCACATACTGAGGTCTGTGGTTCCTCGGCGGTATAATAAAAGTTAGCTTCTAAACCAACGCATTCAAAATATACGACCAGGCATGTCACATGTTATGTCAATGGCAAACCCAGTCATCGAAACCTACAGTGTACCTCCCGTTGACCCAGAATCATGAAATTTGGCAGTAAGCAAGGTTTCACACTACAACCAATGAAAAAAACCCAGAACTATTAATTTGTAACTATATATTACGAAAAAATATTTCTCCAACTTCAGACTTGAAATTAAAACATTCTCGAAATCCATGGAATCTCTGGAACCGATATCTTTCCAGAATAAATGTCGATAACATGCAAAAACTGTCGAGATCCATGATTTCCGGAAGCGATGAGCTGTCTATATACATAAGCAAGTTTGTAAAGAACCCGCAGTGAGGGTAACACTGATAAGCCTCACTGCTTGCATGAACATACTTCAGAAATGTAAGGCGCTACATTCTTTATCTCCATTAATTGTGTGTCGTGATTAAATAGGCCATTAGTAACTGAGTATACATTTGTAGCTTCAGCCTGGGCACCGTCTATAAAAAGGTTATTAGTCAGGGTCCAGTTCTCTTGCTGCACGCGAGTTTGAAAAATTAACTTCTGAAGTCAGTCCGCCCAAAATCACGATTCTAGTTTACTGTTCCTGTCAGAATCTTTTAAAAATATACACAGAGGTATCGATAATCTACTGAACCTTCTTGTCTGGAAGGCAACTCATCAATGAATCTAGATTCCTCACAAACACCTGAAAGATTCCTACAGAAGATGTTCTAGGTACACGAGAAGATCATATACATCTTGTTTTCCAGTCTTCTAATGTTCTTGTGACAGAAAGTGATCTTAATTCACAGGAGACTGTTGAACATATTATAGTTCGCTTTTGTTCTACTTTCTTCCAAACCTGTCTGCCTATAAACTAACTCTAACGTAGAAAATGTGCCCCCTCTCACACTGGTGATCAGAGGCGTCGTGCCGTGTATACTTTTGTCCTCTCTCACAATTCACTCATTTAATCTGTCCTTTCCATTCTTATTCAAGTGCGGGCCTTAATTCATGTATACCCATGTAGTTAGCAGAGCTGAAGAGGCTGGCGCAGGATGGACTTGCCTGGAGAGCTACAGCAAACTAGTCTTGGGACTGAAGACTGCAACACGAAGAGTATACTGGGTAAATAATTATAATTTCTTCACATGTGTCGATGTACACTGATTATGCTTCGCTATGCACGCGGCAGCACACGTTCCTAATATGTTCCGAAACGCCGCGCATAAAAACGTAATTTTCCGGTGCTCATACCACGGATTCTATTGGTGATAAAAAGGTAGGGTCAAGTGCTTAGCCCTTGGGCTAGGGACCATTCCTATGCCCAACTAGAGGATTGCCTTAGTGTCACTGTCCTATAGTACAGAAACAAACAACGAATATTACACATTTCCTCCTGCTTAAGCAAATTAAGTAAATCAGTTGGTTCTTTTTACATTTGATGTATTCTGTAATGGGCTTGAAGGGACTAATGGAGGCACCATTAGTTCACTGGCTGTTCCTCGGAAAACCTACCCATACAAATTTGTTTACTACATTTTCGCAGTCTGCAGAGGATAAAAACCAGTCAAGGATGCCAAGACGGCTATGCACAGCAAATGGATGAAACGGTTACGATATTTAAGGTCTCGATCTCAAACAACCAAGAAAATTGATATCTTATCCGTTTCTAAGACACAAAGGATCCAAGTTTCTCTATTTCTACTCATATAATCCGTTACGAGGTGAAATCTAAATAATAAATAATAGCAACAAATAGCTCAAATTTTTAACGGTATATGCTTTAAGAATTTATCTAGAAGTGCTACCTCCCAGTTTTAAAAATCCTTATCCGTTATATAGGATCACTCCAAACACTTGTTTTTGGGGTACCAAATCTCACCCGCGGATTCCGAGACGGCTATCCACAGAAAATGGCTGTAATTTCTACTATTTATTCCTAAGATCTAGAATAACCATGAAAATTTTATTTATATTTTTATCTGATTCCGAGACACAAAGGTTCAGGTTCCAAGTTACCATATTTGTACACGTAAATACGCAGGTAAATTCCCTTGTGAGCGAAAATGCTTATAAACTGACATAGCACGGAGAAATATACTGAAAAGTGTCTCCGTTATCATCTGGAAACCCCATGTTTTAGTCATGAAGCGCATGCAAAATGTTTTTGCATGTTAATTCTGATAAGAGGTGTAAAATTAGTGTTGCGTAGTTTCAGTTTCATGTATCTAAAGTATCTGATTTTTATTGGTCAATACATTTCTTTTCATATAAATTACATGCCGTGCTACAGCACGGAAAAGAAAGGAACCACCGGGAAATTCCGCTATCGGAGCACAAGAAATGCGAATATGTTCCTGTTTGTTTGAAAGACTTCTACTGATAAGTGGGGTACCTGCTGCCTTATTCTACCTTACTCAGCACCTTTAAAAGTTTTTCCAACAATTTTGGTAAGCGAACATATTCACACGTTTTTAAGCTGAGAGGGAAGAAGACAATGGCAGCGGCAAAGAGACGGAAAAGTAGTAAATACTGTAAGACAGTAGACGGTGATTCTGTTATAGAAAGAGCGAAGAAGACAGTGGCAATGTGACAGAAAGAGAGGCACACAGTGGCAATGGAACACAGCTGACAGTTAGAGAACAGTGTTAGGGAAAGAGTGACAAGGGCGGGGAAGGGGGAAGGGAGCAAATAAAGAGAAAAAGAAAGTGGAAGTCTGTGAAAGCCAGTGACAATTAACGTTGTAAGAAAGAGTATAGGACAATGTCAATGAGAAAGAGAAAGATAATGGAGGAGATGGGAGCAGTAGCAATGAAGGAAGGAGCTATTAGCAACAAGAGAAAGCAAGAAGAAAACAGTGACAATTAGAGGACAGTGTAGTAGTAAGACAGA
The DNA here is from genome assembly GCF_023898315.1 of Schistocerca nitens. NCBI lineage: Eukaryota > Metazoa > Arthropoda > Insecta > Orthoptera > Acrididae > Schistocerca > Schistocerca nitens. The sequence continues at coordinate 661,307,278 of NC_064618.1, forward strand.
AAGAAAGGCTGCGACACACGACACAGTGGCATGGCAGACACAAAAAGATAATTACAATGAGTTGGGCTGAATGAGTGAGTGACAAAGGGCACCTGGGAGTGGATAGGTATGAACGACTTACAGCGATGGAATAGTGAGGTGAGTAAGCTACAGTTAGGGGAGCCTGTGGTAGTGAGAGGTGAATTGCATGATAAAAAAAAGTGCGTATATGTACCCATGCCAAAATTTTTTGGAAAATTTTTCAAGGTGCTGAGGAAAGTAGAATGATGCAGCTGGTACTCCAGATTTCAATCAGTGTCTTTTAAATTAACAGGAACAAATTCGCATTTTTGTGCTCCGATAGGAGCATTTTTCCGCTGGTACTTTTGTACATCAGGATACCAGTACAGCCCAGTACCTGTAATAAGATAAGCATCAAAATGATAGAAGGCTTCCCTCCGTCCTCCCGCTAGGACATGTAGTAGCCGTAGCCGAGTGGGGCCCTTACTACTTGAGCCAGAGACAAAGGGAATGCGTCCGTCACGGTGGGCAGCTTGGCTCGATGGCAGCGGGATTGGTCACGGCACACGATCCGCGCTCTGCCTAAGGGGCACCTGGACTACTAATGAAACGGCCTCAAACGCTTATCCTCGTACCGACGTTGACCGAGACCAAACCAAACACGAACCAGTGCCATACCAGAGTAACCTCAATGCTGTATTATAGTGTCGATTACTCCATGAAAACTAATATTGTCACTACTGTACTCACTCTCAGTAGTTGCGATGACGATAGTGTTTTAATAATGAAAACATATGGAAATCTGCAAGAAGTTATTCTACCCCTTGTTGATTTCGCCATCCCCGAAAGGGGGAAATCTTCTGGCAAGGTGAAGGTGTGTTTACAGAATTCCATAGCGTAGTACCAAGATACAGTGTTCTTAAGAGACCATAATCACAAGAGGAGGACGTATACGGCGAAAAGGCCCGGGGAAACGGGGACATTCCAGCTGGAGTATATCATGGTGAGACAGATTCCAAAATTAGATATTCGATTTGCAAGGATATTGTAGTACCGCTGCCAATCCCGCGTACCGATATCGATAATCGCGCCTCCAGCGAGGTCAGAGCGCAATTGTAATGAGTCCTGGCTTAGCTTTCGTGCAATGTGTGTATCATGCAACGTCGATGTCTCGGCCACAGATCGCAATTTACGGTAAATTTTTCGAAGCAATTAAAATTCGTGCAACTGAAATTGTGTATTTTATACCGGTGTTGACAATTAAATATTGGTAATTAACTGAAGATTGTCAGTTCTAAAATAGTGGGCCGTGTCGCGAGAACAACAATCTACCGCGTCGGTGCAGTTACGGGACAAGTAACGTGTACTGAACAATTATCTGCATGAGCGGTAAAAGCGAGAGAGAGACATATAATCGGTTCACCAAATAACACGAGATAATACTCGTACTTATCGTTCGGATATCGTAACGCCACACCATCAAACAGCAGCGTCCCGATCGCACACGCATGTGTTCGTGAAGATAATTAGTAACGTCACAACAACGGGTTGAAGCTAATTGAAACAACTGTGATACTCGTACAAATGCATAGCAGCTTACTTAATAGTGGATTTTAGGTTTTTGTGCTTCAGTTATTTGAAATGGATGACTAACGTTTCGACGGTACAATACACGGCGTCGGACTACTTGGCTGAAGCGCCAGTGAATAACTACAACGATTATTGATGTATTGCAACCCAAAACTTAAAGTGTTCAACTATCAAAATATATTTGGATCTGCCAGTTAAACTTGGATCTCATTGTGTCAGTGTCTTCCCAATCTGCCACAACTAATTCGCATTACAGGATCAGTGCTTCAGCTGGCAGTGGGTTAAGCAAGAAGACAGTCGCGGGGAAAACATATGCGTAGGGTTTAGGCACGCTGTCGTAAAATATCTACCCTTCATCTCTATGTTTATGTGACTTGTGCACTATTCGAAGTGAGAAGACCAGTTAAATTTGCGTTGTTTATTCCCCGGGCGTTTTACAGATTGTAAGGTGTGCCCAGGAGCAGCTGTCGTATCAGATCACAATTTAGCAATGATGAACGGTAGACTGATGCTTAACAAGAACGTCCGGAATAATCAGTGTAGATAGATGTGGAATACTAGAGTACTGATGAATAATTAGGTGTGTTGGAAGTTCTCTAAGGCTATAGATACTGCAATAATAAATACCGCTACAGGCCTTTCAGTTCAAGATGGATGGACATCTCTTAAAGGAGCAAACTCGGACAGACTAATGTTGGCACGAGGATGGTAACTGTAAAGAAACATTGGTTAAAAGAAGAAATACTTACTTCAACTGATTGACAATAGAAACAAGTGCAAAAAATGCAGCAATATAAGTCAATTAGGAATGAAACTAGTAAGTCATGCTGAGAAGCCAAGGTGAAATGCCTATAGGGAAAATGAAAAGAAATCGATAAAGGAATGGTCATCCGAAAGACTGATCAAGCGTATCGAAAAGTCAAATAACCTTCTGTGAAATTAAAATCCAAAGCGTTATCATTAATAACGCAGGAGGAATTCCACTACCAGCGAGGGTGATATACAGGGGAGAGGAAACGATGATGTGGTAGAAGAAGAAATAGGAGTCGGTATGGAAGGCATAGAAAATGCAGTATTGGAATCAGAGGTTCGCAGAGCTTTGGAATAATAGAAATGAAATGAGAAAGTTGGAGTGCTTTAGATCACAATCAGTTGACTTTAGGGAAGGAGAAGGCACCAGAGAAACGGTTCTGTCGATGTGTCTGTTAACAGAGGCAAGAGAGAAGAAAAATAAAGACACGTTCATAGGATATGTCGACCTAGAAAAAGCGTTCGAAATGTAATATCGTGCAAGATGTTCAAAATTCCCAGGAAAATAGGTGTAAGCTGTAGGGAAGACGCGTTATATAAAATATGTACAAGAAATGAGACAGAACAATCCGATTGGGAGAACAAGAACGAAATAATGTCATTAAAGAGAAGAAGTGATGACAGAAATAAAGGGAACGATCAAGGATAGCAATGAAAATATTCGGTGATGACATTGCTATCCTCATTGAAACTGAAGAAGCATTACAGGACGTGTTGAATGGAATGAGTAATCTGATGAACAGAGAATACGGATGAGAGTAAACTGAAAACGAGAAAAATATAACGAAGAGTAGAAAGAATTAGATTAGCGATAAACTAAACGTCTAAGCTGGAGACCACGAATCAGAGGACGTTAAAGAACTGTGGTGCCTTGGATGCAATATAACACACGACGAACGAAGCAGGGACGGCATTAGCATATGCAAAGAGGGTGTTCATAGCCAAGAGAAGTCATATAAGTGTCAAATGTATGACTTACTGTGAACAAAAAGTTTTTGGATGTACGTAAGGATCCAAGCATTGTATGAAAATGAATCATGGTTTGTGAGAAAATCAGAAGAGAAGAGAATGGAAGCATCCGGAATGTTGTGCTACAGAAGAGTGTTGGAAATCGAATGGACTGATAGAAAAATCTTTGACAAGAGGAAGCGATAGGATGATAGGACATCAAGACATCAAGGAATATTTTTCTGAGCCAACAAATAACTGAGTTTGTAGGGTGCAAGTGTTACTGTGAGGCGAAGATGCTGGCAAAGGAGAGGATTCGTAGCGGGCCATATCAAACCAGTCTCACGACTGTTGACAACAACAACAAAAAGAGTGGCAAACTATCACAGGACTTAGTACCGAAAACTCATGGTGAAGTTACGGGAGCCTCTCAGGACAAAATGCAGTGGGAAGCTGCTCGAAGAGGGAGTCTTTATGCTCCACGACAACGCCTCAGCTCGTTCTGAACAGGACACGGCCAGACACGCTACTTCTTTGGGCTATCAGATTCCGTCTCCTAGTAGTCTCCTGATATGGAACCGAGCGAATGCTTCAACTTTACTCAGGTGAAGAAAGTCACGTGTCTAGCATTTCGGGGATGAGTAAGAGGTGATTTTCGAGGTGGAGAGTTTTATGAACAGCCGAAATGCGGACGTCTAGAATCAAGGTCTCCAGCGATTCATTCATCGCTGCGATAAATGTGATATACCAGGTGATCAAAAAGTCAGTTTAAATTTGAAAACTGAATAAATCACGGAATAATGTAGATAGAGAGGTACAAATTGACACACTTGCTTGGAATGATATGGAGTTTTATTAGAACCAAAAAACTACAAAAGTTCAAAAATGTCCGACAGATGGCGCTTCATCTGATCAGAATAGCAATAATTAGCATAACAAAGTAACACAAAGCAAAGATGACGTTCTTTACACGAAATGCTCAATATGTCCACCATCATTCCTCAACAATAGCTGTAGTCGAGGAATAATATTGTGAACAGCACTGTAAAGCATGTCCGGAGGTGTGGTGAGGCATTGGCGTCGGATGTTGTCTTTCAGCATCCCTAGAGATGTCGGTCGATCACGATACACTTGCGACTTCAGGTAACCCCAAAGCCAATAATAGCACGGACTGAGGTCTGGGGACCTGGGAGGCCAAGCATGACGATTGTCATGCGCAGTCACTGACGTTTTGCTGTCCAGCGTCATCTGTCGGACATTTTGTGAACTTTGTTCTTTTTGTTCTAATAAAACACCATGTCATTCCAAGCATGTGTGTCAATTTTTACCTCTCTATCTACACTATTCAGTGATTTATTCAGTTTTCAAATTTATACTGACTTTTTGATCACCCGGTATTAAAGGGTAAATATGTAAAGAACAAGTAACACCTTCACCATGTTTCACGGACGCAGCTTGATTTGTTCGAGGTGAATCTTTCTCAGTGCTCCTCCCATTATTCTCTCTTTGCTCTTTTAAACATATATGAAATATACTGCATCGTCTTCTACCACAACCTACTCGATTTTGATGGAGTACATACATCAGCTTAATGCATATGTTCGTAGCGTTTTTGTTTTGCACGTTGGTATTCCGGTTGGTATGGGTTTATTTATCAACTGTAATTTTTTGTTTGTAGTACACTGTTGCTGTTTAAGTTTATATATTATCATTTTGTCATTTGGAGACATTGAGTGGTAGTTTGGACGCAGGAAAATGAAGTACCAACTTGAGAAATCGGAAAATTTCCGACATATTCTTCTCTCTGAGATCAATAGAGGGGTGAGAGGGTTGACAGCAGCGGGGGTAGGCAGAAACATTTGCACCGTGTTTGAGGATAATGCCACTGCAGAGAGCGTGGCAGAAAACTGTTTCTCGTTTAAAGGAGGATTGTTTCGATTCTCCACGTGCAAGAAACCTTCGGTGTTTGCTGAAAATTATTTAAACGCATTAATCCACAATTTTCTACATCAGTGTGCTCTAGAAGTGGCAAATGCGACGAATATTATTCCATAATCGTGCGACATTTGCATGCAATGCGGAAGGTTCAAAAATCGAATGTATGAGTACCGTAAGCGCTAGGTGTAAGCCAAAATCATGAAAATCACCGGGTTGACATATGTTCATGTCTGCTTGCACATCAGTTCGCTCGTGAACAACTCCGGCCATTCCTGTTGCGCATTGTTAGTGGTGACGAGAAACTGTGTCTTTATGCTAACATAAGGAAAATAAAGGAAAGGTTGAATCGTAACAAAGAAGTAATTCCCCGTACAAAGAGCAGCACGCATCCACAAAAGATAACGTTATGCATCTGATGGAATAGCGACGGTGTGGTGTACTACGAATTGCTTGCCCGAGGTGTAACCATCACTGCTGACATTTACTTCCATCAACTGAGACGTCTTCCAGACGCAGTCCAAGAAAAGTGACCAGGAGGAATGCGTGAAGTGATGCTACTCCACGATAATGGCCTCCCGCATTCTGATTGACACGAAAAGCCCATAAAGGAGTTGAGTTGGGAAGTCATACCACACCTGCCATATTCAACTGTTCTTGTGCCCTCAAATTTTCACCTCTTCTGCTGTCTATCGAACAACTTTCAACTAATTGTTTTTCGGGTAAAAATTATCTCCGAACATGGCTCTACGAGTTCTTCACCTCAAAACCACATTATTTCTACAGTCGCGGAGTTGAAAAGTTATCCCAGCGTTGGCAAACTGTTGCAAATAGTGAAGGAGAATATATTATTGATGGCTAAACTTTCTGTTATGTGTATCTGTTGTTTTTATTAATCTTATGGGAAAACGCTACAAACATTTGCACCGACCCAATAAACACACTGTGGTGTCCAGTTATGTTGATGAACTTAAATTATACTTATTAAAGACTGAGTTGATGATGAAAACGATATTTTCTCATGAATCCGCAATGTATAAATAAACAGGAGATTCTGGCGCTCAGACTCAATAAAAGCCCCGTTGCATGTCCAAAAATATAGCAGCGTAGCAGAGGATGCTTTTAAATCCAACTGTGATGGATGAGGCAAGTCTGACGACAGCCTGCTTGTGGCGGTGAATAATACAGAAAAACAGCCAAATGTTTCCATCATTAACAGCTCACAGAAGTATGTTCGACTCAAAAATTAAAAGGAATAATTGTTTAAATAAAAATGAAGTTTTAATACATCACTTTTTAAATAGTACTAAAAACTATTATATAATACCTCCTCGCCCTAAGCAGGTTATTAACCCCATACAGATAGACCTAAATCTTTGTGATTACGAATTTTTAATAGCTATGAAAATAGTTATAAGATATAGAACGTCAACTTTCGGTTACAATATCTCCGGATGTAATTAACATTTTACAATGCAACAAACGGCACTGATTACGTATTTGTTTATAAGTTCAGATGTGCTAACAAAACTAACGTGGTTCAATTTAAAAAAACGTAGGTTTGTGTTAAAAAACATACTTCCGTGCATTTTTTTATGGTTTGTATTAAACAATTACACTAGCCCCTCTCCTCACGTTCGGTCTGTGGAATCGGTTCGTCAGTATTTGATGTGGTTTACGAAATATATCCAGCAGTAACGTTAGGTTTCTCACCCTATATATATATATATATATATATATATATATATATATATATATATATATATATATATATAGGGTGAGAAACCTAACGTTAATACATCACTTTTTAAACAGTACTAAAAACTATTATATAATACCTCCTCGCCGTAAGCAGGTTATTAACCCCATACAGATAGACCTAAATCTTTGTGATTACGAATTTTTAATAGCTATGAAAATAGTTATAAGATATAGAACGTCAACTTTCGGTTACAATATCTCCGGATGTAATTAACATTTTACAATGCAACAAACGGCACTGATTACGTATTTGTTTATAAGTTCAGATGTGCTAACAAAACTAACGTGGTTCCATTTAAAAAAACGTAGGTATATATATATATATATATCCCTCAGGCTGTGGCTAAGCCATGTCTCTGCAATATCCTTTCTTTCAGGAGTGCTAGTTCTGTAAGTTTCGCAGGAGATCTTCTGTAAAGTTTGGAAGTTAGGAGACGAGGTACTGGCAGGAGTAAAGCTGTGAGGACGGGGCGTGAGTCGTGCTTGGGTAGCTCAGATGGTACAGCACTTCCCCGTGAAAGGCAAAGGTCCCGAGTTCGAGTCTCGGTCCGGCACACAGTTTTCATCTGCCAGGAAGTTTCATATCAGCGCACACTCCGCTGCAGAGTGAATATCTCATTCCAGGTAGTTGCAAGAATGCAACACAGATGAAACATCGTTGAGAAAATCAGTGGAAAAAGGAGTGAATCCTGGGGGACCACTGAGAGCACCTGTTTTCATAATGTGTTCACTGATGCACAAACGACCCGCTGACGTCTGTTTTTAATCAAACTGTCGTGCCAAAGTGCTGCACTGTTTGACAAAATCAGCTGTTTCTCATTCATACCTAATATATCGGGTGTAACAAAACGAGACCGACAAACTTCGAGGGTTGTAGTGGGTCTTGTTCTCCCTTCAAATTACTTGGGATAGTAATCCGTTTCAGAAAAGTTATCCAACAAGTGCCTGTCGCTAGGCCACGCCTTCCGGAGCAGATGTTACATTTTACGATGACGGACTGCAGACGAAACGCCTCGCAATGTACCTGACAGCTTTCTGAACTTGAGATGTCGCCAAATGCCACACTCCTGCCGTGATAACACTGTAGAGACTGCTAGCAGCACTGGCGGTAGAGAGGAAAGACAAATATACAGGGTAGAAACATGACGCTCACTCGTAGTCTCGTACTGTTGTTCCACATCATGGAGAACTTCACTTGGTCCGAGCAGTGCGATATGCATTTCTTTTATGGTGAGTCGAGGAGAAATGGGTACACAGCATTATGCGTCTACGGGCAAAGGTGTATTCTGTATCTGCGGTAGCAGAGAAAATGCGCGAACGATATTCCTCAATATGTTTCTTATTGGGGAAAATAAATAAACAAGAACAGTGCTGACGCCGACAAAGTAGTAGAAATAAACCACAATTTAAGAAAGAAGCAAAGTATGGATCTCACCTCGGATGTTATAACAGAAAAATAACTAAATAAAATATTTTCCCCACAAATCTTTCGCTCTAGAAAGTCAAACAAAGAAAACACGGAAACAAAACAACTAGAGAGTGGTCGGCACAGCAATACCACAAAGCTGTCCAGGGTGGCCAGACCATTGATACAGGACAGCCTCGAGTCACAGTCCGAAGCTACCACTCCTGACCATCCGGGACTACCATCAGACGAGAGACGTGTACGTTGCGGCCGTGATGACAGATCCCAGCAAGTCCGAGGCGTGTCAAACTGCCTTCTCACTGATGGTACACCGGCTTATAAGGCCGGTTGACGAAGGATCTCCTGGGACTGCTTTCGATCATGTGATTGGGCGTAGGTAAGTAGTCTGCTTGTTGATCGTGACCTCTGGCGCTGCTGTCGATCCGCGGTGCTCGAGTAACAGACCCTGGCTGTCGTTGGCTGAGACACAAGGCTGTGTCTTCGCTTCCGGCAGCGGCCTCGGTCGTACCGTAAACATCTGCTTTGGTTTCACTCGCTGTGGGGACCGATCACCACGCTGTTTGGTCCCTCCCCCCAAATCATCCAACCAACTCGCTGTGCTTTAGGCATCCCGCATTACAGATCTGTCATGCGGGATGCCGATGTCGCAGGTGGATGGAACTGACACTGCAGTATCCAAATGGGCGTGACCAGCACCGTTCCACGTTTTAGGTTATTCGTCATCTTCTGGGTGCAGCAGATGGTTTCAGAGGACATCGAAATGACGGAGGTCACGTGGGAAGCGTAAAGAACGTTTTAATGAGATCTGACTCAACCCCATCCACAAGCACTAGTGCAGTGGTACACGCACTGCAAAACAACCATATACCGGTTTGTTTGGTGATGCACGGGGGAGGAATCCATCCCATCTTCAGAGGACACGTGATTTTGCTCCGCGTGTGGAGTTCGGTCAGTGGTTTCTGCAGCTTTCCGCCACCCAGCCGTATTACTCTGCGTAAGATTTGTTCACGGGTGAGGCTTCAACCGGGAGGATTTGCTCAGTGCTCGCAACTGCCATAGTTTGTCGGATGAGAACCCCAACAACGAACGAGGTCATCAAGAAAATTGTACCATAAATTTATGGCCTGACATGGTACACGATTACTTGATTTGCCCCGACTTACGTCCTCCTCGACCATAGGAGATACTTATGCAACGTTCATTTGAAAGAAATGGCTCTGGGCACTATGGGACTTAACATCTGTGGTCATCAGTCCCCTAGAACTTAGAACTACTTAAACCTAACTAACCTAAGGATATCACACACATTCATGCCCGAGGCAGGATTCGAACCTGCGACCGTAGCAGTCGCGCGGTTCCGGACTGAGCGCCTAGAACCGCTCGGCCACACCGGCCGGCCGTTCATTTGAGTAGTGCTGCCTGAATTAGAGGAGGAGCAGGTGACACTCTCTGTGCGTTGACGAATGTGGTTCCAGCAGGATTGGACACCCACACATTTCGATCTAGCTCCCAGAACCCAGATCGGCAGGTGCTTGGTGATAGCTGGGTTGGTCGAGCAGACCCTCTACCTCGGCAACCTCCGTCGCCTGACTGTAACCTGTTGGACACATTCTGGTGCGGTCATCTGAAGAATGTGGTATATTTAACCTCAGTGCAGTAGGAGGAAGACTTAGTTGCAAGGATACATGCAGTTTGTAAAGATGTTCTCGCCATGCTCGCTATCATTGAGAGTGGGGTCATTGAATGGTAGGCAGATGTCAGGTATGCTGCAATGCTCGAGGCAGCATTTTGAAAACCTTGTGTAATTTTATTTACTTTCTTGTAACAGTAGAATAAATAGTAATGATAACTTCATGACACTTGTTGCGTTTCCTCCTCTTTTATTTACATTCAATTAAAATACTCTATCGTAATTCATTGAACGCAACTGATTGCCCCGAACTCCTGCGAAGCAGATGGCGATAGACGCTGCGTAGGCACATGCTGCCCTGTAATTACGACGCTCTCGCTATCTTCCTGCTACATACCGAAAAATATTGGAGATTCATGAGGGATCCAAGGGTAAAATAGACTGTGGATGGAAAACTGGGTTCGAAACCGCCGTTCATCAAGGCAGGAGAGAATCACATTCGTAGGAGACAAGGCCTGTCTATGCAGCAGCTGGCTCTACCTTCTCCTGTGTCGATTATGGTAATCAGTCGCAATCACTGAATAACAAAAAAATAGAAGTCTACTGCGAGACGTTCCTCCTGCGGCCAGTACAAAGTGATGTTTCCTGACGGCGCTTATAACTTCGGCGTTCTGCAGCGTCGTTGGTTAACATTTCTGTACAAGTGGTTCTATGCCCAATTTGTTCCTCAAGATACCCTCTACAACCCCTCGAAGTTTGTGCATATTGTTTTGTAACACCATATTTGGATACGAACAGTATCAAGAAACTTGTTGAACCGAAGCAGAGTTAAAATGGCTCTTCATATCTGCACAGGGCGTGAATGACGTCGCCAGTGACTTTGATTACTCAAGTTACTGTGCTACGATGTATCCGGGGTTCCTGAGAGATATTTGCCGTGAATGTTGTAAGTTTAGAAGTTGTGTCTGCTAGTCACATATCATGTCTGTATGCAAGGTGGTCAGTAACAGTCTGCGAAGCCTGCAAGGAAATTGCAGGGTAGGTGGTGATGAGAAATAACTGTTAAGAAGAAAATTCCATACTCTGCGTCGTTTCCGTGTTAATTAGGTTTGATTCAGCCAATCAGGCCTTCGTGCCCGCCAGAGACGGTGTAGCTAAATGTGTCCTTCGTTTCGTTTCGCAAAGTTTCACTATTTTTTTATATATATACGAGTTCTTATTTCCTAAAGTATCGTCAAAAATTAGAAGTAAAATGGTTAAGAATTCCTAGCGATTTTTGCTAGCAAAGTTTTGCTGTTTTATTTACGAGGGTGAGTCAAATCAAAACCTTAAATATTTTTTAAAAATATTATTTATTTTTCAGTAGGGTTACGAAGCTGTATTACTTTTCACCATAATCTCCCCTATGCTCAATGCAAGTCCCCCAGTGCTTACAAAGTGCATAAATTCCTTTAGAAAAAAATTCTTTTGGTAGTCCGCGCAACCACTCATGCATCACGTGGCGTACCTATTCATCAGAACGGGACTTCTTTCCTCCCATTGCGTCTTTGAGTAGTCCAAACATATTGAAATCACTTGCGGCAAGATCTGGTGAGTATGGTGGATGAGGAAGACACTCAAAATGCGGTCTGTGATTGTTGCAACTGTTGTACGGGCAGTGTGGGGCCTTGCATTGTCATGTTGCAAAAGGACACCTGCTGATAGCAATCCACGTCGCTGTGATTTGACTGCAGGCCGCAGATGATTTTTTAGGAGATCTGTGTATGATGCACTGATGACAGTGGTCCCTCTAGTCATGTAATGCTCCAAAATGACGTCTTTTTCGTCCCAAAAGAGAGTCACCATAACTTTCCCTGCTGATGGTTCTGTTCGAAACTTCTTTGGTTTTGGTGATGAGGAATGGCGTCATTCCTTGCTCGCTCTCTTCGTTTCCGGTTGGTGGAAGTGAATGAACCCAGGTTTCGTCCTCAGTAACGATTCTTGCAAGGAAGCCATCACCTTCTCGTTGAAATCGCCGAAGAAGTTCTTCACAAGCATCAACACGTCGTTCTCTCAATTCAGAAGTCAGATGCCGTGGCACCCATCTTGCAGACACTTTGTGAAACTGGAGTACATTATACACAATGCGGTGTGATGACCCATGACTAATCTATAAACATGCTGCAATGTCATTCAGTGTCACTTGGCGGTTTTCCTTCACTATGGCTTCAACTGCTGCAATGTTTTGTGGAGTCACAACTCGTTGTGCCTAACCTGGAAGAGGAGCATCTTCCACTAAAGTAACACCATTTACGAACTTCCTACTCCATTCGTAGACTTGTTTCTGTGCCAAACATGCATCACCGTACTGAATCTTCATTCGTCGATTAATTTCAATAGGTTTCACACCTCCACTACGCAAAAACCGAATAACAGAACGCTGTTCTTCCCTGGTGCAAGTCGCAAGTGGGGCGGCCATCTTTATACTGATACTGCGACAGAATATGTGCATCTCCACTATGATGCCACCTACAGGCCATTCTGCAAGCTATTTGTAGCACGCTTACCAACTTACAGGATAACGGCGCGAAATTTCGATTTGTTATTACAAATTTAAGGTTTTCATTTCACTCAACCTCGTATATGCGAGGTCTGTTCAAAAAATTTCAGAACTTCGTTCACATATCTTTTCTACGCTTACCTTTTACTTATTACGCATGGTCTCGTTCGAAATACTCTCCTCCACAATTGACACACCGCTCCCAACGACGTTTCCACTTCCGGAAGCGGTCTTCGTACACCTCTTGGTAGATCGCGCGAAGCGCCGTCTGGGAATTTTCGTCTCTCGTTGCAAATTGTCGTCTTTTCAACGGTGTTTTCAACTTTGGAAATAAGAAACTGTTCGCAGGGCTCAGGTGTGGAGGGTACCGAGGATGAAGCAGCACAGTGATTTCGTTTTTTGTACAATAGTCGCGCACCAACAGGGATGAATGGGCGGGTGGGTTATCGTGATGCAAGAGCCATGAGTTTTCTCGCCACATTTCAGCCGGTTTCCTTCTCACATTAGTTCGCAGACGTTGCAACACGTGCCGATAGTACCACCGATTAACAGTTTGTTCCTGTGGTACGAATTTATGATGAACAAATCCTTCAAAGTCATAGTAAACTACCAGCATGGCTTCGACATTTGAACTGACCTGACGAGCTATTTTTGGTCTTGGAGAATCACCCCAACCCATTGTCAAGACTGAACTTTGGTCTCAACATCATAACCGTAGGCCCACGTCACATAACCAGTTAGGATTTTCATAAGGAACATCTCGTTCTCATTTGCGCGATCGAAAAGCTCTTCACAGATTCCGAGGCAAAGGTCTTTCTGGTCCTGACTCACGAGCCGTGTCACTAACTTGGCGGAAACGCAATGCATTCCAAGACGCTGTGTCAGTATTTCAGGACATGATCCTGCTGAAATGTTACATTCTTCTGCAATCTCTCGGACAGTCAGTCTTAGATTAGCACGCTCAGTTTCGTTGACAATCCTGATATGAGCGTCGTCGGCAGTCGTCGAAGAGTGTCTGGAACAAGGATCATCTTCAACTTCTGTCCAGCTATTTTTAAATCGTGTGAACCATTCGTAACACCAAGGACGTCTTAAGTACTTATCACCGTAGGCCTCCTGCATCATCTGATGCGTCTCTGTAAAGCGTTTCTTGAGAATGCAGACGCATTGCTCCTCTAGCTCTGCCATCTCGAAACTCGCAAACTGTGCGACACAACGTTCTAATCAATCTAGCACTGAACAGTAACTAACAGACATGCAACAATGAAACTTCTAGCAGTTACACTTCAAACACAGGCGTGTGCAGGGATGCCAACCGCATTTCGCTCCGACACAACATTAGCGCAAAATTACGAATGTTCCGGAATTTTTTAAGCATGTCTCGTATACACTCGTCGAAACGTTGCATTATTTTCGAGTTTTGGGAGTACAAACATATGCAGGCTAAATTTTTGCATATAGGGTTGCCGCACTGACTGTCGTTGGTTAGATTGAAATATATAGGGTGATCAAGAAAGAGCGCCCCTTTTCAATAGTTTACAAAAACTTCGCTAACACGTTTCTTCATAATTTACAAATGCAGACTTAAGAGTGAGTCTTTGAAATTTCATGCGTTATACAGCACTCACTTCTTACAGACCACATCACTCAGATGAACCTCGCATTTATCGGAGCACTCATTTACACGAGCTATGAAGCTGCTACGCAGAGTGTTCTCCAATATATCAACAGGAATGCGGGAAACGTCTCTGCGGATGTTGGCTTCTAGCGCCTGAAAGTTTGCGGGGGAATTAAGATATCTCCCACAAGAACGCATTGGGAGCCGTCAGACCGCGGGAACGTGCAGGCCAATATACATCACCAAATCGGAAGATGAGATGTCTATCCGCCGCTCGTGGTCGTGCGGTAGCGTTCTCGCTTCACGCGCCCGTGTTCCCTGGTTCGATTCCCGGCGGGGTCAGGGATTTTCTCTGCCTCGTGATGACTGGGTGTTGTGTGATGTCCTTAGGTTAGTTAGGTTTAAGTAGTTCTAAGTTCTAGGGGACTGGTGACCATAGATGTTAAGTCCCATAGTGCTCAGAGCCATTTGAACCATTGTTTTGATGAGATGTCCAGGAAAGCATTAACGCATTTCGTCCATCGACAGAAGGGCGGTGTGTGAAGTTTGACGGTGCTGTTTTTACCACGTGACTGGACGGGGATGCTATTCAATCGCAGGGGTGACAAAATTCCGAATTTTTTATGGGAACATCTAGCTCCACAACAGGGGTACTGTCTTCCTACGCTTGACTTCCCCTTCTTAGCTGATTTTCCCAATCCCCTGCATGCTTTTCAGCGTGTCACCGACTACCTACGGGAGAACCTGCAATCACAAAAACCAACTGAAAAGCGGCGTTCTTTCTGATTCGCGATGTTTTCTTATTTTGCATTCAACAGTTATACGCAGTTTCCATTGGATAGTAAATTTCAAGTAATAGCCAGAAATGCACACCGGATGTCACATAGTTAAAATACAAACAAATGCGGGAAAACCGCAAAAAATAAGAACTAAAGCTGTGATCTGAGGCTTTCCCGGCGAATGTGCTGTATCCAAGGTTCTCGGGTGTCCAGCCGGATCCGATCGTCGAAGTTCCACGATATTTCGGCGGATAACCGTTCCGCCATCATCAGGTAGTGCTGATGGAATTATCTGTCTGCGCTGTGTCCGTGGTATTTATTTCCGCGGGGTCCCGAGTCGTACCCCGGCGCGGGCGGCCGGCGGGGCGCCGCGTGGTGGGAGGGGTGGGGGTAGCTGCAGCCACGCCCGGTGGTAGGCGCAGTCCATCTCCGTCCGCCGTGGCGGAAGGATCTCGCGTCCGCTCGCGCCGTTGCTCTTTGATGGTGTTTAATAACGGTTTCCAGGCCTTTCTAAGCTGAAACCCGGTGTCCCTGTTGATGAGGTTATCTGTTACTCGAATTTCTGTGGCTTCCTTGTAGATACTGTCCCAGTAGGCACCTGTGGCAGTCAGGATTTTTGTCTCTTCGAATTTCGCTGTGTGTCCGGTTTCAATGCAGTGTTCTGCTAGGGCCTAGCCCCGCTATCCGTCCATCAAAACAGGCCGTCAGCCACAACTTCGGCAAGAGGTGGCGGCGCTGGCCAAGTCGGCTCAACAGCTTCGGCAACGTCGGGCGTGCTGTTGTGCATGGCTTGTGGGGGTGGATCTTGTTCATAATCTCCGATGGATGACTAACAGTCTTGTGGAGAATGCGTCTCTGTGGCAACGGAAAAAGATTCATCGTGTATGCCGTCAGATGTGTGCGCCACCTCTTTGTGCTACGAAGGGGGCTCGGTGGCCGATTCTCATGTCTTGCGGCGTTTGGGGGAATTTTGCTTCGGCAGTGTGTGTAGTGTCTGAGGAAGGAAGAGACACGCGCCATTCCGATACAAAAGCCGAAGCCGGTTTGATGTGGCCATCGGTCTCCCGGGAATCCTCCTCACGAATTTCGGGCATATGTGTGTCCGGTGGGAAATCGAGTTCGTGGCTGTCACTGCCGATAGCAAAGTGCTGTGACTCACCCTGTTGTTTCAGTCCTGGGAGAGACAGATCATTCCATCAGCACCACCTGATGATGGCGGAACGGTTATCCGCCGAAATATCGTGGAACTTCGACGATCGGATCCGGCTGGACACCCGAGAACCTCGGATACAAGAACGGAAGCGTTTAAATTGTCTTTTATAGCTCGTTATGCGGGTTATTTACAAACAGAGCGCTTTGTCGGTCTTGTTTACGTTTGAATTATTAACTTCGTTTTTATAGCATCTGATAATCTCCCCGTCATTAAAAGAGAAAAACTAGGCAATGGACCACACTTCTGACACCGACCTAATGTTCAGATGTCAAAAGTCACCAATGATGTTGTAGCCTCCTCCCTCCTCCCTGCTTCCGTCTGTTGTAACCAGTAAAAACTGCCCAATCCAAGTAATTAATAAGCAAAGTCTTTTATGTTGATTTGAGAGGAGCGAAGATTACAACAAAATTTCTAGTTTACTTAGCTTGTCATGCTGAGATGGCTCCAGTTCTTCCTGTCTACGGATCTGATTCTTGAAGCTGAGAATCTCACAGTAGGTCCTCACTGCTGGTTTGAGCTAGATAGATCTGAAGATTGTTGTTGCAGCATTTTTTTACGTAAATATATTTTCTCACACTTTAGTGTTTCATACAGTATTTTGATTTTTCACATTAACAAAGCCGGCCGGTTACGGTGGCCGAGCGGTTCTGGGCGCTTCAGTCCGGAACCGCGCGACCGCTACGGTCGCAGGTTCGAATCCTGCCTCGGGCATGGATGTGTGTGATGTCCTTAGGTTAGTTAGGTTTAGGTAGTTCTAAGTTCTAGGGGACTGATGACCTCAGACGTTAAGTGTCATAGTGCTCAGAGCAATTTTTGAACAAAGCCGAAAGTACGTTGCTCGCACAATAAAAAAACAAAAATATTTTCGATCACATCAGAGGCAAGCTTACAACACTCACACTCTGCGGAAATAACATTATTCCAAAGGGTTTACAACTTTCCTTCTTAAATGAATTTCTACTAATTTTCGTTACATTATTAAGTTTGATTATTATTTCATAAACGAATCCAGAAATTAGCACAGTAAACAGTACAGGATTGCGAAATTAATAATATAAATTTTAAGTGTGCTAGTAATTCGTAATTTCAAATGATTTTTAAAAAATAATTATAACTATACATTCAGAACTAGTACTTATCGATTGTAATATCGAAATTAAAATATTTTATAAAGTAATTCATTTTCATAAATTTTAGTTTGAAACATAACAAACTGTGTATAAAATTACATGGAAGTTTTCAGAAAAGCAACCGATACCTTGACCTGTCCAAAATTCGAAAAATAATACTGGTATCGACTGCAATACTCTCTTCCAAATTCTGAAGGTGGCAGGGGTAAAATACAGGGAGCGAAAGGCTATTTACAATTTGTACAGAAATCAGATGGCAGTTATAAGAGTTGAGGAACATGAAAGGGAAGCATTGGTTGGGAAGGGAGTGAGACAGGGTTGTAGCCTCTCCCCGATGTTATTCAATCTGTATATTGAGCAAGCAGTGAAGGAAACAAAAGAAAAATTCGGAGTAGGTATTAAAATTCATGGAGAATAAATAAAATCTTTGAGGTTTGCCGATGACATCGTAATTCTGTCAGAGACAGCAAAGGACTTGGAAGAACAGTTGAATGGAATGGACAGTGTCTTGAAAGAAGGATATAAGATGAACATCAACAAAACAAAACAAGGATAGTGGAATGTAGTCGAATTAAGTCGGATGATGCTGAGGGAGTTAGACTGGGAAATGAGACACTTAAAGTAGTAAAAGAGTTTTGCTATTTGGGGAGCAAAATAACTGATGATGGTCGAAGTAGAGAGGATATAAAATGTAGACTGGCAATGGCAAGGAAAGCGTTTGTGAAGAAGAGAAATTTGTTAACATCGAGTATACATTTAAGTGTCAGGAAGTCGTTTCTGAAAGTATTTGTATGGAGTGTAGCCACGTATGGAAGTGAAACATGGACGATAAATAGTTTGGACAAGGAGAGAATAGAAGCATTCGAAATGTGGTGCTACAGAAGAATGCTGAAGATTAGATGGGTAGATCACATAACTAATGAGGAGGTACTGAATAGGATTGGGAAGAAGAGGAGTTTGTGGCACAGCTTGACTAGAAGAAGGGATCGGTTGGTAGGACATGTTCTGAGGCATCAAGGGATCACAAATTTAGTATTGGAGGGCAGCGTGGAGGGTAACAATCGTAACGGGAGACCAAGAGATGAATGCACTAAGCAGATTCAGAATGATGTAGGCTGCAGTGCGTACTGGGAGATGAAGAAGCTTGCACTGGATAGAGTAGCATGGAGAGCTGCATCAAACCAGTCTCAGGACTGAAGACCACAACAACAACAACAACATATTGATATCGACAACAAGTGTTGAGGAAAAGTTATTCTAGAGGAGGGTGTCCCGTTACAATGTAAACTGCGGATTGTGTGATCATTCTCCATCCAATTTCTGCCCTATTTCAGTCTATTTTGGCACGCAAAATCCCCGGCTGTGCTTATTACACTGGCTGTCTCCACTGCACCGCGGCCACCAGCCGGGCCGGCTGTCGGCCCCCGCGAGCCGCCCCCGCTCTCCCTCCCCCGCCGTCGTATTCCTGGAGGCGACTGACGGCGCCTTGGCCAGCCTCCAAGCGCCGCTCACGTCTCGCCAACAGGAAGCGCAAACACGCGCCACGCCGCTCCGACGGCCTCTTCGAATTTCATTAACGTTATAACGGGCCGCCGCCAGTGCTCCAGAAGTCGCTGTTCACTGCCCGCAATTAGGCGCCAATAAATTAACCCGCATACGTGTGCGCTTTATAGTCTTGTCGAAAACGGTGTATTATGAATATTCAAAAACTGAAACTGGACACTACCTTCACGTCGGAGAGAATATTTTGGATCGTGTAAAGGAAAAGTTTTTAATGCAAACGGCTTTATTTGCTAATCCCTGACAACATTCTTGCACGGATGTAATTTGTTTCGATTGCTAGAGTGTATATCGTCGCGACTGGGGCGTGCGTATGTGTGTGTGCCGCGTTCGCACGCTCGGAAGAGTCCTATTAACGAGACTATTTGTCAACGGGCAAGTGCTGCGCCGCTGTGGACCCATGGCTGTTACCTAGCGTGATGAAGTGTGTCTTCGCCTCGTGGGACCCAGGATACATGGAAATCGAGCTGCTCCCCAAATTGAGATCGTTTTTCATCCGCCTCCAGCGTTATGAAGTGTACGCCCACTAAGTAAAGGGCTCTTATTTAATCCTGGCCTCTATCAACGAACCAGAAAAAAAATCTGATTTGCGACTTGATCATTGTTTTTCACCTCGGGACGTCTAATGAAATGAGTCGGAGACAACACAGTTACTTGTTCACGTGTTTCTTTCAAATTTTAATATTATCTGCGTCTTCATCTTCGTAATTACTGTCCGAGTCAATGTGCAGTGTATGATGGAGTGTAATTCGTGTTAGTATTCATTCAAATGGTTCTAATGGCTCTGAGCGCCGGCCGGAGTGGCCGTGCGGTTCTAGGCGCTACAGTCTGGAGGCGAGCGACCGCTACGGTCGCAGGTTCGAATCGTGCCTCGGGCATGGATGTGTGTGATGTCCTTAGGTTAGTTAGGTTTACGTAGTTCTAAGTTCTAGGGGACTGATGACCTCAGAAGTTAAGTCCCATAGTGCTCAGAGCCATTTGAACCATTTGAACCTATATGATTTCTTATTCAACGAGGGCGACTACGCTCTATGAAAACGACCCCATGTGTAATTATTGTCACACACTGAACATCATTTTAGTTTGGTATGCATTGCATAGTGGAAATTCAAATACTGAATGTATTTTTATTGTACTTTTTTTATATGTAGTTCCCTGTATTTTAGGTCGGAAGTGGGCTTGGCAATGAGCCGAAACCGCTTGTCAATAAAGATAATTTGCGATGCTGACGTAGGATTTTTATCCATTAGTTTCACCACACATTCATTTTTTCTTACCACATCCGCCTACTCACCCCAGTGCGCACGCTATAGCAATTCGTCTAGTTTTCTTCCCTCCTCATTCACATTAAACACTACCGTTTAGGCTAGAAATCCTGAAAAGATTTTGGAGAATGATATCAACAGCGAAACACCATCGTCTCCCGCCTGGCGTGATGCCGAGCCATTCCACCCATCATACACCGACGCACACTGCACATCCTCTCTTAACACAGGAGACAACCCCTCTTAGGCAATGAAATACACCATCACAATCTTTCCGTCCGCAGCTTGTGGTCTAGTGATGCCGTGAGTATAGTATTCAACGA
The DNA here is from genome assembly GCF_023898315.1 of Schistocerca nitens. Classification (NCBI taxonomy): domain Eukaryota; kingdom Metazoa; phylum Arthropoda; class Insecta; order Orthoptera; family Acrididae; genus Schistocerca; species Schistocerca nitens. Next base: position 661,327,805 of record NC_064618.1, read on the forward strand.
TGAACTTGAAAGGGGTGTTATGTGACGTTCGGCAAGAACAAATACCGGAACAATAACTGATGTGTCGGCAGCTGGGCCAACACCTTGTAGATAGAGGTGGCTTTAAAAAGGCACGCTAAACTAACGCAGACGGGCGTGAAGTACTGGAACAGGATACGTAATTAATGCTATGAAGAAAAGAACGGAGCTTCTCATATACTTATCTTTAATTTCTTCTTGTACATCTCTATGGTGAACACAAGTGAGACTCAAATTACAATCACTGTAAGGCTAATGGCGCCTTGCTAGTTCGTAGCCATTAACTTAGCTGAAGGCTATTCTGTCTCTCGGCTAATGAGAGAGAAAGGCTTCGTACGTCTAGTCGCTAGCTCTGTCGTCCGTACAACTGGGCTGAGTTCGAGTCAGTCTCTCGAGACCTGCCTTGTGGTGGCGCTAGATTTGCGAACACACAGTGGCGACACGCGGGTCCGACATGTACTACAGGACCACGGCCGATTTAAGCTACCACCTAGGACGTGTGGTGTCTGGCTGTGACACCACAATAACAAACAAAATGAAGAGAAAAGAAAAATGGGTTAGCGTCGCTGTCTCTAGATCACTGGGTTCCGGATTCGAACCATGGCCGGGGCCGAGAGTTTCTTTGCTCGGGGACTGACGATTTGTGCTGCCCTAATCATTTCATCTCATCATCATCGACACGCAAGTCGCCAAAGTCACTTTGAACTTGAAATTTCGGAGGTACGGATCGCGCATAGGTGTACTCCTGCGCGTGCGAAGTTTTGTTTACATCCACGTCGCTGCGCTTCTAAGCCAAACAAAGTATCATGGCCAACACTTATAGGAAGAACACTCAACAGTTAACCTTTGGAATGAATACGTGCGACCCAAAAGCACTGGCCGTCAAGCACGTCTTACGTGGTGTGTGAAGATCTCCCGCGACGATATTACCGTCATTCGCCTACTGATCGTCAACAGCGTCCTTTATGCTGACTTCCGACGCTGCCTGCAACGACATTATCCAAAGGGCCCGATAGGGACTCAAATTTCGATACTCCGACATTAACATAGGGCCGATGGACGTGGACCACGAATAATGTGGCCTTCGAACAATCGGTGTTTTCGAACTGACTTTTGAAGAACAGGAAGATGAAGCCACCGCAGAGCTAAGCCCGCATAGAAAAGTCCACAGTCATGTAGCTTAACACGGGCACAATTTATGATGTATCCTGTGCTTAACTGCGTGAGACATGTCCGAATAGACAAACGCAATGGTCCACCATATATTTTTGTAGGTGGCTGCCGAGTAGCAGTGATTTACGATGAACGACCTCAAACATGTTCCGGTTCGGGTAATGGAGGCCACGTCCGAAATGAATGCCTGCAACGCCGCATCACACAATTACGGCAGAACGATACGAACGGCGACCGAACCACAACATTCTTTCCACTCAGCTACGTGATGTCAATGCACATCAAGCCCTCACAACACGGGGACCATAACCCTCTCCCAGGACTGAAACAAAAGGGTGCGTCACTGTACTTTGCCATCGGCAGTGACAGCCGCGAACTCAATTTCCCACCGGACACATCTGTGCTCGAAGTTCGTAAGGTCACCCGGGAGAGTCTTATGAATACTGATGGCCACATCACGCCGGTCTCAGCTTTTGCATCGGAATGGCGCGAGTCTCTTCCTTCCTCAGACACTACACACACTGCCGAAGCAAAATTCCCCCAAACGCCGCAAGACATGAGAATCGGCCACCTAGCCGCCTTCGCAGGACAAAGATATGGCGCACAAACCTGACGGCATACACGATGAATCTTTTTCCGTTGCCACAGAGACGCGTTCTTCACAAGACTGTTAGTCGCCCATAGGAGATTATGATCGAGATCCATCCCATAAGCCATGGACAACAGCACGCTCGACGCTGCCGAAGCTGTTGAGCCGACTTGGCCAGCGCCGCCACCTCTCGCCGACGTTGTGCCTGACGGACTGTTTTGATGGTCGGGTAGCGGGGATTTACGGCCTCCACACGACGCATAAATGAGGTCTGTTTATCCGCTACACCAGCACCGAAATGGGGTTCTTCCCACGACGATCCCTGCGACTTCCTCACTCCTCCACAACAACCATCGGCAGCATGGATCCCCCACCGGGCATACCTAATAGCTGCTGTCAACACCAATAATGTCAGCTTCTGCGTTAAACTTCAAAGACTGCTCGACATGCTACGAACAGCAGACGTCGACATCGTCCTGCTACAAAAACTAAGGACAGCGTCTTCTTTAGGGTCATATGGGTATGAGATGCACGCTGCCCCGACGGAAATGGAATACACCAGTGTGGCCACCCTTCTTCATGACGGGATAGCACTCTCCGATGTCGCGTATCTACCAACAGTGCAAGGGGTGGCCCCCACAGCTGGGGATACAATTATAATAAATCTGTAAGCCCAATTGGCATGAATAAATGGAGGAAGCGATCCCAGTTCTAAGTAGAAGGTATCACAGCTTTCTTTCTCGGCAGACAAGATCAACTCATTGTGGGCCGAGATTTCAGCCCTGTTCTCGAGCAGATACACTATGTGATGCAAAGTGGGCGGACACCCCCTAAAACATATATTTTTCATATTAGGTGCATTGTGCTGCCACTTGCACCCAGGTGCTCCATATCAGCCATCTCAGTAGTCATTAGACATCGTGAGACTTCTAACGTGGTCAGGTGATTGGGTGTCACTTGTGTCATACATGAGTACGCGATATTTCCACACTCCTAAACATCACTAAACATCATTTACGATGTGATAGTGAAGGGACACGTACAGCACAAAAGCGTACAGGCCAACCTCGTTTGTTAGCGGACAGAGACCGCCGACAGTTGAAGAGGGTCGTAATATGTAATAGGCAGACATCTATCGAGACCATCACGCAGGAATTCCAAACTGCATCAGGGTCCACTGCAAGTACTATGACAGTTAGGCGGCAGGTGAGAAAACTTTGATTTCATGGTCGAGCGGCTGCTCATAAGCCATACATCACGCCGATAAATGCCAAACGCCCCCTCGCTTGGTGTAAGGAGCGTAAACATTGGACGACTGAAGAGTGGAAAAACGTTGTGTGGAGTGACGAATCACTGTAAAAAATGTGGCGATCCGATGGCAAGATGTGGATATGGCGAATGCCCGGTGAACCTCAGCTGCCAGCGTGCATAGAGCCAAAAGTAAAATTCGGAAGCGGTGGTGTTATGCTGTGGTCGTGTTTTTCATGGAGGAGGCTTGCACCCCTTGGAGGCTTGCACCTCTTGGAGGCTTGCACCCCTTGTTGTTTTGCGCGGCACTATCACAGCACAGGCCTACATTGATGTTTTAAGCACCTTCATGCTTCCCACTGCTGAAGAACAGTCAGGGGATGGCAATTGCATCTTTCAATACGATCGAGGACCTGTTCATAGTGCACGGCCTGTGGCGGAGTGGTTACATGACAATAACATCCTTGCAAAGGACTGGCCTCCACAGAGTCCTGACCTGAATCCTATAGAACACCTTTGGGATGGTTTGGAACAATGACGTCGAGCCAGTCCTCACTGACTGGCATCGATACCTCTCCTCAGTGCAGCACTCCGTGAAGAGTGGGCTGCGATTCCCCAAGAAACCTTCCAGCAACTGATTGAACATATGCCTGTGAGAGTGGAACCTGTCATCAAGGCTAAAGATGAGCCAACACCATACTGAATTCCAGCATTACCGATGGAGGGAACCACGAACTTGTAAGTCATTTTCAGCCAGGTGTCCGGTTACTTTTGATCTCTTACTGTAGGTCAATACCCACATTTCACTATATGGCCAGAACTTCTCTTGGTCATCCACCACCGTCATCTCTTCGACACTTGGAGAACGGTACGTAGTAACTGCCCAAAGCAGAGCCATTCCGATAGCCGAGTGGATAGAATGTATATCGCCGATGCTCCAACGCCCTACCTACTGTGCGCGGAACGTTCGCCATCTGCCTTTTCGGATCATGACATCTAGATCTGTATTATAAACCTTCGTAGAAGATCTGCTTGGTACTGAGTGGAACCCTGAAAACTCTGTGCCGCGCTATTTCGAACTCCGAATGTGGCCAACAGGTCACGGACACGTGGCACGCTTGTGTTAAATGCGTCATGGGAGCCGGGATCACACTGCAGTAGTGGATACTGTGCGTCAGACCGATCATGCGCCGTATCTTGACGCAGTATAGTAGATTCAAAGCCAGATGGAACCACCACACGACAAATTTTTAGTACAGCGCCATACAGGATCCTATGAATCATCCCCCGTACCCAGACCGTCAAAACATGCCCAAAGCATCAAGGCAAAAATTTTAACCTTGGCCAGGAGCAGTTTGGAAGGAGCCGTTAAACGAGCGCGAAGATAGAATTAGTGGTGAGGAATATTCTATGCATAACATCGTTAAAAATTGTCGACGACGTCGAATGGCCTTAATATGAGCTTTAGACGTACCAGATGGACGATAGCTGACCAGTACTTTCATAACACACAGACAGCTCTATTAAGAAGTACCTTTCAGTGGGAAGGCTACTGCCAAAGATCTCCAGGAGAGCCAATACATTCCCGACAGCTGGGCGTTTTAATCTCCATCGACTTCAACCAAGCGCTCTACCGCATCAATCACGCATTCCTCAGTGTGTTGATGGACCAGATGGCGATCCTCCGGACGTCCATGCAGGATGTCATACACCTCCTCCGTCTACGGAATACCAACAAACCTACATCGTACGCTTAGTATGGTAGAGCTGCCCACTGTCGACCATGCTTTACGCCATTGCGATAGAACTAACATGTTTGTTTGCGGATGGTTTTGCATATGCAGCCTTATTTGTTTTCATTTCTCATGTTCAGTGCTGTTGTAGCCATTCGCTAATCATGTAAGAAAAAGGATCAGGAACAAAGATCACATACCATGTATAACTTCTCCTCATCTTTATTTTTTTTTCTTAAATATGAGATAACACAAGACTGTCACAGCTGAAGAAAGAACTTGTGCACCCTGAGTCTTCTTTCTTTTTACCCTAGTTAATATATCGTTTTGTGGACAGGAGAATTTTTAATATTATTTATTTAAAATAACAAAATGTATATGTTGTTGCGGTGCCTCACAAATATTCAAACAATGTTTAAGGCAATGTTTTGAAATTTTGCTATTTTCTCAACTTGGAATTTGAACTGTTGCAACCAATTTCTCCCAATCCTTTTCATAACCGTGGTCTAACATCCAACCAAATCACCCCTATCGCAAATGCTATGTCTCCTCTTCCGATAACGAACGAGAGTGCAGCCGGGTAACGTCGTCGACGACCGCCGATATTTAGAATGGAGTACACGCCGTCATATACAAGGCAACTGCTCAGCAAGTAACAGCTATGCAAGGGGATTTAAAAACTGGTTTGCAGAGGAATCCCGAAAAAATAACACACACACACTATAAATAGTAGTGCAATCACACAACAAAGATAACCAAAGCAAGAAGTTATTGACAATAATAACCAAAGTATGAGGTAACATTATCTCTGTCCCCCTGTCTTTTGACAAGGGAGGGAGCAGGGCTCCGCGCGGAATTTGTAAGGTTACTTGCTAATTTAATTTCAAAGGTTTCCTTAATAACACTGTTCCAGTAACCAGAAGTGCATGCCAGAGTCTCTGTTTTGTTATATTCCGTTGGATGACCGGTGCCAAGACAACGTACTGCAATAATGGATTTGCTCAGCTGTTGTGAGGGTGTCTGACGCTTATGCGCAGTACATCGGTCCTCCACGGTAGTGACTGTCTGATCACTATAAATGCCACACCTGTAAGGAGTACGGTATACGTCCGCCTTTTGCAAACCATGATCATCCTTATGGAAACGGAACGGCGCTAAGGTATTTAACATAGCTGTATTATTGAACAATGGAGCTTCAAGGTGAACGAAAATAATTTAGATTAAAGGTAATGTCAGGACAATGGAAACTTTCATCAACTGATAATTCATTTGACTGAATAGTAATGGCATAGGACTGACTCAGTCTTCATAAGCACATTCGCGTGCTGACGGAGACGAAGGTTTAAGTGCCATAGTGGAGTTCTAAATTGTTACCACGGCCCATCTTATGCAATGTGGCTTTAATTAGACACAGTCGAGTAACCTATAATTTCATTAAAAATGTCTTAGTGTTGTGTTAGTACAGTTAATCTTAATAATTTTTCATTTTCCTCATGGCTGGTCTGCACAATGCTGAAGTTATATTTAACACATCCCTGAAGATGGAGAATTAATCTCAAGGATTCAGTTGTCCTTAATAAAGGACAGTGTGGCAGAGACCAATATTATTTACAGATGCTTTTAAAAGATAACAAAAAGTTTTTTAACAACCTCTGTTACAACCAGCCTATTTGTTTTAAACGTACATAAGTATTACATTGATTATGTACGGTATCTAGAAACTCTCTTTTTAATTTTCGAATACTGTTGGTTGAAGAGCAGCAAATTTATTGCTGCCCTCTTAACCTTACCGTTTAGCCGAGGGAAATTAAAACATTAAATGTTTTGGTATACCACGTATTTAAACTATTTGCATTCTAATTCTATACAGACATCCAACACTGTCTTGCTTGTGATTATTGACGGAAAGTCTACCCGCAGCTTGCAGCTAAATGCTGGGTTATGTAGCAGCGTCTTGATAGGCTTCTGAATTCACGTACCTCAGAGGACGACTCTTAATGACTCCCTTCGGGGAAGACCCCGACCATCCGTCACGTCAGACTTACACCAGGGGGCCTGGCAGGAATCTTGCAAACCATTATCTATATTGCACTGGGACCAGATGATACTGTCATGCACCAGGGTCTTGCTCTAATTTAATCCGGAAATGAGACGCCTCATAATTTCTTTAAATAAAGCTAAAACCTCGATAACAGAACAGAACTGAAGTTGCTATCCATTTGTGTATAGTTCACAATGCCAAATCTGTTCTTAAAGGCCTGCACGGAGTCAGAGAACCTACAATGTAGACAGTACTTTCTGCCCTTTTCAGGGGTAAGAATACTATTTTCCAATGCACCATTGTCTGAACATCCTGTACCAAAGAATTTTCTAGGTGGTGGTGGTTGTTAGTGTTTAACGTCCCGTCGACAACGAGGTCATTAGAGACGGAGCGCAAGCTCGGTTTAGGGAAGGATTGGGAAAGAAAACGGCCGTGCCCTTTGAAAGGAACCATCCCGGCATTTGCCTGAAACGATTTAGGGAAATCACGGAAAACCTAAATCAGGATGGCTGGAGACGGGTTTTGAACCGTCGTCCTCCCGAATGCGAGTCCAGTGTGCTAACCACTGCGCCACTTCGCTCGGGTAATTTTCTAGGGAGAAACCTAAGAATCATAAAGACGTATTTGTTTCATTTTCAAAGACAGTACAGATTATTCACTGAAATTAATTCCTTGATTATCCATCGAAATTAATTCCTTGAATGGTAATACCTTGGCATCACCTGTGTTAAGCATAGATCACTACCAATGGTGACATATGAAAATTCGTGCCGGATCGGGACTCGAACGCTGATTTCCCGCTCCTCGCGAGCGGTCGCCTTAAGCACTTCGGCTACTCTCACACGCTCCCTGGACCGTCCCAAACTTCCGTATGTCATACAATCTACACTCTTTTGTCGTAATCCACTACACTCATCACATAATCCTCACAACGTTACTTGGCTTCCCGTAACAAGGAGAATAAGATAACTAGTAGTCGAGACCAGTAATGTCATTGCCGTGTGTAATATATACAAGTATGTCTGAAAGAACAGATGCCGTTGACGTCCCACGGTTGAAGTCAGATAAAACCAGGCCGCCGGGTAGCCGTATGACATTCCGTATCACGCTTAACTAATGTCTCTACACGCTTCCACCGTACTTTCGTACCGAGCGAGGTGGCGCAGTGGTTAGCACACTGGACTCGCATTCGGGAGGACGACGGTTCAATCCCGTCTCCAGCCATCCTGATTTAGGTTTTCCGTGCTTTCCCTAAATCGTTGCAGGCAAATGCCGGGATGGTTCCTTTGAAAGGGCACGGCCGATTTCCTTCCCCATCCTTCACTAACCCGAGCTTGCGCTCCGTCTCTAATGACCTCGTTGTCGACGAGACGTTAAAACAACACTAACTAACCTAACGTACTTTCGTGACTTGACTGTTTACTGGATTTCATCTGCACCCCATTTTGGATTGCCGTTCTAAATATTATTGGAGCACTAGCTTGACCCCGGTCTATCTGGATTATTCCCTTGGTGTGTTATATAATTTACGACAACCCGGCATTGACTGGAACTGTGACTATCATTTGGCTGCAGTGTATCCATTTTTCCTTTTTTGTGTGTGTGGTAAAGAGTGTGTTGCACTGTAGCAAATGCAATACTAAACAACATTCCCAGTTTGTTGCAACGTTTCTGATTTGATGAGACTTGTAACTTCTGAAATTTGAGGAGGCTATTAGACTTCTTTCCGCGGATTCTGAACACGAAATTCGATGGGTATCGTGTCGTACATTGCTGAAATGTGCGCCGCAACGGAGCAACATCTCTTCAGAACAAAGAGCTGCTCGTCGCAACCTTCGTGAAGATATTGGCACGGTCGTACTCCCTGCTGATAAGTGTAATGCCACGGTCCTTTTGACAAGGGAAGCCTACAACGAGAAGACATATGGTCAACTAAGTGATTATATGCACCGCAAAATCGATAACGACCCAACGAGCCGTATATCCAGAAAAACTGCTACTCTTTTAAACGATGGTTCTTTACCTAAACAAGTTATCAAGGGGCTGAGACCACATAATGATGTTCCACGAAGGCTGCATAGGCTGCCCAAGATTCACAAGGATAGTGTTCCACTACGACTGATAGTGAGTAATATTGGTGTTTCTACCTATTCGACGGCAAAACATCTGGCCTCCTTACTCAAGCCGTATGTGGGTAAGTACTGTCACCATATACGTAATTCCAAGGATTTTATCAATTACTTGAAGACTGGTAATCTAAGCAGCTCGGATTTACTAGCTAGCTTCGATGTGGTCTCACTCTTTGCCAAAGTTCCTTTATTTGATTCACTACATCTTATTGGTAACTTGTTGAGTGATGATTTGACGGTTTTGTTTGAACATCCTCTCTCCTCAACTTATTTTTTTTATTTAATAACGAATTTTTTGAACAAGCTGACGGTGCGCCGTGGGGAGTCCCTTGCCCCCTGAGGTGGCCAATCATTTTATGGAACACTTTGAGGAGAAAGCTCTTGAGTCTGCCGTCTTAAAACCTACAGTTTTTTGGCGTTACGTAGATTATACTTTCGTTGTATGGCCTAATGGCAGACAAGAACTGAAAAAATTCCTTTGTCATTTAAACCTTTTACATGACAACATCAAATTTTCTATGGAGATTGAGAAAGATGGGACTTTACCCTTTTTAGACATGTTAGTACGCCGTAGGAAAGATGGGTCTTTGGGACATTCAGTGTACAGAAAACCCAGATATACACATCTATATCTTCAGACGTCCAGCTGTCATCACCCCGCGTAAACCGACGGCGTTCTCAGTACTTCAATTCATCGGGCGCATGTAATATCGGATACTGATAGCCTTCACGAAAAATTAGTGCATCTGGAGAAGGTTTTAAAAGAGAATGGCTATATTTCGCGTCAAATACGGAAAGCCATGCACAATTATAATAACAGGAAGCCACGGTCTGAGGAGACTGATGACTATAAATCAACTGTGTTCCTTCAATATGCCGTGAACGTATCTTCTAAAATAGGCAGATTGCTTAGGAAGAATAATGTCAATGTCATCTTCCGTCCACCAGCAAAGATCAGGGCCTTAGTCGGATCCGTTCAAGACGATTTACAATTGAGGAAGGTGGGAGTTTATAAAATTCCCTGTGAATTTGGCGCGGCATATACAGGTCAGACGACACAAACGGTCCAGGAACGCTGAGTAGAACACGAAAGACACACCCTTCTGCGGCAACCCGTAAAATCAGCAGTAGCAGAACATTGCATTTCCATGGGACATTCAATGGAAAACAATAACGTCAAAATTTTAGCACCGGTTCCCAGCTTTGGGACTCTGTAATTAAAAAATCCGCGGAAATAAGTCTTGCTGACAATTGAATGAATCGTGATAACGGCTTTCAGCTGGATAAAAATTGGAATCCAGTTATTAAAATTATGCGGTCACAGCGGAATCGACAGGCTCAGTCGATACTCAGTGACTACACGGTTCTTACTTCACCACTGAGGGCACCACACACTATTTGGCTGCCTCGCGCATGTCACTTCCTAACGCACGCGCCGTAAACCGTGAGTACGATTCGCATACGCGGAATTCGCTATAAATACCATGACTGCATCAGGTCTCTTCAGTACTTCGTCTATTCACCTGAGGATGGCCGGACGCCTCTGGTCCGAAATATCATGGAAAAATGTTGATGGGATCCGACTGCAAATCCGAAAATTACTGGAAATTGATGGGACTTGCTTGTTAATCTGGAAAAATCTGGAATGTACAAGCAGCCCATAGAAATACTAAAAATCATAAAAAAATTTAACAGAAAAGGAGAAGAAAGACTTTAAGGTGATAAGTTGTGAGCCTTAGTATCAAATAAAACAAAGAGGTCTAGCTCGTCCGTTGAAGGAGTTCCAGTCGACTTTGCAGCAGTTCGTCACAGTATTCGACAACGTTTAGTTAACGACACATGAAAATCACTACGCACTGAGAAGTAAACATTCGTGGTGTTGCAGCAATATGCACCAATGAAAAAATTCAAGTTTTCGCTCTTTGGAGAACTAATTGTCAGAGAATCTAATCAAATTTCTTCACAGCCTCTGATGATGTCTCCCAAAGTAAGAGACGAAACGTTATGCAGAAAAATACGCGGCCCCTGAAATCTACATTGTGCACCACTGCGCCTCGCTAGGCATTGCACTGCAAAAGGTAGTATGCTGCACCCTCCTCAGACCCATGTACTGACTAGCCCGACCACATATAGGAGAACCTAATAGGACTCTGATCTATGGTGCTACTTAAAAAATTAACAGCAGCACGTCACTGAAAGAGGTGATGAGTCCTATTTTGCAAAACAACAACCGAAGACTACAAGTGTCACGTCAATCAGGCTAAATCTATGAAGCAAAGGCATGTAGAAGATTCAGAAGCCGTTTACATACCTGATCTAGTCACAAAATCTCCAGCTACCAGTCTCATATGAAACATTCTTGAGCTGTAACGACGTATCAAATGGTAGTGACGGCAGCCACATAATCTGGCAGACCTTTTAGATTTACGGTGACTGAAATGACTGAGAATCCATGTCTCCTACGTCCAGAAGCTTGTGGAGTTCATAACAGTTCATAACATACTGGATCACATTTGCTGTCAACGAGCGAGTTGATGTCACAATTCATTTACTTAAGGATCACAATTTTCATTGTTCGTAGAGTTCACTCAGTATTTAGTCCTACCAGGCACATAAACAAACAAAGAAAATTCAGGCAGTACGACACTGCTAGAGTTTTTGTATGAAATCCAAAGATATTTCTGGGCTTTCAGTATGTGCCAGTGTTTTCAGTAGTCATCACTTCATCTTGCTGGGGTTGGAAACTGATGTCCTTCTTGCCGTGTAAGCGCTTTAAATTTGGGCTATTAACTCAGCTTCCAGCAAAACACAAAGTATTCCTTTATTCTATCAAAATAAACGTGTTTCAGCACCTGTTTATAATCTTCTGGGGGTCAATATTTATTTCTGTAAAAATATTACACAAATATTATGGCTTCTTCCTGTTTTGGACCTAAGAAAACCACAAGGTCTGTTTGAAGTTAATTTACCTCTATAACATTATTTGCATAATACTACACAAAGTTCATTATTTTTTTCCAGTTTTAGGACTAAAGTAGAAAAAGAACCATGATCTTTGTACAATATGTACACAGAAATAAATCGACACCGACAGAAGATGTCGCACAGATGCAGAAAGAAATATGGGTAAATGTAAAAAGGAAACACATTGTATTTGGCAGAAGGTAGAGTTTAAAAATCTATATCTAATGCGCGAACACGGAAAAAGGCAACAGGAGGTTCAAAAAAAAAAAATGGTTCAAATGGCTCTGAGCACTATGGGACTCAACTGCTGTGGTCATAAGTCCCCTAGAACTTAGAACTACTTAAACCTAACTAACCTAAGGACATCACACACATCCATGCCCGAGGCAGGATTCGAACCTGCGACCGTAGCGGTCGTGCGGTTCCAGACTGTAGCGCCTTTAACCGCTCGGCCACTCCGGCCGGCAGGAGGTTCCAGCCACAGAAAAATGGAATGGTGACACTTAAATCATTTTAGACATAGCAGCTAAGGAAGAACAAAGACTAATTGTCGAAAACTAAAATTTAAAGGAACACAGACTGCTGTTTTGTGTATTTGGTGACCGGTTTCTATTATCCAGGGTGTGCCCTAAACACAAGGGAAACCTGACTGGAGCTAAAATATACACCACTAACGCAACTAGCGCACTCGGCAGTGCTTTCCAACTCATAAATATGCAAGGGTAATTGGACATATGCCTTAATCTCCTTATCCCTGTTCAATGAACATTTCCTTCTGCCCTCTCTTTTTCCATTCCCTCCTCCTTCACCCTCTACCTGTCCATAATCTCTTCCCCTGCCACCCTCCCCCTCTCTTTCTTCATCTCCTCCTCCTCCCTTTTTTCGTCTCCTCCTTTCACTGTTCTCTATCTATCATCTCCTTCTCCTCTCTGTCCATTTCCTCACAGCCCCCCCCCCACCCCCTCTCTGTACATTTCTTCTTTTCGTTGAAATTCCTGGTGAAAACGTTCAATTGTCTTTTATTTTGCACAGTGCTAGTAGTTTCGGTCATAGAACATTTTCAAGCGTAGCAGGCATAAATGGCAGGTATGTTATACTATGATTGTACAGGTCAATTGACAACAGAAACCTTATTCACATCGAAAGCCAATAACAAACTAACAGACAAAAACGGGTCAAGCAGTACTTGAAAAACAGTCGAAAATAATACCACAGCCATGCCATGCCATTATCTTTATTGAATTTCGATGTGAATAAATTTGCTGGTGCCAGTTTCTCTGTAAGACATTTTATATTGCTGACAATTTTATTGACAATGGTCGGCCTGCAACAGTTACATATAATCGTTTACAACATGGTAGAAAATTCATGCCATATATGCCTGCTAAGCTATAAAAGATCTACGACCGAAACTAGTAGCTCTGAGCAAAATAAATGACAGCTGAAGGCTTTCAGCATGAATTTCAACTGTTAATTAGCAGCTGATTTTCACAACCTGTGCGCATACATAATATCGCGTATTTCCCCTCTCTCTGACTTGAGCCTTGTTTGTTGGTGTTACAAAGGAAACTTTTGGTTGGAAAATGAATTCTCTTAAAATGAATGGGCAGATCTGTTGTGATTATTTATATACAGGATTTGGGAGAGACCTTCCCAGCTGCTGGATCTGTGAAGACAATAGCTTAAGTGATAGCATTTCGCATAGTTTTAATCAGCAAACGAGTAAGAATACAATGTTTTCGACATTCATATTCCTCAATACTATTCTAATAATAAGCCAGAAGCCAGAAAGACTTAACTGTTTTCTATGAAAACCAAACAGGAGAAAGAATTTGTATAATGACTGACTGCGAACAAGAAAACGAAACCCCACATTTTTACATCACATCACAGAACGGCATTCTATTTCTCGCAGTCGGCTGTGACAGAAAATGGCCGAGCGGTTCTAGGCGCTACAGTCTGGAACCGCGCGACCGCTGCGGTCGCAGGTTCGAATCCTGCCTCGGGCAAGGATGTGTGTGATGTCCTTAGGTTAGTTAGGTTTAAGTAGTTCTAAGTTCTAGGGATCTGATGACCTCAGAAGTTAAGTCCCATAGTGCTCAGAGCCATTTGAACCATTTTTTGTGACAGAAAATCTATAGATTATTGTTCAACAAAATATATTACCTTGTCCGTCCAAATGTTTAACAGAATATCATGAAGTAATTTGAAGTAATCCGTCAAGAACTTTTCGAGGTTTTTGCTACTTACGTTGTATACCGATCAGAAATTTTTGGAGATTTTTATCAACAATTTTCCTGTGGTCCATATCCATCCCAATGTTTATCAGAGCGTTGTGCCTAAATCTGAAGTAATTCGGTCAACAACTTTTCGAGATTTTTCGTAACAGGATTATTCAACGTCTTGTCTTTGTATAGCAATATTAGAAGCGAATAAGTTCCAGTATATGTGAGTCTGCAAGCGAGCAATTGCGACATAACTGGGAACTTGTATTACGAATCGACAATGACATCAGTGTGAAATATAGTCCTAGTTAACATAAATGTATTTCGAATGTAAACTTTTCGATCAAGAAGCGAACTTATTGGGCTAAAATCTTACTGCCGCTGACTGGGGAATGTGGTACAAGCCTGATGGCGGACCGGCATGATGTAAGACGACACATAAAGCCCAGTAGAGCCTTCACAGCGGCCTCCGAGTCCATCTGACGTCAGTTCTGCAGATTTTTCTGATATCTTCTCAGAAGTGAAGTGTACACCACACTCACTGATACGGTTGTAGAACGAGCAGAGAGTTATACAGTCTTGTCAAGAATTTCAAGATGACACGGGTGTGTTTAAAAGAATTCGTATTGCATTCCAATTCCAGGACACTATGTGGCGCCTCCTTAAAAAGGCACGAAAGTGCATTAGTCTATAACCTGGAGCATTCTGCTATAGTACAGGGTATTTCAAAAAATATAAATATGTATTTTAAGGCTTTTTCAGCACATATTACATTCACCTTACAGTTATACTTAATACACCAAATGAAAGATAAACACAAACACTTTTTCTTTCAATTATTCAGTGTGAACACCGATCACACATCGAGTCGATAGGCGAGTTGTTACAAACCTTGCCAATATGTCAGCAGTAATTGTTGCAGTAACACTGTTTCTAAAGTCGGATAGATCAGCTGGTATCGGAGGCACATACACATGATCGCGTCAGATCGTGTGTGACTGTGGAGGTAATGCAGAAAATGCTGTGTAAACCGGCCCCTTGCGTCCAATCCACCGGTCGGATACAACGTCGTTTAACCAGTCGCGTACTGAGTTATGCCAGTGAGGCGACGCACCATCTTGCTCCCACATAAAGATGTGTTGTTCAGCTTCTTCCCATTGAGGTACGGGTCATAGCTGTAGCACATCAAGGTAAGAAACGTCAGTTACAGTTGATTCACCGAAAAATAAAGGCCCATAAACTTTCGGCGGGGATATTTCTTGCGGCTAAGCGTTAAAGACTCGCACTCGTTTAACACGTTTTTCAGTCACTCTTTGTCATTCCATACTCTTCCCATTGCGCACAGGTATACAAACAAAACTGTTTGAGTTGCTCGTTCATTTGGTGTATTATTTACAATTTGAAGTTGAACGTAATAGCCGGCCGCGGTGGCCGAGCGGTTCTAGGCGCTTCAGTCCGGAACCGTGCGACTGCAACGGTCGCAGGTTCGAATCCTGCCTCGGGCATGGATGTGTGTGATGTCATTAGGTTAGTTAGGTTTAAGTAGTTCTAAGTTCTAGGGGACTGATGACCTCAGATGTTAAGTCTTACGGTGCTCAGAGCCATTTCAACCATTTTTGAACGTAATAAATGCTACATCGCCTTAAAACCGGTATGTTCAGTTTACAAAACCCTGTATTGTATTTCGGTATAGGGACTTAATGAAGGAGTTTATTCTCCAAATAAAATTGTACCCAACCAGGACAATATTTCGTATTTAAATCGGTGTCGGCTCGTAATCATTGATTCGTTATTACCTGGCAGGCTGCTCGTCTGCGGACTCACAGCAGCTGGAACATTTTTGCTTCTGTTATCGTATACTTCCTCCCGTGACAGTTTTCGCTATCCGTTACGGTACATCCTTTGCGGTCATATTGAGACCAAAATGTTAACAGTGAAAATAATATGGTTCAAATGGCTCTGAGTACTGTGGGACTTATTATCTATGGTCATCAGTCCCCTAGAACTAAGAACTACTTAAACCTAACTAACCTAAGGACAGCACACAACACCCAGTCATCACGTGGCAGAGAAAATCTCTGACCCCGCCGGGAAACGAACCCGGGAACCCGGGCGCGGGAAGCGAGAGCGCTACCGCACGACCACGAACTGCGGACGTTAACAGTGAAACAGCATTGGTGGCGTCTATGAAGCAATGAAGCAGTAGCTTCTGCTAGGTGTCAGTCTAGTAAAGCAGTCTATTTCGCCACATTATTCACGCGAAGATCACTTTACAGCTTAAACTTTTGTATCTTGACTACAGAAGTACCATATTCAATGGAAATCAGCATCAGTTGTGTGGAAGGTTTGATAAAAATTTCGATCAGCATCTCTCAATAGTTGTATCTTCGGATAACAATAAACAAGGCGTCGTCAACATCGTGTGTTATTGGATTTTATTACGTGTCAAAACTGATGAAGGCTGAGAGGCACCAGGTGACGATATACAGCGCTAGAAGAGCTTTACCCAGGCGTTATGATGTTCCAATATCTGTACAGATGTGACCGTAACTGGTGTGAGCAACGATCGACGATAGGACAGACAGGTGCATGCGAGGCCGGGCACTCACGGGAACTGGGAAAGGGCGGGGGAGGATCCTGAAGTAGTGCGGCCGTCGCCAGGTATCGGAAACCAATAGAGATAAGACCGGGACGCGTTCACTCCACTCCACCCGCAATCCACTGCGTGACCCCCCTCTGGTACGTCGGCGTGGTGCTTGGCGTCCAGTTGTGGCCGGAACGCGCCAGACACTAGAAATGACCACACGTTAACAGGAAGCCTGTTTGAAACATCTTGCGTTAACTTCCCTTTTCACAGTTCAGTAAAATGTTGTGGTTCCACAAAATTTTGATGGTATTAATGGTGAACCTCCAACTGAAGTGACATTACACGAGGTACGGATCGATGGTAAAATTAATTGTTTAACTTCAGATGTATTACCAACGCAGTAAGTACAACAAATACTAATAAAATTAAGAACAAATAATAGGCCACTACTACATGAAGTTACCGGCATTTTCAACTACTAGGGACAACGTAAACATATAATCAGTTATTTTCGAGACTGTAATGGAAACATTGTAGTGCTCACTCAAATCTCGTAGTACATATTCATGTGTATTTATGCATCAGCATGTACACTAGTAAAAATTTTGGTTGGAATTATTTTATGTACGCCACCTGTATGCAACCTTACAGACTTACTGCTAAAAAGAACTAAGCGTTTTACAGGAATGAAACGTTTTACAGGGTTTTAAACATGCTGTTAAACAGCTCTAGAGTCAGCCGTTACTAGTTTAATTTATACAATATTTTGTGAGTTCCTGGGATATTTGTTTGGCTACACATTGTTTTTGCTATTAACAATTTGCTGTAGAAGACCTTCTCACCTGCCAATTAATGAAGCTCTCATATTAGCGAATGTCTTCCAGCTACAAAGCAGAAATTCATTCTGAAGTCAACTGGAGCACCACTTGCTTATTAAGCGATTTTTTTTTAAAGTAGCATACCATTTTCTTCCTGTGCGTGCATAACCATTTTACCTCGCTTTTTGTGGCAGGCTATACGCTTTAACGTAAATGTCATAAAAGAAAACTGACGTCTTCCACGTGTACAAAGTATTCATAGATGAAAGACTTGTTGAGAGAAACCATGCGACAACCAGATGGAACGAAAGTACGAATAGCTGATTTACTAATGTGACGTTTCACTAATCGGCCTTTAAAGAGGTCAAAATATTGTTCTGGGTTTATTACATTATCAGATATTGTTCTGAATGAATTATTTTCTCTCCAGACGAAGAAATCCAGATGGTAAGACGGAGACAGTAAAAATATGTCGACACCATCAATAACACAACGCATAAAATGCGTCACAAAAATCAATGCCAAAAGCAGCACAAAGGAATAAGTTAAAGAAAAAGTGTTGTATTAAGGAGAATCTTCTCGGGATTGAATGAAACGATCCGCACTGACTATAAAATACTTTTAAAAATACTTTTTTACAAGCTCACGATTTGTTCCGCGTTAGTTGGAGGCACATCCTCAGGTGATCTGTATAAAAATTAATAAAGAAATATTTATACAGTTACTAACTTTTGTACAGATTTCCTGAGCATGGGTCTTCAGTAGAAGCGAAACCGGTCGTAATTTAGAATAATAGTGTTTTACAGCCAGTTCATTTAATTCAAATGTGGAAATTTGGTTGCGCTTATCCGCAGTTTAAAATAATAAGCAACCGTGGATTTTATCACCACACCTAGATTGGTTTTATAGTGGCTGTACATATTATCGAATTAGGTATCATTGCTTCTCACACATTTGAAAACATTACGATAAGGAAACAAGTTTACTTTGCTACTCTTCTCCAATGGAATGTCATCCAATTCTTGGAAGTTGGTCAAGTGTCGATTGCTGCACTGATGAAAACTATACTACGATTCCTCCATACAATCGTCACACGATTCCCAAAATGGGACAATTGGAAATAAACGACTGCTCAATGATAAAACGGCTGAAAACGCCCCAACAAAACATTGTCATTAAATATAGAGAGACAAACAAAAAACTATATAAAAGTAAAATGTTAAGCTCTATAGGGGATCTGATGGGATACTTGTAAGATTATGTATAGAAGATATGGAGGACTTGCTCCTCTTTCAGCAGCAGCCTACCGTCCTAACGATTATACACTGAGGAGCCAAAGAAACTGGCACACTTGTCTAATACAGCGAAGGACCCCGTGAGCACACAGAAGTGCCGCAACACCACGTGGCATGGACTTGAATAATGTCTGAATTAGTGCTGGAGGGAATTGTCACCATGGATCCTGCAGGGCTGTCCATTAGAGTACGAGGGGGTGGAGATCTCTTCTGAACAGCACGTTGCAAGGAATCAAAGATATGCTCAATAATGTTCATGTCTGGGGAGTTTGGTGGCCAGCGCAAATATTTAAATCCAGAAGACCGTTCCTAGAGCCACTCTGTAGCAATTCTGGACGTGTGGGGTGTCGCATTGTCCTCCTGAAATTTCCCAAGTCCATTGCAATGCACAATGGACGTGAATGGATGCAGGTGATTACACAGGAAGCTTATGTACGTGTCACTTGTCAGAGTCGTATATGCATGTATCGGGGATCCCATACCACTCGAACTGCACACGCCCCACACCATTACAGAGCCTCCACATGTTTGAATAGTCCCCTGCTGACATGCAGGGTTCACGGATTCATGAGACTGTCTCCATACTCGTACACGTCCATCCGCTCGATACAATTTGAAACGAGACATGTCCAACCAGGCAACACGTTTTCGGTCATCAACAGTCTAATGTCGGTGTTGACTGGCCCAGGCGAGGCGTAAGGCTTTGTGTCGTGCCATTATCAAGGGTACACGAGAGGGCCTTCCTCTCCGAAAGCCCCTATTTCGTTGAATGAATCGCACACTCACACTTGTACATGAGCCAGCATTGAAATCTGTAGCAATTTGTGGAAATGGTGCACTTCTATCACGTTGAACGATTCTCTGCAGTCGTGGTTGGTCCCGTTCTTGCAGGATCTTTTTCCGGCCGCAGCGATGTCAGAGATTTGTTGCTTTACCGGATTCCTGATATTAACGGTACACTTGTGGAATAGTCGTACGAGAAAAATCCCCATTTCATTGGTACCTCGGAGATGCTGCGTCCCATTCCTCGTACGCCGACGATAACACCACGTTCAAACTCACTTAAATCTCGAAGCTTGCTGTTGTAGCAGCAGTAACCGATCTAACAACTGCACCAGACACTTGTCTTACATAGGAACTGCCGAACGCAACTCCATAATCTGCCTGTTTACATGTGTCTGTATTTTAATATGCATGCCTATACCAGTTTCTTTGGCGCTTCAGTGCACTAATGCTCAAAGTATTCCCGTTTTCATCAAGGAGGCACACAGAAGTGTAGGGCTATATCGTTGACGTCAGTATGTAGTATGATTTCGAAACACGTTTTGTCCTCTCGTATTAAGACCTTTCCGGAGAATAAATGCCTTACCTGTATGAATCAACATCTCCTTTAATTCCCCGGTAGGCGTTTAACCCAGATCTGAACTGTCGCCTAATGAGCAAAATATGATCGAGTGGAATTCAGACCAGGTTTTTGAATGGATATATGCACAGCACGTCATCCTTGAAGATAAGAACTCTTAAGACAGGGAAGTAACTTCGGAGGAACCCCAAGAGAGTATTACCGGACCATATATTCTGTATACATACTTGTAGTCTAGCAGGGTTGCTGAGATAATCTACTAAATCATTTATATATACTCAAACAGAAGGAAGCCGACCTCCCATGAAGGAACTATTCAAACGGTACGGAATTCGGTAGATGTGATGGTCAGATAAACATAAGGGCACAGACAAACTAATGATTACAATTTCCAAAAAATGGTAATTTATTTAAAAGAAAGCACTTTACAAATTGAACAAGTCAGTAACATGTTGGTCCATCTGTGGCCCTTATGCACGCAGTTATTCGGCTTGGTATAGACTGGCAGAGTAGTTAGATGTTCTCCTGAGGAATATCGTGCCAAATTCTGTCAAATTGCCGTGTTAGATCTCAAAATCCCGAGCTGGTTGAAGGGCTCTGCCCATAATGCTCTAAACTTTCTCTATGGTGAGCGATCCGGTGACCTTGCTTGCCAAGGCAGGGTTTTTGTGAGCACGAAGACAAGCAGTAGAAACGTTCGTCGTGTGCGAGCGGGCATTATCATGCTGAAATGTAATCGCAGGATGGCTTGCCACGAAGGGCAACAACATGGGACGTAGAACGTTGTTGACGCACCACTGCTCTAAGTATGCAGTGGATAACAACCAGAGGGGTTGGCACCCCAAGCCTTCACTTCTGGTACCGGGCGACTGTCAGATTGGCATTCCACCGCTCTCTGGGACGTTTCCAGATAGGTCCCTGGCCTGTACTCTCATTGACCGGATGTAAATTGTCTTTATTGAACAGTCCCGCTTCGAAATGAGCCCCGATGAACGAAGCCTTGTCTGGAAAAGCTACGATAGTGATGGATTACCAACCTGATTGTTGCCCTCAATACGACCCGACAGCCAGGTGTGACAGTTCTGGGTACCATTTCTTTTCATAGTAGGAACCTCTCGGTTATCATCCGCGGCAACTTCACAGCACAGCGGTAAGTCCTCAGTATTCTACGCCCCGTTTTGTTGCCTTAATGGCAAGCCATCCTGGCCTTACATATCAGCAAGATAAGATCCGCCCGCTCATAGCAGAGTTTCTAAAGCCAAGCCTTACCTTGACTAGCGAGGTCATCAAATCTCTCCCCAATTGAGATCGTTGGGAGCATTATGGGCAGAGCGCTCCATCCATCTCGGGGTCTAACGCGCCAGTCGGACAAACTTTGCCACGATGTCACTCAGCAGGATATCCAGTAACTCTGTCAATCAATGCCAAGCCGAATTACTAACTGCATAGGGGCCAACGAGTTATTGACTAGCTCTTTCGTTAAATAAATCATTCGATTTTTCTTAAATTGCAATTTTTTTTGTCTGTACATGCACATAACATCTACTGATTTGCGTCTCATTCGGGTAATTTCTTCGTGGTTCGCAGATCTTTTGTCTTAACATACAGGTTGATTATAATTGCAACGGAATATTATCGGAGAAGGATGAAAACCTATAGGAGAAGAAAAATAAATAGTTACAAAATGTAGCAATAAATGGTGTTGTAAGCGTCATAATTTAATAATGGTCGACTACAAATAACAAGCGAATCATACAACAATCCCTAAGGTGTACGTTTGATCTTAAAGAAACTGTACTACTCAGCGTGGATGGGTATACAGGTATGATACTGTTAATTGCGTAAGCCCATCCACCATGGCAATGTCATATCGGATGCGAAAAATTGGTTTTTAATTGTCCTGAGGCCAAAAACCGCATCAAAAGCATCAACCACATCGATTTTTAATTGTCCTGAGGCCAAAAACCGCATAAAAAGCATCAATTAGAATCAAATCAGATTATTAATTTCCGTGTGACTGGCGCAAATCATGTTCAATACGCTGTCCACCGTTTTCTGAAATCGAGGAACAGCATGGTCCACAACTGATCGAAGTGTTTCCGGGGTCACGTTCAGAATATGTCGCTCAATGCGTTCCTTTAATGCTGCTAAGTTTGCAGTCGTAACACTGAACACATCTTTCAGATACCCCGCAGTCAGAAGTCAGACAAATTAAGATCGGGTGATCGGGACGGCTAGACTGTAGGGAAATGGCGGCTGATAATTCTAGCAGAGGTGCGCCATCTTGCATAAGAACGATCCCATCCACACATCTGTACTGTTGGCGGCCTGGAATGTCGTGGTTGGGCAAAGAGACTCATAGCGCTTACCGGTGGCGCGACCGGTAACAGGATCGTAAGCACCTGTCTCTACGAAAAATATATGGCGTTAAGATAAATGATTCCGAAAACCCGCACCACACTGTGACCTTCTCAGGATGAAGTGGTACTGGTCGATTTGCGAGTGGATTTTCCGCTGCCCATATTGGACAATTCTGTGTATTGGAATATCCTGTCACATGAAAGTGGGCTTCGTCTGCCCACAAAATCTTCCACAGCCAATCATTGTCCACTTCCATTAGAACAAGAAATTGTAAAGCAAAGGTCTCTCTTGCAGGCAGGTCAAAAGGAAGCAACTAGTGCACAAAGGTAATTTTGAATGGATAGCAGATACGGAGCGGGCTCACGGGTATGTGCAATGTTCGGGCAAACCTCCATGCATTGCACATTAGCACACCACCACTCGTCTCCTCCTGCGCTGCTGTGGCCACACGTTCGAATCAATTCGTTTCCTCCTCCTACCAGGTCGCCCACGAAAAGAACCCGTATTTTCGAATTTTCGAATCATTTTTTCCAGACCCACGGCAGCCATCGGACCCTTCAGTGTCCAGAACTTCTATACAGAGACGTGTGCACGGTCATCATTCTTGTAATACAGCTTTACAATCAGTGCGCGATCCTGCATTGAGACAGTCAGGGCGAACGTCGCAGACGCGAAAGGAGGAAAAGCCGTGCACCCAGTGTGTTTATACCAACTTGAATGGGTGTTGAACATGAGAGGTGTTTCCATTTACGTGCTGTGACACATACAGCGCCATCTATTGATCAATTTTCATGCTCTTTTTTTTCTTCTGCCATACGTTTCCCACCTTCTCCGATAGTATTCCGTTGCAATTTGACGTCATTCTGACCAGTGGTGTTATTTGTACAGCTTTTTGAAAGTTTAACTTTAATTATAATCAGTCTGTATATAGGCCGGAAGCTCCTAAAACTGTTCGCAGTTGAAGCATTTGTATATACGCAAGTGGAAATAGTAGAAAACCACTCAGAAATGCAGAAAGACCTGCAGTGGAGAGACACTTGGTGCAGGTATTTCTCCTCAACATAAATAAATGTGCGAGGGCAGTTCAATAAGTAATGCAACACATTTTTTTTCTCGGCCAATTTTGGTTGAAAAAACCGGAAATTTCTTGTGGAATATTTTCAAAAATTCCCGCTTCGTCTCGTATAGTTTCATTGACTTCCGACAGGTGGCAGCGCTGTACGGAGCTGTTAAAATGGCGTCTGTAACGGATGTGCGTTGCAAACAACGGGCAGTGATCGAGTTTCTTTTGGCGAAAAACCAGGGCATCTCAGATATTCATAGGCGCTTGCAGAATGTCTACGGTGATCTGGCAGTGGACAAAAGCACGGTGAGTCGTTGGGCAAACCGTGTGTCATCATCGCCGCAAGGTCAAGCAAGACTGTCTGATCTCCCGCGTGCGGGCCGGCCGTGCACAGCTGTGACTCCTGCAATGGCGGAGCGTGCGAACACACTCGTTCGAGATGATCGACGGATCACCATCAAACAACTCAGTGCTCAACTTGACATCTCTGTTGGTAGTGCTGTCACAATTGTTCACCAGTTGGGGTATTCAAAGGTTTGTTCCCACTGGGTCCCTCGTTGTCTAACCGAACACCATAAAGAGCAAAGGAGAACCATCTGTGCGGAATTGCTTGCTCGTCATGTGGCTGAGGGTGACAATTTCTTGTCAAAGATTGTTACAGGCGATGAAACATGGGTTCATCACTTCGAACCTGAAACAAAACGGCATTCAATGGAGTGGCGCCACACCCACTCCCCTACCAAGAGAAAGTTTAAAGCCATACCCTCAGCCGGTAAAGTCATGGTTACAGTCTTCTGGGACGCTGAAGGGGTTATTCTGTTCGATGTCCTTCCCCATGGTCAAGCGATCAACTCTGAAGTGTATTGTGCTACTCTTCAGAAATTGAAGAAACGACTTCAGCGTGTTCGTAGGCACAAAAATCTGAACGAACTTCTCCTTCTTCATGACAACGCAAGACCTCACACAAGTCTTCGCACCCGAGAGGAGCTCACAAAACTTCAGTGGACTGTTCTTCCTCATGCACCCTACAGCCCCGATCTCGCACCGTCGGATTTCCATATGTTTGGCCCAATGAAGGACGCAATCCGTGGGAGGCACTACGCGGATGATGAAGAAGTTATTGATGCAGTACGACGTTGGCTCCGACATCGACCAGTGGAATGGTACCGTGCATGCATACAGGCCCTCATTTCAAGATGGCGTAAGGCTGTAGCATTGAATGGAGATTACGTTGAAAAATAGTGTTGTGTAGCTAAAAGATTGGGGAATAACCTGGTGTATTTCAATGCTGAATAAAACAACCCCTGTTTCAGAAAAAAATGTGTTGCATTACTTATTGAACTGCCCTCGTATTTTATCGCTCACTACATGTTTTCAGAGCAATGAGTGAAAGCAGTCTCAGCCCTTAACTGTGTGGGAGAACATAATCAGAGAAATTCAAAGTGTAACGACAACATGAAAGTAGTAGTAGGAGAGGGAGATGGCAGACTGAGTCTCTTTGTAAGAATCTTCAAGAAGTATACTCCACCAACAAACGAGTTAGCTTGCGAAACCATGGTTTAACCGATACCTAAGTTTGGCTTTAAATCTGGGCAATTACCAGAGGAAATAGTGAAGATCTAAGGAAGAACAGCAGGTTTAGTGACAGGAGATCGTTGAGTAAGGACGAAAGTGTCTCAAAGATGCTCATCAAACTACTTCTGCATCAACACTCAACAATCCTACTGATGGCTTGTGGTGGAGGGAACTTCTGGTACCACTATCTGTCTGTCCCTTCCCTGTTAGATTCGCGAATGGCACTTGGAAAGAATGGTTGGCGGTAAGCTTCTGTCATTAGGTCTAATTCTCGAATTTTCTCGTTATGGTCATTTCACGAGACGTATGCGGAAGGAAGTAATATTTTGTCTGACTCTTCACGGAAACTGCTCTCTCTAAATTTTAATGCTAAGCCTCTCCAAGATACACAAAGCGTCTCTTTTAACGCCTGCCATTGGAGTTTGTTCGGGCATATCCGTAACGCTGTCGCGCCGGCTGAACGATCTCCTGATCCCGTTGGATCTTCTCTCTTCTATCAGTTCTACCTGGTAAGGATCCCAGATTGTTGAACAACACTGAATAACTCGTCAAACAAGCGCCTTGTAAGGTACTTCTTTAGTGGATCAATTACATTTCCTTAAGATCCTTCGTATGAATCTCAGTCTGGCATCTGCTTTTCCTGTTATATATTTTATGTAGTCATTCGAGCAAAGGCCGCTACGGATAGATACTCCTAGATATTTTACGGTGATTACAGTTTCCAGCAATTTGTCATTAATAGCAGACTTTTACAGTGGTGGATTCCTCTTCCTATGTATGCGCAATATATCGCCTTTATTACATTCAGGGTTCATTGCCAGTCCCTGCACCGTTCATCAGTCCTCTGTTGGTCCCACTGTAAATCGTTACTGTGTGTCGCACTACTACCTTCTTGAAGACAACTTCATTCTCTGAGAACGGCCTTCAAGAGACTCCGATTATTCTACTAGATCCTTTATATACATTCCAAACAGTAACGGTCCTACCACCTTCCGTGAGGTACCCCAGAAATTACGTTTACATCTGTCGATCTTACTCCGTTATGAGCGACGTTTTTAGTTCTATCTGCGAGGAAGTCTTGAATGCAGTCGCAAACCTGGAGAGAAGCTGAACGACAGCGCGGGGCTGTGTCAAATGCCTTCCTGAAGTCGAGGAATACCGAGTCAGCCTGAGCGCTGTGGATCTCGTATTCTTGAGAATAAAACATGTTCGAGTTCCAGGCGTGTATAGTGTCCCCTGTGAGTGTGGCAGCATTTACACATGTCAAACTATTCGCACTGTTGCTGAGCGTTGTGCAGTGCATTCAATACATATTAAACAAAAGGAACTTGAGAAGTCGCCCGTGACTGAACATTGCCTAAAAACTGGGTATAAATTACAATCTGAGAAGACGAGATTTTTGGCTCAAACACCACCATACTGGGCTTCTGTTATAACAGAAGCAGACAAAGTTAGAATGAACAATTTTTGCAGGGACGAGGGTTACACGCTTAGTAGGGATGGGGGAGGGCTTAGGATACCGAGAGAAAGCAAAGACCGAGGCTTGACGCTTTCAGGGACGCGGGAGCGGTCGCGGAGCTGGCTCATTGCGCCGTCTGACGTCACTTGGTCACGCGCGAGGCCCACGAGAAAGACAGGCCGCGGCGCGTACGTCACGAAGGTAGTCTTGAACTCGCTCGATCGCTCAGTTCAGCAGACAGAATGCGTTTTTTTCAGCAGACAAAATGCGTTTCTAAACCTGTTAACTCGGAGCTCGGCGTGTAACTAACGTGAACTGCATCTTCCACTGGAATCTGCTGTTATGAACTCTTACTGATAAAGTGGTGCAGCAAAGTTTAATTTAAGATCAGTATTCGATATAAATGATATAACGGCTTGTTTACAGCATTTAGTCTCTTCTGCTTAACAGTATTCATTACATGTTGGAAGTGGAGCATTATGCAACTGATAATCATTTTAGCAGGATTTTATTTTATCGTACGCCAGTACAGCCGTAACAAATTATAAGCAGGCCCATGGACTTCCCATCATTATAGGACTAATAACAGTAAGATTCCATAATAGCGGATTCCAGTAGATGATTCAGTTTTCGTTTGTACGGACACGCCTAGTTACGAGTTAACACGTGTAGAAACGTAGTTTGTCTGCGGATGTGAGTGAGCGAGCGAGCGCAGGACTACCTTCGTGACGTACGGGCCGCGGCCTGTCTTTCTGGTAGGCCTCGGTCCCGCGCCGGGGCCAACGAAATATACGGGCGCTGTGGCGTTCGTCACAGCACTACAGGTCTTACGAGTGCCAGAGGATATCTCCGGTGGGGAGGAAGTTACTATTTCAGAATTCTTAACTGCACGTTTAAATTCATGAAAGCACTCTAAAACTTACAAAAGATTTAAGACCTGTAATGGGCACCTTTTCAATTACATATTGATTTCCCGTGGCACCTGCACGGAGCCGAGCGTTCGCGATGTATAACGAGCAAGATTTTATTGTATTGCAAGTCGATTCTAAAAATATGAGACCGCGAAAGACTACAAAATGGTTCAAATGGCTCTGAGCACTATGGGACTTAACATTTGAGGTCATGAGTCCCCTAGAACTTAGAACTACTTAAACTTACCTAACCTAAGGACATCACATACATCCATGCCAGAGGCAGGATTCGAACCTGCGACCGTAGCAGTCAGTGCTGTTCCAGCAGATGTTCCCAAGGAGCCTGCCAACCTCTGGGATATCCACCGTGTTTCGAGGCCGCCTCGCTGCTCACTGCAGTCCTGAGAAAGACTGCGCCTGGCCGGGCTATTGTGTGCAGGCGTGGCGCCATCACTTGCACTGCAAGGGCTGCGGTGGCGGCGGCCGCTCAAATTGCATCGCAGCGGAAATGCAGCGCGCCCTGAACCAAGCGGTCTCCAAGCGACCCGCCGTTATCTGCCCTGCTCCTGGCGCAGTCCCATAATGTTCCAGGATCAGCAGAGGTCGTTTTATTCGCATATCGGTCACATAACAACACTGGAAACTGCAGACAATAGTAGTCTAGTATTAAGGGGCAAAATTATCGTTGCTTCACTGCCAGTTGCCATTAGAGTTTCCATCTAACTAAAATTTTTGTACGTCAAGACTTAGTCTCTACATGTACATTTACATCTTTTCTCTGTAAATCACACGTAAGTTTCTAAATGATGAACCACTTTTCACAATCCACTGTAGGCTGTCGGTTTTGTTACGCAAAGTGCACCACGTATATATTTCACATTACGGACCAGTTTCCACCGTTGGCCACTTCAAATATCTGCTAACACAGTACCAAATGAACACAGTAAACACGCAAGACACATGGGTGAACATCATTATACTTGCATATTACAATTGTTGTAAAAGTACTTGCATAATGTTGTTGATATGTGCGTCAAATTTAAAACCTGTTCGTGCTCTGTAGGGACTGACACTCGCACCATATTACACGCCATATAAGTAAAAACACAACTATCAACTAGCTTCATGGTCATTACGAAGTCATTCAAGGGCACAGCAAGTCCTTTTGTTTACCTATACATAAACACAGCTGTCACAATAACGCAGGGAAAGTACATGATCCTAAGACTTTACTCCGACATGCCATTTTGCATAGAGTCACATTTTATTGATAGAGGGTGCTACAATCATACAGATCCCTACTTGCACGCCATAAGCCATCATAACCTAGCACCGAAGCGAAACATTTTACAGACATTTGTGTGGGATATCAGGCGCTGATAATACGCTCCATGAGCTGAGCCACCTACTCCAGGTTTTCAGGAACAAAGGCTATATAGTCCATTAAATAATGAAGTGATTTCAAGCAAGACTCACAGCATTGCCGTCGACGAGGAGGTGGAAAATAATTTTGTTTTCTTGTCGTTCTGTGGCTCTGTGTCGGGCAACGTAAGCAGCCTGCTGAAATTACACAAGATCAAATCACTCTTCAGGTGTCCGGCAAAGTCTGTCAATTACTGAGACCAGTTGAAGTCGCAGCAGGTCTACAAGATACCTTGCGAGTGTGGCCAGGCGTATATCAGACAAACAGTACCCAGTGTAGAACAACAGACGAAGAAGCATGAGAGTTTTTAGTTGACCGGGCTTCAGAAAACAGAAACCGGATAAATTTTGACGGAACATCCGTCGTGAATCATACAAATGCTTCTCGGATTGTGTAAATAAAAATCTATTGGATTAAAAATCACCGGTAACACTCTAAATGGGATTAGCTGTGCGGTCTAAGGCGCTGTAGTCATGGACTGTGCGGCTGGTCCCGGCGGAGGTTCGAATCCTCCCCCGAGCATGGGTGTGTGTGTGTTTGTCCTTAGAATAATTTAGGTTAAGTAGTGTGTAAGCTTAGGGACTGATGACCTTAGCAGTTAAGTTCCATAAGATTTCACACACATTTGATTTAACACCCTAAACAGAGACGGTGGTCTGCAGCTCAGCACAGTGTAGGATCCAGGGATCACGCGGTTGAAGCGGGTTCATCGAATGCCGAGTCGCCATATGCCCGTATATGTCGATGCTGGGGCCACCAGTGACGTCACAGCCGACAGCTAGAGGTGCACGTCTGCACCGACCTGGCCCTGCTTCACAACGCCTGTCGGTCGTCTTCTGCTTTGCAGTGCAAAACATTCTTGCCTGCCTGCGGCTGGACCTGTTGCAACTCACTTCGGCCCTCATGCACTTTTTGATCGAATACGGTCGATACGCTACAAAAATGACAATGTTTTACTCGTAATTCACAAGCTGCGAGGACTTTTAGCCATCATAAGATAATTGATAAGAAAGACTTGAATAACTATCACCCAGTTTCCATACTGACATCTTTTTTCCGAAATAATCGAAGATGTTACGTACTCAACAACAGTTTCACATTTAAGTAAAAACAGTTTACTTAGCATACCACAATTTGAATCCCAGAAGGTTTGCTATACTAAATATGTTAATTAAAAATTCGTGCTTCAAATGCTACAAGCCTTCAGTGCTATAGTCGGCGCACGAGCGATGGAACACAGCATTCCAAGGTAGCGATGAAGTGGGGATTTTCCTGCACGAGCATTTCACGAGTGTATCGTGACTATCAGGAATCCGATAAAATATCAAATCTCTGACATCGCTGCTGCCGGAAAAAGATCCTGTAAGAACGACTCCTACGACGACTGAAGAGAATCGTTCAACGTGACAAAAGTGCAACCGTTCCGAAAATTGCTGCAGATTTCAATTCTGGGCCATCAACAAGTGTCAGCGTGCGAACCATTTAACGAAACATCATCGATATAGACTTTCGGAGCCGAAGGCCCAATAGTGTACCCTGACGACTGCACGACACAAAGCTTTACGCGTCGCCAGGATCTCTGAACACCGACATTGGATTGTTGATGACTGGAAACATGTTACCTGGTCGGACGAGTCTCGTTTCACATTGTATCGAGCGGATGGACGTGTACTGGTATGGGGACAACCTTATGAATCCATGGACCCTGTACGTCAGCAGGGGACTGTTAAAGCTGATGGGGTCTCTGTAATGGTGTGGGGTGTGTGCAATTGAAGTGATATGGGACCCATGATACGTTTACATACGACTCTGACAGGTGACACGTACGTAAGCATCCTGTCTGATCACCTGCATCCATTCATGTCCATGGTGCATTCCGACGGACTCGGGAAATTCCAGTAGGACAATGCGACACCCTACACGTCCTGAATTGCTACAAAGTGGCTCAAGAAAAACTCTTCTTGGTTTAAACACTTCCGTTGACCATCAAACATGAACATTATTGAGCATATATGCGACGCAATGTGCTGTTCCGAAGAGATCTCCACCACGCCGTACTCTTACGGATTTATGGACAGCCCTGCAGGATTCATTGTGTCAATAGGCCCCAAACGATATTATGCAGGTGTACCAGTTGTGGCTGTTTTAAGATGCAACTGCGTCGGTGAAACGTGTATTTTCTTCCTTGATAGTTAGATTACATAGGGTGGTGGAAGAAGAAAAAGGCAAATATCTGAAGAAGACTGTCGAGGCGAAGAACGTTTTGTTATGTGAAGGGACTCTACTGATATCAGATACTAACATAAAAATGAGGAATACTTTTATGGAAGTGTGGGGGAAGGACAGGCGTAACAGCCGCCTTAAGGTTTGGCTATTTTCTTTAGCTATGTTGCAGTCAGTCTAGAAACTCCAAAACCACAGGGTGTACAGTAAGACTGTCCTCCTACTTGCCTTCTTTCATTCTTGTTGGACAGAAGCAAAGCACCTACACAATCAATACTCTGAAAAATACGCAAGTGGTCATTGTGCCGGCGAGGTAACACATAATGGCTACATAGCTAAAAAGTGCTAAATAAATTGAGAAAATCAGTTTTAACTCTGGAAAATTGTAATGAGAGATAAAAGAATTACTTTACACTACAAATTATGTGTTCAGAGGAAAAAATTAATTTATAATTTAGTTTCCAGAAAATTTTTCTATTTACTACTGAGAAACCGTAAAGTGATTGAAATTTTTAATTAATTTTTGATGTCATAGCGAAATGATATCAATTATATTTAAAATTACAGCATAATTAGGCAGCCCAAATAGTAATAAATATTTATTTATTGATTCCGGTAACGATTTCTGTCAAAGAAACCTTTTTCACACCAGAAGCTCCTTAGTGACGTATGCAGCCGGTTCACGGAGCTGCTGTGAGTACCTGCAGGTACCAATCACCAATAACGAAGGTGGTTGGGTGTTTTGTATGTTGCCTGATTGGAGTCACTGTGATGCAGATGTTTTAAAGTAACTGGTGTCTGCACCAGATAATGTCACGTCGTAACCACAATCAGACCGAATCTGAAAGCAAGGTCGTCTGTGAAGTGCAACGCTTAATGAAAGCGAGCTAAATGCTCACACGAGCGAACACACAGAACAGAAGTGCCTCCTGGACGGAGAGTACTGCTATCTATACAAACACTGAATATTACAAAAAGTGCAAACACTACAAACATAATAAATTTCGAGAAATGATAAACACAAAGTAACAAATATGTGGTGGTCGGATCTGAAATGGCAACCCACCGCACGCCTGCCATTGATGATAACTGCTACTCTACATTTCGAGGAGCGCAGCTAAAAATACTCAAAATACTGATCCATCCTCTGCAGAAAGCACCTGACGGAGGGCGCCACAAGTTTCCCCCTCGCTCAAACAAATACGCAGACGTCACGCACAGCCCTCCATGCTGGAGTGCCGCTCGTGGAAGTGGTGACGGCCTGAACTCTCAAAACCAGAGGTGCCACTCCTTGCCCACATAAAAGGTGTCGCTACCAGAGACTCTTCATGCCGCCAAACTTCTCTGCGACTTGTGAAAATACACTCCTGGAAATGGAAAAAAGAACACATTGACACCGGTGTGTCAGACCCACCATACTTGCTCCGGACACTGCGAGAGGGCTGTACAAGCAATGATCACACGCACGCCACAGCGGACACACCAGGAACCGCGGTGTTGGCCGTCGAATGGCGCTAGCTGCGCAGCATTTGTGCACCGCCGCCGTCAGTGTCAGCCAGTTTGCCGTGGCATACGGAGCTCCATCGCAGTCTTTAACACTTGTAGCATGCCGCGACAGCGTGGACGTGAACCGTATGTGCAGTTGACGGACTTTGAGCGAGGGCGTATAGTGGGCATGCGGGAGGCCGGGTGGACGTACCGCCGAATTGCTCAACACGTGGGGCGTGAGGTCTCCACAGTACATCGATGTTGTCGCCAGTGGTCGGCGGAAGGTGCACGTGCCCGTCGACCTGGGACCGGACCGCAGCGACGCACGGATGCACGCCAAGACCGTAGGATCCTACGCAGTGCCGTAGGGGACCGCACCGCCACTTCCCAGCAAATTAGGGACACTGTTGCTCCTGGGGTATCGGCGAGGACCATTCGCAACCGTCTCCATGAAGCTGGGCTACGGTCCCGCACACCGTTAGGCCGTCTTCCGCTCACGCCCCAACATCGTGCAGCCCGCCTCCAGTGGTGTCGCGACAGGCGTGAATGGAGGGACGAATGGAGACGTGTCGTCTTCAGCGATGAGAGTCGCTTCTGCCTTGGTGCCAATGATGGTCGTATGCGTGTTTGGCGCCGTGCAGGTGAGCGCCACAATCAGGACTGCATACGACCGAGGCACACAGGGCCAACACCCGGCATCATGGTGTGGGGAGCGATCTCCTACACTGGCCGTACACCACTGGTGATCGTCGAAGGGACACTGAATAGTGCACGGTACATCCAAACCGTCATCGAACCCATCGTTCTACCATTCCTAGACCGGCAAGGGAACTTGCTGTTCCAACAGGACAATGCACGTCCGCATGTATCCCGTGCCACCCAACGTGCTCTAGAAGGTGTAAGTCAACTACCCTGGCCAGCAAGATCTCCGGATCTGTCCCCCATTGAGCATGTTTGGGACTGGATGAAGCGTCGTCTCACGCGGTCTGCACGTCCAGCACGAACGTTGGTCCAACTGAGGCGCCAGGTGGAAATGGCATGGTAAGCCGTTCCACAGGACTACATCCAGCATCTCTACGATCGTCTCCATGGGAGAATAGCAGCCTGCATTGCTGCGAAAGGTGGATATACACTGTACTAGTGCCGACATTGTGCATGCTCTGTTGCCTGTGTCTATGTGCCTGTGGTTCTGTCAGTGTGATCATGTGATGTATCTGACCCCAGGAATGTGTCAATAAAGTTTCCCCTTCCTGGGACAATGAATTCACGGTGTTCTTATTTCAATTTCCAGGAGTGTAATTATGGAGGTTTGTGGTCATCAGGAAATGTAACGAGATTCAGACATACATTAGCTCCAGACTGCAAATTACACAGAGATTTTGACGTTCACGTGACTCCGCAGCATGGTTCTGAGGCAGTGCTCACTCTGTTGTAGTTGCATTTCTGAGTCCAAAGTCTATCTTGCTGAAGCCTGTTCTCTACACAGCTACTGCCTCTTGTTCACACGAAATATGTCCATTTGAACCCGCTTCCTGAAGTCAAATCTTGGTCTGCCCTGTAATTCCCTCCTCCCTGTTCCACACACGTCTTCCTCCATTATCAAGTTAACTATTCCTTGAGGTCTCACGATGTGTAGCACCACCTATCATCCTTTTAATCGACTTGTGGACTAAAGATCTTTACTCCCTGATTTGTTTCAGAACATCTTCATTCGTTATCGGATCTACGCACGCAATCTTCAGAACTGTTCTGTAGCACTGTATTTTAAAACCTTCTAATCCTTTTCATCTGTAGTATTTATCGTCCACATTTCACTTCCATTCAGAGCTACATTCTAGAGAAATAACTTGAGAACAGACTTCCTACCACGTAAATATATATTCGGTGTTAATATATACTCATGTAGAGAAAGAACAGAACATCTTGAGATAGGACGTTCATATTATTTGGATACGTAGCATTGGATTAGAATTTGAACCATGTCGGCCCGCGGGTTCAAAGTCAGCATCGATATCGCGGTGCAACACCACCTACTGATAAAATGTGCCTGCCGCTCTCGTTGGCGTTATAAACCAAAAGCAATGGATCAGTGTGACTTGAGCAGATGTGCAGGATGCCTTGCAGGCATACGCGTAAACCGTATCGTCAAATCAGTGGATTTGAAAGAGGGCGCATGATTTGCTTGAGAGAATGTGGTGCATCCATTGTCTCGCCAGTGTAACGGGTGTGTGCGGAATGGTTAACGGAAGGCGGTAGAACGCGACGACATGGAGCAAGTCGAACAACCGAGTCCACCCCCCACACCCTCCCTCAAGAAATCGACACCTCATCTGAATAACATTCCAGGACAGATCTGCGTCGTCCTCTGCTCTGGCGCTACAGTGTAACACATTTAAACGATCAGGGGCGACAATCCGTCTCCGTTTATTATGGCATGGGTTACGTGTGCGTCGTCCATTTCTCCGCCTACCTCTGACGAATGTCTAGAAACATGCTAGACGGCAGTGGTGTATGGAAAGACGTCACTGGGGTCAAGAATGGTATCAGATAGTGTTTTCGGACCATTCCACGTTCTGTTTGTTTGAAAATGTAGGCCGCATTTTGGTTCGCCGCAGACAGAGGAAGTGGCATCACAGAGACTATATTCTCACAAGACCTACCGCACCAACTCATGGCCCTACAGAGTGGGCTGCTATAAGGTACAACCACTAATCACAGTTGGTGCGTGTCCAGGCACTGTCACCAGCGAGACATCCTGCAACCCATAGCCACAACCTTTCTGCACCACATCCCAATCGCCATTTTCCAGCAAGACAATGCACGACCACATATTGCTGCATGAGCACGTGCCCTGTAGGTGTCACACGGTGTAACCTTTTGCCCTAGTTCGCCAGAACACCAGACTTGTCGCACATCAAAAATGTGTGGGATATGGTGAAGCGACGGGTGCAGTGCTATGACCAAATGCCAACCATCACAGGAACTGGGTGAATGCAGTGTGAATGGCTTTAACACAGGACGCTATTCGCGCCTTATACGCGTCGATGCCATTACACATGGGACACGTTATCAGGGCTCATGGTAGACCCTGTGTCTACTAGGCAACGGGAGATACGCTGAACTGAGCTGACTGAAATGTTAATCATTTCTGCAGAAAATTCTAATGTACATGTCCTGTGAATATGAACATCCTATCTCTAGATATTCAAGGTCTTCTTTTTCCTGAACATGAATGTATTTCTCCTTTTACTCAAGAGTTGTTCTACTTTTTCCAGGACGATTTCTTTACTTCAGTCATCGCCATTTACCTGCCACGTAACGAAGTTCGTATAATAATTTCAGTATCGCACCTCAGTTCCTAATTTAGTTAGTTAGTTAAAGAGTTACATGTCCCATAAGTTATTTAAACGAATTTTTTGTTGATGATGTGAAACGAGTCAGTTTACATGATACATACACATAACTACTGTTAGCATTAATGAACACATTATTTTTTAGTCATACTAATGCAACTACACTGAAAAACGTTTTATTGCAGGACGCCAGATTTTAAATAGAAATTGGTCCGTGGAATAGAAGGAGTGGCACAGGAGAAATTATTCTAGGCTGCTTTGTTAACTGGCAGACACTCTATGTTATTGGGAAAAAAGTCAACACTTTTTGTTGCTGCGTATTGAACTTCTTTCTTGTCCACTGACAGGTTTAATAAAGGGTAATCAGGTCAATTTTTCCAATGTGTTTTACGTTTGGACATCACTAATCTTCTGAAACGGTAACGGATTATTTATGACAAATTTCATTAATGTCGCAATTACAAATCTTCACTCCTTGAAGAGGCACCTATATCACATCTGCAGATAAACACAATGTATTACACTTACTGCTCACTTTTGTGCAATCAGTAAGTTTCTTTTAAGTGAAGTGTTACCCCAGAAAATCATCCCATAAGACACTACTAAGCAGAAAGATGCAAAATATATCAGGAGGTTGATTCGTTTGTTCCAAGACAAGCAACTACACGAATCTAATCTTACGAACTTCATTATTTGACGAAATCAGTAATATCCCTCTACCAATTCAAGTTTTCATCAGTATATGCACTCAGTAATTTTGAGCATTCTAGACTATTTACTGGATCCTGGTCATGTGCTACATCAATTTTGGTATGACTCTATTTATTGAAATACTGAATATTGTCTGCTTTCCCCAAAAGATAAGAAGAGTTTCTTTTCAGAGAAACATTTGATAATTATTAAGAAAATATAATTAATAGTATCTCCTGTAGCTTTATTTCTAGTTGTCTTTATTATAACACTAGAATCATGTGCAAAAACTTCAAATTCTGCTTGTTGAACTTGAAATATATAAGGAATAGGAGTAGACCCAAAATCAAACCTTGTTGGACCACCTTCGTGATTTGTTCCCAGTCTCTCAAATTTTTTTCTCCTTTCAACGTCGATAGGTTATTCGCACAACTTTTTGCATCCTGATTGTTATGTATGATTTAAAGTAGTTATTTGTTAAGCCATCAGTTCCATAAAATTTAAAATTTTCCATGAGTGCAGCATGATCTACGCAATCAAACATCTCTTTAAAAAATCCCAAATAATACCAACTCACGTAAATCTTGATAACCTGCCATTATAGCAGCAGTAACCGATCTAACAACTGCGCCAGACACTTGTTATCTAATATAGGCGTTGCCGACCGAAGCGCCTTATTCTGCCTATTTACGTATCTCAATATTTGAATGTGCATGCCTGTAACAGTTCAGCTGCATAACAAAATTTAAGTGTCCAATGGATATTTAAAATGGCTTTAGCATCCAAAATTCTTTCACTTCTCCCGCTACCGTGTTTGGTCCAATTTCCGTTTCACGTCAGTCGTTATTCTTTTTTATATTACTCTACATCACCTTTCTCTTTACTTTGTTTCCATTATTTCCTTGAAATCGAATTCTGTGTTAAATGTGCTGCCCATTCCTTTCAGTACGTTCTTCTATGTTTTCCCTACAAGCGACTGGAAGGGGTATGTGCACTACGAAGTCTAGTACTGATATCTTTTCCCTTACCCGTTTAATGCTCTGTAGAAAATATCTTTCTTTTCCTTCATTGCTTCTTCGATATTCAAGTAGAGCAACAATGATGATAAGCTGCAAATCTGCTTTATGCAATTGTTAATTTGAAATTTTCTTTCTTGATCTTGCACTGGTATTCCATCTAGCTGCGTTTTGTAGATGATGTAATTATTCTCTCTCTGTTTTAACCCTAATGTTCGCAGCTACCCTGGGCTCTTTCACACACACCGACGACCCTAAATATCATTACCACCTGCTTAATATCGTGATGATACACCTTCAGAATGCAATATAGCAGTGATTACTCCTTCGCTTGAGGTCACCGACGTAGATGGATTACATGCTCTGTAGAAAACCAAGTGGTGAAAGGTTGGTTGCGGCACTTACCTGGATTCCGAAAAGTTCAAGGATTCCCTCTTTATAAGTAAATACAGTTGTAGTTTCCTTGGAACTGATGAGGATATCAAGAAACTCTTCCCATACTGGTAATTTGTTAACGACTGACTTTTTCAAAATATTCTTATATTTTAGCAAGTTTGCTTAAGGTAGATCGACTCTTTGTGGAAAACATAACAGCTCTTTTGACGTCATTAACATGTCACTGTACTGACCTTTTAATTGCGTGTTGGACAACTTAATTTAAAAAATGTGCAACAGCATTTACCATGCGGTAGGTCGAGAAGTATGACAGATGGTTTTATATTTGATGCATTCTCCATTATTATAACAATGATTTTAAAAACTTGACATTATACGAGTATTTGATGATAACAACCTCTGTCCAATTTGAAATTATTTCTACAGTATGTCTTTTTCAGCTTGTAAGCACTCACGTTGATACGATTTAAATTGAGTCTCCTTGTCTCCGAAATGTCTTGTGAGTCCATAGAAACCAATATTATTTATAGTTGTCAAACCACTAGTGACTCAACATTGGTCAAATCACTTTCAGTTTTTTCAAATTACTGAGCATTAGAGAACTTAATAATATTTTTCAAATTTGTAAATTATAATTTGGGCATACCATTTTTTAATTCTAAGAATTTTGAGTGCCTAGTGGCTTACTTTTATTTAATGTGATGATCTTTATAACTTCAACAAATTTATTTATGTGTTGTTGACAACGAAAATCGGTTCAATGTGAGGGCATCACAAAAAATAAATCAAGATCTGATCAGGAAACAAATGACAATGGCAGGTTGCATACAAACTTGAAATACTTCGACCGTCTGGAGAGAGAATTTCATCTGTAGTGGGAGCAGACTTTCGTGAGAACGATTCGTGAGAAACGATTTCTCGAATTTCTGTGGAAGGTACATCAGTGGATTGTGATTTTGACTGTCTTTCTGACCCACACTGTTCCAGAGGTACTACTGTATGCTTGGACTTTAGATGTCTTTTCAGCTTTGTTGATGAGCCAGAAAGACAGGAAGTTGTCAGCTCGCAGTAACAGTGTTTCGTTTCCTTATCCTGTTTGGTAATATGACCCTATATCATTTGAAGCACTGAAAAAGACATTATGTGGAAAAAGTAAAACTCTTACCATTAATTTGCACTTTTTAAATGGTAAAAACTTAAAATGCTAACAAATGTATATGAAGCATATTCTGTAATCTATAAAAACACTAATATACACGTAACATTTAATAATATAATATACATTCCCTCATTCCCTTATTATTACAGCGAACCATTTCCATAGGGAGCTGAACTTGAAAGGATAGTGCTGGGTCAAGAAGGAAGCAGGTTGAATTTTGAGCTGAATCAGTGAAGGAGCAAGAGCACAGTGAGCTGAAACAGTGAGTGTGCCAAGAACACAGTGAGCTCTGTGACTCTTGAGTCACCTTGTGGTCGACTCAGTCGTGGATCAGGAGGGTTAGGAGAGTGGATACCAGCTGCCAGGAGCCAGCTCACCTGCCATCCAGATTGTGCACAGTCAGGAGCGGCAGGGGAGTGGCGAGCGGTGAGCAGTGAGCTGTAGTAGAATCATCAAAAGAAGACCCCTGACGATTACATTGGTCTTTGCGTCCCTGTACCATGCATATCTTTCAGCCAGTCACGTAACGCCATTTTTTGCATGTGTCTATCACAACCCCTCAGTGTTGTCATAGCTTTACAACTGATTTTGCCTGCAGTCATTTGTGCTTCACAGTGGAAAGCTGGAAACAGCACTGCCAGATGTCAGGGATCATTATTCAGTGACTCTACTATGACTAGCTCACCATCTAAGTTCCTTGCAGCTTCTTTGCTCCCAGGTCACCTGCCAAGCTCTACCTGCTGCACAGAGCATCGTCTCTCTCAGTGAAGTGTCAAATGAGTAGGCATGGCTGGTCCTTGAAGGCTGGATTTTCAAATCTGGAGTGGAAAAATAACGACAGAAAGTGTTTTACATATTAATACAGCGCTCTGAAGAACGAACCTGTCTTCACTTTCTATTTTCTTCATGGCTAACTAAAGCTGCACACAACAGCCAGGTAAATGAACACCTACATACACATCGTCTATAGGGTGTTTTTCTGCAACTTAGGAAAAGTTTCTTTCTGTAATTTTCTAATGAATAATTCAGCACGGCCAGCCGGAGTGGCCGAGCGGTTCTAGGCGCTACAGTGTGGAACCGCGCGACCGCTACGGTCGCAGGTTCGAATCCTGCCGTGGGCATGGATGTGTGTGATGTCCTTAGGTTAGTTAGGTTTAAGTAGTTCTGAGTTCTAGGGGACTGATGACCTCAGAAATTAAGTCCCATAGTGCTCAGAGCCATTTGAACCATTTGAACCAATTCAGCACGTTGTGTGGGAAGCTGTTGCAACAAGCTGTAGTAGGGTCTTCGTTGCATGCACTGACGTCACTAGAAAGACAGTTCGAATCAGAAACAGTTCAGGATTGAAACGTCATCTCTCCTACACACAGGTCATCCAATTTCAGCAAATTGCGGGCTAGTGGTTTGTGTGAGCACAGCTAGTGCCTGATAGCATCGTAGATGTGTTTCATCTGGATCAGATGAGAAGAATTTGGTGGACAAGAGACCTTCTTGAGTTCTCCATCATGATCTTTAAACCACTGTAGAACCATTCTAGTCCTGTGACAGTGACAGTTATCCTGCTGGAAAATATCATCGAACTGTGGAATACATCAAATATGAAGGTTCAAAATGGTTCAAATGGCTCTGAGCACTATGGGGCTTAACATCTGAGGTCATCAGTCCCCTAGAACTTAGAACTTCTTAAACCTAACTAACCTAAGGATATCACACACATCTATGCCCGAGGCAGGATTCGAACCTGCGACCGTAGCGGTCGCGCGGTTCCAGACTGAAGCGCCTAGAACCGCTCGGCCACCAGCGGCCAGCAAGTATGAAGGCATTCAGGTGATGTGGAATAATATTCACGCATTTAACAGCTCTCATTATGCCTTCGAATACTATAAAAAGCCACGTGTAGGTCAAGGTGAATGTCCCCAATAGCTCATTAGTGGACCCAGTGGCTTATGTCTGTGGCACAGTACATGTTTCGAGTAGTTGTTCGCTTGATAATGGCATATCCAGAAGCTACCTGGTGTAACATGAACGTGGTTCATCCTACCAGGCGACATATTTCCATTGATTCTCGGTCCAATCTGCATGATCCAATGCCCAGTGAATTCATATATAGGTTGCCTGCCGCGTAGCCTCATGTTCAACGATGCGCAATAAAGTAAGTGCTCCGGAACTCTTCTGCCTGCACCAGAATTGAATTTTTTCTTTTATTATTTCTTTTGTTGGTGACCACTGTCAGGTAGAATTTTGTAAACGAAATTTATGTCATTTTATTTTACTATAAACGGTCGAAATTTCAGCCAAGAAAAAGTCCTCTGTCATCAAATCTGCTGCAGACTGTCGCATATCCTGCTGTGCAGAGCGGGAAGCCTTCAACCGCTACGTTTATGCTGAGGAGTGGACATCCAGCACCTTGTCACCCGCTCGCTGGTTCACTGTCGTTCAACTGCTTGCTGTTCCCACAGACGCTCACGACAGTAGCACGCAATCAATCGACCTACTTCGCCATTTCCCAGACGCTCGTTTCCATGCACCGGCCACAGTAATTTGCTCCTTGCCGAAGTCGCCTATGTCAGTGGATTTTCTCGCTTGCGGATCGAATATTTGGTAGAATGATTACCCTTTCGTCGCTGCTTTACTTATTTTCCTTGCTCACCGCAGTCGCGTGCCCGTAACCCCCACAAGCAACATTTAATCTTGCGTTGGTCAATGATCATAATGTTTGCGTTAATCCGTGAATACAAATCACTGACAGTTGTCAGGGAAGCGATTAGTTAGAGAAAACTCTTTGGACCGACAAAGAACTGATCGTTGGACCCTTACACCCGGTGTTTTTCCACAGGAGCTATTGGATTATTAGGGTACCTGTTCAAGATTTCATTCACCTGGGGATTTGTATTCTTGTGATATTCATCGTAAGTTACGTTATGTAAGTTAGTCCTCGTTTCTCAAATAGAATTATAATCTAATGAAGGGTTATGCTGTACTCTACGTAAATGAAATTACTCCAAGATATTGAGAGGTTTAGCCACATTACATAACACATTATATCAGGACGTCGGCTGAATTTTCTGTTTTTAGATGGCAATGGTAGAATCCACGCGTGTAAATGGCTACACAAAATCTATCCTTACACGATTCTGACAGACAAAGTTAATTTACCTGTTACAAGACTACGCACTGACTTCAATCTGTTGAAACGGATAGGCGGCAAACTTACCACCCAATATGGTGTAAGGATAAACAAAACAGAAACACAGATGACGAAAAGAAGTGATAAAAGAATCACCCGCTTAACATCGAACTTGCCGGCCGCGGTGGCCGTGTGGTTCTAGACACTTCAGTCCGGAACCGTGAAACGTCCCCTTTTTAACAATTATACACTAGACTGTGCTTATCCTGACACACAATATTTTGTTAGCGCAACGCTATCTGACTTTCAAAAATCCCTACAAAAGAATGGCCCTGACTAACATTAACCTATACCTTTCACAAATCACCTACCTCACAAAAAATCTTCGCTACTCAAGCTACGTGGCGTTACCAATAAAAAAACCTAAACAGCCTACTTACAACCGTGTGACTGCTACGGTCGCAGGTTCGAATCCTGCCTCGGGCATGGATGTGTGTGTTGTCCTTAGGTTATGAAACTTCCTGGCAGATTAAAACTGTGTGCTCGACCGAGACTCGAACTCGGGACCTTTGCCTTTCGCGGGCAAGTGCTCGAAAATCTCATTCTGGAAACATCCTTAGGTTAGTTAGGTTTAAGTACTTCTAAGTTGTAGGGGACTGATGACCTCAGATGTTGAGTCCCATAGTGCTCAGAGCCATTTTTGAACATCGAAATTGGGTGCGTTACAATGGAAGAAGAAATAATGTAATCCTCCTGTCAGGAAAACTAGATTACTCTGGATGAC
The DNA here is from genome assembly GCF_023898315.1 of Schistocerca nitens. Classification (NCBI taxonomy): domain Eukaryota; kingdom Metazoa; phylum Arthropoda; class Insecta; order Orthoptera; family Acrididae; genus Schistocerca; species Schistocerca nitens. The sequence goes on from NC_064618.1 coordinate 661,371,016, forward strand.
CGAAGCAAACAACATATTAGTAGTAGACTGGAATATGTCTACTGGTATCAGATGTTGATGCTGAAAGGAGGTAGAAGTACCTGTAAATGCATATCAGGGGCACAGCACTGTTGTGGAAATGACACGCGGCTGATGACTACTCAGGAGAGGAAGTAAGAGGAAGAACTTACAATGCAAAGCTATCAAAGAATGCTGAAGTTCAACAGACAGATAAAGTACGAAATGAAGTAGGTTAGGCAAGTAAACTGAGGAAGAATTTTGTCAAAAGAAGGGAGAGATTAGTTACCTTGGTTCTGAAGAAAAGACTAGAGGGAAAAAGAAGTACGGACAAACATACGGATTATATGATGTGTTGGATGTAAAAGATGCGTAGAAATTTAATGATGGAGAACAGCAAGGAAATCAATCAAAATCCAGACGACAAAAAAGTTCATTTGTCTCTTACAAGAAATGTAGTGCAATCCTGCCCATTTCAGACTAACGCGATAGCAAGAAATACAGCAAAACAATGTGATATTCACAACGTCTTCGCTTCAGGCCTGCGTTAGTCACTAACTAAAAGAGAAAAGGAGAAATAACCCGAACATGGTTCTATTTTTCTTATTATTCAAATCTGCCTGCAGTTAAGTACTGTTTAACATTCATTCAAGTGAGAGATTTGGGTCATTGGGCTACTGGAGAATATAGCAAGTTTTTCTAACTTTGTTCTACATGTTTTGCATTTCATCAGAAAGAAGGAAGGAAGTTTAGGAAAAAGCGTTTCGTCTACTCCGAAATCAGTGGAGCTCAGGGTAAGACTGACGAACTTCTGAGAAGTAAATCAATCGTGTCATTATGAAAAGAATCAACCCGGTGTCTTGTGCAATTCATGGAAACCACGGAATATCTAAATCGTCGGGTTGGCCTGGCAGAGGGATTTGAAACTCTGTCCTTCGAACAGGAGTCGAAATCGCCTCCCTCTCTGTTCCCCCCCCCCCCCCCCCCCCGCCAATCGCTCGATGGTCAACGTTTTTGATGAACGCACGAGGTGTAAAATGCCTGCAGTAGACACGATCCAGCGGCAAGTCGGAGTGAAGAAGGCGCTACTGCCGAAAGTGCTTATTATTACACACACCAGAAAATCACGACATCTGTAGGCAATATGTTGGTGGAAGCCTGCACAGTGAGAGTTCTCTGAACAGCTGGATGCACGCTGCAGTTAATTCTTGTTTCCAACGTTATTTATAAACAAACCGCTCATTGTTTTGAAATGCTTTTCGCACTTACTATTTAACTACTTTTATTTGTTCTTCCCCTCTGTGAGACAGGATTTCGTTTATGACTGCACAGTGTGGTGTCTGCTTGTTGCATGATAATTGTCTGGGAGATGATACTGCATGCCGTTGCGACCGACAGTACTCACACCATCAAACTGTCTTTTCCAAATGGATCGGTTCATCTTTAAATGTCTTTAGCGTTCGAGTGCCGCATTTTGTGCACCACGCGCTTCAATGCATATTTTGACTGTAATCTGCAATGTTTTTACTTACTTCTGGCTATGTGTTTGTAATAGAACTATGGATAAACAGGAAGGCTGGAAACTCGCCCTTTTATGCTTCACCATACGATAGGAAACTGTATTTTAAAACAAAGACATTACCTCTCAAAATGCGGTAATATACATTTTTCCCAAAATCATGTGATAAAATACATACTATGCTAGAACTTCAGTTTGAGGATAACTGAGGACCATGGTTGAGGCTTTTCCTATGACTCCCCAACACTGCTGCTAAATGATTTCTGTCATTGCTGAATGATACCGTTGTAGTTCCACCAAATTTTCTGAATTTGAATCTCTTCCATTCCAATAGGAATATATTTTCAGTGCTATTTAGTAATACACATCAGTCATTTCTGAAATTGAACTTTACTTACATGGACTTTACTCTTACACGTGACTCGTAAAGGTACTACACAATACAGATGGTAGTACTATCATAAACATAGCTCATTACAAAGAAAGAACTGAAATTATTTGGACTAATTTACAATCATATATCTGAATGGTTTTGGTGGGCTTCTGAACGCTGTGTCATGTGACAGGAGATACTCTCAGTGTCTTGTGGGATTTCTTTGTAGCCAGGTTATGACATGAAGGCACTACATATCTGAAAGAAAGCTGTTGTGATGACCACACTGATACATCAGTGTCTTGATGTAGTTTTCTTTAGGGAGTAGATTACGTATGAGAGGCAATTTCGATCTTGAAAAATACGATGTGAAATTCATTAAAAATTAAATAAATGAAGTCCCAGCGTACGATCGAGTATCTGTTACATTATATACGAAATCTGGGAGTGAATTACCCTAACTCTTACAATTTACAACCCAGCCATTGAGCAGAGAAATGGTCCCAGTGAAACGACTACGAGTCGCGCACATCCGCACAAAAAGGAGATACAGCAGATCCTCACAACTACCATCTTCAGTTATTCACATCTAATTGTACGAGAACTCTCAAACATATTCTGAGTTCAAACACTGTAACCTTCCTATGACAAAATAATCTTCTCCATCGAAAGTAGCAAGCATCGATTACACGAAACTAAACTACTGCTCTTAACACATTATATCCTCAGTGCCATGGATAAAGTAAATACCATGAGTAGAGGAAACTTAATTCATTTGGTGTTCCTAGATTTTCGAAGAACTTTTACCTTCTTTACCATCTTGACACCTTTTGTATAAAGCGTTCCTGTGGGATGTGTAGCATTTGTGTCAGCATCTAATATTTCCTGACGGACACGACGGAGAACGATATCTTGGATAAGAGGCATAGACTGGCAATTGAGTAATGTCCGATGAACTCCAAGGGAGGTGTGGAATGAGACCGTTACTACACATTTTATACATTAACAGTTTAGTAGCGGCTTATATTTTTAGGATTTCCACAGATGAAGCATATGTCTGTGAGAAAATTCTCCCGATAAAAATTACCGCAAAATCCGCTTATAAATTCTACCTGAAAATTATCAGTCGTATCCAACAATACTATTATGATTCTGCATCTCAGAAACGTAACTGGCGAAAGAATCCAAGAACAGCAAAAGGAGGAACAGACAGAATGAAATGCAGTGATCACCTACTCAGAGCTCTTGTATAAGAAACTATGTCTCATTGTATTCGAACGTTCAAACGTAGGTCAAGATGATTTCAAGTAATAAAGTAATAATGTTTTCTAATGTGAAGCACGACACATTTCACAAATATAATACCATTTTCAAGTGCTGTCGTGGCCCGCATAAAAATCTGCGTGTGCGTTGCTCTGCTTCTCTTTCTATGTACTCTTTCTTTTATCTTCTCGCTACAATCGTAACACCAGGAAATATGAATCTTGTAATTTATAATCTGTACTACAGGATAATATTTTTCACATAACTACTTACCTGTTATTGTACCTGGTACATCACGTAGAAATCCATACACATGTAATGCATCATCACAGTGTTTTATAAACTGTTCGAGGTTCATTTGTCGTGTTAGTTCTCTTTGAGAATCATAGCTTTCCACAATAACTTCATTATTTTCATCAAGAAACGACCTGATTGTCGAAGAAGTAACGGAATCATGTGACTGATATAGTAATGCTCACTGCAGCTAGAGATTACATTATCACCAACGCTGGAACGTCACTCGTACCGTTTTTCTTGCGATTATGATACGATAATTCTCAAATTATAATAATTCTCAGAACTGAATAACTCATGCTATCGCTGAGGGTAGAGAATGAGAAGTAATAATAACAAAAAGAAGTGCTCGCACAACACCTCAAGTGACACCGATGCACATAAGCAACATGTGTACATAATACACAAACAAATAAATTTAATTTTTTTCCGGGATGATGGAGAATATTGCCTCACAAACAAATCAAAATAGTTTCAATCTCACAGCTCCGACCAACGTTTTCAGTAGGTTTTCCTTGCTTGTCATTTAAATATATGAACTGGTAAGCCCCTCTCACTTGTTTCCAATTGCCACAGTCACAGCTCCCCCGATAACTGGCTGAAAAGAACTGCAACTCTGAAACAGCTCACTCTGTGCCTTGGAATGGACAACGAAAGTTGAAGAAAAGAAGAAAAAAAAAGGAAACTCACACTCATTCCACCCACCGGCTTTTTCTGTTGTGGGCTACTGGATATCTGGCTCATTAGAGATTCACGGTTTTTTCGGCCAGTATCCAAGTAGTTTCGTAGTGGCCCAGAGGAGTTTCCAATTGGGAATAAATGGGAGGGGATTACCAGTTCCGGTATTCACCTGGAAACCAAGAGGAACCTCCTAAAACCCTAGGTTGGAGTGGGGCATTAGAATAATTTCATTTCATTTCTGGGATAATGGTGTTCAGCGTGAATCCTGCGTATGTATATATATGGGAGTATCGGTTAGAATCTTTGTTTGCTCATATAAGGTTCAGTGAGAACTGGTATGGCTCTGTTCACCAACAACAGATATTTCTAGATTCCTGTACTTGATGTGCTGCATATGTACGGTACAGCGCTTGGAAAGTGTTCGAATAACTGTTGTCATAAGGTACAAATGGCTCTGAGCACTATGGGACTTAACTGCTGAGGTCATCAGTCCCATAGAACTTAGAACTACTTAAACCTAACTACCCTAAGGAGATCACACACATCCATGCTCGAGGCAGGATTCGAACCTGCGACCGTAGCGGTCGCGCGATTCCCGACTGTAGCTCCTAGAAGCGCTCGGCCGCTCCCGCCGGCCATAAGGCACACCCAAACCGTTTTCCAGCACTGTGTGAAACATCAGCGGCGCATCAAGTACCCAAAATCTGCTGTTGCCGAACACAGCCGTATGAATAAGCGCGAAATCTCGTTTGAGCAGACCCGAATTCTAGCCCACCTTTCAAGCTACTGGAAAGAGTCATAAAAGAGAACGAGGAATTTACAATATGCGTCATCAGCTTTATTACAGATAAATGATTCGCCAGGAGTAGTATGTGGAAGCGGTCACTCGACATCCAGAAACAGCATATGTCATGTTGGAAACAGAGACAATGCGCGAGACATTTAATCATTGACGCCAGTGCAATCTCTAGTCGCGGTTCACACTACTATATCTATTTGATTCCCTTACTTTTTTATTTATTTAGCTTATGGCATGACACGCTACATTGGAAACAGCATAAAGGAGAATATACACTCCTGGAAATTGAAATAAGAACACCGTGAATTCATTGTCCCAGGAAGGGGAAACTTTATTGACACATTCCTGGGGTCAGATACATCACATGATCACACTGACAGAACCACAGGCACATAGACACAGGCAACAGAGCATGCACAATGTCGGCACTAGTACAGTGTATATCCACCTTTCGCAGCAATGCAGGCTGCTATTCTCCCATCGAGACGATCGTAGAGATGCTGGATGTAGTCCTGTGGAACGGCTTGCCATGCCATTTCCACCTGGCGCCTCAGTTGGACCAACGTTCGTGCTGGACGTGCAGACCGCGTGAGACGACGCTTCATCCAGTCCCAAACATGCTCAATGGGGGACAGATCCGGAGATCTTGCTGGCCAGGGTAGTTGACTTACACCTTCTAGAGCACGTTGGGTGGCACGGGATACATGCGGACGTGCATTGTCCTGTTGGAACAGCAAGTTCCCTTGCCGGTCTAGGAATGGTAGAACGATGGGTTCGATGACGGTTTGGATGTACCGTGCACTATTCAGTGTCCCCTCGACGATCACCAGTGGTGTACGGCCAGTGTAGGAGATCGCTCCCCACACCATGATGCCGGGTGTTGGCCCTGTGTGCCTCGGTCGTATGCAGTCCTGATTGTGGCGCTCACCTGCACGGCGCCAAACACGCATATGACCATCATTGGCACCAAGGCAGAAGCGACTCTCATCGCTGAAGACGACACGTCTCCATTCGTCCCTCCATTCACGCCTGTCGCGACACCACTGGAGGCGGGCTGCACGATGTTGGGGCGTGAGCGGAAGACGGCCTAACGGTGTGCGGGACCGTAGCCCAGCTTCATGGAGACGGTTGCGAATGGTCCTCGCCGATACCCCAGGAGCAACAGTGTCCCTAATTTGCTGGGAAGTGGCGGTGCGGTCCCCTACGGCACTGCGTAGGATCCTACGGTCTTGGCGTGCATCCGTGCGTCGCTGCGGTCCGGTCCCAGGTCGACGGGCACGTGCACCTTCCGCCGACCACTGGCGACAACATCGATGTACTGTGGAGACCTCACGCCCCACGTGTTGAGCAATTCGGCGGTACGTCCACCCGTCCTCTCGCATGCCCACTATACGCCCTCGCTCAAAGTCCGTCAACTGCACATACGGTTCACGTCCACGCTGTCGCGGCATGCTACCAGTGTTAAAGACTGCGATGGAGCTCCGTATGCCACGGCAAACTGGCTGACACTGACGGCGGCGGTGCACAAATGCTGCGCAGCTAGCGCCATTCGACTGCCAACACCGCGGTTCCTGGTGTGTCCGCTGTGCCGTGCGTGTGATCATTGCTTGTACAGCCCTCTCGCAGTGTCCGGAGCAAGTATGGTGGGCTGACACACCGGTGTCAATGTGTTCTTTTTTCCATTTCCAGGAGTGTACATTGTTAAAATGTAGGATAGAAACATAATAAAATAATGTAAATTGAACGTTGGCACATAACAATAAATGTATAACTACATTACAAAACAGTAAGATTGCATAAAGTTCAGATTACAGTATTTTCAGCAATCACAATTCGACACTTGGATTCTGCAGCCACTCCACAGCTTGCGGTGTTGCCCTTCGGAAGTCGTCATCAGTGCCGGTGAACGCCCTCGGTTGGACACTCGCTGACGATGTGGTGGATGGTTTGTTCTTTGGCACCACAGTCGCACCCAGAGTCAGGTCTCAAGTTCCATCTGTACATCGTGGATCCGCATCGGCCATAACCTGTCTGTATTCTGTTCAATGTTACCCAGTTTTCTTGGTAGGTGAAAGCCCGCTGGATGGCTGGGAGTCTCAAATATAGTATGCCATTTTGGTTTGGCTCTGGTTCTCCAGTTCGTTCGCTAGATTTCAACGCCATTGTAGTTTTGGCTCAGAAGCTGCTGAGCACTATTCACAGGGGTTTTTCTGAATTTGAGCCTTCTAAATACAGTAAGGTCCTGGTGGATTGGCAGGACTGTATGTTGCATCGTCGTACAGAAGGCGGCTCTACATCTACATCGATACTCTACTAATCACATTTAAATGCCTGGCAGAGGGTTCATCGAACCACCTTCACAATTCTCTATTATTCCAATCTCGTTTAGCGCGCGGAAAGAATGAACACCTATATCTTCCGTACGAGCTCTGATTTCCCTTATTTGATTGTGGTGATCGTTCCTCTCTATGTAGGTCGGTGTCAACAAAAAATAATTCGCATTCTGAGGAGAAAGTTGGTGATTGGAATTTCGTGAGAAGATTCCGTAGCAGCGAAAAACTCCTTTCTTTTAATGATTTCCAGCCCAAATCTTCCCTGGACGATAGCAATAGAGACACTATCGAAGAGAGTGCTGCCAAAGCAGAGTTACTAAACACAACCTTCCGAAATTCCTTCACAAAAGAAGACGAAGTAAATATTCCAGAATTCGAAACGAGAACAGCTGCCAACATCAGTAACGTAGAAGTAAATATCCTCGGAGTAGTGAAGCAACTTAAATCACTTAATAAAAGCAAGTCTTCTGGTCCAGACTGTATACCAACTAGGTTCCTTTCAGAGTATACTGATGCAATAGCCTCATACTTAATAATATACAACCGTTCATCCGAAGAAAGATACGTACCCAAAGACTGCAAAGTTGCACAGGTCAAACTAATATTCAGGAAAGGTCGATTACTCAATCCACTAAATTACGGGCCCCAATCATTAACGTCGATATGCAGCAGGATTTTTGAACATATATTATGTTCGAACATTACGAATTACCTCGAAGAAAACGGTCTATTGACACACAGTCAGTATGGATTTGGCTCTGAGCACTATGGGACTTAACATTATGGTCATCAGTCCCCTAGAACTTAGAACTACTTAAACCTAACTAACCTAAGGACATCACACAACACCCAGTAATCACGAGGCAGAGAAAATCCCTACCCCGCCGGGAATCGAACCCGGGAACCCGGTTATGGGAAGCGAGAATGCTACCGCACGACCACGAGCTGCGGACAGCATGGATTTAGAAACCATCTTTCTTGTGAAACACAACTAGCTCTTTATTCGCATGAAGTGTTGAGTGCTATTGACAAGGGATTTCAGATTGATTCCGTATTTCTGGATTTCCGGAAGGCTTTTGACACTGTACCATACAAGCGGATTGTAGTGAAATTATGTGGTTGTGGAATATCGTCTCACTTATGTGACTGGATTCGTAATTTCCTATCAGATAGGTCACAGTTCGTAGTATTTGACGGAAAGCCATCGAGTAAAACAGAAGTGATTTTTGGCGTTCCCCAAAGTAGTGTTGTAGGCCCTTTGCTATTCCTTACCTATATAAACAATCTGAGCAGCCGTCTTAGGTTGTTTGCAGATGACGCTGTCGTTTATCAACTAATAAAGTCATCAGAAGATCAAAACAAACTGCGAAACGATTTAGAAAAGATATCTGAATGGTGCGAAAATTGGCAGTTGACCCTAAATAGCGGAAAGTCTGAGGTCATCCACATGAGTGTTAAAAGGAACTCGTTAAACTTCGGTTACACAATAAATCAATCTAATCTAAATGCCGTAAATTCAACTAAATACCTAATTATTACAGTTACGAACAGCTTAAATTGGATGGAGCACATAGAAAATGTTGTGGGGAAGGCCATCCAAAGACTGCGTTTTATTGGCAGGACACTTAGAACATGAAACAGACCTATACTACGCTTGTCCGTCCTCTTTTAGAATACCGCTACGCGATGTGGAATCCTTACTAGATAGGACCGAAGGAGTACATCGAAAAAGTTCAAAGAAAGGCAGCACGTTTTGTTTTATTGCGAAATATGGGAGAGAGTGTCACTGAAATGACAGAAAGTGCTCCCAAGGAAGTATCGGACAGTAAGTATCAGCGAAAATTCGCTCCCAGTGTAAACAATTCTGCGAGTATTATTAAAGAATACCAAACTGTCTGAGAGCATGTAACTTTCTCGTGTATGCCAGCTTAATGCGTATTCTAGTAACAGTGGTGGTAACCGAAGACCACTTGAAGTTAGACAGCGTCGCCGGTAGCTAGTAAGCAGAGCAGACGCTCCGTGGCGTGTCGCGTGGTGTGGCGTGGTGTCTGGCGCTGTGTGTGGTCCGCGCTGCCCCAGGCGACACTTTTCTCTGACAGGTTCGGAAGCGGCGCTCCGCCTCGCGTTTAGGTGGCGCCGTTGGCCCCAAGTCTGTGCTCTAAAGAGACTGTTATGAATAAGGACGCTGGTCGTAGAGGAGAAACAGAAGAGCTCCGAAGACCTGAGGAAGGATGAGTCGGTAGAAGTGGGAACACTTCGGCTGGTAGCCATTTTTATTTATTTATTTTGGACGTAAGAAGTCCTTTCGCTTGTCGGTCAAACTTTCTTGTGTGACAAAATACCGTCAGATTTGAATCGCTAACAACTACGATAATAATAAAGCATATACATTAGTTGAGCGTGAAACGGATAAATCGTGTCTGTGCGTGTTTGTCGCGCAGTATTTGTTTTTCTTCTGACATCATCGTACCAGTGATGGCGCACGCGCGTGATTAGGAATCAGCTTTGTGTTAAGATATAAAACGGTCTAGCCTGAAAACGCGTTTAGCTAGGTTATTGATTCGGCTGTCACTTTGAAGAGCTTGCGGAGGTATACAAGGGTCCAAAGTGAGACGATGAAAATATTTGCCGTAATATAAGTGAAGATCAGTATTGGATTTATTGAAAATTAAAAAGTAATAAAAGATGTCACCTCGTAAAGTTCATAAATTTGTTCGGAATTGCAGAAAACGCAAGTCAGAGAAAAGTTCGAGTCGAAAGGTTCGAAAAGTCAAGTGTTGAGAGAATTCAAAAGCTACGGCAGCGTTGAAAAAGAAGTAAAAGTGGTTGCGCAGATGGCTCTTCAGGCATACTGCGGCCAGCGACAGCACAAACTTATGATTTTATGTCTCTGTACCTAGTATACTATTCTATGTAACGAACGTGTTGAATAGATTGATGATGAAACTACGTATTAAAGTGAAACATTTGTTATTATTTTATCCCGAAGTTTTCGGAAAAATTGTACTGCGCGTACCTGCGTTGCACACACAGAAACTTTTTGTTACTATCACGATTACCTAGCTAATAGTACTGTATCAGGTAGTCACTGTTGTCTGCTGTATTGCTGTAATGTACTTCATTATATTTCCCAGTGTTTCCTTTCCTTGAGATAATTCCACGTAATTGTTGCAGTTAGGATCTTTATTAAATATGTCGATATCATCGATATCATTTTAAATTCGATTATGGACAGCATTTAAGCGATTTTTACTATCGAAGCGTGAAGCGAAGGTGAAGACACCTGCCCTGTAGGAGTGAGGCATGGACTGTTACCCTTGCTCATATTCTCACCCAATGGCGGTCTATGTGGGGGACCAGTATGCGTCATATGCTTACCTTAACTGTCTTAGCAATCGCTCAAGTTACAATTAACACACTGCAGTGAGCAACTGAGTTAGAGATAGCTGTTGCATTTGCGGAAGAACTGCAGCGAATGGAATAGTTTGGTGTATGGCATCACAGTAACATCGTCACACTTTATGCTGTCAGTAATCGTGACACGCGGCGCAGGCTGAAAAAGACGCGCGATATTTTGTCCCATCTGTCGCGGCCGGGTCATGTTTCACTGATACATGACAACATCTGATGGCTGTATTTTGCAGCCTCAGGTCACATAAATAGTACCACTACCGATTTTTACTTTCAAGCAAGTCATCATCTGCTGATGACCTGTTTACAGTAAATTAAAAAAGAGGTTAGTAAAATACACAGCATGACAAAAAAAGCGAAGCACCCAGGAGACAAAGTGGGATGTTAGTGTATTTTCTTCGCGTACAAAGCATCGCCCGATATGTAATTTAAACTTGCATTTCTCTGCGACAGGTATAAAGCTCATTAGTGTTACGATCTCTCAGACCTTCTCGGCGTGACTGATTAACGGTGTGTTCCCGGGTGTTCTACTCAAAATGGAAACACCAACTCGGCACATCTTTAACGCATTAGTCTTCTTCCTGTTTTTTATTGTTACCTCGTGTGCTAGGTTATATAAGAGGGGTGAACAGCATCAGACGTTGACTCTTCACTGCAAAGGACACAGACACGGCGCATAGGCGTGTGAGACAGCGTTATCAGCACCTGACAGAGCTTAGAAGGAGGCCACATTGTGGGTCTTCATTTGGTAAGCAGGTCGAAAGTGCAATATCTAGACCTTTACGGAATTCGGGGAGGAAAGTGGCCTGATGCTGGACTGTGTAGGAACACGGGGGCAGGCACACTCGTCGTCCATGTTCCGGTCGACCATTCCTGATCACCCCGAGGGAACATCGCATTTTTGTGCACTAAGCACTCGGTAACCCGTTCACATCTCATCTGCTACCCGAGAACAAGTAATGAACTCCTAGTAACATTCTGTGTCATCCCGCACCATTGATAGGAGACTAAAAACAAAATGGTTCAAATGGCTCTGAGCTCTATGCGACTTAACTTCTGAGGTTCTCAGTCCCCTAGAACTTAGAACTACTTAAACCTAACTAACCTAAGAACATCACACACATCCATGCCCGAGGCGGGATTCGAACCTGCGACCGTAGTGGTCGCGCGGTTCCAGACTGTAGCGCCTAGAACCGCTCGGCCACCCCGACCGGCGGCTAACAACAGCTGGACTGGGAATTACCCTCCGATGTGTCGGCTGCAGTTAACGCGAAAACAGAGGCGGCTGTGTTGGCAGTGATGCATTAATCAAAAAGCATGCGTTTGCCAATGAATGTCGTCGCACTGTGTTCAGCGATGGACGGTGGATCTAAAGTATTCTGGATAACTGTTGTTGATTTGAACGGCGGTAAACTGCGAAGAGCTCCCATTCTTCCAGTGTTTTGGAGAGGCACAGTGATTCATGATCTGGGGAGCCATTGCGTGTGATTTCACAGCTGTCAGTGACTGGGGGAAGTCTGACACCACAACAGTACGTCACGGACATCCTGCATTCTCAGGCTTTACCTCTCATGTGACAGTATCGTGCTGCCATTTTACTACAGCACACAGCTCGTCCACACATGACACACGTTTCTACTATCTGGCCGCATAATGTTGAGGTAGGCCTATAACGGGAAGATACACAGATCTGTCCCTGACAGAACATGCGTGGGCCCAGCTCGGACATCAATTTCATCCCACTGCCAGTTCCCAGGGTATAAAAAAAGAAAAGGGAGCACCTCCACGTCCACACCGTCATGTTGTCCAACACAGACTGTCTACTGCCATCTCTACATAAGGGTTAGAATTCACTAAAGTGAGGTCTCGCAGGATGTGGGTACTGCGATGCTTGCGTACGTCTGGTTAAGGTTAACCGTTAATACGCGCTCATATGGACATAGATTAGAAAGAAAGTTGAACGAAGGCAGCAGTTTGAAAGGCACAGCGAAAAAAATGCCAAAGCAAGAGACAAGGGAAGGAAAACTCTGCGATAGTTGAGTCGGGTTGCAAGAGCAGTAGCGGTTTTCTGGCTGCCAGCGACAGGTCATGCAACGGTAGGCTTTGTTAGTAGTGGGTATCATGCAGGTCGATATCTTTGACGTTGTGCAGTGGTGTTACTCGGCGACTGCTGCTGCGTGCCGACGTTGGTTTCTCGGACAGCGTTCAGTAAATCTGTAACAGTTAGGTTCATCATCGTTTTGTGTCCGATAGGTTATATTTCGGAATCACAGTGTAGGGTAGTGTTGACGGTTTGGTTGTACGTTTGTGTGTGAGCTTGTCGGTTTCACTGCTGTAGCCCTCTGGTCGGCTTTAATAGCAGCTGGCATATCCAGTCAACGTTGCTGTTATGCAGGGGCCTACCGATGTTGTCGCTTGTCAGTGCATGTTAGCTTGCCATAGGTGGTTATGCCCTAGCTAGTAGAGTCTTTGGCCGCTTATTTTTCCACCTATGGTTCTGGTCATAGTTTCCCAGAGTAAGGATGAAAGCATTGTTCGAGTGTCTCGAGTTCCTGTACAGTCGTGTGACGTGTTCTTTGAACACTTTCTTGAGAGTTTCAAGGTCGTATTCATTTTGAAGATCCACGGTGCGTGTGTAGCGCGGAGCGATGCTAATGATGCGTAGCACTTTGTTCTGTATGATCTGCAGGCGGCGTAGGCGTGTAGGAGTTGCGTATCCCCAGATAGGAACCGTGTACGTCATCAAATATCTAATCAGTGTCATGTATATGGACCTCGATATCCTCCTGTTCAGGAGCATTGGGTAGCGCTGTTTGAGCCTCGCGTGTGTTCTGTTGGCAACGTATTCAGTGTGGTCCCCCCATGTAAGTTTCCAGTCTAGCGAGGCACCAAGACATCTGACTTGCTCTCGGAAACGTATTGCGCGTCCGAGTAGTGTTACTTGTCGACAGTGTTGATATTTGCGCAGTAGCTTCGGTCTGCTTGTGAACAGAGCTGCTTCGCACTTGACGACGTGTACTTTAATACGCCATCGTTCCATCCAAGACTCGACAGTTCTGAGTGCCGTCTGTATTCGTTAATTTATGTTTGACGGTTTCCAGTCACATCGTATCAAGGACCAGTGAAAGCAATTTTCAGCCAGCTTCCCTCAGGAGGGGACGTAACAATTTTAGAACACTTAAAAACCGAATCTGTGCTTACATCCAGGCCTGGGAATTCGTAACGTCATACTAATAAGTGGGCTGATATTATGAAGTTCTTTGTAAATTTGATTTAATTTTCTAATCACGACAGTTACATTACATATCATCTCAATCCATGAAGTTTCATTTCGTTTCCTCCTCCCTTTCTGGGCGCTTCACTTATTTTTGTCAGGCCTGCACCTGGAAATGTTGCATAGTAACTTCCCAGCTGAACAGGCCAGTAAAAGTACACAAAGTGTAAACATATCTTCGCTCTTACTGTTTGAAATAAAGGCTACAGTTAACTACGTAACAGTATCATAATTCTTAAATCATAAATTTAGGACTAAAAATATGTACAACATAAATACGAGTATTAATGTTGCTTCTTGTGTCTTGTGGAGCTCATTTCGGAAAAGGTAGTAGGATCCACGTGAGCGAATTAACAAAAAAAATTAGAGTTTGGAATACACTATGTAGGTACATTAAAGCAATCTGCATATCATTGTCTAAGTCGTGCTGCGTCGGCGATTGACTTTTGCATGGAAACTCAAGATTATTGACATTCTAATTTGCGCTACTATTAGTTTGTTAATGTCAATAGGAATTATTCCATTTAAAAAGTGTATGTTTATGCAAAAACACAGTTTCGAAGTATTATTACAATCTGTTTATTGGCTAATGATACATGCTCCTAACTACCAATCTACTTTATGAAAAGCGCACGTCGATAGCACTTTCTGTTTCCAAAATATTTGTCGCGTAAGATTTCGGCCATTCATCTTGTATATGTTGAACACATGCCTCATGCAGTAAACATAGTATTTATTTCCTGTTTTTCTATCAAAATATTGCCGGAAACTTGACATAAAGTCACCGTATTGAGGGGTGAGGGGGTCACTTTGTGACTTTGTATCGGTGTCTTGTTTTTGGGTTCTTCATTGGTGAACAGTAAGAGGCCAAATGCCAACCACCTACGAAGTAACTTTGTGACAATAATATATTAAAACCTCAAAATAATTATATTTTATTGAATACAGATTTTACTGTCTTTACCAACTTACTGGTTCCACATATTTATTAAAATCAGGAATACAAAATAAGGCGGACACTCTTCGTCCACATTGATCGAGATACGCTTTTAGAGTACACCGGAGATCCAGCAATGAAAATGGGAACCAGCATCACACATTGTCACAGCTCGAGCAACTAATACACTGGTATCTTCCTCTTCTTAACTAAATACAGTTTACCCATCCAATAGTCAATGATGTTTCCCAGGCAATTTGTTCATGAGGGTATTTCAGAGAGCATGAACTGAAATTTTCTTCTCAAGAATTTCCGTAAGCGCCTTTTCCAACTCAATGTCAGTGTAGCTGGCATAGGAACGACGATCTTTGACTTTTTTATATGTCCGTGGCACCATAACAGTATCGTCTACACCAAATTAGTATTATGAAAATCGGTGCAGTATGTTATTGCAAAGTCACCCAAAGCCTTAACGAAAACATGGCACAAAGCCACCCCTGCATTTTTCAGTTTTTAACAACTGTTGCCAATTTATCAAAGTTATCATTGAGAGGACATTAATATTGTGGCATCAGACTAATGAATAATGTAGTAAAACTCTACACTACCCAGAGTTTGCTGATATTCTTCCTTCCGTGAGACACAAAAGAAAGTTTCCGATAAACAGGCTCGCACCACAAAATGGGGATGGGGAAAACCGACTGGTTAAAACCGTCACCGGTATTTCAGTTTTGAGTAACTGGTGGTTTTCAGTATTTGATTGGCCTCAGTTATAACAGGTCTCCTTAATTTTTTGTTAATGACGCAGTAAAAAAATGAAACATCGGTTAGTCATAGCAGCACTGCTAAAATTAGGTTTTTAAATAAACTTTTTTAAATAAGATTAATTTTTATTCGTAAAAAGTCCTATTGTTCTGAAATATAGTGTTGTAATAGGACGTGGGAAAAGCGATCAGTGATATTTTAATAACAACGCCGACAGAAACGAATCAACAAACACATGGCATAAGAATTGGCACAGCGTTGCTGGTACGTGCCTGTACCATGTAGCGTGGCCTATCACATGACACCCGGGTACATGCAGTGTGCAACACTAGCCCCCACCTGGTCTACATGCTAGACTCTTACAGTCGTCGTCAGACATCAATTGTACGAGTATTACAGAATGCACCAACCCTAATCTGGAACTATTTTAAGAAGTGAGGTATCAATGAAGTGCAATGCACCATTGGCTTCAAAAGATTAAAAACGGGAAGAGGCACAACGAACTTGCTACATCATATTAGGAAAAAGACTTAAAACATAAAAGGTCATTCATAGTTTACGATAAAACTAGGAGGTAACTGATCTGCTGCCTATGGGTACATAATATGCCTTTCTTTACTTGTATCCCTTTAAAACAGACAAATTAACAGGGAAGAGAAAGTTCTTTAACCTCACTGTTCACCGTTTAGCACTGGCCGTTCGTAATGCACAAATGGTGGTATGATCCTCGATTACAAAATGATTTTTGATCAGGCATACAAAAAAAAAAGTAGAATCAGTAGGAGAATACTGGAATTTTTTATAGTATTCAACCACTTATCACTTGTCGAGAAAAGCAGCGAACGGTCGACGGACTAAGTTTTCTTTCATTTGCATATTTAATATTTCGATTCTAAGTATATTAATACTAGGACAGTGAAAATTTTTAAACCTTTGTTCGATTTCTACGTTTATTACAGCAAATAGTGGGAATAAAATCCGAAAATCAGTTATTCCACAAACCGGTTATTTTGAGTGATCTTAACAGTCAGGTTAAAGCGGCGTTCTAAGAAAACGGTATAAACGAAAACCGGTTGTTTCAACGATAGCCGTCATCACCACCACAAAATACTCATTCTGCAGCAGACGGTTTTCCAGGACCATCCGATGTTGGACTCAAATCCTGAATACAGCTGCAGGTGGCAGCACTCTCCGGCAAGGTTTCAGGTATTCCGTTTCCTCTGGATGGAACACTTCCAAATTGCAGGGCGCATTTGTCCGAAAGAAGCTGCGAGTAGCACCAAGTCCCCTACACCACACAAAGTCACACCGGATTACAGTGTGCTGTGTTTTAGCCACTGTCGAAGCAGATAGTGGTCAATATGTCGGTAATGACAAAACTGCCCACCAGGCGCTGTGTGGTACTACTGCGTCTATGATCTGCTGCTCCCTCATGATACGTGCAGTACTACACTACAGGCCATCAAAATTGCTACACCAATATCAAATGCAGATGATAAACGGGCATTCATTGGACAAATATATTATACTGGGACTGACGTGTGATTACATTTTCACATAATTTGGGTGCATATATCCTGAGAAATCAGTACCCAGAACAACCACCTCTGGCCGCAATAACGGCCTTGATACGCCTAGGCATTGAGTCAAACAGAGCTTGAATGGCGTATACACATACAGTTGCCCATGCAGCTTCCACACGATACCACAGTTCATCAACAGTAGTGACTGGCGTATTGTGACGAGCCAGTTGCTCGGCCACCATTAATCAGACGTTTTTAATTGGTGAGAGATCTGGAGAATATGCTGGCCAGGGCAGCAGTCCAATATTTTCTATATTCAAAAAGGCCCGTACAGGACCTACTTGCAACATGCGTTCGTGAATTATCCTGCTGAAATGTTGGGTTTCGTAGGGATCGAATGACGGGTAGAGCCACGGGTCGTAACACAACTGAAATGTAACGTCCACTGTTCAAAGTGCCGTCAATGCGAACAAGAGGTGACCGAGACGTGTAACCAATGGCACCCCATACCATCACGCCGGGTAATACGCCAGTATGGCGATGACCAGTACACGCTTCCAATGTGCGTTCACCGCAATGACGCCAAACACGGATGCGACCATCGTGATGCTGTAAACAGAACCTGGATTCATCCGAAAAATGACGTTTTGTCATTCGTGCACCCAGGTTCGTCGTTGAGTACGCCATCGCAGGTGCTCCTGTCTGTGATGCACCGTCAAGGGTAACCGCAGCCATGGTCTCCGAGCTGATAATCCATGCTGTTGCAAACGTCGTCGAACTGTTCGTGCAGATGGTTGTTGTCTTGCAAACGTCCCCATCTGTTAACTCAGGGATCGAGACGTGGCTGTACGATCCGTTACAGCCATGCGGATAAGATGCCTGTCATCTCGACTGCTAGTGATACGAGTCCGTTGGGATCCAGCATGGCGTTCCGTATTACCCTCCTGAACCCACCGATTCCATATTCTGCTAACAGTCATTGGATCTAGACCAATGCGAGCAGTAATGTCGCGATACGATAAACCGCAATCGCGATGGGCTACAATCCGACCTTTATCAAAGTCGGAAACGTGATGGTACGCATTTCTCCTCCTTACACGAGGCATCACAACAACGTTTCACCAGGCAACACCGGCCAACTGCTGTTTGTGTATGAGAAATCGGTTGGAAACTTTCCTCATATCAGCACGTTGTAGGTGTCGTCACCGGCGCCAACCTTGTGTGAATGCTCTGAAAAGCTAATAATTTGCATATCACAGCATCTTCTTTCTGTCGGTTAAATTTCGTGTACGTAGCACGTCGTCTTCGTGGTGTAGCAATTTTAATGGCCAGTAGTGTACGAGGGCAGTTCAATAAGTAATGCAACACATTTTTTTCTGAAACAGGGGTTGTTTTATTCAGCATTGAAATACACCAGGTTATTCCCCAATCTTTTAGCTACACAACACTATTTTTCAACGTAATCTCCATTCAATGCTACGGCCTTACGCCACCTTGAAATGAGGGCCTGTATGCCTGCACGGTACCATTCCACTGGTCGATGTCGGAGCCAACGTCGTACTGCATCAATAACTTCTTCATCATCCGCGTAGTGCCTCCCACGGATTGCGCCCTTCATTGGGCCAAACATATGGAAATCCGACGGTGCGAGATCGGGGCTGTAGGGTGCATGAGGAAGAACAGTCCACTGAAGTTTTGTGAGCTCCTCTCGGGTGCGAAGACTTATGTGAGGTCTTGCGTTGTCATGAAGAAGGAGAAGTTCGTTCAGATTTTTGTGCCTACGAACACGCTGTAGTCGTTTCTTCAATTTCTGAAGAGTAGCACAATACACTTCAGAGTTGATCGCTTGACCATGGGGAAGGACATCGAACAGAATAACCCCTTCAGTGTCCCAGAAGACTGTAACCATGACTTTACCGGCTGAGGGTATGGCTTTAAACTTTTTCTTGGTAGGGGAGTGGGTGTGGCGCTACTCCATTGATTGCCGTTTTGTTTCAGGTTCGAAGTGATGAACCCATGTTTCATCGCCTGTAACAATCTTTGACAAGAAATTGTCACCCTCAGCCACATGACGAGCAAGCAATTCCGCACAGATGGTTCTCCTTTGCTCTTTATGGTGTTCGGTTAGACAACGAGGGACCCAGCGGGAACAAACCTTTGAATATCCCAACTGGTGAACAATTGTGACAGCACTACCAACGGAGATGTCAAGTTGAGCACTGAGTTGTTTGATGGTGATCCGTCGATCATCTCGAACGAGTGTGTTCGCATGCTCCGCCATTGCAGGAGTCACAGCTGTGCACGGCCGGCCCGCACGCGGGAGATCAGACAGTCTTGCTTGACCTTGCGGCGATGATGACACACGCTTTGCCCAACGACTCACCGTGCTTTTGTCCAGTGCCAGATCACCGTAGACATTCTGCAAGCGCCTATGAATATCTGAGATGCCCTGGTTTTCCGCGAAAAGAAGCTCGATCACTACCCGTTGTTTGCAACGCACATCCGTTACAGACGCCATTTTAACAGCTCCGTATAGCGCTACCACCTGTCGGAAGTCAATGAAACTATACGAGACGAAGTGGGAATGTTTGAAAATATTCCACAAGAAATTTCCGGTTTTTTCAACCAAAATTGGCCGAGAAAAAAAAATGTGTTGCATTACTTATTGAACTGCCCTCGTATATGTACTTGAGACGGCGTAAGTTGGTCGCTTACAGTTGCAGTTGGCTGCCCGTGGCAGCTTCGCAGTCCAGCCTAACCAGCAATGCAACGCGATTTTCAAAACTTCTATATGGCAACTCTTCCGTGTTGTCACAGCTCTGTAAACGGTTACGAGCTGTAGGGGATCATCTTACACCATCGCGACTACATCCGCTTTGGTTCGGTACTGAGATGTGTTGTATTGGAGGCAAAACACTGCCTGCCGTTCGTGGAGCTGACGGTGGCGCACGCGATTTTGTAAACGTTTCTATGGCAACGCTTCAGTGTTGTCACAGCTGTGTAAACGGCTACTGTTTGCGCGTGCAAACGTTAGCGCTTTTGAAAGCTGGCAACAGCGCTACGAGTTGACAGGGATCATCTTAGTTATCTCGACTATACCCGCTTGGGCTTGGTACTGACGCCGGCCGGTGTGGCCGTGCGGTTCTAGGCGCTTCAGTCTGGAACCGCGTGTCCACTACGGTCGCAGGTTCGAATCCTGCCTCGGGCATGGATGTGTGTGATGTCCTTAGGTTAGTTAGGTTTAAGTAGTTCTAAGTTCTAGGGGACTGATGACCTCAGATGTTAAGTCCCATAGTGCTCAGAGCCATCTGAACCATCGGTACTGACGAGGCGTGCTGTGTTGCAGGCAAGGCGGTGCCGTTCGTGGAGCTGACGGTGGCGCACGCGTCGGTGCTGACCATCCTGGCCATCAGCTTCGAGCGCTACTACGCCATCTGCGAGCCGCTGCGGGCCGGCTACGTGTGCACCAAGGCGCGCGCGCTGCTCATCTGCCTGCTCGCCTGGGCGCTCGCCGCCCTCCTCACCAGGTAGGCACACACGCCCGCCTACCTGCTAGCGCGGGGACTGTCACAGCTAACTACCTAGCGGCGTGGCGGGCTCTAACCACATTACCCCTCCACAGAGGCTTCCTAACAGCATCGGGAGTTCGCTTAGTTTGCATCTCGGGGCATGCTGCTGTTGCTCTCCAGAAGTGCAAGGCTCACCCAGAAATTAAATCTCCCCACTTCTTTTTTAAGTGAATGTATTTTGCCGAAAATGTATCGGTCGGGAAAATATCCTCAACAGTCAACAGCGCTCCAGCAGTAGCTGAAAACGGCGGCTCTTATTCTTCTTCCAGCCGACTGCTCGGTTCGGTTTGTGATGAAGTTTCTTACTGCACAAAGCACTGTACCCACCGGAATTAATTGTTTGTTTTCTCAGGTTTTTGGTTCTTTTAAAAGTGGAGAAACTGAATTTCTGGATGGCCCTCGTACTTGGTTACAAGACATATTCGTCGAATACTTCCCTAAAATACCAAGCTGATATAAGTCACAGCCAAAATCTGGATTGTTTAAGTATTAACTCCTGAACAACGTGTGTGACTCGTTTTTTTTTCAGAAAAACCTATCCTGCGCTTTATGCTGAGTGTTTGAGAGTGTCGCCGTAAATTATCTGGGACAAAGCGCAAACACAGAACGCTGTTTTGTGTCAGGTACCATTTCTTTTAGTCCCCTGTTAGTTGTTTGCGTAAAATGTTCATACTGATCTGAGAATGAATAATAATTGTATTCAGTCTGCCCCAAGCATAAGGTCCTGCTTGAGATTTTCTCAGTTATGGCAACTCAGTTCTGTCGAACACTGAGGCTTTTACTTAATGGCATGTCGTGGGTCTGGTGTAGAAAAGTAAACCATACTTCTTATATTCCGTAGAGGAAGTAAACGAAGATACGAGTATATTAAGTCAAACTGCATGGCAGCAAAACGAATCCTGCTCATTTGTCCAATGTTCTCTAGTGTCGACAACTCTTTGCGCCGTTGCATCAAAAGCGAAGTGCAAGGAAGCTGCAACATGGCGGTTCCAGGGGTTTCTCCACATCGTGTGCTATACTGTGCCAAGCAGCACAAGGAAAAGGAAGATTACGCCGACACTGTCACTATAGATGGAACAAAAGATTTTATCGAAGGGAAAATGGAAAACGAACAGACATTGTCCTTTCCAAAACAACCA
This sequence comes from Schistocerca nitens, assembly GCF_023898315.1. Lineage (NCBI taxonomy): Eukaryota > Metazoa > Arthropoda > Insecta > Orthoptera > Acrididae > Schistocerca > Schistocerca nitens. The sequence goes on from NC_064618.1 coordinate 661,392,893, forward strand.
CCCAGGAATTTGTTTTTAAGGGTTTAGCTAATTCACGGAAATCCTAAATGGATGTCGCAATTCGGGTTTGAACCGCCACCCTCGGGAATGCTAGTACAATTTCTAGCGACTGGGACACGTCGCCCGGGTTTGACACTTGTTTCATCATAAAGAAGGTGCCAGAATTCTTCCGCAGTCTCGCCCAAAGACGAGGAATATCGGCACCAGTCACTGACCCGAATGGGAAGTCCTAGGTAGGTAGAGTGTGGGGTGTAAAGAGCGACTTGTTTGTAATATATAAGAAACTATCAGCCTCGATTGCGGTAATGAAACAAACCTTTACCTCGGTTTCAGCCCAAGTAATTGGGTTTTAAGTATTTTTCCGCGGTGTTTCTCCATGAGACTGCTGAGATCTCGAACACTGAGCTTCATATTAAGTCATTACGTCAAGATGTGGTGGCGCCGTGAATCCTGGATTTGTTATTTGCTAAGGTGTTTTCATTCCATTCAGTGTTTCACCTCTGATCCGTACGATATACGTCAGCTGCTGATTTGACGTAATGCTAAGATATCTTGCCATTACGCTTTTCTATTAAACTTCGGCCGGCCGAAGTGGCCGTGCGGTTAAAGGCGCTGCAGTCTGGAACCGCAAGACCGCTACGGTCGCAGGTTCGAATCCTGCCTCGGGCATGGATGTTTGTGATGTCCTTAGGTTAGTTAGGTTTAACTAGTTCTAAGTTCTAGGGGACTAATGACCTCAGCAGTTGAGTCCCATAGTGCTCAGAGCCATTTTATTAAACTTCCGCTCAAGCCGGCGATGAAATATGTTTAACGATCTGCCTCTGAATAATGAAAACAATTTAGCACTTTTCAGTGTTGTAGGATATCCTCATCATTGTTCAAGCAGTTATCTAGTACTTGCTCGAAGCGTAGCTGCTGTGTTTATGTGTGCGTTTTGTGGCTAATTACGTTGTGTTTTGTGCCTGCAGAACTTCCTTCATGGTATTTGTAACGTTCTCAGTGTATGACATAGCGATCGACAATTTTTACAGGTATGGATATACACTGTATCGGTATTTATTTGTAAAACATCACACAATAAATCCCTTTTCTGCGCGATGGCAATGGAGATACTATCGAAGAGAGTGCGGCCAAAGCAGAGTTACTAAACATAGCCTTCCGAAATGCCTTCATAAATTCGAGAATTCGAATCAACAACAGCTGCCAACATAAGTAACGTAGAAGTAAATGTCCTCCGATTAGTGAAGCAACTTAAATCACTTAATAAAAGCAAGTCTTCTGGTCCAGACTGTATACCAGTTAGGTTCCTTTCAGAGTATGCTGATGCAGTAGCTCCATACTTAACAATCATATACAACCGTTCACTCGACGGAAGATACGTACCCGAAGACTGGAAAGTTGCACAGGTCACACCAATATTTAAGAAAGGTAGTAGGAGTAATCCAATAAATTACAGGCCCGAATTTTAGAAGATATATTATGTTCGAACATTATGAATTACCTCGAAGAAAACGGTCTATTGACACACAGTCAGCATGGATTTAGAAAACATCGTTCTTATGAAAGACAACTAGCTCTTTATACGCATGAAGTGCTATTGAAAAGGGATTTCAGATTGATTCCGTATTTCTGGATTTCCAGAAGGCTTTTGACCCTGTACATACACGTGCTTGTGCAATATCGTCTCAGTTATGTGAATGGATTCGTGATTTCCTGTCAGAGAAGTCACAGTTCGTATTATTTGACGGAAAGCCATCGAATAAAACAGAAGTGATTTCTGGCGTTCCCCAAAGTAGTGTTACAGGCCCTTTGCTGTTCCTTATCTATACAAACGATTTGGCAGACAATCTGAGCAGCCGTCTTAGGTTGTTTGCAGATGACTCTGTCGTTTATCGACTAATAAAGTCATCATAAGATCAAAAAATAGCGAAACAATTTTGAAAAGATGTGTGTATGGTGCGAAAATTGGCAATCACCCTAAATAACGAAACGTGTGTGGTCATCCACTAAAGGAATCTGTTCAATATCGGTTACGCGATAAATCAGTCAAATCTAAAGGCCGTAAATTCAACTAAATACCTAGGAATTACAATTACGAACAACTGAAATTGGAAGGAACACATACAAATGTTGTGGGGAAGGCTAACCCAGGACTGCGTTTTATTGGCAGGACACTTAGAAAATGTAACAGACCTACTAGGGAGACTGCCTACACTACGCTTGTTCGTGCTGTTTTAGAATACTGCTGCACGGAGTGGGATACTTACTAGACAGGATTGACGGAGTACTTTGATAAAGTTCAAAGAAGAGCAGCACGTTTTGTATTATCGCGAAATGGGGAAGAGAGTGTCACTGAAATGATACAGGAATTGGGGTGCACATTATTGAAACAGAGGCGTTTTTTGTTGCCACGAAATCTTCTCACGAAATTCCAATCACCATCTTTCTCCTCCGAATGCGAAAATACTTTGTTGACACCGACCTACATAGGGAGAAAGGATCACCATGATAAAATAAGGGAAATCAGAGCTCGCACGGAAAGATATAGGTATTCGTTCTTTCAGCGCGCTATACGAGCTTGGAATAATAGAGAACTTCCAGGCACTTAAATCTGATTTGCAGAGTATCCATGTAGATGTAGTTATTAACGGGACAAAAATATCGATGTTTCGATACATCGATCGATATTTTCAACATTTACAGGACTTTAAAAAAATTGACCAAAGTTACAGAAATGAGCAACAAACATTTAAAAATTGACAGATACTTTATTACATCCAACATTAACCAACAAAAAACAAACAATTTATTACAAAATCACTTACTTAAAAAACTAACGTAAACTGGGACAACTTTGCCCATCAGGGCAATACTGCCAGTTTTTTAATAAGATTATATTTGGCACCATTCCAAGTTCCTTAATCATCCAGTAGAGAGAAGTCAATTCTTTCATTGCACAGGGCGAACAATGAACGATAGATTTGAGACGCATTTTATGGCTGTTTACTGTTTATTGGTATTTGTCAGTGGTTTTTATTTCGGTTTGTGGAACACGCGTTTTCTGGCAGTCTACAAAAGTGTCTGCCTTGCCCACTCATTCTAACGTAAGTGAAAACAATTTCTTTCCTTCGGTGCAGTATATAATGACGTTTCAGAATCACTTTTAGAAATAAAATCATATGGTGTATCTAATACAGTAATATAACTTGGCAATGTCGCACCAGGAAGATTGGTAAAAATGTGACAACTTTGCCAATCTAGAATCTTACCTTTTTCTTACCTCGTTCGCACTTCTTTTAAACCAAGCATTTTGGGTCTCTGTACAGGCCATTAAAATGCCAGGCCTTATTAGAACCGAATTGGGAGCACACAGGTATCAATATTATCAATCACTCGTGAACATAACGAAGTGAATACCAGGATATTTGAGGATCTTACACGACTAAAGCTTGGAATGTCTGTTGTGGTACAATTCTTGACAATATAAAAAGTGTCTAGCATTTTCTTTGTTAACGTATATAACGTATACAATTATACGGAGGACGGGAGTTCGAGGTGTCGTATACAGAGGGCACTTTCCAGATGTGCCAGATGAGGCATCCCTGAATGTAAAAACATTGTGCGCATAAGTAATCCTACTTACAGTCAAAGTTGTGGGAATTTTTTCTTTTCTGATGAAAAGTCAAACTTTTCTTTTAACTTATAACCATGTACATTTGAATTTTTGTGTGTCTCTCTGTACAAAATTCCTTGTAACTGTCTTCACAATAAATTGTTTAATACTAATTGGTAAATTGTTTTTAATGCTTTAAACTCCATTTTTTGTAATTTTTGTAGTGATTTCCATCGATTTTAGCACAAGTGGCAAAGTTGACCAGTTTGCCAGTAACTTCGCCAAACCTGTTTTTCATATTCTTTGTGCATAAACACTTAACTAAATTGTCATCTGTCCACTCATTATGAAACTAGAGATGCAAGCTCATATTTCAGAGTAGTTTCAAAAACTTTCTTTGCAGTATGAGGTAAAAATGAAACAGGCAGAAGAGAAAGAAAACGTGGAAACGTAGTCCCAGTTTATGGTTATTAATGAAAAATGAAACCAAAACTCATCACCGATAGACATAACAGAAGTCTTTGTTTAGTATTTACCCTGCAGAAATAGTTGCTTTGGAAACTCAACCTGGCCAAACACTGTTATTTGAACATTGACTTTTTCGCACAAAACTACAGGTACACATGTAACATAGTGGGGACTGTGTCCCACTATGCACTGACACTATGTTCAGTTTAGCTGTATATAGTATGTCACGTCACGATATCCAGCTAACAATAGCAGAGCACCTAAACATCTAGTGACGTAACTGGTAGGAGGGCGTCAGGTTTCAATATTCTTCAATATTCTTCTCCATATCGTTAATAAATGGCACGCGCCATACGATATGCCACATTGAGATGGGCCGTTCTTGGTAATATTATTCGTGCCAGACGTGCCTCAAAAATGACGAGACATCAGATGCGAAATGGCTGACTGGAGAGAAGTCTTGGCTTCTTGAAAGTAAAGTACTTCTGATACGTATTCTGAGCATGAAATATTGTACTTACCATAAATATTTCAGACAAAGTCCCTTTTTCATTAAATACCAATGCAGTAATGTGCATGAGTTTTGTGTCGCTTGTACGTTACTTTTACTGTGCGTGTATCTATTTTTGATCCAAGCAGTCAGGCAGTAAGAGAAGCACACATTCTGCCTCGTAGCTTGATGCAGGCAGTGGCATTACCAAATGTGGGCATTTTGCACCTTGTACCTATCACTTGCAATAGTACAAGTGACACACGGAAGTAAAAAGCTTTCATGAATATGCAGTATCGATGCATTCATGTTAAAATCTGGAACTCATTTGTAATACTGAATATGAAAGTAAATTAAGCCCATAGTGAGACATTTACTGTTAAATTGCAATCATTAGTAGTCTTTGGAATGGGCAAGAAACTATAGTGTCTATGGTTCAAGAAAACACATAAAATCAAAATATCGCTTTCGATATTCAGTATTAGATATCGATTTATAGATATATTGACAATACGTGTATCGGCGACATTTATCGACATTATTTTAAGGAAATACCGATATTTTGATATAAATTTTTTTTGCCTATCCCTAGTACTACATGTAAAGAGTTGGTCCAAGGACGAAACGTTGAAGGATGCCTCCTGGAACCAGTCGCTGCGTTAATGTGTTCTTACTCACCATCACATGGAACGTCAGATCCAACGGTATGACCGGAGAAGTTCCATGTGTGACACGTAAACGCATGTACAAGTAGCTGATAGAGGGGAATCGAAGGCGCATAAGCTGCCCTGAAGCAGCATGACGAAGTTTTGAAGATTTTTCATAGCTATAAACGCCTGTACAACGAGCTGCAGCAATTGATGATGTGTTCCTTACAAAATCCTTACGGCTCGTCTGGCAGGAGATGCTGGTGTCGTGTCGCATCAGGCGATGCTCACATACCTCGTAAATGCGTAGCATGTATCACCTCCTGATCGGTTACATCACAGTCGATAATTACTGTCGAAAGTACTGCACGAACAGCGGACCAGCTTCACCACTTCCTAGATGCTCATTCCCATCCACCATACGATGACACTCTACCGTCAGTCACTATATCAATTACCTTCCCCATTTGCGAACAATAACGTCACTAGAACGAATCCCTAATCACGTGTGTTCTGCTTATATAACATCCTTACTGTATCAAAAGCCTGCACAGTCATCGGAGTAATGGTCGTAATATTATGGCTCATTATTGTATATACTCTAAACTCCATCCGAAGAGGCTTCAGAAGGCTAATTGGTACTGTCATCCTCAGCCTATTGCTGTCACTGGATGCAGATATGGAGGAGAATAAGGTCAGCACACCCTCTCTGGCCGTTTTAGTGACCGGAGCCGCTGCTTCTCCGTCAAGCAGTTCCTAAGTTTGCCTCCCAAGGGTTGAGTGCACCCTGCATGCCACAGCACTCGGCAGACCGGACGGTCACTCATCGAAGTGCTAGCCAAGCCCAACAAAACTTAACTTCAGTAATCTGACGAGAACCACTGCGGCAAGGCTTTTGGCTCGTTAGTGTCTTTACCGATTGCTATTTTCTCAGCTTGTTTGTCCACTGAGGCCACTTGTCATCATTCATTTCAACAACAGCCTAATTCGATCTATTTGCTCACACAGTGATTGTACACTCCTGGAAATGGAAAAAAGAACACATTGACACCGGTGTGTCAGACCCACCATACTTGCTCCGGACACTGCGAGAGGGCTGTACAAGCAATGATCACACGCACGGCACAGCGGACACACCAGGAACCGCGGTGTTGGCCGTCGAATGGCGCTAGCTGCGCAGCATTTGTGCACCGCCGCCGTCAGTGTCAGCCAGTTTGCCGTGGCATACGGAGCTCCATCGCAGTCTTTAACACTGGTAGCATGCCGCGACAGCGTGGACGTGAACCGTATGTGCAGTTGACGGACTTTGAGCGAGGGCGTATAGTGGGCATGCGGGAGGCCGGGTGGACGTACCGCCGAATTGCTCAACACGTGGGGCGTGAGGTCTCCACAGTACATCGATGTTGTCGCCAGTGGTCGGCGGAAGGTGCACGTGCCCGTCGACCTGGGACCGGACCGCAGCGACGCACGGATGCACGCCAAGACCGTAGGATCCTACGCAGTGCCGTAGGGGACCGCACCGCCACTTCCCAGCAAATTAGGGACACTGTTGCTCCTGGGGTATCGGCGAGGACCATTCGCAACCGTCTCCATGAAGCTGGGCTACGGTCCCGCACACCGTTAGGCCGTCTTCCGCTCACGCCCCAACATCGTGCAGCCCGCCTCCAGTGGTGTCGCGACAGGCGTGAATGGAGGGACGAATGGAGACGTGTCGTCTTCAGCGATGAGAGTCGCTTCTGCCTTGGTGCCAATGATGGTCGTATGCGTGTTTGGCGCCGTGCAGGTGAGCGCCACAATCAGGACTGCATACGACCGAGGCACACAGGGCCAACACCCGGCATCATGGTGTGGGGAGCGATCTCCTACACTGGCCGTACACCACTGGTGATCGTCGAGGGGACACTGAATAGTGCACGGTACATCCAAACCGTCATCGAACCCATCGTTCTACCATTCCTAGACCGGCAAGGGAACTTGCTGTTCCAACAGGACAATGCACGTCCGCATGTATCCCGTGCCACCCAACGTGCTCTAGAAGGTGTAAGTCAACTACCCTGGCCAGCAAGATCTCCGGATCTGTCCCCCATTGAGCATGTTTGGGACTGGATGAAGCGTCGTCTCACGCGGTCTGCACGTCCAGCACGAACGCTGGTCCAACTGAGGCGCCAGGTGGAAATGGACTACATCCAGCATCTCTACGATCGTCTCCATGGGAGAATAGCAGCCTTCATTGCTGCGAAAGGTGGATATACACTGTACTAGTGCCGACATTGCGCATGCTCTGTTGCCTGTGTCTATGTGCCTGTGGTTCTGTCAGTGTGATCATGTGATGTATCTGACCCCAGGAATGTGTCAATAAAGTTTCCCCTTCCTGGGACAATGAATTCACGGTGTTCTTATTTCAATTTCCAGGAGTGTATTACGTTTACCAGGAATGGCCATAGTGGGACAAACCGCACGCAAGCCCAATGGTGGGACGCGAACGGGTCGAGGCTCGCTTTTCCTCAGGCCTTCTCGGAAGTACCTGGTATTGTGTTGCGGTGTTTTTCGCTCGGTACGACTCTCTTCAGTTCGACACAGTTGTAACGTCAGCGCTGTTTACCCTTCTTTATTTATTCATGATATGAAGGACGTTCACAGGAGCAGTGACTGCTTGCTCACAAAGAGGCAGTCTTTCGATCTACCGTTACAAGCGTTTAAAAATGAGTAGGAGTGACGGGAGAGAGGGGTGAGAATTCGCAATATCTATTATGCAGTCGAATAATCAATGGATTCCGTAAATTATATCAAGAAGCACTTCACGCTAAATTTGCAGGCATAAAGCACACGAATGGATTTGTGGTACGAACAGTAAATTTTCTGTAGTCACACCCATTATTCCCCTGTCAGTTGCAACGGTTTTCGATGGAACTGAACGAAGAGTAAGGAGACTTTATATATTTCTGCAAAGTACGTTGATGAAGTAAAGAGGTATGCCTGCAACAAATTTGTCGATTTTAGTTCAGTGGAGACCCAAAACGAAATTTAGAACATCCGAATGGATTTCAGACCTCGCATTGTAAGTGGACTTGACTGCACACGTTCACAGTAAGACATTACAGGCCGATAAGCAACTTATTGCTGGTTTGACAGGGATGCATTTGAAAGGAAAATCGTACTGTATCAGGGCAAACTCTGAGAGAAAGCACAGTCCACTACACAGTTTTAAACATGGCTGAGAGCACCAACGTAAATAAACTCTCAGTGAATAAGGTATACAGCCAAATGGTTGACTGTATGCTTCATTTATTGAGAACAGTCGATTTCCCTACGCTCACTGGCATAAAAAAAAGAACGAGGTATTAAGAATTCATTGTGGTCTTGAAAGCATTACAAGGCCACATTTATAGACGTATCGAAGACACGGTCAATCTTACACCTACTTTCGAACTGTGTCCTACACCATTTGCCTTTTCAGTTGAAAGTGCCCCTGTGGGTGTCCAGACGGAACTGATCAAATCATTTTACGTTAAAACTGACCGGCACATCTGTACTGTTTTCCTCAAGTAGATTTTCCACATCTCCATAATGAGGTTGCAAAAGTGTTACAATATTTAGATCAACATGTGCGTGCGAAAAACCTCTTTTACATTATGAAACTAATACATCAGGATTACGTGTCCGCATCTGTGCATATGCTGACAGTTTGCACCAAACAGAAATTATATTATGTGTTCAGCGCGCAAAAAAAGAAAAAAAAGATAGAAACCTCCCCACTTTCAGTGGTGGAGGAAATGTGCAGTCAGCCTGAGTGCTATGGCACACGATCTAAAGCATGGCACAAGCTGAAATCTCAGCCGGCACTGGTGTATACAAAAACCAAATAAATATTGCCATGCAAAATCATTACATTTCTAAGCAAAGGTCATTGTGGTGTACACCATTGCAGAAAACATACCTGAGGCCCGTAGGTTTTTGATTTTTGTTTTTATACTGAATAGTGTTTACCTCTATGGCTGGCAGGCAATGCAAATGGAAGCTGTACGGTAGACGTCAACACCAGTTCTGCCATATTGTTGCAGTAAGTAAAGAAATTCGCCTTCCGACATAGCTTTCCGCATAACTAACAAGCCGATGCGTTAGTTTGCTACCTTCGTGCCATAATGAAGCAACTTTCAGTATACAGCGCCATAACAAAAAATGGACATGTAATCTTCTGCGTGCTTCATCTAAAGAAGAAACTGAAAAGACTGCCACACTAGATCATGTAAACACGGAAATATTTCGTAAGAATCTGGTCACAGTTATCTATATTTCAATTCAGGAGTACTTCAGTGTATGGACGTTGCATGTCTACTAACAAACATATCAATTGAGTGAAATCACAGACACATAAAAGTGATTGAAAGATAACGAAAAATATCGTAACACAATAATAATTGGTAAACAAATCCATAATAGTCACCGGGCTCTAATAACTGCCTGATTTCAGGACTGTAGGTCTATAAAAAGTACTTTACTTACTGACTCAGCTTAATGACCAAGAAAGTTAAATTTAATTATTACAGTAAACTTCTTAATATTGTTATCAAATTTAGTGGCCCCGTTTGATTGTAGTTCTAGGATTATTTCATTACCACCGTGATAGCTGTAATTAGAATAGGTGCAAGTTATTATTCCAGGTAAGAATAAGAAGAGAATAATGACGGTCACTAACTACATAATTACAGCTACTTAAACAGAACTGTCTTATTATAATTCAGGCGGGCCGGGACTTTATTTTATTGGTTTATACGTAACAGTCTGCTTAAAAGTTTTGATAACGGTAGCGTCAGACGATGATCACCTTCATCAATCCACCGAACTCCTGTGTACATCTCTCTGGCCTGTCACTGCAGCTAAGTTAACTCTGCTTGAAACCCTTTCCAGACAGTACCTACCACGCTACAGCCCACTGAGGTGTATTATTCCAGCGCGCCTGGCACCCTGTTGTAAGCGCTACTTCTCTGCAGCCTATACTTCTGATTTACTAACCGAGAAGTGGGTCTTGCGTCTTGTGTCCTGTTTCCTATGACTTTGGAAAACTACATACTCCTAAGAGTATTCCTTTACAATTCCGTGCCCTGACAAGCCCCAGTGCACACACACAATTTATACATTTTAAATATTTGGAATACAGCTTGAATTAAATTTCGTAATTAGTTTCACGACTGTCATATAAAAATACGAGGGATAAAGTTTCAAATTACCATTCGAAAAAAATCAAGCAGCGGCCATGAAACATAGTGATGGAGTTAGTCCTTCTCTACATATACTGTACATACTTCTATGCGTCACATTTTGCCCAACCATGTATGACTTGGCGGAAATCTTGGTTGTCAGAAACGTATATTTTGGCAGTTCAGTAAACATTCTACCTCGGACATCGCTTCATCGTCATTCTTCAGAAGCCCACCAACCTTTGGGTTCTTCTCCTGATGAAAGAGGAAGATAGTGTTGTATGCCATGTCAAGATAATACGGAAGGCACTGGGGCATGGTGAAGCAAAATTTTGGTAGGCCAGAGAAGCACCATGTGTCAGTTTATCTTGTGGAGAACGATCTGAGGCCTTGTGAGCGAGCAAATTAACACACTTCGATAGGTTTCCTAGACTCTTCGTTTTGACAGTCGTAACCTCATTACAACATTAAAGTAATATAATCGGTGATGCTTTCCGCCTTACCAGCATGATCTGTTAGCACTACTCCACAACAGTCCAAAAAAAAAAAAGAAGTACTCAGCATCACTTTGCCCTACGTTGCTCGAAGTTTCGCGTTTTTCAGCGGTGGTGAACCTATATGTTTTCACAGTACACTTTTCTCGTTAGTATGCAGGTCAGCACTCGTCCATGCTGTCAAAAGAGGTCAAATGGATTTTCGTGACACAACTGCAACATTTCCGATCCTGTCTTGGTCCGGTGGACTTACGGAATGTGTGTGAGCAGTCGCGGTACCCCGAGCGCGGGGACTTTTATCATGTTCAAAATGTCGTCCGAAATGTTGAAAGGTTATATAGGACTGATATTTCACATTTTTCACTGTCGCCTCCATTGTGACCGACCTGTCTCTGAGCTCCGGGGCCTTCGCTTCTTTTGAGTTCCCGATTCTTCACATACGACTGGTCAGCCACTTCGTTCCGCAACTTTTTGACTTGTTTGACCACACTACAATTGTCTCCGCCACCAACCACTGGTTCATATGATGATGCAGTGTCGACACACACTTGGACCCGCTCAGTATGGATTATTACAGTGTTGATCTCCTTTGAATACAGAAAGCCACGTACCACGCGATACTGCCTTTATCAATGGATTGTGATAATTTGTTTCAGCTCTAGCGGCGTGCTACGGTACTGTGATGCGGGGATTTCAATTTAAACGAGGGCAGCAGACGTTTACGAGCAAATAACAAAAAATTAATTACATAAGTTTATTTTTCAGTGTGATAATTCAAACCTTTTGACTACGCCTCGTATTATATACATCACTTACTTTATGAAACTCGCAATAAGATGATGCTTGTGTTTTAAACTGTTATAATTTGTCATAGGCAGAAAGCTCATACGTCGAAAGCTCTTTGATATCATGATTTCTATGCCCTAACTCATCAACGTGAATTTAAAAATGAGACCGTCCCTATAGAAATTAAAAACTAACATCTCGAACTTAGGTATCGACCAGTCGACCTTTTCGCTGCCATTCTAAAAAAAACCTGCCAGACACGCCATCATGAAAAACCTTTGGAATGAATCGTCCAAGGAATATATTTTGCAGATCTGTGCTCCAACAACAACATTTTTGTATACTGAAGCGCCAAAGAAACTGGTACAGACATGCATATTCAAAAATAGAGATATGTAAGAAGGCACCGGTCGGCAACGCCTATTTAAAACAACATGTGTCTGGCGCAGTTGTTACATGGGGAACTGCTGCTACAATGGCAGGTTATCAAGATTTAAGTAAGTCTGAACGTGGTATTATAGTCGACGCGCGAATGATGCGACACATCTCTGAGGTAGCAATGAAGTGAGAATTTTCCCGAACTATCATTTCTCGAGCGTACCGTGAATATCAGGAATATGGCGAAACATCTAATCTCCGACATCGCTGCTGCAGGAGAAATATCCTGCAAGAACGGGACCAACGACGACTGAAGAGAATCATTCAGCGTGACAGAAGTGCAACGCTTCCGCAAATTGCTGCTGATTTCAGTGCTTGGCCACCAACAAGTGTCAGCGCGCGAACCATCCAACGAAACATCACCGATGTGGCCTTTCGGAACCGAAGGCCCACTCGTGTACCCTAGATGACTGCACGACACAAAGCTTTACGCCTAGTTTGAGCTCGACAACATCGACGATGGACTGTTGATGTCTGGAAACATGTTGCCTGGCCGGACGAGTCTCGTTTCAAATTGTATCAAGCGATTGGACATGTACGGACGTGGAGACAACCTCATGAATCCATGGACCTGCATGTCAACAGGGGACTGTTCAAGCTGATGGAAGCTCCGTAATGGTGTGGAGCGTGTACAGTTGGAGTGATATTGGACCACTGATACGTCTAGATACGACTCTGACAGGTGACACGTACGTTCTGATCACCTGCATCCATTCATGTCAATTGTGCATTCCGACGGACTTGGACAATCCCAGCAGGACAATGCGACTCCCCACACGTCCAGAATTTCTGACGTGCACTATCATCTGTCCGGTATCGGCTTGTAGCGTCTACCAGTGCTCAAGGTGAAAAGTTAGAGTAGTTGATAAGACAGTAATAATAATAAACACCCTAACGGTACCTGACACACGCGTTAGCTGATACTTGGCACAGCACGGGAGACGTGTGTGGGGCCTCGTCTGCGGGACAGCGGGATAGTAGTTGGCGGCGCTTTTTTTCGTTACTATTTCACCATGGTCCATTGATGATGTACCCCTCTTTCTGAATGTCTGCGTCAATCGGCAACTATTACCGTTAAAGATAACTCCGGCTCATCAGAAAATTCGCCACATTGTCGACTACCTCTTAACGAAAAGTGCACCTCTTGAAACATGTTAACGATGTCCAGTTTTATCTGTCTCACCCTCTGTATCATGGTTCAAGGCTTCTGGACCACACCGAAGAGGAAGACATGAAACTGCAAGCTGCTATTCTTCGAATGTCGCCTTTGTTCAGCTATGACTGGACGAGAGACGTACTGCGTTTTTGTCGAACAATCCGCTAACTGAGCAAACCGGACGCTAATGTGATCGTATATCTTCCATTATATTGTTCTGAGTTGCTGTAATATGTGTGTAGTGCATAAACGATGAGGACCATCTGCAATACTGGCCGAAACGTTGTATCACCATTTTGAAGTAAGACGCGGTCTGCAGTTTAGAATACTTTTATGAAAAGTGACTGCAGCATTGAAAGCTTACAAATATTTCTCATTATTGTGCAGATGACTTATAAACGCATCACATACAGATATTCACATTTAGTCCGAGGCTTTACAATTTTTCACTAATCTCCGTTTCGGCTGTTTTACTCTTTGTAGCAGTATCATCCACTGCTTTCAGATTCCGTAACGATACGAAAAATATTTCACGGGCAGAACAACGAAACTTTCAACCCAATTCTGTTTACTGCTTTTGTGTATTATTCTTTTAACATGGTCTGATTTATATCGGACCCTGTCACATAAATTCCTTTACGTCCGAATTGTGCAGAGATTAATGAGCGTCCATGTCTTTTCCCGTTACAATGCTGAATTAATATATACCTTGTTCTGACAGTGAAACGTAAGACTTAACAAAAAGCCCCTACAACGCTTCAGGAATCACGGAATGTCCTCTTGTATTCTCATCGAATTAGAGCTGCTAATGCATTATTCCTTTTCCTTTCTTCCCCTCTTGATGAAATCTTCATTTATTCGAGCACAAGTTCTACAAATTACTTCTCATTTATTACCATAAGCTGCTCTACAAGCAGCCAACGTTAATGGCTTTTAAGAAGTTCTCAAACTTTCGCTGAAAAGCTTTCCATTTCTTCCCAAATTAGTAATGGTGATTTGTTCTGATCGAATCCCTTTTAAAATCAGCCGAGTGCAGCAGACGAATAAACATCACTACGCTCTAAATAATAATAGACCATCGTTATGAACTAGATATGTTCTCAATTTACCAACTCAAGGCACATCAATGCTTTTTTATTATTACAAACACAGTTAATCTGAACAAAAAGACATTCAAGAATTTCGGATAGGTGAACAATAATAGGACAATGAACCTGTGCTCGAGAAATATTAAAATGAAACAGACGCCTTCCTTTTTATAATTTCCAGGGAACTATAATCAGCATCTGTCAATGAAAACGCTATTTAATTCGCGTGGTTCGACTCTAAGACCTCACCAGTACGTAACGATACAGCCATACTTATTCGTGTAGTTTTGTTTCCCAAGTCTATAAATATGAATGTCATTCCATGAGGTAATAGGCTCTAAAAGTGCAAAACAATAATACAACCCTTCAACGCTCATAATTACAAAAAGTATCTTTCTTGGTACCGAATGTACGCGCGAGAAATTAGTAATAACGTATTATCCATGATAGATACTGTGAGTTGTTGAAAGAATCCTCAAACAGAAAAAATGCTGTAAATAGTTTCGGGCCCTGGACAATCTTCTAGTGGTCAAATTACAATTTAAATGACTATTTGGAATGTTTACAACAACTAAGGAAAGATACGTGTGCATTAAAATATGATTGTAGCTATTATGGATGGCCATATATCAGATTCTTTTTCCACTCTTTAGTGGAATAAGCACTTCCACGGAATTCACTAACGGACTGTAATAGTCCATGAAATTTCATAGCAGATTAGATTTTGATTAAAAGTCAAATTTTCAATGTTGAAAACCTCAATGTATTTATTTGGATCGTTGTTCAAAGGGAGTTCAGGATAAAAAATCGGTAGAGGGTTGTCAGTAAAAGGAATGAACTAGGTTAGAACCAGTGTTAGAAAGAGTTTCCATCTGGCTGGAAGTTTAAAAGTCTATGCAGAAAAATTACTTTATTGTGTTTCAGCTTCAGAATTTGTATGAGCAAGGAAACGCAAGCCAGTTTCTGTAAAGAGTTGTTTTAAGTTTTAAATTGTTAAAATAGTTCACTTCATACTTCTCACACATTTTGTTGTTAAACTCGTTTTTCTAGACACCAGTAAACTGCCTTTATTTAGCTGTTGTATTACTTCTTTCCCTCAGGATAAATATCGACCTCATTTTCTGTTGCATCGTCCAGAAACACAGTTCAAAAGAAACGTAATTTCACAAATCAATCACGCTTTAAATATGAAGGCTTCTTCAACATTTCTTCATTGTCTATGTCTTGTGGTTCCTTAGTCTCTAAACCGTTTACTTTCTTTGCATTCAGCATCATTCCCTGCAACGAAATAAAAAGTATTTCCAGTTTCTGCCAAACGCGTTTCGCTTCCTTTATTTATAAAACATTGAAAGTGACATTTAGTATAAATATTTACTTCCGTATATACTAAAATATTTGGTTCTGTATTTTCAACGACTTTCTGTTTCGGAGGTCTCGGCATTAACTTCATTTTGTCAAGTTAAGAAAATTGGACTCAGCTCACTCGCATTTTTAAAAGTCTTTAGATCGACTTCTGCATTCTTGCAACTCGTTCCCCAGAACTGGGACACGGTAGTAATTTTATATAGTCTAATATGCGATACATCGAAGATCAGAGTAAACATTTCAGAGAACTACAGCTCATATTAACTGACACGTTTTCAACTGCCTTTCTTTCGTATAGATTGCTGTCAATTATCACAGTCGTCCCAAATTAGGATGTGATAGAAAAACAGCCTTCAGTTGCGGTTTGTTTCTCATATTTGTAGATACTTGTGTAGAGGAAGGTGCTGCCAAGAAAATGGTGTGGATTGATAAGTCGAGTGTGTAATTTTGGCATAGGGGTAGCGCCTTTGGGTAGTAATCAGAACGCCTGGGATCGATCTCAGTCAGTGCTCAAATTTTGAATAAAAGTCAATTAGCAATGGCAGCCAAAGGGTTCCGCTATAAGGAGTCACTGTGGTTCTTCCAATAGCCTTGTCAAAGACGGTGAGGTAGTGGACAGGCTTTCAGGCCAACTTCTTGCCCTTGGGGTGGAAAACTGTAGCTAAAAGACAGAGTAATAAGCAATTACCAACGGTGTAAGGATGCAGAAGGCAATGCAAACCACAATGCTGAAGACAAGTAATTTGTATCGATAGGACATGTGGCCTGCATGGGAAAAGTGTCGTGATGATCTCTCTATGGTCTCTCCATCCAGAATATTTCCCCTTTCGGATCTCCGAAAGGAGATTTTCAACGAGGAGGCGGCCATAAAAAAAGATTGAGTATTCAAAGAAAGGACAGCGTTCTACAAGTTGGATCGTAGAATGGCACAATTTCGAACTTGCTAGGGTAGCTAGAAAATGTGAAAAGGGAAATTCAAATGCTCAATTTAGAGACAGCGGGGTCAATGAAGTGAAACAGAAAGAAGATAAGGATAAACGGTCAGAGGAATAGAGAAAAATATCAACAATAACGGAAAATGGAACAACGAGAGTAGGATTCGTTAAAGATAGGAAGGTATGGCTGAGAGTGAGATACCGTGAACTGTTCAGTGACAGGCTTGCGCTCGTAAGAATCTATACCAAACTATGTGCAACAAGAAAAGTTTAGCTATACGTGTCGAAGTCACAAACAGAGGAAGAAGACGTGAAGACAAAATACGACGATACTGAACGGATAATTCAGTTTGTAGACTGACATGAAAATCTAATAATAATCAAGGAGATTGGAACGCGGTGCTAGGGGAAGGAATTAAAAGAAAGAGCTGGTAGTAGGAGTAACAGAGGACAAAGATCGATTTCAGCCATAAATTTCAGCTAGTAATATCGTACACACTGTTCAAGAACCACAACAGGAGAAGGGAAAAAACCTCGTGCCACGGGAAGATTTTAGCTTAACTACATCACGGCCAGACTGAGATCCTAGAATCAGATATTGGACTGTAAGAAGTACCCAGGAGCAGATATAGATTTAGATCATAAATGTTGCTGTGTGTCTGAAGCTCTTTGAAGCTGTGGAGGATGTGATAATGAATGCCACAGAAGGCACTTCAAATGAAGAGGAATGAACATCTCTTAAAAGAACTGTCACTGAAGCTGGATGGACCACCACAGGTAGAAAGAAGAGGAGTTTCAGTGGGTCAGTATTTGGTATGTCCATCTCCGTAGCTGAATGGTTACGGTGTAAGACTGTCAGGCCGAGGTCCTGGGTTCAGTTCACGGCAATGACAGGAACGAGGTGCTTTCAGCTTCGTAATACTGACCGAGTAGCTAGTTGATGAAGAAGTAACGACTCCAGGGTCTGAGAAGCTGACCACGGCTGGAAGAGCGTTGCGCTGCCCCACATCCTCCAAATGGCACTGGAATGACGCCATTGTCCGACGATGTCACGGTGGCTAGGATATTGTACAGTTTGGTAGAATTATGCTCCATACTCCTGTTTGTCGTTGTCTGAGCGGCTAACAACTTCTTTAAGGTGTTACCTTTATTAATTTGTGTACGTCATCCAATTTTTTACTCAGTACTAGGTGTTTTTGTATGTAACATTTTCCCTGGAATATTAGATTGCGTCAGTAGAAGCTGTCGATTGTTACAACCATATCTTGTCCCATATTCGATTACCGACGGTCGTGCTTTACTAAATGCTGTGAGAAGATGGTGTGGCTGTCCACGTATGTATTTTGTGTACTGCATTTAGAAATTTTTTTGCGCTATCCCGAACAGTATTTAACTGAAGTATTCAACATCTAACTCATGTATATTTGTCCCTTCGTATTTTTCTGCTTCTGTGTCCTTTTTGACTCCCCAAATGAGCGCTATCTGCATCGCCAAAGGACAGTCTTGCAGAGAAATCACATAGCTGTAGATGCCGGCGATGATTAAGAAGACTTGATAGCAGTGGTCAGAGGAATTCAGAGACACTGCGAGTATTTTTACCGGTCATATTGGTTCGTACAAAATAGTCGAAGATCAACTGAAACTCTTTGCAATTTGACGAAGACAGTGGAAGTTAGTACCATCATTGACTGAAAACGCTGGAGCCGGTTGTAATGTATCTTCGTTCTCTAAGCACAGGATGAACGAGAACTCCACCGACAAACCATTTAGAGGTAAAAGTACGAATCAAAACAAGGAAAAAATGTCTACTACACAAGGGCTCTAAAATACATACCCTAAGAACTATGAGCACTTGCTCATCTTCGCTAATCTGGAACATATCTCTTCCACTCATAAACCCTATGTTTTCAAATTTAGTACAGACCAATACAAGCAAAAAGTGTCCAGTAAACGTAGACTCTAAAGTACACACCTTAAGATCTCTGAGAACTTGTTCATCTTCACCATTATGAAGCACATTTCTTCTAATGAACAAGTGATCATAGCTCTTAAGCTATGAATCTTAGAGCCAATGGTTGCTGAATCGTATTTTTCTTGGTTTGGTCCATACTATCTCCCACTAAAATATGTAAACCAAAGAGCTTGCAGTAGAAGAGATGTGTATCATAGTATCGAAGATGAACAAGTGATCATAGCTCTTACGACAAGAGCTTTGGACCACACTGCCGCCTCTGAGAGTTTGTCAGTGATGTTCTGGTTCATCCTCTACCGTGTGGTGTTCAACCTCCATGGTGCAGACGACAACTTAGAGTTCATGAAATATGTGCATGTGACGCAGATGTGTTTTGTTTATTGAGTTTCACTATTGACATTTATCTTGAATTGCACTATCCTGACCATTTCACATTCTGAATAAAAAGTTAATATTTGTTCCCACGCACGCATCCTCAGTAGCCATATCTTTGGTTCTCAAACGAACATTTGTATGAGTCATTATTTTCAGTCTCGGAAATACTACAGGGTAAGCAATATGAAGTAATGGAATACTTCTTCTTCGTATAAACGTACGAAAATGTTTTAATTCTCGTGCTGTTTGTCAGAAACGTTGTTATTCGATCAGTGATGTAACATTATGGGTCAACATCTTCAAGAACCTCGCTGCACAAAGGACAAAGAAAAAGAAACTCTTTCAATAATATTTATTCATTCGATTACCTCTTCAGATTGAGTGCACTGTTGCGTATATAATTTATCTCTTGGGGGGGGGGGGGGGGGTAGACATTGGTCGTACAATAGCAAATAAATAATTAGAAAGTTACATTGGATATTCATGTTACGAGCTGCGCAGAAGGTGCATAGTAAGACGACGTGCTAATCATTTACTTACCCTTAGGAAGCGGTATGTCAGTCATATTCTGCCACATATTCGTATGTTCAGCTGTCCTGCAACGTACTGTGTACTGCAGCGTACGTAAATACGCAGTGAAATATGTTATTGTTACCTACGGTTCAATGGTGACACCTTCTACCATGTAAATCAAACTATGTTAACAAACGCAAGCCGTATGAAGATATTTCCCGATTACAGTTGTCGCTAATAATATAAATATCTTTTTAAAGCGACTCAATGCTGTTCTTAGTCATCAATAATAAATTCTGGTAACAGTGATCTTCCAAAAACTATAAAAGTCAATCTAAGGTTTATGCTTTTATAGAGCAGTTAAATATATTTCAAAAAAGTCCCATTAGCAGTACATGAGGCATTCAAATTTTATATAAATAAATGTATTTTTTAGATAAAGAGCAAGAAACAGGAGTCAACCAACTGCGTTACGTATTATGGTAAAGTGGTGACAACTCTTTTTAAAGTTGTACAACGTGTATCCTCAATGTAGGATATAATCTAGTATGTAAGGGTATTCAAGTAAAATAATTTTCATCCTGTACGATAGTTAAGAAACACCAAAAGGCCTTAGTGACAATTTGTGAAGGAGATGTCACCTCTCCCCAAAAAAGGGAAAACTACCCTGCACTGTGCATGATCATTTCGAGGTATCCCAGAGAATGTTTAGAAACAAACACTGATTTCAAAAATATTTCTAACAGATTTATTTCGCAATATTCAAAGTAAGCTTCGTACACATTTTAGCACACTACAACAACTAAAATTGACAAAAATCTTCCCATTTTACAATTTCTGTTTCCTCATTCTTTCCCATCCGTCGCTTCAGGAAATGCGAACCTCATGGTATCATTGCAGCAAGAAAGCCGATGGAAAAGGCAGCTGATAATGAAGATCAAATCTCAGTTCATTTTGAGAGAGACTTGATGTTTGTTCGTCAGAGGAATGAAATATTTTCGGAATATCCACAGGAAGAGATCATAATCTAATGAAGGATGTCTGTGTTTGAATGCTGTAAAGTTAGCATTTTTTTCATCGATAGGGAAATTAGGTTCTTTTAACTAAAATGGTAAATCATTCCCATGCACATTGAGGCTGGTGGTGTATAAACAGTATTACTGGATGTCTTGGCAAATTATGGCGTAGCAATTCCAGAAAAAATAGTTTCTTTACTTTCCATCGATGTCAGATGAAATTTCAGTCACGAACCGCTAAACTGAGTAAAGATACGCGATCTGACAAAGAATCGAACAAATAAGGCCCTCTGACCCGCAACAGTTTCCTTTCACGCCGCCGCCTGCTTTATGGGTCTGTCGTCTTAAGTAACCACCGCTAATTGGAATCACTGACTGCCTCATTTAGTTCCTTTAATTTCTACGCCGTAGACCGAGCATAATTTTGTCAATCAGAAGCAGTTCGCATTAAGCCCAAAAGCGTGCGCAAATTGGCACACCTGGCGGCTTTCCGGTTGGAAATTGGGAAATTGTCCCCCCCGTAAGGCAATACTTCCCTCGAGCAGAGGCCTAAGTTCGGTCTCTAAATTAGAGCGATTCGATGCAAGTTTCTTTGCCGTCGCGCTTTGAGATAGGTTCCCCGCGGCAACCGCCGTTTTGGCTTTGTGTTGGAAGAACAAAGGCTGCCGCTTCGAATTTCACCCAATGGGAGTGTGACTCTTTCGTGTGTGTGTGTGTGTGTGTGTGTGTGTGTGTGTGTGTGTGTGTGTGTGTTCTGCTGGTGGGCTCGTTAAGATGAAACTCTGAGAGGTGCGAGAAAAGACTGATAAACTAAGCATTACTCACGTATGCAAGTTCCGGGAATTGCCGTTCTCTGTAAATGCTCCCAAGCAGCGTATCAGCAGCAAGGATTATGGGAATCTGTGGCACTGCAAGCCATTGCTAGAATTTCAGTAAACCTCAATTCTTTAAGGGATCGAACGCCTACGTATAAAACATCTTCAAACGACTAATTACTTTACAAGTGAGCTAATGTATTACGTATTTGACGTTACGCGTACAAGCGTTATAAGTTCAGAAAATAATTTGAAATTACGCTTAAGGTTTGTTGAGGTCACTAGGTGCTCTCATTATGAAACATTGGCTGAATGTAATCTGAGCAGTTCTCCCTACATCATAAACAAAAACAAGTTTTTCACGCGTCTCTATGTTTATGACGTCATATCTTATGAACTACTGGTCGTGCAGTGACATAATTTTGCAGGTACATTCACTGATACTAATGGCAAATGGTTCAAATGGCTCTGAGCACTACAGACTGAGGTCATCAGTCCCCTAGAACTTAGAACTACGTAAACCTAACCAACCTAAGGACATCACACACATCCATGCCCGAGGCAGGATTCGAACTTGGGACCGTAGCAGTCGCGCTGTTCCGGACTGAAGAGCCTAGAACCGCTCGGCCCCCGCGGCCGGCTTCACTGATCCATGTAGATACAGTGTGAAGATCGTTTTTCGATTAGAGTTGCTTGTAAAGAAGTAATAAATTAAAACGTCATGCCTGACGTTGAAATTTCACTGTGTGCCATTTTAATCAGGAGCCAATTTTTCATTAATTTAAGTGTCTATACCGTCATATTTCCTCAATTATGTATCAGTCAGTGATGTTAGTGTTCAAGCACACTCAATGGCAAATGTAGATAGTTTCTGCCAAATGAGTTGCAAATACACTCCTGGAAATTGAAATAAGAACACCGTGAATTCATTGTCCCAGGAAGGGGAAACTTTATTGACACATTCCTGGGGTCAGATACATCACATGATCACACTGACAGAACCACAGGCACATAGGCACAGGCAACAGAGCATGCACAATGTCGGCACTAGTACAGCGTATATCCACCTTTCACAGCAATGCAGGCTGCTATTCTCCCATGGAGACGATCGTAGAGATGCTGGATGTAGTCCTGTGGAACGGCTTGCCATGCCATTTCCACCTGGCGCCTCAGTTGGACCAGCGTTCGTGCTGGACGTGCAGACCGCGTGAGACGACGCTTATTCCAGTCCCAAACATGCTCAATGGGGGACAGATCCGGAGATCTTGCTGGCCAGGGTAGTTGACTTACACCTTCTAGAGCACGTTGGGTGGCACGGGATACATGCGGACGTGCATTGTCCTGTTGGAACAGCAAGTTCCCTTGCCGGTCTAGGAATGGTAGAACGATGGGTTCGATGACGGTTTGGATGTACCGTGCACTATTCAGTGTCCCCTCGACGATCACCAGTGGTGTACGGCCAGTGTAGGAGATCGCTCCCCACACCATGATGCCGGGTGTTGGCCCTGTGTGCCTCGGTCGTATGCAGTCCTGATTGTGGCGCTCACCTGCACGGCGCCAAACACGCATACGACCATCATTGGCACCAAGGCAGAAGCGACTCTCATCGCTGAAGGCGACACGTCTCCATTCGTCCCTCCATTCACGCCTGTCGCGACACCACTGGAGGCGGGCTGCACGATGTTGGGGCGTGAGCGGAAGACGGCCTAACGGTGTGCGGGACCGTAGCCCAGCTTCATGGAGACGGTTGCGAATGGTCCTCGCCGATACCCCAGGAGCAACAGTGTCCCTAATTTGCTGGGAAGTGGCGGTGCGGTCCCCTACGGCACTGCGTAGGATCCTACGGTCTTGGCGTGCATCCGTGCGTCGCTGCGGTCCGGTCCCAGGTCGACGGGCACGTGCACCTTCCGCCGACCACTGGCGACAACATCGATGTACTGTGGAGACCTCACGTCCCACGTGTTGAGCAATTCGGCGGTACGTCCACCCGGCCTCCCGCATGCCCACTATACGCCCTCGCTCAAAGTCCGTCAACTGCACATACGGTTCACGTCCACGCTGTCGCGGCATGCTACCAGTGTTAAAGACTGCGATGGAGCTCCGTATGCCACGGCAAACTGGCTGACACTGACGGCGGCGGTGCACAAATGCTGCGCAGCTAGCGCCATTCGACGGCCAACACCGCGGTTCCTGGTGTGTCCGCTGTGCCGTGCGTGTGATCATTGCTTGTACAGCCCTCTCGCAGTGTCCGGAGCAAGTATGGTGGGTCTGACACACCGTTGTCAATGTGTTCTTTTTTCCATTTCCAGGAGTGTACATTTGGTAGTATAAAAGTAGAAATTAATACGTCATGTCTAATGTTGAAGTTTGACTGCACGAACAGCTAAAATGCAGTAAACCATACACTTTTTTTCATTCATCAACTTGAGTATGTGGTGGGGGGGGGGGGGGAGGTTCAGCGAGAAAAAGTTTCCGCAATGGTTTGAAGTCTCCGTAAAATTTGTAGGAAGTCGCAATTACTGGATGAGCAAAGTCTGTGCTCTTGCGCGTAGTATGTTACACTGTCTCGAGACAAATACATTGTTTCCTACTGTGCAATGAGGTGATAAAAGTCATGGATTACCACCTAATATTATGTCGGACCTCCTTCTATCCGGCGTAGTGCAGCGGCTCGACGTGCCATTGACTCAACAAGTCGTTGGAACTCCTCTGTAGAAATACTGAGCCACGCTTCTTCTACAGACGTCCATCATTGTGAAAGTGTTGCCGGTGCAAGGTTTTGTGCACGAACTTGCCTCTCGATTATATCCCAGAAATGTTCCAGAGGATTCATGTCGGCCGATCTGGGTGGCCAAATTATCAGCTGGTACTGTCCAGCACGTTCTTCAAACCAAATCACGAACAATTGTGGCCCAGTGGCAGGTGCACAGTTGTCTGGGAACATGAAGTCCATGAATGGCTGCAGTCAATGAATAGTTCATTTGGACCACAGGACCCAGACCGTTCCCTGTAAAGACAGCCCACTCCATTGTGGATCCACCACCAGCTTGCACCTTGCCTTGTTGACAACTTGGGTCCACGATTTCGTGAGGTCTGCGCCATACTCGAAACGTCAGTTCTTATCAAATGAAATCGGGAGTCATCTGACCTGGCCGCGGTTTTCCAGTCATCAAGTGTACAACCGATTTGGCCACGAGCCCAGGTAAGGTTCTGCAGATGATGTCGTGCTGTTAGCAAAGGCACAGCGTCTGCTGCCATAGCCCGTTAACACCACATTTCGTCGCATTGTCCTAACGGATACGTTCGTCGTACGTCCCACAGTGATTTCTGCGTTTATTTCAAGCAGTGTTGCTTGTGTGTTATCACTGACAACTCTACGCACACTCTGCTGCTGTCAGTCGTAAAGCGAATCCCGTGGTCCACTGCGTCGTCCGTGCTGTGGTATTCTCGGCACAGTCTTGGCTCTGTGGATACCAGAATACTGAATTCACAATCGATTTCCGAAATGGAATGTCCCATGCGTCTAGCTCCGGCTACCATTCCGTGCTCAAAGTCTGTTAATTGCTGTCGTGTGGCCACAATGATATTGGCTCCTTTTCGCATGAATCACCTGAGAACAAACGACAGCAATGTTTTTCAATTGCATTATAACAAGCGCTCAGTGCATAGTGCTGTGGAATGCGGAAAAAACAGCAAATTGGCGCTCATAGGAAGAAGAACAACACCAAAAATGCAACAGGAGCGTAATATGTAAGAAACTGTCTACGCAACCTGCCACTGATGATGCCTTGCAGAAAATAAAGGCGAAACGCATATGGCACTAAAATTTTGTTTTATTCAGTTGCTGTCAGACGGTCCATAAGTGAAAATTATCAATATACCGTAGTAATCTGTATTTGTGCTTATCGCTGTCCCATGACTTTGCGTTACCCCACTGTAGTACTTGTCTTATTGTGTCAAACATTTGACGTAGGAATGTATCTCTTTATATTTGGACTATAAAAGCACTCTAAATTGTTAAATTCGACCGTTAACTACGCGAATACTGAAAGTCAAATTTTTGTTGCTCCTGGAAGCCGTTAGACGGTGACATACAACTAGTTCACACTCCGAGTCCGGGTTATGTTTTCATTCGTTGCATAAAGTTTTATTACTGCGGATGCCTCAGTACGTCGCATTATTTCAAGGTGAGTTTATAGATTTGAAATGATAGTGTGGGGCACTTCTAAGGTTTTTGGTATCTCGAGCAGCCAGAGTGATTTTTCACCATACAGCAGAGAATGCGCTATTTAGAAACTTAATGGTCGATTTAAACTCTGTGCCCGAAACAGGGCTCGACCGCGGGTAACCTTCCTTCCGACTGAGCTACCGAGGTACGACTCACGACCCATCAACACAGCTGTCAGCATCTCTCTCATACATATCCTGCTGCAAGAAAAGATATCGCGTGATTTTAACATGCGAGAAAGTTTCTAAACAGCGCCCATTCTGCTATAGAGTGAAAGACAAAAAATGTTCAAATGTGTGTGAAATCTTATGGGACTTAACTGCTAACGTCATCGGTCCCTAAGCTTACACACTACTTAACCTAAATTACCCTAAGGACAAACACACACACCCACGCCCGAGGGAGGACTCGAACCTCCGCCGGGACCAGCCGCACAGTCCATGGCTGCACCGCCTCAGACCGCTCGGCTAATCCCGCCCAGCGAGTAAAAGACACACCCTCTCTACATCAAGCACCAAAAATTATTTCAGTGATTAAAAATATTTATTTTAAGCCTATGAATTCGCTTTCAAGCAAAGAGACGTATTGGGGTATGGGCGCAAGTTAGAGCCCCATGGTGTGAGTGGAAATCATATACAAAGGGGGGGAGGACAAAAAATAGAAACACACAAACACAACGAACTGTCATACTTAATACGGTTTAGGAAATGCGTTGTCATTCAAAACAAGTTCCAGTAGTCTCGGAATAGAGGTCCTGTATGCTTTAAAAGAGAATCTTATACCATTCATTCTGCAAAATAGCAGCAAATTCAGGTAAGGATGATGGAGATGAATAGCAATCACGTATCCTTCTTTCCAAAATTGGCAACAAAGGCTCAATTATAGTAAGATCAGGTGACCGTGGTGACCAGAGGAGATGCGACCATTCACCCTTGCCCTCACAAAACCAGTCCCAAACGGTGTGAGCTGTGTGAAGTGCCCCGTCGTCATGAAACACAGCATCACCATTGGAGAACAAATATTGTACCATGGGATGTATCTCATAATCCTTGGAATCCTAGGAATTCTTGGCAGTAATGCGACGTTGCAGGCCGACCACGTGGTCCACAGAATACCACGATATGGCTGCCCAAATCCTCACCGAACCACCACCATGTTTCACTCTTGGAACGTAAACTCGGCCAAAAATGGGAAACGACACTCATCCGACCAATGGAATTTCTTCAATTGCTCCACAGTCCAGATTTTATAGCTTGGACACCAAGTTTTCGTGTTACGAGCGTTTGTATCATTGATGAATGGTCTTGTAGTTCCAGTTCGAACTGCAATTCTCTGCTTATGCAGTTCCCTTCATGTTATTTTGATGCTGACAGCGTTCGCGAGTCCGTCACACAGTTCTGTAGTGACTTTTGCTGCTGCCGTCCTGTTATTTTCCGTCGCAGTCCTCTCCAATGATGCGTGTCACGATTCCTCAACACACTTTCGTCCGCGTTGTTACTTAACGAATTTTCTTTTTTTCAGTTTTCCCTGTATGCGCCATGGATCTTCAGTAAGATGCCTCTTGAAATAACTGGCACTTCGTTTACCTTGGTTACGAGAGAACACACCGTACGAGCAACAACAATTTGCCCACGTACGAATTTACAGAGCTCCAACTTAATGCGCTTAGAACTACAAAGAACACAGCTGTGGCCACGCCTGACACTTGCAACGTACAACGTATTGAGGACACAGCACCTGCATCCTCTGCATCTATGTTCAAGCATCCATTTCTCGCAGTGTTTCCATATTTCCCTGCAATCCCGTATGCTACCAAAGACTTGTAGTGCTACAATCCTCAGGCTACACTTACGCCGTTTACTGCTACTGCTATGCGAGAGAGCTTCTATCCAGCTTGAGAACTGGGAGATAGGTACCGGCAACATGAAGCTGTGACAAAGGGTCGTCAGTCGTGTCTGCGTAGCTTAGTTGCTAACAGCTTCGCCCGCGGAGGGAACAGAAGTCAGAAGAACTTGTCATCATTCGCAACATCCTTCTTTGCTTATGCGCCATGCCCTGTTAGTCTGATCTGGTATGAGTGCTATACACTTCAGCAGTATTGTACAATAGTATTAGCAGTACTAGTATTCCCCTCCAAATGAAGATTGCTGATATACTGCGTTTCCCAGAAAAACTTAGAACTATGTACGGCACTGTAGGCTGGTAAACCAAAGAGTAAATTCACTTGCCTAGTAGGAAAACGTTTTCTTCAAATGGTTCAGATGGCTCTGAGCACTATGGGACTTAACATCTGAGTTCATCAGTCCCCTAGAGCTTAGAACTACTTAAACCTAACTAACCTAAGGACGGCACACACACCCATGCCCGAGACAGGATTCGAACCTACGGCCGTAGCAGTCGCGCGGTTCCGGACTGAAGCGCCTAGAACCGCTCGGCCACCGCGGCCGGCACGTTTTCTTCCCGCGCGCACGAACGCCCCTTTCCTTGCTGATATGTTACAGTTGTCATATGTGTATTTTTTGTTGTGTGTATTTGGCAAACATGTGGTTTCTGAAGAGGGTAAGCAGCCTTTTCAGAAGTTGCGGGGGCAACAATCCGGATGATCGACTGATCTGGCCTCGTAACATCGACCACAACAGCCTTACTCTGCTGATCCTACGAACAACTGAAACCAAGGGAAACTACAGCCGCAATTTTTCCCGAGGTCATGCAGCTCTATTGTATGGTTAAATGAGGATGACGTCCTCTTGGGTAAAACATTCCGAACGTAAGATAGTCCCCCATTCAGATCTACGGGCGGGGACTACTCAGGAAAATGTCATCATCAGGAGAAACAAAACTAGCATTCTACGGATTGAAGCGTGAAAATTTAGATTCGGGCAGGTAAACTATAAAATTTAAAAAGAGAAATGGATAGGGAGAAGTTAGATGTAGCGGGAATTAGTGGAATTCGGTGGCAGGAGGAATAGAACTTCTGGACTGGTGAATACAAGGTTATGAATACATAGTCAAGTGGGGTTAATGCAGGAGTGGGTTAAATAATGAGTACGAAAATTGGAATGCGCATAAGCTACAATGAACAGCATAGTGAACGCATTATCGTAGCCACGATAGACACGAAGCCCACTCCTACCACTGTAGTACAAGTACATATGCCAACTAGCTCCGCAGGTGATGAAGAGATTGATAAATGTATGATGAGAGAAAAGAAATTATTCAGATAGTTACAGAAGGTGAAAATTTGATTGTGATAGGCGACTGGAAGTCGACAGCAGAAAAAGAGGAGAGGAAATAACAGTATGTCAATATGGACTGTGGGAAAGGAATGAAAGATGAAGACGCCTGGTAGAATTTTGCACAGAGCATAATTTAATCATCACTAACACTTGGTTTAGGAATCATAAAAGAAAACTGTATACATGGAAGAGACCTGGAGACACGAGAAGGTTTTAGACTGATTATATAGTGGTTACACAGAGATTTAGAAAGCAGATTTTAAACTGTAAGGCATCTCCAGGAGCAGATGTGCAAGATGTATGAGACAGACGAAATATCCTCAGACTTCAAGAAGAATAGAATAATTCCAATTTCAAATAAAGCAGTTGCTGGCAAGTATGAAAATTACCGAACTGTTAGATTAATAAGTCATGGCTGCAAAGTGCTAACATGAATTATTTACAGAAGAATTGGAAAACTGGTAGAAGCTGATCTTGGGGAACATTAATCTCGATTTTCTGAAAGTAGCACGGGAAAAATACAGGGAGCGAAAGACTATTTACAACTTGTACACAAACCAGAGTCAGGAGGTATGAAAGAGAGGCAGTGATTGAAAAGGGTGTGGGACAAGGTTGTAGCCGATCGCAGATTTTATTCAATCTGTAGATTGAGCAAACAGAAAGGAAACCAAAGAAAAATCTGCAGAAGGGATTAAAGTTCAGGAAGAAGAAATGAAAACGTTGAGGTTTGCCGATGACATTGTAATTCTGTCAGAGACAGCAAAACTTGGAAGAGTAACTGAACGGAATGGATAGTGTCTTGAAAGGAGGATGTAAGATGAATATCAACAAAAACAAAAGAACGATAATGGAATGTAGTCGAATGAAATCAGGTGATTCTGAGGGAGTTAGAGTAGGATACGAAACAGTTGAAGTAGTAGATGAATTTTGCTGTTTTGGCAGCAAAATAACTGACGATGGCCGAAGTAGAAAGGATAAAAATGTAGACTAGCAATGGCAAAGAAAGCATTGCTGAGGAAGACAGATTTGTTAACATGGGATATAGATTTAGGTGTTAAGAAGTCTTTTCTGAAGATATGTGTCTGGAGTGCAGCCATCTGTGAAAGTGAAACATGGTCGATAAACAATTTGGATAAAAAGAAAATAGAAGCTTTTGGAATGTAGAGCTACAGGCGAATTCTGAATATTAGGCGGATCGATCACGTAACTAATGAGGAGGTACTGAACAGAATAATGGGGAGACAACAAATCTGTGGCAAAACTTCACGAAAAGAAGGGATCGGTTGATAGAACACTTTCTGAGACATCAAGGAATCATCAGTTTAGTGGTGGAGAGAAGTGTGAGGGATAAAAATTGCAGAGGGAGGTCAAGAGATGAATATAGTAAGCAGATTCAGAAAGATGTAGGTTGCAGCAGCTATTAAGAAATTACTTTCCCCTTTTTAATTCTTCCAAAATAAAGTCTATTTATCCCCAGTTTTAATTAATATGATGCTAATTGACACGCCTGGCCGCAAAATACCGTTATACCGCTCCCCTAGAATGTTGGCAGATTTCTTGTATAGACAATCGGGCAACATTTACCTTACTATTGACTTTCTCTTGCTTTAGGGCTGTTAAGTTGGTATAACATTCTTTTTTGGTGATATGACTTGGATCTTTCTTTTCCTTTTAATTTTTGGGTTTGGGCTTGCCTTCTTAGACTTAGAATTTTCATTGGGGAATAAGGTAGGGACAACATCATATTTGGTGCTTAGTTTTCCTTTTCTTTGGGTTAGGGGTTTCTTTTTTCATTGGGGTTCGTTGTGACCTGCGAGGCGGGAGCAGCCTCTTATATTTTGCTTGGTTGGCACCGAAGTGCTGTTCAATGATGTTGGCTGAATGTGATTGATGGAATGATACATCGAGTTATACAGCGAATAATACATGTCTCAATATCATTTCAGTTCTCATACAGTACTTCTTAGGTTCGAATTAGATTAGCACTTAAATATTTCATTTTTTGGTCTACTTTGCAGAATAAGTCCGCTTATTATAGTAAGATGTCAATTTTACAATCTTCTTTGAGACGTCTTCATCCTGTTGTACCAGCTGCCGACGACCCTTGGCGCCGAACTCCAACCCGCCGAACTGCATCTTCTTTACGCCCTAATTCTCGCAGATCTTCGCCTCCTAACTGGCCGAACAGCGACAATGCTCAGCGACTCATTTTCTTCTCTGACAGTTTACAAGTCACCTCTTGAATGGCTAGTGACTTGACTATGGTGAACCTCGGCCTCAGTTGTCAGATATGTTCATTTATTCAAGCCAACTCTTCTATAGCTTGTGACTTGCAACAATCTGGATCGTCTGGAGGATTTCGTGACATTAGCATCGACTGAATGTTCTGGTGCTCGCCTCTTCTTATAATTTGCGAACCACTGAGATAATCAGTCCCGAACGTTTCCAGAGAATGTTATTCGAACATGACGATAAGATCTCTGACAACTTCTGCTCTCGCCGAGATGTCCGCCAGGTGTGCGCGGTTCAACATACTACCAGATGTTGATCTCCGACCACAGGATTGGTAGGCTCCAGGCGTCGAAGATGTCTGCGCTGCTATAAGTGATGCCGCTCGCCCCATCGGGTAGGTTATGCCGCGACAGCATGATCCAGAATCACGTGGCAAGCGGCGGTTCATACCACTCAGCAACATAGCACATGAAACAAAAATGAGAGCATCGGTTTCTGCAAGACATGTACGTTGTTTCGTCACTCCTCTCCTTAAACATTGGTCACCTCCCAACTGCTACGAAACTTGTACAGTACTCTGTTCATCATCCTGGCTATTGGTTTCAAAAATGTATCAATAATCCCTTCCTCCACTTTCCTTACACTATATACATCATTAAAAAATTCATTTACCATTAATAGCAATGTCATCATACTAGTTCAAAACATTTATCATGAAACTGTTCTCAGTCTGTCATAGTCTTTAATACGATACCCATTACGCAAGTCTATGCGATCATAACCTTTTGTAGTCATACTTTTCCCACAAGAAACGTACCACATAGTATATAATTATCACATATAGGATACTCTATGTCCTTAACTAGCTCCATATTCCACACGCTATAAATGTGTTATCAGTCACACGTAATCTCAGTCTCGGATTCTGTCTGCATTCAGTTCCTCGACCGCAACGTACTCTCTGATTTGCCATTCCAACAACTAGCAACAAGTCTACACCTCAGTTATCGTTTATCTTTGTCCTCCATCACCAATATCTCTGCTTTTCATGCAACATCGGTATTATTCGTGCCGTGTAACAGCATACGTCAACCTTTACGTCACATGTTTGGTATTTCACTCACTGTACTGCACACACGTAATCATAGCAATTTATAAGTTTTTTAATTACGGAAGGATAGGAAGAAACTAACTTTTGGTAGTTGCATCAACCTCGCGACATTAAATCCCAGACACACGCTTCCTGATAATCATTGTACTTTTACATAAAAGATGTACTCATCGGTCCATGAAAACATACATGTTTATTCATACATTCACATATACAAATATACAGCCTCATATTGACTTTTACAAAGAGGCATAAACTTACTTGACTAATTTTTGCAAAAACCTAATACTACGATGAACAACGATGAAATCTTCAGTTGCTCATAACGATGACTATCAGGAACACATCATATACCACTCGAACACAGTAACAACGAAGCACTATACATACCTCGAACTTTTTCATTTTGTTCATTTGCATTATACGCAGAAATTAGAAATTATTATATACTACGTTCTATTGTACCAATACTAAATAACGTCATTCACTTTTCTCAATTCCGCAATTAGGCTCACTCATAAAATCTCTTCAAGTCTTTATGCTGATACAATCCACTTGTTTTATAGTCTCCACATACATCTCGTAATAAATAACTCCCGGAATGTGGGATGTCGATTATTTGGAATGGATCCGCGTACAAATGTTGCCACTTTTTGTTAATCTTCATTACAGATGACGACTTTACATGCTTCTTCAACAGGACCTTGTCGTAAATTTTATAAACACATACTCTAGATAACTTCTTATCATATTTTCGTTTTCTTAACTCTGTTTTTTTTTTTTTTATTTAAAGCCACTTGGACGTGTTCAATGACATCTGCATAGTCCATCTTATTATCTAAGATCCGTGGTAAACCTTTAATCCAGTTACAACTAGGTTCTCGATGAAACATAACTTCAACTGGAGAAAAACCAGTCGAGGAATAAGGTATTTCATTATGTATCGTTTCAAAAACTTTCACATAATTAATCCAATTACAATGGTTCTTTTTAAGATACGTTCTCATGAACCGGTTAAGGTCACGAAACAGTCTCTCTACGGGTGAAGATTTGGCACGATATCTGGACACAAAAATATGTTTAATGTTAAGTTCTTCCATGCACTTACTCCATGTTTTACTAGTTTAATAGGATGCATTATCCGTTAATATGGCTAAGGGTTTACCCACATTAGGAATAAAATCCTTAATCAATTTTGTTAACTTAGGTCGAGCAGTTGCTGTTCTTAACGGATACATTCTGACATACTTAGTGAAACAATCATAAAAAGCTACAATGTACTTAAATCTACCCTTCGATGTGGGCAACGCACCCACTACGTCACATGATACCAATTCCAACGGTCGAGAAGGTATGATTGGGTGTAGCCAAATCTTCGTGGAATAATTGATAGGCTTAACCTTTTGACACAGCTTACATCGTCGTAGGATTTCACGAATTTTTCGTTTCATATTAAACACGAAGCAATGTTGTTTCAGAATTTCTGTGCATTTATCCGCACTGAAATGTCCCCATGTAAAATGAGTAAACCATGCAAGATCATTTAGAGCACCTTCCGGAATACATACACGCCATTTCACCGGACTGACCATCACCATTCGAAAAAGTACACCATTTTCTAACTTATACTTATCTAACCTAGACTCAAATATACCTGATTCCAACTTATCAATAATGACTCTCCAAATCGGATCTAGACGTTGTAACATTTTCATATTTTTTCCTAGTTGACTTATTTCCTTCTTGTATGGCACATTTTCTATTACCATAACCTTAAAATTATAATTGGTATCCTCAACACTTCCACTTACGTCGCTACCCCGTGGTAAACGAGATAGAGCGTCGGCTATCACGTTATCTTTTCCCTTTAAATATTTAATGCTTATCTGGTATTCCTGTAAAATATCGCCCAGCGCATCAACCGTGTATGCATGACTTACATGTCATCAAAAAAGTCAAGGCTTTGTGGTCACAGTGTATGTTAACCTTCCTAGCGAACACGAAATACCGAAACTTATGCAACGCCCATACAACGGCCAAAATTTCTAGCTACGTCGTGGTATATGCTCTTTCACAACTAGATAATGTCCGACTGGCAAGCGCTATTATTTTTATATCATTTAATTGATCTTCCTGCTTTGTCTGGAACAGAATCACGGCACGCCCCGAATTTGCCGCATCAGTCATTATACAAAAATGTGTGTTAATATCAGGGTGTGACAACAATCCAGCGTTCAACAAAGCATCGCGAATCGCGTCAAAAGCTTTACTATGCCTCTCATTCCAACTCCATGGTGCATTCTTCTTTAAGATCGCCAACAAGTCATTGTTAAGCAAGCCACTAGGTACAAATTTTCTAAAAAAAAGAGGCTAAACTCCAAAAGGACTTCAACTGCTTTTTTGTTTTAGGGTATGGGCAACATCGTATGGCCTCCAATTTCTTAGGATTTGGTAAAATACCTTCTGGTGAGATAATGTGTCCAAGAAACTTTATTCGGTCTTTTCCGAACTTAGATTTACTTAAGTTTACTGTGACATTATACTCACGAAATCGACTGAATACTTCTCGTATAACATCTATGTGATCTTCCCACGCCTTAGTAGCAATTAGCAAGTCATCCACGTACGTGGTTACCCTCTTCCTCAGATCTAACCCCAGTACCGTATCCAAAGCAGTTATAAAAACCCTTCCACTGACGTTGAGTCCGAACGGCATTACTCTTTGGATTTCCATTAGCGTTATCTCCGTTTGTATTATAATCACATCCTCTTCCATTTTTGCCATAATGATTTCCCATGCTTTTAGAATCTTCCATTATAACATCTAACGTATGAATAACCGCTAAAAATGATCTACGTCATCTACGGGTACATTAATTAATTTCTCACGTAAATGTATGGGCAACTTCCCAGTTAATATTCTTAACACTTCACAAGGGCTCATAGGATTGTTCCAATAACGTGTTTTGTTAATATATTTATCAAAATATCTCCTAAGCGTGCCTTTTTTCGGGTTGAAATACTCAGGCCTATCTTGTCTACTCATTGACCAGTACTTTGCTACAAATAATTGTTCAAATTCGTGGCATGAGCGACACTTTTCAGCGATTTCAGACGCCCACAACGCTACTTCTCCACTGGTTTTAGACACAATAAACTGTGTTTTGTCCCGTTCCCTCCAGGAACAGGGAAATACATTTTTAAAACTATTTATGAACACCATAGGGTGTAACCAGTTACGCTGATTAGAAAATATCTGAAATTGTCTTGACTTAAAAATACTGAGCTCTCTATTTTATCTGATTCTACAACCCCCCTATCTGTACAACTTCTCTCGTTATCCCATTTCTCCTTATTATTAGTGTTCATTCCCATTCCATTCATCGTAATACCGGTGGACAACTACCTTCACACATTTCATCTTACTGGACTATTACTTGTAGTTAACCGTTTATCTACACTCTCCTGCCACATGGATAATTCAGACATTACTTTATCTTTAATTATATTAAATTCTTCTTTAAACTTACTCACTAAGTCCGATTCTTTCAACTGTGAGGCATCAAGTCTACATTGGTGTGCGGCAGTACTGACAGCCTCAGTAACCTCCGTTTGAATTTTCCCCGAATTTACCTCGATCCATTCAGACATTTCTTCCTCAAACTTTTTTGTTTGCTTATGCAAATAATCATCTACGTAATTTTGCTCCGAGATTTCCAAGTTCTTTAGTTGCTCACAAATCTGTGCCAACTGTGTGTTCAACTGATTCTGTTCATTATTAATAGCTTCTACCTTATTCTCTAAATCGCTCACAGATGTCTTTAAGGTGCTCACTTGCTTATTATTAGTTTCGACACTTAAATCTAAGTTCTCCATTTTATCAGACAACTACTTATGACTACCCTTACTTTCCTTTTCACATTTAGCAACCAAGTCTCGCATCTCTTTCTTATATTGATGAAACTGTTCATCAATTTTTGCAAACCTTAATTCTAACTTTCTGTCTACTAATTCCGCCATAGCTCGAGTTTGTTCTGCCATGACTTGAGCTTGTTCTACTTTGGATTCGTCAAACCTTTTATTTAACAATTGTAATATTAATCCAAGGTCAACTGGGGCTGAAAACTCTGTACGTTACTCAGATTGATTATGTGTTCTAGGCACCTCTGTTACATGTAAACTATCATTATTACTAAGGAAACCCGAATCATCAGTCACTGCATTATTACTAGGAATAAAACTAGTTCCAACCGATTCCATAGTATTATTACCTCCAATCTCTTCCAATCGACCAACATCACTCGATAATTCAGTGCGTTCACCCATCGACGAAGTGTCATTGGCAGGTCTCAATAAGTAGTTCCGCTTCATGGTTCTAACTTTAACCTCGCAATCTACCCAGACAAATGACTATTAAAATTCACTCGACACTTCCTTGCAATCTCTATTTTAACCACTATCCTACTGAGCTAAGTACAATGGGAATCAGGATCTCGAATCAACTGTACTCGGTTTATAATACAAAGCCCTCACTACGAGAATAAAGTTAGTTGGTTCCTACCTCCTTGTCTCTGCGCGTGATGTGTTGTAGCGATGTCTCGAGTGGCTGCAGAGCGTCGTCAGCTACCCCTCGCAGAGACGACAGCGCCAACTGTGATGTGTGCGCCGGACGATGTCTCCAGGCCCGCGACATGAAGTCGCCGTTGTAGAACACGGGCTGATGTGATAATGACGGCACGTCTCAGCCGTCGGAGTTGCGTAGATCTCTGCTTCGACGGTTTTTTTTCCCAAAGTATGGCACTTGAGTGACCACACTGACGCACACGACTTTTCTTCGTAAGATTTAACTTTTTTCGCGACTTCGCGCACTTTCTTACTTCGTCTGGCTTTCTTCTGATTCGCGCCCCACGTTGGGCGCCACTTTCTTTCTCCCTTCTTCGTGTGTGACCGCTCAAAGTCATTCAATACGATCACGACGACACCCCTCGATCGACGTTAGCACTCGTGGTGTCACTCGCCTTCATACATGGCAGTGGACGTTTGAAAATTCGTGACGCTAGCTCAGTGGTCGTCAATTGATTTAAATGTTATTCCCGGCTGACTCTTAATTGAATTACTGCCACGCGGGTGAGGAGAAAGAACACATCCTGGTGATACCAGCATTATGCGTATTTCGATGTTCGATTAATCTGAATGGTTTGCAACGTTCCAGCGATTCTATTCTAACTCTATGCTGAAGTACCGAGAAGGACCATTTTCGCAGATAAACATACAAGTATGTAATGGATGTCCAGTTTCTCAATATAGTTCGTCGCACTCACATATTTTACACCACTGCAAGAACAATTTCATGCATTTTAAATTTTTGGTGTCCCACAATATTGGTTGGCTAAATATTATGACGATACGTTGTATAGAACTTCCACAGATATTGTTTATCATGTAGTCAAGACTACGTAATGAAGCCAAAATCGTGGATAAAATTGAAATGTAGTTTATTTATTAACACTTTTCTTTTCACTAACTAAATATGAAATATGAACCGGGATTGGAGGTGATGATCCTATCCTTCTTTTCAGTATTAGAATGGTCGATATCGTGTTCTGAATAACGCGTGTCATAGGCTGCATAAAACCAGTCTTCGGACTGAAGACCACAAGAACAACATTTTATAGTAACAGATACGCCTATAACGTGATGTTATGATTGCTTTGTATCGTGACAGTGATTATGTTGATAAGGATGATGAGAGAAGGTGAAACCCAGAAATGGCAAAAAGCGGGAGGTTTGCGGAAGTTTGAATGGCGACTGCCACAGCAGTGAGAAATATTACGGGGGGAGTAATTTTCGCCATCTTGTCCAGTGCTGGCAATACATATACGGTTTTTACGTAGTGCCGATCAACTGCTATATATGGTAGAAAAGTGACATGTACAAATACCGTAACCAGGTCTGGTCGAAGCAATTAGAGAGTCATTCATGTTCACTTAATGGTACAAATCTGTAGCAAATAATATGAAATTAAATTAAACCGGTTCTGACACAGACATTCAATGAGTAAGAGAGAAATTACGTTTCAAATATTTATGAAACTTTAACATCATAAACAATAGGAACTATTTGTGCGGGAGAGTAACAAACTGAACATGGAGCATGATAAGTCAAGAGTCCGAAAGCAAAATTTTGACGATGAATCAGACTTAAAAATCGGTTCCATTAACGTAATGTGCAACAAAGCGACAATAACAACAATAAACCGTTCACTGCCTATTGACTACCACAGCACCATACATTATACACCACGCAAGTTGGCAGCAGTTAGAAAGAGTCACGAATACTTTTGAATAACCACCGATAAGACCCGACCAAAATATCGTCATCGTCGAAACGAGATGAATCATTCCCGGCCAATGCAGCGATGACTGATGAAGGGAGGGGTGGTGAGATTACAGATGGACATTTCTCTGTCCTGCATACAGTCCGAAACAAACAATCTGCAGTAACTCCATTTTCATTTACGTTGTACGATCTGCAGTAACTCCATTTTCATTTACATTGTACAGATCCTACTTTTATCAGTCGATTTTCTCATTGTAATTTCAGTTTTTCTCATTGTCATTTCAGTTTAAAAGTAAAATAACGTAATACAGTAATTGTACTGTTTTGTTTACATGTACGTGTACGACCTGCAGTGTCATTGCGTAGCACCAGAGGTACGCCTTCCACCGTCTCGGAACCCTGACCTATAGTGCCATTATTGTTAATGTTTAAAAACCCCTGAAGTGACTTGGATGACACCGAGACAGGTAATTTAATATAAGCGCGCTATTTGTCGCTCAGCCTTCGTTCTCATTCCACGTCACACCTCTACATATAAGTACTTACAAATGTTTGTATGACATGACTTACTCTCGTTGTGACTCGTTGATGCTGCAGTCAAAGGGCACGCCTTTTACGTTTTGCATAATCCGTACCTCTGTGTTTCTCTGAATTAACGTCTAGATTATACGTAAACTGAGCCGGCCGCGGTGACCGAGCGGTTCTAGGCGCTTCAGTCCGGAACGGCGTGACTGCTACGATCGCAGGTTCGAATCCTGCCTCGGTCATGGATGTGTGTGATGTCCTTAGGTTAGTTAGGTGTAAATAGTTCTAAGTTCTAGGGGACTGATGACCTCAAATGTTAAGTCCCAGAGCCATTTGTAAACTGAAGGTGGAGGAGGAGAAAGGAAAGGAAATGGAGGGGACTATTGATGTCAGCTGCATCGAGACCTCACGTGGAATTAGCCGTGACAAGTGAAAATGTGTGCCGGATCCGGATTCGAACCCAGGAGCTTCTGCCTACTAAGCACTAGCATTAACTTCTGCGACACCCAGACTCAGTATTTGCCTAGTAAGCAGGAGCTCCTGGGTTTGAGTCCTGATTTGGCACACATTTTCACTCGTCACCGCTGATTCCGCGTATAGTCCCGATGCAGGTGACGTCAACAGTACATTCCCTTTCGTTTCCTTTCTCCCCCCCTCTACCTTCAGTATACATATAATGTATCACAGCTGCAGATTCCGCATGGTGTCTGTTCTTTTGTACACACTCCAAAAAACCACAGTATGGTGCGTGCCAGAGGGCACCCTGTAGCACTCCTAGTCATTTCCTTTTCTGTTTCACTCGCAAACAGAACGACGGAAAAACTACTGTCTATCTATCCCCGTCTATTTCAGAAATCCTATTTTCTTGATCTTTACGCGAAATGTTCATTGGTGTCAGTAGACTCGTTCTGCAGTCAACCTCAAATGCTCCTTCCCTAAATTTTCTATATTTTCTTCCTCTAAGAGAACTTTGCGTTCCCTCCAGTAATTCTCATTTGAGTTTCCAAAGCATCTCTGTAATAATTGTATGTCGTTCGAACCTACTGGTAACAAATCGAGCAGCCTGCCTCTCAATTGCTTCGATTTCTTTCTCGAATCCGACCAGGTGCAGATCCCAAACACTCGAATTCGTGGCGCTCTGCAGTTATTTTTGTTGTCTCTTCATTACTGAGCACGCTTGCGCGTTCATGTAGTCAGTAGGTCGTTTTAGTCTGGTGGAGCCACTCAGCATTTTGACAAACGGTGATAAATAGAAATTAATGAATATAAAATGTAAGATTAATATATACCACAGGTAAAGCAAGCGAAATATGTTCAAAGGAACAATATGAAACAATGGTAATATGGAAATATTAAAGAAATAATGTGCTTATTTGAAGTTGTTGAACGAACAGGTTTGGATGATAATATAGAATAACTGTCAGCGTCATCTAATTTTTTAAGGCTTTATGGTGAACAATCTATAATAATACTGGCCATAGAGAGAACTGTAACAATCAGGACTAGTGACAGCGCGAACAGGAAGTTTTGTAATTTAAATGGATGTTGAATAAACAATGACAGTACTTGCGAATTTTGTTCGTTCTGAATTACTGAGTGTATACCACGCACATACAACTATCCAACTGAACTGAAATAAATAACACTCAAGAAGTACTAAAATGTAATGGGAACGTAGGTTCGGTACTAGGCACATTGTCACGGGCATTGATCTTCTCCTGTTAACTTAAGTACTCCCCGATAGCTGAATGGTCAACGCGGCGGTCTATCACGCCAAGGACCCCGGGTTCGATCCCCGGGTGGGTCAGAGATTTTGTCCGCTCAGGGACTGGGTGTTCTGCTGTCCTCATTATCATTTCATCATCAGTGGAAGGCAACGGGAAACCACCACTAGATCACTTCCCTAGACGCCATGCGGTGTACCTCTCTGACGAGGCTTCCCCCACGACAAGACCTGTCGTAAGGTAGAACACAAAGTTGTTAACCTAAATGTGAGGTCTACCCCTTCACACAAACAAAGAAGATTCAGATTGACGCAGTTAAACATCGACCCCTGATCTCCAATGAAATATAGGGGGACAATATGCGAATTCACAAGATCAAAGACAAATCTGTACATCTGTCCCACAGGTCAAGAGCCGTTTACACTACTGCGACCCACAATCCGACTGGCTTCGGACTTACGTTTCATTCCCTGTATCGTTTGGTTAGCTACAGATGCTCCACATTATTAGATTACCTTCGTTGAAGCCAATGTCTCGGCACTCCTTATTACGTTGCTGTCTGTTAAATTTCCGACCAAAGAAAAGGTTTCAAATGAAGAAAATTTACTTAGTGTGTATAAATTATAATAGTATGCATGAATGATTGAATTTGCAGTTGATTTAGGGGTTTGGAGGACGCGGAAATTAACATATAGAGCTTTCACCTCTAGCAGCGACAATGGCCCTAAGCCATCTGCCATTAAGTCGAGATGATCTTGTATGATAGAAGTGGGTGTGTCACCCCAGACTGCTCGACGTAAGTGGCAAGCGCCGATTTGCTAGTCTATCGCCAGTCGAGGAGATATCTGGATATAACGTGCTGGCCACGGCTGTAGTCAGACACCGTCGAAACTGAGGAAGG
Organism: Schistocerca nitens; assembly: GCF_023898315.1. Taxonomy (NCBI): domain Eukaryota; kingdom Metazoa; phylum Arthropoda; class Insecta; order Orthoptera; family Acrididae; genus Schistocerca; species Schistocerca nitens. Next base: position 661,434,558 of record NC_064618.1, read on the forward strand.
TCAGGAGAGCACGGACAACATGGGGTCTTGCGTTATCCAGATGGAAGATATCTTCGTGGAGACCCTCAAAGATAGGTTCCAGCCATCGACCTTAACACGCTATATATGTAACGGCTATGTTCAAATTACCGGTTTTGCGAAGCAGAGGTAATGGATCGTCCTGTGTACTCAATGCCATCCCATACCATCCGGCATGTGCTTGCACATGTGGCGATAACGAATGCAGTGTGGCGAGAGTCATTCTTCTCCGAGCTTCCAAGCACGGGTATGTTATGCACGCAGAGCATGGACTCGTTTGAAAATACGATGTGATGTCACTCAAGTGTCCAGTGCTATCTTGGGGCCACCATTGTCGGTGCATCTCTGTCTGCTGCAGCGTCAGGGAAAACCACAACAGCTGGCAGTCTGTGGTGCTACAAACGTTGTCGAACTGTTCGTTTGGGAAACTGTCTTGGTAAAACAAGACCATTTGCTGAATGAAGCCACATGATGCGGTTGTACGATCCAGCAGCTAGTGTCTTCTCGGGCGCTAGTATTGTGGTGCCACCTACAAACAGCCTGGCGTTGAGTATGGCACTCCTGAACACATCGACTCCATCCATATTCACATCACAGTCGTGGAATCGCAATCAATGGGAACAGCAATATCGTGGAATGACAAACTGGCGTCTTGATAGGATGATACTATCGCTGTCGAATTCCGTCACGTTCTGTATTACGACCAGATGAAACTACAGTTGTCTGGCCATAACCACCAGTTTGTGATTCCTCTGGGAGATTGCTCTTTGGAACTACAGCAGGTGAAATATTAGTTCACTTTATTACGTGAATGAAGAAAAAGATTTACTTAACTTGATACATTCCTTTGCCACAGGAGAGCTTGAGAATTTACAACTCTCACTGACTATTGAAGCATCATCTGAAGCGTAAGTAACAAGTTATTCTCCTGAAGTAAAATGTTCTGCATTTACAAAAGTACATTTCCCTTTGAGATTTTAATTACTCTTTAATCTTGCTGAATGATGTCAACCGCTTTAGCTGAGGTTATGAGTTAGCCAGAGTCGCTTCTGAGCTCGGCTCCACATTGGCCGGAAGAGTAAGTAACAAGTTATTCTCCTGAAATAAAATGTTCTGCATTTACGAAAGTACATTTCCCTTTGAGATTTTAATTACTCTTTAATCTTGCTGAATGATGTCAACCGCTTTAGCTGAGGTTATGAGTTAGCCAGAGTCGCTTCTGAGCTCGGCTCCACATTGGCCTCCGTGTGATAGGGCCACTATGCTTAGGGAGAGGGTGTGTCTTCTTCAGCTTCTACCATTCACCGTTTTGGGCTGCAGCGAGACATCACTAATGTCTGGTATCGGTGTGCGTTGCCGATATTGGTGTGACGCAGCGATCTTTGGACGATACCACACGCTGATAGATATTTCTCCTTCTTACTCGTGCCATAACATGATCTTCTGACAAACAAACAATCAACTGTAATTTCCTAATGAGCAACCCGCAGCGTAATCCTCCATTATACAGGGGGTCTCACAATTCCTATTACAGGCTTTAGGGTTTGTAGAGGGGACTTAGTAGATAAAGGTTTGGTAAGGGATCACTGTCCTGAAATGTACTATTCGGATGTAAAATAAGTTTGAAAATCGGGTCACTTTCAGATGTCCCTCATCACGGTACACACTCAGCGGAGGCAATGGGTTCTGACCAGTGTACAATACAGGAGCTGATCCATCTGGTGGCGCTGCTGTTAGGTGCACAAGGTGTATCTGTAACGCGTGCTTTCATACACAACGTCCACCAACGCTGGCGTGCGTCCGTCAACCTTACCAGTTGCGAACGCACTGGTTCCTCGAAGCCGTTGTTAGACTCAAATGGTGTGTGATGGACTGTTGCGATCTGGAAAACACCGTACGGGGAAGCAGGAGATTTGGAAGTGGTACGATCTACAAACCTATTTTATATCAAAACAGTACGTTTCCGGATATAAGTGCCTTGTCAAAACTTTATCTTCCTCTATAATCCCTATAATGATGTGTTAGAAATTGTGAAACACCCTCTGCATAGTACGTAGATACTGTTACTCTGTCTCTGTTCTGCTGAAACGAAAACCATTGGCGTATCCAATAATATACGACATTTCATGTCAATTTCACATCTGTCGCACGCTGACTTCATGCTATTACGATTTGAATGGTCAGCAGTGATTTTTTTGAAATAACTGACTGTAATTGCGACCCATTAATCATATAGTGAAAGGATATCACGCTTTTCCGTTTCGTGCACGGCTTTGCATTTCTCCTCATTAAAAGCAAGCTACCAGTCTTGGCGACAGCGAATGAGCAGAGCTGGAAACAAAAGTCAGAGTCTTACGTGATCTTCATCTGGCGTCACCAGTTATTTACAATGCTGCCATCCACAGTCTGGTTGGCGTTGAAATGTGTTTGATTCCCTTTGTCACTCACGACGACAACACGGCAAGTGCCATAAACAGAATCTTCGCTCAGTGGGAAAGGAGCATAAATAAACGAACTCGTGTGTCGGCTTATCCGGAGATACTAGACCATTTCTGAGAAAACGACTCTCAAAATTTTCGTCACAACTTAGAGACCTTTTTGCACGTCATAAACTCAGCCCACCTGGTGACATAGTGGCTAGCGTTGCGGCCATCCCCTGTCGCGTCCGTGTTCGAGGCCCGATTGTAGTTTTATTTATTTTATTTACTTATTTTTTCATTTATTTATCCATGTCGTTGGATGGTTGTAGCACGAATGTTTCATATCAAGTTAGTGGATAAAAGGGCGTTATATAACTGTAAAATTGCAACTGGGTGTCACAAAAAGTGTTATACATTTATTATATAATGTGTGTGTCTATGGTGTTTTCAAGGATTACATTCTTTTTAAATTCTCATATTCCCATATTTCATTCCTATGCCAGTTCCTGACGCTTATATTTTATTCTTATGTTTATTCTTCAGGAAAATTTGGTGCGTTCTCTTGGATGATACTGAAACACTCGAAACATAGGAATTCCGAAAACCATAAGCATCGTATTAGGGCAGGTTTGTCACAGCTACATTTCTTCATATGAGTCTCACTCGCGAAAGAAACATCGTTAACATTGCTGAAGATTTCACGCGATGGTAATAAATTCGCGGCAAACCACACATAACGGATCACTTTTCCGAAAACTGGCTCTTGCAGCTGATCATGAATCAAGATACACAACAGGAATTTGATCAAAAACAATTTCAAATATTTTTACATTCATTTAGTTTTCTTTTTTTAATTCATTCACTAGACATAAAATTAGTAGACGAATAAGGATAATGTTATTACAATATACACAAAACATTCGTGTAGCAGTCGGCTACAGACAGGGGTAGATAAATGAAAAACAAAAAGGAAAATGTAAATAATAATTGAGTTTCGAACACGGGGGCAGAAGTCTATAGCTGCGATGTTAGCCATTCGACAGTTTACTCTGAGAGGGATACACAGTACCTCGAAAACTTTGACCGTTCGTTGCTTGCCTGAGTAACGGGAGCAGTACGCAAGACTGTCACGCACATACACAACTTGTCTGCTGTCTTTGCTGCCCTGCTACGATATGCGCCTGCCGTCGCGTTTACTCCTGGTCAGTGCGACCACTACGTCGCAACTGTTGCCTTTACGTCGACACAGGGCCGCCACCTCTCCCACGCAACAGTGCGCCCGAACAATGGCAGGGGCACTACAGCACCCGCCACGCTTCGCTGCTTTTTGTAATTACAGTGGCGACATCGCCGTTAATGATCCGAATTGCCTTTTGCGGACACAGATCGTGACGAGGGAGGGCGCTGTGTCCGTCCCATAATTGCTGCGTTACACTCCGCTGCAACTAATTATCAGCTAAATCTTTAAGCGAAAGACCTGACATACTTTGCTTGGAACAAATGTAGTCTAGCTTAACGAATCGGTGGTTAACGAGGAAAAAAAAAATAGAAAGGGAAAGTGTAGGTAAAGAAAGACATAATTTTACAAATGGATAATGAGAGCTCCAATGTTAATCGGGTCATGGTGCCTCTCAGGAACATAGCGCTTAGGGCAGGGAAGAAGTCTAACGTTCACTCGGTGTGCTTGCCGGGGATCCTTGTTCGGGATGTGGAAGAGGCTCTTCCGGCGGCTATCGAGCGTACGGGGTGAAGCCAGCTGCAAATTGTTCCACATGTCGGCACCAACGAAGCCTGTCGTCGGGGTTCCGAGGAAATCCTTGAGTCCTTTCGACGGCTGGCTAAATTGGCGAAGCCGGCCTCCATCTCGAGAGGAGTGGAAACGAAGCTGACGATCTTCAGCATCGTACCCAGGGTGGACCGGGGTCCACTGGTTAGGAGTCGAGTGGAGAATTTAAACCAGAGGCTACGTCGACTCTGTGACAAAAATGGTTGTAGATTCCTCGACCTACGCTATGGGTGGTAGGTTGTAGGACGCCCCTCGATAGATCAGGGGTGCACTACACACAGGAAGCAGCTACATGGGTAGCAGAGTACTTGTGGCCTGCACATGGTATTTTTTTTTTTTTTTTTAGATTAGGTTCCTCCCCATGTGAAACAAACTGTTGGCCTGAAAAATTACCAGTTCATGTCACTGGTGTGGGTGTGCCAACTGTAAAAATTGTTAGTTCGCCTAAACAGGTCATTTCAAAGGATTTAAATATGCTTAACCTCATGTTAGTAAATTGTCGAAGTGTCTGTAGCAAGATTCCCGGGTTACTCTCCGAAATAAAAAGTGGAAATGCCAATATTGCATTAGGTACTGAAATCTGGTTGAAACCAGACATAAAAAGCAATGAAATTTTGAACTCGGATTGGACAATGTTTAGGAAGAATACGACGGATGCTATGAGAGGTGGTGCGTTCGTTGCAGTTAAAAGCTTTTTAAACGCAGTTGAGATCGATACTGGGTTGGACTGTGAAATAGTCTGGATAAAGCTGTCAATCAGACAAGGACTGACCATTGTATTAGGAAGTTTTTATAGACCACCAGCGTCCGCAACAAACGTCGCAGAACAAATGACTCTGAGCATTATGGGACTTAACATCTGAGGTCATCAGTCCCGTAGAACTTAGAACTACTTAAGCCTAAATAACCTAAGGACATCACACACATCCATGCCCGAGGCAAGATTCGAACCTGCGACCGTAGCGGTCGCGCGGTTCCAGACTGTAGCGCCTAGAACCGCTAGGCCACCCCGGCCGGCGTCACAGAACATTTCAGGGAAAGTCTTGAGTACGTAGGAAATAAATATCCAAATTATCTATTAGTTATAGGTGGAGACTTTTATCTGGCATCCTCTGACTGGGAAAATTACACGTTTATCACAGAGGGCAGAAGCAAAGATTCGTGTGAAGTTATTCTAGGAGCGCTCTCAACATACAACCTGGAGCAATTGGTTAGAAAACCAACTCGAGATGGGAAAATATTAAATATCTTGGCGCAGACAGACCTGGTCTTTTTGAGGAAGTTAATCTAGAAGAACGTACCAGTGACCATAGTTTCGTTGTGGGTGCAATGTCGGTGGAAGTTGCAAGTAAACCAATGAAACAGCCTAGAGTTTTCTTGTTTGAGAAAGCAAATAAAAGTGTCATTAATGAATATCTTCATAGTCAGCTCCAAGCATTCACCGTGGGACACCAAGTTATTGAGCATCTTTGGTCGGAATTTAAAGGTATTGTTCACCATGTGCTAGAGAAGTATAAGCCTAGCAAAAATATAGGGGAGGGAAAGGATCCACCTTGGTGCAACAAACATATTAGGAAGTTGCTGAGAAAGCAGAGAATTTTGCCCAGTCGTTTTAAACGTAGTCAGTGCCCCGCTGACAAACAGAAATTTACGAAATGAAAGCAGCTGTCAGAAGGACATTGAAAGATTCTTTTAACGAATTTGAAAACAATATTTTATCTGCAGATTCTAAAAATAACCCCAAAAAATTTTGGTCGTTCGTAAAATCTATGATCGCTACATATAATTCAATACCTTCTCTTGCTGACAGTGCGGGTAGTGTAACTGATGATGATACACAGAGACCGAAATTCTAAACCTAGCTTTCAAAAACTCGTTTACGGTAGAGGACTGCAGCACCATTCCCCCTTTCAATTATCGAACAAATGCAAGGATGGCTGACATAGTGTTTAGTGTATCTGGGATTGTAAAACAGTTAAGATCCTTACACGCCAGGAAGGCATCTAGACCAGACGGTATCCCCGTAAGATTATATGTTGACTATGCTACAAATATAGCACCATTCTTATCCATCATGTATCAGAGATCACTGGAACAGCAGAAATTTCCACGGGGCTGGAAAAAGGCCCAGGTCATAGCAATATATAAAAAAGATAGAAAATCGGATGCAAAAAATTACTGGCCAATTTCACTGACAAAAAAATGGCTCTGACCACTATGGGACTTAACATCTATGGTCATCAGTCCCCTAGAACTTAGAACTACTTAAACCTAACTAACCTAAGCACATCACACACATCCATGCCCGAGGCAGGATTCGAACCTGCGACCTTAGCGGTCGCGCGGTTCCAGACTGAAGCGCCTAGAACCGCACGGCCACACCGGCCGGCATGTCACTGACATCGAACTGTTGCAGAATCATGGAACATATTTTGTGTTCAGACATAATGACCTTTCTAGGCTCTGAGAAGCTCCTATGCAGAAACCAGCACAGGCTCTAGATACCGGCTCCCGGGGTTGATGCCATATTTCTCGACTTTCGAAAGGAGTTCGACTCAGTTCCGCACTGTCGCTTGCTCCAAAAAGTACGCGATTACGGTCTATCCGATGACATATGCGGTTGGATAGAAAGTTTTCTGACAGACAGGGAGCAGTATGTCGTCCTGAACTGGGTGACTTCAACAGAAACAAGTGTAACTTCAGGTTTACCCCAGGGCAGCGTAATAGGTCACCTGCTTTTTACAATTTACGTAAACGATCTGGTTGATGGTATTGACAGCGGCGTTAGGCTGTTTGCCGATGATGCTGTAGTCTACAGGAAAGTAGTATCACTCGAAAGTTGTGAACAAATCAATGAAAATTTGCAGAAAGTAAATGCGTGGTGTAGTGACTGCCAGTTATCTCTCAATATTTGTATGTGTAACCTACTGCGTATAAGAAGGCGAAAATCCACATTAGTGTACGCGTACAAAATAAATGCCCAGTCTTTGGAAGCGGTAACATCCGTCAAGTATCTGGGTGTGACTATTGGAAATGATCTCAAATGGAATGATCACATTGCACAAGTAACGGGTAATGTGAACTCTAGATTGCGGTTTATTGGTAGAATCTTGAAGCGGTGCAGTCCTTCAACAAAAGAAATAGCTTACATTACGTAAGTTCATCCAGTCTTAGAGTATTGTTCGTATGTATGGGACCCTTACCAGTTGGGTCTGATTCAAGAGATTGAGAAGGCCCAAAGAAGAGCGGCAAGATTCGTAACTGGTACATTTAGCCATCGCGAGGGCGTTACAAATCTCATAGAAAATTTGAAGTGGGACACACTTGCAGATAGACGACGTGCTAAACGGAAGTGGCTGCTCACTATATTCCGAAATCTGATCTTCACCGAGGATGTAGATCATATATTATTACCAACAACTTTCAAATCACGCAATGATCACCATTCAAAGATAAGAGAAATTAGAGATCGTACTGAGGCGTTCAGACAGTCGTTTTTCCCTCGCACGTTCCGCGAGTGGAACAGAGAAGGGGGGGGGGGGAGGGGGGGGGGGCGAGGAAATATGACTTTGGCGCGAATTGTGCCCTCCGCCACACACCGATTGGTGGCTAGCGGAGTACATATGTAGATATGTAGATGTAGATAGATGGTTGTAACGATCCTTTTATATTGTTTATTAAATGACAACACTCTCAAGGTAGTCCGCTAAAACGAAGTCACCTGTGCGTTGTAACATTGGCCACACACATATTATTAGGTATTTTTCAAAGGAGCGTCTCGACAATTAAATTCACGGACAAGAACCAATAAAGAAAAATAATACTAAAAATTTGCATCTTTCAATTCATCATAAATTCCGATTGAGTCAGCAATGCAGCGACAACATTACCTGAGTATCTTCACACTTGTCGAGTCAACTTTTAGAAAATCTTATTTCCAAAAATCAGCATCCTCTACGTTTGCATCTCTGTGTTCTGCTCGTTATTACCAGACCGCTCAGCAGCGTGACCAACAACCGACTCTCTCATTTACTTCCCACTGAAATATCTACTGGCAACGGCAATGACACTGATAACCAAAGATCACATTGTTTGTACTCAGAACCTCTGTGGCATAGTATGTCGACTGCTTCAAAAATATCTAGAGAAGTAGTACGAAGTATGACACGTCGAATAAAAAGAACGTTCACACCGCTTTCATTGAATACCAAAGTAAACTAGAAACCTTACACTCTAACTGGTCGAAAGTGTCCGGACACCCCTATGTAATGCGATGTTGATGACTAGATGTCACGACAGGGCGGATCCGCCATTAAAGAAAGAGGCAGAGAGTACTGTGTTGGCAGTAGAAAAGCGGTAAAGCAGAATGGGTCGTTCAGGAGATCTCAGTAATTCGAACGCGGACCGCTCATTGGGCAGCAAACGAACAGCCTCAGTAACCGAGGCCTGGCAGACCTCGTGTACTGGCAGATAGGGACCGCCGATCATTGGGGAAGGTGGCTGTAAGAACTAGATTGAAATCGGCGGAAGGAATTACACGTGAGTTCCAGAGTCCTACCAGCAGGCCATCTGGCACAAACGCCGTAGTAAGGAGTTAGAAAGATTTTCTGGAGTGAATACTGGCTGACGCTTGAGGCGGTGCAAAGAGCGACACCACTGCACAGTGGATGACTGGAAACGAGTGATTTGGAGCTATGAATCGTACTGTACATCATTGCCTTCTGTGGTTTGGGCTCTTTGGGACGAATGGGCCGACATCTCTCCACAGATATTCAGACACCTCGTTGAAAGTGACTTCAGCACTGATCTCACCGTCATAATGGCAAGGAGTGGACATAATGTACGTGCTCTTTTGACCAGATATTATAATAGGATGTCAAAAAAGTCGCTGTTGAGCCACTGACAACTAAAAGCACTACATATAGACAGAAGTTACGACTATTGCCAGATCGCGTCCAAACAACTGAAAGAAAACAAGTCTGGAAGGAAAAACACAACGACATTAGAAATGACTAAAACCACTACTGAGAAGATGAAAGATTTAGGAAGGTAAGAATACTAAAGCTAATTAATGATTTTACTTGCTCTTCAAAGGGCCCAACAAGATAGTAATAGAATTCTCAAAACTAAGCTTCCCATATTTCCGAAAGGGAAATTTTGTAGTTAGTGTGTGTCATCAGATGGCTTACGGGAACGTGACACAGATTTTTAATGTACCAGGTGTACCGGCGTGAAATGAGCGTTAAGATACAAATGTGTCGATAGGGAAGATTTGTTGGGAATGAGCCTTAATTTTTTTTGTTTGGTTGGTAAGACATCTGTCAAAGATATTTAGTATACATCAAGTCATGGAAAAAACAACATCATATGTTTTCATCGTGTTAACAATGTCGAATTTAGTACCAGAAAGTGATGATTTGCGGAAAGCATTAATTTTTTGCTTTAATTTGAAAAAAAGTGCTGCAGAGTCGCATCGAATGCTTGTCGAGGCATATGGTGATCATGCTCTATCAGAAGCAACATGCAAAAGATGGTTCCAACGTTTCAGGAGTAATGATTTTGATGTAAGAAATGAAGAACGTCGAAGACCATCAAAAATGTTCGAAGATGCCGAATTGCAAGCAATATTGGATGAAGATGATACTTTGAGTCAGAAGCAAATGGCAGCAATGCTAAATGTTGCACAACAAACAATTTCTGACCGTTTGAAAGCTATGGGAAAGAACCAAAAGTGTGGAAAATGGGTACCACATGAATTGAATGAAAGATAGATGGAAAACCGAAAAACCATTTGTCAAATTTTGCTTCAAAGACATGAAAGAAAATCAGTTTTGCATCGAATTGTTACTGGCGATGAAAAATGGATTTATTTTAAGAATCCTAAACGGGAAAAATCATGGGTTAATCCGCGACAACCATCAACATCGATTGCAAAACCAGATCGATTCGGCAAGAAGGCAATGCTCTGTGTTTGGTGGAATCAGAAAGGTGTCGTGTATCATGAGCTTCTAAAACCCGGTGAAACTCTGAAAACTAATCGCTACAGACAACAAATGATCAATTTGAACTACGCATTGATCGAAAAAAGACCAGAAGACATTGCAAAGTAATTTTCTTACACGACAATGCACTTGCACACAAAGCAAAACTGGTTCAGGATACAATCAAAACACTTGGTGGGGGCTGCTAGCCCACCCGCCGTATTCACCAAACTTGGCCCCTTCCGACTACCATTTCTTTTCATCAATGGGACATGCATTGGCTGACGAACACTTTGATTCCTACGAAGAAGTCGAAAATTGGGAGTCTGATTGGATTTGCTTCAAAAGACGAACATTTCTTTGGCGTGGTGTCCACAAATTGCCAGAAAGGTGGTCAAAATGTATAGAAAGCAATGGTCATTACTTTGAATAAAATGTTTTTACTTTTGAATTCAAAGTTAGTGTTTCATTTTGACAAAGAAAGGCTGATTTCATACCGGTACATCTGGTAAGAACAATTCGAAAACAGTGGATTACTCAGTGAGTAAAGGGGAGATGCATGCTGTGTACTGCTAGGAGATATAGGACAGCAAAAGAATGTGTCAGTAAACAGACTGGAATGGAAGTCCCTATTATGATCGTTTTGGGAATGAGATGGGAGTGGAGGGTGCATATAGTTTGGGGAAATGGGTGGTGGATGGACCTAATCAGTTCTTTAGTGGATTCCAAGGCTTAAGAGCGGAAGTTGGGAAAATGACCGTAGAAAAGGTACTGAATAAACATGAATGCATACATCCAGCTCTGGATGTAAACCGATACGATGACAATGAAACCAACTAGGGAATATAGCCGACGCTGGTATACGCTATAAATAAATGTTTACTAATTCGTATGACAATACTATTCATAAACAGAAACCATATCTTAAATGTAGTGTTACAACATACTCGTACATGTAGAAATTAATGAGGTACACCAAACCACACAAATACCAACTGTGTTCTGTGTTGTCAGTTACTGTTGAAACAAATTAGTGTGGTGGTGTCGAAAGATTGCTAGTCACATCATATATCTAAACGCCAGCTACAAATCTTTTTTTTTTCACATTTAAATTACACTTACTGAATAAAGATGTGTAGCAGAATATTCATGCGTGCCTCACAGACATTGGTGCTTCGCTTCTGTTTCTTTGCTGTTAATGTGTGGGAAGATATTCCCCATTTTCACGTATCGTAATCTCAAAGCTCACTTCATCGTCTCAGTGTCTATAGAACAACTCGTTAGCAGAGTGTTTACGCCAGTGACTGGTGCTTTGATCCTGCAGACACTGCTTCAGTCCGACGCCGCTGTCAGAGTAGACGGGACTATTGTTCTCCACAGCCCTCTGTCGTTACTCACGGCAGTTCACTCCCTGTCACCCCCGGGTCTCCTAAGCCAAACACACCTGCTGCTGAGAGAGGTACGCTCTTTGTGAAGCTGAAATCCTACACCTGCTGTCCCGCACGACTTCTGAGCAAAGCACACCTGCTCGTCCACACACTACGCGCTTCCGTGAAATCTGAGGCGAGCTCTGTTTTGCTAGCCCTTCCAGTCCGTCACGGCATCTGGAGTTTTTCTCTACGGGTCCCGTATAACATTACGTTCCAGCACTCAGGGCATGTCGGTGGTCCTGAGCCAAGCTGTCTCTAGCCTGCAAAACAAGAGAACTGTGAGTCTGGGCTCCCAGTGTTACGTGAGACAATGAAAGCAGAATAGCGCCCAATCTAGCCAGCTCATTATAAACGTTGGCAATGAGCTCTGCTTTATTAATCTGCTGTTAAATTTCGCCGTTGTTTGTACACACACGAGCGTTACGTTTAATGTCCGGTCGACATAAAGGTCATTAATGTGTAAACGTCAGCTAGAGAAAACAACACAATAATTATCAAGTACATGAGCGTAATAAAACCTCCGATCGACTGGCTGCATTTGTCCCTCGTACGTGCTGTCAGGCGCATTTTGTCACGTGGTACGGCGGATATTCGCAATTTCGTTTTGGTGGTGTGCAGTTGGTGCTACTCCTAAAAAATACTGTTCACCACGCCTTTCATAAGACAACCGTCGTGGATGGGGAGCGTCCGTTTGTTTCCCATTGAAAACAGAATGATTTTTAAAGGAGAGACCTATGTGCCTATCCGATGGAACGATCCAAATTAGTTTTATGAAAGAATGTAGGCTATTTTTGTCATCGTTTGTACAACATTCAAAGCACCTGAAAAAGAGAACCAGAAACAAAAACAGCAGATACAAACAAAGACAACACGCAAATTCAAAGTAGGACTGCCAGAAGGATACATGCCATCGACCTCTCTCGTTAAACTGGCGGTTAGATGGTAGAAACTGTGGAAATCTTCTTTGTAATTCATTGGTAAAGTGCTAGACTGCGGATGAGTCGCGGATTAGATCCCTGGTCAGAGCTAGGATTTTTATTTCTCACTTATCACTTATTTAATTTTTGTTAATGAGAAAAGTGCTGAGATGCAATGAGGATCACAGTCAACGTTAAACGACGGGTTCTCCTGTATCCGTTTGGGTATGTGAGTTGAAAGGTCGGAGGGAGATAAGAGTATTCCACGTCCGATAGAACCGTGCCTAGCAAAGCACTGTTATGTTCAAATCAACCTTCTGTTTCATGACGGCTTTGCTTTTTAAGATAACACAATCAAGAGAGCAACAAGGAATTATATTAAAATAATGATACATTAACGGCATTTTGGACCACTTAAACGTGGAACACCATCCGAACAGACCTTGAAGACTCCAAGGCACGGACCGGCCGCCGTGTCATCCGCAGTTCTCAGCGTTATCGGATGCGGATACATAAGCGGCATGTGGCCAGCACACCTCGTAACCGGTGCCGTTACTTATCGATCAACTAGCTCCTCATTGTTGTTATGGTCTTCGGTTCAGAGACTGGTTTGATGCTGCTCTCCATACTACTCTATCCTGCGCAAGCTTCTTCACCTCCGAGTAACTACTGCAACCTACTTCCTTCTGAATCTTTTTAGTGTGTGTATGCCTTGGTGTCCCTCTACAATTTTTACCCTCCGCGCTTCCCTACAATACTAAACGGAAGATCCCTTGATGACTCCGAACGTGTCCTACCAACCGATCTCTTCTTCTAGTCAAGTTGTGCCATAAATTCCTCTTCTCCCCAATTTTATTCAGTACCTACTCATTAGTTACGTGGTCTACCCATCTAATCTTCACCAATCTTCCGTAGCACCGCATTTCAAAAGCTTACATTCTCTTGTAGGTCCTCAATCAGCTTCAACGGCTGAGTGCACCCCGCTTGCCAACAGCACTAGCTAAGGCCGTGACGTGACCCATCCAAGTGTTAGCCAAGCCCAAAAGCGCTTAACCTCAGTGATCTGACGGGAACCGGTGTTACCACTGCGGCAAGGCCGTTGGCATTTTAGACCCCTTGCAAGACATTTAGAAGCAGTGGATGGCCATTTCCATTTTACTCCATAAAAGCAGGAACACAACATAATTGTCATATGCATTAGACTGAAATAAAAATGATTAATGACGTTGATTGTAGCAAATAAATATACACAGATGAAAATAAGCGCGAACTCATGATGAATTTCATGAATATTGGCGTAATAAAATTTTCTTTTCTCTGACAGGGCATTAAAACACAGCTGTCCGGATACGGAGAAAAATACAGTCGCGTACATCTGCTAGAAGTGTTAATGACAAACAGTGTTTCTTCCAAATAAAGTCAAGCAGAAAATGAAGGGAGGAAATGAAATATGAATAAAACTCTTATTGGTCAAATAAAATGGAATAAAGAGGGGTTTCCAGCAAAAGTCGATGACTTGCGCCAGGGCAAACAACGTACAGATAGTAAGAATTCTGCCGGCCGGAGTGGCCAAGCGGTTCGAGGCGCTACAGTCTGGAACCGCGAGACCGCTACGGTCGCAGGTTCGAATCCTGCCTCGGGCATGGATGTGTGTGATGCCTTAGGTTAGTTAGGTTTAAGTTGTTCTAAGTTCTATGGGACTGACGACCTCAGACGTTAAGTCCCATAATGCTCAGAGCCATTTGAACCATTTTTAGTACGAATACTTGCCAGAAGAATGAAGTAAGAACCTCCGTGAAAGAATGAAATAGTTCTCAGAGAACAAAAAGTGACAAACCAATAGTTATTGCCCACAGTCCACTGCTAAGTAGATGACGAAAAATAATCGTACACTCTAGAATAGAGATGCTCCACAAGTGAAGAAAGAAATCGTCGTTTAAGAGAAACAGGAGTGTATTTCCAGTTGACTATTTATACAAACCGAATCTAGTGTATTTAATAAGGGATCGACGTAATTCAAAGTGATTAAGCTGACGGTGTGTACAATGGGTATTCCAGAATATAAACCAAGAAAAAAAGGCAGTGCTTATATAACGACTCATTTGATCGCACCGACAAAATGATTACAGAAAGCGATTTTATCTTCCGGTCTCAGTTACTGTTGACGAAGTTTTCCCATGTCAAAACTAAATGTTTCGTTGAGCCACCATGAATTGTGAAATGTCTGGTTTCGAATCAAAAGGATTTATATGTAATACAGTAATGTCTGTACAGAGTGCTTCTACGCAGTACCAAAGGAAGTCACCGGCTTCTGAAGCACCTGCCTTGCGGATGGCATGTTGTTAAGGTTTCCTTCCTCAATCCGTGATGCAAGTAAATGTAATTTTCCTGCATAAGGAAGATCTCAAAATAAAATCAATTATGTGAACTCTTTTTATGGCATGTGAATAGCATTATTTTGCAATAGACAACTTGCTGGGATACATCACTTCATGGACACCCCAACTGAATAAGTCAGAGGCCATTGTATGTAAAACAGTATCACATAACTACATTGGCAGATTAAAACTTCGTGACATCGGACTCTGCTACATTCCGACAGTAGTATACACTCCTGGAAATGGAAAAAAGAACACATTGACACCGGTGTGTCAGACCCACCATACTTGCTCCGGACACTGCGAGAGGGCTGTACAAGCAATGATCACACGCACGGCACAGCGGACACACCAGGAACCGCGGTGTTGGCCGTCGAATAGCGCTAGCTGCGCAGCATTTGTGCACCGCCGCCGTCAGTGTCAGCCAGTTTGCCGTGGCATACGGAGCTCCATCGCAGTCTTTAACACTGGTAGCATGCCGCGACAGCGTGGACGTGAACCGTATGTGCAGTTGACGGACTTTGAGCGAGGGCGTATACTGGGCATGCGGGAGGCCGGGTGGACGTACCGCCGAATTGCTCAACACGTGGGGCGTGAGGTCTCCACAGTACATCGATGTTGTCGCCAGTGGTCGGCGGAAGGTGCACGTGCCCGTCGACCTGGGACCGGAACGCAGCGACGCACGGATGCACGCCAAGAGCGTAGGATCCTACGCAGTGCCGTAGGGGACCGCACCGCCACTTCCCAGCAAATTAGGGACACTGTTGCTCCTGGGGTATCGGCGAGGACCATTCGCAACCGTCTCCATGAAGCTGGGCTACGGTCCCGCACACCATTAGGCCGCCTTCCGCTCACGCCCCAACATCGTGCAGCCCGCCTCCAGTGGTGTCGCGACAGGCGTGAATGGAGGGACGAATGGAGACGTGTCGTCTTCAGCGATGAGAGTCGCTTCTGCCTTGGTGCCAATGATGGTCGTATGCGTGTTTGGCGCCGTGCAGGTGAGCGCCACAATCAGGACTGCATACGACCGAGGCACACAGGGCCAACACCCGGCATCATGGTGTGGGGAGCGATCTCCTACACTGGCCGTACACCACTGGTGAGCGTCGAGGGGACACTGAATAGTGCACGGTACATCCAAACCGTCATCGAACCCATCGTTCTACCATTCCTAGACCGGCAAGGGAACTTGCTGTTCCAACAGGACAATGCACGTCCGCATGTATCCCGTGCCACCCAACGTGCTCTAGAAGGTGTAAGTCAACTACCCTGGCCTGCACGATCTCCGGATCTGTCCCCCATTGAGCATGTTTGGGACTGGATGAAGCGTCGTCTCACGCGGTCTGCACGTCCAGCACGAACGCTGGTCCAACTGAGGCGCCAGGTGGAAATGGCATGGCAAGCCGTTCCACAGGACTACATCCAGCATCTCTACGATCGTCTCCATGGGAGAATAGCAGCCTGCATTGCTGCGAAAGGTGGATATACACTGTACTAGTGCCGACATTGTGCATGCTCTGTTGCCTGTGTCTATGTGCCTGTGGTTCTGTCAGTGTGATCATGTGATGTATCTGACCCCAGGAATGTGTCAATAAAGTTTCCCCTTCCTGGGACAATGAATTCACGGTGTTCTTATTTCAATTTCCAGGAGTGTATGTTCTCAAAATTTTCACTACAAATAGCAATGAATGTTAACCTGTTTTACGGCCTCAACGGTTCCTAATAACGCCTTATCATAGCAGATTTGTCAACATGTTTCATTATACCCACTACACATAGCCTGCACAGTGGCCCTACGGATATGATATTACTGACTGAAATACCACCGTCGTCTACGCTTGAATGCGAAATCTGTAACAGTGCAATGGAGCATGTTTAACTGATAATAAACATAACAACGAACAGTACATGAAAAATATGAGAACTTCGACTCCTTCCCATTGATACTATACACTGCCGTCACTCTTAAATGATTATTTCTAGATTTGTGTAGACTTAATTATGCCTGTGCATCTGAATGTCGCGCTGGCTTTCAGATGATACTGAGTAGATAGTAACGTGTATAGAATTTCTAAGACGAAACGTATGAGATCCAGTTGTTGTCACACTGTGCACTTACTGCTTGTACATCAGCAAGAGTGTTCAGTAAGGAAATTTACCATTAATGTGGACATTCTTCTCACTTGGTGAGTGCTCTAGAAAAGGTATTTACGAACCTACCAAAGGTGTACTAGCAAGTGGTACTCACTTCGATATTACATTGTCAGCACTAATCCACTTCTGGAAGTGGATTTCCCTTATGTGAGACGAATTGTGCTTTATCGCCCGGAGAAGTAGAGGAAAGATTTTATTTAACAAATGAATTTTTATTTTTCACCTAGAACCCATACTAACATGCAAAGAATTGTAGTTCAGAGTCATCTTTTCGGAAGCTGACGTCATTGTACCCTGTGATAGTGCTTTCTTACAGCTACCGTCCACAGTGATGTGAAAAGTAACTTATTATCATACTTTAGGTGAGCAGTAAAGCGATTTAGACTAATGCTAGAAGACTGGTGCTGTTAATACAGTATATCCTCTACAATTTTTTCCTCTAGTATGAGATCGTTAGGAGATGAGATTTTACTCAGCGTGAAGGAGTCTGTTGATGTGAATAACGGTCATGTGGAAGTAATTAACGGGAATTAACTGCTCAGTAGTAAACGTCATTGACTCAATCAGACAAGTCTACCACTACATTTCGATTGCGGTAAGGTCACATGTATAGCACTTCTTCTATGTTAATCAGAGACTCCACTCTCAACTAAATCGCCGGAACAAAAGACGTGAATCTGTGGTTAACTGTAGGCCAACTTTCCCGTGAACTGTGACTGCCTACTCGTGTAGGATATTTTGGAGCGTGTATTAATAGACGGTGAACGACAGAATGGGTAATCTATGAACGATGGAAATAAATTTCCTGGTGAGTCTGCTATTACTGTGGATATTTTATGTATAACTCTGTTTACATCTCTAAATCGGGTACATTATTTATTATTTATAATATCGTTTCGGCTACTGCTGTCATCAGATCAAAATTTAGAACTTATAGAGTAAAGTTCAGTACCAGAAGCGAAAAACTATCCCTAAGTGGGGCGTCAATTCACCTAATCGGACATAATCTAGGCACGAGGAAGAGGTTGTGAGGTCGTTGTCATTCGTTACGTCACATACAAAGGAAATTACATATATATATTTTTATTTTTTAATTTATCAGCATTCTTCTTTCTCTCAGGGATATTATCTTTTCTTATCACTTTTACTTACGTGCATAAGTAAATATGAAACGGCTTCTTCAACGGCCTCAGTTATTCATGTACCAACTTTAGATTTTGAACGTGATGACTAAAATATAGTTGCCGTTAACTGAATTGAATGTAATTTTGTTAATTTCTATTTATTGATTGCAAAGCAAGGCGCGAGAGAATTTCGATTGTTGCCGTGGAGCGACCAAGATAAAACTTAATGAACTCATGGAATCTGTATAGTTTAAAAACATGGACTTTAACATAAATTAATTATCTGTTGCACTTTAAAAAGGTTCTTATAACGAAATCTCTCGCATTTACAGTTACTGTTAACACTGAAAAATAAATTAATACGTCGGCGCGTAATGGCCGACCAGAGGCTGCATCGGAAGATGAACTCGCAGCGCAAATTACTGAAAAAATGCTTATTAAAAATAATTAGCCACTGCGAGCATTTGAGGTGACAACTATTACAAAGAAATTCATTTTGTAATGATAATAACAAGTTTAATTTAGCAATAAATACGAATAACTTACATAAAATGTGTGTAGCCGATCAATGGCCGCCTTCCGTATAGCGAAACAAAACCGCGTGTCTACCACAAAATACGTCCTTCCTCCTCGGCCGTACAATCGCGTCTCTTTCGATCCTTTTTTATTTTCATAGACATTAAATAAAGATGTTATCGCTGCATATCAGTTGTTTCAAGAACATTAACTATATCTTTTACAGTAATTATATTCATAAAATATGTAAACTACAATTTACAACCGCTAAAAATGTCAATATTTATGTGACGCACCGTCACAAGGTGTAGAGTGTTTCCTTCTAAAACAATGTCCGATAATAGCGAAGGTGAAAGTTCTAACAGCATGGTGACGGATTACTAGTGACTTAATTACTAATTGAACAATAACAGAAAGATGTACTGTCCAGTAACTGTATAAATGAGTGTGGAACGTGAAGGAGGAGGCGTTCTGTTTGTCGCTGCGTCCCTGTGATGGTGACAATGCAGTTCACGAGTGACTATTAAAAGATTATCTAATCACCGGGATGAACGGACGTAGTAGAAGGCTGAAAGATGGTTCTTCCTGAAGAAATGGTAGAGAGTCGTTTAGCTGAAGCTTTTAACAGCATGGTGATGGATTACTAACAGCTTTAATAACTGCATCAGACTAACGACCAGGTGTGCTGTGAACTAACCGAAGATATGACGTCTGGACGTAAAGAAGGAGCTGACACTGTGTCTGTTGCTGCAGCCCCATGCTGGCCATTTCGCAGTTCGCTTACCACCAGTACGCGGACGGTTCGCTGGTGCCCACGTGCCTTAGCGAGGCGGCCGCCCTGTGGCAGAAGCTGTTCTTCACGGTGTCCAGCGCCACCTTCTTCGCTGTGCCGGTGGCGGTGCTGCTGGCGCTCTACGGCAAGATCGCGCGCCACCTCATGGCGCCGGCCGCCGGCTCCACGTCCTCCGCCTCCACAGGTGGTGCCGGCGCCGCCGCCCACACCACTTGCGGGGGCGGCAGCGCCCCGGGCGCGGCCGCGGCGCCGCCGGAGTCGGGCGGCAACGCGCGCGCCCGCCGCCAGGTGGTGCTGATGCTGGCCACGGTGGTGCTCTCCTTCTTCCTGTGCCTGCTGCCGTTCCGCGCCTTCACCCTCTGGATCGTGTTCGCCAGCAGCGCGTCGGTGCGCGCGCTGGGTATCGAGGCCTACTACAGCCTGCTCTACTTCTGCCGCACCATGTTCTACCTCAACTCGGCGGTGAACCCCATCCTGTACAGCCTCATGTCGTCCAAGTTCCGCGCCGGCTTCGCGCGCCTCTTCGGCTACCGCGAGCGGCAGCTGGCGCTGCTGCGCGGCGCCGACGGCGAGATGCGCAACGGCGCCGGCAGGGCGTGGCCGACGCTGGCGGCGGTGCGGCGGCAGCACCGCTCCGCGCCCGACCTGTTCGCCTGGCGCTCCGGGTCGCGCTCCTCGCTGGCGTCGGTGCGGTCGGCGGCGGCGGCGGCGTCGGCGTCGGCGGCGGCTACCCGCGGGCCGGCGGCGCGCGCCCGCGCCCACTGCCCGCTGCCCGCCAAGCGCACCGCCTCCGACGCCGGCCCCGCGTGGAAGGAGCGCTCTGCGCGCAGCCGCATGGCGTCCTTCCGGCGCAACGCCGTCATGCGCTCCACGGCGCTCAGCTTCGACCTCGACGGCAGGGGCCGCGATGCCTCGGAACCCCTCAAAGGGAACAACGCCTCGGACAGCAGCGTCTGAACGTTCATTGACAACATATTCGTAGTGGACACAACTGCCATACACTTATTAAGTGAAGCGCCTTTTTGCACTTGCGCTGTATTTATTTAGACCACTTCCTCGTTGTGCATAAAACTCCAACTTCTACGCTACTGTCAAGTACAAAATAACTGAGGCTATCGTGGCCAGTTGTGATGTATTACCTACTGGCATCCATCTCAGGGTTTACGCCTGACGTTTGTTTAACGACTTTCCTGACGTTTCTTCAGCACGAGTTGCTGCCATTATCATAGATCCACTCTCCACCACCAGCAGTTGGGAGGGACCCGGTAGTTCTAGTACCTCCCGCCGCGGAAATCGAACACGCGCCAGAACAAATGGACGTGGCCTGCCCATAGAGGGCTCTGCCCTAGTCCAGTTTGTAGTGTGGATTATCGTCGAGTGTGAACGGCTCCGTGTTTGTCTTTATATGTCTACTGTTTTATTACCCACCGTTCTGTAATTTATGTGTCTTCTTTCTGTTGTTTATTTGTCTATTCTATGGCTGAAGAGCGGCGTAACATGCTGCTGACAGCCTGACTGTTTGTACGGGTTTAAAAATAACAATAAAGAAAATAAAGCCCTAGTCCGGTCAGTCTGGTACTCGCTCTCGATTGCGTCTCTATCTCGGCAGTACTGCATTCTGGTCGTTGCTCGTTGTTGACATTTGCCTGGCTCTGGTTCCGAGTGGCTTTACTGTTGGTGTTTGGTGTTGTGGTTTCCACAAGCCTCCGTTGTTTATCTCTTCCTTGTTGTGTCGGTCGTTGTCGGTAGATGTCGATTGTCGTTGGTCTGTCGTCCGACTCGTCCTGTGTTTACCTGGTGGTGCGTGCTCCACCGCCGGCGGCTTCCCCGCCTGGCGGCTCCCATCCGCAGCCCAAGGCGTTCCCGCGGTTGGTTTTGGTTTCTACAGTAGTAACACCAGCCACTATCGTTGGCGTAACGTCAGGAAGATCGTTAAACAAGCCAACAGGTAAAACTCCATTAGCGTTGCAGAATAAAACGCACATCACATTACCGCCGTGAAACGGAAACACAGTATTGCGAACGTAACTTAACAGAAAGGTAGTTACGTCGACTAAGGTGCAACACACATGAAAATGGCAGCGTAATCATGTGATGTACTACCGTTCGTGTTCGTTTACAAACTATACTGGGCTCTATGGTCTGACAGACAATAAGAGAACGTAAGGAGGGAGACATTTGCAGATATATATCAGTGACCAAAGAATAAAGCTAAGAACAGACTAAGAATTTCAGACATATAAGTACGAATATTTATTCACATACCTGAAGAAACGCTAT
This sequence comes from Schistocerca nitens, assembly GCF_023898315.1. NCBI lineage: Eukaryota > Metazoa > Arthropoda > Insecta > Orthoptera > Acrididae > Schistocerca > Schistocerca nitens. The sequence goes on from NC_064618.1 coordinate 661,456,355, forward strand.
AACAAACGTTAAAGATATTAAAAAGATGTGGAGGTAAAATATGTGGTGACAACGAATTATACATTTTATACAACATAACACTCGATGATTGCTTAAAAATAAGCTAGAGCACTAACGAAGATTAGGTTTAAATAAATACAGGTCTAAATAAATGAATTGCATCTTCGTTTAGTGTTCGACTTCATTACCTTGACCACCTCCTAGCGTCCAATTTAAGCACCACCTGCACCACACTCTGCACCTAGACGTGGTGAAAGTCAACAGGGTGAATGCCAAAATGTCTCAAGGTACCTGGAGGCACCTTGTTTGCCCTCTTATTTGAAGCTGTCAAAGCGTACGTTGATCTAGATCTTGATGATATAAGATGAAAATAATTTGTTGATCTGAGGAAACCTGTTAAGCCTTCACAATGATTTTCACAATATGTTTTATATCTGTGTTTCTCAACGGCGGAAGGGTGTTATCATCATTGGCGTTGCTGTTATTCTAATCTTCAGAAGATGGCTTTAATTCAGCTCTCCACACCACTTATCTTATCCAACTCTCTTCATCTGTGCAAAAAAGCTGCACACTATACCCATTTCAATCTCATCACCGTAGTCAGACATTCAGTGGTACCTCATGACGTATCACATCAGCCGATCCTTTCGTCAAGTTGCCCCATAAATTATATTCTTTCCAAATTATACTCAATACCTCTCCATTAATTATTCGATTTATTCACATAACATTCAGCATTTATGTGTAGCACAAATTTTCAAACGTTCCCCTTCCTGCCTCAATTATTTATCGTTCACACTTCACTTCCATACAAAGCTATACTCCAAACAAATGCCTAACACGTTTATATATTTTCTCTGGTTCCACCAGAATCAGTGCTTTTGCTGCTCTAGAGTTACAACTAGTATAATACTGTTAGTATCCCATTTGCTAAAATAATTGCTTCATTATCGCCTGACTTAATGTTACTACCTTCCGTTTCCTTTGTTTTATTTTTGTTGATGTTCATTTTGTTTCCACTTTTGAACACTATCTACTCCGTTCGGGTGACATCCCAAGCCCCTGCAATCTCTGAGAGAATTTCAATGTTTTCGGTAAATCTCAAAGTTTTAATTTTTTCTCTTACTGTAATTCTGTTCCCAGTCCTCTCCGTGGTTTCCATTACTACTTTCGCTACGTAAGTAGCTAATACGCTGTATCACTTCCTTCTTAACTACTGCTTCCCTTTCGCATTCATATCTTGGCCTCCCTCTGCAATTTTTACCCTCACACTTGCTCTCAGGTCTTAAATGACAGTTCCGTAATGCCTCAGAATACATCCTATCAATCGATCCCATCTTAATGTCAAGTTGTGCCATTATTTTTTCTCCCCAATTTGACTCAATGCCTTTTCTTTAGTTTTTCGATCTACCCTCGTGATTACCAGCATTTTTTTCTGTAGCACCTTACTTCAAAGCCTCTGTTCTCCTCTTGTCTGATCTCCTTATAGTCCATGTTTCACTTCAGTACAAGTATACATTGTAGGCAAACACCTGCAAAAGAGACTTCATAAAATTTGAATTTATATTCAGTAACAGCAACTTCAGCTTTTTCATAACTGCTTTCCTTGCTATAGACACTATGTATTTTATATCTAAAAAATGGTTCAAATGGCTCTGAGCACTATGGGACTCAACTTCTGAGGTCATTAGTCCCCTAGAACTTAGAACTAGTTAAACCTAACTAACCTAAGGACATCACAAACATCCATGCCCGAGGCAGGATTCGAACCTGCGACCGTAGCGGTCCTGCGGTTCCAGACTGCAGCGCGTTTAACCGCACGGCCACTTCGGCCGGCCATTTTATATCTGTCTGCTTTGCCCCTCATCAGTTATTTTCCTGCCCAAATAGCGAACCACACCTATTACTTTTAGTGCCTTATTTCCTAACCTAATTCCCTCAATATCACCTGACTTAATTCGACTACATTCCATTATGATCACTTCACCATTCTTCATTTTCGTCTTATAACCTCTTTTCAAGACACCATCGTTCCGATTAACCTACCAGTTAAATCCTATGACATCTCTAACAGAATAGCAGTGTGTTCAGCTAACCACACAGTTTTTATTTATCCTCCCTGAAATTTAAGTTTAGTTCAGATTTTCTCCTTGGTTTCCGGCAATGTTTATTCATTGTGTCGTTTGAATAACATAGGGATAGGTACAACCCTGTCTCACTCCCTTCTGTTATAACTTCCTTTCTGGTCCTTTGATTCTTATAACTGCCGTCTATTTTCTGTACAACCTGTAAGACCCTTTTCCTACCCGTATTTTATCTCTACTACTTTCAAAATTTCAAAAAGTATAGTCCAGTCAGTAGTATCGGAAGCTTGTTCCAAGTCTACAAATGTTATTAAATTTGGTTTACCTTCCTGTAGTCTGTCTTTCAAGATAAGACGTAGCATAAGTATTGTCTCGCATATTCCTACAATTTTCCGAAACCAAAACTGATATTCCCCGACGTCGACTTCTACAAGTTGCTCCATTCTTTTGTAAATAATTTGTCTCAGTATTTTAAAATAACCATTTGTTAAACTGGTAATTCGATAATATTCACACCTGTCAGCACCTGTCTTCTTCGGAATTGGGACAGAAGAAATTGGCACTGGAATAATCTGCTTTTAGAATGATCACGGACATTGCTATTAAAGTGGGTAGGAATATCGACCTGTTGAAACCCCATCATTTCGCGAAAAATTTACTATATTTGTGATAGCACATCTCGAAATCGTACCCGGTAACATGGTCCATTTTGAAACATGAGCAGATAAAATACGGCTCTCATTCGAGAACTCGCACCGTCTGAAATGCTCGTTTCCTATCGGTGGTTTCTCATCCCCAAGTATTCGGTTTAGGATGCTCAATGAGACTATCTAAGTTTGACCCAAAATTATTGGTACACGAGGTCGACCATGTCAGCTGTGAAATCGATATTTGCAGACACCCTGTCTGACCGACAATTTACTTACTTCATTAGACCACACCAGTCCACGACCTACAGGCTGTAGACAACATGGCTACGAGTTGGTCACTGCAACTTTACCAGGCAGAGAAGCCTAGTCTCAACTGAGCTGCGGACGAAATAAGACGCTAAAATGGTCACATCACATCCGTAAACGACCATAAAATTCATTTTGTCTATGTGTATGCGTGTTTTCAGTCAGTGTTTTTCAGTGGCTTCTATTTCTGTCTCTACGACACACTACACAAAAACAGAGACTACAGGTTGAGAAATGGTGTACAAAATGGCAGAAAGCTCAGCTAGGTAAGATTCATCACAGACAATGAAGTAAATCTTGCCGTCTTAATTTCATAAGCACACTTGCAAATTGCTGCGTCTCATTTCAGTTGAGCGTCTTGAAAACTCCGTCGTCGATACTCTCGCCATGCAACTTACTGAGCGATTTCACAACGTACACAAGAAGGTATCTCGTCCAGTATATTATCTACCTCAGTATATGGTGATGAAATTCACATTTTTCTTCCTGTGTAGTTCTTCATTTCGAAATACATTATGTGCTTCATCTTCATATATTACATACATTAGAAACGTAAGAAATCATAATTAATAACAGACATTGAAAGACTCTACCAATTAATTGTTTTTACATATTACCTCCATTACCATACGAAATCGTCGTGGTTGCAGAAATTTTATCATCTTCTGAGACGTGTGTGCCTAGTCTGATGTGCAGGATGGTCGGACAATTTCCACACAACTACAGCCCCTGAGAATGGATTGTACTTAACAAAACTTTTTTGAAGCGAATTAAGTGGCTTCCCGTTGTTTTGTATTTCTGAAAATGCAATGTGCCACGGGACTAAAAATTAAAGGATTGACTTTTAAGTTACAAAAATTGCCAAACTGAAGCCAAAATTAATTACAAAACACTTTATTTTACCTTGTTGAGATGGCTAATATTTGGAATATTTTCTCTGCTCGTCCGTGTTTAAGAAGTCGTGATTCCTAATTCGTTTAGGCTGCTTGGTCTCGAAGCTGAAGACAGAATGAAATAAATACTTGGTGAAGATATTCTTTTCGTAGTTCACTCCAGAAATTGCTATCATATATGGAAAAACATGGCCTCTAGTAGTAAAATCTGTTGCTTATGAGACAGACACACACAGCAGCCACTGAACTGTGTTCTACGAACTAGTCGACGCATTTTTGCTGAAATTACAAAAGCGTGTTAAAATTTGTGTAAATTTTGTTAGTTATGCAATACCAAACTTATTTTATGAAACGTTTTTCAATTATATCATCCTCATATTAAGACTTTTGATGGGCTGCGTTGTGTTATCCATTAACATTTCATTCAGTTCACATTTGAATACCTCAGGTAAATACCATAACCACATATTGCCGTACATCACCGCAGCACATTTAACGGCCGTCGCTGTATATTTAAAATGTCGTACAGTGGGCTAGCAAACACTTCAAACTGCTACTTAAAGCAGCGACGAAAATTTCAGATTATAATCCTTTGAGTGCCATTAATGTAATGAAAAATACACGTTGGAGTATTTTTGCAAACTGAATGTCCTAGTACACACACTTCTCCTTCCGGTACGATTTCAGAAGCTATCCTTACACACTTAGTTCACTTGCATAGGGACTCTGAGAAATATCTGGAAAGCAATGTTCCAGGGAGGTGCATAGTTGAAATCTCATACACTGCTTCTTATTTTCATTTAACGACTAATATATACACCCAATACAATGAATCATGTCTGCAAGATGTGGCACCAGAAAATTACTTTTTTTAAAATTTGTTGCAAAACTACTTACTGAAACATAATAAATTGAATTTAAACTCATTATCATGGTAAGGGATCTTTCTACAAAAAGGGGTAAAATTAGACAGTTAGTTAAAACAAGAAGTTCTCAAACACTTCTAAAGCGGCTACATCTCAGTTAAACACACTAAGTAGCATTAATAGTCATAAAATGAACCAATCTCAGCCGTGTATGACTACTGTAGGACAGGTCTGTTTATGTTGTTGAAGCATTACTATCAAATAGGAAATATAGAAGGGACGATGTGGTAAAGTCACAGTAACGTTCCGTTTGCTACTGCAGAAGCTATTACTCCGCAAATCTCATTGGCTGGTACTGAGTGCTCACTGTGCGACATTTTGAGGCAGCTGTTTACATTTAAGGCTGATATTCAGAAACGAAAATCATAAACAGTACAACTTAAGAGACTTCCCCTGATACGTACTTGGGACGTTCACACAGGAACGCATAAGAAAGATTGATGTAAGGAAATGTTTCTGGCTTATTTCTTGTGTATTAATGGTTTGATAAAATGTCCCTCTGTTTTCTTTTGTGTATTAATGTGAGTTTTGTAATGTTTTGATTTATTTTGTACATTGTTTGACTATAAATAAAGTCTATATATATATGTTTGTTTATTTGTAAGGTTTTATTCGAAAAACGTACATGCATCCGTGTAATGAAACGCTGCATCTATCTTCCTAAGGTCCGTCGACAACACCTCCCTGATATGGCCTTACGGCGAAAATACACTGCAGCAGTTCGTCGCTCACATGAAAGGTGTCAATCCCAACATTAAATTTACCATCGAGATGGAGAATGATGGCAAGCTACCGTTTTGGGTGTTTTAGTTGAGGGGAAAGCAGGAGGCCGGATTGTTCATTCAGTGTACAGCAAACCAATGCACTCTGATCGGTACTTGAACGCCGATTGTTTTCGCCACCCTGCACTCTATAGCAAGCAGTCCTGAACACGTTAATGAACAGTACGACAGTTATTTCTGACGACACGTATTCAGAGAGAGTGGTTACAGCAATGGAGACATTTCGTACGCTTTCAGGTATCACCGAAGAGGGACGCTTGCGAATCGGTTGAAGAGGCCAAGACGGCTGCTTTCTGGACATACTGTGGGGAAACGAGCAGCAAGCTAGGACATCTGCTACAAAGACACGGAATGAGGCCGGTGTCCCGGCCCTTCCCAAAGACACGAAATATATTGCAACCCTGTTAAAGAAAACACAGCTCTTCGTGTGCCCGGTGGGTATGCTGTTCCTTGCGAATGCGGCAGCATCTTCAAAAATGTTCAAATGTGTGTGAAATTTTATGGGACTTAACTGCTAAGGTCATCAGTCCCTAAGCGTACACACTGCTTAACCTAAACTATCCTAAGGACGAACACACACACCCATGCCCGAGGGAGGACTCGAACCTCCGCCGGGACCAGTCCGGCAGCATCTAGTAGGTCAGACAATTCGCACAGTTGTAGAGAGGAGTACCGAGTACAAGCGATATATCAAACAAAGGGAGCTCGACAAGAATGCCATAGCTGAGCATTGCCTGGAAAACGGCGCAAAATACTGCTTGAAAACACGTGAGTGTTGGCTCATGCGTCAACATACTGGCAATCCTTTACAAAAGAGGCGTCTGAAATCACAATTAACAGCAACAGTTTTAACAGAGACCGGGGCTAGACACTCAGTATGGAGGGTGGTGGGATCTTAACGTCGGAAGGAAGCAACGACGAATGATTGACTCTTGTAGGGAGGTGAGAGCTGTAGTTTCAAATGTGAGGCTGCACCTCCCCCCCCCCCCCCCCCAATTCCCCACACCACATCTGACGTCACACAGTCCTGCGCGACGCCTACGAGAAAGACAGGCCACAGCGCGTACGAAACGAAGGTAGACCAGCGCTCGCTCGCTCAACTCAGCAGACAAAATACGTTTCTGCACCTGTTAACTCGTAACTGAGTGTGTTCGTACAAACGAAAACTGCATCTTCTCTGGCATCCGCTATTATGGAGTCTTACTGCTATGAGTCCTACAATTACCGGAAGTCCTACTTATAATTTTGGTACAGTTGTATTGGGGTACAATAAAAATAAAATCATGCCAAAATCATTAGCAGTTGCATGAGACACCACTTCTTGTCTGAAATGAGGACTGTTAAACAAAGAGACTAAATGCTATAAACAAGCCGTTATACCATTTACATCGAGTACTGATCTTAAATTAAATTTTGTTGTAGTACTGACTTCATAATAGCAGATTCCGGTAGAAGATGCAATTCTCGCTAGTACGGACACGCCCAGCTGTGAGTTAACCGGTTTAGAAACACATTTTGTCTGCTGAGCTGAGCGAGCGAGTTCAGGCTTAAGCCGTCGGCACACGGACCGTGCATCCTAACGTTTAGCGTTGAGCGTGCCGAGTTTCTGACGTCACAGCATGGAATAGCAAGCCCGGGAGTCTTTCCGAACGTGCAGAGCAATATCTGGCATGTCAGATATTCTGAGCGTGCGTCTGAGCGTTGACCAATGAAATGGCACAACGCTACCTACATCACAAGCTCGCCGTCTCCCTTCAGTACAGACCGAGCGAGGTGGCGCAGTGGTTAGCACACTGGACTCGCATTCGGGAGGATGACGGTTCAATCCCGCGTCCGGCCATCCTGATTTAGGTTTTCCGTGATTTCCCTAAATCGCTCCAGGCAAATGCCGGGATGGTTCCTTTGAAAGGGCACGGCCGACTTCCTTCCCTAATCCGATGAGACCGATAACCTCGCTGTTTGGTCTCTTCCCCCCAACCAATCCAAATCCCTTCAGTACAGAGTTGTGAGGCGCCATATTGGCATTCATTTCAAGCCTATATGTATACTATATATGCCGTTCCGAGCACCAGGAAATTGAGAATCACTGCAAAACCCGTTCTTAACTGTGTCATTCGTTGCAGTAAAATAATGAGAAACATCATATTCGTGGCAAAAGAATTATTGTAACTTGTGTATAATGAGAGTAGGCTATTTGAAGGCAGCGACACACTGAAGATCCACCCAAAACGCACTGTTCTTGGTACAATGTGTTATAATTAAATTTCAGTCAGTAACTTATCTACGATTAAGGTTTTTAGCGGGAGGTAACATACTATGATAAAATACAAAAGTGTGCTGTTGGTTAAATGTAATGAATGGCGTCACTGTCTAATAATCAGTTTCTTTGTTGGGGCGGTGGTTCGCGCCCTGACACAACCATTTTTTTTCTAAAATTCGCGTTTTTATTAGGTTCTGATACTTTATTATTAGTTTAATAAAAGTATAGACTATAATATTTGATGTTATGTAAGTACAAGTTCCCCTTTTTTGAGAGGTGACTTTGTTCGATTGGCTCAATCTAAAGGACAGCTTGCGCTACTTGTATGAAGATATTTTGCTCCTTCTTCTTTTACGCTTCATAATTCACATGTAGCAAAGATTCTGCCACTGGGTAGGAATAGTAATCAAGTAAGACTGACCTAGGGGTTTTACTAAAATGTGGGAATGATGAAATAATGTTTAGCTTATGCGGAGAAGTATTCCAAATTTGTAAATCACTCCAGAATGAGATTTTCACTCTGCAGCGGAGTGTGCGCTGATATGAAACTTCCTGGCAGATTAAAACCGTGTGCCGGATCGAGACTCGAACTCGGGACCTTTGCCTTTCGCGGGCAAGTGCTCTACCAACTGAGCTACCCACGCACGACTCTCGCCCCGTCATCACAGGTTTACTTCTGCCAGTACCTCGTCTCCTATCTTCCAAACTTTACAGAAGCTCTCCTGCGAACCCTGCAGAACTAGCACTCCTGAAAGAAAGGATTTTGTAAAGCACTGTTTGTAATGGATCTTTTATAAGCCTGTGTCCTTATTGATGGGACGTGGTACTTTCCTTTTCGTGGACGATGGAAGAAATGTGCGTATTAATAGAGCTAACGTGGGAATTTTACGCGCGCCCGTTGGGTAAAAAGTGTGATTAACGAACTAGAAACATCCCTCAACTGTCGTTGGAGTGCGTTGTGATCGCGTATACCACGTTGGGGTCCACGTACCGTATGCACAAGCCGCATTGTTCCTGAGCGTTGAGCAGCACTTTGAACTTGGCACGCTCAACTTTAACGTTCGGCAGCACGGTCCGTGTGCAGATGGCTTAACCTTCGTGACGTAGGCGTCGCGGCCTGTCTTTCTCGTAGGCCTCGGTCCCGCGGCGGGCTGGAGCTGCTGTGAGCTGACCAATCACCTTCTGCGCACGCGTCGTTTCGGCCCTATCTGATTGGTGCAATAGACTGAATCGTGGCTACATAATCGGAAAACCATGCCAGCCGCATCAGTCAGTGGTTTCACTGCAGGCGACGACGGCGGTGACGGCCATTGAAAGCTCAAGCTTTTTATTCGAACTGAAGCGGCTTGAAAACCGTGAAGATTTCATTCAGTGATGCCGCCACGAAGGACTCGGAGGAAATATATATCTTTTATCAACAATCCTAGAACAACAAGTAAAATCAACATGTTCGAGTTTGTTTTCATTGGATGAATTATACGCTGTGGAAGGATGACGTCGATCTTTGATTTTGGACATTCTCCAGCATGTCCATTAGGGCCTTAGCTGAATTAATGGGCTGAATTTTATCCGCACATTTCAGGAGAAAACATCGATTCCAGCGGAAATAAAACAAAACTCACACATATCCATACTCATTCTTCATCTAGCACAGAGAAGTGAAGATCTGTACCGTAACCTTACGTTGCAGTTTTCTGTAACACAGTAAGGCAATGAATACCAAAGAACAAGACAAAATAACGGTTGACGCTTTGACAGCGAAAATACACCCTCTTGTGACTGATTTGAAGCAACCCGTCTCGACGTCCGCTCCTATTTCAATTTCTTCATCTCACAGTAGCAGTTACACCCACCGTCATCAGGTGATCATTGCATACAGTGCAAACTGTGTCCTCTCTTACAATTTTATGGCTCCCTAAATTACCACAGAATTTATTCCCAGATATCTTAGAATATGTCCTGTTATTGCCTTCCTCCTTTATTGTGTCACATTTGTTCCTTACCTCAACGGTTCCGCGGAAAACCCTCATTTGTAATATTATCAACCGACTTCATTTTCTACTTTCCTCTTTAATACCAAATCCCAAACGCTTCGATTCTCTTTTTCGGTTTTCCCATAGACTGTGTGACTAATGGAAACTATATTGCGTTTGTCATCATCGAACGCCGCGAACGGTACGTATGACTGAAATGATTTTGAATCACCGATTATTTATAAGACGTCAGGATTACAGATTTGTACATCATCTGTAACATTGAGAATTCAGTACGACGTGAATCCTTCGAACGCTACAGAGGTGCTAAACACCTTGTGAAATCCTGAGAAAGGGCCTGAGTGATTTCGTTTCTCGCAGTTGGTTCGTGACTCTTACAAAGTTCCCGCACTGGTTGCTGGTGGACCAACATGAACAAGTTTCCGATTACCGATATTTTATACGTGATCGCTTGGTCTCATATTCCTTCCTAAGCCAGGAGAATTTGTGGTACATCTCGTCGTTTCTTCGATGACCGCTTCCTCTTTCATCTGAGCCAACCATCGACATCGATTACATGGATTATACGAGTTCTCCAACTGCTCTAAGGACGGCGGTAAGGGCATATCGTAACAGCAGACTTTGCCAAGTAGCCGTGAGACAAACTAACAACCGGCCACAGAGTAGATTTACGGCAGTTCACGTGGGGCAGCCTTGCATAGTGGACCAGCCAGCTGTTACTAGAACCCGCTGTCGCCGTCCAATGTCTTCTGTAGGACTTGGCCGCAACCTTCACAGACTTTTGACTCTATACGCCGTGCTTAAGGAAGAGTGATTAAATCAAGGACGTTACCTGGACGAGAATGAAATGGCCATGTCTGCTGGACTCCAAATCCTCAACAACACCGCTTGTGTTACTACTAACTAGTGATAGACGGTCTTTGAAACTTTCAGTGGATAAAACAAAGCTGACTGAAAAGCTGCGCTGTACTATGCCTTGTAGCCAGTAGCCTAATCTTGCAATGGACTAGCCTGGTCCCGACCGAGGGGTTACCAAAACTTAGCACTTTTAATCTGAATATTTTATTAATTCTTTGCTAAAATAAACCTTCTCATCTCTGTTGTTTCATTGTGACCTTCTTGACGTTTATTTACTACCTACGAATCACTTCCGTGAACAAGCATTGGCGCTGTCATTGTCTTATACTGTTTCTATCTTGTTTCTTTCCCTATTTATTTTCTAGACATACGTTCATTCTTCCACATATATTTCCACAGTTTGCTAATTTCTTTTCTATGTTTTCGTCATGTTCATATGTGATGTCACAACCTAAATACGGTAATTAAAATACTGACCTTTTATGTTATTCGATTATTAACCACAGTTTGATCCATACATGATGTTTTCCTTGAAAAGGCATTGCTTTGGTCTTCTTTTCTGAAATTATCGAATGTTAGTCTTCGCAAAAGTTATATAATAAGTGTATTCCTCTTTGTAGATTATCTTCACTCTCTACCACCAATCTGACGTCGTCTGCATATAAAAGATACCTCATGCGGAAATTTCAGTTAACCGTAATTTTTCCATTAAAAATCTTTTCCCGTTTAAGGATTGTAACAGTTAAATAAAAATTCAGAAGTATGGGTGAATTGCTGTATCCTTGTGTAACTCCCTTTTTGTGTTTCTAGGAAGTGTTAGAGTACCATTTTTATTTAAAAGTACAATGTTGTGTTTGTCCAGACGCTTTAAAACGTCTATTAGATGTTGTGGATATCCCCGTATCCTCATAATTTTCCATAGTTTCTGTATATCAATGTTACCAAATAACAAAATCAATAAATGCTAAATGGGTTTCCCCTCATTTTGTTTTTAGATTTTTTTGTTTATTTGCAAACAAACAATACATCGCCTCCCCCCCTCCCCAAAAAAATTCCTATTTGTCATTTGTTCTTCACCTAATAAACTCTCAGATATAGCCTTTAACCCCCTCGCTTACTATTCTTGCATAAACTTTGTGTGCGGTGTACAATAAGCTGATTCCACTTAAGTTCTCGCAGTTATTCTATGGCACATATTAAATAAATCTAACAGTCTCCTGATGTCGCTTGCACTTTAATGTAATCTCATATGGAGTATCCGATTTACCTTTGTTTCTCCACTATAAATTCGGATTGTATCAATCAATTAAAATTTAGAGGTATGCGTGAATTGCTGTATGCTTGTGTAATTCCGCCTTTGTGGTTATAGGCAATGTTAGAGTACCATTTATATTTAAGAGTACAATGGTGTGTTTGTACAAACGCTTTAAAACGTCTATTAGATGTTGTGGGTATCTCCGTATCCTCATAATTTACCATAGTTTCATTATATCAATGTCACCAAATACCTTAATAAAGTCAATAAATGCTAAATGGGTTTCCCTCTTTTTGTTTTTAGATTTTTTGTTTATTTGCAAACAAACAATACACTGCCTCTCCCCCCCCCCAAAAAAAATTCCCATTTGTCATTTGTTCTTCGCCTAATAAACTCTCAGCTATAACCTTTAACCCCTTCGTTTACTATTCTTGCATAAACTTTGTGTGCGGTGTCCAGTAAGCTGATTCCACTTACGTTCTCGCAGTTATTCCACAGCACATATTAAATAAATGTACCAGTCTCCTACACAGTCTTGCTCGTTAGATGTGCACTGTGAGTTTTGGTTTGCCTTTGCTATTGTTTCCATCTGGTCCCCCTACCAAACTAACACTGCCAAACCCATAACAACACGGCCGACCTGGCGTTGGCGCGAGACAAAGGCCGAAAGAAAGAAAGAAAACCGTGTTACATCCGACATCTTGCTGTGAGTAGCCTCGGGTATGACCTCAGGCCCTTGCTGATAGTGGCTAGCTAAGGAAACTGTGATGGCTCTACATGGAGGCATCAGGCCGCCGCCGGCGCGCCGCAGGGAGCCGGCGCGCGCCCTGCAATGCCATTTGTCGTTGCACATTCCACCTACTTTTTATCCTCTTCTTGTCTGCCTCACCACCCTAAAAGACGCGTCCGTACAAGTAGAGGTGGTCCATCCCTGCGAACCACCCAACCCGCCCCACGCCATGCCGCGAAGCGCCCAAACGAAGCAGTTCATTCATTCATGAAGCACGGAAGCCTCCCGAAGCCGCCGCCCAGCCGCGGCCACGACCGCCCCGCGCCGCCCGCACAACAAAGCCCCGCAATACCCCACAATTTTACCAACAGATGGCCGAACCATGGGGAAGCCTGTCTAACAACCCTACCACAACAAAGGCCAAAAATTTATTATGATTGTAGTGTTGCTCACGCTGCTAAATATTGCATTTTCGGGCAACAACGAAGTTATATTATGTGGCAGGTGTCATTAGAGCACAGTTAATATAGTCATTTCTCGGAATAATGGATAAACTAGGCACTCATCTTTTCGTGTTTCCCACGCTGGTCTCGTTGTGAACTCATGGCTCAATCGTCGAAAATCTAGGTAGTGATGATTCCAAGCTCGGATGCAAAGAGGGCTAGGTGTTATTCTGCGATATTCAAAAGTTTTATAGATGTGTTTCATAAACCATTCTTGAAGATTAAACTTTTGCAAGTTAGGACAATGGTGATTTAAAAAAGTAATCAGCACTCCGACTTTAAGTTACACTTCTTTTTTATTACTTTTTTTGCAATATCACGTAACTCATTTCAAAACATCACTTCACAATATAAAACATACTTGAAAATATCTTCCTCACTGTTAAAGTTCACATTTCATAAACTGACTACAATTTGCGTCTTTTATTTATTTATTTATTTATTTATTGTTCCGTGGGACCACATTTAGGAGAAGTCTCCATGGTCATGGAACGAGTCAATACATGAAATTATAACACGATTGTAGAAACAGAATGAAATGAAATATAAGAAACATATTCAGGCGACAAGTCGTTAGTTTAAATAAAGAAAATCAAGAAAGTAACACTGGAATTTGCTTAATTTTTTAGCTCTTCCATGAGCTCCTCGACATGACGACCAAAGCTTGACTCTCTAATAACCGCTTACGCGCCCAAAAATCAGAGTTACAAGTACGTCAAAACTCATAGTGACCAAAGAAAGAATACACATGAGAATAATATCATTGCAATATATACATATCGATGTATCGAAGTACTTTTACATTAATGAAATCAAATCTGAATGTTGTCACAGAAATATGTTAACTATTTTACAGAAACACAGTAGAATACTGCTGGTATCGAGAGGTTGAGGTTACGTAATTCAAGTACCTATACACCTGCCACATACAAAGAAGGTACTACCACATACAAAGAAGGTACTACATTCAATCTTGCTCGACATTTTCTAATGAAGCGCCCAGAAAAGTCTTTATCTGCCAAGTGAAACCCTATTTGTTGTATTCATGGACTGAAAACTAGGGCTACCAACGAAATGCAGTCCAATATTATGTTCCTTTTAAAATTTAATCAAAAATAGAATGAGTATGTTTATATACCTGCGTTAAGTAATTATTCAGATGCTTTCCTGTAGATTTTATTTTTGTTGTGAATAATAACCCTCCAAATTCAAAACTTTAAGTGTCACCTGTAGTCATTGGTACGATTTCAGGTAAAATCTCTCTTTACTTTATTCGGAAAGCAGTTTTTGTGTCTGTTCACTCTTACACAATGATTAGCAACTCGCGATCGCGTAAAAGTAGTGAAATTTGGGGTTTCTTCGTCGATTTAGGTGATGGGAAAGCAAATTGCTACTGTCGTTCTAAGTGTATTTCATATAAAGAAGGAAATACATTTAATCTAGCGCGTCATGTTCGAGTGCTGCATCCAACAGTGTCATTGCCAGTCAGGAGCTTAGCAGCCCCTGCTCCAGCATCTTCCGATATTTCTTGGACAAATAACCCGGACAATCCGGAACCAACATCAGCAATTGCCAAAAGCGAACAGCAGTCGGTGCCAGAAAATAACAGTTATCACTTCATTATCAGACAGCAGACATCAATGTCCCGGAACATTACCTATGTATTTTCCGAAACCTCTTTCGTACAAAAGAAATCAGGAGAAAGATTTCGCACTTCTGGAGGCTGTTGTAAAGGATTATTTGCCCTTCAACATAGTGGAAAGCAAACATTTCCAAAGTTTTTTATGCAAACTAAATGATGCTTACAGAATGCCAGCTCGGAAGTCAATTTCCAATACACTGCTACAGCAACAGTACGCCATGATGAAAGAAATTGTGAGAGTCAAAATTAATTCGGCGGAAGCGGTTGAGCTGACAGTGGATGGGTGGACCTCAACCACAAATGAGAGTTATTTGTCGGTGACAGCACACTACGTTAAAGACCTGGAGCTGGCGTCATCCCTCCTAGAGTGCTTTAAATACGACGAAAAGCACACGTCAAAAAAACTCTCCGAAGTACTGCGACGTGTCACAAGGGAATGGGGCATTCAAGAAAAAGTCGTGTGTGTTGTTAGCAACAATGCTGCTAATATTGTGGCTACTATAAGACTCACAACCTGGAAACATATCCCCTGTTTTGCACACACACACTCAATTTAATTATTCAGAATGGACTTCCGCACATTCAACCCATTCTGAATAAAGTAAAAAAAAAATGTTCAATTTTTTAAAAGAAGCTCGCAAGTCTACACGTAACTGAAAAAGATGCAGGGACAGTTAAAAGAGCCAGTTCTGACTCTAAAACAGGACACTATTACAGGATGGAATTCAACCTACGATATACTGCGAAGAATAATCGAGGTTAAGAATTCCCTAATAAGAGTTATCACCCTGAATTATCCGGATCTTCCAAATCTGACTGCAGAGGACATTGCAAGTGTAACACAAGCCTGTGACCAGTTGAAAATTTTCAAAGACTGCACTGAGGAAATGTCAAGTGAAAATGTTGTCACTGCTTCTAAAGTTAGACTCCTTAGTCGCTCGTTGAAAAAATGGTGTTGCAGATTTGTTAACAACACTGAAATTCATGTAGACGGGCAACAGATGGCCGAAAAGTTAGCTGAAGACATAAAACGACGATTTCGAAATATAGAGGAAAATTCTGTTTTCGCAGAAGCAACTACATTGGAATCCCGATTCAAATTACATGGTTTTTCTGATAAAAATACTGCTGAGAAGGTGAAATTAAACCTGATCAGGCACTGTGAGAAATCTGTGACGAACACATCCACTGCTACTGCAACAATCTCAGTTCCAACCACTGAATGTACTTCTAGTCTCTGGCTCGAATTTAATGAAGTGTTTTCCAGGCTGCAGAGTAATCCACACCCGAGAGCTTCTGCAATAGTGACAAGGCAATCCACTTCAGTGGTGGTCTGAACGGCTGTCAGTACACCCCTCGCTCTTTGAACTTGCAAAAATACGACTGTGTATTGTTGCAACCTCCACGCCGTGTGAAAGAGTGTTCTCGAAGGCAGGACACCTTATAACTGACAGAAGAAATCGCCTGACAGGAAAAAAATGGAACAAATGATGTTTTTAAACAGGAATCTCTGAACTATCGCCAAATCCGTTGATCTTTATTCATAAATATATATGTATTTTTTTTAAATTTAATTAGGACAATCCTCAAATTGACATTTAGTGTAATTATTTCAATAACGTGTACGAGATAAACATTCCTACATGAACGATTATCTTTCAAGCGTGGATTAGACGCATGCTTCAGTTCCAGACTCACAAGGCAAACATTTTATTTTCATGTTGGCTGTACGTGTTCAAACAGCCAGCCTCTTCGTTTGTATCATTAATATTCATTTGTCTGCAAGCGCTGCCAACGGTAGGCTACCCGTAGACGCGAAGTATAGCTGCACAAATAGTAACGGGTAATGATGTCAGCACTGTAGGAAGCAGATGACGCTCGCTGTCTTCCCCTCGCCTCTCACCTCCCCAACCCGTCCTAAACCTATCGTTCCCCCCAAACACCGCGCGATTCGTCGGCAGGCAGTAGAGGGAGGACTGAAGTGAAGGGAGAATGAGTGACGTAGCGCCGATGTAGTGGGAGAGGGAGAAGGGAAGAGAGTGAGTGAACTAGAAAAAAGTGTGGAGTGTGCTATCTGTGAAGAGTTTGAAGTATCAATTCGTTGAAATTGAGTGGTTAGTTCACACTTCACTGGAGTGAAGCGTTCATTTGAACGACTCATTCACGAGCTCCCCATCACTACATACCAGTATCTTTTCTATTTTTTATGGAGTTGAGATTTCTCTTGATTGACTCATACACAAATCATCTACGAATTCTATTCAACTTCATCACCTTCATTCTCTGTGGTGGATTCTTTTCATACACACGTTCTCTCTATTGTGCTGGTTGGATGTTATTTATTTGAGCAATCTCTTTTTTTTTTGTTTGATTAAGCACTTTTATTGTTTAATAAGCTATCATTTTCCTTCCGTGAATATCGCCTTCTATTACGATTATAAACCAGTTCCAAAATTCTTGACGAGTTCGTTTCACTGCTTGATTTTCTAAATTCCTTTCTTGTTTGTGTATATGATGATTCTACTCTGTCGGTTCATTCAAATTCTTAAGACACGCTGCTTAACTTTATCAAATTTTTTATACTTTCTTCAGAAGTTTACTTAGCTACAGTTTATATGTTTGTCTATTCCTTCTCTATTTCTCCCGCTTGTGCTTCATTATGTCTCATCTGGTTCTTGTGTACCCACTAAAAATCTAATTGAATGTCACTCGTCACTTACTACTAGAATAACAATAGCAGTTGGATTATCCATCTTCAAATGGTTCAGCTAGGGCAAGGGAATCTTTATAATTACGTCAGTACCATTCAGTACAGGCTAAATACACTGGTAGTCACAACTGACTTTCGGTCCTTCTGTTCCTGTACTTGATTCTACGATCAAGACAAACTCGAGAACGACGCTCGATTATTAAATCCACAGAATAAAACTAGTTAATACCTGGTAGTAACATTATCCTACACAAATCTACACGCTAAAAATGTAATTGACTACCTTAGAGAGTGCTTATCCCAAAATCTTCGAACTATAAGCAGCACCCAAATCCTTTCGCTTGTGCAACCAACTATTATAGACAACAAAACCTGACCTTGTCAGACACAATGACTGACATTAAAACTTTCATCATGGTCCCATCTACGACAAAACACATACCACTCTTCAATCTAACACAGCGTACCAGCAACACTACACTAAGCACGTCGCACAAATCGCTTGATAATAGCTCAAGTACAAAACAAATCGGCAAGGAGCTACATTCCAACAAAATTCATCAAATAGTTCCACTGATTGTGTCCTAGTATCGTTACTGCGTCTAATCTTGCATTTAAAAATCTAAATCCACGTATTACCAGCTTCCGATACCTTTCCAGCAAAATTCACGGAAAATCTCCGCCGTGATAGTCGATACCGAATTCTCATATCAAAATATCGATAGTGACACACATAAACATGTCTCGACCAACATGCAGTAACACAACAGTCGTCTTACCAGCTCAAGATCATGTACCGTTCGCCTACTACATTACTGGCCCTTAAAATTGCTACACCACGAAGACGACATTCTACAGACGCGAAATTTAACCGACAGGGAGAAGATGCTGTGATATGCAAATGATTAGCTTTTCAGAGCATTCAAACAGGGCTGCGCCGGTGGCGACACCTACAACGTGCTGACATGAGGAAAGTTTCTAAACGATTTCTCATACACAAACAGCAGTTGACCGGCGTTGCTGGTGAAACGTTGTTGTGATGCCTCGTGTAAGGAGGAGAAATGCGTACCATCACGTTTCCGACTTTGATAAAGGTCGGATTGTAGCCTATCGCGATTGCGGTTTATCGTATCGCGACATTGCTGCTCGCGTTGGTCGAGATCTAATGACTGTTAGCAGAATACGGAATAGGTGGGTTCAGGAGGATAATACGGAACGCCGTGCTGGATCCCAACGGACTCGTATCACTAGCAGTAGAGATGACAGGTATCTTACCCGCGTGGCTATAAACGGATCGTGCAGCCACGTCTCGATTGCTGAGTCAACAGATGGGGACGTTTGCAAGACAACAACCATCTGCACGCGCAGTTCGACGACGTTTGCAGCAGCATGGACTATCAGCTCGGAGATCATTGCTGCGGTTACCCTTGACGCTGCATATCAGACAGCAGCGCCTCCGATGGTGTACTCAGCGACGAAACTGGGTGCACGAATGGCAAAACGTCATTTTTTCGGATGAATCCAGGTTCTGTTAGCAGCATCATGATGGTCGCATACGTGTTTGGCGACATCGCGCTGAATGCACATTGGAAGCGTATATTCGTTATCGCCATACTGGCGTATCCCCCGGCGTGATGGTGTGGGGTGCCATTGGTTACATGTATCGGTCACCTCTTGTTTGCATTGACGGCACTTTGAACAGTGGACGTTACATTTCAGATGTGTTACGACCCGTTACTCTATCCTTCATTCGATCCCTGCAAAACCATATATTTCAGCAGGATAATGCACGACCGCATGTTGCAGGTCCTGTACGGGCTTTTCTGGATACAGAAAATGTTCGACTGCTGCCCTTTCAGTACATTCTCCAGATATCTCACCAACTGAAAACGTCTGGTCAATGGTGGCCGAACAACTGGCTCGTCACAGTGCGCCAGTGACTACTCTTGATGAATTGTGGTATCGTGTTGAAGTTGCATGGGCAGCTGTACCTGTACACGCCATCCAAGCTCTGTTTGACTCAATACCCAGGCGTATCAAGGCCGTTATTACGGCCAGAAGTGGTTGTTCTGGGTACTGATTTCTCAGGATCTATGCACCTAAATTGCGTGAAAATGTAATCACATGTCAGTTGTAGTATAATATATTTGTCCAATGAATACCTGTTTATCATCTGCATTTCTTCTTGATATAGCAATTTTAATGGCCAGTAATGTAGATAGTGACTAACTACTTCTTTCCACATAACCATAGCTGAACCATAAATCTAGACACACGTAGGGCGCTACCCTTATTCTGTTGTTGTTGTTGTTGTGGTCTGCAGTCCTGAGACTGGTTTGATGCAGCTCTCCATGTTACTCTAACCTGTGCAAGCTTCTTCATCTCCCAGTACCTACAGCAACCTACATCCTTCTGAATCGGCTTAGTGTATTCATCTCTTGGTCTCCCTCTACGATTTTTACCCTCCACGCTGCCCTCCAATGCTAAATTTGTGATCCCTTGATGCCTCAAAACATGTCCTACCAACTGATCCCTTCTTCTAGTCAAGTTGTGCCACAAACTTCTCTTCTCCCCAATACTATTCAATACCTCCTCATTAGTTACGTGATCTACACACCTTATCTTCAGCATTCTTCTGTAGCACCACATTTCGAAAGCTTCTATTCTCTTCTTGTCCAAACTGGTTATCGTCCATGTTTCACTTCCATACATGGCTACACTCCATACAAATACTTTCAGAAACGACTTCCTGACACTTAAATCTATACTCGATGTTAACAAATTTCTCTCCTTCAGAAATGATTTCCTTGCCATTGCCAGTCTACATTTTATATCCTCTCTACTTCGACCATCATCAGTTATTTTGCTCCCTAAATAGCAAAACTCCTTTACTACTTTAAGTGTCTCATTTCCTAATCTAATCCCCTCAGCATCACCCGATTTAATTTGACTACATTCCATTATCCTCGTTTTGCTTATTCTATAACAATCAAATATAATATCTTGCTGCTGCTATTTCGTTGTATAGCGGCCAGCTCGCCCACACACACACACACACACACACACACACACACACACACACACACACACACACACACACTGACTCTAGTTACAACAAACAAAAGCAATTTTACATCCTTCATCTGTTCTACATCATTTAGATTGAAACGACCACGTTATTTACGTAACGACACGAAACAGTTCAAAATTAATTTTAACGCGTTACAATAGGTTACCACGTTATGTGAAGCGTAAAATTGTATATCTGTGGACATTTAAAGTAAGATGTCAATCTTTAAACTACTTCTCTACCTTGTCAAAATCTGACTGGATAACTCAGCAGTGTGTTCATACAGCAATTAGTTATAGAAAAAGGCACCATCTGCTAAATGTCTACAGTTAGTATTAATGTTGTGTGCGAGATCATTAACATACAACGTAACACCAAGAGTCGCATTGCACTTACCTGGGTCATGACCGAGATTATTTCTACATCTGACGATGACTCTCCGTGCAAGATACCATACTGCTTTCTCCCTACCAAGCAATCCTCAGTCCAGTCACAAATTTCCGTTGGTACTCGTATGTTCGTAATTACGTTAATTACAGTTGGTGTGTTACTGACTCGTATGATTTTGGCAACTAAAGAAATACCATATGCCTCTGGTCGCCTTGATCCACGCTTTCTAGGAGGACATATGAGAAAAGCGAGAATTCGGCTTCGCATGCCCAAGTTTTTTCGGAATCCGCGCTTGTTATTAAGGATGGGGTCATTACGTTTAAGCAGTTTTTTTTAAGGTTGAGCTCAGAATATGTCCTAAGATTCAACAATTCTTTGTAAGATATAATTAAGCAGTCTCTACTTCTACATCTACATCTACATCTACATCTACATCTACATCTACATACATACTCTGCAATCTACCATACGGTGCGTGGCGGAGGGTACCTCGTACCACAACTACCACCTTCTCTCCCTGTTCCACTCCAAAACAGAACGAGGGAAAAATGACTGCCTATATGCCTCTGTACGAGCCCTAATCTCTCTTATCTTATCTTTGTGGTCTTTCCGCGAAATGTAAGTTGGCGGAAGTAAAATTGTACTGCAGTCAGCCTCAAATGCTGGTTCTCTAAATTTCCTCAGTAGCGATTCACGAAAAGAACACCTCCTTTCCTCTAGAGACTCCCACCCGAGTTCCTGAAGCATTTCCGTAACACTCGCGTGATGATCAAACCTACCAGTAACAAATCTAGCAGCCCGCCTCTGAATTGCTTCTATGTCCTCCCCCAATCCGATCTGATAGGGATCCCAAACGCTCGAGCAGTACTCAAGAATAGGTGGTATTAGTGTTTTATAAGCGGTCTCCTTTACAGATGAACCACATCTTCCCAAAATTCTACCAATGAACCGAAGACGACTATCCGCCTTCCCCACAACTGCCATTACATGATTGTCCCACTTCATATCGCTCTGCAATGTTACGCCCACATATTTAATCGACGTGACTGTGTCAAGCGCTACACTACTAATGGAGTAGTCAAACATTACAGAATTCTTTTTCCTATTCATCTGCATTAATTTACATTTATCTATATTTAGAGTTAGCTGCCATTCTTTACACCAATCACAAATCCTGTCCAAGTCATCTTGTATCCTCTATTTCTTTGTACAGTTGCTTATGACTATGCACGCACTCACAAAGGGATCCAATTATCAGGTGCTCCTTCTGTGACTAGAAATTCAAACATTTTCAGTAATAAGGAACAATGAAAAGTATTCTCTGACTATGCATTAAGAGGGTTAATATAGTTCTTAGCGGGTTGTCAATCTACTTCGTGTTAACTCTAAGGCATAAAAAACAACTCACCACGAAGTAATTATCCTATTGACACGGAAATTGTTAGATGTGATACACAGTAAACGAATGCCTAAATTTCAGAAAATTTCGATGAATTCTTCAGCAAAAAGACGTTCACAAATCGAGCGTTGGTCAATCTCTGGCCCTTATACAAGCAGTAATTCGGCTTGTCATTGATTGACAGTGTTACTGGGCGTCCTCCTGAGGGGCATCGCGCCAAATTATGTCCAACTGGCGAGCTGAATCGTCAAAATCCCGAGCTGATTGGAGGACCACACTCGTAGTGGCTCTAAGTGCTATGGGACTTAATATCTAAGGTCATCAGTCCCCTAGGCGTAGAGCTACGTAGACCTAACCTAACCTAAGGACATCAAACACATCCATGCCCGAAGCAGGATTCAAACCTAAGACAGTAGCAGCCGCGTGGTTCCGAGCTGAAGCGCCTAGAACCACTCCGTCACAGTGGCCGGCCATGCTTATAATTCTCCAGTCGATCTCAATTGAGGAGAGATCCGGAGACCTAGCTGGCCAAGGTAAGGTTTAAGAAATGACGCCCCAGACTATCACTCCTGATAGTCAGGCTGGTATTCCACCACTGTCCGAGCGTCTCCACAAGAGTCTTCACTGCTTATTGGGGCTCATTTCGAAACGACACTCTTCATTAAAGACTATTCTATTCCAGTCAACGAGATTGCAGACCTAAGACGCCCCAGAGGGCGGTGGGATGCCACCCTGACAGTCGCTCGGGACCAGGAGTAAAGGTCTGGCGTGCCATTTCTTTTCATATCAGGACCCCTTTGGTTGTCATCCGCGTTGCAGTTTCAGCACAGCAGTATGTCAACGATATTTTACGCTCCATGTTGTTGCCCTTCGTAACTAGCGATCTTGGGCTTACATTTCATCATGATAATGCCCGCTCGCACACAGCGAAAGTTTCTCCATTTTATCTTCGTTCTTGCCATACCCTACCTTCGTCAGCAAGGTGGCCGGATCTCTCATCAACAGGGAAAGTATGGAGCATTATGGGCAGGGCCCTCCAACCAGCTCGGGATTTAGACAATCTAAAGCGCTAATTGGACAGAATTTGGCACAATATCCCTCAGAAGGACATGCAAAAACTCTGTTAGTCAATGGCAAGCCTAATAGCTGCATGCGTAAGTGCCAGAGATGAACTAACGTGTTACTGACTGACAGAATTTTCTCTTGAATAAATGATCCAACTTTTCTGAAATTATAATAAAATTGTTTGTCTGAACGTGTAGATCACATATAACGATTTCTGTCCCATTGCGATAACCCTTCGTGGTGTGTCGTGTTTTATGTGTTAGAGACCATTTCTTATACACACGGTTGTCATCGAACAACATGTCTGGGATATGTGATACTCCTGACCTCTGTTACTTAAGATGGAACTTCCTGACAGAATGCAGTTGTGGGCTGGACAGGAAACAACAGGTATAGTGTTTAGTTCTCAGAACGCAGCGCCCGAATGCGCTACACTTCAGGGCATAAACTTGCTATTTTTTTTTAGACTCGCAGATGGTGCAAAAAAGAGCTCTCTGTATGCGCCCGGGCAGCCGGCACGAGCGGCCCACCATTCACCGGCAGCTGGTACTGGTAGCTAAGAACGGTGTGGAAGCAGCTCTCTGAGTTTCTCTTGCTGTGTAGGAGGGTGGCAGCTGCTGATCAAGCACCGACGCGCGCCGCATCGGAAAGGGAGGCGTCCGCCCCTCCTAGCGACAGGTGCGACCAGCACTATGTAAAAGTGGAGCTGTGGATGTCGCCCACCTTGCGCTGCCTTAACACTGAGCGGCGAGGCACACAATGCGACCGATTCCTTAATAAAGTTTTCTATGCGAAAAGTACGACCAAGTTGACGGCGGATGTCTATTTAGGACCATCAAGCTGCTGGTCATAAATTCACTGTTACATTATAATTACCGCTTTCTATTACAGACGCAAGTTCGACACTTACTCTAAATCTCGAAAGATGTTAATTAATGCAGATGAGTAGAAAAAAATTCTATGATGTCTGAGTGCAGTATTAATGATGTCCTGATTGACACAATTACATCGCATAAATATCTAGGCGTAACGTTACAAAGCGACATGAAACGCATCGAGCACGTAAGGTCCGTTCTCGGTAGGGCGACTGGTTCGACTTTGGTTTGTTGGGTAATCCTCGCAACATGTGACTCGTCTATTAACGCTTATAGAACTCTTCTGTGGTCCATTATTGAGAACTGCTATAGTGTTTAGAATCTTCATGCGTCAGATTAGAGGACGACATCAAAGCAATTATACGTATATATACGTATACGTATTGCTCGATTTGTTACGGATGAGTTTTAGCAACACTGGAGTAATACGGATTTCAAATGGTAATTGGTGAACGTTCTTTTCACTAAATGCTAGTGACAAAGGTCAGAGAATAGACTCTTGCGTCAGACAGTAGAACGATCATACTGCCGCTTACCTGATTATATCTCTCGCAATGTCCGAGGAGACAAAATAAGAGACATCAAGGGTAGTGCGTAAGTATATAGACTCTTGTTTGCAGCAGGAAAAGGGATAACTAGCAGCGGCACCACATGTGGTATGGGTACAAAATAACGAAACTATTGCTGTAAAACGTTTTATGTAAAAAACATATACATTTAGTTATTGTCTCCATCAAAATGCTCCCTTCTTTATCCCTACAACGCTCCATGTGAATTTTCCACTGATAGAAACAGTACTGGCTGTCTTCCTCTGAGAGCTCCTTGATGACACGTACCGCTTTTTCTTTCACTGCTTCAGCGGACTGAAATATTGTTCCTTTTAATTCACATTTGACCTTGGAGAATAAATAAACGTCACATGGAGCTAGGTCAGTCGAATAAGGTGGCTGGTATAACACTGGGCTGCTCTACGTCGCGAGAAACCACATAAGAGACAATGCGGGTATTATCCGGTGCGTTGTCTTGATGCAGAACCCATGCTTTGTTCTTCCACAATCCCGGCCTTTATTATTATTATTATTATTATTTTCTCGCGCAGTTGAACAAGAACCTCGATGTAGTAATTTTGATTAATAGCTTGATCTACAGGAACCCAGTGAATATACACCGTTTCATGAATATCGAAAAAAAGGAACATCATCGCTGTGAATCTCGATTTGCTCATTCGAGCTTTTTTCGCTCTCTGTGTAATTGGGCCCTTCCAGAGCATAGATTGGCAGTTGGTTTCTGGATAATAAATGAATTACTAATATTCGCCACATGTTATTACTCCCTCCGAGATATTTGAATCATTTTCAACGATATTCAAACAGTCAAAACAAACATTTTCACGATATTATTTTTGTTCGATCGTGAGAATTTTCAGCACCAACTTCGCACACATTTTTCTCATGTTAAACTGGTTACGTAAAATTGGCCATCCACATTATTTGTCAATTCCTACAGTTTCAGTAATCGATATAATACCAACCGACTGTCAGATCGAATCACATTACCTCCTTTTTCCATATTTTCATCAGTTTTTTTTATGGTGAAGGGCGTCCCGGGCGTGAGTCATCTTCAACTTCTTCTCAGTCATCTTGGAAACCCTTGTACCTCTCAGAAACTCGCGTACAGGATAAACAGACTTCGCCATGCACTTCTTGTACTAAAACAGATTTCAGTAGCAGTTTTTCCAAGTTTCATGTGAAACTTCAGGGCAATTCATTTCTCTGTTGTCACACTTACCATTTATCTGGCAAAACGAACCAAGAGCTCTTACACAAACAAAGGCCACGGCCACACTGATTTGACTAGAAACACCAGAGATGCCACATTTCACTCAGAAAGCTTCACGCTTCACAGTTACTGGTCATTCATCTTTGGCGCCGTATACTTACTCTGTGACAGCATCAGCCTCGTCATTTTATAGCCGGTCCTCTCGTGGCTTGAGTATTGTGTACGGGATGTAGATGTAGATGGATGGGGCTGTAAGGACGAGGATTATCTTCAACCTCAAGATTCGAATCCTCAGCAAAGAGAAATGTAAACAAAATGCATCGAAAAAGATAATTTGTGAATTTTCATGCTTTTTTCATTTATTAATAGAGACAGTAATAGGCTTTACAATTCCTGACAAGGCAGAGAGCTCAAATACACATTGTTTTAAGTAGGTTGAAACCGACTGTCACGGATCCTCTGTAAAAGTAGTGAAAGGTAACCAAAATTAGGCCAGAACCCAACGCTTTTCCTGGGAAAAATGAAATCTGTGGAACAAGAACCAGAACTCTGGAGCAGTTTTCATTAACGAAGTTTAAAATAATTTGGTAGGAGCCTCCTACAGTAGCAAGCTTCATGTAAGATATCAGATTAAAAGGTATTCTTCTCAAAGGATTTTTATTACTCAGCTTTCGTTAGCTGTCATTTATTACACGGGCAGATTCAAAATATATTACATACTATGTGTGCAGTGATGTATTTTTTTCTCAAGATATTTTTACTGAAGCAAAGTATTGTCCAAACGTAAATGCCTTAGGAATAACGGACACGCAATGAACAGTATCCCCAGTATGTGTCTACCATTCAAGCCTGGAGCATTCACAACATCTTTGCATTATACTTAACATCCCATATACGGATATCTCGAATACAGTGCACATCATCGCTCTTTACTGGAAATGACCCTTACACTGTACAGTGTGTGGAAATGTAGCGTTCAAAAAAGGTAGCACTGACGAAAACCGTAACGTTTCCAATTTTCTTTACGTCTCATGTGCAACAACGGACATTGTATGACGCATATAATGTATTTAAGAGTTGGGTCTTACTGTAGTATAGAACCAATTGCAAAATACCGAGGATTAAATAATTCGACTGTATTCTTCTAATTACAGTCACATATAGTTTATGTTCTTCTCTTATTTCTTTGTTTGCTGTAGCGACATTCTGTTTATCTGTTTAATGTGATCTGATTAAGGCCGTCAGGCCCTCTCTTACATCGGACCAGGGTTTCACATGTACAGTATCATTTTACATCACAGTTACTTAAGAAATAACAATTTTAGTACGACATAGAGCTCGTATTAAAAGATTTGAGTGTCAAAAGTGTCAGTATGAGTAAATAACACTGACTTTGAACTAATAACGTTAATACTGACAGTTCTTGTACTATTGCATCTGCTGCCACTGTTAGTGGTAGTAGAAATAATAACGCTAATAATTAAGATGACAACAATATCAGTATGGCAGTGGCAGATGTAAAGTGCATTTGTAGGTGTACACAACAGGGAAAGAAAATTTAAGGAGACTGCATCAGCTAAGAATACTGGGAAATGAGGAAATACTGGTTGGAAAGAGAGTGTAGAAGGGTAATTCTAATCCCTATTGTTGTTTTGAAGGGGATAGGACGTTAAACGGGCCGAGTTGGAGCAGCAGAGGCACCACAGGACATTTTAATTTGCAGTGTCTATACTTTTGCAAATAAATTCATAAAACTTTGTCAGCATGACCAGGAAAAATTCAGAATTCACACGCATAGCAGTGAAAGTTCAAAAACATAACAAAATATATTTCTTTACATGTGAAATTTCATCATTTTTTCACTTACTATTGGCTGCATTTGTTGCTATAGGTACACTTTTTTCATAAGAAAGAGAGATTCTTCGATGAATTTTGCACAGTATACGAACCGTACTTATAGACTGTATGAAACTCCAGAATTTATTTAATTTATGAAAAAATGAATGAGCTGTTATATTTTAAACTTCACGTTAAGAAAAAACTCAAATTTTATAGCTAATTATCTCAACTTTACCACAGTTTTTAACAGATTTGGAAAATTCTTGAGTTTCATACAAGTGTAAGTATGGTTTGTATGCTGTGCAAAATTCAGAAGAATCTTTCTTATGAAAAAAGTGCACCTATAGCAACAAAATGCAACCGATAGTAAGTGGAACTATGATGAAATTTCACATCTAAAAAATTATTTTGTTATGTTTTTGAACTTTTTATTGCTATGAGTGTGAATCCTGAATCCTTCCTGGTCCTGCTGACAAAGTTTTATGAATTTATTTGTAAAAGTATAGACACTGCAAATTAAAATGTCCTTGGTGCCTCTCCTGTTCCAAGTCGGCCCGTTTGACGTCCTACGCCCCATAATAGATGGTTCAAATGGTTCTGAGCACTATGGGACTTAACATCTATGGTCATCAGTCCCCTAGAACTTAGAACTACTTAAATCTAACTAACCTAAGGACATCACACAACACCCAGTCATCACGAGGCAGAGAAAATCCCTGACCCCGCCGGGAATCGAACCCGGGAACCCGGGCGTGGGAAGCGAGAACGCTACCACACGACCACGAGCTGCGGACCCCCATAATAGATATGTCATTAACTGTCTTCTGAAACTAGAGATGTTATTCATCTCTCTAATACAACAAACAGGTGAGGTTATTTTAGAGTCGGGTTCCTGCTTCTGACAGAGGACTTCGAGAATGTAGCTGTGCGATGCAGTGAGGCAGTAAGGATTTGGCTCTGATAAGAACGAGTATTTCCGCCATGTTGTTCAGCCAACCACGTTAAGGTCGACGAGACTGTATTCTTTGATAAGACAGTAGAGAAAACAAAGGGTATGGAAATCTCTGCGGTTGTCTTGTCGCAGCCAGGATAGCTATGAATAGGATGGTGCAATGTGATCAAAGAGTCGAACATCACAAACAAAACTAAAATGGCATTCATAACCAGTTACAGCTGCTGGAAGCTTTCCCGAGAAAGACCTCACCGGATAACGCCGCTGTAATCAATAATTGGATGTATAAGTGTTTCTACACGTTTCTTTTTCAGGTCAAGACAGAAGAGCTTTTTATAGTTCTGTAGTGCACGGAGAGAGGCTGATGCCTTCTTGCACATTGCAGTGACGTCATCATTCCAGTTTAGATTTTCATCTGTTATTACTCCTAGAGTTTCTGACGGAGAGAAGTTGATATTTGTCTCATTTATGGTTAAAGATGGTTGGAATTCCCGATATTTCGGGCTTATGAGCCTAGAATGTCCACACATTACCACTTCGGTTTTGGATGGGTTGAGCCTTAACCCTATATCTTGCACCCATATTCGACAGAGGGCGTTACACTGGACAAAAGGCTCTCATGCAACGGTAACCTACGCTCACACTCTTCCGGCCAATTTTTGATATAAACTTAGCAACGTGCACCAGCAATATCCAATGTAAACACTCATCTGAATATGGATGAATGGTTGTCAGCTGAACTATCGTGACCAGATGTCAGTGTTATCCAGATGTAATCTCAAACATTATGAAATATTCCCTTTCCTGCTCCACTCGCAAATGGAGCGTGTGAAAAACGTCTGCCATATGCCTCCATTTGAGACCTAATTTCTCTTGTCTTCACGCTCCTTAAAGGCAGTGTAAGTTGGTATCAGTAGAATCGTCCTGCAGTCAACGGCTAGTGCCGGTTCTCAACGTTTCCTGGCTATTCTTGTGTTGTGGATTACGGTATGTTCAAATTTCCGTCCGCTTGCTGGGCGTCTCGAATGATAAGTAACGCCGCGGTCGCGTAGAGGGGGTACAAGGTGTAGCTTGTGGTCGGTGCCACCGCAAGCTGGCATGGGGCGAGATGAGATTCACCAGCAGACGAGACGCGAAAGTGTTGGATTGACCGGTGGGAAGTCAGCGAGACAGTCGGTTCTTGGACTGCGAATGGTGGGCGCAGTGGACTAGAGGAGGGACGGCCACTAGGAGTTGTTTTGCTAACAACACAGGCTGTCCCCGGTGCCTTGCATCCCGTCAGCAGGCCCGTCCATACACTCTAGCCTTTCCTCACGGAGCAGCTGGAGAAAGGTAGTGGGTCAGCGGAGAGCCAGCTAGGAAGGAAGCGAGCTTGAAAAGCCGTTGCGGAGCTGTGAGTTACGTAGCGGTAGGATATCCTTGTGTGGGGATCGAGCCTGGACTTTTGGCTAGTGGCAACTTGGTGTCAACACGCCGACATCGGATCCTGAGCCAAGCGGATGGACGATGCCTGGCTGTTTCCTGAGACAAGTGAATTCTGCCCACAGTTTTGGTCCTTGCAGGGCGGCGCTGCAAGAGGATAGAGAGAGAGAGAGAGACAGAAAGAGACAGAAAGAGAGATTCATTGTACACTTGAGCAGTAATTTTCTTTAACTCCGCGGCACAATAGCGTCCACTGCAGTGGACAGCTGCTACTAATGGTCACTTCTCTGGCATTTTGGGTTAGTACTGACACTACAGATGGACTGTTCACTGTAGTGCGCTCACCCTACCGGTGCTGTGTCCTGCATGCATTTGTAGCCTCGTGACTGGTCGAAAACGCCAGAGAAGCGATCATAAAAAGCTGTCCACTGCAGTGAACAGCATGGGCCACAGGATTAATGTTGTCCCAACAAGTGTATGAGTCAGTGTCGTTCTGTGTTTGATTGTCTTAGGGGTAGTGTCACTGGTAGTCCAAGTTGCACTCTAATGAAATAACCCTCTGTTGTGGAGTGTTCTGTGTTAAACTAACCTTGAGAGCGTTATTATATCTTTGCTAAGCTTATGTTAGGGATTTGAATTCTTACATTTTGTCTGCAATATAGTGTTCCTGCAGCTATTGAATCCCTTTGGTGTTCCTGTATTCCAGCAATGTGTGGCCCTTGTCCGCATTACGTGAAATTATTATTGTTGGTCAGTTAAATTTGAATTGAAGAATCAATTTAAGCTTTTGGATGATTTCTGTGTACTTGTCGCTTTAGTTTAGAAATATTATTCCTGAGCTTGTACATAGCAGTTTTTTTTTTAATTATCTTCGTTGATCCGTTATGGATCGTGGGACGACGGCTGGCATGAGCTTCTTGATGCAATGATTTACCAACAGCCGTATGTATTGTAGAAATTTATTTTATTTTATGAACTTCTATGTGCTACCAGATTCGGCATTACATTGATGCCATCTTCAGGCCCCACTCGCCATAGTCGTAAAATCGCTATACACGGAAGGAGCCATATAACTGGATTTGTGAATCAATCGTCCTGCAACAGCCCCTAGTCGCCAGGCGACACAGACTGAGGCGGTTTGCATCAAGAAGTTTTTTAATTATTGTTCTTACTGATGCATATTAATTAGTTATAGGTCCTGATTCAGTGTGTGTGCTCACTTTCTTGTGAAGCAACATCCACTGCATTTCTCGGAGTGTCGCTAAGAGGGAAACTGTCATAAGAGGACCTGTCTTGTTTTTGTAAAGCAATATTTGGTTTACGATTTTGCCAAGTGATGTTTGCGGAATTTGAGCGCAATTTCTTTCTGTGTTACTGATTCTGAGGCCCTCTGATTTAAAGTGAGGACATTGATAAATTGTAATGAAGTCACAGGTACTTACGCCGACATTACCCCCAGCCACGTACCACCTCCATCCTTGCCTGCGCCACAGTGTTTCGTGAAAAGGACGTCGTTTTCCCTCCAGAGATTCACATTTGCATTCTGGAAGCAACCCTGTAATAGGGCCTACTAGCTTGTCGATCGAAAGCAACAGTAACAAATCTAGCAGCATGCCTATGCACTAGTGATCTATGTGATTTCCCTTCACAGATGAGCCGCACTTTTCTAAACTTTTCCCAATAAAGTGAAGCCAACCATTCGCCTTCCCTGCTACAGTTCTTTTATGCTCGTTCCATTTCATATCGCGTTGAACGCTACGCCTACATATTTAATAGACGTGACTGTCTCAAGCAGTACACCACTAACACTATACTCAGATGAATTAACTTAGAGCAAACTGCTATTCTTCTCACCAAATAGAAATTCTGTCCAAGTTATCCTGATCATACAGTCACCCAACGACGACACTATCCCGTACATCATATCGTCATCAGCATACAGTCTCAGGTTGCTGCTGATCGCGTCTGTCAGATTATTTATGAATATAGACAACAAGAGCGTTCCTATCACACTTCGCAGGGGCACTACTGGCGATATCTTTGCCGTTTACTCGCCGTCGAGGAGAACGTACTGATTTCTATTACTAACGGAGTCTTCGAGCTACTCACATATCTGGGAGCCTATTGCTCGTACTGGGACCATCGTTAAGAGTCTGCACTGGGACACCGTGCCAAATGCTTTCCAGAGAGCTTGGAGGTTGGAATCTGCCAGTTGCGCTTCTTCCATTGTTCGCAGGATATCGTGTGGGAAATTGGCAAGCTGCGTTTCGAACGATTGGTGATTTTTAAACCCGTGCTGATTTATGCACAGAAACTTTTTTGTCTCAATGAAATTTGTTACATTCGAATTTAGAATGCAGTCAAGAATTCTGCAGGATGTTAAGAATGTTGGTATGTAATGTTACGGGTCCGTTCTTTTATACTTATGTACTAGGCGGACCCCTTTACAAGCAAAGTATTTCAAGGCTTCATGTTGTTCACGAAGTAAGTGAGGGAATCTGTCACGTCAAATATGGCTAATCAGAAAATACTCGTTGCTGAGCTGCATACTTTCAAGTCCGGTAACCAACGAATAAGTACGTTAAACTACTGGGTTACATTCCATAACTCATGTACATCAACGTTTTGTTCTCAGTTGCACAGCACGTCCTCAAACATCGTTCAT
The DNA here is from genome assembly GCF_023898315.1 of Schistocerca nitens. NCBI lineage: Eukaryota > Metazoa > Arthropoda > Insecta > Orthoptera > Acrididae > Schistocerca > Schistocerca nitens. The sequence continues at coordinate 661,489,404 of NC_064618.1, forward strand.
TATTCTTGCTCCTTGAACGATGTGCAACCGACGTTTAGTAAGAACAACATCGGCTCTGAATGAGATACTGTATTCTTTTTCGAGAGGAGAGGGTTTCAGTAACCACACTTAGCTGTTCTGTGCTTACCATAAAGCGGTTTTAATTTATGTACTCGCAATTGGTAGTCACTTTGCATTACTTGATAATTGCGTCTGAGGACTGATGGGCTTTTGTGTGTATAAGATGACACTATTCTCAATAAGGGCTGTCTTTTAACTTCTTGTCACGTCTTTCCTCTTGAGTGGGTATCGTCTCAGTGACTGTGTCCACGTCACCGCTATGGTCGACGTACGTTGGGCAGACGTGTTGATGTTTGTCAGAATCCTCGTCAAATTCTTTTACAGTTTTTAACATTAGACTCGAAGGGACTCTTGCGTTAGCGATTTTAGATCTGAGAGACTGTCTCGTTTGAAAATTTTCCGCAATATAGCTGATTTATAAATTATAACACAATTATTTATAAATATGTAAGTTTATATAAACCTAAACTTGTTGCGTAGAATGAATTCTCAAAAATGTGATTCGTCCGATAAGTAGCACTCAGTAAGTTATACTTCATGGTGAATGCTCCGCAGAACGAAAACAATATCCGCTGTGTGCCTAGGAAGATTAACAGGACCTCAGACGTTGTCTATATGCATTAAACGATTTATCAGATAGGACCAGCAACACAAAAAAGTTACGCTGACGTTGCTGTTGTCTGCAGGAAAGGATCGTCGTTGGATGATAGTATGTAAATGCAGAATGACATGGCGAAAAATTTCCACTAGGCTTAGTGAATGGCAGTTCTGTTTAACTATAGACAAATTAAATGCAATGCCCATAACCAAGAGAAATAGTCTGATAGTATCGGAATAAATATATTAGTGATGAACATGGAATGGACCTCGAATCACGTAAGCATTTAGGCGTAACATTATGAAGCGATATGAATTAGGACGATCACATAAAACCTGTACATCTCGGAAGGGCTGTAGGAAAGTGCAGTGCATCTGTAAAGGTTTTGGCAAGCAAAAAGTTAGTGCCATCAGTTCTAGTCTATTATTCCAATGTTTGGAGTCTCCAGTAATCACGTAGGACGACAGAAGACGTCGTTAAATTCAAGGATAGAAGAGCATCGTAACTAGTCGGTATAGCCAATACACAAACACTCGGGGAACTTACAAGAGAATCTTTGGAAGAAGAACGACGTAGTTCTCACGAATTTATAAAATCTATAGTCTAAGAAGACTGAAGACTGCAAACGATATGCTGTTGTAAGGCGAGTGTGGTGTAAAAGAATATGAAATATTCTCCTACATAGTAATAGTTAAGTCCTGGACCTTTAAACTACGCACTAAGTATAAATCTTATGTCCCTGAAAACAATTCGGAAAGGCAATCTAACCCATAATATTTAATAGAGACAGTCACACACACACACACACAGACACAGACACACACACACTTACAAAACCTAATTGAACTGAACAATGGGCATCATATAGCTATCATTTGAACACTGATTTATCAAGACAGTGATCTACAGTTAAATAGGTGTTTACCCTCTGCGTCCAGCGGTAATAATGAGGATCTTTCCTCGCCTTTTTAATCATTAGCTTCAAGCATAAGAGAGCAACTGACCCATGAAAATCACCATATAACTTCTGAATATAATTTCCGCTTAATACGACAGTAATAAGCGAGATCACTCCGCAACAAAATTAAGCAAGCAGCCATTGTCGAAACAGCGCTCGCCGGCCCATCTTTTCCTCATCTGTAGCCGGATGGCATGGAAAGAGGAACTATGTATTACTAACCTTTTGCGACTGCAGTTCAATATGTGTCATGATAATATGCGATAGCCGTAAATCGAATCGACATCTTACAGAGAGATACCTGCCACGTAACGCGGTACAGTATCAAGCACAAGCGACAAACAAACGACCTGATTTGAGAGGAATTAGTTCAGAAAGAAGTTAGTTAATAAACACATGTATCGATACCGAACGAAAAGAAATGGTTTACGAGCCCACCTGGTTTTTCAAAGCTGCAGATGTAAAATTCAGTTTCACAATGAATGTTTGAAATTTTGGGTTCTCAGTGTACTGCTTTAAACAAGGCAGTAACTCTTTCATAATTCAGGACAGGATGATAACTTTGAATTCACAGCACGATGGATTGAAAGGATGATGTACGTCGGTAAATCAGCTTCCATTCTATCTAATTTGCGCAACCTACCAGATTTCATTTCGCCAATGCGGAAGGATACTGCTGCATCGCTAATCATAGAGTAATCGTGAGCAAACACTGCAAAATAATCTTACCAGTTCATCTAATCTTCACTTCGGCAAATAATTGATATTATCGCGGCTGATTGTTGCAGCATCTCGACACCGTCACAGAACCCCGCCAGACAAAGGTCCGTCTTTCTCCCAAGCCAGAACACAGTGTATCCGCATCAGAGCACAGAACAGGACTGAAACTAGGATGCAGAATGGTCGAAACGGTTACTTTTGCATAAAGCAAGGGCCCAGACTGTTACTCTTCTCAACTTGTTGCTGATTTACAGTTGGCAATAACCGCCAGACTTGTACTAGAAATTTTGTCAAATGAAAAGACTCCAGAAACCTGCTCTAACACCTAAACATAAACAGGATAGATTGAAGTTTGCTGAAAAACATGTGTCGTGGACGCGAATAGGCTAAAGTGATCTTGAGTGATGATAAGAAGCTTAATTTAGATGGTCTATGATCTTGAGTGATGAGATGTATTTCAATATGAATGGCATTATCTGACAACAGACCAGCACGTAAGAAAGAGCAGAAAGTTTGGAGGTGGAAATGTTACGATTTGGGCAGCCATTCGCACTAAAGGTAAATCATGTATTTCTGGAATGAATGCTAGAATGAACTATAATATATACGCTGAGATGCTAGAGAAAGAATGAATTAGTATGTATGAGGACCTAGAAGACGGAAGTCTAACATTTCTACAAGAAAATGCGTCTGTGCATGTTTCTTCTACAACAAAAAGTGTTTTGAAGATAAAGATATAAGTCTTGTCCTGCCCTAGCCTGGATATGAACCCGATGGAAAATCTTTGGGGAATTTTTGCAAGGCATGTATTTCGCAATGGAAGGCAATCTGAGGCTGAGCCATGTAATGTGAGCTGAAGCAAGGACTCCAAGGACTACAAACCCTAAGAAAATCAAATGCTGAAGAGAATTTTGGGGTAGTTAGGAAGAACGGAGGTTTGACAAAGTATTAACAGTTCAATAACACACCAAGACAGTGGGTACCTCTGCACCATTTTCCATCTGGGAAAGGAAAACGCCCTATTTTGTTACTCATGCTGTGAAAGAAACCATGGAATTCCGAAATGATTATTTATGTCTTCCATTTAAATACTACATTCATAATAAATTCGTTACATTTCAAACATTGTATATTACACTACTTGGAGTTAAAATTGCTACACCACAAAGATGACGTGCTACAGATGTGAAATTTAATCGGCAGGAAGAAGATGCTGTGATATGCAAATGATTACCTTTCCAGAACATTCACACAAGGTAGGCGCCGGTGGCGACACCTACAACGTACTGACATGAGGAAAATTTCCACCCGACTTTTCATACACAAACAGCAGCTGACCGGCGTTGCCTGGTGAAAAGTTGTTGTGATGCCTCGTGTATGGAAGAGAAATGCGTACCATCACGTTTCCGACTTTGATAAAGGTCGGATTGAAGCCTATCGCGATTGCGGTTTACCGTATCGCACGTTGCTGCTCGCGTTGCTCGAGATCCAATGACTGTTAGCAGAATATGGAATCGGTGGGTTCAGGAGGGTAATACGGAACGCCGTGCTGGATCCCAACGGCCTCGTATCACTAGCAGTCGAGATGACAGGCATCTTATCCGCATGCCTGTAACGGATTGTGCAGCCACGTCTCGATGCCTAGGACAACGGATGGGGACGTTTGCAAGACAACAACCATCTGCACGAACAGTTCGACGACGTTTGCAGCAGCATGGACTATCAGCTCGGAGACCATGGCCGCGGTTACACTTGACGCTGCATCACAGACAGGAGCGCATGCGATGGTGTACGACGACGTTTGCAGCAGCATGGGCTATCAGATCGGTGACCATGGCTGCGGTTACCCTTGACGCTGCATCACAGACAGGAGCGCCTGCGATGGTGTACTCAACGACGAACCTGGGTGCACGAATGGCAAAACGTCATTTTTTCGGATGAATCCAGGTTCTGTTTACAGCATCTTGATGGTCGCATCCGTGTTTGGCGACATCGCGGTGAATGCACATTGGAAGCGTGTATTCGTCAATGCCATACTGGCGTATCACCCGGCGTGATGGTATGGGGTGCCATTGGTTACACGTCTCGGTCACCTCTTGTTCGCATTGACGGCACTTTGAACAGTGGACGTTACATTTCAGATGTGTTACGACCCGTGGCTCTACCCTTCATTCGATCCCTGCGAAACCCTACATTTCAGCAGGACATTGCACGACCGCATGCTGCAGGTCCTGTAGGGCCTTTCTGACTACAGAAAATGTTCGATTACCGCTCTGGCCAGCACATTCTCCATATCTCTCACCAATTGGAAACGTCTGGTCAATGGTGGCCGAGCAACTGGCTCGTCACAATACGATAGTCACTACTCTTGATGAACTGTGGTATCGTGTTGAAGTTGCATGGACAGCTGTACCTCTACACGCCATCCAAGCTCTGTTTGACTCAATGCACAGGCGTATCAAGGCCGTTATTACGGCCAGAGGTGGTTGTTGTGGGTACTGATTTCTCAGGATCTATGAACCCAAGTTGCGTGAAAATTTAATCACATGTCAGTTCTAGTATAATATATCTGTCCAATGAATACCCGTTTATCATCTGTATTTCTTTTTGGTGTAGCAATTTTAATGGCCAGTAGTGTACTTTCGTAGGAACTCTGCCTTTATACCGATTTCCACCATTGTAGGAGAGGACGTTGATGCTATTGGGACAATGTACGCTCTACCAACGTATAAGCACAGTTCACTGAGTCTCTGAGCCACACATTGACAATTTTAATTTCATTTGCTAAACCTTACAAACCCTACGACATTATGAACCCATGCTTTAACAAGTAAACCTGTCTAGTACGAGAGTACGGAATGATATTAGAGGGAAATGCTGCGCCCACACCGGTTCCCGCGACGGCGCGTGTTCGCAGCCCGGTGACGGCGCTGTCGTCGTACGAGCTGGCGGAGTACACAGACGGCAGCGTGGTCGCCATCTGCCTGACGGAGGCGGCCACCTTCTGGGCGGCCGCCTTCTTCGTGGCGGCCATCTCGCTCTTCTTCCTGCTGCCGCTCGTCGTGCTGGTGGCGCTCTACAGCGTCATCGCGCGCCATCTCATGGAGGCGCCCGACATCGTCCATCACCACCAGCACAACCACTACCGCTACCGGAAGCAGGTAAGCCGCCCACCACCTGGCGCTGTTTGTTAGCCGCACTTGCTAGTCCTGCGACTGTAGAAAAACCCTGTGTGAAGTCGATGCAAAGAGCTAATGGGACTGACTGAATCTCAGACCAACTCCTATGAAGCTTCCTTACCTGGCTCAGCTTCGAGAGTAGTATTCCTCACAAAGTCGGAGGTTAGGGCTTTACTTTCTGTCAGGCATGAACATGAAAATGTTACCACCCAGCCTTAAGGCAGTTCCATAATGTACATTGCTGCCCTTTAAAACTGCAACGCCAGAAAGAAAGCAAGCAGAAAACGTCGAGTTGGCGTGAAATGTACCACACGCTTCGATGTAAAAATAACCAACCTGTCAGTGCAAGTGCGCCAACTACACTCATACTCATAAATTAAGGATAATTGCAGAATGTGGTGCCACACAACGTGGCACTACACAAAACTGGCGCTAATAGCATAGGCACATAGGGAACACACACGACACAGATCTTTAAGTCCACAGTATTGGTGATAAGTTGAGAAAACCGTCCCGAAACACATGTGCTACAAAACCTTACTGTTTCTTGCGCATGTAATCCGACGTCAATATGGGATATTATCACCATGCACACGTACACAGGCCGCACAACTGGTTGCCATACTCTGGATCAGGTGGTCGAGCAGCTGCTGAGGTATAGCCTCCCATTCTTGCACCAGTGCCTGTCGGAGCTCATGAAGTGTCCTAGGGGTTTGAAGACGTGCAGCGCTACGTCGACCGAGAGCATCCCAGACGTGCTCGATAGGGTTTAGGTCTGGAGAACAGGCAGGCCACTCCATTCGCCTGATATCTTCTGTTTAAAGGTACTCCTCCACGACGGCAGCTCGGTGGGGCCGTGCGCTATCATCCATCAGGAGGAAGATGGGACACACTGCACCTCTGAAAAGGGGGACATACTGGTGCAAAAAGACGTCCTGATACACCTGACCTGTTACAGTTCCTCTGTCAAGGACATGCAGGGGTGTACGTGCACCAATCATAATGCCACCCCACACCATCAAACCACGACCTCCATACAGTTCCCTTTGAAGGACATTAAGGGGCTGGTATCTGGTTCCTGGTTCACGCCAGATGAAAATACCCGGCGAGAATCACTGTTCAGTCTATACCTGGACTCGTCTGTGAACATAACCCGGGACCACTGCTCCAATGGCCATGTACTGTGTTCTTGACACCAGGCTATACGGGCTCTCCTGTGACCAGGGGTCAGTGGAATGCACCTTGCAGGTCTCTGGGCGAATAAACCATGTCTGTTGAGTCGTCTGTAGACTGTGTGTCTGGAGACAACTGTTCCAGTGGCTGCGGTAAAGTCCCGAGCAAGGCTACTTGCAGTACTCCGTGGCCGTCTGCGGGCCCTGAGGGTGAGATATCGGTCTTCTTGTGGTGCCTGGACACGTTTCCTGACTGCTGGAATCGTTGCCATAATCGTGAGATCACACTTTGTGGCACACGGAGGGCCCGTGCTACGACCTGCTGTGTTTGACCAGCCTCCAGTCGCTTTTGTAGTCTACCCCTCATAACGTCATCAATATGTGTTGTTTGAGCCATTTTCAACACACTGTTATCGTTTGCACATCTGAAAACGTCTGCACACTTACTCGCTGCACCGTACTCTGACATGCACCAACACACCTCTGTGTATGTGGACTGCTGCCAGCGCCACCGTGCGACGACCGCAGGTCAAATGCACCGCATGGTCATACCCCGAGGTGATTTAAACCCGAAAACAGCCCACAAGAGCGTTCTTTCGCCATGTATCAGCATTACCCTTATTTTAAGAGCATGGGTGTAGCTACGAGTAACGCCATCTACATTCTGTATATAAGGAAAGTTACGCACTGGCTTCCTTGTGCGAATATCGAATTACGAGAACGGCGTTACCGCAGTGGTAACACTGGTTTTTATCAGAGCACCGACGTTAAGCGCTGTCAGGTTGTCTACCAATTGGATGGGTCACTATTCGGGTCTGCCGTGCGCTGTCGGCAAGCGGGGTGCTATCAGCCGTTTTTGTGGCTAACTGAAGAGCTATTTGAGTGAGAAGTAACGACTGCAGACACGAAAACTGGCAAAGGCCTGGAGAGCACTGTACTGACCACATAAACCCTCCATGTCCGCATCCAGTGACGCCTATTGGCTGAGGATGACACGGCGGTCGATTGGAACCGTTGGTCCTTCCGAGGCCTGTTCAGACGGATTCTTTCGCTCGGTGTAAGAAGGAGAAACATCTACAGACAGTGTGAGAAGTCGGCAGTGGCAGGATCATGACCTATCTAGACTGTAGTTCATCACCGCGTGATTTTGCTGCTGGTGGTTCTTGGCAGTCGATAAATATGGAATCGATTGGTTCAGGAAGGCACTAAATAACCAAATGCAGGCTGTCAGTAGCTATATGCGAGTAAACACCCTGGAGGACAGAAATATTATATCCTTCGCCACAAATGACCGTACACCTATGTCACGTACCTTAGGTCACTAAATGGAGCTGTTGCTTGTTTGCAACAATGCAGGCATCCACACATACATTTGATAACTCTCAGCGTGGTGACCACTGTCGCTGCTTCCCATGACAGGGCAGGAGAGAGAGGTTAACTAACGGTAGTGCGCCCGGAGAGAACACGGGACACAAAAGAAAAATTTCTAGTCCTTTCACAAGCACTATTTCTGCATAAAGCATCAGGTATCTGTGTATATCCCCTGAAAGGAACGTAAATCGCCAAATTACGTTCGTCATCATCATATGCACCCAGCACACAGGGCTGTAGTTTGCAGTGTCATTTAGTACACAACATAGTTCGCATAATATGGACGGCGACCACATTTCTTATGTGTTAAGGCCAGTGGCTGTTGGTGCCCTGCTTTGGTGGTCACCGTGACGTTTCCTTTCATATAGATAACGTAATATATTGTTTTGCTCGTGCTATCCTGACCTACCTCGATACAGAGAGTGTTCGGCTGTAGCCTCGAGCAGCACTTTATCCACATCTCTCCCACATAGAAAATATGTGGTCCAGGATATCGGACACATTAGGATAATGCCTTTATCCAGCAATTGCAAATGATAAGCACAGACAAGGGATTGAAGCAGCATGTATGACCTGCCCTGATCTATCATCCAAGGCTAGTTCCACTCACACCCTACTCAGATAAGAGTAGGTGCTATTATTATGACTCAGGTCTCAAAATGCTGCAGCTTGCTATCATGAATAACACCAACTTTGGAAACAACAAGGGAAATGCCACAGTCTGTGTCAGTACTTATATTCCTCATTCATGTTATAAGTTTACCAATTTTCAGTTAGTTAAAATATATGTTTCTTGCCCAAACATTAAAGCTAGTTCTTCTTCCTTCACTCATGGACTGACTGAAACCCATCTTCTGGCACGCTCCTCATCTGCGACCACAGATGTACTCAACTACACTTACGCTATGATTACACATTTTAAACATATTGATGACGGTTCCTTTATTCAAATTATTTACTTTTTAACTACCCATTTCCGTTGGTAACTTTTTAGTTTGTTTGTTACACACACACACACACACACACACACACACACACACACACACACACACTAACACAGACACACACACACTTATGCACTCAAGTTACATTGCCAAATATGTTACTTTTGCTACACAGATGGGCTACAGAGGTCAGTTAGGTTATAACACACAGCGCCACACGGTGCATGTTCTTGAACTCTTTGTGTTCACTCTTTTTTAAGGGGGGATGTAACGGAAAATGTAAACATTTATTTAAAATAATCATTACAGCCATATTTATTAGTGTACAAACCTAAACTTTTGCATGTGTAAAGCAAAAGAGCTGTGTTTTAAGGGAAAAATATAATAAAATATACAGGATTGATATTTTCCAGACTTTGAATTTCTAATTTTTTATTGTCTTTTTTGTAAAAAGCCACAGCTCAAATTCCAATAATGCAATTAATCTGAATATTTTATTGTAGTGTCCTGAGAAGATCATAATACCACTGAACCAAAGTTATTAATTTATGGTGCAAACTGTACCATTAACAGAGTTTTGAATTTTGCACATCCAAAATTAACTTTTTTTCTACATACAGTCATCTAAAAATCAGAATGTAATTGCAGAATCTCGTATGTTTTAGTTCCAGGAAGACAGCAACACGTTGCAAACAGTTCCTGAAATTTTCATAGCATTTGCACGTATACTTTTTGAGAAAAGACTTTCAACAACGTAAAAAATGTAAAACAAAGAAAATGAGGTTCACAGATTTTCTTCTCATACTTCTACATGTAATAAGCTTACCTCAATTTTAAAATCCTTCATACTGATACTCCTCATCCTCCAGGTTTCTCTTCTCTCCTCTTCGAATGTGCCTGGCCCGTATTTGCAGGTAAGAGACTGATCTGTTAGCTTTCTTGATCCTGCTCTCGACGATGGTGTAAAATGCTTTTATTGTAATCTCACCAGGATATATACCAACTCTCTTCAGCACTTCAGTTCTGCCATTATTTCCGTTATTGTAACATGAAACAGCATAATAGACACCTATTTTGAGTACTTCAAGTCCACAGAATGCCCCTTTCGAGCATCTAATCCAAATTAAATTATTGAGGCATTGATTTCCATTTTGTGTCTTTCCGTGAAGCACTTCGTCAATAAATCAGGATTTGCGAGAAACCTGAATGTGAGCTTAATCACATTCATAGCGTGTTCGGACACAGATTGTGCATTGGTACTTAGTCAGAGGATGGTTTGTGGAAAAAAACTGCCCACACAGCACGCCTCATTGCCTCTAAATTATGTGTGTTTCCTTGACAGTCCTCCCAAAATATAACTGAAGAGAATCAATTTCTTTCAGAGTAAGCCTGCCTTTTTCTCATACTGGTTTTCCATCCTTAAGTACTTCACCTTTCTTCTCTTTCAGCAAGCAACGAAGACTATCACCAAGCTTCTTTTGGATGTGGCCAACACATTCCAACTTTTCTATTGTTGTACTGTGTGGATTTTTACCTGTTACAGTTTTGAGCGAAGAGAAGTCCCCATCACCAAGGTATTTAGTATATCTAACACCATACAGGTCCTCAGACCTGGAAAACATCCTCACAACTTCAGCAGCCTCCATGCTCCTACTTGAGCCACAATAACTTTTAGAGCATGCTACTGCTTAATTAGTGATAAAATATTCCGAAATCTGAATCGTCATGTAGAATCAGGAAGAAAAACATGTGAACTTGGGTGCAGAAATTATTACAGTTCATAAATAAACACTCGTAAAATGACTGGGATAACGTACATAAAAGTATGTGTGGCATACACAGTGAAATACACAGGAGCGCCGTTCTGACTGACGTATTCTCCTTACCCTACTAATGAAACACTGTTAATGTTATAACAGTTTATGAGCATTAGAGAAGTAGTTGAAACACATTTCCAAACGAGCCAACAGCTGCACATTTACCTCACTTCGTGCTTTTCTTCACATTACTACCCTGATACTATATTCGGGTGGCCTTTTGGTAAAGTAAAATGACATGCATTTGACAGATGGTTTTGTAATGTTTGTATCTTTACTTACAAGGGAACACAAATACACTCCTGGAAATTGAAATAAGAACACCGTGAATTCATTGTCCCAGGAAGGGGAAACTTTATTGACACATTCCTGGGGTCAGATACATCACATGATCACACTGACAGAACCACAGGCACATAGACACAGGCAACAGAGCATGCACAATGTCGGCACTAGTACAGTGTATATCCACCTTTCGCAGCAATGCAGGCTGCTATTCTCCCATGGAGACGATCGTAGAGATGCTGGATGTAGTCCTGTGGAACGGCTTGCCATGCCATTTCCACCTGGCGCCTCAGTTGGACCAGCGTTCGTGCTGGACGTGCAGACCGCGTGAGACGACGCTTCATCCAGTCCCAAACATGCTCAATGGGGGACAGATCCGGAGATCTTGCTGGCCAGGGTAGTTGACTTACACCTTCTAGAGCACGTTGGGTGGCACGGGATACATGCGGACGTGCATTGTCCTGTTGGAACAGCAAGTTCCCTTGCCGGTCTAGGAATGGTAGAACGATGGGTTCGATGACGGTTTGGATGTACCGTGCACTATTCAGTGTCCCCTCGACGATCACCAGTGGTGTACGGCCAGTGTAGGAGATCGCTCCCCACACCATGATGCCGGGTGTTGGCTCTGTGTGCCTCGGTCGTATGCAGTCCTGATTGTGGCGCTCACCTGCACGGCGCCAAACACGCATACGACCATCATTGGCACCAAGGCAGAAGCGACTCTCATCGCTGAAGACGACACGTCTCCATTCGTCCCTCCATTCACGCCTGTCGCGACACCACTGGAGGCGGGCTGCACGATGTTGGGGCGTGAGCGGAAGGCGGCCTAATGGTGTGCGGGACCGTAGCCCAGCTTCATGGAGACGGTTGCGAATGGTCCTCGCCGATACCCCAGGAGCAACAGTGTCCCTAATTTGCTGGGAAGTGGCGGTGCGGTCCCCTACGGCACTGCGTAGGATCCTACGGTCTTGGCGTGCATCCGTGCGTCGCTGCGGTCCGGTCCCAGGTCGACGGGCACGTGCACCTTCCGCCGACCACTGGCGACAACATCGATGTACTGTGGAGACCTCACGCCCCACGTGTTGAGCAATTCGGCGGTACGTCCACCCAGCCTCCCGCATGGCATGCCCACTATACGCCCTCGCTCAAAGTCCGTCAACTGCACATACGGTTCACGTCCACGCTGTCGCGGCATGCTACCAGTGTTAAAGACTGCGATGGAGCTCCGTATGCCACGGCAAACTGGCTGACACTGACGGCGGCGGTGCACAAATGCTGCGCAGCTAGCGCCATTCGACGGCCAACACCGCGGTTCCTGGTGTGTCCGCTGTGCCGTGCGTGTGATCATTGCTTGTACAGCCCTCTCGCAGTGTCCGGAGCAAGTATGGTGGGTCTGACACACCGGTGTCAATGTGTTCTTTTTTCCATTTCCAGGAGTGTATATGTGGAGTACTCTGTCCGAATATCCTTGATCACAAGTCCATGTTGACCCTCTATTTACACATAAACAAATATATAAACATATACAATAAATATTCAGAGATTTGTGTGGGGAATATAATAACATAATTAAATAAACTACACCCCTCCCCCCTCCACATCAGTTACCAGTTGTGACCAAGGTTTTTGCGAGGTTTACCTTGATGTAAGTCAAATGCTGGAACAGTAATCCCTTCCCAGTTATTCTCAATTTGAACTCCCTCTGCCCACAATCAGCTGATCTGGTGTTTGACCTGAGACACCTTGACTAACAATTAGACAAAATCGAATAGGCTATTCTGCCATTAGAGGGTATAGAATAAGAAGTTGTATGAAGAATGTGACGTGTACGATACGCTTTGATGTCCGCTGAACTCTAAGCCAGATTATTACACTTCATTCTGCGCTTGTGTGAGTTTTCACTGAATTTGAAAACGACGAAGTAGTCGAAAATGGCCTTGATTTATACATAATTCTTATGTACGGTGTTTAAAATTCGTATTTGCATTTACTGAAAATGCATATTTATTTATCAATAAATCGTCAGTTGTCTAGAGTCAAACACATTTACAGGTTTTGATTTTGTTCTAGATCTAAAAACATTTCTTTTCAAAAGGTATTGAACTGTGATTTATGCATACTGCTGTGTCGTCTACATGCACATTTTCTTGGTGTTACTGCGATAGGCAACAGTGTCGTTAAAATCGAATGAAAATGGGGAAGGAAAAAATCACACTTGAATAATTTCTGAAAACATCTGGTTTTATGTCTAGAGCCAAACCAAAAACTGCAGATATATTTGATTTCATATCACAAATTTCGTTTTAAAAGGTTAAAGTGAAACGTGTATGACAGAATAATTACATATTTGTAATATATAGCGCAACAAAATTAAAGGATCACTTTATCGAAACGCCATAATTGCCTTCTTTCCTGAAGTATAAGTTTGAAATTTGAGCACTTTAAAAATGTACCCGTCGGGAACTTCAGCTCTAATTTAGTCTCGCGGCTGCTCTTCTACCTGAAGGGTGGCAAACCGCACTTAATGGTTTTCGAACGGTTTCCTAACAACCTTCAGCGGAGATCCTTTAATTTTGTTCTTCAGTGTAGTTGTAAATATAGATTTGAAATACCTGACATAATTATACAGCAGCTACAGACACGAATATAAAAATTAGAACATTTGTTGAATGAAAATAAGTTTTCAGAAACAATAATTTTATTTGATAAATCTCATAACTGAAAAATTATACGTTTTGGTATGCAGACTGAAGTAACCTACATTATTCCGCGCTAAGAATAGTTTCTGAAGTGGTTTTCTTCGTGATTTGTTATTTTCCAAAAAGTCAGATGCTCAGTGGTCATTTCTACAAAAAAAAAAAAAAAACTGCAGCTGACTCGAAGGAATTTAGTTTTGACTTTGTTGATCGTTGCAACGTTTCAGTCAACGTTATCTTTGTTTGTATATTAATATTCCCTTCAGATGTATTACATTCAACTCAGTGGAACTAATTAATATGTGAACATTTCTTTTCCTCAAAGATTTAATAGTGAAACAAAAACAAAAAATTGACGAAAGTTATTGTTACGAAACAAAGATCAGCAGCATAGCGACGCCTTGAAGGGCAATTTCTTACGATCCTAGGCTTGCATGCCAGGGGTAATAGTGGTCAGTTTACAAACAGTAACAGACGAAATTCAGTCGGCCGAAGCACTCGCTCCTTCCATGTGAAAATGAAAAGCAACACCCCAGAATCAAACCTCATGAAAATAAAACTTAAATATATTGAAACTCTATTAGATTAAAATTCTAATTGAACTAACTTCATAACAGTATATAGTAAATATAAATAGTAACAACTGTCGACATTACCTGTGGTGGTGGAAGCGGTAGGAGTGTGAATGTCAGGGTCAACAACTTTGTGACATTAGAGTTCCTTAATTATTGCGCATTATTTTCGATACACCCTTTTATACAATAACACAATTTACACGAGCCCATTGTGTTTCCCATTCCCCCCTGTTGTGTCTAGCTCATACAGCATAGACACAATGAGGTAGCTAGGTGCACGCTAAACTAACGCAGACGGGCTTGAAGTTCTGGAACATGAGACTTATTAATGAATAAGAAGAAAAGTACGTAGATGTTACTTAACTTTTATTCTCTTGTTGGAATACATCTCTTGAATAGTAGTAAGCTATAAGCACTGATACAAATGGCGCCTTGCTAGGTAGTAGCTATGGACTAAGCAGAAGGCTATTCAATCTGTCTCTCGGCAAATGAGAGGAAAGCTTCGTACGTCTGGTCGCAAGCTATGTCGTCCGTACAACTGGGGCGAGGTCTAGTCCGTGTCTTGTGACCTGCCATGTGGTGGCGCTAGGATTGCGATTACACAGTGGCGACACGCGGGTCCGACATGTACTACAGGACCGCGGCCGATTTAAGTTACCACCTAGCAAGTGTGGTGTCTAGCGGTGACACCACATTCCTCCCCCGCAAATCGGCGAACGGTCGTGAGATAAGGCTCCCGCCCGCCGTGGGGAGGACCCCATGGTGACGTATGCGATGAGGTGGGGAGCCTAACAACAGGCGAGGCTGTGCCACCCGCACCCGGCCATTCGGTCCGAGGGGAGCTAGGAAACGCCTGCAAACCTAGTCCAGGGTGCACGTCAACATGAGGTGTATGCGCACGTAATGAGACAAGAGGGGCCGAAGGGTCGACCTCCATGTGGTCGGAGCACCCGACGGGCGAAGACGACATCTGGTCCGGAGCGGGCAAGAGGTCCATGGCGGAGGACGGCTGGTCACGGGAAGCGAGCGGCGGCGCGTGACCCAGGGAGGCGCCAGGCGGTTGCAGCGACGCGTCCACTGCGGGCGGCGCCGGCGGCGGCTGCTGCGGCGGCGGCGCGACGCCATGGGGCAAAATGGAAGGCAGCGTCGGTAACACCTGGGGATGAGGCCAGCCAGTAGATGGGTCCCCAAGGCGCTGACCTGACGGCTCCGTCGCTGAAAGCAGACGGGGAGCGGCAGAACCCAGGCGACGACAGAGGCGCAGCTGATTGAGATGCCGACGCACCTCACCAGAGGCCCCCAAAACCAAATACATCGCGCGGCCGAGGCAGCGAAGAATGCGCCCTGCGAGCCAACGCTGTGAACCGCGATAGTTGCGATAATAGACAACGTCGCCAGGAGCAAAAACCGGAGTCTGCCGCTGCACAGGAACCTGATGCGGCGGATGCAGCAAAGACATCAGGGTGCGATGAGATCGATCATGGAGCAATTCAGCCGGCGAGCGGCCATCGCGGGGCTGAGAGCGATACGAAGACAAAAAGAGCAACAAAGCGTCCTCCCGAGAATGCGACTCTTTCAATTTCAACATCTGGGACTTGAAAGTCCGGACCAATCGTTCAGCGGCACCGTTTGACTGAGGCGAAAACGGCGCGGATGTCAGATGTTGAATACCATTGGCCGTGCAGAATGACTGAAATTCTGCGGACATGAATTGTGGGCCATTGTCGGAAACAATAGTCTGCGGAAGACCTTCAATGCAAAAGATAGCAGACAAGGCTTGGATTGTGGCAGAAGACGTCGTGGAAGACATCCGGACAACAAAAGGAAAATTACTGAAAGCATCGACCACAACCAACCATCGAGCATTCCAGAATGGACCAGCAAAATCGATATGCAAGCGTTGCCAAGGGGAAGTGGCTTTCGGCCATGCAAAGAATTTCCGCGGCGGTGCGGATTGTTGTTCGGCACACGCCACGCAAGAGGAGCACATATTCGTAATTGCAGCATCGATTCCGAACCAAGTACAGTGCTGACGAGCAAGTTGTTTCGTACGCACTATACCCCAATGTCCTTGGTGGAGAAGCTTTAAGACAGAGGACTGTAACGATCGTGGGACCACGACTCGGGATTGATCATTATCAGAACGCAACAACAAAACACCACGTCGTACAAAAAGTCTCTCCTTGTGAGCAAAAAAACGGCGAACCAAAGGATCCTCGATCCGTGACTTTGACAAGGGCCATTGCGTAGCAACAAAACGCAAAACAGTAGCAAGGACAGGGTCAGCAGCTGTGGCTGTAGCTACACGACGAAAATCAATCGGAAACGATGCGACCACGCCATCGGCTTCCGAATCAATGAACATGCAAGCAAGTTCGGAAGAATCGAATGCTTTATCCTCAGCAACAGGCAAACGGGACAACGCATCAGCGTTTCCGTGCTGAGCAGTGGACCGATACAAGATATCGTAGCGGTACTGCGAGAGAAAAAGTGACCAGCGAATGAATTTCTGCGCTGTACGTGGAGGTACAGGCTTGTGCGGATGAAAAAGCGATGTCAAAGGTTTGTGGTCCGTGATGATGGTAAAGTGACGACCATACAAGAAGTCATGGAACTTTGTAACACCAAACACGAGAGCTAAAGCTTCTTTCTCTATCTGTGAATAATTTCTTTGCGCAGAGGAGAGCAATTTGGACGCAAAGGCAATAGGGCGATCATGCGAGCCATCCTTGTGCGCAAGCACAGCACCGATCCCGAAATCCGATGCATCTACCATCAACAAAAGGGGTTTTTGGGGATCGAATGGCGTAAGGCAAGTATTTGAAAGTAACGCCGATTTCAACTGGCGAAAGGCGCGTTCGCATTCCGTCGTCCAGACGAACGGAACACCTTTACGGCGTAAGCGATGAAGCGGAGCTGAAATGGAAGAAGCATTGCGCAAAAATTTATTATAATAATTTATTTTACCCAACACACTCTGTAGCTGTTTTAAATTCTGCGGAGCAGGTAAATCCTGTATGGCACGGAGGTGCTCTGGACTCGGATGTATACCTTGGGCATTTATGACATGCCCCAGGTAGGGTAAGTCCCGAGCAAAAAACACACATTTGTCCTTCCTCAAGCGAAGACCATTCTGACGCAATACCTGAAATAATGTTCGGAGATTGTGCAAATGTTCTGCTTCTGTTTTTCCTGAGATCACAATATCGTCCAGATAGTTCGCAGCCGTAGGGACCGACGCACACACAGTTTGTAAATATTGCTGAAACAAAGCAGGGGCGGATGCACACCCGAACGGCAGTCTTTTGAAGCGATACAAGCCAAGAGGCGTGTTTACCACCAAGACGCGCTGAGATGCGTCGTCCACAGGTAGTTGCAAGTACGCATCTGCGAGGTCCAATTTTGAAAAATAGTTTCCCGGGCACAGTTTGTCAAAAAGATCTTCCGGGCGGGGCAAAGGAAAAGTAGCAGTCACTAGTTGTGGATTCACAGTTGCCTTGAAGTCCACACAAAGTCTCAATTTTCCGGAAGGTTTCGGCAAAATTACTAAGGGTGAGGCCCAGAGAGAAGCCTGCACACGTTCAATTACACCTTGAGATTCTAAATCGTGTAATGTTCTGGCGACCTCATCACGCAATGCGTGGGGAACATTGCGCGCTCTGAAAAATTTCGGTTGCGCGTTGTCTTTCAGTTCCAAATGTGCAGCATAGTTCTTAGCGCAACCAAGGCCCGGTGCAAAAATGTCTGCAAATTCTTCACAAAGACTAGAAACACTGGCGGAAGGCACAGTCTGATTCACTGATAGGACCTGATTTACTATAGACAAATTAAACAATTGAAACAAATCTAAACCAAACAAGTTCACTGCACTAGAAGAACGAAGAACGTAAAATGATACAAGCTTCGTTTGTCCCTTATATGTTGCAATAAGGCTGCACTGTCCTAATACAGGGATCTGCTGTCCTGAGTAACTAGTTAACTTAACAATTGCGGCACGCAATGGCGGTTTGCCCAGTTGTTTGTACGTGTCGTGATTGAGCAATGAAACTGCAGCTCCGGTATCGAGCTGGAACGGTATCACTTTGCCTTCAAAGTCTAAGTCCACAAAAAGTTTATTGTCCTGCTGACGACAAGAGCGACTGTCACGTGCAATGTGAACTGATACAGGTACAGAAGCACTTGCGACTTTACGGGAATTCCGGCGACGTCGACGCACATTTGTGGTGGGACGAACACAGTCACTGTTAGCTAAAGTGTCACTGGACGGGTGGGAATGAACCACATGAATGTCCATGGGTGAAGGTCCACGAGCCTGATTGTCCTGGGTTCGATTCCGGCGCGAAGCAAAAGGCCTGGAATTTGTGTGATTGTCTGATCTAAGCTTTTTCTGGCAAACACTTTGAACATGTCCCTTCTTGTGACAGTAAAAGCAAATAGCTTGGCGTGACGGGCAATTTTCACGCGAATGTCTAGTTGCACACCGCGGGCATGATTTCACTGCATTTGCTGGCTTACGCGGCGCACGTGTTTGCAAGGTAGGCTGCCGCTGCTGCGATGGGCGCGAGGGCCGCTTAGCGTCCCGTGCAGCGGGCCCGGCGGGCCGGTGAATGTGACACACTGCTGGCGAAGTTTCAAAGGAGTCCTGAGCAAAGTCAAGTGTGTCTTGCCTATCCAATATGTCTATCACTTGTTGAAGGGAGGGATTGACTAGTTTCAAAATCTGTTCCCTTATGCGAACATCAGACACGTTCTGTGCTATTGCATCACGCACCATAGTGTCTGAATAAGGAAGTCCACAGTCACATTCAAAGACACACTCCCTAGTAAGTCCTTGCAAAGTTGCAACCCACTCCCTATTAGTCTGACCGGCCGTACGTTTTGTACGAAAGAACGTATACCGTTTTGCAACTACATTTACTGTTTCTTTGAAATAGGCATCTAAAGCAGACAAAATTTCTTCGTAGGACAGAGTTGCTACGTCGCGTCGGGGAAACAATTTCACAATCACACGGTAGGTAGACACACCGACACAAGAAAGCAAAAACGGCTGCCGCTCTTTACCTTGAATTCTGTATGCTGCTAGGTGAAAGTTGAACTGGCGAGACCACTCTTGCCAGGTCTCATCAGCCGCCACGTATGGCCGAAAGGGAGGTGCAACAGCGTTTTGTGGCAGCGGTAGCGAAGAAGCGGCGGCTGCCGCATCGTTTTGTAGCGCACGTTGACCCTGGACGAGCTGTCCAATGGCTTCCAATAACGCCTGCGTCTGCTGATTCTGCAAGCGAAAAAATTCGGACAGTACATCTGGAGATTGTGGCGAAGCCATGACACAAACGAATTAATACAAACTCTTTTACTCGTCGCCAAATAATGTTGTGTCTAGCTCATACAGCATAGACACAATGAGGTAGCTAGGTGCACGCTAAACTAACGCAGACGGGCTTGAAGTTCTGGAACATGAGACTTATTAATGAATAAGAAGAAAAGTACGTAGATGTTACTTAACTTTTATTCTCTTGTTGGAATACATCTCTTGAATAGTAGTAAGCTATAAGCACTGATACAAATGGCGCCTTACTAGGTAGTAGCTATGGACTAAGCAGAAGGCTATTCAATCTGTCTCTCGGCAAATGAGAGGAAAGCTTCGTACGTCTGGTCGCAAGCTATGTCGTCCGTACAACTGGGGCGAGGTCTAGTCCGTGTCTTGTGACCTGCCATGTGGTGGCGCTAGGATTGTGATTACACAGTGGCGACACGCGGGTCCGACATGTACTACAGGACCGCGGCCGATTTAAGTTACCACCTAGCAAGTGTGGTGTCTAGCGGTGACACCACACCCCCAATGGACTTTTGGTGGTATCAGTGCCAGCTGACCTGTTAGTGTCTTCGCCTGCTCACAGGTGGTGCTGATGCTGGGCACGGTCGTGGTGTCGTTCTTCGTGTGCCTGCTGCCGTTCCGTGCGCTCACGCTGTGGATCATCGTGGCGCCGCCAGAGGCGCTCATGTCGCTCGGCATGGAGGGCTACTATAACCTGCTATACTTCTGCCGAACCATGCACTACCTCAACTCGGCGGTGAACCCCATCCTGTACAACCTCATGTCGTCCAAGTTCCGCAACGGCTTCGCGCGGCTGTGTTGCGGCCGGCGGCGCTCCAGGCGCACTGGTGGCTCCGAACCGCTGGGCCGCAAGGGCACCGCCACCTCGAGCACCGCCGCCACCAACACCACGGCCGCCACCAGCGGCACCACCGCCACCAACGCAACCACCGACGGCGGCTCCCGGCGGCACTCTCGCTGCCGCGGCAGGCGCGCATCGGGCAGCGCCAACGGCGTCTGTGGGGACAACTCCGCTCCGCGAGACAGCTACGTCTGACACGCGATGCCCTGCCAGCAGGTCCCACACCGATTACATTCCAGGGGTTACAGACAGAGACGTTGGGGCCCGTGGGCTTCAAATGGACCTCGTTATCCAGCCAACATAACATCCATTTTCCATTGTTTCCTTTCTCTTCATGTGGCACGTTTTTGGACAAATTTCAGTTGCTTTACGATTACTAGCACTGTTAAAATTAAATCCAGTTTCCCAAGTTTCTAAGAAGAAATGTGTCCCAGGAGGGTCAACTAAGTACTTTAGCGTACTCCAACAGCTACCCTGTCTGTGAAGAACGAGACAGCTGAGCAGGCCACTCAGAAACCTGTAGCTGCATCCAGAACGAGTAAATATGTCGATCTGTGGTTATATGACACACATTTGGTTCTCCCTACTAAGTGAGAATTTATACTTTTTTCAGTGGTATCTTAAGGATATCTGAGGAAGTCTTCAGGAAGAGAATGTCTGTAGAACTGATACAACAAAGAGCAGATAACTATGCCACAACCCATAGTTCCACAGTCAGGAGAAGAGTTCACACAAACGTCTGTCCTGTTGTATGAAATGGAAGCAGTACAATCATACAGGGCGAAGAGTCATTGCAGAAAAAGTTGTCGATGAAATGTAATGTAGAGACGATTAAAGTCATTGAAGAGTAGTACAAGCAGAACGCTTCCATGATTGCGCAGGGGGAGGGGGGAGGGGGAGTTACTTAACACAACGGCGATCTCTTAACGCTAGCAACACATTTTCTGTAATGTTCATTGCCAAACTGGGGGAGGGGTACATTATGGCCAGTCTAAAAACAATTTTAAAAAACAAAATTAGTTAATTTTTGTTGACTTATATGAACAAAATACTTTTTAAAGACATGCTGATTGTAAGAAGGGTCCAGAAAATATAATTTAGCACACTCGTTGCAAAACCATTGCTCTTTTAATAACGAGCACTACTGCAGGGGGGTATTATATGACCATGAAAAATTTTAAAAAAATGCAAATTTCGTTCGTTATTGTTGACTTTTACCCACAAAATAATTTTTAAAGAGCTATTGATGTGGAAGTAGGATCCTAAACGTGAAATTATTAAATGTTGCATTCGCTGTGGAAAGTGACTACTGAGACTTTTTTGGGTCAAGATTAACTTAAAAATTAAAACATATAAAATTTTGAGAAAATTTCTTTAACAACAAAAAAACTTTTTCCAGAATTTTAAAATATAAAATAACTGACTAGTTTACAATACTTTCGAAATGTGAGCATATAGTAACCCCAATCTGGTATTGTGACAGTTAACATGGGATAATGGATTCTATAACACCAGCAACTCAGCGGTCATGGAATCAATAACGCCGCATTTCTCAACACATTCTTTATTCAATGAGCCACTAGTACAATGACTGTTGGTATGAACTTGAAGACCTGTATACTGAACCCTCAAGCAGTTGTGGCAGTCCCAGAAAACATACTGCAGCATGCTCAGCTAAGGACAGTGTAACGTCACTAGGGTGGTTGTATGCTGCCTCAACTAAATAGCATCACCAGTGGTCTTCCTGATGCGCGGCAGGTCCCAGCAGTGTGCGCACAATAGCCAGCTGTTCCCATGGATGGTCAGGTGCGAAAGGTTCAAGTGCACAGGCCCAGACCCAGGGGCACCTGTAGTTTCCCAAAGACTGAATGAGGCCACTTTGGATGTGACCCCTCTCGATGTTTCTCTCTTAAACCCTAGAATCATCAGACCTTGTAGCAACTCATTCAGCAGCAGCTAGTGGATGCTGCAGCTAGGTGTGGCCAAAACTGATGGCCCACATGGGACAGTCATCTGGCATGAAGTGAGTCTTCACATCAGCAGCAGTCGAAGACCTACCTTCTGTAAGCAAGACAGAGTTACAAAGATATGACATGGGCATGCCTCTGCACCCCTAGAAATAACTCTATCTCACACGTTTCTGTACCAGTTCGGGCCACCCTGGTTGGACATACCGTAATTTTCTCCCTTTGGTATGGCAGCAGTTCATCTGCCGACATGAATGCATGACGCTTCACATCTGGAATAATCAGCAAAATTTATTTCTTTTTAACTTGCACAAACTTTCCCAAGGTCCTCCATTTTACAGAATATGGGTTAATCGTCTAAGGCTCATATCTGATGTTGGTTCTCACTACTAGTGAATGTATTGACAAATGGAGGCAGGTACTTTCAGTGTTGACCTCAACTGATTCAATATGATAGTGTACCTCTTCTGCAGATACAATAAATTCCACTGTAGCTGGCAGTTTATCCCATCCTTGTCATAGTTCAGCCCAAAACTGACTCTTTCATAACAGGGTAATGGTGGCACTGCATGGTGTATATCTTCCAGTAAATCAGCTACTTCAATGTGAGCATCCCCAACGCTTTCGGTGACTGGGTATACAATAGGTATACTGGGCTGCATTATGCTCAGATCTCGATTAACAGAGCTGTTTGCTAGCCCAACACAGCTGGTCAGTTCAGCTGCTAACCCTTACAACAACCTGATATTATTTAACGTCATCTGTTCCAGGTTGACCAGCTGAGCAGTATGTAATTACGCCAGTATTCTGATTCCTTCCGCTTCTCACTGTACTTGAACCAAAGCATCATTTACCTGGCATATAACGGGAGCAATTGCAGTTTCAAATATAGTCATCAACAATCTATCTCTTATACCTGTGCACCCCCGTTTCTATCTCTTCAAGGTCTATAGAACCAAGTCCAAGGCCTGCTGCAATTGTTCCCAGAAATTATTACAAGAAACATGGAGTACGTAGTGCTACCTTTGTATTTGGCCTTCTAACCCCTTCCCTCTGGCTTCTATGTGTAACACCATTAAATCTTCGTACAGCCTGCACACAAACCTCTTTTCTTAACCCAATGACTTGTATGTCAGTTTCAATATCCGCAGGTGATAAGTTGTGTCAACATCTTCTTGTAGGGTGAAAAGTACCACACTCTCCAGTGGCCCTATCTGAAAGGCACCTACCGCTCGACAGTTGTGCAAATGTAACAGCCTCATAACGTGATTCTCCTTGTAGCCATCCTTGCTGACGGTTCTACCTGAAGTAGTGGAGCCTTGATCATACTCCCCTCCTTGGCTTTAATTCATATGCATGTAGTTTGTTCAGGTGTAACCTGCTCTACCTGCAGCATTTCCTTTCCATTACTACCTCCCTCACGTTTTCAGGATTGTCATCAGGAACAGTGTGAGTGAATCAGGTGCACCCCAAAAGGATGCATATGCCCAAATGACAATACTAGAAGTAAA
The DNA here is from genome assembly GCF_023898315.1 of Schistocerca nitens. NCBI lineage: Eukaryota > Metazoa > Arthropoda > Insecta > Orthoptera > Acrididae > Schistocerca > Schistocerca nitens. The sequence continues at coordinate 661,513,433 of NC_064618.1, forward strand.
TTGTAGTTTCAAACTCATCAGTGAGATCATTTCCAGTTACTTGATATGGACCTTGAAACCAAGTAAATAATTTATGTGTCTTTCCCCTTGGGATGTGTACAGGCTTGCCAACATCACGCACTGCGCTAAAAAGCTACTCAGGTTGCTTTGCATTATGTTTTGTCTGTTCCTTACGTTTGAACTTTTTGTATTAGTTTTTGTAATTGCTTCCATACTCTCCTACCACAAGATTCTCCTGAAATATATTACTGAATTTCCATTCTTCCTTATTACAAGCTTCACTGTGTCGAATTGTGATGACATTTTCCAGCCATAGGCTACCTCGCAGGATGACAACACAATATGGCAACAGTGTATTCCTATCATTATGGTAGTTATTCTCATATTCACTCAACATCTTTCTTGTTGTCTGACTCGTTCTGTCTTCCTTTCACCTGCGGATGCATTGCTTTTGCCTTTAAAATGCAAGTATGGAATAAATGACAAAGTTTGTTCATTAATTTCTGCGTAAAACTGGTGCCTCACATGCAGTTAATGTCACCAAAAAACTGAATTTCAGCAACCAATGATTTACCTTTGCCTGAGTCAGCTGTATTCACTTTCTTACCTTGGATGGACAGCTACCCTACGCAGTGAAGAAAATGATTTATTACTGACAGCACATGGCAATTCCTTGACAATGTTTATGGAGAAGAACCTAGGATGTTCATACTTACCATTTCAAATGGCTTGCTAGCCTCCAGCAATCTCTGTAGCGAAGTATGCCGACGGTACAGTTCAGCATGCTGTGCTGCACGATACACAATTCTGCTTTGTTGGTACACGTCCAGTTTACGTCACCAGTGCTGCTCGGCCAAATGTCGTTCTGTGGCCCCCATGGCCTGATAACGCGTCATCATGTGTCAGTTTCAATACTTTCTCACGTAACATGGCTGGAAATACAGCACACGGTCCAAGTTTTGTCTACTTGCAATAACACATCGTCATGCATAATGAACCGCGCTGGCATAGCAGATAGCTTACATTCCTCTTTAGTTGATTGCACTTTCTGTCATTCTATCGTGTGACCCACTCTTCGTAACACATTGGGCTTCCTTCTTAAACCATCTGCATCCCTATAATTCTTGCCAGTTTGATGGATTACCTCAAAATCGTATTCACTAAGGTTCAGTGCCCAATGCGAGAATTTTCTTGACAAATCTTTCAACCCTTGCAGTCAATTTATTGTTGCTTGGTCCAGTATTACTTTAAATTTTTTGCTACGTAGGCAACATAAGAAGTTGGTTATGTCTTATATGGAGCTCATCATTTCCATAAATGCAGCAGAATTATTTCTTTCCCTTTTATTTAACTGATGTTAAACATCCCAGAAGTTCAACTGGCGTACTTTTTGACTGAAAACATAGCCATGCAAATGATTACTTATGTCACGAGACTATATGAACTCTTTTTCATAATTTGGGAAAACCAACACCAGACCAGCTCTTAACTATTCTTTTAGTCTACCAACCACATTTTCATACTCTGGTGCCCAATGGGACTTCACCTTCGTTAAATAGATGGAGAGGACCGCAGGTGATAGGAATATTAAAATTTTCAACACGGCCGTCAACTATACTTTCATTGTCAATGTATTGGCAATGAAGTGTATCGTCCAAACCGGTTGCCAGTAAACTGATAATGAAATTATACATGACGATAGTGTTTAAAATTTTAATAATGGAACTTCACTCCTTTTTCAACATGTGAGTAAGAGGTCTTCTCTGTACGATTCACTTAAAACTCCTGTACAGCTCACACCAAACTAGGGTATGTTTAGATCTCTTCATGACCAGTTACGTGTTCTAAATGTAATTCCTGTAGCATGAAGCTACAATGCTCTATACTGACAGTCAGGTGCGCTGTATGTAACCTCTTAAATATCTCCCTTAAACGGTACACATTCTCATCCATATACTTTGCAGAGATTATTATTTAGATCCAGATACGCCATAAATTGCTTCAGCTTTATCCTTTGCAAAAGCCCATCCAACAATGCTGAAATGTGGCTGGTGCATTCTTTACTCGAATAGCAGTGTCCCAATGGAACCGGTTTTGGCTGGTTTACACTGCTACTTATAACTGATGATAGTTGTTCTACATTTCCCTTGTGAAAAAATAGCTTCACTAGCCTAAATTGTCCAAAGTTTCTGTTATATTTATGACTGAGTAAACATCTGTAATTGTTTGGTTATTGAGATATACCGAAATGTACATAGCGACAGCAAAACTCACACTCTTTGTTTCCGTCCACACCCCTCTATAGTACAATCGCAGCTGGTAGTCCCCAAAGGCTGCCACTTTGATCAATGATACCATCCCGTAGCTGTTGATTAATGACCTCCTCCCTCAACAATTGTTGGTTATGAGGTACACGGTATGGTTTACTAGATACAGGTAACTCATACACAGTTGTGAGTGTGTTGCATCATCGATATCAATGTCAGAGGTATATGAGGTTTACACTGGTCCTCAGACTCTAAGGACAACTACTCCAGTGCTAATTTTTCCGTTCCTTCTATGTACTCCACTCTTTCCTGTAATGCAGTTACACCGGCGCTTTGCTGATAGTCAGGGTCCGGATTTACCCGATCCATATGATTCTCTTCCAAAATGTCCAGATTGGCGACCAACAATCCTTTAGACAAGTTAATGTCTTCAGTCCCGAAATTATCTATTCTGACAGACACAATCTACTTCATCATTCTCCTTCACTGGCTCAACCACACCTAACATTATTACTGGGAAATCAGTTCCTACACTCAGTTATAGAAGTTTCCGTGTACCTTGTGGTACTTACCACACTACTTAATCCTTTGTGGCCCTGCATGCAGTTTGTTTTGTTCCTCTTTCATGAGAGATGAACCACGTGGTAGTGTTGAGGCAACAGCAATCTTCACCTCCAATGTAACGATGTCCCGTCGAATTCTACTCTAAGCTGCTCAAGTTTAAGGTATCAAGACACTCATATAGAATATCTAGGCTTAATATTGCACGGTACCCATTGCAAGAAAACTCAGTATCGCGGATCCCGGTGAACACGTGTCACTACCACCCACTCCACACAACTTATATCGTAGTGAGCTTAACCGCCTCTTTCCCATGAAGTCCAGACTTGCGACAGACATACTCAAATCTATGTTGCATTAGAACTTATATTTGCTTCTATCCATTAAGCCAATCAAGCAAATTCCGCCTCCACACACGTTTCAGTGCTGTTGAAACACAGTGGGAGTGCCGGCCGGGGACCCTTTAGCCTGAATTTGCGTTTAACGGCAGGTCTCACTTACATTCCATGCCTTATATTCCCTACTCTGCCTACAGTTTCGTTCCCAGTCCACATTTTCTGCTCTGCTGCTGACGACAGTTCTACTGTATGTGACATGATCGGTCACATCGGTGACATTTGACGTCAGCAATTCCCTTTCTATTGCTGACTAGGTTCACTGTATTTCTTACAGTTCCGTTGCAGTTCCCATGACTCTCATTAAGACTTTCGGAAATTCCGCCCCTATCTCCCTCAGTACATTGGATGGTAATCCCCACGATAATGTGTCCTACACTGTCAGTTCCACCTTCTACAGAAGAATTTTATTAGTATAATCACTTTTCACTATCTCATATGTATTCACATTAAACATCCTAATTCCATCCACGGAGTTCTCAATGAATTCCGCGTATCTTTTGATGTACTGTTTAACTGCTCCCCGTAATACCAACAAATACTCTTCCTCCTACAACGCTGCAACAAGCGTTGCACCACAACAGCAAACGTCTGTACATTTCTTAAGTTCTCACGATACATCACATATCTTTTCACATCCCCAACAAAGCGTAACTTAGCCATATGTAACAATTGCCCTTCCGACTAATAAACCAGACTAACACTTCGTCCGCTGCTTTACCCAGAAGAAGGATACACGATGGTTGTGGGACTGGCATCTAGCACCGGTACTGACATACTGGATGAAGAGCTGTCCTCTCTTAATCCATCTCTATCTTTGTGTAAGTCCGTATTATGCATCTGCATTTGAGCTAGTTGGTCTAGCTAAACTTCAACTGATTCCGTAGTAGTAACTCCTCGTAGGAAAATTACGACAGGAAAAATACCACAGGGAAAGACAATATTGACAACAATGTCACGCTCGTGACTACAAGTACATCTAGTCCTTACACCTGAGCACTGACCATGTGAATGTTTTTTACTCTCTACCCTTATACATCTGAAACAGATCACTACTAAAGTCTGAGCGCTCGGAGCAAAATTGTACTGGCCTCACCTAACTGGGCATATACCTTCTCTTTAGTGTACTCCCTGAATTGACTCAAGTCACTGCCACAGTCCACATTCACGAATAAAATATTAAAGCCAACCCTTTAATCCAGGCATTGAGTTACTGGCCATCATAATGAAGAGTAGTAGTCAATAATAGTTTGTTTTCACTCATCACATTGAGATGGTTATGCAGAGCGATGACCAATACCATCGCTCATTGTCACTGGCTCTCATATGCCACCAGTGTAATAGCGTTGGGGTGCAGACGCTACTTGTTAGGATGGCCGCCTCTTAACTCGAGACATGAGACAATGGGTTTTGTAACACCATCAACTTGGCGGTCGTGGAATCAGAAATGCACAAATAGCCAACACATTCTTTATTCAATGAGTTGCTCAAACAAACAAACAGTAATGAAACAGCAGTGGCATCCTTAGCAGGCACACGACAGGATACTTAATGTGAATACATATGAGATAGTGAATAGTGATTATACTAATAAAATTCTTCTGTAGAAGGTGGAACTGACAGTGTAGGACACATTATCGTGGGGATTGCCGTCCAATGTACTGAAGGAGATAGGGGCGGAATTTCCTAAAGTCTTCATGAGAGTCATTGGAACTGCAACGGAATTGTAAGAAATACAGTGAACCTAGTCAGCAATAGAAAGGGAATTTTTTCCGCTGACGTCAAATGTCACCGGTGTGACCGATCATGTCACATACAGTAGAACTGCCGTCAGCAGCAGAGCAGAAAATGTGGACTGGGAACGAAACTGTAGGCAGAGTAGGGATTATAACGCATGGAATGTAAGTGAGACCTGCCGTTAAACGGCAATTCAGGCTAAAGGGCCTCCCTCGCGGCAGGGAGAGGTCACCGAGACTGCTGCTGCAAGTTGTCTGAGAGAAACAGTGGCGCCAGTATCCTTGCTTATGCTAGACGAAGCAGGCCACAGACATGTATGTAGAATAGTCGTCCTCTCCCACGGACAGTTAGGTGTGCAGTGTGAAAATGCACACTGCCTGAGCCAAGACCCCCTACAGAGTCTGAAACTGGATGACAAAACTATGCAGGTGATGCCCTCTTGATGGCTCCAGCTCGAGCCTCAGTAGCTAGAACGTAATGTAGACCAAACTAATTGGCACACATGGGACTGTCGACTGGCATGAAGTATGTCTCGGCATCGGCAGCAATCGAAGACAGGATATTACCAGGCCTGCACGACAAATACTTACATTTGCCCAGTCTATTTTTTTTTTTTTATGACACGACATCACTTCTGGTCACGCAGGCGAGTAAGGCGTCCCACTGCTGAGTGACGACATGAGGTAATTCATATCACCATTGTGGTAGCCTGGGCATTTGAACCGTGCTGCGTCAACAATATGCCAGTCCTGCCAGCAATGATCTATGGCAGCTAGTGTCCCCCATTGCCACTTGTGTAACCTGTACGGAGGGATGTTGCCATGACTTCCCTGTGGTTGATTCCTCTTGCACATTGTAGCTTCCTCATAGTGATGAGTGGCTTGAGTGTTGTCGCTGCTATAATGTTAGGTGCATTTCTACCATCGGTTGCTATTCATTTTCGTTGGCTCATTTTATTTTTAACACTTCATTTTGCTAAATGTTTTCTTAACGTTTACAAAGACATATCGCGAAAACTAGGCACGACCGGGATACTTTAGAGCATACTACCGCAACGCTGCTCTAACCATCCAGCGATATTCCCATGGACGCAAACTACGTATATCCAGTCTTTCGACTGCTGTGAAAATCTGAATAGCTTCACGAGCAAACTGTCTGATAGTTGCAGCGGCAGATCACTGGCTGATGGGTTTCTAGCGTACAGGTAGACAAACGAGCCATACCTGAGTCACGTGTCTGCTTGCATATGTTTCACCAAGACAGACGTTTGTAAGACTTTTTGTCCTGACTACGTGCCATTGTTTTGCGGCAGTGTTATCGTGTTACTATTTGTACTATACGATCAGGTTTCGCACACATTAAGTCGTTTAAGTCCTCTTCGAAGACTTTTTCTAGTGCCAAAGAAAACTTACACTGTTTCATTTGGGAAAAAATTATGTTTTAATTTGGCAGCTATGAATGATAAAAAGTGCTTCCAAATGTCAGAAAATTTTGCTAAATGTTCGATGTAACTGTTCGGAAACCGCTTCTCGATATATTCAGTAGCTCTGAATATATTTAGGGTGGCCTGTCTCAGCTTCTCTCCCTGTATAAGCAGCAAATTCCTGCACAGCATATTATCTGGAATGTAGGCGGAAGAACTAATTTTCTATCTTTCTGACAGATGGTTGAGAAGTACTTGCACATTCAGCCTCTGCATATCGAAATCGACGTGATATAACATCTATCTTTCGAAGTAATATGGTCACGTGTTAAGCTTATTCATGTTACAAAACGACTGGTTGCATTGTCGTGTACTTCAGTAGTTATACTCCAGAAGTGAACCATTCTTTTCTGATACGTTCTCAGACTACATTTCTCGGTACAGTACGTCTGTTAAAGTATTATTCGACAAGGAGGTACTGTGCAAGGACCCAGCCAATAAACTGCTCTTTTTCCAAAGAAACAAATGCCTTCACTCTGCCACATACCTTACCTTATACCGTTTATGATTTTCAGTTCAGCAAAGCTTATTCGTTCTTATTTCTCTACGACACCGATTATTATTTATTTTTATTCATTTGAGCAACGTTCATAATGATGAGTAAGTTCAGAATCATTTAACAATCAAGTGTAAATTTAGTGAAAAAATTAATTTCTTGTCATTTATGATCTAAGCATCTTATCTACTCGATTTCACATTTCGTGTTAGACACAGACTCAACTTAGGGTATATGAAGTGAGCGTTTAGTTGTAGCTGATTCGTCCTTCTTCAAAATAGTTCCCACAATCCTGCACCGATCTGCATATATACATCTCTTCCTAGTTGTTCTATTCTCCAGAAGAACTCTCTGAACCCTTCAAAAAGAGCCTATGCACCCAGAATTGTCCTATCAGTCTTCCATGTGACGTTCCATTTGTTAGCAACACTGCAAATATTGATCGCGCCGGTATTTCCTACTTCACAGAGATTTTCAATATATCATTACTTCTCATTACAACGAACACAATAAGAAAAGTAGAAAGACGTTGCAGTTGTTGGTCCCGTCTTTACTGAGTTTCCATCAGAACGCAAATCTACAAAGTAATTATTGCAGAGAATTACATAATTCGTCTGTTCTTCTGCCCACTGCGTGTTTAGGCAACCGTACAGTGCCACTTGAAAAGATTAAAATTCATTCAAGCAATCCTCCGCTGTTGAGAAAGGGTAGCATTCAGTTGTAGACAGTGTAACCACTTGTTAAAGCATGTTGGCTGAAGTACTCAAAATTATCCGGCTGAGCACAATTAACTGTTCCTAGTGTGAGCAGTGAAAGAAGACATCGAAATGAAAGAGACTGAAGAACCTAACTTAACCAAAGAATATTTTGGTAACATTAGAATAGTTTGTGTATGTCATATAAGAGATCGCTATTTATGTCCTGATAATGAAGTATTATTTATTGACTGTACGTTTAATTAAATAAGTTGTGGTCCATTTCTTCTATTTTTCCTTTTCACTATGCATTCTGCTTCTCGTGTACATAGTTAATATCTTAAAAGGCAGTAACAGACGATATTAAAAATGTTCAATAAATATAGAAGGCAGGTGCCGTGGTAGTTGCCACTCTAAGATGTATCTTCTAAAAAGAAATAAATTAAAGGAAAGAAAATTTCGGAACAGAAATAAAGCTTCAGAGAGTACTTATAAAAATGCTGAGGTTCGTTGACCACATGGCCATTCAAATTGGATGTAAAGAAGTCTTGAGAGATCAGCTGAAAGAAATAGCCAGACAAGCTTAGCAGGGAATATGGCTTTAGGATAAGCAGACCAAAGTCGTAGAAAATTAAGAGTAGTAGAAAGGCGAATAATTACTTGCTAATCATCAATATTCAGTCCCTTACAACAGTGTAAGAAGATATAGATTTTTCGTATCGAGGATGTCAAATTACACAGGATGACCGAAAGAATGAATATGTCATAAGTAGATGGGCACTGACAAGCATTGCTCTCCCCAGTAAAAGAGTTTTACTGACAGCGAAAATTGATGTGTAACTGAGGAAACTGTATATCCGAAAGACAGCATTGTATGCGTTTCAAATGTCTTAAATCTGGAGTTGAATAAACTCATGCAGTGGTAATGGTAACTTGGTAACTGTCTGTCAAGCAATTAGACCAGGCATATAATTCGCGCACCTGTCTGCCATACAGGTGCAAACCGACATGATACGTATATATCACAATGAAATTATTGATATACTTTGCTCATAACACAATGAGTAAGTGTGTCATTATAATCTGATTTTGTCAGTTATAAATGTTTTTTTTAACGCATGGGGCTGTGAATACAGTAGGGATTATTTATAAATAAATTTTCTACTACCAGTCACGATTTTCTTTCATTTATATAGTACAAAATGAGTTTCAGAAAATGATTTTCATTTTCAAATGTGTTTTCTCTTTGTACTATGCCATTTTTATATACTGTTTTCAGTGCATGAGGTTCTGTTTTGTTGTGTCGACTTTACTGCAACATGTAAAAAACGGCCAATCTTTAGTTGGTTATCGACTTTTCTATGTAGTTAGTGACGAAATTTGGAAGAACTTGCACGTACAGTTTTCTTATCGTCCACTTGTGCAGAGTCTCACAAATGTCATACATCACACACAACTATCAGTGCACAGCATACATCGAGAATAACTTATTTAAATAAACAGTTACAAAGAAGTTCTAAGATGTAGTTGACGGAGGTAATGTTATAGGTATACCACAGTGTGTGTGTGCCTTTGTACAGAAGACATTTATCTTAACAATATGGGTTACAATTTAGCTAAAATTTGTTTTTGTCTATTTTGCAATGGTGCTTATTTCTGTGTGCTACTATTTTTATTTAAGTATATTGTCGAAGTATCTGAAGAAATCCTCTGATTCACTTTCGAGTGCTCGTTTAACATTTTGTACTCAGATGTTCTGTAACGTGAATATGTCTGCAAACCCTCTAACAAATCAGTTTTATGTCCTTCACTTAGTCAGTGGACTATTTTGACGTTTTGCTCTACTTATCCTACATTACGTATGTGTGTAGCCATTGCTGATATGTATCTAATGTGCGTGTAGGTTTTAATGTACTCTGTGTGCCTGGTGTTTACATTTCGACCTGTTTGTCCAAGGTTGAACATGGAGCAATCGTGGCATGCTATTTTGTATATTCCAGAGTTTAACAATGGCTCATGATTCCACTTTATATCGTCTATTAGTTTTGTTTTTGTTTATTTGAAGTTGAGAACCAAACTTTTATTTTGTAATTTCTGAAAATATTTTCAATCTTCTGTGATATGATTTGTCAATGTATGGCATGCTATGTATATATTTGTTTTTGTCTTTTTCTTTTGTGATGCATTTTCTATTTGGGTCCTTCTTCACTTTGACCAATAATGTGTCAACCATGGAAGCAGTGCAGTAATTAGCAAGTGCAATCTGTTTCACTATATTTATTTCTCGTTGCGTGTCTTCTTGGTTCAAAGGTATTTTAGTTGTCTATGTAGCACTGATCTGCATGTTGCCTACTTATGGATATGTGGGTGACATGAAGCTGCAGGGATTGTGATATTGGTCACTGTGTTTTTCCTATAAATTTTGAATTTGCATGTGTAGTTGTTTCTTGTAAAATATAGGTCCACGTAATTCATGCTTCTTTTTAGTTCATGTTCCATGGTAAATGGATTTATCTCAGGTAGATTATTAAAACAGGTTAGAATGTCTGTTATGTCTTTGACATCCCATTTCATTAACAGCAATGTATCTTCTACATATCTCCAATAAAATTCAGTTATCTTTAGGCAGGATTCTTGTCTGCTAACTGACTTTTATATCAAGTGCTTTATGTATTTGTCAGCTGTGGTACCTGATATGCATGATCCCATTGATAGGCGATCTGGTCGCTCATAAATATTGCCACTAAAGGTAAAGCAGTTTTAAATAAGTGTTAGCTGGAGTAGTCCCATACATTGAGTAATCTCTTTATATGCAAGTTTCTTATGTTTCATAATGTTTTTTGGATTACTGTTACAGCATATTGTATGGGCATCTTTATGTAAAGGTTGTTAATGTCAACTTATAAGAACTGAGCATATTGGCAGAATTTTTGGCCTTTCAGTTCTCCAACTAATATAATGCTGGTTTTTTAAATAGAGTCTGTTGTTTCATGTATATAATTTCTCATCAGTGTGCTATTCAGATTCTGTGACAATTTGCCTGTCTGTAGAGTGTGCCATACGACACATCGTATTACCTTCTTTGTGTATCTTTGTCTCTTGGACTGGTGCCTTTGGATTCAAAAATCTTAGATATTCCTTTTCAGTTTCTGACAACAGGAAATGTGTTCTCTTTAGTTGTTCCTTAATTACAATTTGAAATTTTTGGACCTTTTTCAGTGTATTGCATATTATTAGCATCAAAGAATTCATGTGTTTTGTCTTTGTACTCATTTTCTTTCATCACAACTAATGTACTGCTTTTGTCTGACTTTTTTGATACAGATAAGTTGTTTTTCAGTTTGTCATTTTTGGATTTTTGAGTTTTTGTATCATTTATTATATATTTGGCCTTAAATTTATGTTTGAGCATTTCTTTCTCTAGAATCTTACTTACTTTGTGACCTGTTGCTGCTTTCGTATTTGACATCCAAACAAAATAACAAATCCAATCCTATAATAACTAACAAACACATACACATTCTACAGCAAAGTGGTGAACAAAAAGATATGAAATTTGGCCAAAGGGAAAATAGCCTACTCCATAAAGGACGAAAATACAACACAGAGCCTCACCTCAACAAGCATACACTAAAGCAGATAGCAGTTGCAACTAAAAATGCACCAGATGCTGCGAAGTTAAATTAAAATACGGAAGCAGCAACACCTCTTAAAGTAAGCAAGCTCCTTGAGAAAGATGTGCAGAAAGACATATTTAGATCTAAATACACAATAAATGACACAACACCCTAAACTTCTTAAATAATAAACTGAAAAACCAATCCATAATCACAGAGACAAAAGCAGTACGTTAGTTGTAACTAAAGAAAAGGAGTACATAGACAAAACACATGAATTCTTTAATGGTAATAACATTCACCATATTATAAAACACCCAAAAACGATTTAAGAGCAGAATGAAGGAACAGCTAAAGAATACACATCATCCCATTGACGGAAACCAAAATTAAATATCTTACATGCATCAATCCAAAGGCACCGCACCTCTGAACACAGCCCAAAATACACAAAGAAGGTACTCCATAATGTTTCGTGCTAATCTGTTTAAATAGCCTAGCGTATAAAATGTCACAGAAACTGAATAAGATACCAATGAAAAATTATACATATAGAACAAAAAATTCTATAAAAATACAGCATGATACTAGCTGGAGAATTAAAAGGCAAAAATTCTTCTAATATGCTCAGTTCTTATTACCTAAGAATTTCAACCTTTAACACACTCACACAAGAATCTGTAACAGCAATCGAAAAGAATCTTATGAAACATAAGAAGCTTTCATACACAGAGATTACTAAATTTGTGGAACTCCTCCAGCTAACTCTAGCTTACGACTACTTCACTTCTAATGGGAACATTTATAAGCAACCAGACGGCCTAGCAATGGGGCCACGTATATCAGGTATCATAGCTGACATACATAAAAAATCACTTGGAAAAAAGTTATTTAGCAGGCCTGAACCCTGCCAAAAGAGCACAGAATTTTATTGGATAGATGTAGGTGACACACTGCTGTTGGTGAAAAGGGATGCCAAAGATAAGAGACATTCCAATCTGCTTCAGTAACCTACATGAGAAAATTACGTTCACAATGGAACATGAACTAAACAAAACCGTGAATTATGTGGCCCTAAACTTTACAAGAAACAACAACATACGCACATTCAAAATATATAGGAAAAATATAATAACTAACACCACAGTCCCTGCAACCTCATGTTACCTGGACGTCCTTAAGCAGGCAGCATAGAGATCAACGTTACACAGGACAACTAAAGTACCTTTGAACCAAGAAAACACGCAAAGAGAAATAAATGTAGTGAAACAGGCTGCAGTTGCTAATAATTACACTGATTCAATGATTGTCACATTACTGGGCAAAGTGAAAAAGGACCCAAACAGAAAATGCACAATCGAAGAAAAAGATAAAAACAAATACATATACAGCATGCCATAAATTGGCAATATATATCATAGAAGATTGAAGATATTTTCATAAATCACAAAGTAAAAGTTGGGTTTTCTACATAAAAAAAACGATAAAAATTAATAGACAATATAAAGTGAAATCATGACCCATATTCAGACTCTGGAAATACAAAATAACATGCCATGAATGCTTCATTTTCAGCCTAGGACAAACTGGCTGAAATTTCAACACCAGGTGCTCAGAATATATCAAAACACAACAGACACACATCAGCAATAGCTACATACATATGTAATACAAGCCACCCATTTGGATAAATAGAGTAAAAAGTCAAAGTACTCCGCTGGCTAAGTAAAGAACATAAAATTGATTTGTTAAGACCTGGAGACCCAGTCATATTATAGAAAATATTACACAAAATGTTGAATGAAAAATTCGAAATTAAAGCAGAGATTTTTTATAGATGCTTCGACAATATACTTAAATAAAAATGGTAACACATAGAAATAATCATCATTGTAAAATAGGTAAAAGCAAATTATAATTCATACTGTTAATATATATGTCTTCTGTACAAAAGCATATCGCACTCTGTGGACGACCTATAACGTTATCTCTGTCAACCACACCTAAAAATCAGTTTGTAACTGTTTGCTTATGTTAATTATTCTCGATGTATATAGTGAACTGAAAGTTGTGTATGATGTTTAACATGTGTGAGACTCCGCACAAATGGACCATAGGAAAACTGTACGTTCTTTCAAATTTCGCCGCTAATTACATGTAAGAAACGATACCCAGCTTAAGACTGGCCGTTTCTTATTTGTTTCAGTAAAACCAACAAAACAAAACAGAGCCTCACACAGCGAAAACATTGCATAAAAATGGGAACGATTTCACGAAAGGCGTCGTGAGACATGAGTAAAAGAATATCGTGACTGGGAGCAGAAAAGTTATTTATAAACAAACCCATTGTTCATTATACAACACATCAATAAGATCTTTAACCATCGGTGTATTACTATTACGTTGTCGTGGTACATCTACAATCAGTGTAAGTATTCATTGTCATAATACATCTGTAGCTTTTCAATTAAAGTTTCCTGTATCTACCACATACAGTGTCACATTTCAGCGTGTTACATTCGAAAACCGTATTTTACAGCTAAATCAGTTTTAAATTCCCCTACAGCGTGCATAACTCCTGATTAGCCCTCTATTGTCACAAAAAAAACAAAAAAAAAGAGCTATAAAGCGCCAACTTTGTCGTCGAATATGAAGCCTTTATCGTCTTTTGCTAATGACAGCAGAGTTAAACAACAGTATAGCGTATGTTTGTAATTTGCATTAATTTTCACAAGAACTTTCATAGATCGACTGCGTTGTCGTTCTTTATGCCATTAAATATCTAGCTTTATATTGTATGTTCTAGGCCACAGATCTAATGGCGGGGTTTCCCATAAACATGTCCCAAAATGATAACTAAAATTATTTTGGAGAGCTAAACAAGTGTATTACCATATAGTGCCAATATGGTCACAGATACACCAGAGACTATTTGTCTAAAGGGGTAAAATACGTTTCCTTTGTTTTATAATGGAAACTCTGTGCAGCTTGGATCGAATTACGTACTGGAAGTCATTTAATACTCGTTCTGGACCTTATGGGTAACCAGTTCGATTCTACACAGAGTATGCGAAAGAAGTTGTTCCCTTCTAGCAGCGGTGTACCGTAGCTCTCTTGAAAAGCGAAGCTTGCTTAGTGATTGGAAAACAACGTAAGTCATTTCCTTTTTCAAGAATGATCGTCCAACGGACGCACAAAACTATTGGCCTATACTAAGATGTCTGTCTGCTGTAGAATTATGGAACAAGTTTCATGCTCGGGTATTATGACATTTCTGAAGACAAAAGTCCGCAGCTCAAGGTCTAGTGGTTACCGTTGCTGCCTCTGGATTACGGGGTCTCAGGTTCGATTCCCGGCCGGATTGCGGATTTTCGTCACCCGGGAACTGGTGTTTGTGCTGTCCTCATCATTTCATCATCAGCCAGGAAAATAAGGAGACACGAAAGTGAAACGATTGGGAATTCGTTCGTGTGCTGACAACCACGACGATGAGCGCCTCACAAACCAATCTCATCATCATCATCATTTGGAGACAAAAATCTCCTCTATCGGAATCAACATGGGTTCAGGAAACAACGATAGTGTGAAACCCAGGACGCTCTTTTTGTCCATGTCACCCAGAAAGCAGCAGATACAGGGGTCCACGTAAGTACTGTGTTCCTTGATCACCGAAAGACATGTGATGCAGTTCTGCATGGCCGCCTGATGTGCAAAATAGGAGTTTGTGGAATACCAGGCCAACATTTTCAGTGCATTGAAGAGTTTCCAGCCAACAACATAACTTGTTATTTTGAATGGAGGGAAGTACTCAGACGTAAAAGCAACTTCGTGGGGGCCCCAGGGGGGTGTTACTGGGACATTACTTTCCACAAAATCTGTAAGTGACATGTTAGATAACGTCGAAACTTCCATTAGGCTTTTCATGGATGATGCTGTTGTATACGGAGGAGTCGCGTCCCTTGAAAACTATAGGGAAATTCTGGAAGAGCTTCAGAGGATCGACGCCTGGTGAAGGGAGTGGTAGCTGACACTTAACGTAAACAAATGTAACGTAATCCGAATTCATGGAGAGAAAGACCCCCCATTGTAAGATTAAAAATTACAGAACAGTCACTGTAAGTAGTTACTTTCATAAAGTATCTAGGAGTTTGCGTATGGAGCGATATGAAAAGGAACGGCCACATATAATTATTCGCTAGCAGGACGGATGCCAGACTGAGAGTCATTGGAAGAATCCACAAGAAATGCAGTCCATCAACAAAGAAAGTAGGTTGCAGAACTCCCTTTCCACTAGAACTTGAATACTGCTCCTCAGTATGGGATCAATACATAGGACTGATAGAGAAAATTGAGAAGAGTCAAAGAAGAGTACCACGTTTTGTTACAGGTTCATTTGGTAAGTGCAAAAGAGTCACGGAAATGCTCAGCCAACACCCTTGGCAGGCGTTGCAAGAGAGGCGTTCTCCATCACGTTATGGTCTACTGCTAAAATTCTGAGAACGTACATTCCCCGGAGCGTCAACCAATATCGCTTCTTCGTACGTATATCTAGCGAAAAGATTGCCTCTCCCTACGTCCATCAGATTAGATTAGATTAGATTTACTTTCATTCCAATTGATCCGTAGTGAGGAGGTCCTCCAGGATGTGGAACATGTCAGAAAAACAACAATACATGACAAATATTTACAACTAAAACAAATAGGCTAATGTACCATTCCACAGGTCCCAAGTGGAATGATCGTCATTTTTTAATGAACACTAAGAGTCATTTTACAAATACTAATGCACTGAATTTAAAATAAAAAAGTTTTTTATTTATTTATAAGGTAATACAACTACTGTAATACTTATTTACAATGAACACATTACTGTACTGAAATGGTGCAGAAGTTAGATTATACTAACACACACACACACACACACACACACACACACACACACACACACACACACACACACAGACACACAAATTTTCAATGAACACATTACTGCACTGAAATTGTGCAGAAGTTATGTTGTACTTATATACAAATCAGTTGGTTTTACTAAGAAATTCATCAATGGAGTAGAAGGATTTGGCCACCAATAAATCCTTTAGGCTTCTCTTAAACTAAATTTCATTGGTTGTTAAGCTTTTTATGGCTGCTGGCAAGTTATTGAAAATGTGTGTTCCTGAATAATGCACACCTTTTTGTACAAGACTAAGTGACTTTAAATCCTTGTGAAGATTATTCTTATTTCTAGTATTGATTCCATGAATTGAGCTGTTGGTTTGAAAAAGTGATATATTTTTAATGACAAATTTCATTAAGGAATAAATATATTGGGAAGCAGTAGTTAGTATCCCTAGTTCCCTAAACAGGCTTCTGCAGGATGTTCTTGAGTTCACACCACGTATAACTCTCACTGCACGTTTTTGTGCCCGGAAAACTTTAGCTTGGCTTGATGAATTACCCCAAAAAATAATCCCATATGACATTATGGAATGAAAGTAAGCATAGTATGCCAGCTTTTTCATTTTTATATCCCCTATGTCTGACAAAATTCGCATTGCAAACAGAGATTTGTTAAGACGTTTCAGCAGTTCTGTGGTGTGCTCCTCCCAGTTGAATTTATTATCAAACTGTAATCCCAAGAATTTAACACTGTCCACTTCTTCTATCTTCTTGTCATCGTATGTTAGACATATACTCTTGGGACACCCCTTACAAGTTCTGAACTGCATGTAGTGTGTTTTTTCAAAGTTCAGTGACAAAGAATTGGCTAGGAACCAGTGATTAATGTCCACAAATATTTTATTGGCTGATCTTTCTAAGACTACACATATTTTGCTATTTATTGCAATGTTTGTATCATCGGCAAACAAAACAAACTTGGCATCTGGTAATGTTACTGATGAAAGGTCATTGATATACACAAGAAAAAGCAAGGGCCCCAAAATGGAACCTTGTGGGACCCCACATGTAATTAGTTCCCAGTTGGATGATGCCTCTTTCCTAATAACACCCTTTGTTGACTGCCGGAGATATAAGATTTGAACCATTTTGCAGCGTTTCCTGTTACACTGTAATATTCTAGTTTACTTAAAAGGATATTGTGATTTACACAGTCAAATGCCTTTGACAGATCACAAAATATACCAGTTGCCTGCAATTTTTTGTCTAATGAATTAAGCACATTTTCACTGTAAGTGTAGATAGCCTTCTCAATATCAGAACCTTTTAGAAATCCAAACTGTGACTTTGACAGTATGTTACTTGAGATAAGATGGTTATAAAGACGACTGTACATTACTTTTTCGAAAATTTTTGAGAATGCTGGCAACAGTGAAATTGGATGGAAATTTGATGCTATTTCTTTATCTCCCTTCGTAAACGGTGGCTTAACTTCGGCATATTTCAGCCATTCAGGAAATATTCCACTAATAAACGACTGGGTACACAGATAGCTTAATATGTTACTTAGCTCAGAATCACATTCTTTAATTAACTTTGTTGATATTTCATCATACCCACTAGGTGTTTTTGATTTTAAAGATTTTATGATGGACATTATTTCTGTTGGGGTAGTGAGGGTCAAATTCATATTATGGAAGTTACTTGAAATGTCTCGTCTAAGGTAATCCATAGCAGCATCTACCGAACCTGACAACCCCATCTTTTCAGTAACAGTTATAAAATGTTTGTTAAAAAGTTCTGCAACACTATACACATCTGTCACCAATGTATCTTTTACTCTTAATGCTATTTGTTCCTCTTCATGTCTGGTTCTACCGGTTTCCTCCTTCACTATATCCCATATTGTCTTTATTTTGTTATCTGATATGACTATCTTTTCGTTGCAATATATTTGCTTTGACATCCGTATTACAGTCTTTAATATTTTGCAGTATTTCTTATAATGTGCTATAGCATCAACATTGGAAATGTTTCGGATTGACAGATACAGTTTTCTTTTTGTTTTACAAGATACCCCTATTCCTCGAGTAATCCATGGCTTTTTTGTAGACTTTGCTCTAACCTTGGTAAGTTTTGGGGGAAAGCAGTGTTCGAATAAGGTAAGCACTTTATTAGCAAAAATATTATATTTTTCATTCATGCCATGAGCACTATAAACATCAGTCCAGCGAATGTCTCTGAGGAGTGTCCTAAAATAATCAATTTTTGGCTTACTGATTACCCTCTTGAGCTCAGATTTAACAGATTTTATATCCTGTTCAGTATTAACATTTAACAAAAGGAACTGCATGTCATGGTCTGAGAGGCCATTGACTATTGGTTTTGTAATATAATTTTGTTCATTGGACTTTTCTATAAAGATATTATCAATGGCTGTTTGTGAGCAAGTGGCTATCCTAGTGGGGAACTTTACAGTGGGAATTAAGTTGAATGATAGTGTTACTAACTCAAATAAGTTCTTATTGGAAGAGTCTTTAAGGAAATCTACATTGAAATCACCAGCAACCACCATTTCTTTGTTTTTGGTTGTTAAATGGGCCAGTACAGCTTCAAGGTGGTTGACAAACAGATTAAAGTTACCTGCAGGTGCTCGATATACACTTAATATTATGAAGGATTTTTTGTGAAATTCTAATTCTGTTGCACATGCTTCCATATGCTGTTCTAGGCAAAATTTATGAATGTCTATGTTCTTAAATTTATGACAGTTCCTGAAGAATGTGGCAACTCCTCCTTTCTCCATTTCTGATCTACAAAAGTGAGATGCTAACCTAAACCCTGTAACACTTAAAAGTTCTATACCAGTGGTCACATGATGTTCAGAGAGGCAGATTATGTCAGCTGGGTTTGAAGACTATAATTCATCTATGCAGATAGTTAATTCATTAATTTTATTTCTCAGTCCTCGAATATTTTGATGCAATAAAGATAGCTGACATTTCTCATTGACTGAGTTAAAATTGGGTGGAGTTAATATATCTGCTGACAGTTGAAAATTCTTAACCAATGGCTGTTTATGCTGATGTAATAAGCTGAATTATGTTTTTTGATTTCTTTCTCAAACTGAAGGTTTGTCTCTGTTGTAACCTCTCTTAAAATTTGCTTTCTTTCTGTCCTCCCTACCCTAAAAAAGGGTCTTTTCTGAATCCTATAACCACTGGTATTTTACCACTCATGACAGTGCCTCCCCCCTTTAATTTTCCTGCTATTTCCCCAGCTAATTTACCCTTCCCCTTCCTGTTGAGGTGAAGGCCATGCCTAGTATAATCCCACCTACTGAGAGAATCAACATGAACCACACCAATGTGTGACCCCCCACATGACATGAGCAGCCGTTCCAGCTCCAAATTAACTCTCTTGACAGAAGAGTTCAAATGAGGTCGGTCATGGCGCCCAAGAACAGATACAAACTCAACACTAGTATGCTTCGATGCTGATGCAATCTTCGCCAGGTCACACTCTATACTGTACCCAGGATCTCTGTCAATACTGTTACCTGCCCCACCCACTATAACCACGGTGTCTTCCTTAGTGAAATCTTTGCAAAGTGATCCTAAATCGTCTGTCACCTGCTCCAGACCAGCACTAGGTTTAAAAAAATTGGTGACCTGGTTTTCTGACCCTAGTTCATCCTGCAAAAGTTGGCCAACACCTCTTCCATGGGAACTACCTAACAACAACACTTTCTTTCTCTTTACTGATTTCCCTACATTCTTACTTTTCAATTTGCTGCTGAAAGTTTGTTGTGCCCTGTCTACACCTACAACTGCTTGAGGCTCACCAGCTTCTAACTGAAGCAATAGGTCAAATCTATTTTCCACATTCACCATAAAGCTGTCAGACAAAGTTCTAGGCCTGTTCCTCCTGTTGCCTGTTGCCACTTCCCACCTCTCTTTACCCTTCTCCCTCCTTAACCTGTCAAGATCTCCCCTGGCCTTGTGTAACTCAGCCTGAAGGGCGGAAATTTTCCCCTCCTGTTCTAGTATCTTCCTATCTCTACTACAAATCCTACAAAACCACTGATGAGTCTCATTTACTTCCCCTATTCCCACGCCACTACAGTCACCCACATGGAAAAAACTACAGCACCCATCACACCAAAGCCCCGACCTAACAATTCCACGGCAATTCAAGTACTTTTCACTCATGATAAACGTAATAGTTTATTAAGAATAAGTCAGTTAAATTACAGATAAACACGAAAATATGGTTACACAAATTTGGCCTATACGCAACTGTGTGTAAACAAAAACAAAAGTGCAAAGTTTCTGAAACAACAACTTAAACTTTACGCTACTTTCCGGAAATGCTAGTTAAATAATGAAGGGGTACGCTAAGTTAAATTGCTGGAGAGAGCAAGGAACAACTAAACGAAATTCTATAGATTTGCTTCAGCAGAACGTAAACAGAAAATACGACTGTACGGTCTTTTCGCGTTTTCTGCTATATTATGTAAAGAAAAATGAAACCTTTAATGGTAGACTTAAACGGCACACTAATACACTTATTTACCACGTAATCAGTACTAATCTATATGTTTTATAATCTAAAATGACTTATCTTTACGAGAACACCAAAATTCGCGCTAGTCGCCTGGCTGCAGGGTGAAGGTAAAGTTAGAGAAAGGTTCGAGTCCACATGTCCACATGGAGCCTTAACAGCAATCGTTCTTCCACAAACCACACGCGACTGGAACAGGAGAAGTGGAAAGCGACACTGGTACAAAGTACCTTTTTTGCACGTCAAATTTCGTAGGACCACAACGAGGAGCAAATCTCCAAGGTCATGGAACGTGTCAGTACAGGAAATTACAACATAAAAGTAATAACAGATAAGTTTAATTAAACACAATCAACAATACAACAAGAATCAGCTTGCTTTTTCAAGGAACACCTCTACAGAATTGAAGGAGTGACCCATTTGGAAACTCTCTACTTTCGACTTGAAAGCGCGTGGATTACTGCTAAGATTTTTGAATTCGAGTGGTAGCTTATTGAAAATGTATGCACCAGTATACTGCACACCTTTCTGTAGAAGAGTTAAGGAAGTGCGATCCAAATGCGGGTTTGATTTCTGAAAGAGTATTAACTGAGTGAAAGCTGCCTATTCTTGCGAATAAGCTAATATTGTTAACAAGAAATGACACTAAGGAATATATATATTGAGAGGCCAATGTCAAAACACCCAGACTCGAGAACTAGGGTCGACAAGAGGTTCGTCGACTTACACCGCTTATTGCCCAAACCGCTCGTTTCTGAGCCAAAAATATCCTTTTAGTATGGGAAAAGATATGCCAGAATATATCACCATACGACATAAGCGAATGAAAATAAGCAAAGTAGACTAATTTTCGTGTCGAACGATCACTCACTTCAGATACCATGCAAACAGTAAAAATAGCAGCATTAAGCCCTTGAACAAGATCCTGAATGTGGGCTTTCCACAACGGTTTACTGTCTATCTGAACACCTATAAATGTGAACTGTTAAGTTTCCCAAATTATATTCCCATTCTGTGAAATTAAAATGTCAGGTTTTGTTGATTGTGTGTTAGAAACAGTAAAAACTGAGGCTTACTGTCATTTAGCGTTAGTTTACTTTCTACAAACCATGAACTTAGGTCATGAACTGCACATTTGAAGCAGAGCCAGTGTTGCACACAACATGCTTTACTACTAAGCTAGTGTCATCAGGAAATAGAAATATTTTAGAATTACCTGTAATACTAGAGGGCATATTATTTAAATAAATAAGGAACAGGCGTGGCTCCAACACTGATCCCTGGGGCACTACCAATTTGACCATACTCCACTCAGACCCCCATCATAGCGATTCTCAACACTGTGAATAATGACCTTTTGCCATCTGTTGTTACAGTAAGAGGTGAACCAATTGTGAGCTGCTCCCTGTATTCCGTAATGCTCCAACTTCTGGAGCCATATATTGTGATCAACACAATCAAATGCCTTAGTCAAATCAAAAAATATGCCTAGCATTCGAAACCTTTTGTTTAACCCATCCTGTTCCTCACAGAAAAAAGAGAATATAGCATTTTCAGTTGTTAAACGACTTCTAAATCCTAACTCTACATTTGATAGCAAATCGTGTGATATAAAATAATCAATTATCCATACATACACAGCATTTTCAATAAATTTAGCAAACACTGATGGCATAGAAATAGGTCTAAAATAGTCTACATTATCCCTCTCTCCCTTTTTATAAAGCGGCCTTATCTAAGGCGCTGCAATCATGGAGTGTGCGGCTGGTCCCAGCGGAGGTTCGAGTCCTCCCTCAGGCATGGGTGTGTATGTTTGTCCCTAGGATAATTTAGGTTACGTAGTGTGTAAGCTTAGGGACTGATGACCTAAGCAGTTAAGTCCCGTAAGATTTCACACACATTTCAACATAAAGCGTCTTTACTACTTAGCACTTTAATCGTTCAGGAAACTGAACCATTCCATTCCTAAAGGAAAAACCATTCCTAAAGGAAAAATGACAAATATGGCTAATGTGTGCAGCACAGTATATCCTGCTAGGCACCCCATCATAACCATGATGACTCAATCTCTCCCTTGTCTGTATCACAGATGAGTATTTCAGACATCAATCTCTGAAACACGTGTGCCAAGAAAGTTATATGATTCCCTGTAGAAACTAAATTTTTATTTAATTCACCAGCAATGCTCAGAAAATGATTGTTAAATGCTTTACATATATCTGATTTATCAGTAACAGATACATTTTTACTGCTTACTGACTTTATGTCGTCGACCTTGTGTTGCTGACCAGACACTTCTTTCACAACTGACCATATGGTTTCAATTTCATCCTCAGAATTAGCTATTCTATTTGAAAACCATATACTCTTTGCCTTCCCAATAACATTTTTAAGCACCTTACAATACTGTTTGTAGTGGGCTACTGCAGCTTCATTGTGACTACTTTTAACATTTTGAAAAAATTCCCACTTTGTTCTACATGATATCCTTACCCCAGTAGTCAGTCACTCAGGCTGCCTATTACTGCTAGTACCCCTTTTAGAATGTTGTAACGGAAAGCAACTCTCAAAGAGCATCACAAATGTGTTAATGAAAGCATTATATTTATCATGTATGTTATCAGCACTATAAACATCCTGCCACTCTTATTCCTTGACAAGGTTTAAAAAACTCTCTATTGCTGTTGGATTAAATTTCCTACATAGTTTGTAATTATATGTGACATTTGTTTGAGTACAAAAGCCTTTTAGTGTTAAAATTTTAGCATCATGGTCTGAAAGGCCATTCATTCTTTTGCTAACAGAATGGCCATCTAGTAATGAAGAAGGAATAAAAATATTGTCTATGGCTGTGCTACTGTTCCCCTGCGCCCTAGTGGGAAAAACACCGTCTGCATCAGATCATTTAAATTTTGGATATCTACCAACATCCTTTTTCTTGCACCATCATACACAAAATTTATGTTTAAGTCACCACATATAACTAATTTCTGGTACTTCCTACAAAGTGAATCAAGAATCCTCTCTAGCTTCAGCAGAAATGCTCTGGTGTCAGAGTTAGGGGGCCTATAAACAACAACAATTAAAAGTTCAGTTTCATTAAATTCAACTGCCCCTGCACAACATTTAAATATCTGTTCAGTGTAGTGCCCTAATAGGTCTATGGACTCAAGTGGAATACTGTTTTTTACGTACATAGCCACTCCCCCACCTCACAAAGAACTCCTTCTGATGTACACCGTAATGACGCCTGCAGGATATAAATGCAGATGTAGATGTAGATTTTCAGTAATCATCAACGCCTCATTCCTTTTCTAAAAAATGTTTTACATCTTTCACTCTGTGCATTATACACTGCGTTTTAGTATTAAGAGCATGTATATTTGCTTCCAGTCCTGTGAATTCTGTAATAATGTCCCATGATAATTCATGTTTGATTAAATCCAGTTTCTTCTTATTGACAAATGTGATGTAAAAGTTGTTCCCTGGGTACACCATAGTGTCAAACCACATATACACAACCTTTTTAATAACATCACAACTATGTGAGGTAGCTACATTATAAACCATGTTATCTGTGTCTGTGCAACACAGTTTACCGTTTTTGGCCTTAGTTTTCTTTAACATACACCCGTAAGGCAAATACACAAAAATAGTTTAAGGAATATATATACTAGCCATTCCCACAAGTACTGCCTTGTCAAAACCAATCTTAAGTTTACTTAAATCAGTAGTAGCAAAATTCTCTCCTTAATGCGTCACTGAACTTGATATTCGGTCTTGGAATCAGAGCAGCAGCTCCATATCTACCTTTTCAGCATGTAGCTATCTTCATATCACACATTTTCCGCACACTGTGTGTAGACCTGCCAAAAACACGTTTATTTCATATTCTGCAAAAATTCTTTTGGAAATCGTTTTTTGCATTCATGTGTTTCTCAGCACTTATATCGATTAACAGTTTTATTCGTGGAGCTTGATGCAATGATAATGTCTGCTGAATTTGGTTATTATTGCTGTGATAGTGCTTTAAATTTCTGTAGTGAATCACATAATTTTTAATCATACAATATGGGAAACAGCTTCTTTGCAACCTCTAGGTTGTTGATGCTTGGTGGCACTATTATTCTATCTGTACATAATGGTAGGCTGGAAAGGACCATCGATATTTTTGGGATATTTAAGATGTACTTCTGAAGTATAACCAATAACTGAATCAGCTGGTATGCACATTACATCAAAACAGTTCACAGGCAGCCATTCTAAAGCTGAGAAAGGTAGATAGTTCTTCATTGCACAGTTAAAGAGACTACTAACAATAAGGTCTACTTCTGTGCATGTAAAACAATGTATAAAGCAGAGTGTATGTAGGTGTTTATTTCTGGGATCTTCTCACAAACCCCTGGATCGTTTTCAGCAAAATTTGGCACAGAAGCAGCAGGTGTTATGGGTATCAGCACTGTGGGTTTTATAGCCTCATGGCCCATTACTATCGGAGTTAGGGCAAAAACGTGTTTTTGCCAGCCTGTGGGATACATGCAAACAGGCTGCCCAGCATGACAGGCGGATTACGTGCGAATAGTATCGGCCTCCCTTACCGCATTGTTTTGCCAGCAGCCTACACATCAGGGGCAAGACACGTTTTTCCAGCCTCCCACGTATAGGCTGCCTTGCATGACAGGCATGTTGTGTAGGAGTAGCACTACAATTAATAAAAGGGTCCAGGTATTTTGCCATGGTTGAATGGATTTCAACTTAAAGAATTGCTTTTCGTTCACTGAGGTGAAAAGCGCCTTAAGACCACCGTGTAGAAATCAGAGCGAGGCTCAAGCGCCTGTGAAATTGGAAGTTTCTCTGTCTTTCATGAAGGAAGTTACTGACTGCATAGGAAAAATCTTGAAAAAGTGGAACATCGCCGTAATCTACAAACCCACCTGGAAGATACAAGATCACCTAAAATCGGCCAAGGATGCCCGCCAACCGCTGGTAAAAGCAGGAATTAATTGGAATCCGTGTGCTTGTGGAGACTACAAAAAGAACGGTCAAAAACCGACTAGAAGAGCATAAGTCTAATTGCAGAAGAGGGGAGATTGACAGATTAAGTGTTGCAGAACATGCTTTGCTTGCTTTCATTTTAATAGGACTCAGGTTCTGGCAGCCACAAGTGGATACCATGAAACGATTTAGAGAGAAGCGACAGGGATTGTAACACACCTAGGAATTTCAGTAGGAAGGAGGAGGGCGTGAAATTGAGTAACATCTGGATTCTGGTGCTGAAGAATATGTGTACCAAACTTTCGCCATGGTATGATAACAATAGCCGACCACAGCAGTCGACAAAAACCGATTGTGCTCGTGTATTCAGGAGATGCGATGTCACGCCACTTCGCGTAAGCATGCAGAACCGGAATTTTGCTGTAATCACTAGCGAGCCAGGTTGTGAACCGGACATTCAATGAAGCTATGATCCCCTTTGAAAATTTTCTCAGCAAATGGTGACGAAATGTTTGGTTTTAAGATGAAATCCATTCCACCAAAGCATAACTGCATGGACCATTTTATTAACTGTCACATTTCCAGCACTCAAAGTTTACATTTTACAAGAAGTACCATTGTCCTGCTTTAGCGACCTCCTTTGCACGAGCTACTAATGCAGATTAGCACTGAGCAGAGACAGGGAGGAGGGTAGATGGATAGTGAGAGGAGTAGAGGTTGCAGTTGACGGAGAAGAGGAGGAGGAGGAGGAGATGTACGGAGAGGTGCTACTGAGGATACACACAGAGAGAGGGGAGGATAAGATAAACATAAAATGTGGGAAGGGGAATTCATAGTGAGAGATGGGAGGAGGCGTGTTATGCCAGATGCATCGGCATGCCTGCAAGTGCTGTACCTGCACATGGACACAGCTGAGCAGAGAAAAGGAGGAAGGAAGAGTTGGATACTGAGGGAAGGAGAGAATGAGTTGGACAAAGAAATGGGAGAGGAGGAGATGGATAGAGTAAGTGGCAGAAGAGATGGACACAGAGTTCAACGATGTGGGGGCACACAGAGGAGGAGATATGCAGGGGACAGGCAAAATAATGTGAACACCTGTACTTACTTGGGAATACTTTATTAATAATGGGTTGTATCCTCATTTTCCCGTAATATATCTGCGATTCTTATTGGAATACTGACATACAATAATTATATAGTCGCCCGTGGAATGTTATGTCACTCTTAGATCAGAACCTCTTTTAAGACCTGTAGTGACAAGGGAGGCGGAAATTTGTTCCGCAGTCTGTGTTCCAATACCGCCAACAACGTTTTGATAATGTTCAAGTCCGGGGACTGAGCTGGCCAGGGAAGCTGCTGCAGTTCAGTTGCATGCTCCTCATACCACGACTGTACTGTCCTGGCTGTGTGAATGGGTCCATTATAGTGCTGAAATATGGAATCATCGTTGGGAAACAACATTTAAATCGTGGGGTGCACCTGATCACCTAAAATATTCAAATAATCGTTGGCTGTAACACGGCCTTTGAGAGTAATGATGGGACCAGCAGAATACCATGATATGTCTGCCCACGCCATCACATTTCCTCCTCCATGCTCAACCGTTGGAATCAGGCAATCTGGAGTGTAGGCGTTCTCCAGACGTAAACCCGGCCCGATGTTGGAAATAACGAAAACGTTGACTCGTCGGACTATATGACGTGTTTCCACAGATCAGCCGTCCAGGATTTAGGCTCCTGATACAACGTTTTACACTTCTTTGCGTTGCTTGTCGTCACTAATGGTTTCAGTATAGCAGCTCATCCATGAATATTCGCTTTATGGAGTTCTCGGCGGACAGTGTCAATAGATACGGGGTCTCTAATATGGCTATTGAGCGATGCAGTCACTTTAGCCAGCGTGGTTAGGTGTAGTTTTGACACAATTCGTGTTAGCGTACGACGATCTCCGTCATTTAGTTTTGATTTGCGCCCACTATTACGTTTGCACGATGAAGTCTTTCCATGTTTTGCGTAGGCTGTCATGACTGTTGAAACAGTTGTTCTTGAAACATTCAATAAGTTGGCTGTCTTGGTTACTGGTACTCCAGCTAATGGGGTCCCCACAATCTGCCCTCTTTGGAACTCTATTAGGTCTTTCATTGTACGTCGACCTCGGCCTCTGAATGTAAATACGAAGTATGCACTACTCGCAAACGACCTGCACCGATGCCTAGTCCGTACTGAACACGCACAGTCCAGGCGACAAGTGCTTTACCTGCGTTGTCGAGCGTCAAACACAACCATCCCGTTACTACCACTGTTCACATTATTTTGCCTATCCCCTGTACATTGCGAGGAGGCAGATGCAGGAGGCAGGTGGAAGAGTTAGATGGGCACGAGGATATGGGAAGAGGAGATGGAAGGAGATATGGTCGGGAGAGGGGCAGAGGAAAAGGACAAAGAAAGGGGGAGCAGGAGAGTGGAAGAAAGGAGATGGAAATATAGAATTAGTAGGATGAGGTGGGCAGAGAGACGTGAGGGAGAACGAGATGGAGAAAGGAAGAGGTGAACACATAGATGAATGAGGAGGAATGTGGGTCCGAGCTAAGCTGCACCTGAAAAGGATAGTAATATTATATTCATCATTACCTTTATTATAATCAGCACTTAAAATATTGCTTTAAACTTCCTGGAAGATTAAAACTGAAGGCCAGATAAATATACTCGAACTCTGGACCCTTGACTTTCGCGGGCAAATGCTCTACCAACTAAGCTATCCAAGACGGTTCACGATCCGTCCTCATATCTTTACTTCCTCTAGTATCTCGTCTTCTAGTTTCCAAACTTCACAGAAGCTCTCTTGCAGACCTTGCAGAACTAGCACTCCAGGAAGAAAGGATACTGCGGAGACATGTCTTAACCACTGCCTGGGTAATGTTTCCAGAATGAAGTTTTCAACTGTGTACCAGACCGAGACTGGAACTCTGAACCTTCTGGAACCATTTTGAACCTAGCTGTGAGTAACCCATGTCTCCGGAATATCCTACCTTCCAGGAGAGCTAGTTAGTTCTGCAAGGTCCGCAGTATAGCTGTAAGTTTGGAAAGTAGGAGACGAGGTACTGCTGGAAGTAAAGCGGTGAGGAAGAGTCGTCCGTCGTGTTTGGATAGCTCTGTTGGTGGAGCACTTGCTCATGAAAGGCAAATGGTCCCGAAATCTATTCTCGGCCCGCCACTCAGTTTTACTAAGCCAGGAAGTTTAAAATCAGCGCACACTCCGCTGCAGAGTGAAAACGTTATTGTGGAACTTGTTGCTTGTAACAGCATGTCTGCCAAGCGGGATTAGCCGTGCGGTCTATGGCGCTGCAGTCATGGAGTGTGCGGCTGGTCCCGGCGGAGGTTCGAGTCCTCCCTTGGGCATGGGTGTGTGTGTTTGTCCTTAGGATAATTTAGATTAAGTAGTGTGTAAGCTTAGGGACTCATGACCTTAGCAGTTAAGTCCCACAAGATTTCACACACACACACAGCATGTCTCTATGAACAGTGAACAACACCACCTCTGATTCCAAGTTGAAGAAACTGTGATTGTCCTACGCCTATAATAGGTTGCCTTTGTACATCAGAGTTTTCAGTGGAGCATCCTACACTAAACAGGGTGAAGTCATATAATAGGCAGGAGTGAGTCTGTGATGTTAGAGACACTGTGCAGAAATTTTCAAAGACATAGAGAAATATCAAGCCATCAGTTTTCAAATATTTGTTCAACCGGTCTCCTAAGGTCTTGCATTCAAAGAAACACCGCACTTGCATGCTCTTTGATATTCATATTCCTTGATAGTTGTTTCGTTGATAAGCAAGTTCTCGGATGCTTTAATTCATGGGTATTGTTCATCCAAAAAATCCTATTCGCCAACTACATACTTATATGGAAACGCATTTCTTTCTCATAAAATTAAACTGTTCACTATCAGTGAAATTCTTACTTGTTGTTTTCAACTAATTAAACATGAGACGTACTTCTCTAGAGAGCACACCAGAGAGTTGAAGAAATCCATAAACCGAAATTTTACATCTTAGTGATGTTGCACTGAGACAGATTTAGTAAACGTTTTATGCTTTTCCATATTATTCGCAATCATAGAATCATTGCTTGATTTGTTTTAACCTTTTTATGTTCACTACCCCTTTTTCGTATAGGTTAATAATAATAAAATGAGCATCATAATCCATCAGAATGTACAACACAACAGGCACCCCAAAATTTCATCTATAATTTAAATTATGCGCTACACCTCAATATCTGCTTGAAAATGGGAATGGCTTCTGTGTTTCACATTAGTTTACTTGAAGTGTCCCCCGCAGATGTGGCAAATTTCAGCCGGTCGGCATGCTCCTTCCTCTTCAGAGCAAATATTTATCTATATGTCGTTCAGCAAGTAATCTTTTACACACTCGGCAGTCAGATATAGCTGTTTGCGAAACCGTTCATAGCAGTCAGCACATTGGTGTAGCAGAAACTTTGAACATTACTGACCATATCGACAGTGCATACAGAAAGCAACACCCCATGGTCTGTGCGCTAACACCATATTATAGCAAGCATTCGAAATCAGCATATATAACAAATATTAACTTTAACTGCTGGAGCTACTTGTTGAATTTTATATACTATTCCTCTGTTTTGGGAATTACACTGTTGACTGATTTCAACTACGCGTCCAGCCATTTCACTTTAAACTGAAATTGGCGCAAACAGTACTCATGTAGTTCATTTGAAGAACCATGAATGAAATAGTAATGTTTTGTAATAAACCTGACAGCAACATCATTTCTTTAGGGTTACCTGCTCTGACTCAACCGTTTTGATGTGACGTGGATACCAGAGGATCCAGACACAGATTACAGTTCAGAAGTAGACATTAAGTACCCAAAAAATATCACTGAATTTCACTCCAATCTACTGTTAATACAAGAGAAAATAACACCACTACCATCAACAAACCAGGAGTTCCAAAAGAGCTGACATCCACATTACACAATAACAAAATGTTATGATTCATTAAAGAAATTTGGTTCAGTGTCTGAACATTGATCATATTCCCAAAACTGTGCAGATATTATCATTCATTCGACCTCCCTGGATGAAACCTTGTATTGATTATTAATGCTGAGAAACATATGGATACAAAGAAAAGTCATTTAGAAAAGAATATTAATACTAATGGAAAACTGCGTTTTTGCCAAAACGGTGCACATTGGGGAGAAATGGTGGTATAAAGCTAGTAGCATGTTGGGAATGTAGATACGGAGCTACTGATCTGAGTGAAAGACCGAATTTTTCATTTCAGTGTCGTATTGAAGGAAAATTTATTTGTTATTGAATTAAGTAGACCTAAGCTAGTTTGGCAATGCTATAGCTGTAGGCACGACTATTTTAGATATTTGTACAACCCTTCCTGCGAATTTCCATTACGTATACATGTGAGGCAAAATATGTTAAAATGGTTTACACAGACTTGGACAGCTTAACACACTCAACTGACAAAACTCATGGGATATCGATATGCACACTTAGAGATTAGTTGTATCGCGTACGCAAGGTATAAAAGGGCATGGAATTGACGGAGCTATCATTTGCGTTCAGGTGATTCACGTGAAAAGGTTTTCGACGTGGTTATGGTCGCACGAAGGGAATTAACAGACATTGAATGCTGAATGGTAGTTGGAGCTACGCGCATGGTGCATTCCACGTCGGAAATACCTCATTTATTTATGATGTCATTAAAGCTGACGTGGATATCTGATTTGAGACGTATATTTAATATTCCTAGAGCCACAGTGTCAAGAGTATGTCAAAAATGCCACACTTCAGGCATTACCTCTCACCACCAGCAACGCGGGGCCGACGGCCTTCACTTAACGACCGAGGGCAGCGGCGTTTGCTTAGAGTTGTCAGTGCTAACAGACAAGCAACAGTGCGTGAAATAACCGTAGAAATCACTGCGCGACGTACGACGAACGTCTCCGTTAGGACTGTGCACCAAAATGTAGCGTTAATGGGCTATTACAGCAGATGACCGATACGATTGCCTTTGCTGACAACACGACATCGCCTGCAGCGCCTCTCCTGGGCTCGTGACGATGTCCGTTGAACCCTAGACGACAAGTTGTCAACAAAGCAATGTGCTATCTGGTACTGGCTCGATAATTCTGTCGGCTGTGTTTACATACAATGGACTTCATTTTCTCAGAGAACTGTTCTCATGTCACCAAACCACAATAGTTCGCAACTGGTTTGAAGAACATTCTGGGCAGCTAGAGCCAATGATTTGGCCACCCAGACCACCCGACGTGAATCCCTTTAACATTTATGGGACATAATCTAGAGGTCAGTTCGTGAAAAAAACGTTGCACCGGCAACACTTTCGCAAATGGGGATGCTACAGTGGTAGTGTGGCTAAATGATTCTGCAGGAGACTTCCAACGACTTACTGAGTCCATGCCACGTCGAGTTGCACTAAACTGGGAAAAACGAGTTCCAGTACTATATTGGGAAGTATTCCATGACTTTTGTCACCTCAGTGCATATCATCTACTTACCTCAAATATTTAGGATGTTATTAAAACTGACGTTGGTATGTGGTTTGACACATATTTAACATGTTGCTCTGATAACATTGATAACACCCCATACATAATTGGAAAGGAAGTATTTTAATGAAAGGAGGTGACATTATTATAGAATTTATAAGACTTTGAGCAAAAATAAACTCTCTCAAAACTGAAACACAGCATGTACTGCACAATGCGAAAAATATGAAGTACTCCTGAGCAAAGGAATCAAAAGTGGTTGATTACCGTGAAAGTGTATTAAATGATGTTGATAAATTCTCTTTTCAATCCACAGCTAGTGGTGAGCGTTACTGCCTCTACATTATGGTGTCCTGGATTTGATTTCCAGCTGGATCGCATTTTGTCTGCTCGGAAGTGGATGCTGTGTCGTTCTCACCATCATTTCATCACTGTCGACACACAAGTCGCTGAAGAAGCGTCAAATGAAAAGACTTACGCTAGGCTGCCAAACTACCCAAGTGGGGTCATCCGGTTGAAAATGCCATACGATCATTTCATTCATCGAATGTTTTCTATATAATTCGTTCTAAGTATCATACAGTGTCCACTACAAACCAGCATAAATTGTCAATTTTGGAAAAAAGATGACAAACGCTTCGTACGCCGCCATGAAGTCACCAATGTATTGTGGGGGATATTTTTTAGGAGACAGAGCTAGTCAGCAGCTGTATGCACTGCAGTGTGCATTAAAACTGATTTAGCTGTAAAATAGGGGTTATGAGCGTACTGTTCTGAAATAGTAACCTATATGTTATATACATAGAAAAGGTGCACTCTGAAATGGTTCGCTACATCTGATGATGATGTATTGCACTACTGAAGTTATTACCCTGTGTACTGTAGATAGATATGTGATGGCATTTGTAACTAACATTGTAACCAATCTGTTACAGGTACTATGACGATGAAAATGTAGAACGCTGATTATAGATGTATGATGAAAATGTTGCAGATGGTGGTTGCAGATTTAGAAAAGATTTGATTAATGCGTTGTGCAACAAACCACTTCTACACTTATCATGTGCTACATATCTCACTGTTTCTCTTTGGATCTACACCTATTAAATCCGTCTGAACCTGCATGGCATACAGACAAGCGTAGTGTATGTCTGTTCCAATCTGTAACGTGAACAACTACACAGTCACCGATGGATGAGAACGCTGACATGTTCCATACGCATTCTTGTTGTAGGAAACTCTCTGACTGGTAGTTTCTTTTTTCTGGCAGGAAAATATTGGACTATGATTATCCGAGCTAAATACATGTAACACAGTTTGCTTAGATAGGTGTGACTAAGAAAGGCGTAGAGAAATGTAACTGGCTGTTTTTTTATTGGCATTAAAATACTGTGCTGTTATAGAGGGACCTAAATGTACGTATACAAACATAGAAACTCTCTGATTGGTATATTTCTAAGTAAGTGGTGTGGCTTGGAAGGAGCTGAGAAATGTGACTGGCTCTTTCCTTTTTATTGCAGTCAAATATTGAGCTGTAATTGTGAGAGTAACAGTACCGGCTTAAAAGCACTCTTATTGGCCTACTTCCAAAAAGGGGTGCGGCTTAGGAAGAGGGAGGGGACTGGGTCAGTGAGAGGGTAGGATTGAGGGATCCTGGTTGGGTGAGGATGTAAAGGAGAGACCAGGGTCAGATGGAGTGGAGAACAAAGGCGGATGAGATCAGGAGAGGGGAAGGGGAGGAGGAGGTAGTCAGTTATTTAATATCAATGCCCAAGGACAAATTTGGTCCAAAGTCGCTATGCAGTACTAGTGACAACAGTTACCAGCAGGAGGAACCGGTTAGTGAGGCATGTGGTAGAGCATCCAGCACTGGAAAGAGCAGTAGAAGGTGAAAGTAAGAAGCAGAATAAGGATAAAACATACAACAAAGATTGTACAGTGTGTTGAGTGTAGTAGTTGTTTAGGGATGAAAAATTTAAAATAAAATTAAAAAATGTGGAAAATAGTATCAAAACAGTCTAAAGACTGATAACTTGAATTTAAAAAGATGGAATAGAACAGACAAAAGACAAATCCATATACACGCTATGACATTAAATCTATGTAAAATATTTGCAGGGTTGTGTAAA
The DNA here is from genome assembly GCF_023898315.1 of Schistocerca nitens. Lineage (NCBI taxonomy): Eukaryota > Metazoa > Arthropoda > Insecta > Orthoptera > Acrididae > Schistocerca > Schistocerca nitens. The sequence continues at coordinate 661,547,836 of NC_064618.1, forward strand.
AACTTCGGCATGTGCAACGAGAACACGATTGCAGCGCGCTGTTCGTCTGTGTCAAGATGCTCTTAATACAAAAGGCATCAGTGGAAGGTAAGCAAACGAACTGTAATAACCAAGTATACTTATTCAGCTTTACATTAATCTGTGTTGGTCACAATACACATTTGGCAACATTTATACTGTTTTTTTCATAAGTACTTATGAGTAACCCTGTATAGCAGCTGGTAAACGTTAGCAAAATTTCTATTTGGAACAGGTTGAAACATCTGTAACACAATCGATTTCTACTTGATAATAAAAGTGAACAACGGCTGACACACAAATCACATGTGACATTACTCCTCTTACTCTGATAAAGAATTCATTGCGAATCGATGCCGACTTTTTATTGTATAATTACTAATGACAGAGTCAAAGAACTTCAATATAGTGAAATCTAAGAGGGTGTAGGTCAACTGCAATGTGTTCATACTAAATCCGAAATTATCTTACTGTTCCCAAGACGTTCACCAGCTGCCTCTAAAGGTTGCCTTATAAGCACAGTGAGAGAGTACGGAATGCATATTGAACCTAATGATCGACGTTATTTCACTTACATTATAAATAAACAAGGTCTTTAAATGATATAGCGTACTACAGATGAGTGTTTTGCTATGGCGCTGTGCAACCCACAGTTGTACCATCACCTGAAGATACTCTAGGACAAGTAAAAAAACTGACAAAACACGTGTCCAGCATGTCTTAAACAAGAATATAACGCAGTTTACCACTGTCCTCCAACAACAACACACAAGCAAAATTCTGGGCAGCCATTGTCTACTCCTTAGTATCACTCAGCTACTCACTTCAAAGTCAGAAACAATTACTATGGATTTAATTTCACTCCAGTGCTATTGGAGCTGCACAGACAAGGAATCCATCATTCTAACCACTACTATAAATATAGAAGCAAATGCTTTACGCTATTATTCGTGTAAAATCAATGCAATCTGCAGCACAATGTGGCACTTTCAAATGTCGGTGTAATACGCCCTTGGGACACTGAAAGTTAACTTAAACTTATATCTGTAGAATGTTATATACCATTGCCACTAAATTACTGAAATTGCATTCGATTACTGAATTACCTAGGGAGCATATTGTTTCTACGTTTATCGACCTTAGCAATATAAATAATCATTTTAGTTGCAAACTCAAATCAGATGCTTCAATAAATATTTCAGATTTTGAAAAAAGAAGCTAACCTTTTGTTTTGAAGTCATGTGTTACTAGTGAAAGCAGCCTGAATTCTACAGTATTGGGTAGTCTGTAGATTATAAAAAAAAACTGTTCACCTTTACGTATTTTCTGAAAACAGTCATTTACCAGATAGGTAGGTATTAGGGACTGCTAATGGCTCTAACAGTTCGTCGCTTCCCTCTTACTGCGAAGTCGTTTATTACCTCGCTGCCAAATTACATTGTGATAGTGCCAACAGAGTAACGAGTCGCGGTAACAAGTGATCCGAATGATTTGGTCGTCTACTTCATGCAAGCCATCAGCTCTTTTCGTAACGGCAAAGCTTTATGCCACTAATTTGGAACAGTATTTATGCACGTTGCCAACGCACATCCGCTACTGTTGGAATACAAATAAGAACTAAATCATGAAATAAGGTTACGTTGACCTCTGGAGAAACCGGTGACATTGACATCTAAATAAAACGTAAAAAGTAAAAACTTCGGTCATGTTTTATCTTATGTGAACAGATAACCGGTTTCGGCTTGACAGTCACCAACAAATCTACAAGCGCAAAATAAAAACAAAAGTATTCCACAATTGTGAAACGTGAATCTGTTACATACAAACCGAATAACAAGAAAGCATAAGGCAACGACACAGCTGATGTGCAATTGTTAGTTGACCTGATTATATGTTGCACATAAATATTAGATAACACTTTAAATCCTGGAGCTGATGAGGGAACGGTGAAAACTCTTTGCAATCATATCGTCACAATCTGTTATTCACTGAGGGTAATTGGATGTGAAAGCATAATCAAAAGTGAAGTTCATATGTATACCAGTTACATATCACTTTAATAAAGTGGTAAAAAAATGTAATGAAATGGATACTTTCTGGACATAAAATGGTAAGATTAATTACATATAACGACAAACTGATAAACTAAAAGTGGAAATGTAGTAGTGTAAAACAAGGTTAAAAGTAGTCATATGTGTGCAGTACTGGGGTACATAGCTGCAACTTGTGGTGAAAGTACCTTCAGAAATCGCGAAGAGGAGACTGTAGGGGTGAGGTGGAAAGAGAAAACAAGTAAGTGGGCGTAGGAGGAAGAAAGCGATGATAAGCCACCGGCGCTGATATAAATTTGGTGAAATTTGAAGTTGTGTAAGACAGGTAAGACCGCGTAAAACAGTATGAAATGTAAAAGATGTAAAATAAATAAGATTTTAATGAACAGTAACGAGGCATATAAAACGTGAAGTTAAAAGTTTATGGGTTTTCGTGTCGTGTCTTCTTTTTTCAACAACTTTGAATGCAACGTTTCGGACCTCTTGCTGAGAACTGTTTGTGAAAATTGCCTTCAAACTACGACGCATTGCCAAGCTTCCATAACTACCAGGATTTGCACGTTTATCGCAACAAACGTTCATGATAGATCATTCAATGACACCACAGCAGGTAGCCTATAACCGTGCTCTCGATTAAATTGTTTGATTGTTCAGACATTCAGCTGCCTCTCTGACCTTTCGTTTCCATTGATACGGTGCTTTCGTTAAAAGGCGAACATTAGCAAATGCTTTTTATCTAGACCGTATGATTTACAGTGCCCAGCTAAGTCTGACGTGCTTGATTGCTTTCGATGCACATGTCGTTCCTACTCTTTCGACCGACTACATGAGCTGTCTTTCCGTGTAGTCTTTACTAAACTTTTGCTCATAATTTCGTACGCCCCAGCAGTGTGTGGCAGCAGCTTACAATACCGTTTGTAACGGGCTACTGTAGCTTGATTGTGACTACTTATAATATTTTAATATAACTCCCGGTTTGCTCTACTTGATATCCTTTTCCCACTAGTCAGCCACCCAGGCTGCCTTTTACTGCTATCACCCCTTTTAGAACGTTCTAATGGAAAGCAACTCTCAGAGAGCATGAGAAATGTGTTAAGGAAAGCATTATATTTGTCATCTATGTTATCGGCACTGTAAACATCCAGTCACTTTGTAATTAGGCTGTTTATGTTTTCTTATTGGCAACGTTACGTAGCGCTCTGTATGAAAATCACTGGCTGTGCTGTGTGCAGTCTGTGGCTAGTTTGCATTGTTGTCTGCCATTGTAGTGTTGGGCAGCTGGATGTTAACAGCGCGTAGCGTTTCTCAGTTGGAGGTGAGACGCCAGCAGTGGTGGATGTGGGGAGAGAAATGGCGGAGTTTTGAAATTTGTAAGACTGGATGTCATGAACTGCTATGTAGATTACGATTTTTCAACACTATTAAGGTAAATACATTGTTTGTTCTCTATTAAAATCTTTCATTTGCTAACTATGCCTATCAGCAGTTAGTGCCTTCCGTAGTTTGAATCTTTTATTTAGCTGGCAGTAGTGGCGCTCGCTGTATTGCAGTAGTTCGAGTAACGAAGATTTTTGGTAAGGTAAGTGATTTGTGAAAGGTATAGGTTAATGTTAGTCAGGGCCATTCTTTTGTAGGGATTTTTGAAAGTCAGATTGCGTTGCGCTAAAAATATTGTGTGTCAGTTTAAGCACAGTCTTGTATAATTTTTCAAAGGGGACGTTTCAACTTTAGTTCCTTAACGAGGTTTAAATAACTCTCTATTTGCCAGTGGATTAGCTTTCCTACGTACGAGTAGTTTGTAGTTATATGTGACATTTGTTTGATTTCAAAAGCCTTTTAGTGTTAAAATTTGTGCATCATAGACTGAAAGGCCATTCACCCTTTTACTAGCAGAATCCCAACTAATTATGAAGAATGAATAAAAATATTGTCTATGGCTGCGCAACTGTTCGCCTGCACCGTTGTTTGGGAAAACACAGTCTGCATCAGATCGTACGAATTTAGGAGATCCACCAACATCCTTTCTCGTGCACAATCATGTCACCACACAGGACTAATTTTTGGTAATTGCTATAAAGTGAATAAAGATCCCTCTCTAGATTGAGCAGAAATGCTCTGAAGTCATACAGGACCTATAAACAACAACAATTAGAAGTTTATTTTCACTAAATTCAACTGCCCTGCACAATATTCAAATATATGTTCAGTGCAGTGCCGTGACACGTCTATGGACTCAAATGGAATACTGTTTTTTACGTACGTGGCCACTCCCCGACTCCGCAAGGAACTCCTTGAAAAACAGCCAGCTAATCTGCCTCCAGGTAAAGGAAGCCTCTTAATTGTCAAATTAATTAAGTGATGCACCGATGTACCAGAAATGTTAAGAATCAACATCTATAAGCAGTTCGCTAACTTTATCTCTAATACCGCTTTTAATTTGGTGAAATATGATAATTCCTTCTCTGCTTGGATACCTGACCTCCTCTGAAGGCGATTCTTTTGTTAGAGACACTTCCCTTAAACAAGTATACCTATCTGCTGACTTCAGTCTAAAAAAGGTGCACCTCGAACACCAACTACCACAGAAATTTTTCCATGAGTGATCCCACCACCACCCACTTCACTGTCACCTATAAGTTTTGGCTGCCTCCTCTTCCCATACATTCTGAGGTGCAGGCCATGCCTACTGAAACCTGATTTATTGATAGACTGCAATGTGAGCCATGCCCTCTGCCGTCAGTCCCTTCCCTAGCCCTGTTTTAACTTGCCTAACAGCAGCATTAAGGTGAGGCCGATCATGACGCTGAAACCTTTGCACGAATTGCTCATTAGTGCCAACAGTCTGAGTAGCCATTTTTACAAAGTCACCACGTATATCATTTTCCCCATCCATGTCAAGATTATTCTCTACTCCACCCACAATCAGTACCTGACTCTCTTTTGCAAAATCCCTACATAACTCCCCTATGCTGTCAGTCACCTGAGCCAACCCTGCACTAGGCTTGACAATGCTGGTGACGTGGTACTCACTCCCCAACACTTCCTACAACTGCTAGACCATACCTCTACTGTGCAAACTACCTAGCAACAGAACTTTCTTCTTTCTGACAGACTTTCCAACTGATTTATTTATTCCAATATTCTATTAGACTATCTCCTTCTCTCCCCTCTCTGTTCATCTCCATCTTCCCACTCACTCTCTCTCTCTCTCTCTGTCCATCTCCTCTACCACTCACTCTTTCCATCTGCTTATCTGCTTCTCCCTTTCTTTTTGTCCATTTCCTCATCCCTCCTGTCTCTGTCCATCTCCAATCTCTCGTCTTCTCCTCTCTCCCCTCTCTCCATCCATCTCCTCCCGTTCCTTTTCTCTGTCCATTTCCTCCTCTTCTCCCTCTGTCCATTTCCTCCTTTATCCTGTCACTCTCCACTTCTCCTTCCTTTCTGCCTCTGAACATTTCCTCCTGTTCCCATTCTCTGTCCATCTGCTCCTCCTACTGTCCATCAGTACTTTCCCCTCATCCATCTCCTCCTCCTCTCTAAATCTTTTCCTACCCCTTCCTCTCTCTGTTCATCTCCTCCTCTTCCTTCTCTGTCTGTACCCCCTCTGCCCCTGTCTGTCCACCACCTCCTCTGCTTAATTCTGGCGATTTCCTCCTTCCCTTCTCTGTCTGTCCATCTCCTCCAACCCACATTTCTTCACATTATCACCAACAACCCAGTTGGAGGCTGCTGGTTCTTCTATCCCCACAATGGTTCTTTCCAGACAGTAAATCATAATGTGTGTGCCACACTTGGCTGAAATCAATCCAGGAGTTTAGGATATGCTTTTAACCCATGGCTTTTTTTACTTATATTTCAGCCTTATTTAGCATAATTAAAATATAATTGCACACGTACTTCACCTGTATGTCTTGTGAATCTCACCTTGATTTTCATGCAGTTCAATGTCTATGACATCATACCTCCTGAAATATATGTCACACAATAACATATTTTTGCAGACATGTACATTCCATGATATATGCGGATATTCTCTGAAAAATTTGTTGTAAATAGGGTCGTCAGTAAAGAAGAATTAAATTAAACATCATACATGACAGCTTTTTCAAGCATCTCAGGTTTATGACATTGTATCTTCTGCACTGTATGTCATACAATGCTACGTTTTTGCAAGTACATTTATTGGTATATGTAAATACAGTTTGCAAAATACGTTGCACATACAGTTAGTCATAAACGAAAAGATCATGCCCAAAACGGCAAGTTTTCTGCATGAATAGCTAAGACGTAATAAGCGATAAACTTTGTTACTTTCATCATTTTGTGGGGGTGTATGCGAGAAAAAGGTTTGTAAAGGTTTGAAATTATATGTAAAGTTGGTCACTCAGTGCTCTCTTTCTCAGATACTGGATGAGTATAGTCTGGCTATATGCGCATCATCAACTAGACTCCTTCTTCTTTGAGACAAAGATGGTTCCCGCCTCAACAGTGGTTAATTCCAGTCTGTAAGTGATATTTGTACCAAGGATTGATGATATCATACCAGTGGTTTAGGAGGAGATGTGGGACATATACGTACATAAACTGATCAGCCAGAACATTATGACCACCAACCTACTATCGTTATGAACACATACAGGCGATAACAGCCTCATTTGGCGAGGAAAGACTGCTAGTCAGACACGCGCACAATGCATGTAGTATCAGTGAGCTTGCTGTCCACATGTCTAGTGAGGAAGATGTGTGACCTATTTCAGTTTGACTGAGGACAGATTGTGATGGCCTGGCAGCTCAGCATGAGCATTCCAGAAACTGCATGACTTATCAGTTGTTCAAGGAGCTGTGGAGAGTGTCCTCACCACAGGGCGAAACCAAGGTGAAACGATCTCCAGACGTTGTGGTGTTGGGCAGCCATCCCTCATTACAGATGTGGGACTTTGTAGGTTGTGCAGACTGGTGAAACAAGACACGTGTCAAACTATGGTAGACATCAGACTTTAGCGCTGGGCAGAGTACAAATATGTGTGAACACACAATGCACGAAATACCCCTAAGGATGGGCCTCTGCAGTTGACAACCCATGCATATGCCACTGTTAACACCATGACATTGGCACTACAGCTGAAATGGGCAGGTGACCATTGGTACTGCAAGTTGGTGCAGTGGCAGAGCGTTGCATGGTCTGATGAATCACTATACCTTCTTCACTATGCTGATGGAAGAGCGTGTATCCGTCGTCCTCCAGTGGAACACCTGCTTGACACCTGTGCTGCAGGATGGTGACAAGCTGGCAGTGGCTCCATTATGCTATGGGAAACATTCATGTGAGCACGCATAGGTCCAGTGGAGCTTGTGCAAGGAAAATGATGGCCAATGAGTATTTTACTCTGGTTGCAGATCATGTACACCCCTTCATGACTATCATGCTCCCTGATGGCAGTGGCATTTTTCAACAAGATAATGCGCCATGTCACAAGGCTAGGAATGTGATGAAGTGGTTCGAGGAACATATTGGCGATTTCCAACTGATGTGATGGGCCTCTAACATGCCAAATTTGAACTCGATCGAAACCATCTCGGATCTGATTGAATGAGGTGTCTGAGCTTGTGGATCCCCCTGCCCGCAATTTAACGGAATTAGGTCACGTGCCAACTCCATCCAGCGACCTACCAAGGCTTCATTGCTTGCATGTCTTGATGCGTCACTTCTGTTAGGCATGCAAAATGTGGACATAATGGCTATTGGGTAGGTGGTCATAATATTTTGTCTGATCCGTCCACATCCACTTAAATAAAATACTAGCTGACTATCTGGCATTGTTTGGGTATACAGGGTGAATCACCTAACGTTACCGCTGGATATATTTCGTAAACCACATCAAATACTGACAAATCGATTCCACAGACCGAACGTGAGGAGAGGGGCTAGTGTAATTGGTTAATACAAACCATAAAAAATGCATGGAACTATGTTTTTTTTAAATGGAACCCCGTTAGTTTTGTTAGCACATCTGAACATATAAACAAATACGTAATCAGTGCCGTTTGTTTCATTGTAAAATGTTAATTACATCCTGAGATATTATAACCTAAAGTTGACGGTCGAGTACCACTCCTCCGTTGTTCGATCGCGTGTATCGGAGAGCACCGAATTACGTAGGGATCCAAAGGGAACGGTGATGGACCTTAGGTACAGAAGAGACTGGAATAGCACATTACGTCCACATGCTAACACCTTTTTATTGGTCTTTTTCACTGACGCACATGTACATTACCATGAGGGGTGAGGTACACGTACACACGTGGTTTCCGTTTTCAATTACGGAGTGGAATAGTGTGTCCCGACATGTCAGGCCAATAGATGTTCAATGTGGTGGCCATCATTTGCTGCACACAATTGCAGTCTCTGGCGTGATGAATGTCATACACACCGCAGTACATCTGGTGTAACGTCGCCGCAGGCTGCCACAATACGTTGTTTCATATCCTCTGGGGTAGTAGGCACATCACGGTACACATTCCCCTTTAACATACCCCACAGAAAGAAGTCCAGAGGTGTAAGATCAGGAGAACGGGCTTGCCAATTTATGCGTCCTCCACGTCCTATGAAACGCCCGTCGAACATCCTGTCAAGGGTCAGCCTAGTGTTAATTGCGGAATGTGCAGGTGCACCATCATGCTGATACCACATACGTCGACGCGTTTCCAGTGGGACATTTTCGAGCAACGTTGGCAGATCATTCTGTAGAAACGCGATGTATGTTGCAGTGCTCTCCGATACACACGATCGAACAGCGGAGGAGTGGTACTCAAGCGTCAACTTTAGGTTACAATATCTTCGGATGTAATTAACATTTTACAATGCAAAAAAAGGCACTGATTACGTATTTGTTTATATGTTCAGATGTGCTAACAAAACTAACGGGGTTCCATTTAAAAACGTAGGTTTGTGTTAAAAAACATACTTCCGTGCCTTTTTGTATGGTTTGTATTAAACAGTTACACTAGCCCCTCTCCTCACGTTCAGTCTGTGGAATCGGTTCGTCAGTATTTGATATGGTTTACGAAATATACCCAGCGGTAACGTTAGGTGACTCACACTGTATCTCACATATTTCACATGTATTTTTACAAATGTCTAGCGAATTTCGTCCTGTACTTTCATTTCCACGCAGCTCAGTGTTTATGATGTATCATCTGAACTATGTGTCCTTTTCAGTTACAACCATTCGTATTCCTGACTACTGTCTGCGAAATGCGTTGCGAATAGGGTTTGTAGTAAAGAAATAATAAAACGTTATATATGACATTGAGATTTTTCACACTTCTCAGTATCTGACAACATACCTCTCCTACCTTCCAAACGTCGCAGTTCTGCAAGGTATGCAGGAGACGAGGCACTGGCGGAATTAAAGCTCTGTGGACGCGTGGTGAGTCGTGCGTGGGTAGCTCAGCGCCGGCACGGTAGCTCAGGCTGTTCGGTCAGAGGGGTAGCTGCCCTCTGTAATAAAAAAACTGAGTTGATGGATCAACGACGAACTGAAACGGGTGTCTTGCGACGTCAGTCCCGAGCAGATACAACAACAAAATGAGATCCAAAAAACAGTTGGTAGAGCACTTTTCCGCGAAAGGCAAAGGTCCCGAGTTCGAGTCTCGGTCCGGCACATAGTTTTAATCTGCCAGGAAGTTTCAGTCTGCAGACAGTCTGCACAAGTCAGTGCCTGCAACGACAGAGAACTGTCGTTTATATCTGCTTACAATTCAGGCGATGGTAAAGATGGTAAAAATTTGAAACCGAGATAACCTTTCTCTTCCCCCTTAGTGAAAACGTGAGTTGGAGCGCTATGGTTACTTGCTACATTTGTGTACACATTTCATAAATAAACAGTTCTCTAAATCTTTTAGTTTTATTTTAGGATGGAGAGACTTATTGAAAATATCTGGAAGATTAAAACTGTGCGCCGGACCGAGACTCGAACTCGGGAACTTTGCCTTTCGCGGGCAAGTGCTCTACCAACTGAGCTACCCAAGCACGACTCACGCCCCGTCACTTATGCCAGTAGCTCGTCTCTTACATTTCAAACTTTACAGAAGGTCTCCTGCGAACCCTGGAGAACTAGCACTCCTGAAAGAAAGGATATTGCGGAGACATGGCTTAGCCACAGCCTGGGGGATGTTTCCTGAATGAGATTTTCACTCTGCAGCGGAGTGTGCGCTGATATGAAACTTTCTGGCAGATTAAAACTGTGTGCCGGGCCAAGACTCGAACTCGGGACCTTTGCCTTTTGCGGGAAAGTGCTCTACCAACTGAGCTACCCGAGCACGACTCACGCCCCGTCCTCACAGCTTTACTTCTGCCAGTACCTCGTCTCCTACCTTCCAAGACGTGGGTAAGTCATGTCTCCGCAATATCCTTTCTTTCAGGAGTGCTAGTTCTGCAGGGTTCGTAGGAGAGCTTCTGTAAAGTTTGGAAGGTAGGAGACAAGGTACTGGCAGAACTAAAGCTGTGAGGACGGGGCGTGAGACGTGCTTGGGTAGCTCAGTTGGTAGAGTACTTTCCCGCGAAAGGCAAAGGTCCCGAGTTCGAGTCTCGGTCCGGCACACACTTTTAATCTGCCAAAAAGTTTCATATCAGCGCACACTCCGCTGCAGAGTGAAAATCTCATTCTGGGAGAGACTTATTGTTAGTAAAGAGCGATTTTTTGTTGTGGTGTACTGAACTGTGACGGATAGTTCCGTATCTTCGCGGTATAGACTACCAGATATCACGAGTGGTAGAACCGCCAATATAAGAGGAGGCGGAGAGTATTGTGATGTAGGGAGGCGGATCTGTCAAGAGAACGCAGTGAGGTCAGACGTGGGCTAGGCACTGCATTGCATGTCACCCTAGTACCGAATCCACATCGGACTCTTCAGCCCTTCTAAAGCTGACCAGGTCGACAGTTGGTAATGTGATTGTGAAGTGGAAAAGCAAAGTAACAACACAGCTAAATCGAGACCATGCAGACCTAATGTGGAAAGGAACCGTCGATCATTACGGACGCTGACTGTAATAAAATGCGTGAAATCGACGGAAGTAATAACGCGTGAGGTCCAAAGTCCTAACATCACTCCAGCTAGCACAACGACTATGCGCATCGAGTCAAAAACAATGGGCTACAATGATTGAGCAGCTCTTCAAAAGTCACACATTTCTGCAGTCGACGCTAAGCGACGCTTAAGGTGGTGTAAAGAGCGAGGCCACTGGACAGTGCATGACTGGAAAATAGTGATTTCGAATGATGATTCACGCTATACCCTGTGGCAATCTGACAAAAGGGTTTAGGACTGGCGAATGCCTGGAAAACATTATCTGCCATCATCTGTAGTGCCAACAGAGAAGTACAAAGGAGGTTGGGGTTTTTTTCGCGGCTAGGTTGTGGTGCCCTTACTCTGCTTAAGAAAACGCTAAATGCACAAGGATATGAAGACTTTGTACAGCATTATCTATTGATGCCGGTAAAGGAACATTTGGCAGGCAATGGTTTGTGGATAACAACATTCCTGAAATGGACTGGTCTGCTCAGAGCCCCAACCTGAATGCGATGGAACACCCTTGGAATTAGTCTGAACGTCGACTTCGCTCCAGACCCCAGCATCCTGCGTGCTGTCTTCTCTAGTTTCGGCTCTTGAGGAAGGATAGACATAGGCAATCAGAAACCTCACTGTAAATGTCAGCAGTAGAGATCAAGCCGCCATAAAAGCGAAGGGTAGAGACACCTCATTTTCACGATAAAGGGTGACAGCCAAAACAGTTGCAGGATAAAAATTTACTAAAATTCTTGGCTGTCATCCTTTATCGTGAAGAATTTCAACAGATACTGTTCCAGCCATGTTTAAAATCTTGACACCTCATTTTATTTCCGCTAATAGAATTTTGATCAGATTGTGCATGTACTGTTACATTCCGTGCCCCTCTTCCTCCATTTAGATCAGTGCTAAGGGCCCTCGATATTTAAACCTGCTCCGCCCCTTTTGTAAAACCCATTCTACAACCAATACAAAAGGCAGTGTTCATATTTACCGGATGGCGCACTCAACAGCGTGGCTTACTGGGAGCCTGGCACCCTGATGTCACAGTATACACTACTGGTCATTAAAATTGCACACCAAGAAGAAATGCAGATGATAAACGGGTATTCATTCGGCAAATATATTATACTACAACTGACATGTGATTACATTTACACGCAATTTGGGTGCAAAGATCCTGAGAAATCAGTACCCACAACAACCACCTCTGGCCGTAATAACGGCCTTGATATTCCTGGGCATTGAATCAAAAAGAGCTTGGATGGCGTGTACAGATACAGCTGCCCATGCAGCTTCAACTCGATACCACAGTTCATCAAGAGTAGTGACTGGCGTATTGTGACGAGCCAGTTGCTGGGCCACCATTGACCAGACGTTTCCAGTTGGGGAGAGATCTGGAGAATGTGCTGGCCAGGGCAGCAGTCGAACATTTTCTGTATCCAGAAAGGCCCGTACAGGACCTGCAACATACGGCCGTGCATTATCCTGCTTAAATGTAGGGTTTCGCAGGGATCGAATGAAGGGTAGAGCCACGGGTCGTAACAAATCTGAAATGTAACGTCCACTGTTCAAAGTGCCGTCAATGCGAACAAGAGGTGAACGGGATGTGTAACCAATGGAAGCCCATACCATCACGCCGGGTGATACACCAGTATGGCGATGACGAATACACTCTTCCAATGTGCGTTCACAGCGATATCGCCAAACATGGATGCGACCATCAAGATGCTGTAAACAGAACCTGGATTCATGCGAAAAAATGACGTTTTGCCATTCGTGCACCCAGGTTCGTCTTTGAGTACACCATCGCAGGCGCTCCTGTCTGTTATGCAGCGTCAAGGGTAACCGCAGCCATGGTGTCCGAGTTGGTAGTCCAAGCTGCTGCAAACGTCGTCGAACTGTTCGTGCAGATGGTTGTTGTCTTGCAAACGTCCCCATCTGTTGACTCAGGGATCGAGACGTGGCTGTACGATCCGTTACTGGCATGCGGATAAGACGACTGTCATCTCGACTGCTAGTGATACGAGGCCGTTGGGATCCAGCACGGCGTTCCGTATTACCCTCCTGATCCCACCGATTCCATATTCTGCTAACAGTCTTTGGATCTCGACCAACGCGAGCAGTAATGTCGCGATACGATAAACCGCAATCGCGATAGGCTACAATCCGACCTTTATCAAAGTCGGAAACGTGATGGTACGCATTTCTCCTCCTTACAAGAGGCATCACAACAACGTTTCACCAGGCAACACTGGTCAACTGCTGTTTGTGTATGAGAAATCAGTTGGAAACTTTCTCCGCGTCAGCACGTTGTAGGTGTCGCCACCGGCGCCAACCTTGTGTGAATGCTCTGAAAAGCTAATAATTTGCATATCACAGCATTTTCTTCCTGTCTGTTAAATTTCACGTCTGTAGCGCGTCAACTTCGTGGTGTAGCAATTTTAATGGCCAGTAGTGTGTAACGTATATGAGTAAGAACGCCGCGACTGGACTGGTTGGAGTGAGATATTACTGCCTGGTCGCGAGCCGCGGAAGGGGGAGGGGAGGTATTCTGGGAAGGCTGCCTTGAGCCATTAGCGTGGGGAATGCGTTGGCAGCGGCGTGGCCCGCGTTCCTGGGTCGTGACTCGCGGCTCGCAGGGCGCAGAGCACGGCCGCGATCTGGCGGCCTGCCGGCACCCCGCTGCTCCCGCGGGAGTCGACGCGTGGGCCGAAGGCCGCGGGTCATTCCGGGAGAGAGAGTCAGCAGCTGCGACGCCCACTGGAAGCTCCCTCAAGGTCTAGGTCTCTAAAAGACCTGCGTGGAAGGTGCAAGCTATCCTCTGATCACTGTCTGCATCATCACCCATTAGACGCCCACTGCTACGAAAAGGCCACCTGAACGCTTTAACATACCTCATGATTCTGGAGGCGGCAGTAATAAAATACAGAGAGCGGAAGCTAGTTCACAATTTTACCGAAACCAGGCTGCTCTTATAAATTTCTTAAGACAAAAACAGAAGTAGTAGTGAAGAAAAAATTGAGACAGGATTGGTTCAAAAAATGGCTCTGAGCGGTATGCGACTTAACTTCTGAGGTCATCAGTCGCCTAAAACTTAGAACTATTTAAACCTAACTAACCTAAGGACATCACACACACCATGCCCGAGGCAGGATTCGAACCTGCGACCGCAGCGGTCGCGCGGTTCCAGACTGAAGAGACAGGATTATAGAGTAACGTCAGTGCCCAGTGAAGGACACCAAGACGTAATCAGGAAAATGAATTAAAGGTCAGGCAGAACAAACTGAAACTTTGAGGATTCCCGGTGCAGATGTAATTCTCCCACGGCAGAGACGCTCTGACTTAGGGCCCGTAGAAACAATAGTGGACTGATTACCGCACGCACAGAGGAGTTCAAGCAGTCAATCTTCCTGCTCTCCATAGGTCAAATGCTCGGGATGACGACCTAATATGATGTTTAATGGGAAATACCGTTCACCATGCACATGCACCATAAGGAAATTGCAAAAATACACTTATTTAAAAAGGCAGCTAAAAAGTACTTGTTAAGCAATACATTTTATGCGTTGAAGGATTAGTTAGCTAAAACAGAGTAGATGTTTGATAAAAAATGTCATACAAATTTATAATAATAATAATGATTATAAAATATCCAACATTCCACATAACACCTTCACTTTATTTTTTTTCCTTATTTTTTTCCTTTCTAGAAATACGTACCCCCAAGCTACGCAAAGCACAATACTAACACCTCTTCCTCTTTCTGAGCTGAGCATCTCACTCATTATGGAGGGATGCTGATTTAGTTTTTCAGGATAGATAATGGGAGATTGCGGTACAGAAAATTGCCCAGAGATCACCAGTGTGTGTATCCTGTGTATGTGTGTGTGTGTGTGTGTGTGTATGTGTGTGTGTGTGTGTGTGTGTGAGTGAGTGAGTGAGTGAGTGAAGTATTATGAAACAATGTGTGTATAGTGTGTGCAGCGACAGATAGTGAGATATGAGTGAACAACGTGGCATTACATTATTTAATAAGTTATTTGCAAAAAAAAAAGTATTGTATACCAGGAGTAAATGTAATGATTGTCCTTAACTAGAAGTCCGTAAATATATGTGTATACGAATTAGCTTATTTTAAATTGATCTAAACTTGTAAATACTTTGACATGTCCTATATCCTTGTAAAAAGAGATCTACGGATGAATAAAGCTACCACCACCACCACCACCACCACCACCACTACTACTACTACTACTACTACTACTACTTCAATGTGACTTGCGAATTATTATGAATGTGACCTAGGTGTAAAATTCGTCTTCAGTTCGAGTCTGTTCTCTACTCTATTTATTAGTTTCTCTGTTTCTTCTAGTAATTGCCAGTATGCCCCTCGTTACTTCTGGGGTTAAGAAACCCTTAATTTTTTGATAGGATTGTGATTAACAGCGCCGAGTGTCACTCCCGATAGCCAAAACTGGCCATATGTACCGCTTGAAAACGTACAAGTCTCAGATTTGAGAATTTACTCAGTTTTCATCAGAATTTTTTTGCTTTTCGCGTTATTTACTTTTCTATACTTACAGTGGACGTCATCAGCAAAAACTCATCATCTTATTATATAGTTCAGCATTAATTTGTATTATTTTCCTTTCGATCTGTTGATGAAACATTGCTTTAGTTATGCTACAATTACATTTCAGACTCATTTTCAAACTTTCTCTATTGACTGAACGAAACTTTCAATTTGTAACGGAGCGTGCACTACTTCGAAACTTCCTGGCAGGTTAGAACTTTTTGTCACACCAGAAACCTAATCTTAATTTTTGCTTTCCTTGGAAAATGCTGATACCGTCTCAGCTGTCCAGTATTGACTCACCGCCTGCTGCCATACCTTCAGTTCTGTCAGTACGTCTGTCCTATCTTCCCAACCTCACGGAAGTTATGCTGCATATCTTGCTGAAGGGAAGAATGTTGCGCCTGGATGATAATGTACCTAGGAACCCGTGGTGTTTCCTGATTTTTCAGTCTAGTGACCTATTTGAGAATCACCTGAAGGAATGCACATTAGAAACCACCCTAAGCAGTTTCCGGCATTTTCTATGGTTGTTGTTGTTCAAAAATGGCTCTGAGCGCTATGGGACTTAACATCTATGGTCATCAGTCCCCTAGAACTTAGAACTACTTAAACCTAACTAACCTAAGGACAGCACACAACACCCAGCCATCACGAGGCAGAGAAAATCCCTGACCCAGCCGGGAATCGAACCCGGGAACCTGGGCGTGGGAAGCGAGAACGCTACCGCACGGCCACGAGATGCGGGCGGTTGTTGTTGTTGTGAGACTGTGTTTCGTGCAGCGTTTGTAAATATTACGAGTTCTACATATTTAAGTTCTGTCTTAAATTTTATAGTTATCTGCAAGATACTGGCAACTGTTCTGTTGTGCTGGCTACTGTGGAAGTCAGCACCAACACAAACAAGAAAGTAGAGACGTTGCGATGGCCAGTGCGAGGATTCCAAATTGATTTGTACATTCAACTTTCAGATCAATAGTACACTTTATTTCTAAAAATGAAAGAAACGTAATTTCTCGCTATGAAATGGTTTCCTGTGCTTCTTGTGCCTCCTACATGCCATTAAATTTACTCTCTATTACTACTCGCACAACGTAGGCTAAGTATCGTCCTCCTGTTACTCAGTACCGACACACTCTGAGTCTACGACCGAAGTGGGGCCGACCAGCTTTTTTTTTTTTTTCTTTTTCTTTATTGTATTTCAATCCCCCACCGGGGCGGGCTGGCAGCAGCATATGCGCTGCTCTTCAGCCGAAAGACATAGAACAAAACAATAGAAGACATTTAAAAACAGCAAAGGAGAGAATAAGGTGAACATAGATATAAAAAAGGGGGAACATCATGGAAGGCAATAGACAAAAAACGGGGTGACTGTAAAATGGAGATAAAAAACTGTTTAAAAGTAGCACACACAAAAAGCCACACACTGCGACGATTAAAAGAACACAAGGCACAGTATGACTGGAGCATAAAGGTATCGACGGATGGCGTAGTACATAACGTAACACTGACGGCGAACCTCGAGGCAGTACACAATTAAAATCACACCTCTTGACGCACAGGAGAAACAGCACTAAGCACAACACTGATGTGGCACACTGATGATGATCAATACAGAGGATCTGCCAGGCGCTAGGAGATGAGGGAGACCTGAAGAAGGAGGGAGGGGAAGAGATGGGGGAGATGAGCGGGGGGCGCGCTGAAGAGGGCCAGGTAGGGAGGGATGTGGGAAGGAAAGAGGCAAGTATGGGGTGCAGGGTCTCAGGAGAGGGGGGGGATGGAGGAAAATCCGCTCTGGGAGAAGGAGGGAAGAGGAAAAAGAGGGCCCTGGGGAGGGGGGGGGGAACAAGGCCAGGTTAAAGTTGGAAGGAAGGGTAGATGTCACAGCGAAGTTCGTCATCCGGGAGGGGGAGGCGTTGGAAATTGAATTGCTCTGATGAAGGAGATGGAGGGTGTGGAGGTGGAGAGAGGGAGGGATACAGCGATAGAGGTGGGGCAACGGGCGGGGGGTGGAGAGGAAGGAGGAAACCAGAGGGTGGGGGGGATCAAGCCTGTGAACAATGTAAAGGATGTGGAGATGTTGGAGGAACAGGAGGAGGCGGGGGAAGGGGATCAGTTCATACAGGAGCCGTGTGGGGGAAGGAAGGCGGATACGGAAGGCAAGGCGGAGCGCATGGCGTTCAAAGATTTGGAGGGCCTTGTAAAAGCGGGTGGGGGCGGAGATCCAGGCACCACTGGCATAACAGAGGATAGGACGGATGAGGGATTTCTAGGTGTGGAGGATGGTAGAAGGATGCAATCCCCATGTCCGGCCAGACAGGAGTTTCAGAAGGCGGAGGCGGGAATGGGCTTTCTGCTGGATGGTCTGGAGATGAGGGGTGCAGGTGAGGTGTCGGTCAAGGGTGAGGCCAAGGTATTTCAGGGTGGGGGTGAGCTGGATAGGACGACCATAAAGGGTGAGGTAGAAATCATGGAGGCGAAAGGAGCGAGTGGTGCGGCCTATGATGATTGCCTGGGTTTTGAAGGCCGAGCAGCAATGGGCGGCTGGTTAAATCAGGATTGACAGGGGGCGCTGAACTCTGTCTTCCTGGCGGGGGGGCTCTGCCAGCTCTTTCTATTGGCTCGCAGGTCAGCGCCTTCCTGATGCAGTTTCGCGGCGCTGCGCTGGTGGGTGTGTCGTCGATGCCTTAGGATTTCACATCTCCAGCTAAAGAGCTTTACTTCGAATAAAGTTCTCCACATTTTCAAAACGAATTACATGACGTCACAGAAGCTACAGAGGGTTTCGGCGTGTTGAAGATACTAGGCCACAAATAAGTTATTTACAACAACCTTCAGAAACCTTCATTTTACTTGTAATTAGGAAACTTAACAAGCAGTAGCAAAGATGGTCAAACTTTAATTATTTACACAAGTTGAACCAACTTGACCCAACTGTCTTGAACACTTGAAATTAACAAGCATAAAAAAAAGTAGGTTACACTGAATTCTTGGGTAATAGTGAATCCAGGAATTATGTAAGACTTTCGTCATAGCTATTGGGAAGCCACGGAAGCTCATGGGCAAAACTATCAAACGGTTAGATACAGTTTGATAACACAACCAAAAGGTAGAAAGATTACATTGTGAAATAGTCACAAGATGCGACTTATTAATGCATGCGAATATGGACCAAAACAATGCTACACTAAATCAGTCAGCCAAAAAGAGAGTAATTACCCAAGCAGAACAATGAGTTCATTTTAATGTATCAGCACTAATCAGCATGTAAATAATCATAAGCCTACAAAGCAATAGCTAAAGGAATGACATAGTAAGACGATTCTACTTCTGTAACAGATTTGTTAAAATGCTTTACAATAAAACTAGTAAAACTAACTGATAGCTCGGTGTACCTTGTATTTTTTTTTTTTTTTTATTTGTGGTAAGTTCCTGTGGGGCCAAACTGCTGCGATCATCGGTCCGTAGGCTTACACACTACTTAATCTAATTTAAACTAGCTTACGCTAAGGACAACACACACATTCATGCCCGAGGGAGGACTCGAATCTCCTATGGGGGGAGCCGCGCGAACCGTGTCAAGGCGCCCAAGACCGCGCGGCTACTCCGCTTGGTCCTTTTCTTTTCTTAACTAGTACAACAGGGAGCGCAGCGATTAGAGTAACAGCTTGTGACCGTGCATTGCACTGTGTACATTAAATGGTAATGCTTCATAACCATTTGCAAGAGAAATCATAATAATATGACTGACAGATTTTTACCTTTTTTAAAAAAACAACATAACCATTAAAATAGATTTAAAACAATTAGATCTACTAGATTTGACTCGGCTCAAGCATTAACTTTTAGTTATACTATTAACACGCCGATGCATCGAACACAGCCGGCCGTTGTGGCCGAGCTGTTCTAGGTGCTTCAGTCTGGAACCGCGTGACCGCTACGGGCGCAGGTTTGAATCCTGCCTCGGGCATGGATGTGTGTGATGTCCTTAGGTTAGTTAGATTTAAGTAGTTCTAAGTTCTAGGGTACTGATGACCTCAGCTGTTAAGTCCTTTAGCACTCAGAGCCATTTGAACCATCGAACAAATACGATGCTCACTTTTATGAGTGCATGCTTAGACTAGTTCCCAAAACCTGTGTCAGTCATCAGAAGCCAACATGCTCCAGTTTGTAAATAGCGTCAGATCGCTGCACACAGAGCCGGATACACACTGCACCATCCGGAACTTGCTTCGCCTCTCCAGACACCAATCGTATCACTTATGTCATCAAATGATACCGGATACATGGGTTCGTGGCATCGCCAATCACATTGGTCTCTACGCACCTTGTAGATATGTGATCTCGCTGCAGCACTCCTAAACACGCACTGACAATCAGAATAGCCGTCTCAAGTGCTAGGGCTTAGTTAACTTACTGACTGCCCGCCGAGTCTGCTAGAGAGCCCTCTGCCGATGATAGGGATTCATAACATCTTCGTAGGGCCACCACCGCGGCACTTTCACGGGCGCTACAACGCATGTTATCCGGCCATAAGGGGCTGAGATGATCATAATAGATCTATCGCACTGGAGACAGTACCACATTGGCTCAGACCCTGTAGACTTTATAAAACTTCCTGGCAGATTAAAACTGTGTGCCGGACCGAGACTCGAACTCGGGACCTTTGCTTTTCGCGGGCAAGTGCTCTGCCAACTGAGCTACCCAAGCACGACTCACGGCCCGTCCTCACAGCTTTACTTCCGCCAGTACCTCGTCTCCTACCTTCGAAACTTCACAGAAGCTCTCCTGCGAACCTTGCAAGACTAGCACTCCTGAAAGAAAGGATATTGCGGAGACATGGCTTAGCCACAGCCTGGGGGATGTTTCCAGAATGAGAAACTGTAGACTTTATGTCATACTTTATCAGTCGTGGACATTCTTGTACCCTGAAACAGAATTCATCTACGATAGAACACATGATCCTTGCAAAATAAATGAGTTTCTTTAATGTCTTAACAATTTATCTGTCTTTAAAATGAAAATTTTTTGTAAGGTTCCAATAGGTTTCATTTCAAAAAGTTTTTTACGTGTTACTGGGTTTTGATATTACTTCTTCTTAAATTGATTTCACTTACTGATTATTGGCGTCTACTTGAGTAATAATGCAATACACACACTATTAAATACAGTACTGATAAGATTTTGTCAACTGCAACTTTGAAATGTGAATAGAGTAGTGTCCCATATCTCGGAACAGCTTTTCACATTCAGGAGAATAGTATTTTTCCGGAGTCATTTTTGTAATTTCACAAAAAGACTTTAGCACATATAAAGTGAAAGCTGTGATTTATAAATGGAATAAGAAAATATATTGAACTTCTATTACACGGCTGCCTACAGGAAAAAGTCTAAGAAGTGTTCCAAGAAACAACAAACTTGCGTACTAACATTCATGGAGGAAAGTACATTGCGAAGAAATGTTTTATCTACAGCCTAGAGACTTTATTTCAGAATGAAACACTGTACACTGGAAAGTGTACTGTTTTCAAGCTTTCTGGTAGGTTTTAATAACTGTATGTCCGACGGAATCTCGAACGGGGACTCTCGCGATCTCGGGTGATGAGGTCGGAGCTATATGCTGCTCATGGGATCAGTTATTGTGGAACGCTTCTTTGAGATTCTCCTCAATTTATAACCCCGATTGTGTCTCTCCTCCGGATTCGTATTCAAATTTTGCAATAATTCGCAGGTTATGTGCCCCAGCTCCAGTTGCGTTATCTCCTGTTGCTACTCAGTAATTGTTAATTATCCGTCTGACTTACTGTATTTCATTTGCGTTGCTAAAGATTATACTAATATCCCGTGAAAAGTTGGCAAAGAGTTCTGGCGACATAAAAATCTGTAAACCTGGTAAAAGTGTGAGTAGTGTTGCAAGTAGTCGACACTAAAGAGTGAACGAAGTTGCAGACAATGGGAAATTCTTGAGTCAGGGAACTTCTAATGGCATGGAAACCGTGGAATAGTCGGTTGTTTTAAATTTGGAAGTGCCATTCGATAAGAGTCAGTTGATAATGTGGATAAATTGTCCAGTGAGCCAAATATTTCCCATGGTAATGACTAAAAATTTACAGCTTATCTTACCGTAAACTACGTCACTGTTGAAAAATATCATTCACATGAATGGATATGTACACAGTCTGGAGAAAGATATGGATAAACCGCGAGAAATGTGTGCTTCAACGTAAACGCAGTTGCTAGCCAAATCTGCAGGTTGCGCTGTTGTATTTGACCACAAATGACATCTGTGCAATGTCCTCAAAACGTTGCAAGGGTCAGGCATGGTCAGAACAGCGTCCTGTGGAGTGTTCTCTGTGTAGTTTTGAGTACATTATTTCGCAGTTAACAACAAAAAACAAGCGAATTCGTACGTAGCAAATTGCTGGTGCTTTGTGTTCTGCCTTACGGCAGGTGTCATGGGGGAAGCCTCGTCAGAGAAGTCTACCGCATGATCGTCTAGGGAAGTGATTCCAGTGGTGGTTTCCCCGTTGCCTTCCACTGATGATGATGAAATGATAATGGGGACAACACAACACCCAGTCCCTGAGCGGAGAAAATCTCCGGCCCAGCCGGGAATCGAACCCGGGCCCCTTGGCGTGACAGACCGCCGCGCTGACCACTCAGCTACCGGGGCGGACGCTTGTATCGTGGGTGCTTCCAAAACCAAGGGAAGGGATGTGTTTGGATTTTCAAAGGATCTCCGTATCGAAGATTTATACCACATACAGAGAAAGTGCAATAACATTATACGCTATGTCACAACGCGGAGGATTGAATTGAGTGATGGTGACGGGCGATCAGTCAAGAGGACTGAGACGAAAAATAAGAGGAAGGCAGCTGCAAATGGCACTACAGAACTGAATGTCGCGCTCGTGGACACTGTCACCATCATTGTAAGACGAAGAGATACCCGTAATCATAGAACTGCTGGGCGAGCTGGAATCCCAAATTAACTTACTGTGACACAAATTCTCGTAACTCGAAACGTGGTGGCGCAGCCTTAGAACATGGGCTGTGGGGCAATGGAGGACAGTTATTTCGTAGGATGAGTCTTGTTTCGTACTAATTCCAACTTCTGACCTTGTTTTAGTCCCAAGAGAGAAACGTGGTAGGAGGTCGGTGATGATTTGATCAGCTATATCGTGGTATGCCATGGGCCCCGTAGTTAATCTGGAAAGTCACGTTACTATCAAGGGTTAAGTGACCCTTTTCACTGATCAGGTTCATCTCATGGTTCAACATATGTTCCCCAGTTACGATGCCGTGAACCAAGGCATCAGGGTCCTTGCTCACACAGCTCGTATCGTCCATGACTGGTTTTGTGAGCACAATAAATGATTGTCGCATTCACCATGGTCACCCCAGTCATCAGATCTCAATATTATTCCCCCTTTCAGGTCTACTTTAGACAGAAGGATGGGTAATCGCTATCCACTTCCATCACCGTTATCTGAGCGTGTCACTATTTTGCAGGAAGAATGCTACAAGATTCCCTTGAAAATCAAGTAGAACCTTTATTTGTCCACTAATAGACGACTGGGAGCTGTTTTGAACGCCAACGGATTTCCTACGCCATATTAGTCACGGTAATGTGTTGTATTTTTGGTGTTTACCTGCCACGGTAGCCGAGAGCGATAATGCGCTGCTTACTGGACTCGGGTAGGCGTGCCGGCCTCGGATCGAATCTGAACGGCGGATTAACGACGAGGGCCGGTCTGCTGGCCAGCCTGGATATGGTTTTGAAGCGGTTTTCCACGTCCTGCTAGGAGAATACCGGGGTGGTCCCCACGTTCCGCCTCGGTTACACGACTCGCAGACATTTGAAAAGTTCGCACTATTCCATGGCTTACACTAGATCCAGACCGCTATGGTACACTAATTCCGTCCCAGTGAGCTCAGGGTGGTGATAGAAAGGGCATCCGGCCACCTTCTGACACTAACATTGCCAAATCCGTAGTAACAAGGCCGACCCCGCGTCGAAGTGGAAAAAAGGCCAAAAGCAAATGATGATTTTTGGTGTTTAGAAATTTTTGTCCAGCTTCTGTATACCAGCTCTGTATTCAAACTTGCCACGCTGTTCCCTGCGACTGCACTGACGTGATATGTACCCAGTACTTCCATCAGCAGAGTGTGTATATTTTATAATTGTCGTTTAATAAAGTCTTAGGTCGACTTTGGTATTCGATTTTTGGGTATTTGAAGCCTTCGCTGAAACTCTCCGGTGGAACGAAATACGTTATACCGAATTGCGCACGTAAATATTGGTGAATTTGGTAGCTGTTATGTTCCATATCGAGGCGTAGAACTCAATGGGTATACCATCGGTTCCCGTTGGTTTAATTTGGGGGCTATATTATTCATGTAGGAAACTCTTGTTATTTGGTATAATTTTACCACTGTTGGCAACGTAATTGTTGTGCTTGAAGTACGCAACATCACCTGAATATATAATTGAGTATGAAATTTCAGCTACATGAACGTGACATAATCGGATTTGTGTTCCACCTGAAATATTTATTGCAGCGCATATCGTATTCAGCATCTCAAACAAAGATCTCCACAGCTCTTTAAAACATATTCTGCAATAATAATGTTGTTATGATGTATATTCTTTGTACTTAGTGATAATGTTCCTCTTTTGCCCAATGCTCTTTGCACCTAATAATTTCCAGACACCATCATGGTGTACAAAGTGTGACAGTTTACATGTGATATATTACGACAGTGAAAGGAAAGAGTGACCACTGGAGATGCCCTATTTTACTTGTTTCATTTTCACTGTTAGATATACGTTTAGTTTTTAGTAAAAAAAAGCCAAAACCACATTCCGAATTAGAGTTTTGTTTCACCAGTAGATAGTACCATAAGTTCCCCCGAAATCGTACCACAACACACACACACGTATGTCATACTAACAAACATAAATCCACCTGATGATGGAGGTTAAACCTTCGAAACGCGTCGTGAGATAAATAAAAAGTGACTGGTAAGAGTAAACTTGTTGTTTGATTCGATGTCAAATTCAGTCACGATAAAATGCAACCTAAAATTTTCGCATTAAAGTTAAAAAATACTAACATTATTTTTCAGTTCACTTTTACGAGAATCTTGTGATATACTAACATTATTTTTTACTCTAATTTTACGAGAATTTTCTGATATTTTAACATCTCTATTACCTGTTTATCTGAGTTCCTCATTAAGCATTTCATTCGATGTTGAATCATTGGACGCTGATCTTAGGCTAAAAAAGAGGTACTCCCATATATTTCAGGGCCCACACCTTAAAGATTTTGCTATCATTAAGCCAGTTTACCCTTTCCTTTCCTACTGAGACGCAGGCCATGCCATGTGATGTCCTACCTACCAGTAGTACAAACAGAAACCAAACTGATCTACATTAGCCCTCCTGCCAGAGCTGTTAAATTGGGGCCAGTCACACCGCCTAAACGCAGGAACCAAGCCAACATTTGTACGTTTCGTTGCAGATGCTACTTTTACCAAGTCACACTCAATACTCTAGCCTTGATCCCTTTCAATACTGTTTCCAGCTGCACCCAGTATCATAACATAATCCTACTTTCTAAAACCTTTTCACAATGATTGCATCTTCTATCACTTGGCTAAGACATGTACTGGGCTTGAAAAAACTTGTGACCTGCTACCTGTCACCTAATTTTTTCTGCAATATCTTGCCCACACCTCTTCCATGGCTACTACGTAACAACAGAACTTACTTACTAGTTTCTGTTTTTTCTTTTTCTTTCAAATGGTTTCTTGGTAACAGTCTGTTGACTATTAACTACAGTTAATCTACTTGAGGCTCTTCCTTTGTTAACTGAAGCAGCAAGGCAAATCCATTGCTTGTGCCAATGATGAAACTGTCAGGTACTATTCTCTTTCTGTGCTCCCGCTTGCTTGCTACCACTTCAACATTCTGCCCCCTTTACCTCATCAGTTACTCCTTAGAGCCATCCAATTCAGCCTTAAGTGCTCTAATCTGCCCTTCCTGTTCAGCTATGTTCCTATACCTTGAACATAATTTGCAATACCATGGAAGAGGCCCATTTCCTTATCCAATTCCCTTTCCACTTCATTCCCCCCAACCTAACCATGTGTCACAACAGCTGCATAAACCCCAGAACCAACTTCCTTACGGCAGCTCACACACTTCTCGCTCACTGTTGTTTACAATCTCACAAAATTTATCTAGATAATAACAGTAAATTTCAATTAACTACACATCGCAATAGTCACTAAAGTTCTATAGAACACTACTATATACGTATACTATTAATGTAATAACGTAACGCACTTAAAATAACGCCAAAACTCAAAACATAAATGAAAAATTAGGCCTGTGGCTACGTTTACAGTGGCACTGAGAAAGGTCGTCACACAACTTCGCAGGATGTCGCCCGATAATGTCAGACGATAGCTTGGTCACGGTGCGTCCGATCTCACTCGTCAAATTTTTGGCAGGGTCTGTCAGGTTAGGTTAGGTAAGAATCTGGCCTGTATATGACGTAGATTATATTCTAACCTCCATGGATGGATGGATGGGATGGATACCGCGACGCACTGTGCATGGGGATGACGAATAGATAAAATTTGTTTGTGAGTAAGCAAGTATTATTTAACTAATGAAGAGTGCATTTGCACTTTCACAGCAGCTCACTTTATTCTAAAAACCGTCTCTATTAATGTAGTACTGGCAGTAAGTATATTCAGAAAATGACATTCTAGTACTGGAAACTTCTCTGCGCTTTGAACACATGCTCAATGAATTTGAGATCGGACGTAACAAGATTTCTGGTGGTAGTATTATTTCAGATTCAGTGTAGCTTTTAACAAGGAAAATCAATTACATTATTATGTCTTTGAGGGCACTTGCACGAAGCGTAGGACCAAAAGTCAGATTAAAAATTTCGTAGTATTTGAGGTGCACTAGTGAAAATATCAGCTTTCACGTTAGTATTCAGGGAATAGTAAATAACATCCAAAGTATCACACAAAAACTTTGAAATTGTGCTTTTCATAACGCGGTATACGCCTGATCATTGGAAAAATATAATCGCTAGATGTCAGATATCGAAGCATCACTTACTTTCGCTTGAGCCAGAATTGCCTCTTTAGTGTGAGTATCGGATTTTTAATAGATCTCAAACTACACCTATAAGCAAGCACTAGAAATCTGTTTTGGTGAATTTATTTGAAGTTGTACAAACATGCCTCAGTTCACTTGCAATGACTGTCATGCAGCATACGTGTGAAAGACAAACACGAAGTCTGGGTTAAGGTACTCTGAATACTTAAAGCACTGTAGAGTGGAAAAACATAAGGGAACTACATTTAAAAACCACTTTATGGAACAGAATAACCAGCCAATAATTTGTAGACAGCTAATGTCCAACTACTAAAACCCAAAAAGATCCTGTATAGTAACTTTAATCATAAGATACACCGTCCTTGTCACCTGAAGAAATTATTTTTCGAGGTTATAACCTACACCTAAAATTTCCGATAAAGATTTTGCCTATTGTGGTTTCCAATAAACCTGCGATTTCAGTACATAGATTCCGAGCTATATCCCGATTATATTTTTCATCCTCAGGACGCCACAAACCACTCCTCTGACAAAACTTATCACTTTCACACAGCCCATGTTTCGTGTAGTGTCGGCCACTATGACCGAAAAAAACCAACTGATTTGAATTTCACCGGTTGTCGTCCAAAATCTGTACGTTCGGGTGATGAGGTCGGCTACATTGCGACCGCAAACGCAGTGACGTACTGATCTGGAAAGATCGGACGTCTTCGGATGACGTCGGTCATCGGCAGAACCCACCGACATCGGTGCCACTGTGACCGCAGCCTAAGATTGCGTATGCGCGATGTGAACTTTACGCGTTTTGAAAAGAAATAAAAGATAGCCTGATCATAATTTTTGCAGTTCTCAACAGCTTCATTTGCCCTAAAGCTCCCTCTCCCTAAACAAACTCCGCGGAAAACTGAATCCTCTTTCTTTAGTTCCAAGACTTAGGAAGGACACCTCTAAAGGTTTCTATAAAGACAGTTAGATGTTGAGATTACTTTTTGGGTGAAATCACCTGACACTGGCGATGTTTCAATAAGCTTTCTTCCAATAGCATCACTTTCAAGATGGGTGCTGCCCCCGCTGTTACTGTAGTATGTGCTATGGGTGGACTAATAATTTATCGTGCCTAATTGTGATAAGTTCAGTTGTAAGCATTGGTTGTGTGGTGTCGCAGCCAGACACCACACGTGCTAGGTGGTAGCTTAAATCGGCCGCGGTCCTGTAGTACATGTCGGACCCGCGTGTCGCCACTGTGTGATCGCAAACCTAGCGCCACCACAAGGCAGGTCTCGAGAGACTGACTCGAACTCAGCCCAGTTGTACGGACGACAAAGCTAGCGACTAGACGTACGAAGCCTTTCTCTCTCATTAGCCGAGAGACAGAATAGCCTTCAGCTAAGTTAATGGCTACGAACTAGCAAGGCGCCATTAGCCTTACAGTGATTGTAATTAGAGTCTCACTTGTGTTCACCATAGAGATGTACAAGAAGAAATTAAAGATAAGTATATGAGAAGCTCCGTTCTTTTCTTCATAGCATTAATTACGTATCCTGTTCCAGTACTTCACGCCCGTCTGCGTTAGTCTCGCGTGCCTTTTTAAGCCACCTCTATCTACAAAGGTTGGCCCAGCTGCCGACACATCACATGGCGACGAGTCTACAAAGGATCTTGTGTTTTACTTTGCCCTAATTTCTTTGTGTCATGGCTTCGCCACAATCTCCAGATGTACTCTCCGAATTTTATCGCTTGCAGAATCAGCAGACGCAGGCGTTATTGGATGCTCTTGGACAGCTCGTCCAGGGTCAACGTGCGCTGCACACCGATGCGGCCGCCGCAATGCAGTGAAATCATGCCCGCGGTGTGCAACTCGACATTCGCGTGAAAATTGCCCGTCACGCCAAGCTATTTGCTTTTACTGTCATAAGAAAGGACATGTCCAAAGTGTTTGCCAGAAAAAGCTCAGATCAGACACTCACGCCAATTCCAGGCCCTTTGCTTCGCGCCGGAATCGAACCAAGGAAACTCAGGCTCGTGAACCTTCGCCCATGGATATTCATGTAGTTCATTCCACCCCGTCCGGTGACAGTGTTCATTCCACAAAAAGTGTGCGTCGACGTCGACGGAAGTTCCGTCACGTCGCACGTGATTCTGTCCCAGTGTCTGTTCCAGTTGCACAACACAGTCGCTTTTGTCGTCAGCAGGACAATAAACTTTTTGTAGACTTAGACTTTGCAGGCAAAGTGATACCATTCCAGCTAGATACCGGAGCTGCAGTTTCATTGCTCAATCACGACACGTACAACCAACTGGGCAAACCTCCGTTGCGTGCCGCAAATGTTCAGCTCAATAGTTACTCAGGCCAGAAAATACCAGTGTTAGGACAGTGCAGCCTTCTTGCAACATACAAGGGACAAACAAAACTTGTGTCATTTTACGTTCTTCGCTCTTCTACTGCAGTGAACTTGTTTGGTTTAGATTTATTTCAGTTGTTTAATTTGTCTATAGTAAATCAGGTCCTATCAGTGAATCAGACTGTGCCTTCCGCCAGTGTTTCTAGTCTATGTGAGGAATATGCAGACATTTTTGCACCGGGCCTTGGTTGCGCTAAGAACTATGCAGCACATTTGGAACTGAAAGAGAACGCGCAACCGAAATTTTTCAGAGCGCGCAATGTTCCCCACTCATTGCGTGATGAGGTCGCAAGAACATTAAACGATTTAGAATCTCAAGGTGTAATTGAACGTGTGCAGGCTTCTCTCTGGGCCTCACCCTTAGTAATTTTGCCAAAACCTTCCGGAAAATTGAGACTTTGTGTGGACTTCAAGGCAACTGTGAATCCACAACTAGTAACTGCTACTTTTCCTTTGCCCCGCCCGGAAGATCTTTTTGACAAACTGTGCCCGGGAAAATATTTTTCAAAGTTGGACCTAGCAGATGCGTACTTGCAAATACCTGTGGACGAAGAATCCCAGCGCGTCTTGGTGGTAAACACGCATCTTGGCTTGTGTCGCTTCAAAAGACTGCCTTTCGGGTGTGCATCCGCCCCTGCATTGTTTCAGCAATATTTACAAAGTATTTGTGCGTCGGTCCCTACTGCTGCGAACTATCTGGACGATATTGTGATCTCCGGAAAGACAGAAGCCGAACATTTGCAAAATCTCCGAACGTTATTTCAGGTCTTGCGACAAAATGGTCTTCGCTTGAGGAAGGACAAATGTGTGTTTTTTGCTCGGGATTTACCCTACCTGGGCCATGTAATAAATGCCCAGGGCATCCATCCGAGTCCGGAGCACCTCCGTGCCATACAGGATTTGCCGTCACCGCAGAACTTGAAGCAACTGCAGAGTGTGCTGGGTAAAATAAATTATTATCATAAATTTCTGCGCAATGCTTCTTCCATTTCAGCTCCGCTTCATCGCTTACGCCGTAAAGGTGTTCCGTTCGTCTGGACGACGGAATGCGAACGCGCCTTTCGCCAGTTGAAATCGGCGTTACTTTCAAGTACTTGCCTTACGCCGTTCGATCCCCAGAAACCCCTTTTGTTGATGGTAGATGCATCGGATTTCGGGATCGGTGCTGTGCTTGCGCACAAAGATGGATCGCATGATCGCCCTATTGCCTTTGCGTCAAAATTGCTCTCATCTGCGCAAAGAAATTATTCACAGATAGAGAAAGAGGCTTTAGCTCTCGTGTTTGGTGTTACAAAGTTTCATGATTTCTTGTATGGTCGTCACTTTACCATCATCACGGACCACAAACCTTTGACATCGCTTTTTCATCCGCACAAGCCGGTACCTCCGCGTACGGCGCAGAAATTCATTCGCTGGTCTCTTTTCCTCTCGCAGTACCGCTACGATATCTTGTATCGGTCCACTGCTAAGCACGGAAACGCTGATGCGTTGTCCCGTTTGCCTGTTGCTGAGGATAAAGCATTCGATTCTTCCGAACTTGCTTGCATGTTCATTGATGCGGAAACCGATGACGTGGTCGCATCGTTTCCGATTGATTTTCGTCGTGTCGCTACGGCTGCTGACCCGGTCCTTGCTCCCGTTTTGCGTTTTGTTGCTACGCAATGGCCCTTGTCCAAGTCACGGATCGAGGATCCGCTGGTTCGCCGATTTTTTGCTCACAGGGAGAGACTTTTTGTACGACGTGGTGTTTTGTTGTTGCGTTCTGATAATGATCAGTCCCGAGTCGTGGTCCCACGTTCGTTACAGTCCTCTGTCTTACGGCTTCTTCACCACGGACATTGGGGTATAGTGCGTACGAAACAACTTGCTCGTCAGCACTGTACTTGGTTCGGAATCGATGCTGCGATTACGAATATGTGCTCCTCTTGCGTGGCGTGTGCCGAACAACAATCCGCACCACCGCGGAAATTCTTTGCATGGCCGAAAGCCACTTCCCCTTGGCAACGCTTGCACATCGATTTTGCCGGTCCATTCTGGAATGCTCGTTGGTTGGTTGTGGTCGATGCTTTCAGTAATTTTCCTTTTGTTGTCCGGATGTCTTCCACGACGTCTTCTGCCACAATCCAAGCCTTGTCTGCTATCTTTTGCATTGAAGGTCTTCCGCAGACTATTGTTTCCGACAATGGCCCACAATTCATGTCCGCAGAATTTCAGTCCATCTGCAGGGCCAATGGTATTCAACATCTGACGTCCGCGCCGTTTTCGCCTCAGTCAAACGGTGCCGCGGAACGATTGGTCCGGACTTTCAAGTCACAGATGTTGAAATTGAAAGAGTCACATTCTCGGGAGGACGCATTATTGCTCTTTTTGTCCTCGTATCGCTCTCAGCCCCGCGATGGTCGCTCGCCGGCTGAGTTGCTCCATGGTCGTTCTCATCGAACCTTGATGTCTTTGCTGCATCCGCCGCATCAGGTTCCTGTGCAGCGGCAGACTCCTGCTTTTGCTCCTGGCGACGTTGTCTTCTATCACACCTATCACGGTTCACGGCGTTGGCTCGCAGGGCGCATTCTTCGCTGCCTCGGCCGCGCGATGTATTTGGTTTTGGGGGCCTCTGGTGAGGTGCGTCGGCATCTCAATCAGCTGCGCCTCTGTCGTCGCCCGGGTTCTGCCGCTCCCCGTCTGCTTTCAGCGACGGAGCCGTCAGGTCAGCACCCTGGGGACCCAACTACTGGCTCGCCTCATCCCCAGGTGTTACCGACGCTGCCTTCCATTTTGCCTCATGGCGTCGCGCCGCAGCCGCCGCAGCCGCCGCAGCCGCCTCCGGCGCCGCCCGCAGTGGACGCTTCGCTGCAGCCGCCACGCGCCTCCCTGGGTCACGCGCCGCCGATCGCTTCCCGTGACCAGCTGTCCTCCGCCATGGAACTCTTGCCCGCTCCGGACCAGATGTCGTCATCGCGCGTCGGATTCTCCGACCACATGGAGGTCGACCCTTCGGCCCCTCCTGTCTCTTTACGGGCGCATACACCGCATGTTGACGTGCACCCTGGACTAGGTTTTCAGGCGTTTCCTAGCTCCCCTCGGACCGAATGGCTGGGTGCGGGTGGCACTGCCTCGCCTGTTGTTAGGCTCCCCACCTCATCGCATACGTCAACATGGGGTCCTCCCCACGGCGGGCGGAGGCCTTATCTCACGACCGTTCGCCGATTTGCGGGGGAGGAATGTGGTGTCACAGCCAGACACCACACGTGCTAGGTGGTAGCTTAAATCGGCCGCAGTCCTGTAGTACATGTCGGACCCGCGTGTCGCCACTGTGTGATCGCAAACCTAGCGCCACCACAAGGCAGGTCTCGAGATACTGACCCGAACTCAGCCCAGTTGTACGGACGACAGAGCTAGCGACTAGACGTACGAAGCCTTTCTCTCTCATTAGCCGAGAGACAGAATAGCCTTCAGCTAAGTTAATGGCTACGAACTAGCAAGGCGCCATTAGCCTTACAGTGATTGTAATTAGAGTCTCATTTGTGTTCACCATAGAGATGTACAAGAAGAAATTAAAGATAAGTATATGAGAAGCTCCGTTCTTTTCTTCATAGCATTAATTACGTATCCTGTTCCAGTACTTCACGCCCATCTGCGTTAGTCTCGCGTGCCTTTTTAAGCCACCTCTATCTACAAAGGTTGGCCCAGCTGCCGACACATCAGGTTGTCTCATAGACTTCATAAGTGCGATCTGTAGCGGGCCCCCGCTATGCTTGATTGCCATGACTTCGCGGTGCAAGTTACTGACTAGGAACAGATACGCGATTGCATCAGATCAGGAATATTGTGATTTAGTACATGTTTTATGTTTTCTAAATCACTCTCAATTTCTTCACCTACGGAAGCTGATTCGGGTGA
This sequence comes from Schistocerca nitens, assembly GCF_023898315.1. Lineage (NCBI taxonomy): Eukaryota > Metazoa > Arthropoda > Insecta > Orthoptera > Acrididae > Schistocerca > Schistocerca nitens. Next base: position 661,580,995 of record NC_064618.1, read on the forward strand.
TGTTTCAGCACTAGCTCACTTTTTAGTATCTTTCCACTCGGTGTTCAATTTTTCATTAACTTATTTATCCCTTTCCTCTAACCACTTTGTAAGAATGGTACAAATTCCTTGGCCTTGAGCGTCTAGACGCTCTCGTTCCAATTCTTTGGGAACAGGAATAAATTTTCTACCATTTGAGACTGCTGCTGTGCCATACTCAGAATTGTAGCCTGAGTTGTCTGCATTTTTGTAACATCACTGGCTCCATTCTTTACTACCTACGGCGAGGGACCCATGTGAACAACTGAAGCTGCTGCTCCTTGCAAAATATTTGATCAGTTTTAGAAGGTCATCCTGGACAAGTACTGTCAGCATACATGCAAGGAGGTAACGAAGAATTTGACACGGAAATAAGTAATTCACTGACCGAACGCCTCAAATGGGTAGTGTTTACCTCAGCAGAAATTCGCGTGGCTAATTCCTGTTCATGTGTATCAGTCATAGCTACTATCTTTCTGAGCAAATTTCTAAATGGATTTACACTTTCACTAGTACCTGGAATTTCCTCAGTAGATAATGATTGAGCATTTAATTACGATTCAGAATAGCATGATTTTTTTCCTCTGTTGACGTCTTTGGCATTGCTGCTACCATTGACATCAGATTCAATATTCATTTCTTCTACGTGATCTAATGGCACCACCTTTCCAATGATTGACGTTATTGAAAACTAATATGCCTTACAATACAAATAGTAAATGCTACAATTATGCACAGCAAAAATTATTTCAGTGTGCAGTTAAACAAGATGGACGCTAGATTTTAAATCAGCAAGACGTCATCTGCTGTCCATCTTGTGTGCGCGTTGCCTGTTATTTTGGTCACGTACTGTTGCAACAATGTGATTTACAGATTCTTAAACTTCTTCAAAGCAAAATTTGTTATCATTAAACTTGAGTTTTAAACTTTCCGCTGATATATAATTGAAAAAAAATGTTGTGCTGCCTCCATTTACACAAAGAAAAATCTTCTTAAAATTGTCGTTATTTTAGTCTTTAGCATACCTGTGTTTCTTTATTAAATCTTCTCCAGATAACACGTATGTTTTCCCCAGATTCGATTATCGTACATGAAACAAAAAGGCACAATACATAATTTCAAACAGTAATGGAAATTTTCATATGATAGTGCCCTACGTGTGACGTTACCTCCCGTTTCGCAATCAGATGATCGCTGTGTAGATATCTCAAAGATGTAACAATAATTTAGCATTTTGCAAGTTATGTAACTAAATATAAAATAACAGTCGCAACATGGAGGCAACCCAAATTCATGATTGATAATTTTTGCGTAAATAAAACGATGCAGTGCAGCTCATTGAAGTTTCTATGGTTTTAGTTGATAAGTTACCTTATTGTAGTCCATCCTCTGATCCTTTTAACGCAACAATTTGAATTGTATCAGGCCAGTGAGAACGCTGGCAGGCATCATTGTTCGGAAACAGTAACAGATCAGACCCACGTCATTCTCACTATAAAACGTTGCGTCATACAGGAAAATGATCAGTCATAATATGTGACTCGTAACAGATATAGTATCTGGCTCGTAACTGAAAAACAACTAACGAAAGAACACCAATAGTGTCCTGTCAGTGGTCTGCGAACAATCCGACGCCAATCTCGCTTGTCTTTCCCTGAAACATATAATCTCACAAAGTAAACTGAATAAATGGTAAGGAGGCAGACTGACGGTTCATATCAATGATGACAAAATACAGAGATATAAGAAATATTTATCCAGTAAACAGTTAAGAGGTGACCTCACAAACATCTGCTGAGCTTGAGTCCCCACTAACAACATAAGCTATCAAGAAGATGACAGATGAACAGAACTCTTTCACATTTTTCACTGGATTTACATTCACCTCGTACACAGTTTCTGGGAGTATCGATGTATCAAATATGTTCTTTGGATCTTCGGCGATTATTGCCTTTCACTATGTTTTTAATGAAATCACATCAGCACTTCAATTAAATAAGGGGAAATTAAAGAAAAAGGAAATAATAGAGCTGTTTCACCACACCTGACATATTACGTCAGGAGTAACGGTAAAAGAAACTGCTGCGATACAGTGTCGCGAGTCTTCAAGGTTCTATGGTAGAGGTGGAACGTAAACTTTTTCTTTGATGTAACTCCACAAGAGAAACTCCAAAGGTGTCAAGTCTTGCGACAGCGGTAGTCAGTCTGACAGTGCCAGGTCGGTAACTGAAGTTACGGAAATGTGGAGGTATGTCATACTGAAAGATGAACTCCCAGCTGTCAGTTTCAAGTAGAGGCATGAGTCACAACGGCAGCATGTCGAGGCAGGCGATACTGTTGAAAATTGTCTGATCAAAGACGGAGCGTCCCAACACTTGTTTTTTGGAAAAGGCACAGAACATGCACAGTAGCTCGGAATCTCGGATGTGTGCGCCATTTGCTTGTGGATTCTCTGTTTCAGTTGACCTTCCACGAAAAATGAATATTGTCTTCGTCACTAAATTAATTTGGTTATGAAGTCATCAAGATGGTTCTGTATATCAATGCAGAACGGAGACGGAGTAGTTAGTCGTCATTGCTTCAGGCTTGCAGGAGCTGCAACTTGTATAGTTCCACTCATAATCGCTTACCAAGGATTTTTCACACTATTGCCTGAGGGATATTCAATTGTGCAATAGCTCAGTGGGTAGATTTTGTATCACCTTGTAACATCAAGTCCCTCGCGCAGTCCTCTAGTAACGTTTTTGTACAATACCGACTGTACATATATTAAGTAATTTCTTTACCTTCTCATGCGTAATGTGCCGTCTGCGTCACCACGTTCTTTGGTTAAGCATCTACTAAAATGCTTACTTATATTTCCTGCTATTTTATCTCACTGTAATTAATCGGTGCATGTAATTTTCAAATCTACGTTCGGTTTAAATGCTGTTATGTTAAAATAATACTTAAGAATTGGTTAATGCATAGGGAACGTTGATTAGTACTGATGCAAAAACCTAGCGGGAAGTTAATCCGGTACGAAATTCACACGGCGGTGGCAGAAAAGGTTGAACTGGTCGATAGAACCGAAAGGAGTCTCTGCAGCACATTCAGTCTGTGGCTATCATGCAAACTGTTCACATCGCGTATGTTGAAGGAGGCAAGGAAAATGGCAAGATTGATTAATAATTCCTCGGCTTGGGAAGATGTCATTCATTAGCTCTGAATCACAAAAATCCGGCGCCAAGGAGATAATTTTCAGAGCCTTTACGCATCATGAGTAAATTTGATGCCAGCATTTTAGTATCAGAAGATGCAACCACCAGAATGTGAAGTAAAAATTTACTATACTATCTGCCTACCTGGACCAGTGCTTTATGTGCAAATAATAACCTGTTTTACTTCAACTTGACGTCGAAAACCTTGGATTGCTTCTTTGTCGTGTTACCTAGATAGGATTCTTTGCATAGTGGTACAATGTACGAGGTGTGGCTAGAAAAAAACCTGACTAGTACTGTTGAAACAATAAAACGAATGCAATAAGGCTGAAAGTCGAGTGGCCTGTCACGTGACTCTCGCTCCGCCTACTGCTCGAGATTCATCTGCCTCCTGCACTCAGTCTGCCCGTGGCGTCTGATTTAAGTAGTTGACGTTTTGTCTGTGCGTCGGAAAATGTTGAGTGTACAGAAAGAACAGCGTGTTAACATCAAATTTTGTTTCAAACTAGGAAAATCTGCAAGTGAAACGTTTGTAATGTTACAACAAGTGTACGGCGATGATTGTTTATCGCGAACACAAGTGTTTGAGTGGTTTAAACGATTTAAAGATGGCCGCGAAGACACCAGTGATGACACTCGCACTGGCAGACCATTGTCAGCAAAAACTGATGCAAACATTGAAAAAATCGGTAGACTTGTTCGACAAGATCGCCGTTTAACAATCAGAGCAGTGTCTGAGTTAACAGGAGTTCACAAGTGTCGAACAAGTTTACGGATTTTTTCAATGTTTGCATCAGTTTTTGCTGACAGTGGTCTGCCAGTGCGAGTGTCATCACTGGTGTCTTCGCGGCCATCTTTAAATCGTTTAAACCACTCAAACACTTGTGTTCGCGATAAACAATCATCGCCGTACACTTGTTGTAACATTACAAACGTTTCACTTGCAGATTTTCCTAGTTTGAAACAAAATTTGATGTTAACACGCTGTTCTTTCTGTACACTCAACATTTTCCGACGCACAGACAAAACGTCAACTACTTAAAACAGACGCCACGGGCAGACTGAGTGCAGGAGGCAGATGAATCTCGAGCAGTAGGCGGAGCTAGAGTCACGTGACAGACCACGCGACTTTCAGCCTTATTGCATTCCTTTTATTGTTTCACCAGTACTAGTCCGGTTATTTTCTAGCCACACCTCGTACAACCTCTGACAATAAAGTTCGGTGAATAGTCCTGTAACTTTAACGTAGATGAACTACGAACTACAGTTATCTTACTGGCCTTCGAAATAGTCACCGCCCATAATTATGCACCTCTGATCTCTGCGATACATGTTCTGCAAACTTTGCACGAAGTCTTCCTTTGGGATGGTGTTCAAAAGCCGCGTCACGTTTCGTTGGATGTCAGGAATGTCATCAAATCTCGTTCCTGGGCGCTGATGACCCCGCTGTTTAGCGCCCGTAAACCTCAAACATACACACACACACACACACACAAATCTCGTTCCTTTCAAATCGAGTATTAGTCGAGGGAACAGGAAGAAGTATGGAGGACTGGGATCCGGCGAGTATAGTGGATGTTCAAGTTGCGCAACCCCCTTTTCTGCCAGGAACTGTTTGACGATATTGGCTGTGTGTGGACGAGCGTTGTCGTGAACAAAAAACCAAGAACTTTGCTGTGCGTACTGTGGTCGTACCCTGCGTAGACTTTCCATGAAATGGGTAAAATGGTTCAAATGGCTCTGAGCACTATGGGACTCAACTGCTGAGGTCATTAGTCCCCTAGAACTTAGAACTAGTTAAACCTAACTAACCTAAGGACATCACAAACATCCATGCCCGAGGCAGGATGCGAACCTGCGACCGTAGCGGTCTTGCGGTTCCAGACTGCAGCGCCTTTAACCGCACGGCCACTTCGGCCGGCAAATGGGTAAAATTTCAACGTACTGTGCAGCGTTAGGCATCGTTCCCTCAGGCAGAAATTCCTTGTGGATAATGCCTTGACTATCGAAAAGGGTGATGAACAACTTTTTGATGCGTGATTTTTCGGCTCTGACCTTTTTCCGACGAGGTGATGTCAGAAAACGCCATTCCATGCTTTGCTGTTTCGATTTAGGGTAGTACTGCAGACACCAGGTTTCACCCTTACAAGGGGAGGCCGCCAATTGTGAAATTCAGATTCGATTCATACTGCGCATAATAACAGCTCATGGCCAGAGGTGTAATGTGGCAAAGCACCAAGATGCACTTCTCAGCCGTTGTCGAGAAAATACACAGTTAAAAGAAACCGCTGCAGAGAAATACTCTCTACGATTAACGATTTCCTACAACGTCGTGGCGCAGCGGTAAGCGCTCGAGTTCGTAATCCGAAGGTCGCCGGATCGAATCTCGCGCCATCCAACTTTTTTTTATTATTTGTTTTTTGAAATACAAATGTATACACACACACACACACACACACACACACACACACACACACAAAGGCTGTCCTGGTAACACGACACGACATGAAAAAGGTGACGCATTCGTATACGGCACAATATTCAATCACGATGTCTGGACGAGTCTTGCCACTTGTTTTCGTATGCCTCCAAGAGTCCACAGGTACGTTTGGACCCAGAGTGCAGAAGACAGTCGACGAGTACGCCAAGAAGTATACCAAATCTGGTAAACTAACAACGGGTTTGTTCATGGACTTCTTGCGTAATGCTTTGCAACCATATGTACAAAAGAAAGAACTTCTCCTTCTGATCGACTCTTGGGGTTGGCAAACGAACCCGGCATTATACGATGAGATGTTCCAGGAAGATAAGAAGTTACCAACGTGCACTATAAAAGTCATTCCTCCAAAGTGCACTCCTCTCTTCCAACCGTGTGACGTGTATTTTTACCGGCAGGTAAAAAATTTGATCAAGCGCCTTCAAAATTGTGCTTTTTTAATCGAGCGAAACAGTGACATCAACTCCAGAGACGATTGTATAAAAATCCAATCCATCGTCCACCAATTGTCTTCTCCGATTTTTGCCGATATGATACGATACGCGTGGTATGCATCAAACCTGACGAACGATGGAACAACTTTTCAGAATGTCAATCAGGTGTGTTTTCCAACAGATAATTTAAAAAACAATTGTTCTTGTAAAAACGCATCGTTTATCAGATGCGCTCGATGTCGTGCTGTTTTCTGCTTTCCATGTTTCTATGATAACTATCACTCTGGTTCGTGCGATACTCCAGCTACTTCTGGTGACTAATTGTTAATTATGTGCGAGTGTATACCGAACTTATCAATAAATTGTATCCACTTGAATATTATTTGTGATATTGTATTTTACTTCAAGTACTATTTTTCCACGACAAACGACTTTCAACAACTTATTATATGCATAATTGTTGCAACTGATTGCCGGGAATTATATATATATATATATATATATATATATATATATATATATATATGTGTGTGTGTGTGTGTGTGTGTGTGTGTGTGTGTGTGTGTGTGTGTGTGCGCGTACACACATTTGAATTACAAAAATAAAAAAATTTGCATGCCGCGAGATTCGATTCGGCGACCTTCGGATTACAAACCCGAGCGCGTACCGCTGCGCCACGATGCTGTAGGAAATTGTTAATCGTAGAGAGTATTTCAACGTAACGGTTTATTTTATCTTTTAACTGTCTATTTTCTCGACAACGGCTGAGAAGTGCATCTTGGTGCTTTGCCACATTACACCTCTGGCCTATGAGCTGTTATTATGCGCAGTATGAATCGAATCTGAATTTCACAATTGGCGGCCTCCCCTTGTTAGTGACAATACGGTTCAAGAAATTGGGTGTCGCATCCAACTTTTCGACAAAATCCTGGGAAGCCTCTAAGGGTACGTGCTTCTGATCATCTGTCAAGTGGTGTGGCCGAAGACGGCAACACGTTTCATCTTCCGTAACTCCTGGGTAAGGATTTGTCGCACGGATTCACGGTTTACCTGCAGTTCATCTGCTATCATGCGCACAGTTAATCGACGGTCGTTCTCGATTAATACCCTCGATTTCTCAATGTTTTCATCACTGACGGCGGTCGCCGGTCGTCCGCTACAAGGACTGTCAGAAACACTTTCCCAGCCTCCTCGAAAGCGGGCGAACCACTCGCACACACACTGCACGGACAGTGCTTGATCCCCATAAACACGTATCAGCATTGCATTCGTTTCTTTTGGTGTCTTGCCAAGCTTAAAACAAGACTTTAAATTGATCCTTTGCTCTTTCATTGTCCTGTTCACAGTTCAGAACCAATGCATTAAACAAGCATTTCGTCCAACAGGTCTCACACGGAACACACACGATGCTCAACTGAACTACGGCGTGGGCAGGTTGTCAACACCGGCCGCTACGCAGGTGCAGCGTTGTTAGCCGCCAGTGTTGACAGATCGACCGTCCTGACTTCATTCACCGAATTTTATTGTCAGAGGCTGTATCCGAGTGGCCCATTAACTGAACTGGAGAGTATCATTATATGCATTAATTTAATAGTGTTCACTAACTTTTGTGGAGTAGTAATTTTCTTAAGCATTCGGTTAGTTTTCTCTCTGTACTGCTCAAGTAAAATTTCACGCTGCAGTTGTTAAATACGATATTGCATTGCCTGTGTTGCTAAGAAGTATTATTCGCTGTTCCTTCGGAGTGCAGATTGTGATACATGAACGACGACATGGAAGTTTGGATCTGGCCGTGAGTCGAGCACGCAGAGTCAAGGCACTAATTTCCTTTTAGTCATTCCATTATACAGCTGACGATTGTCCGGATTCGCAACTTTGAATACAATTCATGAACAGTTCAAGTTTTGCTTAAGTATAGATGCAAAACCAGTGACCATAATAAGTGGATTGTGGACGTTGCAGTAAGGACCAACATAATGCATGCTGCGACGGTTTATAAAAGTAATAATATTCTTGTACTTGTGTTTAAAAGTGTTTCCTCGTTGTGTCAAACCAGAAGTTAACTGTCTTTACTAAATCAAAAAATGGCTCTGAGCACTATGGGACTTAACTTCTGAGGTCATCAGTCCCCTAGAACTTAGAAGTACTTAAACCTAACTAACCTAAGGACATCACACACATCCATGCCCGAGGCTGGATTCGAATCTGCGACCGTAGCGGTCGCGCGGTTCCAGACTGTAGCGCATAGAACCGCTCGGTCACCCCGGCCGGCGCTTACTAAATGCTCATCCGGTATTTCAGTCATTATTACAGTAAAAGCACTTGTGAAATGCGGTATCCATTTTAACAGTTTTTGCGCTATTTAAAGATTAAATGGTTACAACTGCTGTGACCACAACAGGTTCAAGGACCTTTTGTTTTATTTATGATGTACTCGGTAGAAAGAAGAATATGCTTTCAAAGGAAACATATAATTATCAAATCAGTTTCCATATCAGTTTATAGAGCTTTGGTATTTCAATATTTTTAAATAATTAAATGTGTTAACTCCACATATCCATATTAGTTGTTCTCCTCCATCAGTGGTGGTGGTGGTTCTGAGCACTATGGGACTCAACTGCTGAGGTCATTAGTCCCCTAGAACTTAGAACTAGGTAAACCTAACTAACCTAATGACATCACAAACATCCATGCCCGAGGCAGGATTCGAACCTGCGACCGGAGCGGTCTCGCGGTTCCAGGCTGAAGCGCCTTTAACCGCACGGCCCCTCCATCAGTAATTTATTTCTTAATGAGTATTAGCTTTCTTATTCTGAATACAGACAGTGACTGATAGTGAGTGACTGAACATTTTAAGATTCCATCTGTGTTGCTCATGGTAAATTGCTGTTCCAATTATTGCTGGATTGTGCTACTGCTGAATGTCCTATTTGCAAAAGTACCAAGTAAAGACAAGGCAACAGCTAATTTTGTTAATTAACAGTGTACTCCCTTGGTACCAGTTTTCGTAATTAGGCTGGCGACCATTTTGATTTCCTTTAGCTACTGTTTACGATATAACTATCAGAACCTTGGCTCAATTTCCGTTAGTTCAACTACTTGTCCCCATCAAAACATAATCTTCTGGATAACGAAGCATAGTCCGATACCTGAACCATTAGCATCCGTTCACCGTACCAACTAAATTATTTTCGTAGGAGTAATATTAATGGCGAATTGCTGTAGTAATAGTAGCTAATAGTGATATACACTGTCTGTTATGACACGTAAGGTCGGGCCAAAAGTTATTCATCGGACAAACAGCCATCCTTCTCCAATTTCGTGTACCACTTTACTATACTGTTGTAAACAGACTATGTCTGGTGTAACTTACCACAGAAATCTCTTTGTACATTCACTACCGACTGGCAACGGGAAAATCCTAATTCGCAAAATGCGTTCCCTGCCTGGTTTGCAGCGATTTTCAGCAGCTAAAGTCTCTGGCAACCAGTTGGCGTTTTTCAGACTAACTTGTTGGCACCACGTCAAAAAAATTATTGAGAATTTCTCTTTCATCTACTGTATCATTTTTTACGTTGTGTTTAGCCTTTCACCTATTTCGACTTTTTAAATGTTTTATCGTGTATTTTCTTCTGCTGGCTGAACAGCCTCAGTCTGCGTTTTTCCTGCTCCTCGCTGTGTACCTCACGCAGCCACAGTTGTAACTGTTAGCCTGAGTCGCGACGCTCACCGGTCCGTACCGGCTGAGCGCGGCACTCCCTGGAGCATGCTGAGTCACGGAGGTCGCGACCCGCTGGGCGGCGGACGAATCGGGAAGTCGACGCATGAGGAACGGCCCGCCGATGCGGACCTGCGGTGCGGGCGGGCCAGTGCCGAGCGCTAATAGCCGCATTCCGGGGCGGCAATCGGACCCTCCATCTCGGTCTCCGCCTGTATCTGCGCCCCCGCCTCGCCGGCCAGGCCGTCCTACTTGCTGCTCCTTTTTCCGGAGTGACCAAAGCACGTGCGATAACGAGTTAGTCAGCGAGCGTCCATAAAGATCGTGTCACAGCAGCCCAGCAGCTCACATTACTTTGAAGCAACAGTCTTCACCATTAAGCATCACACCGCTAGTGTGCAGCTCAACTAGCACAGTTTGCTTCATTTATATGGACTGAAGCACCAAGAAAACTCTTTTAGGCAATCGTATTCAAATAGATATACAGGGTGGTCCATCTGAAGATTCGGATGAGATTATCTCGAAAACTATACATCTGGTAAAAATAGTGGATAAGACAAGTTCGTAAGCTCAAAGGGGGACGTCAAATGATACTACGCGGAACCCCAGCCCCCGTCGCCTTGGATGGGGTGGGAGGCAATTGTTAAATCTTAAATGGAAACACCCATTTTTATTGCAGATTCGGATTCTCCATAAAAAAGTAATCAAGTTTTCTCTGAAACATTTTTTTAAACCATTGACAGATGGAGCTGAAATCGAGAAAAATTTAAATTGGGGAAGAACTCCGATTTATTTCGAATGAAATGTATCCTACCCACCACAGTTTTTGATGGAGGGCGGCGGAATGGTATCAAAATCTCGTAAGGGAACTCTTCACAATTGCATTACTCACGCGACTGTGCCGCTACCGTGGCCAAACTGCGAACTATGGCTCAGTATAAAGGTCGGTGCAACGCGATCAGACGTCACTTCACTTTCAGATTGTGAACCGTAAACATCAACTGACGAAAGTAAATTATTCTTTAGCGAAACATGTCTCACTTTCCTCCTACAGAGATTGTTGATATGATGTTAATTTTAGGTGAATGTCATAATAATTACGCTGCAGCTGCGCAGTTGTATGCGGATCGTTTCCCAAACAGACGACATCCAAGCGAAAACATTATTCGAAATTGCACTCAACGAGCTCGAAATGGATACATGCACCGTCCACCTCGTCATCGCGAATACAACGAAAATGATGCTCGTACCCTTACCATTCTCGCCTACGTTCTACTGGATCCTGAAATTAGTAGTCGTGCGATTCAGAGACAATCTGGAATAACGAAATCAACTGTTTTGAGGAGTTTGAAGGCACGTATCATGCGTACCATATCACACTGACGCGGGCATTAACGCCAAAAAATATGCAAATACGCATGCATTTCTGCCAATGGACCTTGGAAATGATAAGAGGTCACAATGATTTTTTTAGGTACGTTATGTTCACCGATGAAGCCACATTCAAAAACAATGGCGAATTAAATCGTCAATATTGTCATTATTGGCCCCTGTGAATCCACACTGGCACAGACAGACCAATTTAGAATCAGCACAAATGGTCGTTAATATTCTGGTGTGGAATTTTAAACGGTTACTTGATAGGACCGTATTCTTTCGACCGAAATGTTACTGGGGAATCTTACTTACAACTTCTCCGCGATCATTTGTTGGAGCTAAAGGAAGATGTTGATTTAGAAACTAAGCAACGAATGTGGTTCCAACAGGAGCAGCTCCCCAACATGCTGAAAATGTATGGAACGTTTAAAATTTACGGTACCATGGTCGGTGGATAGGACGCGGCGGACCATTTCAGTGGCCTCCACGATCACCAGACCTAACATCTCCTGATGTTTTCTTGTGGGGTAATTTAAAAAAATATTGTTTATGAAAGACAGCTCACAACCCTAAACAATATGGAGCAATGTATTCGAAGAGCGTATGCAGCCATACCACGGGATGTGCTGCTCAAAACCGTGGACAACTTTAGCGGACTATTGACTTTATGCACTGAGGCAAAGGGGAAATTTGAACAATTTCTTCGTGGCTAACTTCATTAATGAAGCACCCCAAATTGTGAGAGGCAAGGGCATTCACACTAATGACGCACTCCATGGGAACATCATGCTACTGCGTTCATGTAGTTGTTCCTGGGTAACGCTAGAAGTAGGATACAGTACATTTTTTACAAAAATAGCTTAATTTGGCTTAACGAAAGAATTGGTGCACATTTTTTATCGGTTTGACGCGTCTTTCTCGGATAAATCTAAACAAATCAGAGTTCTTAACCAATTTTATTTTTTCTCGATTTCAGCGCCATCTGTCAATGGTGTAAAAAATGTTTCAGACAAAACTTGATTACCTTTTTATGGACAATCCGAATCTGCAATAAAAAAGGGGTGTTTCCTTTTAAGATTTAAAAGCTGCCCCCCGCCCCACCCAAAGAGGGGGGGGGGGGTGCTGGAGGTCACGTGTAGTATCATTTGATGTCCCCCATTGAGCTTACGAACTTGTCTTACCCACTATTTTTACCAGATGTATACTTTTCCAAATAATCTCATCCGAAACTTCAGATGGACCACCCTGTATAAACAGGCAGACTACGGCGCTGCGGTCGGTAACGCCTACATAAGACAAAAAGTGTCCGGCGCAGTTGATACGTCGGTTACTGCTGTTACAGTGGCAGGTTATCAAGAATCAAGTGAATCTGAACGTGGTATAGTCGGCTCACGAGCGATGGGATACAGCATCTCCGAGGTAGCGATGAAGTGAGGATTTTCCGTACCACCATTTCACGAGTGTACAGTGAATATCAGGAATCCAGTAAAACATCAAACCGCCGACGTCGCTGCGGCCGGATAAAGATCCTGCAAGAACAGGATCAACGACAACTGAAGAGAATCGTTCATTGTAACAGAAGCGCAGACCTTCCGCAAAATGCTGCAGATTTCAATGCTGGGCCATCAACAAGAGTCAGCGTACGAACCATTCAACGAAACACGATTTATTTGGGCTATCGGAGCCGAAGGTCCACTCGTGTACCATTTATGACTGCACGACACAAAACTTTACGTCTCGCCTCGGCCCGTCAACATCGAAATTGGACTGTTGATGACTGGAAACATGCTGCCTCGTCTGACGAGTTTTGTTTCACATTGTATCGAGCGGATAGACGTGTGCGGGTATGGGGACAAGCTCATGAATCCATGGACCCTGTACGTCAGCAGGGGCCTGTTAAAGCTGGTGGAGTCCCTGTAATGGTGTGGGGCCTGTGCAATTGGAGTGGTATGGGACCCCTGATACGTTTACATACGACTACGACAGGTGACACGTACGTAAGCATCCGGACTGATCACCTGCATCCATTCACGTCCATTGTGCATTCCGACGGACTTGGGTAATTCCAGCAGAACAATGGGACACCCCGCAAGTCCAGAATTGCTACAGAGTGGCTCCAGGAACACTCTTCTGAGTTTAAACACTTTCCCTGGCCACCAAACTCTCCGGACATGAACATTATTGAGCTTATATGGGATGCCTTGCAACGTGCTGTTCAGAAAAGACCCCCTGATACTCTTACGGATTTATGGACAGCCTTGCAGGATTCATGGTGTCAATTCCCTCCAGCACTACTTCAGACATTCGTAGAGTCCATGCCGCGTCTCTTACGGTACTTCTGCGTGCTTTCTGGGGTCCTACACGATATTAGGCAGGTGTACCATTTCATTTTGCTCTTCAGTGTATGTCGATGCGTGAGACACGCTTAGAAAACTGAAAGCAACAATTTGAAGAGTTCGTCCACACGTCAAGCACCCTCTCTTTCAGCATGTCAATACCAAAACACACACGAGTACTGCGACGTCTGCAGCAATTTGACGTCTTGGGTTCACTGTCACCGACCATCCAACATACAGCCGCGAGCTGGACCCATACAATTCTCTTTCTGTTTCCCAAAGTTAAAGAACATATTCGAGGGCTTAACTTTGATAGTAATGAAGCTGTGCAAGCAGAGATAAGGTTGTGGCTCCGTCAACAAAGTCAGATATTCTACACTGATGGTGTCAACAAACGGGTCTCTTTTTCGGATATATGTTTTCGCCGCCTGGATGACTATGTTGAGAAATAAATACGTAGACATGAAGAATAGAGATGTAGAATTTTAATGAAGTTTGATTTGTTTAAACTGCGTTAAGAGTTTTCACGCAAAAAATTCTGAGCCATTATGTTTCACATATTCTCCTATAACATGAGCAGCAACAAGCTTCTCTGGTGCAAGCCTAACGTTTCTTGTACCTCTGGCGCTGACTCACTATCCAACGTAATATTCTGCATCTTCCCTAGGACGAAATCCACAATCCAGCCTCCTGTCAATTATAGTTGGATTATTCCCACGTACAGTGTCTTGCAAATAGTAAATGCAAGTAAACAGGTAGATTCCATCTTATTATAGTTCCGAAATATATTAGGCACTATACTACATTTCCAACTGGTAACCAAAATATGATCATATGGAACGTCTCCATAAAGATTTTGGGACCATGAAAATTTTTTCACTGATACAAACCAGTACGTTAATCGTCAACATTCTCAAACTGTTCACTGGTTATCCCCTAATGTACAAAAAAGTATTATCGTTTGATATTTGTAATCTAATACAAAACCATTTGATGCACAGTGCAGAAGCTTTCTTTAGGCGTGGGTAAATACAAGCGTTTGCACATGACAATGACAGAAACACGACAACAGAAACAATTTTCCGGGTTTAATCTGTAATATTATAAGATTATTCACTGGGAATGCGGTTGTCTGCAGGAAAGTATCATCGATGGAGAATAATAAGGAAAGGCGAAAAGGACTCGACAAAATTTCTGCTTGGTATAATAAACGACTGCTGTGGATTAAAACAGCGGAATAGGGTCAGGATGGACCTAGAGCAGCAGGTACGATGGGCCAGTCCCTCAGCCGTCGTGGATTCATATAGGCAGTGAAAATGACATGATTTATTTCCGTAGTAATCGGCGCCTCTGTGGCGAGAGTTGTTCCGGGGTGGCGGTGCTTGTTTGGCTCAGCATGCGGCAAAAGGAGACGGTGACCGGCACGAGGTACATCCAGTGGTATATGTGTCCACTGTCACCGAAATGTGTCGCAATTAGAGTTACTGATAAAGAAGTAATACATTAAAACGTCATGCATGATGCAGCCGCTTTTCACGCGTCTCAGTCTTCACGAGGTCAAATCTCCTGAAATATGCGTCGCAGAATGATATATTTTTCTAGGTGCACTCAGCGTCATATGTCGATAGGCTACCGTGTGCGAAATGTGTTGCGAACAGAGTTAGTAGGAACGAAGCAGTAAATTTAAACTTCTTGCATGTTACGGTAGTTTTTGACGCAGTCAGTGTTTATGACTTCATACATCCTTAACTAAGTGCTGTTCATTGATGTAATTTTTTGATACATTCTATGGTATAAGTGAATACTGTCTTGGCAAATGTGTCATGAATGCAGTAAGTACAGAAATAAGGTTTTTATTGGTTCTGAGCACTATGCGACTTAACTTCTGAGGTCATCAGTCGCCTAGAACTTAGAACTAATTAAACCTAACTAACCTAAGGACATCACACACATCCATGCCCGAGGCAGGATTCGAACCTGCGACCGTAGCGGTCACGCGGTTCCAGACTGAAGCGCCTTTAACCGCACGGCCACACCGGCCGGCAAGGTTTTTATTCTTTCATCATTTTGTGGGGGTCGACAGCGAGAAGAAGTTTCGTAAAATTTTGAAATTATGTGTAAAGTCTGTTTTGCAAGTCTCTAAATATTCTCATTGTCACATGCGGAGTAATTAAACTAAGGATATTCTCGCACCGTGGGCTACAGTGCTTTTTCACCCCCTACACCTCTTTGATAGATGGGTGTTTCTTATCCCCACAGATATTCTTTCCAGACAGTAAATGATATGTCTACCAAGTTTACTTGAAATCGGTCCTCTGGTTTAGGAGGAAATGTGGAACATACGGACATTTTTATAATTCTTATGGAGGATTATGTAGATAATATTATTATATTTTATTCGCATTATGTAGGAGATAGTTCTTACGGCCTTTTCACTACCGACCTGTTTCACTTACAGGTATGACAGTATACTTTCTGGATACGTAGATCGAAAATAAATATTGTGTTTTCCTCCAATAGGATGAACTGCATTTGTGTTTCAGTGCTGTGTTACACAAACGTTGTTAGATTTCCAGTCATAACTTACATCTACATCTACATTTATACTAAGCAAGCCACCCAACAGTGTGTGGCAGAGGGCACTTTACGTGCCACTGTCATTACCTCCCTTTCCTGTTTCAGCCGCGTATGGTTCGCGGGAAGAACGACTGTCTGAAAGCTTCCGAGCGCGCTCTAATCTCTCTAATTTTACATTCGTGATCTCCTCGGGAGGTATAAGTAGGGGGAAGCAATATATTCGATACCTCATCCAGAAACGCAACCTCTCGAAACCTGGCGAGCAAGCTACACCGCGATGCAGAGCGCCTCTCTTGCGGAGTCTGCCACTTGAGTTTATAAAACATCTCCGTAACGCTATCACGGTTACCAAATAACCCTGAGACGAAACGCGCCGCTCTTCTTTGGATCTTCTCTATCTCCTCCGTCAATCCGATCTGGTACGGATCCCACACTGATGAGCAATACTCAAGTATAGGTCGAACGAGTGTTTTGTAAGCCACCTCCTTTGTTGATGGACTACATTTTCTAAGCACTCTCCCAATGAATCTCAACCTGGTACCCGCCTTACCAACAATTAATTTTATATGACCATTCCACTTCAAATCGTTCCGCACGCATACTCCCAGATATTTTACAGAAGTATCTGCTACCAGTGTTTGTTCCGCTATCATATAATCATACAATAAAGGATCCTTCTTTCTATGTATTCGCAATACATTACATTTGTCTATGTTAAGGGACAGTTGCCACTCCCTGCAACAAGTGCCTATCCGCTGCAGATCTTCCTGCATTTCGCTACAATTTTCTAATGCTGCAACTTCTCTGTATACTACAGCATCATCCGCGAAAAGCCGCATGGAACTTCCGACACTATCTACTAGGTCATTTATATATATTGTGAAAAGCAATGGTCCCATAACACTCCCCTGTGGCACGCCAGAGGTTACTTTAACGTCTGTAGACGTCTGTAGACTTAAATGTGTTGTGAAACTAATTAAGTGACAATCCACATTAATTAACTTCAGTAAAATACTATGATACGCTGGGATATTGGAGTTTGTTTTGGTGGGGAGCACTGCCGTCTATCAGGGAAAGGTACACAACTTTAGCCTCTTTTTTCAATTTAAATTCTAACTTTTGCCAGTGACTGACAGATACTGACAAAAGGATTGGAAATACCTAAGGAGTCACATAAAAGCTCTCAGAACAGGTGGAGAAAACTAATGTAAAAGCTTTGGTCAGTTGCCAGGAGTGCTGTGCCAAAAGCCCTTGGCATCCACCGTGACCGATATGTTGGAAGTAAGGCAGAAGATATCGGAGGAAAAAGAAATTATCGTCATGGATCTCACAAAGCAAATGAAATAAAGATCATGAAACAAGGTTTATCAAGTAGGCAAACAAGACATATACAGCAAATCAGTTGTCATATGATAACTGAAACTACGTGCCCATTTTGTTTTGTTATTTATCTTAACGCGATTCACGCCTAAGTACGTTTTTGGACGGAAATTACATTATAAGCTTAATGTAGTATCCATGTCGCATAATTTATAGGGTACTGTCCTCTGCGATAGTAAGGAATCCATTCTGTCTTCTGTAGTATAGGCCTACACCAGTGATAATCAGAATTCATTACAAGTTAGGAGATTTTTACCTCCCAAATGCATCGTACTTTAAGCGTACTGTTGAGTATGTATAGTGTGTTCTGAACGGTCGTCTGAAGATAAATTCAGGCTCGAAATGACTTTTGCCAATAATTACAAATGCGCGTTTAATTTTTAAATTATAATTGAGTTGCCAGTACTATATAAGTGTCACCCAGCTTATATCTGAACAGTTTCTTCCACTCAACTTCTGTAGTCTCGCGCTACCAACAACAGAGTCTTAAAAATACCGGATATAGCAAAATGATACAGATTTTGATGACAGTTGCTCACAAACATTAAAACCTGCAAGTCACAAAATACTGACTTGTCGATGTGAACTCTCATTATGCTGCAAAGTGTATTAAAATAATTGCAAGTAATTTTGGACACTACAGTGTATCTATACATTTGGGTACATAATCAGCTAACGTCGTACCCTGCACCTTGTTGTTTTACACAGAAATCGTGAGCGTGGATGCGAAGAACAAAACTTTACCATAAGCATCCTTCAGGAATTATCTATGTAAATCAGTGTTCATAGGGTTTCAAGCCCTACAAATTTTGCTGTCCGAGAAAAATTATGCGTCAACAACATTGTAATCACTCGTGTCATTTGACCGAGCGACTGATACTCCATTAATTTGATTGCAGTTAATTTCATTTTTTACGCCGGTTGCTGAAACGTCGCACGCACATTAAGTATCGCACCTGTTCTTGATGTCCCACACCTTGTTTTGGGTGCTTTCTAATGGTAAAATCGCGATTTATTCATCTCTTCCAATTATAGACAGCACTTCAGAAGCATATAAAATACTTCACAGTACTCATGTTGGAGATGATTATGTCGATGAATACAACTGACAATGCAGTAAAACTACATATCAACAGACACAGAAAATCCCAGACAAACGTTTGTCGACATAACTTACCTGTTATGTGTCTCCTAAAATAGAGACAGCTGAAACTGGAAGGCTGATAACAAACAACAGGTTTTCATGTTGTGTAGCTTACTAAACAGAATTAAATAACTCCGGAAGTAGGACGGTAGCCCTCTGAAAAGTGTTTCACGTGCTGGTGTGCATACTATATTGGACAAAGAAGAGGACTCATTACACAGACGCAGTTTCCAGTAATTTTTTTGACAAATCAGGGACTAAAGGGAAGAATTTTGATCTTCTCGTCGAGTGTCTACTTTATGTGTTTTTAATAATCACCATTTTCTGCAATTTTACGGAAATAGTGTTGAAGAACAAGTAATCTGACAAAATCAGTCTTCAGTGTCAAACATCGCAAAATTTCCTCGTCTGCTGGTCGGTACGTGCTGTTTAAAGCAACTCATGCACGCTCGCCTTACTCCGTAAAGGCGACCTTACGCCGTATGTTTGTTATTCGCATGAGTGCGTTCTCGCAGGACTCGTAAGAAACCCCGAGTCACGAACAGCGCCATTCCCGTCTTCCGTCTTCCACCACAGATTGTAATGCAGCACTAAACTATTCTTCACATCATGCTTTCATCCTCCGGAATTTTTAATCAGACTGAATGTTTTGTGTAAGAAATATTAATTTTGAAATAAAACAAAAATACCTCGGGCCCTCTACGCCATTGTAAGTAACAAATTTCATCTCTCTTTCTAACTGTTTTACTGTATTTGATGGGACGACAAGTAGTAATCTATGGTGTGACCATCAAGTGTCCACTTCCTAGCCACGCGGGGTAGCTGAGCGATCTAGGGCGCCTCGCCACGGTTCGCGCGGCTACCACGTCGGAGGTTCGAGTCCTCCCTCGGGCATGGTTGTGTGTGTTATCCTTAGCGTAAGTTAGATTAAGTATATGTAAGCGTAGTAAGCGTAGGGACCGATGACCTCAGCGGTTTGGTTTCATAGGAACTTACCACAACTTTCTAATTTTTTTTCACTCCCTAGTATTCCACACAGCCGATTGCCATCACCTTGATTGACGTCAACCCAAAGAGCGAACCATGCGTAACAACAAACAAATGTCAAGTCCATAAATTACAGAGCAAACAGTCAAATCCTGATGTTGTTGTTGTGGTCTTCATTCTGAAGACTGGTTTGAATCAGCTCTCTTCGCTGGTCTATCCCAAGCAAACCTTTTCATTTCTGCATAACCACTACAACCTACGTCGATTTGAACGTGGTTTCTAAGTTGAGATATGGCGTCATATACAGATTTTATTCCTCCCCTTCAGAATACTCTCGTGCTCTCATTCGCAAATTATTTGTGAAATTTTAATGCAGGACGTTCGACGTTTAGCTTTACGGAGAAAAATTTGAACATGCAATGTTGTGGGCGCATCGTCGGGCCGGAAGCTGTGACTGCAGGGGATGACCAGCTTCCGGTCATACCCTACCACCCGGCCTGCGCTCTGACGGAAACGTCCCCCGGAAAACGACCAGAAGGGTACGCGTCCACCTCCTCTGTTATGAACCAGATGAAGAAGGCTGCGACTGTTGCGGTGTAGGGGGGTTCAGCTCCATCAGTAGGCCGAGAGGAGGCGGAGGAGGCGAAAGCTCCGTCTCCATGAGGTCGTCCCGCAGTGTCGTGATGACACCCTCTAGCGGCTGCTGTGGCCGCGCTATCCTCTGTATCCGTGAATCTGGGGGAAGAGAGACTGAAAGATCATCGTGTACATGACAGAGGTGAAGTTGATTTTGATGGGGGCGCTGCAAGCCACCTGGATCTGAATGAAGATACATGCAAGCGCCAAGTCGACGGACGATGTTGCCTCGCGCCCACCGTCTGCTACCGCTAAAAACCCTGTAAAAGGCAATATCACGCGGCGCGAAGCGAAACTTGCGGCCTTCCTTCGGCGCCGGATGCTGAAGAGGGTGGAGCACTGTGCGATGACGGCGGCGGTGAAGCAGTTCCGCCGGCGATGTTCCATCTCGTGGGTGCGAACGATATAAGGCGGGAAACAGTTGCACTGCTGGATCCCTGGTGTGTGTAGAGAGCAGTTTGATCATCTGCTGCTTGAATGTTCTGACAAAACGTTCCGCTTCGCCGTTTGACAGTGGATGGAACAGTGCACTAGTTAGATGCTGTACACCATTGCGTTCACAGAATGTTTCATATTCATTTCACGTGAACTGGGGATCGTTGTCTGACACTATTACTTCAGATTGAGTTCATTGGCATAGCAAAAGGAAACTTGCTACATTGGTCAACCACAATCAACCAACGGGTATTCCGAAAAGGTCCGGCAAAGTCTATGTGCAGAGGTTGCTCTGGCGATTGCAACTTAGGCCAAGCAGAGGATTTTTGGGGTGGAGCAGGCTGATTTTCCGCGCATGCGTGACACTGTGACGTCATCTGTTCTATTTGGCCGCCCATATCCTGCCAAGTACAGTGTCGACGAGCTAACTGTTTCGTATGAACAATCCCCCAGTGTCCCTGGTGAAGTAACTGCAACACTTCTCTTTGCAAAGCTTTAGGGATCAGCACACGTGACTGTCCACTGTCGTTTTCAACAAGAATTACACCTTTCTGTACAGTGAGGCTATGCCGACGTGCAAAGTATCGACACACTACAGAGTTCTTCATGCTATGCAAGGAACGAGGCCCAGAGCTGCGAATGTAGTTGAGCAAAATGTTCAGATCTGGATCAGCGTTCGTGGCTTGTACAATTTTCTTGTACTTCAACGGAAAAGACAAGCAATTCAGAATCCTGAGCATCGATGTGACAACAAGATACAGGACAAGCGTGAAAGTCCGTATCAGGGCCTATCGGAAGACGTGAAAATGCGTCCGCATTACCATGTTGAGCTGTCGGACGATACATAGTCTCGTACTGGCATTGAGACAACGACGAAGCCCATCTTTGCAATTTGTGGGCAGTTCGTCCAGGAACCGATTTCATAGGATGAAACGAGAAGTACAAAGGCTTGTGATCGGTTACTAAGTAGCTTTTCTGCCATAAAAATAATGGTGAAATTTGGTGACACCATACGCTAGCCAAAGCATCTTTCTCAGTTTGTGAATAATTACACTGAGTTTTGGACAACACTTGGGATGCGAAAGCAATACGTCTGTCTTTTTCACCCATTCTTTGCGAAAGCACTGCACCGATGCCGTAAGAGGAAGCGTCAACTTTCTATACAACTGGTTTGTCAGGATCAAAGTGAACTAAACATCGATCACTGAGCAATGCATCTTTAAGTTTTTGAAAAGCTATATGGCACTCACCTGTCCGAAGAAAGGGGACATTCTTGCGACGCAGGCGATGCAATGGAGCTGCGATTTGTGCAGCATTCGGTATGAATCGAATATAGTAGTTCATTTTTTCCTAAAACTGACTGAAATTCTGTGACAGGGAGAGGAACTGGCAAATCTCGTATGGCTAACAAATGCAGCTGAAGAGGATGTACACCTTGACTGTTGATGACATGAGCAAGATACTGCAACTCAGGTTTAAAAAAATCACACTTGTACATCCTACACTTTCGTGCTGCATCAGATGACACACGTAAATTTGCAATAAGTTCGTCAGGTGTACGACCTGTTACGACAATATCGTCCAAACAGTTTGAAGAGTTTGGCTCTTGTGCAATCAACTTTTCAAAATACCGTTGGAAAATGGCGGGTGCGGAAGCACTGGCAAAAGGCAAACGCAAATATTTAAACAAACCCAAATGAGTATTCACTGCACACACTTTTTGAGATTCTTCATAAAGTGGTATTAGAAGATACGCGTCGCACAAATCAATTTTTGAAAAGTAACGTCCAGCGCCTAATTTTTCCATGAGATCCTCTGGGCCTGGCAACGGATACATATCAATTACAGTTTGTGGGTTGAGTGTAGACTTAAAGTCAACACAGAGACGAATGCGACCTGAAGGTTTGGGAAGAAAAACCAGTGGACTCGCCCACTGACTAGCTGATATGGGCGCAATAACTCCGCGTCTTGCAATTCTTTGCCGCCCGGAGTGGCCGTGCGGTTCTGGGCGCTACAGTCTGGAGCCGAGCGACCGCTACGGTCGCAGGTTCGAATCCTGCCTCGGGCATGGATGTGTGTGATGTCCTTAGGTTAGTTAGGTTTAATTAGTTCTAAGTTCTAGGCGACTGATAACCTCAGCAGTTAAGTCGCGTAGTACTCAGAGCCATTTGAACCATTTTTTTCTTGCAATTCTTTAATTTCAGCAGCGACTTTGTCCCATAATGCAATGGGAACAGTTCTCGCCTGGCAACATTTCGGCTGAGCATTGTCTTTCAGAGTAATAAGTGCAACAAAATTGTTAGCTTTCCTAAATCTTCAGAAAAGAGTTCTGGGAATTCTTTTAGAAAGCTAGCTACACTGCCTCTTGCATTGCGTGGGGACACTGACAGTACATGGTCCTTAATGTTACAGCCAAACAAATGAAAAGAATCAATAACAAATATTTTATCACACTGGCATGATTTTAGCACTGTAAAAGTCAATGTTCGTGTATGCGAGCGATGTATGGCAGGCAAAGTACATGTTCCGAGAAAGTGAATGTCTTGTCCATTGTAAGCCGTCAGATTCGTACTAGTTTTAGACAGGCGTGGCGAGTCTAACAGTTCATATGTGTGACGATTGAGCAATGTGACAGAGGCACCCATGTTCAACTGAAATTTCACATGTTTACCATAAAAAGTTTGTTCGACTAGCGGATCACTGAAGAAACTGCACGCTTGCCTGTTGCACACTTGGCATATGCTGCATTAACGACATGAGACCGGTGACTACGGGTTTGGGAGGGTGAGGGGGTCGAATTCTTATGTTTGTTCGTTGCAAACATACGGATTGCACATGTCCTTTCTTACAACAAGCATGACACTGAGCTTGTCGGGAGGGGCAGGCTTGGCGTTTGTGCCGTGTGTGGTGCCGCATGTGTATGGAAGGTTGTTTGTTTGTTCGGCGGGGCTAGCGCACGCCACCGGTGCGGAACGGGGCGACTGCAAACAAGGGGCTCAGGCCGGCAAATAGTTGGCTGCTCAAACAAATGACTGTCAAGGCTCCGGAATCGTACTGACCCAGCATTTGCACTACCTGCTGAAATGATGGATTGGAATGTACTCTGCGAATCCTGTCCAGTAATGTCTGGCCGATGCTGGCGGGAGCGGCGCTTATATTCACTTCTTGCAGAGGTTGCTCCTGGCGCGGCGCGGTCGTTGTCAGCGGGCTGTTGGCTGACGCCGCCACACGGCCTTCTCTGGTCTTGCGTTCTTCTTCTTCGTTCCGGCGCTTGTGGTTACGCCAGAACACCCCAAGGGACCATCTAGACGTTAAGATCACTTTGTTAAATTCCATTCATATTTACGGCCTCCGAGAACTGCTTAGTACACAGTATCAGTACTAGGAAAAAGAACAATATACATAAAGATTTAAAATCACTTACTCTTGGCCAGAAAGGAGTTCAGTATCCAGCAACGCATATTTTCAATAAGTTACCAGCAACCATTAAGACTTTACTTTCAGACAAGGCGCAATTTAAACATAATTTAAACGAATTTTTGGTGGCCAACTCCTATTCCTACCATGAGTTTCTGAACAAGTGCAGGAGACCATTTAAATGAAGATTTATTATACGTTAAATTTTGACAATACTTGGTTGTAACAGCCAAGTAACTACCTACTGTGTGAATGATGGATGTATGGAAAGCAGATGTAAGTCTTAAGTCTGTAAATAGTTGAAGTTTAATTTTAAATCTTGTACATAATCTGACTCTTCTTAACTGAGGATCACTGAAATGAATAATTTACTTTAATTTTTGACAATACTTGGTTGTAATAGCCAAGAAACTAACAAATGCCTGAATGATGGATTTAATGAAAGCAGTTGTAAGTATTAAACCTGTAAATATTAGAAGTTAAAATTTAATCCATGTACATAATTTTACTGTTTATTGACTGAGGATCATTAAAATTAATGAAACTCAAGTTTTTCTAATTACATTTTTTTAATGTGTTTATTTGATATGTTCGACACCCAGGAGGATTCCCTCTTTTATTGGTCTATGGAATGTATAATTAATCTAATCTAATCTCTAATCTAATCTAATCTCTAATCTAATCCTAAAAAAGGTCTGCCTTCTATGGTCGATAGGAGCTTTAATGCTCCTACATGTAATTTACTCTTTTTCTTCGTTGCTGAGACGATGAGTGGGCTAATTCTCACATAATGTATGTAACTCAGCCGATTTTGTCAACAGACTAAGGGCTCTCCATCTAAGTTGTTAAAATCTTGTAGCTAATTTTGATGTAGTATCACTCTCACAGAGTCGTTTGGACTAACTGGCAAAAATTTTCGAGTGGACATCGTTGATTTGCTCAGGCAAGCTCTTTCTTCCATCCATTTTCCATTCAACCATGAATAATTTGACCAGACTGACGAGGTCATCATATGGGTAGCCCTCCGTCTCTCCAGGTGGCCAACATCCTTATGGAAGACTATGAGGAGAGAGTTCTGGAATCAGTGGATCTATTAACTTTTTGAGGTATGTTGGTGATAATTCCATACTGTCACGTCAAGGAAAAATAAATTAATGGAGCTTCTCCACATCTCAGACCCATTCATACCAGCATCGAACTCACTGTAAAACTGTCTGTGAGTTGATATCTATAGAAGGTAATGAAGACATTTTTCTGGCTGTGAGGATGGCGTTCGGCTTTCCCACCTGAGTATTGGGGGTTCAGTGGGTTGGTGGGGATTATAGGAATACATTGGAGCTGGAAATTCATGCAGCAAGGCAGAGGGCTTCGGGAAAACTCCTTACTGTTACAATTAACTTGAGCAAATACAAGTGTGTACCCTCATCCAGTGGTACAGACCGGTGTTGACCAACACTGTGCTGATGCTGTTACAGTAGTGGGGACAGACGTGTCTGGTGATTATGCACGGATCTGAAAGCCAGCTCATTGACTAGGTGTTGAGAGACACAGGTGGACAGCTGAGAACAGAACAGCATTCTTGCGGGCTGCAGTGACTGTGCTTGATTAAGGTGAAAACTGCACCATAGAGGTGAGACGACAAGGAAACCTCAGTTCCACACCTTGATACACATGTGGCACACGTGAAGAGAGCTTACGTTTGTTTCGTTAATATACTTTTATCGTGTGTACCATGAAATGCATTGCGAACTTTGTAAATTCCAATATATTGCTATCAATTCTTTTTCAGTAACTGTGTAAGATATTTCATTTTTCAGTAGCATTCGGTTTCCAAAAGCAGTTGCGTAGCGTAGCAACTTCTTTTGCCTGAAGTATTTCTGCATCCAAACCAAAATCACTACTGTCAGTGTATAAATAAAACAGTAAGCTAAAGTCAGACATTTGCTACAACTTTTGGTTATTTAAGTGTTCTTGGTGTCTGCAAAAGCCTCTAGACATTCTTTACACCACACCCCAAACAGTGTTTATTTTAAGCAGATTACATAGGGTGCATCCAAACTTTGTCTGCCAGTAAATTTTCTGTTAAAACCACATAAACTATAAAATGATTCCAGTTGTTTTCTGTTACGTAATGCTCTCGAGTCTGAAATAGCTCTAATATCCTCTGGATCTGCTAAAGTTCCCACCCTAGTAATCTCATGTTCTAAAAATTTTTATAAGATATTTAAAATTTACATTTTTCTGATTTTAGTGTCATGACTCCTTGCCTAAGATTTTCACGTACTTACCTCAAAAGTTCAAAATGTTCCAGTTTTGTCCAGCTATGTACATATTATCTACATAAACTGTTAATTTAGATACAAGTTCCTGTTCAAGTATAAGATCTAATGCTCTAATAAATTCTGCCACAGACGAATTTAAACCAAAAGATACCACATGGTATTGGTAACATTTGGTAACATTGTCCATTATAATGAAAAGCAATACATTTCCTTAATTCTGTTATTAAAGGCATCTCATGAAATCCTGATCTTAAATCTCAGCTTCACATAATCTGAATTTTTGAGATTATGTAAAAGTTCATCACTGTTCTCAGGATGATCTGTTTCTCTGTACAAAAATTTATTCAAATACCTAGAATCCAAAACTAGCCTCACTACTCCATTTTTTAAAACAATTACGAGTGGAACGTTATAAGGACTAACACTTCTCACAGTAATGTCAAACACTTCCATTTTCTGTAACTTCTTTTCACCAGGAGCTCGTTTTGCTACAGGTACCCTGCATGGTTTTATGAAAAAATCCTGATGTGGTTTTAATTGTAAAGTGCACTGATATCCTTTAACTCTCTCTGTAATTTCATCAAATACATCACTATAATCCCACAATAAAGTTTCCAACTCCTGTTTATACACTCCTGGAAATGGAAAAAAGAACACATTGACACCGGTGTGTCAGACCCACCATACTTGCTCCGGACACTGCGAAAGGGCTGTACAAGCAATGATCACACGCACGGCACAGCGGACACACCAGGAACCGCGGTGTTGGCCGTCGAATGGCGCTAGCTGCGCAGCATTTGTGCACCGCCGCCGTCAGTGTCAGCCAGTTTGCCGTGGCATACGGAGCTCCATCGCAGTCTTTAACACTGGTAGCATGCCGCGACAGCGTGGACGTGAACCGTATGTGCAGTTGACGGACTTTAAGCGAGGGCGTATAGTGGGCATGCGGGAGGCCGGGTGGACGTACCGCCGAATTGCTCAACACGTGGGGCGTGAGGTCTCCACAGTACATCGATGTTGTCGCCAGTGGTCGGCGGAAGGTGCACGTGCCCGTCGACCTGGGACCGGACCGCAGCGACGCACGGATGCACGCCAAGACCGTAGGATCCTACGCAGTGCCGTAGGGGACCGCACCGCCACTTCCCAGCAAATTAAGGACACTGTTGCTCCTGGGGTATCGGCGAGGACCATTCGCAACCGTCTCCATGAAGCTGGGCTACGGTCCCGCACACCGTTAGGCCGTCTTCCGCTCACGCCCCAACATCGTGCAGCCCGCCTCCAGTGGTGTCGCGACAGGCGTGAATGGAGGGACGAATGGAGACGTGTCGTCTTCAGCGATGAGAGTCGCTTCTGCCTTGGTGCCAATGATAGTCGTATGCGTGTTTGGCGCCGTGCAGGTGAGCGCCACAATCAGGACTGTATACGACCGAGGCACACAGGGCCAACACCCGGCATCATGGTGTGGGGAGCGATCTCCTACACTGGCCGTACACCACTGGTGATCGTCGAGGGGACACTGAATAGTGCACGGTACATCCAAACCGTCATCGAACCCATCGTTCTACCATTCCTAGACCGGCAAGGGAACTTGCTGTTCCAACAGGACAATGCACGTCCGCATGTATCCCGTGCCACCCAACGTGCTCTAGAAGGTGTAAGTCAACTACCCTGGCCAGCAAGATCTCCGGATCTGTCCCCCATTGAGCATGTTTGGGACTGGATGAAGCGTCGTCTCACGCGGTCTGCACGTCCAGCACGAACGCTGGTCCAACTGAGGCGCCAGGTGGAAATGGCATGGCAAGCCGTTCCACAGGACTACATCCAGCATCTCAACGATCGTCTCCATGGGAGAATAGCAGCCTGCATTGCTGCGAAAGGTGGATATACACTGTACTAGTGCCGACATTGTGCATGCTCTGTTGCCTGTGTCTATGTGCCTGTGGTTCTGTCAGTGTGATCATGTGATGTATCTGACCCCAGGAATGTGTCAATAAAGTTTCCCCTTCCTGGGACAATGAATTCACGGTGTTCTTATTTCAATTTCCAGGAGTGTCGTTGTTGTTAAGACTACTTGTTTCAGAGAAATTGGCATCTACAAGTCTTTCAAATTCTATTTCAACTATTTCTAATCCTATTATTTCTCTGTTTACAAGTCATCTCTTTTCAGGGAATCTTACGCTGTCAATTTTGTCATTACAAGCTACATTTGGTTTAATAACATTACTGCAAATATATTCCACTTTTGGTGCTGTTATGTAAAGCTTTTACCTTCCTCCCCTAGTCATAACATGCACTCACATTTATCATCCAGTTCACCCCCAGAATAAAATACTCACTGAGATCAGGCTTAATTAATCATCCATGTGGCAAAGTCACTCCTTCAGTAGCAAACATTTTATACTACCTTGCTATGTCTCTGGGCTGCACCTCCAATTTCCATACATACTACTCAATTTCATCCTTTCAGTGCTTTAATTTTTTACTTGTTGCTTATGATACTCCTGAATCCTGACTACCTGTGTCCATAAAGCACCAGGCTTCTTATGAACCATAAGATAAGAGAGCTACAAGTAATAAATCACCATCAGTTTCTTCAAAACTGTGTCCTCCAGAGTTACTATTATTTGTACTCTCTTTACTACTTTGTTTGCATGACACAGTGTCATTTCACTAACACAAACTCCATCATTAACATTATTTTCATTAACAATCTCACTTATACAACTGCACTCACTTGTTCCACACAATTCTTCACAGTGGTACTTACCTATCAGTTGTTCAACAATATTGTACTTAACCGAATGGCACAAATCAGGATACAAAGTTACATAAACACTTATAATCATTTTCCTAAAGTTTTCATCTTCACCAATAACATCACAATTTATCCACAGATCATAAAGGAATAATTCAACTCTTCCCGTTTCAAAAGGTAACCTACATTCACTGCCATGTTTGGGAATTCAAATTTTTTTATCATCGACATGTGGTCTTTTACAAGATATAAAATGGAGAAATTTATTAAGCTACACTCTTATTATTATTATTCAATTATTTCATAATACCCTTGAGTATTTATACAGTGTTCTTACAGTCACTAATATCCTCATCAGTTCTCAGTGCTATAATTTCTCCTTAAAACTACATTTCTCTTACTCAACATCTACTACTAACTCACCACAGTCATCATTCTTCCTACTATTACAACCATCATCGAAATCTCTCGCCCATGGCCTTCAAACATTGCTTATTCACCGAAATACATTTAGACTATTGTCCATCAATAAAGTTTTCACATCTTGCTTACCTTCATCAGCTTTTCAATTCCTAGATCATCATACAAATCAGTTACATGCTCGTTTTTCGACAAGTGACATGTTTCAACCTGATTATAAAATTTTGTTCAGTTAATTACTTCCTCATGCTCTCCACCAACATATGTGTCTTCATTTTCCTTCATGTACCATTCAGTTTGGGTGGTTGACATTCTCTTTTTTTAACAGGCGTTATACTGATACGGTAGTAAAAGTAATTACTATTACGTCATATGAATCTTTGTGTTTTGTACTATTACAGTAGCAACATTTAATATTCTGTCCTTTTGTTCCTATCTTGTGAAGCAACAATGGGGTGCAACCTAGTTTTTTATTTCCTTAATGGTTACATTATCTTGTCTCCTTGTGCCCATGTCACTTTCTATTTTGTTTATCAAAGTGTATACTACCATTTCTGTTCCAGTTATTTCCATAACGTCCCCTTGGATAAAAATCTTACCACTATTATTATTATGACCCCTTGAATGAAAATAATCACAATTATAATTACTGTGTTCCCTTTCATGATTAGTATCTCCCCAGTTTTGATTACTTCCCCTTTCAAACTGACTGTGGTTGTTGTAGCGCTGTCTGCCGATTTTTCCCATATATCTGTCCAGTTTGTACAAATATTTTAAAAACTCTTCTATTGACCCATACAGTAAAATCCATTGTATTTCATCTACCTTTCAAAGCATCTGCTTATGTTGATTCATCAAAAGGTTGTCTTAAGTGTGTTATCTGTTTAGTTGGTCTTTGCAAAATTGTTTTGTGCTACCATGTCTGTCTCTGTAATTCAGTCCATTCAAATATTCGCCACTTATCCTGGTCTATCCTCAAATGAAACTCTTTTCACTGGAATGTTACGCCACATGGTACCGGTAGCAACGTTTCTATTAATTATGTCATTAGTATACTCAGAAAATTGCGTAGCAAGGACAGAAGTACTACTCTCTAATTCTGACACATCACTTTTACTGACCATTTCATCTTAATTTACTTTATGACCGACCATTTTTACCTTTTACTCAAAATTGTTTTCAACAGTTGCCAGTTTCTACTAACATTTGTTTCAAGACAAGAAACATAAATTTCCAGGTTCTCATCAAAATTTTGTTCTTTTCCCTATCATCACTAATTTCATCTTTGACCTTCTTGATCTCATTACTAACATTACATTATATTTCTCGTATTTTTGGTTCTACTACCAAGACTTCTTGCTCAACATTATTAATGGAAACATTATAGACTTCTTGTACCAAATTTGTGGCATGCTGTGGAGTTATGTCCTGAGGATTTTGTAATATTTTTACGATTTGTCCCAAATCGGAGATTCTTGGAAAAAAGATGATGTGATACTTCAACCGACTGTCCTGTTGTATTGGAAGGATTCCCCATTTCTTCAGCAAATTGTCCCATATGTATTAATGCATTTTCCACTTGTGATACTCTCATGTTTAATAGATCTAACACTTTTTCATCTTTCTTTATCATATTGGCTGCCTCTCTTAACTCTGCTGCTTCAAACAATTCACCCTCCTTCTACATTGTCACATTTAAATCCCCCCCCCCCCCCCCCAGTCTAACACTTTGTACTTCCTAACTGTCCACTGTCTGTTCTGATTTTAACTTTGACTCTAAAACAGTCGTTTCTGCTAAATGTTATCCACAGGCATACGAGATAAACAAAAAGAAAAAAAAACTCTTCTTAACTTCAGGTCCTGCACCGCCATTGTTGGTTAAGACAATTTCTTTATTGTCCACCGTATTTACATCCACCACTTCCCATTGTTAGAATGGTATCAGTGCGCCTATATTTTCGCATTGGTGCTGCTTCTCATGTAAATTCCCAACTAATTTATTGTTATTGATCTGTAAAACGTAACTGACAGCATTATCTGAATCCTCTTTCAAACTGTCCAGGGCCCTGAGACCTCAGATTGCGACACGCTTCGGTCTATTGTCTATGTAAACAATCGAGAAAATAAAGTTCAAAGCAAGTGCACTTTTCTAGCTTACATCGCTAAATACATGTAGCTAATTACTACATGAGAAGGATAAGTACTCAATATTTGTTTCTTGCTACTCCTTTATGAATACCTTGTTTGTAATGTATTGTGGCTCGCTGTAAAAAACAAAGATTGTGTTTAGTGGATGTGTTCAGACTTAATAATACGTCTGGACACTGATTTTGTCAGTTTCTTCATCAACTGTTTTTATTTTCTTCGTATCACTTACATTTCCACAAGATTTCCCAAATCATACTTCTAATGTAAAAAAATCATTGATAAACTCTTTTACAGGCAAAACCAAACTAATTTACAGTCCAGCAGCTCATGCCAACTTCCAACTCGCTACCCCATAACTGACTGACAAATTACTTGCTACACAGAAACGATTAGCAAAGATATATGATGTTATAGTTGAGCGAACATAAACTACTCGTACGTCGCTTTTTTACATCCAAAGACTCTCACACATTTAAGTACTCCTTGTCAAACAATTCCAGAATAAATCATACAAATAAGAATAGTGACAATACTTTTAAATTATAATTAAAATTTCAAATTAAGTTGAAAATACATCTTCTGTTATCTTTATATATCAGTTCTATTAATGAAAAAGTTCTTAGATATACGCTTTCAGTTCCATTTTATGGTTAAAAAATTTAATGTAGGTATCTTATTCTACGACATCAGAGAGAAATAGGAGCACTGACCATTTCCATTACAGTACGCACAGTCGTGCTCTTTTAGACTGCTGGTAGCACATTGGAACTCATGCGTGATTGCTTCTGCTAATTTTATGCGATTTCTTACAACCATCTTGCACAACGCCTAATGGTCCCTGTTGGTCAGTACGTGAGGGCTGCCTCATGTTGCTTTAACTGCGGTTGTTCCTTAGCGTTTCCAATGCACAATTACATCACGAACAATCCACATGGGCAGCTTTATAAGGGCTGAAATATGTGATGGATTTGTTACTCAGATGAGATCCAATGACCAGTCCTCATTCAAAGTCACTGGCTTCTTAACGATCCATTCTGCTATTATTGCGTGTCCACTGACAACACAGTGTTCACCGTCTCCTTTGAAACTGTCGGGCCCGCCTCTAAGGTCTAGTAGCCAGTTCCGCATTGCGTATGCATTTGATCAGAGAGTGTGTATGGTGGTGACATCACTAGAAGCTTTTTAGCAATGTAAGAAGACTTACAGATAGACAGCGTCTGGTGAAAAATTTTCCAGTTAACTTTTTTGAACGTAAATAAAAATAATCTAATATAATGGTATACACGTAGACCGACGAAGAATATCCGATGTCGCTTGACAGGGGACAGGTGATCCGTCGATGGAATCAGCCACAACCCACAAGTAGATAGGTATATCCGTCCGGAGCGAAATGAGAATGACGACCACGTAAGTCTGGTTGTGGGGAAGGCACGTGGATAACTAAGATTTATCGGAGAAAATCTTATTCACGTACGGAAACTGCCGCCTAAAAAATCCTCTTTCGTTCAATTTTGGAGAGTTGTTCGTCGTTCTATATTCACTGAAAAGTTGTATAATCGGAAGAGATTTAAAGAAGGCTGCAAAATTCGTCATGAGCTTGTTTAGTCAGCGTATGAGTCTCACAAAAACGGTTAAGGAACATTAGTTGAAGCTGACACAAGAATTACATACATCTTGGTGAGATTTAGCCAACAAGTTCCAGGAGCTCACTTTTTAAAACGAATAATATTAATTCCTCCAACCCATATGTCGCGTAATGACTGTAAAACTAAAATTAGGGAAATTCACGGTCTTACAGAGCGGTACCGACTATATACCTTCTCGTGTACCATTCACGAATGGAATGGAATAGGGATCAAAACTATACCAGCCATCTAGATACCAACCATCCCCCCCCCCCCCACCCCACCACCACCACCACTCACCGTACTATTCTTTGTGGATAGAACATAATTATGTATACAGACGATAAGCAACAGACACTGCGAAGTCGTGGCTATAGTAACTCACGGCAGTGTAGCCAGTCATTGGCCGGTAATTTACGGCCTTAAGTAGCTGCATTATATTTACACTATACACGTACCATTTAGTGATGAAGAATTCGTGCACTGACAACTTGGGAATACTGCAACATAATGCATCGCATTCTCGTCTCAGAAGATGTTTTACGTCGGGACAGTGAGAACGAATGAGATAGAATTAATACTGGTCCAATTTTAAAAGAGCAGCAGGTTTCATAATACTGAATAAAAGAATTCAATTTAGCTCTGCAAACACCTTTCCTTAACTCCAGTGTTCGACAGTCCGTGCACCCCAAAAGTTCGCCTCAACGAGAATTCGAATCCTCCTTTATGTTCTCCCACAATACGAGAAGAAATGATGAAAACTTTCTTAATTTCGCTATTGTTTAAAAGAAATTGATGAAGACACCAGAAAAAGGCTTCACGTGTTCCGTCGACAGCTGCTCTTACACATCCGTGAACGTACATTTGGTAAGGAGACAGGTGATATGTTGCTGTCTCTAATGTATATTTTGTGTAAAGCACTCAGTGATAGATTTTGAGAAGTTATGCCGTACATGTAGCGATGCGTATACCCCTGTGACTGAAATTGGCAAGCGCGACAAACACCTATGACTTGCGATAGATCCTAAGTTTAGCCTAGGATTTTTTTTTTTTTTGTGACTTGTCGCTTCTTTCTGCTCTGTCATTGGCATTTATATGTAAAAGCCCCTATAACTGGTAGGGTAAGTTACTTCAAAGGCTGTAGGGAAGCAAGGACACTACACTTCCACTCGAACCATACCTAGTAAACCACTGTTCAAATCAAATTTCTGGTTGAAGACAGCCTTACATTATACGCAGGTACATCCCTGTTCGCTGTCTATGTGGTAGACATATTCAGGAAGACTGCTAAAGAATAACACATGATATGCTCAATCTACAAATATGTGGTACGCTACTTTTCAAAATATAAACACAAATATAGATGGTAAGTACCAGTAAGACATGCATTTGTTTTGGGTTGAAAAATATTTACTGTTACTTTCGGTTACAATCTTTTAACTTTTAACTGTATACCATTTTTTTTAATTACGATGTCAACGCTTGTCTAAACTTTACGTCGGGCTTGTTACTCAGATTTGTCATGTAATCATTGATTTGATCCACAGTTCATGCCACGACTTTCAGAGTCTCTGAGTACAAAATGTAGAGGCTTCCAACCGAAGTAATTTCTGGAAGTGGCAGATCTCTTATAGCTCTACACAGCAAATCATTGTATCCTGCCGTGTACATCACTGTTATATGAGGCGTGGGCTTGAATAAAAGCACGAAAAAGGAAGACGATGATATCAGAATCTGCATCATTTTCCGCTAATAATACGTTCATATTCTTTTTATGTTTTTGTTTATGCAACTCCATTACCTTTGTGGGAGTTATTGCAATTTTTCCAATTACTACTTTCAAATGAGGGAGTTCAGCTGCTTTAAGAGACTCTGCATTGACTGAAATACTGCGTCGTAATTACTGCGTCGGTTTCTTTGAAATTTCTCATGTGTGATTCATGCTACCCTTTATTACCTCTTAAGAGTATTTCAGGTGATTTGTGCAAACTTTGACCATTTTTTTATTTTGTAATGCTAAAATGTGTATAACCCTCCCACAGATCTAGCTAATTAATTTCAGGCTGATTTGTCGGGCAACCAATAACTAAATTAGTCTATCTAATGACATGTATCCTGACAACTCGGTAAAGTGTAGAACTGACCATTAGATGTCACGGAATATGGATCCGCCAGTATAAAAACAGACGTATGGGGAAGGACGTTACCTGCATAAGAAATCCGTCAGCGATATTTCAGCCCTTCTAAAGCTGCCCAAGTTGACTGTTGGTGATGTGATGGTGAGGTGGAAACGCAAAAGACCAACCACATCTAAACCAAGACCAGGCAGAACTCATGTACTGACGAACAGCAAACTTCGAGCATTGCGGTGGGTGATGGTAAAAATCTGCGCTAGGAGTCACTCGTGGGCTGCAATGTGTAGCCAGTGGTTCAGCTCAGCTAGCACAACGACCGTGCGTACGGAGTTAAAAAGGATGTGGTACAATGTTCCAGCAGCTCCTCGTAAGTCACACGTTCCTGGGCCGGCCGAAGTGGCCGTGCGGTTAAAGGCGCTGCAGTCTGGAACCGCAAGACCGCTACGGTCGCAGGTTCGAATCCTGCCTCGGGCATGGATGTTTGTGATGTCCTTAGGTTAGTTAGGTTTAACTAGTTCTAAGTTCTAGGGGACTAATGACCTCAGCAGTTGAGTCCCATAGTGCTCAGAGCCATTTGAACCATTTTTTTCACACGTTCCTGTAGTAAATTCTGAGCGACGAGTGAGGGGCTGTAAAGAGCGAAGCCAATGGACAGCGAATGATTGGAAACGAGTGATCTGGAGTGACGAATCACGCTATACCCAGTGCCAGCCCGGTAGAATGACTTGGGTTTGGCGAATACCTAGAGGCTGTTGTCTGTCATCACGTAGATCACTAACAAGAGTGGAGTAGGTGGTATTACGGTATGGGACTGTTTCTCATGGTTAGGTGTAGTCCCCTTACTGCGCTTAAGAAAACACTAAATGTGGAAGGATATGAACACAGTTTACTGTATTTTGCACTCCATATGCAAGAGAAACAATTCAAAGACGATGATCATATGTCAGAATGACACTGCACCCTCTGATACATCATCTGTTTGGTTTATGGACAATAACGTTCCTGAATTGGACTGGCCTGCCCAGAGTCCCGACCGGATCCAACTACGCAGCTTTGCTTGAGTTAGAACGTTACTACCTTCTCTGGTTTCGGATGTTGAGAAAGATTGGGCTCCCATTCCTCCACAGACACCCAGACATCTCATTGAAACAGTTCCCAGATAGTTCAAGCCGTCATAAAGGTGAAGGGTGGACGCAGCCATATCACGGTTCTCTTATAACGGTCTGGATGCTTTTGATAAGATACTGTGTAGGTATAAACCATGACAAGATTACCACAAAATAATGTCTCTACACTGTAGGACTGTACGATACAGGCGTGCTAGTAAACATGTAGGTAGGGTGGCTCGCATACCAGAAACCATATGGCAGTTTAATTTACACGTCTATAAAAACCTGAAAAAAATGCGACCTCATGATTATCATGTGACGTAATACCCAGTATCACTTCCGGGTTTGATTGAATTTAAAACTACACTGAATTTCTTTAATACATGAGCCATAATATACCGCTGGGAACAATCTCCCCCCTCCCCTCTTCCTATCACTAATGTTCGAGTGCCTCCTGTCATTATCTTTTTAATTGCTTCACATTCTCCCCGAGTATATTTAGATATAAGCATGCGCCCAGTTCAGACTAAATACAAAAATCACAGACGTATATAATACCATGTAATCACGTTTACTTGTACTTTTTGAAGTTTTTCTAATTAAAATTTTAATTCCTGTTCTGCGTCGTACCTTTATCAACAAAATTTATTAGTGGAACGTTTATTCTAAATTTCTGTTAAATTAAATCAGTCACTAGCCTGTAGTCTATTTGTTTTTGTTTTTAACGAATCAATCTAAATCAGATTTACTACTTGCATTACATTTAGTGTAGTTCAGCACTAATTATTTATCATCTTTTCACTCAGGGTCTGACTCGAAAGAAACCCTCAACGCTTCCAACAACCTCTCAGTATCTGGAAGGATGTTTTCTTCTTTTGGTGTTGCATTGGTAATGGAAATAAATTAGACAAGCTTACATGCTGAGTGATAACTAATATCTGAGCCTCAGCCCAGTGTATAACCGACACATCAGGAAACAATGTTCAGTGCTGGTCAATTTAGAATTTTCAGTTCCTATCAATAGCGTTTGGTTAACTGCTCTGTTCGTCCGCATATTTACATAATTTTATACCTATTACGCTCATAACGTACTATATTTCGCCGGCCGCGGTGGTCTCGTGGTTCTAGGCGCGCAGTCCGGAACCGTGCGGCTACTACGGTCGCAGGTTCGAATCCTGCCTCGGGCATGGATGTGTGTGATGTCCTTAGGTTAGTTAGGTTTAAGTAGTTCTAAGTTCTAGGGGACTGATAACCACAGCAGTTGAGTACCATAGTGCTCAGAGCCATTTGAACCATTTTACTATATTTCATTTATTTGAGTAGTTACTTACTGTAAAGTTGGCTGACTTCATAGAACATTTGTAGATCTGATTATTTTGAGGAAACCGCAGGTATACACCAGTAACATCACTTTCATCTTGCGTTATGTTGATAAACTAAGAAACTACATGATCCGGTACTCGAACTGACAACACGGAATTACCTAACGAATTCCTTGTAATTCTCTCAGACGTTTGAACTTGTTGAAATATAATTTTTTCATTGCTGGGGACGAGGTAAACAGGTACGTGCATGCTGCATCAGGAGAATATGCAGATACCTACCGTATTTTTAACCTATTTGGAAGACTTTCATGGGTTAATTCTTCACTGGAAAACGAGTAACTTATTACTGACCAAAATAGAGACGTGGCAACTACGTACGGATTCACCAAATTCATTCGAAAGAATCTCAAAACCACATTTTAAATGTATTTCAAACATACCAAGAAAGATGAAAGCAGAACACCCAATAACAACTTCATACCATTACTTCGACATTAACATATCACCATTTAAACCAAACTAGGCTACTAAACTAACGATTGACAGCTGTTGCCAATTGCCAAGTGAATATGAAAGCACCCCAAGTAATTTCGCCCGCGAGAATGTTTTTAAACTAATTTGTTTCCTTAAATGTCAAAGGAAGGCGCTATCTTGTCGAAAATTGATAGGTTGGTAACTGTGGTTGTAATACTGTAAGGTTTGTAACTGAAACAGCAACCACCCACAAGTATGGTTTAAAAAGATTTATTTGCATCAGACCATGATCGGTTTCGAAATTTTTTACAAATCCCTCTTCAGATGGCTGTTACACGTTTCGTTGTTTCCTTGCTGTGGCCTCGTTATGTATCCGTTATTGGTTTGCTGTACTAGAATAGACACAATGCTTTTTTGTTCACTATTTGGGTAAGTTTGTGGTAGAATTATTTCTCATGGCCTTTATCAAATCATTTATGAAGAGGTTTTGAAAGTTATTAAAACGTGAAATGCAGTGAAAATGTACGTGCTGTATGCTTCTGTGTGACGAAACTGCCCTTTGTTTTGGAAGTGAACTTTGAAATTATCACATTTGTAGACGTGCACTATGCGAGTGCTGTTCAGTTCAATGAAAAACACCTTACACCACACCATGCTCTGTTTAATGGTAGCACACACGATAAGCATTTACAAAACGTGACCCGGTTTTTCAGTTCACATGAGCGAAATAAGCGATGTTTCCAGAGATCTAACAGCCGTGGAGATGTTAGGTTACCGATGCTGTGAGAGTGTATGGGCTTAGTAAAATATTCTTTGCTAGTGCAATGGAATTAATTTGAAAACGAAAAAGAAGAAAAATTATGTACTATAGTTTTTAATCTGCTGACTGTTTAGGATTAGGCCCATACATACAAAGATTATACATATACGAGACACTGTGTATCGTAGATAGGCACCACAGGTTCAGTGTTCAAACTTTTCTGTATCACTATAATGCAAAACGTATCGTATAGTGCTAACGTACTGTACACAGTGTTTCGTACTGTCTACATGTAATAAACATTGTTTATGTTCCACATGGGAAGCTTGGCCACGCTTTGTAAATGTTTGCCGGCCGTTGTAGCCGAGCGGTTCTAGGCGCTTCAGTCTGGAACCGCGTTACCGCTACGGTCGCAGGTTCGAATCCTACCTCTGGCATGGATGTGTGTGATGTCCTTAAGTTAGTTAGGTTTAAGTAGTTCTAAGTTCTGGTGGACTGATGATCTCAGAAGTTAAGTCCCACAGTGCTCAGAGCCATTTGAACCTTTTGTAAATGCTTATCGTGTGTGCTACCATAAACAGAGAATGGTGTGGTGTAATGTGTTTTCCAGTGAATTGAGCAACACTCTCTTAGTGCACCTCCAGAAATGTGTTACTTTCGAAATTCACAAAAAAACAGAAGATCATACAGCACGTAAGTTTTCACCAAATTTTACGTTTGAATAACTTTCTAACATTTTCATAAATGCTCTGATACAGATCATAAGAAACATACCTATCGTAAACTTCACCCCTACAGCAAAACAATAACAAATGCAAAACGAGGCCCCAGCATGAAAACAACAAAACGTATAACCAGAAACTGAAGATGCATTTATAAAAAATCCGAAACTTGTCATGGTTTGATCCAAATAAACATTTTTAAACCACACTTGTGGTTAGTTACTGTTTCAATTATAATACTTATGAGAGGGAAGTATTTAGTCTCTATATTGGTTCAAAATATTAAGACTTGCTAGAATTCGACTGCATGCGCGATGCATTTTATTTTTGATTTTCCTCCACTGTCAGTGTTTTCCAAGGTCAGAGATACTTTCATTCCAGCTTACTTAAATGTGACGTGTCACACGAATGAAATAAGGTTTTAGGTATAGGACAGGACTATTAAATCAAATAATCACCTTTGAAAAAACGCCAATACAACTTATGTATGGGTGTCTGTCACCTTTCACTCACGGGAAGACATTTCTGTTGCCGTCAGAAGTAACTTGCTGGTTGTTTTCTTGTGATCAAAGATGTATATCCATTAACTACATGTACCACGTGACATATGAAGATGGCAAGTGATGCTGTGATCTTTGCTTCTGCTGTCTGTGCTGCAGCCAATATGGCAACTCCTCCTCCTTAAATTTCACGAAATTCGCTGTTAATATTATGGGTTATGAATAAATGATTGACGACTGCTGTGATTTCGCTATGTTTGAAAATCAAATCCACGTACGGGGTGTCCAGCGAAAGAGGCCAAACTTTAAAACTAAATATGTCGAAAACTGAGATCGATAGGCGAGTGCAACAAATTGTATGTTTATTGTGAAACCTGTAAGAATTTTATACAGCAAGTTTTGAAATATTTCGAAAAGCTACTAACAGACGGTGCTTCAATCTCAATTAGTAGCGCCTATAAACAGTGTGCAGCAGCTCAGGGTGATCAATTGCACCATTGAAACGTGAAAGGAGTTTATTGTACGGAAGGAAGAGGCTATAAAACAGTCCTACAGCAACAAGGCGCAGGTTTCGAACATGATTTAATGATTCAAAGGACCTGATTTGAAATTCACTCGAAAGCTCTTCAGCAAATTCCAACGGACAGGCGGTGTGGATGATGATCTTATGGGGAATGTTGGCCCTATACTCCATATGCCGAGAGAAGAGCTCTGACAGCTGGCAGTGCAGTTGCCAGTATTCGACACGGCCAGGAAGAGAGCCAGCAGCGGTCGTCCAGCACTAAGGCAACACTGGGGCGTTGCCATGGTAATGTAAATAAAAGCTCACTATCCGATTGGTCGTCGTGGATGCGCGAAACACGTGTGCCAAGGCCGTTTCAACTTTCAGAGCTCTTCTCTCGCTGTACGCATTGTAGGAAAGCTGTCGTTACTGCTGAAAATGTTTCCGCGATTTCCGGAAGTACTTAGCAAAATGCAAAGAAACACATCTGAAGAACTAGCATATACTGGTTTGAAGATTTCTAGCGTGCATTAAATACTGACACAATGCCTATGCATGATCCCATTCAAAATCCATGTCCACCCGTTCATAGCTATGCGAGATGTGCGACAGAGAGTTGACTTTGAGAACCAGATTCTCACAGTGATTGATGATAAAGGATTTGATGTTAGCTGCATCTGGTTCACAAATGAAACACGCTTCCACCTGAATGGAGTCGTAAACAAACATAATGGGGACTTTGGAGTTCCGAAAATCCCCATTTGTCTGAAGCAAAGCCACTGTATTCTCCCAAAGTTACTGTTTGAGTTGCAGTGTGCAAAATGGTTCAAATGGCTCTGAGCACTATGCGACTTAACTTCTGCGGTCATCAGTCGCCTAGAACTTAGAACTACTTAAACCTAACTAACCTAAGGACATCACACACATCCATGCCCGAGGCAGGATTCGAACCTGCGGCCGTAGCGGTCACTCGGTTCCAGACTGTAGCGCCTAGTACCGCACGGCCACATCGGCTGGCAGCAGTGTGCAGCAGAGGCATTATTGGCCCTTTTCAGTGCGAGAAACGATCACTAGTGCACGCTTCGTTGCAAGTTTGGAACAATTTGTCATCAAGTAGCTAGTGTTGGAGGATCGATCAGGCACCAAGTGGTTCAAGCAAGATGTGGCCAGACCACTCGTGCCAAACAAGTGTTTTGCTTTCTTGTGAATACTTCGGAAATCGAGTCATTGAGTTGGACTACTGCATATTTATTGGCGCAGGGATGGACTGCCTCCATATTTGATAGATCTGACCACTTATGGAAACGTTTTGTGGGGCACGTTGAAATGTATAGTCTACTGGAACCATGCCACCATGGTGGACGAGCTTGAATCGGTGATCTGTATGGCATCTGACTCCATATCCGTTGAGACACTAAAGGATGTGATGGTAAATTTCATTGTCCGTCTGCATCATCCCCGTACTGCGTGTGATGGATATTTCGAAAAGATTGTGATGTGATTATAGGGATTACTTGCAGAGGATGAGTTTAATGATGTACGCTGATACTATACGAGCTGCACCGCAACTTTTCAAACTATTTCGAAACTTCTGCCTAATATTCCTACAGTTTACTCAATAAGCATACCTTGAGTTGCACTCGTCCATTGATCTTATTTTTTGATGTATTTAATTCTGCTATCAGGGACTCCTTCGTTAGACACACTGCGCCACAATTTTGTGATAGCATGTGCAGTTGATCAAGTATTGCATTCATGTAGACACTGTTTTCATTTGTATAGACAGCTCTGGCACATGTTCTTACTTATGTAACAATTTTTAGTATAAAAACCCTTTTTAGTAAAGTTCTTTCTTGTTCAACAGTACCACAGGAGATACACAGGCACATTAGTATTCGCTACTAACGTTTTCATTAGAAATACAACAGGGTAGAATCACAACACAGTTAATTATTAGTGCTCTTCACTATAATTTTTTGTGCTTCTGTCGCGAATCAGAAGCACTAATCAGACCAACGAACACCCTTGCAAATTCCACCACACACATGAGACCCTACAACTGTCTCCCTATTCCTGTTCCTTTGACTTTAGATTATTATTCATTTTATGGGCATTGTACTTAAATTACAAAACAGGTAACTGTACAACTTTTACACATATATGTAAACTGATATACACTCCTGGAAATGGAAAAAAGAACACATTGACACCGGTGTGTCAGACCCACCATACTTGCTCCGGACACTGCGAGAGGGCTGTACAAGCAATGATCACACGCACGGCACAGCGGACACACCAGGAACCGCGGTGTTGGCCGTCGAATGGCGCTAGCTGCGCAGCATTTGTGCACCGCCGCCGTCAGTGTCAGCCAGTTTGCCGTGGCATACGGAGCTCCATCGCAGTCTTTAACACTGGTAGCATGCCGCGACAGCGTGGACGTGAACCGTATGTGCAGTTGACGGACTTTGAGCGAGGGCGTATAGTGGGCATGCGGGAGGCCGGGTGGAC
Source organism: Schistocerca nitens (assembly GCF_023898315.1). NCBI lineage: Eukaryota > Metazoa > Arthropoda > Insecta > Orthoptera > Acrididae > Schistocerca > Schistocerca nitens. The sequence continues at coordinate 661,624,416 of NC_064618.1, forward strand.
GTACCGCCGAATTGCTCAACACGTGGGGCGTGAGGTCTCCACAGTACATCGATGTTGTCGCCAGTGGTCGGCGGAAGGTGCACGTGCCCGTCGACCTGGGACCGGACCGCAGCGACGCACGGATGCACGCCAAGACCGTAGGATCCTACGCAGTGCCGTAGGGGACTGCACCGCCACTTCCCAGCAAATTAGGGGCACTGTTGCTCCTGGGGTATCGGCGAGGACCATTCGCAACCGTCTCCATGAAGCTGGGCTACGGTCCCGCACACCGTTAGGCCGTCTTCCGCTCACGCCCCAACATCGTGCAGCCCGCCTCCAGTGGTGTCGCGACAGGCGTGAATGGAGGGACGAATGGAGACGTGTCGTCTTCAGCGATGAGAGTCGCTTCTGCCTTGGTGCCAATGATGGTCGTATGCGTGTTTGGCGCCGTGAAGGTGAGCGCCACAATCAGGACTGCATACGACCGAGGCACACAGGGCCAACACCCGGCATCATGGTGTGGGGAGCGATCTCCTACACTGGCCGTACACCACTGGTGATCGTCGAGGGGACACTGAATAGTGCACGGTACATCCAAACCGTCATCGAACCCATCGTTCTACCATTCCTAGACCGGCAAGGGAACTTGCTGTTCCAACAGGACAATGCACGTCCGCATGTATCCCGTGCCACCCAACGTGCTCTAGAAGGTGTAAGTCAACTACCCTGGCCAGCAAGATCTCCGGATCTGTCCCCCATTGAGCATGTTTGGGACTGGATGAAGCGTCGTCTCACGCGGTCTGCACGTCCAGCACGAACGCTGGTCCAACTGAGGCGCCAGGTGGAAATGGCATGGCAAGCCGTTCCACAGGACTACATCCAGCATCTCAACGATCGTCTCCATGGGAGAATAGCAGCCTGCATTGCTGCGAAAGGTGGATATACACTGTACTAGTGCCGACATTGTGCATGCTCTGTTGCCTGTGTCTATGTGCCTGTGGTTCTGTCAGTGTGATCATGTGATGTATCTGACCCCAGGAATGTGTCAATAAAGTTTCCCCTTCCTGGGACAATGAATTCACGGTGTTCTTATTTCAATTTCCAGGAGTGTATTTCAGGTAACATAAATAATATGGTACAAGAAATACACTTAACGAGCTCTCCGCACAGAACGTGAAGGTCCAACGGGTCTCTGCCAGCCGTCATGTCAACCTCCGTCATGTGGCGTCATGTGGAAGCAGTACGGAGGGTCATGTTGTCAACACGTTGCTCTCCCAGATGTTTTTCAGACTAGCTACTGCTAGGGAAAATATCTCCTCAATTGGCATCAAGAGGCCGAGTGCACCCTGTACCATCTCTCCCACCAAGGAAAAATCCCTGGCGATATCGGAAACCGAACCCGGGTCTTCTGCATGGTAGCCACTTATGTTGAATATTCAGCTACAGAGGCACGCATAAAAATGCACCACCTGACAACAAAATGTATTGCAATCAACTACATGATCGGATATCATGTCACTTCGTACATCTTCACATCATCGGGGATATGTACACGATTACAGTTGCAGTTCGCTGTGACAAGTATGACAGCCACCAGTTTTTTTCGTCTTCAGTTTGTTACCACGTCTAATAAGGTATACAAAGGCTGTGAAAAGCGTCCTACGTTGACTGCTGCGAAGGACACAGAGATGTCACAGGAGAGGCAGATTTTTGAAGGGAAACATTTGGAAATTTGTGGTAAGGCCTCATGGGACCAAACTGCTAAGATCATCGGTCCCTAAGCTTACACACTACTTAATCTAACTTAAATTAACTTACGCTAAGGACGACACACACACACCCATGTCCGAGGGAGACCTCGAACCTCAGACGGGGGAAGCCGGGCGGACCGTGACAGGTCGCCCTTAGACCACGCGGCTACCCCGCGCGGCTTTTGGAAGGGGCCTCACTCTGGTTCTCCATTTGGCTGGTTGGTCGAATCGTGCAATATCCGACTTTGTGGGGCATCTGGATTAACTGTGATCCGCTGTTTCACTGCGCAGGATGCTTTCAACTACGACTGAACACCACAAGGGAGGATCGCCATATATTACACCACGCACATCCTAATCCTTTCACATCTGCACTTTGCGCTTGCCGGCTGAGAACAAGCAACATTTTGTATCATCCACCACCATAAATCACAGAGTATCACCAGTCCGGCTGGGAAATTACCATCCCTTCTGTGGGTTGCTATTAACACTACAACATAAATGATTTTTTTTTTATTTTTAATATTGAAGAAGCGTACACTGATGACACCTTTGTAACTGCTCTAAATTTATGAAATTTATTCACAACTGCGGAATCTTTCTGACATTAGCTGCATTAGGAATGAAGGTATTATCGATTAGTGACACATGAAAATTTTTCTGGACCAGGACTCAAAGAGAGATTTCTTGGTTGTCGCGAGTGGTTGTTTTAACCACTTCAGCTACCCGAGTACGCTTCCGTGACCGACCACAACGAAGTCACATTGGCTACATTCCCATCGCTCGCAAATTTACTTGGATTCCCTCTACAAGGAAAGTTAAAAACTTAACTTAATCAAGACGAAAACTTGCGGAACTATTCAGTGCTAAGGAAAACAAATTTTCTGAAAATTTTTCATAGTGGATTAATGATAAAGATGCAGAGATAACCGAAAAGTTAGATACTGTACTTAAAGCTACGGTACAACTGGCTAGCATACAAATAGTATCTGAACAGAGTAGTACAGGAGAAGAATTTAATAATGAATTCAGTCGTATAACATCTGTCCTAACTAAAGACCTTCCTTGGTGGCGAGATAAAGCGACTGCACAAATGAATGATGTACGTAGGGCATTGTCAACTATGCATCTGAACAGAGTACTACAGGAGAAGAATTTAATAATGAATTCAGTCGTATAACATCTGTCCTAACTAAAGACCTTCCTTGGTGGCGAGATAAAGCGACTGCACAAATGAATGATGTACGTAGGGCATTGTCAACTATGCATAGTGTGCATAGCAAAACACTTTTAATTGCTAGAACAGGTGACATGTTTATCACCACAAGTCTGTATCGCAGGGTATCTAAGGAAACAAAAACAATTTAGTCCGCCTCCCGAGTCTTCAGCTTCCGCTAAGTTCGCGACGCCTATGTTGTCACCAGTTTTAATGGAGTAAAACCTGCCGAATAAAAGACAAATTTAAGTTTTCTCTCCAGTTAAGAATACCATACACCCCGCTGTATTTATAAAAACATTTAAAGACATTTTTTTCTAAAAACATGGACAGATTATCAGAAAATTCAATTCAATATCAACTATATTCAGGGCGAAGCTGCTTTCTGGGTAACAGAATCTGCCGAAAAAGTACTAGTTATGAACAATTTTTAACGGGCGTCCTCAGGAAAATATTGGTCATTTTGATTCCTAGAAAAATCCTAAACAATATAATATCAAGCAAAAAAGTTTCGAAACTATTTTCAACTATTCATAAGTAAAACACAATAATAGGATGAACCAATTTCGCATACGGATCTCCTCAGAATACTGAAGACAAAATACCGTGCAGTATTTGTGTAAAGTTAGTTCATGTACCGGAAACCAACCTCGAACACTTCCTATGAATATTGTATTCTGTAGACTTGCTACAGGAAGATTCTAAGAGTAACGGTGGCAAAGATGGCGTGTTGTCTGTACAGTCACGCAAAAAATCATAGCCGAAACGCTGCCTGTGAGAACGCACAGCACTACAGGGTAGATCTGTAAATCAAAACAGACCACAAGAAGCTCAGAAATCGTCCCATTTCAGTAGGTGGCATGGAAATAACAACAGATTTAGCCTAGGATACAAATGAATCACAATGGTCATCAAAAGAATCACTACAAAATCAATTTGGGAAGCAGTGGCACCCACGTTTTATGGATCATCCACCACCTAATATAAACACCTCAGACACAGGCAACAGACATGTGCCACCTCCAAATTAGCAGCAACAACAACAGAATCATGTTATACGTATTGTGGAGGTGGCAGACGAACGCCCCTCTGGCCCTGGTAATGAGTCAAACTAAATGTGAGCTCATCATGCTCCCAGATGCTGGTCATGGGATGGGGTTGGGGCACTAACCTAAACCAAGAATTTCATATGTCATATTACAATGATGGTATCGATATAAGGAATGACCTTTGCTACGGCTTTGAATTGTGTAAAAAACAGGGTGAAGAAGTCGTATAGGCAGCTGTTAGTGCGATAGTGGGCTGAATTCCTGCTACAGTAGTAATCCACACTGGTGCAATGGTTAATGTGATGGAAGGGAATTTTTTTAGAGGGTAACTGAGATAACTGAAGTACCCACTCTGCTGGTACAGGACGATGTGATTTCTGGTACTATTGATGGTAGATGCCTAAGTATAAAATCGCAAGCAGAGATAAGGTATTAAGATAGATTTGGAAACAGAGTGTTATGCTGCATGATACAGACTGTACAAGGGTTATCTCTGAACTGTATCTAGAGCATGGATTTCTTGCAAGAGTGGAAAGCAAAAATAGACCTCCCTATCAGAAAGTGTTATCTGATAGCTGAAAGTGAGAATATTGTCGTAGATTTATTGAAAAATAAAGTCAGGTTTTGCCAACTGATGAAACTCAAGACGATAAGAACTAAGGTGTTGTATATACACAGCAAAGAATACCATGCCTCACATGTTCCTACGTCATATTATGCTGCTGATGGGAACAACGACTCAGCTGATATGCATAGGAGAACTATGGAATCTGAGTGCCTAAATGATGAACAGTGAGCCGAAGTAGCCGATTTGTTATTGAAATATGTACAAGTTTCTCCTGACAAACAAGTAATAATAAAAGTTTAGTAGCATCATATGGAAGTAGTGCCCAACAAGACGTACTGCCACACAAAATACTCTGTCCCAGGGGCAAATGGGGAGGTGGTTAAACAAATGTAGACTCTGACAAGATTAAACGCTTATACCACTATTCAGATCCGAAAAAATATATTCTGTCACAACAAGATCTTGCATCTATTTTTTTCTTTCACCATCATTTTACTTTTCCATGTGTTTAAATATGTATGTGTATTTTTATGTAAAGAGCTAACATCTTTAGATGATAATGCATGAAACTTGTCTTAAAGTAACACAATAAGTTAGTAACAGAGGAAATGAATGACGTTTCAAACTGCACATTACTGAGGTCAGTTTTTTTTTCTTAACTAGTCGGTATGGAGTACCACAACTGTGACAACTGTTTAATTTTTGTATGTATATACTTACATCACTAAGAGAAGAATGTAGACTCTGTTCTAAATATAAACGAAACTCATTGTCACACTGACTTACTAGGAAGTGTTGAACATACTATATTAGAAACAAGTATACAAAATGAAGGAAGGAGGGGTAGGGAGGTTGCTTCTCTCAGTGTCTTCTGTCTTATTGTGAACTAACTCAGTTAATATCAGCACATTAGGGCGAGCACATAGAGTAACTGCTTCCACTGGCCTAGTATGGAATGTGTATGTTTGGGAACAAAACAGAAAGTGAGTCTGGTATCAAAGGGACATCAGCACCTGCTGCTTCGTTCAAGGATTACATAGAGGCAACCGACAGCAGTCTGGCACTCCCAAGACACTGCCTGGTGTTCAATGTGTGTGCAGCCACGACCCTGTCATCGCCCAATAGTCATTGGATGGTTATTACATCATCTTCAATGTAAATGAATTTCCTGTCGTGGGGTCCTTCGACTCTACCAGTTCACTGGCTTTTTCCTCCAGTCTTTTCTAGGACGGGTGGGGAGGGATGGGGGAGGGTTGGGGGCTCTGACTCCGTATGGTGGTGGCATTTTGCACTAACTTGGTCGATTCTTCAATGTAAAGGCGAGTACACACAGGAAAATTTTCCAGCTAGACAATATCCCAATCCTTGTAATTACATAATTAGGGCATGTAATTGCTGCACAAGGTAATACTTGCACCTTCCATCCCAAAAGATTAGCATAGACCTAGCATTTCCCACCAATTTACAGATGGAGAAAGGGAGGGTGCTGGGTGAAGTGCGGAACTTTTCCCACCAATTTACAATATAGTAGCACCCACAATAAATAAAATAAACTACTCTGTCCTTCCTCTCCAGCAGCTCTGCCCAGGCTAAGTCTTTTTCACACCAATTTCTAGATGGGGGGGGGGGGGGGGTAGGGTGTGTGGGGGGAAGGGGAAGGCAGAAGGCTTTCTGAGAGGGATGGGGGTTGAGGGAATGGGAAGGGGTGGGGGTTTCTCAGAACGATGGATTAACCCCAAAAAATCAACATCCATAAAGATCATAAATCAAATAGCATAACAACAGTTTTGCCCCTGAATGTATGCTTGCCCCTGGATGTATGTAACCTGCACAAACAAAATGCCCCAAAACCTGCTATGCCCTATTACTACTACTGCCCACTTGATGTTTCATATTCACTCTTGATGAGCTACCTATCATCTCTCTGTAAAGCTCTACATTCTGCCTTGATATGACTGATCATGGGCTGTTCCACTGACTTTGACATCGGTGTTCTTGGTTATCATTGAGGGACATGTGGTCGACGAACAATGTCTGCTCATGCCACCAGACCACTGAAAACTAAACTAAAAATATGCTTACATCATACAAAGCCCAACAAAGTAATTTTTTTAAAAAAAGTTTATATAAATTTAGGTAATTTATTCTTGTTTGTTAACCATTTGAAAGATTAATTTTGACATGGATAAATGATGGCATTTGAAGGCCTCGGTCTAGTCCATGCACAGCCATTTAATTCCCAATTCCCACTATGCACTAAAATATTTTTAAATGTCTGGCAAATAAATTGTTGAAATTTAAGTTTCTAACAGTGTTTAGTTTTGCAATATCAGATGAAATATTATCTGAAACAACGTTTTTTGAGTCACATGTATTGTTTATAATTTTAAGAAGCTAACTTCAAAAAGTTGTATTCAGATTCTTCAATGACCAAACGATTATAGTTTCATCAGTGCTCTTTCGTTAATCTTTCTCTTAATGGAGAAAGAACATAACTTCGTTAGTATCGAAGTACGAATATCTAAATTCCTACAGTTTTTCAGTGTAAGAATTTGATTAAACTTTCACGGTCGAGAGCCACTGTACAATGAGAGCAGATAACCAAAATGCATTGGCCAGAGGCATAATCTTTTTCTTAACGATGGGAATGATTACTGGTAGCTCTTAATTTGTACAGATCACAAATGATTGCTCTTAAAAGGTATTACTCCAGTTCATAAGCCAAAAAGATAATCCCATCACTGTTGGACAGCGACACGACAAAAAAGTCACCCAAAACTTTGAATCATTCGCATTTTTCAGTGTCGTTTAGCTGGAGGATTGTTCCTTTCCAGAAGTTTCTCTATCGAGAGGGCACATTTCACATCCCAGTGGAAGTGTCCAGGTTATCAAGGACCGGTTACGAAGCTTTGTTGGACAACTTTCATCACGAGAAGATACAACAGTTTTATGATAACCTTTCCAACTGAATCAGTGCATCCAGTCAGGCGAGAGAGGAATGCAATGCAATACTGGAAAGTAGTCTCGTACTGCCAAATTCTTTGTAAATTTGACTCGATTCTGTAATCACTGCAATTATATCACATACCTTCTCAACCCAGTAGGTTTCATTTGCTTTTCGCTTTCCCTTCTAGGTGCTTCATACATTTCTTTTGTGTGGTGGTGTATGTAAAACACGAAAAAAAATCGATTTCAAACACAGAAAATGTTTTGTGACATTGTTCCTAAAATCCCTTCTCGTACGTAAAGCCAAAAGAGTGATTTACAAGTTGATAAATGTAGTAACTGTACCACTAATGAATCCAAAATATGTTAATCCTATTGATGTATACCGAAAAAATACGAAATGGACTAAAATCACTTTTTATATCTCATGAAAGCAAAAGAAAGTAATATTTATTCAGGTACAAACAAAACCAGTAGTGGAATGGATAACGACTGGGCATATGGAGAGACAAAATGATAGATGGACAAAGGAGATGATGTGTTGGATTCCGTGATGAGAAAAGGCGATGAGGATGACCTACAGGAAGATCGAACGACGGCATAAGGAAGCAATCAGGACAACCATGGATGTGAAAAAGAAGAGATGGAAATGTACAGAGAAGTCTGAGTCCAGCGGTGGGTGCTGAATGGTTGTCGATGATGGTGATGATGATGATGATGATTCTGGTGAACAGTATTACTAAAAATAAAGATTGTGAGACTCTCTTGAGCTGTTATTCTCTTTCTCTTAGAGATTGCAAATAAGAAGAGAGCCGTGAATAAGAGATTAACTTGTACATTCGAGCAGCAGGTAGCCTAAACTCACATTCACATCTTCTCGTAGAATAAAACATATAGGCAGTACTTCCAGTTTTATTGTGTAAATGTTATAAAAGACTCAGTGACAAAAAGTGTCCTTGAGTGCTACCTAACACCTGTTGCAACTTGGATGACGATGCTTCAAATGTCAAATATACCGAGAAATCATGAAACTTCCTGGCAGATTAAAACTGTGTGCCCGACCGAGACTCGAACTCGGGACCTTTACCTTTCGCGGGCAAGTGCTCAACCATCTGAGCTACCGAAGCACGACTCACGCCCGGTACTCACAGCTTTACTTCTGCCAGTATCTCGTCCCCTACCTTCCAAACTTTACAGAAGCTCTCCCGGGAACCATGCAGAACTAGCACTCCTGAAAGAAAGGATACATCCCCCAGGCTGTGGCTAAGCTATGTCTCCGCAATATCCTTTCTTTCAGGAGTGCTAGTTCTGCATGGTTCGCAGGAGAGCTTCTGTAAAGTTTGCAAGGTAGGAGACGAGATACTGGCAGAAGTAAAACTATGAGTACCGGGCGTGAGTCGTGCTTCGGTAGCTCAGATGGTAGAGCAATTGCCCGCGAAAGGCAAAAGTCCCGAGTTCGAGTCTCGGTCGAGCACACAGTTTTAATCTGCCAGGAAGTTTCATATCAGCGCACACTCCGCTGCAGAGTGAAACTCTCATCCTGGATACCAAGAAATCATATTTTTTGAGACGAACGAAAATAACCCATACATCCCCAATTCACAAAAAAATCTAATTAGAAATGCACTGAAACATTTGGCAGCTCTTAACTATTTTCATATAAAATAACTATCTAGTAACTGCCCTTAGAATACATGTATGTTCTATGTATTTTCTATGCTAAGGAAAACAGTTTCTATTGTGGACAGATAAACTCGTTCGTTCACATAACAGTGCGGGAGGAAATTCCGGGAATGTACTTGACCCTGACATCAGCCCAGAGGCCCAGAATGTTTGACGTTGTCGGACGGTCTACACTGCACAGCTAGCTACCTATGACTCTGCCATGGCCTTCCACGCACGCAGCCAATGGCCCGCTGATGTGCTCATTCCGTATGCGGTTGTGCACCGTGTTTCCAGGTTGCGTAGCATCTACGAGGTGATTCATTCGCTGCAGGAAACATGATTCCTAGATACGCAGTAAACACGTCCAGAGCACAGCACAGCCCCGAAATCAGAGGTACCTGAGCATGGCAGGTCGCGCTGTGCGATGAACCTAGGTATACAGCGCGTCTCTCCCTATCTGTTTATGTATAACTACATTAACTCTTTTAGAACCAACTTGCGCATCCTCTAGTATTTTATTCGTATCCATGGATGTTAAAATTTTATGAATCTTCTTAATTCTTTCGACACGCCTGACACTGAGTTCTTACTGAGGCTTTTCCCTGACAAAGTTTCGATCTACTGAACTTGGACTAAGAACGTACAAGCCGATCATAACCACGTTCTAATACTATATACTGTGTCTCATTACTTATACATTCCGTAAGTTACAAATTTCTCTCGTAATTAATGGGACACTTTTGTAAAACTTTCTGCGGTGCATTTACGCAACATTGGGAAGTCTAATAACCTTGTCACAAAAATTGTCGTCACATCTGCGTACTGTTGAAAGTTACTCAAATAAGTCATTTATCTAATATACTTTAATTCCTTATAATGTTGAATCCGATTAACGTGTCACGTACTTGTGAATATACAGAGCTTCCCAAAATAACGTATACACTCATTTAAACTGAATGAATCATTAATTACACCTGACAGCAGATTAATGAATAGTTTTTGGACTCATATACATTAAGGTGTTTTACATTTTTCTACGACATTGTCAGGAGAAATATTTTTGGAACCTGAAAGGGGCATCAAGCTGCTTCTGTCTATAGTTTCCATCAACGATATCAGTAGCCTTTCGGAAATCAACTAACCTCTTTTGAATTCTGTAATCTCTCGCAAATGATTGACTTCTGACAAAATTTTTGTTCTGAACGTGATCTGCCCTTCCCAAAATCACTTTGATATTCACCGAAATTACTCTCCAGTGTTATTTCTACTCTTTTTTGCCTAATCGTACAAAATATGTTATACGCAGTTCGTTACTAAGCAAATTCCTCTGTAATTCTTAGCAGCTTGATCATTGCTTTCTTCCCACTCTTCTGGGAGTTTTTCTGTGTTCCAGCTGTCCTGGAAGATTAATTTTAGCTCTTTTTTTATTTTTGGTGGAAACCATTTCAAAAGTTCAACTATAGTAGAGTCAGCTGCACTAGATTTATTATAAGTTTTTAATAAAGCCTTCAATTTCTTTGATACTTGGGGCTAAATCATCTTTTTAATTTTTGTGGGTTTTTGGGTCTTAGATCTTATGGTTTGGTTCTGGACAATTAAGAAGCTAATAAAAGTTTTTCGAAAGTAATTCACAATTTTCAGCGCAAACCAAATCGGTAAATCTCGTTCCACTCCCCTCTGTTGTTAGATTTACATCTGAAGATCTACCTAACTTTTCATCACTCATTTTCTGCTCCAAAGATCTACTGTAAAATGGCCACCTTAAGAGATCATCTACAGAAAACGCTTTCATTCAGAATTTCCTTGTACTCATATTACCATCTAGCATAAAACCTTTTGAATTACAAGGGTAGTAATCATAACTAAAGTTGATATATTAATTTTACGTGTATAAATTGATTTAAACATATTTAAATTTTATAGTTAATGGTTTAACATTGCAAGGAATCACAAAAGGGAAAAATGGAAAAAAACGGGAGTCGAACCTGAGTCAACGTGTTGCCGGTCAGTGTGCCAGACCACTCAGTCACAGCGCCATTGCAACAACAGCTCCTCTAAAATTCCTCATACTCTAAGCGAGCACAGTATACCACACGCAGTCTCAAAGAAACATACTGGTCTGGTGCTGGGAGCAACAAAGCACTCGTAGTACTGGAAGGGCTGATACCACACCAGAGTATGCACAGTCGGGAACAGACAACTGTAACGCTTTTCTGGGAGGGCTGATCTTTATTTCAGCATTCGACACTAGTTTCTAGTTATGGCGGAGAGAGTACCACAAAACATGCTTTCGTCCATTTTATTTGCATACCAACGTATATTCTAAGAGAATCGTGGAATTTTAGTCCGATTTCCGAATTGCATTCAGCGACAAATAGCAAATTTTAGTTTGATATTTACAGCGTGCAGTATCACATTAGCACGTACAGGCTGCCACTGTGCTCGTATATTTAGCAGAATAAATACAGACGAACACACGCTTACGCAAGCTAAACGCAACGAAAATAGATTTTACGTCACTTCTGTCCAAACATTAAATGACACATATTATAATAAATACATGTAACATATAACAAGATTCATCAAGCAACTGATAAATAATTGAATAATTTATTTGCTTTCGGCTTATGGGTTCCAGCAGTGATATGACAAAATCCTCTCAGATATGTATTCATCGATTCTAACCATAGGGATTAACCCAAAGGTTGTGAAAGCTATTTCCGTCCAGAATCTGAGCTAAGTGACGGATCACTCCTTAGTATACCCTCTTCAATCTCGGTGACGAAACAAACAAAGAAAAATGTTTTCTCCATTGTTGATTGTTGTTACACACAGTTACATTCTAAATTACATTGTTTTAAATTCTTCTAAAATATTTAAAGAACACACATGTGTACCTCAGGTCTTAACCAGTAGGGGAAAAATACTTTATTTCGTACTATAACATTTTTGTTCATGGTATGTTAAACAGCAGTTGTTTTTAAGTACATACAAATATATATTTCAGTTCTTGTACATGAAGTAGAACCTTTTTGGCTACATTTAGATGCATTCTTTGGCATTTTGCTGAATCGTACCTTCAAAACTAGGGCTAAAACTGAAACTACGCAACCTACACTTCAGTAGTTAAACACCTTTTATTAATTTTACGACGTGACTTCGCCAAGTCCACATACGTGTACCCGTGGACAGAAGAGAATACTGTAAAAGTAGATGTCGTCCCTAACAGCAGCTACTGATATACGTTTCAGCATCTTACACCTAATTTCATGCAAAGAGAGAATATTTATCGCTAGCGTTTTTCAACAGAAAACTTAATTTAGTGAGTTTCCTCAGATGTGATTGGAATATTCACTAGCTGCGGATGGGATCAACAAGTTACAGCAACATGAAGGCATGGTAGCGTGAACAGGCAACTTATAACAGATTCATTAGTTTTACACCGAGCATTACTTGCACCTGCGCACTGAAGTCGGTATATTAGGACCCAATCGCAAATAGATAACGATAATGACTTGAGACAATAATAAATATTATTATCAGTCGCATATAATATTAATAAACAACAATCGTAATAATGAAACCAACCTTTACCTTTTATTATTATTACTGATATTCGCAAACACACCATAGGTTGTCTTCGTCGGTGCGGGTTTATATCTGCTAACTAATAATTATTACGGATATCCACGGTTAACCGCATCTGCACGGACCTCTAACCATAGTGGTGTGATCTATCCTCTTCACTTACAACTTACACCCTCATGAATAACCTTGACTAAAGTAACAGTTGGCTGCTTGATTCACGACTATAGGTCAGAGGCGCCGACTTACAGAAAATATTGGGAGGGGGGGGGGGCATAGTGGGGGTCCTGCCCCGGGAAGTTTTCTAAATTTTAGATGAAAAATAATTTTTAAAGCATTTGAGAGTCATATGATCAAAATTAGAATCCCGAAAACCGGATTATCGATAACTCCACACTCCGGAAAACTCGACAAGCCTGAAACATTTTTTGGCTTTGAAAAAAGAAACAAAATATAAACACGCAAGGTATTTTGGTAAAAATCTAATTTAATTTAAGGTAATAATCATGCTCTTAGACTATTACAGAGCAGTGAATATATAGCTCTACAAAGACTGAAATTATATCTAAATAAATCCTAAATTATCATTAAAAGAATATTGCCATTGCACAGTAATACCACTTTGATTTAATAAGTGAGATAGCTAATTTAAGCTTACTTTGAGTAAGGCTCAGTGTTCATTAAATAAAAACAATATCTCAAAGTTAATGCTTTAATACAGCTTATAAAGTTAATACAGTACTGCTAGTACTTTCAGTCAAAAAGTATGTAAATAACAAGTTTTAATTTGGTCTTACATCATAAAAATATTTAAGTATTTGAAAATAACTAAAACAGTACAATAGTAATATAGTAATACAGTACTAAACTAGTACTAATGTTTCGAAACTGAAAATTTAACATTATGTGTCTATTTAATCCTCTACTTTATAGACATTTTTAATGTTGCCTTAAATGCCATTATTAGAGGTAGAGTGCCTTTAGAAAGGTGCAAATGTCGACCGTCTGACTGGATTACTGAATCTGAAGTCGTTGACGACTGGTCGGATATGTAGTTCATCCAAAACATCTCGGTTGGAATGGAGAACAGTCAAGTTGTTTAACCGCTTCTACCCATCGTTGATTGGAGATATGACTTCAGAGGTCTACGGGCGCTAAATGACCGTTCTGCTGTCGTTGCCGTGATTGGAACTACTTGGAGAAGCTTAATGCACTTCAGTACGTCACATAACATTTCTCCAACTGCAGGCTCTTGTGTAAGACCAATTGTTCTTTATTAGAGATATCGGCTAACATATTCCAGTGTAAGCGCAGTCTCTCAATGTGTGTGTCATTTTTTGAAAAACTCAGTTAATTTTTCCAAATTTGTTTCAATTCTGTTTACTAAAAGTAAGTACTCCTGTTCAACTGCAATGACCTGTTTGAGTCCAGTCGAAGCAAACCGCTCAGTACTGCAAGATTGCGCCGTTCCACAAACTTCAATGTAAACAGCTTTGCAATATTCCTTTGATTTTTGATAGCGTGCAGTGAGCTGGCTTTGTTGTTTTCATCAGAACTGGAAGCGAAGGATCATCAACCTGTGAAGGTTTTTCTTTTAAACACAATTCCCAAAAATGTTCAAAACTATCACGCCTTCCATTCGATATACAAATCCAGCCCTCATATATTTTTTCCAGATCAGCAACACTTAGATGAGGGCTTTGAATTTTTTTCAATGACATCCTCTACTGGGTTCATTGCATGGCAATAAAGATTTAAAAAGAAATAAGTCTTGAACTGCAATATTGACTCAAGGTAGCCTGCACATTTGTAACCTTCCTCTGTTTTGTCCTTTGCGGAAAATGTTTCAAAAAACTCTAGTTCTTCAAAGTTTTTTAATATTCTCGAGATACTAGACACTCTCACAGTCCATCGAGTCGGGCAAAGGGGTCATAGACCAGCTAGGTCGTTGGCGCTCCCATCCTTTTGTTGGATTCCCTTACGGTGTTCATTAAGTCCTTTGTTAAAGCCATAATGTCCCTCATACACGTAAAATGGTCTACAACTGCCAAGTTTTTAACTGTGAGCAGTACAGTGCACATAACGTGCTTTTGCTTGTAAATCCACAACTAACTTTTTTAGTCCTTTGAACTTAACTCTCAGATTCAAGGTACCATCTTAAGTTATCCATTGACAAATGAAGACGAGCAAAAATGTGTTTTAAAATACTAAACAGAGTTTGTGATTCAGTGTTGGAGGTCTCGTATAAGCCAATAAAGTCTTCAATGATGATTAAGGAATCATCGACAGTACGAATACAAAATGACACTTGTTCGTGAATCGAAGAATCACTTGTTTCGTCAACCATATTAGAAAAATGTTCAGTCTTCTTGACTGAAGCCAACACCTTTCTCAACACAGACTTTCCTAGTAGATCAATGACCTCGTTTTGAATATCGTCGGACGTCCATTTATACCCCGAACGCCCTACGCAATCTTTAAACTCAGGTATGTCATTTTTTCGGAGTTCCAACAATTGAAAATAATTTGGGTTATCATCTTCGTGCCCTCTAATTGCTAGTCCTTGTCGGCATAGAAATTGCATGGTAGTAAAAATTGTCTCAAGAGCTAAACGGTCTTTCTTCATATCACTATCAAACTGTTTATTCGGTTGGGAGGCCACACTTCGGTTAGTAACAGAATTTAGTTTCAGAACACCTTCTTTATGCGTAAATGTATTTTCATGAGCATGGAATTTTTCCAAAGCCTTTTTCCAGTTACAAAACCCTACAAAAGGAAATGCATCTTCTTTTTTTGAAGAAAATTGGAATATATTTTTATCATCTGCCTCTTTGCAGGTTTTGCAAAAAACGTTTTCGGTAGATGCTTCATATTCTAGCCGTTTTTGATCAACCAAGACTTCCGATATCAACTTCCCTTACCGGATTGTCCAGGTTTCGGCTGTGAATGGTTCTCACCGAAGACGACAAAGCAATAGACGACACAATAATTGTTGGAGGTTGACTTGCAGTATCATCAACTACCAGATCGCCTTTCTGGTAACAAATATATCCAAGGCAAACTTAATTCACAGTACACTAACAGAGTAAAGTAAACGAACAAAATATAAACATGTAAAATAGTCCACTAGAGACTAAAGTCGGAACACTAAACACGTCTGCAGCATGCACTGAGTGAAACTATCCACACTGAATAAGCACGAAATAAGCGTCAAACGAAAAAACTACAGAAAACGAAACTCGTCTAGCTTGAAGGGGGAAACCAGATGGCGCTATGGTTGGCCCGCTAGATGGCGCTGCCATAGGTCAAACGGATATCAAATGCGCTTTTTTAAATAGGAACCCCCATTTTTTATCACATATTCGTGTAGTACATAGAGAAATATGAATGTTTTAGTTGGGCCACTGTTTTCGCTTTGTGATGATGGTATTTGCTTCGTGATACATTACCCATGTTAAAATGGTCGATATCGTGTTGATGTATGGCTATTGTGATCAAAATGCCCAACGGGCGTGTGCTATGTATGCTGCTCGTTATCCTGGACGACATCATCCAAGTGTCCGGACCGTTCGCCGTATGGTTACGTTATTTAAGTGAACAGGAAGTGTTCAGCCACATGTGAAACGTCAACCACGACCTGCAACAAATGATGATCCCCAACTAGGTGTTTTAGCTGCTGTCGCGGCAAATCCGCACATCAGTAGCACACAAATTGAGCGAGAATCGGGAATCTCAAAAACGTCGGTGTTGAGAATGCTACATCAACACCGATTGCACCCATACCATATTTCTATCACCAGGAATTGCATGGCGACGACTTTGAACGTCGTGTACAGTTCTACCACTGGGCACAAGAGAAATTATGGGACGATGACAGATTTTTTGCACGCGCTCTATTTAGCGACGAAGCGTCATTCACCAACTGCGATAACGTAAACCGGCATAATATGCACTATTGGGCAACGGAAAATCCATGATGGCTGCGACAAGTGGAACGTCAGCGACTTGGCGGGTTAATGTATGGTGCGGGATTATGGAAGGAAGGATAATTGGCCCCCATTTTATCGATGGCAATCTATATGGTGCAATGTATGCTGATTTCCTACGTAATGTTCTACCAATGGTACTACAAGATGTTTCACTGCATGACAGAATGGCGATGTACTTGCAACGTGATGGATGTCCGGCACATACCTCGAGTGCGGTTGAAGCAGTATTGAATAGCATATTTAATGACAGGTGGGTTGGTCGCCGAAGCACAATACCATGGCCAGAAATTTCACCGGATCTGACGTCCCCGGATTTCTTTCTGTGGGGAAAGATGAAGGAAATTTGGTATCGTGATCCACCGACAACGCCTGACAACATGCGTCAGCGCATAGTCAATGCATGTGCGAACATTACGGAAGGCGAACTACTCGCTGTTGAGAGGAATGTCGTTACAAGTATTGCCACATGCATTGAGGTTGACGGAGATCATTTTGAGCATTTATTGCATTAATGTGGTATTTACAGGTAATCACACTGTAACAGCATGCGTTCTCAGAAATGATAAGTTCACAAAGGTACATGTATCACATTGAAACAACCGAAATAAAATGTTCAAACGTACCTACGTTCTGTATTTTAATTTAAAAACCTACCTGTTACCAACTGCTCGTCTAAAATTGTGAGCCATATGTTTGTGACTATTACAGCGCCATCTATAACACAGCGAAAAAAGTGGTCCAACTAAAACATTCATGTTTCTTTACGTACTACACGAATATGTAATAAAAATGGGGGTTCTTATTTAATAAAACGCATTTGATTTTCGTTTGACCTATGGCAGCGCCATCTAGCGGGCCAACCATAGCCCCATCTGGTTTGCCCCTTCAAGCTAGACAAGTTTCGTCGTTGTAGTTTTTTCGTTTGACGCTTATTTCGTGAGATATTTGGCCCAGTCACGATCAATGGACCACCCTGTAAAGACACGGCGTCGTAATGTCTCGAAGTATCAAGGCGACGTGAGGCGGAGGGTTCCAGGCGCTTCTGCTCCAGTCCTTTTAATGTCGCCGTGGCCGCAGCACTGGCCCGCCAGCGCCAGACTTTACCCGAAGGTTCGCGCACCAGGTCAAATTCTAAGTGTGCCCGCAACACCAAATACTATCATGATTCACACCACTTGTTTTCAGTTAATCTGCTTACTACCGTAATAATTATTTGTGTTTACTCATTACTGAATGTATTTTAAAAGGTAACTATCGTCAAACAAGGAAAATAAAAAATTGCAACATAATTTTGTGATATAACTAATAATTTTCTTAAATTATTGGGGGGGGGCTCGTTTCCCCAAAAAGAATTTTTGGGGAGCTGGGGTCCCCTCAGGCCCGATGGAGTTGGCGCCTGTGCTGTAGGTACGATCCAGCACGATAACCCCGGGTTATACAGAACGAAGTCTCGATACTATTGGAGGTTACCGATGTTACATAATCGCCGATTTCTTATAATTTTTTAGTTTTATTTTTTAGGGCATTCAGATATTTACTATGTCATTGTTGAGCTGCATGTGTTATTTTTGAATAATCCCATAGAAAGCTTGTACTTACGTGGTCGCAAGAGTAACGCAGTTATAGATTTTCGTGCTGAAGCAAGACCTCAAACAAGGTAAACGAACTATGAAACATTTACAAACTGTCGAACAGTTCATCCCAAAATCTTACACGTTACAAATTTTAGTGTCTTAGGAGAACCTTGGGTTTCTTACATTGTCCAGCCACTTCCGATTATACGTAAAATCAAAACTGCTTAATATCCAGTACGTCTACTGGGAGTGTAACAAATCAACACTGAAGCCCACCTTGTCCGTAAACGGGTTGTTTCCATGTTGCAAGGAAAACAACACATTCAGATTTCACTCCTAGTTACTGTAATATCACAACAGCTATTCGATATGGCGACCACCAAGTTCGGTGCACACAGTGTACCTGTGCAGCTACTTCGCATAAACTTCGTCCAACATGCCTTGTGTATGATTTATCATTTCTGCCGCAGCCATGATCCTTGCAACCAGATCTCTCTCCAACTGGACAGAGGTCTCGTAAACAAGACTCCTCATGTGGCCCCACAAGAAAAAGTCCAAAGGAGTTAAGTTGGGGGATCTTGTTGGCAGACAAGTGAGACACTTGCGAATCATGTGCAGTGGGTCAAGTACTATTCGATGGGTTCTCTTCAACTTGATGAAGCACCTCCTCTAACAGTATCACAATAGGCCACCTTTCCCCACTTTCCCCTAGCCGTTGTTCTATTCTAGCAAACAGCAAACAGTGGGGTGGGGGGGAGATGGATTCACACGATTCGAAAAGTACTCGTGGTGCAGACGTTGAGCTTCTCTTCCATTATGGCGAACTTCACCGTAAACAAAACTATATCAGTGTACTCAGTGAACGTGTAGTTAGGCGTCAGGTTACTGCAGTACTTATCACCATAAGGCCAACTCTGACACATCACCATGAAGCATGAAAACAAGACAGATGGAAACAGAGGGCATCAGGTGACTTGGCATCATCGTACCATTCATGTATGTAGGTAGCCTACCATAACAGGAATATTGCTTAAGGTGCATCTGGCTCAGTTAGTTTTATATATGGTACCTTAATATGAGACGTGTCAGTATATTGGTAGTTTTTTCTCTGCATTGAACAGTCGTCCCAAAGCACGTCACTAACTTTGCGACCTGATGTTTTCTGCACTGTCGTAGGTGTACCATTAGTGGACTACCCCTGTCAGTATAGATTACAGCTTGATAATAAATTCAACTGCGAGGAGCACACCTCAGAACTTCTGAAGCGTCTTAACAAATCTCTATTTGCAATGCGAATTGTGTCAGACATAGGGGATATAAAAATGAAAAAGCTGGCATACTATGCTTACTTTCATTCCATAATGTCATACGGGATTTTTTTTTGGGGGGGGGGGGGGGGAAATTCATCAAGCCAAGCTAAAGTTTTCCGGGCACAAGAACGTGCAGTAAGAGTTATATGTGGTGTGAACTCAAGAACATCCGGCAGCAGCCTGTTTAGGGAACTAGGGATACTAACTACTGCTTCCCAATATATTTATTCCTTAATGAAATTTGTCAGTAAAAAGATATCACTTTTTCAAACCAATAGCTCAATTCATAAGTTTTTAGTAGTTTTATTACACGTTTATTACCTTATAAGTAAATAAAACACTATTTTTATTTTAAATTCAGTGCATTAGTATTTTTAAAATGATTCTTCCATACAGCGTTTATTAAAAAATGACGACCTTGCCACTTGGGACCTGTGGAATGGTACATCAGCTTATTTGTTTGAGTTGTAAATATCTATCATGTATTGTTGTTTTTCCGAGATGTTCTACATCCTGGAGGACCTCCTCACTACGGATCAATTGGGCCGCGCGGAATTAGCCGAGCGGTCTATGGCGCTGCAGTCATGGACTGTGCGGCTGGTCCCGGTGGAGGTTCGAGTCCTCCCTCTGGTGTGGGTGTGTGTGTTTGTCCTTAGCATAATTTAGGTTAAGTAGTGTGTAAGCTTAGGGACTGATAACCTTAGCAGTTAAGTCCCATAAGATTTCACACACATTTGATCATGTTTTGGATCAATTGGAATGAAAGTAAATCTGATCTAATCTAAAAATAGACTAACCGCTTCGCATCCTCACATCAACACTACAACACTGCAGCCCAGAGGAAAATGAGCTTTACTGACTTGCTCTTGCCACATTTAACTGAAGATTCTGGAGGTAAGAAGGAAATTACAAGTATTTTGGACAGGTCAGGAAAACTGCTGGTGAATCCTGTTAATGCCTTGGGCAGATGGAGGGAATATTTTCAAGAGTTGCTCAATGTAGGTGAAAATACGATCAGTAATGTTCCAGATTTCGATGTACAATGGGACAGGAATGATGATGGAAATAGGATAACATTTGAGGAAGTGGAGAAAATGGTCAATAGATTGCAGTGCAATAAAGCAGCTGGGGTGGATGAAATTAAGTCGGAACTCAACAAATGTCAGGTCTTAAATGGCTACACAGGATAATTGAAAGGGCGTGGGAGTCGGGACAGGTTCCATCAGACTGGACGAAAGCAGTAATCACACCAATCTTTAAACACGGAAACAGAAAAGATTGTAACAACTACAGAGGTATCTCTTTGATCAGCGTTGTGGGTAAAATCTTCTCAGGTGTTGTTGAAAGGAAAGTGCGAGCATTAGTTGAAGACAAATTGGATGAAAATCAGTGTGGGTTTAGGCCTCTTAGAGGTTGTCAGGACCAGATCTTTAGCTTACGGCAAATAATGGAGAAGTGTTACGAGTGGAACAGGGAATTGTATCTATGTTTAATAGATCTAGAAAAGGCATATGACCGGGTTCCTAGGAGGAAGTTATTGTCTGTGCTACGTGATTATGGAATAGGAGGCAAACTTTTTCAAGCAATTAAAGGTCTTTACATAGATAGTGAGGCAGCAGTTAGAGTTGACGGTAAATTGAGTCCATGGTTCAGAGTAGTTTCAGGGGTAAGACAAGGCTGCAACCTGTCTCCACTGTTGTTCATATTATTTATGGATCATTGTTGGATTTCAGAGCTAGATCAGAAATGTATGAAGATTAGCACCTCCAAAACAAAAGTAAAGTCAGTGGGAAAGAGATATAAACGGATTGAGTGCCAAATAGGAGGAACAAAGTTAGAACAGGTGGACGGTTTCAAATACTTAGGATGCATATTCTCACAGGATGGCAACATAGTGAAAGAACTGGAAGCGAGGTGTAGCAAAGCTAATGCAGTGAGCGCTAAGCTACGATCTACTCTCTTCTGCAAGAATGAAGTCAGTACCAAGATTAAGTAATCTGTGCACTGTTCAATCTTTCGACCAACTTTGCTGTATGGGAGCGAAAGCTGGGTGGATTCAGGTTACCTTATCAATAAGGTTGAGGTTACGGATATGAAAGTAGCTAGGATGATTGCAGATGGGAACAATGGCAGGAGGGTGTGCACAATGAGGAAATCAAAGAAAAACTGGGAATGAACTCTATAGATGTAGCAGTCAGGGCGAACAGGCTTAGATGGTGGGGTCATGTTACACGCGTGGGAGAAGCAAAGTTACCCAAGAGACTCATGGGTTCAGCAGTAGAGGGGAGGAGGAGTCGGGGTAGACCAAGGAGAAGGTACCTGGATTCGGTTAAGAATGATTTTGAAGTAACAGGCTTACCATCAGAAGAGGCACCAATGTTAGCACTGAATAGGGGATCATGGAGGAATTTTATAAGGGGGACTATGCTCTAGACTGAACGCTGAAAGGCATAATCAGTCTTAAATGATGATGATGATTCTACCCAACCTAAAAACATATGACTTGCAATAGCTGTAATTATTAGTCTAAAAATTACGTAAATAGTGATTTAATGCTGCCCGGTACACCGTCCTCAGTCACCAATAGAAATATTTGCACTTATATCCGTTGCTCTCTGTCATATGTCAGTACACCTACCTGTTGGTAGTTCGTCGAAACTTAGGTTACCCTAGCGCGCCACCAGAACATGCAGCAGGCGTGTGTGTTCCCCTTGCAAACTGGAGCGCAGCCGGCGCCCCCTGGCAGCTTCCGGCCGATGCAATTAGGCCCGGGCTGGCGCGGCAGCCCGGTGCCTCCTAGCAGTGGTGCGGGGGGGCTATAGCCCGCCGCTGGCGTCCATTTCCTCCCGGGGGACAGACAGCGAGCGGGCGGCGAGCGCAGGAAGGCGTGTCGAGTCGCGTTGCGCAGAGCTGGGCAGGGGTTGACGCATGCCAGCACAGCCCAGTCCACAAGCCGTGTGTGTGTGTGCGTGTGTGAGCGTCCACCGCCCCGCGCCTTCGTGACGCGGCTGCCAGCTCCGCCGCATTCTTGTCCGTAATTACGGTGCCGTTATGGCCGTATTAACTGTCGCATTATCGTCGCCCCGCTGATTGAAAGCGCCTGCAATAAATTACACCCATCCCACCACTGCAGCCACCGGAGCTCTGTTTTTTTGACGTCCTCTCCACGCCGGGCCGTTGGCGTTTGAAGACGCTCGCTCGCCGTCATCCTTGACTGCTTTTCGTAACAGCTGACACGGGCAGTTCGTGACTGACACTCGATGTAACAAGGTGACCGTGTGAAATGTATCTCGTTTCACATTAGTGATCTCACACGCCCAGCTAGGACTGTTGAGGCTAAACAAGTTACGAAACTTCCATTTGCTATGTCTAATACGTCGAATTCTAAGCGTACATGCACCCCAGTCCCTAACATCAGAGGTCAAGTACAAGTCATCTTGTCATAATCACAACACGAGGTCTCACTTAACTTGCATCCAAGTTGCGTCCATTCACAAACGAAAGTATTGGTAAATCTTTCTCTTTTACTGTTGTCCTGCTCTGGAATGAGCTACCGTGCTGTACTCTGCACACAATTGAGTGGCATATTTCATTTAAACAAATTAAAATATAAATAAAAAAAATCATTGAACATTTTCTCAACCTCACGACATTTACCAAAGAGATTAACACATATGCCCAGTTTTCTCTCTACCAAACAGTAAAGCAAATACCTTGATTTTTTTTTCTCTCTCTCTCCTGTCGTTACAGTCAGCTACATAATTTTCTTTTCCTCTTTCTCCCTTATTTAAGTTCTATCACGCTCCTCTTCCTCCCTTCCCCACCCACTCTCTCACATCCATTACTGTCAATTCTCTTATTTTAAACCTTCTTAACTGTAACATGCTGTGTTGTTGTACTAGTGTATTGAGGGCCGAGGGAAAATTCGATTTTGTGATTCCCCCATCCCCCTCTTGATGACTTGTCTCCACTGTTTTGTCATCCGGTAATGTGCTATATTTGAATGTATCAATAAACCAGAACATAGTTTTCTATAAGAGCAATGATATGTCGGGTTCTGTTAGGTTACCTGTTTCGACGAGACGTTCCAAACTTCCGATTCCAAACTCCAAACCAACCAGACTGTCTTGTCATGTAAGATGTTCTGGAATTGCACTGAATATAAAGTATAAATAATTAAAAGGAATAATTAATTCTTGTCACTGTTCTGTGGCTACAAATCATTTAGTAGTTCTTATGTTCTTTGATTAGAGCAAACCTTAAGATTAAAGACATGTTGCTACAGCTTTAAAATATGGTAAAATTCAGTGTTTAAAACCAATTTGTAGAATATTTTCAGACACTGAAAACAAGAAGTCACAACAGAAACCTTTATACAAAAAGATTATATTTCTTTTGCATACTAAGTGTGCATTTCTCAGCTGAAAAACGTGTTTGTTACTGAAATGTTACTCAGTTTACTGTATTTATAAATACGAAGAGGTTAGCACAGGAAAGGAATTCGTGGCGGGCCGCATCAAACCAGTCAGTAGACTGATGACCAAAAAAAATTCGAAGATGTGAATTAAACTTAGAAACATTGACGGTCCCGCTACCGTTGTGTCATCTATCTAACGGAGAGAGAGAGAGTATGAGAGAGAGAGAGAAAATGTGCACCCTGTCTTGTGCCCTGTCCGTGGGAAAATTTACATTAAATTCGTTCGCTGTCTCGACCACATAAGGCTCTCGTATCTGTCCCTACTTTCAGGGCGTTGCAGTTTGATTACTTATAAGACTGAGGGGGAATTCAGAAGTTACAGTACACAAAATAATGAATTTACCATTAAAATGTCATACTGGAACAGTACCTTCCACATTTCTGATAACAGCCTTCACAGTGTACTGGTACAACAATGAAATCACTGCAAGAAGATGAAATACCAAACACTGACAAACTATTAAAGGGAAACAGGCCTTACTGACAATCCAGTACACTGGTGGCAGTAAATAGAGTGGCGGAGAATGTGCTGTTGCTCTGTATCAAGGATGAAAGATGCAAGAACATGGATGCGAGTGGGAGAAGCTAGTTTGTAATGGTTGTCAAATTTTAGTGACACAAGAGGTGTCGTGGATGCTACGAAAATAAAGGAAATTTATCAGGTGGTAACGTTAGGACAACACACAGTTCTGGACCAGAACTACGTACGAGATAAGATACTGACGGCCAGCCGAGAAAGCGGTGTCGTCTTGAAAACTGAACTACTACTATCGACAGTGGTACGATGTAATCTGTTGTACCTCTTACGCGTCGCTGATTCTCTGCGAACAATGGGGTCTGAACGTGTCCTTTCCAGAAGGAGTCAATATATAAATAAATAAACAATGGCAAAGGGCCGGCCGCGGTGGTCTCGCGGTTCTAGGCGCGCAGTCCGGAGCCGTGCGACTGCTACGGTCGCAGGTTCGAATCCTGCCTCGGGCATGGATGTGCGTGATGTCCTTAGGTTAGTTAGGTTTAAGTAGTTCAAAGTTCTAGGGGACTGATAACCACAGCAGTTGAGTCCCATAGTGCTCAGAGCCATTTGAACCAAACAATGGCAAAGCGCTACCGGTCAAGAGTCTTTTTGAGAGGAGGGAGTCGTTCACGGGACTGTCGCATGCAGATGAGTGGCACCAAAAATATACGAAAAGTTTGCAGGAAGTGTGGGTCTGGAAATTTTCCGTCGAATGTAGAACAACAGTGAGTGATTAAGTGGGTTACTCGCGAACGACGCGAGCGGTGACGCACCAGATCAGTCGACTAATGAGTATCGTCATTATTTTTTGAACAAATTGTAAGACTACCGTGAACTGTTACAGCATGATAGCTTTATTAGGAAAAGCAGGTCCACAATGATAAATTACAGCGTGAAGCTGGAACTAACGTTAACGGCTAAAATAGGCATGATTGTGTTTGGTAGGATGTGTGTTACGAACTCAGTAAACGAAGAAAATGACATGAACGGTTATCCTTCCAAAGCATCCTTTTGTCTACTTAAAATTGAAGAACTTCAGTATTTGTGAAGAAAAGAAACACGTTTTCGTTTCATGAAACACATTCATTTCTCGTACGAAGCGTGCTATCTCTACATATTATCCCTGCTCCTTGTCCGATCGCCGGAAAGAAAACTGTTTCAGTAGTGAATAGTCAAAAGCTAACAGGAGGGAGGTTACAGTCTTCAGATCCTCGTCAGCATCTAGACCTGGCCCTCTTACGTAAAAAGTAAACCCCATGTTTTCGTATGTTGGCTTTCATTTCAGCATTACTTTTCCTTCTTCCCTTCCACCTACTCCCTCCTTCTTCCATTTTTCATTAGTCTTTCCTTTTTTTAACCAATCGAAGAACTGCGTCCCCACGAAAACGGCGTCCAGGCTGCCAGACTCTAGTTATGCCGCTGTTTTATATTTATAACTGGTTCCAGCTGCTAACGACTTTTCTGTCTCAAGTACTTGTGGAATCGACTCTTCCGACAGAATACGCTCTTGGCAATCCATTTGTAGAGTTCATAGATGCAGGAACTACAGATGTACTCAAAAAGCAAAGTGAATTGTATTGTACTTTTCCCGGAATCCGTGCTGTTATTTATGCTTAATTATTGATTCAAAAGTAGCATTAAAAACACATTGAATAAATCTGCATCAAACGGAAAGCATTACTGTATTCAATTTTATCCATTGGTTACAGGAGATACGTTCAGCGTAAACACTAAATTCAAACTCTTCACGTTATTTATTCTTCCAGTATATCCACATTTACATCCATACTCTGCAAAACCGCTGTGGAATGCACGAAAGAGAATACTTCCCATTGTTCCACATATTAGTGTTTCTTCCCGTTCCATTCGCTTTTGGAGGGCGGTAATACAATCTCCAGCCGCTAACACTGAAACGTCTTTTTTTTTTTTTTCTAAGGGGATGTTTCAACACCAACATGAAGAAGGTCCCAGTAATCGAGGATAAATTCTTGTAACTTATTACTGATGCTCAGTACTAATACGAAACTCTTGGATATACAGTGTCCCACCTACAATTTTCACAGCCAATATCTCTCGAGCCACAGGAGATATTGAAAATCGGCTTTCACAGGTATGCATTTACGGCAGGAGCTCACGAAAACAAATACTGTAAGACATTCTAAACTGCGTGCATATATTGGTTTCAACACCGACTCATGTTTCTTTCTAAATGGACACCCCATATCATTCCATACGCAAACAATAACATGAGATCACAATAACAATGGCGTTGGCTGTATCGCAATACGTCATTTACATCCCGAGAAATTGGAACGCGAAGCTGACACATGAAATGAACGAAACGTGCTGCTATTGCACTTCCCACGATGAAGCGTGACCCGCACGTTGCTCGTAATCGCTATGTAATTGACATACTATGATGCGACAAACGCTGTACTAACATACTGCTACGCTCAATGTTAGCATGTGGCCTGGGAAACATATGGATGTCCAGTCATCCACAATGAAAACGAGGACACGTTATACTCGTACGCACTTCATACAACTTTTCGAAAGTACTACAATGGACACAACGATAACGAAATACCGATCAGCACCGGCACGAGTAAACAAAAATGGCTGGCAAACTGTCGCACAGAGGGATACATGATATTTGTAAGTAGTTGTACATCAGTTACACAATGGTACATCCCACGCACATTTTTTAAACCAGATTATTATCTTTATTTGTTTTTTGTTTTTCATTTGTCTACCCACGTCCGTAGATTACTACAGGAACGTTTTCCCACGTATATTTAAATAAGATTGAGCTTATTCGTCTAGTAATTGTATATCTAGTGAATGAATATTCTTAAAACAGTAAGTAAATGGAAAAACTATTTGAAATTGTTTTCGGTGAAATTTCTGTAGTGTATCGTGGTCCTTAATCAATTGCAAGCGCCAGTTTTCGGAAAAGTGACCCGATATGCATAGTTTCCCGCGAAATTACTGCCAATGCGTGGAACCAACGGCAGTGCTAGTGGTGCTAACTACGCTTCTTTCCTCCAGTGAGATTCATACAAAGAAATGTCGCTTTGGTAAACCTGCATTCGTTCGATGCTCGTGGTGTTCGTAATATTTATATTTCGAATTCTTCTATGATCAGTTTTATTCAAGAGAATACACCAAATATTCCTGATGAATAAATGCACGAATAAAATATAAGAATTAAACTGATAGAAGAAGCAAATATAAGACTGAGAAATGAAAAGATTTTGACTCCTGAAAATATCATACGCATATAATTATATTATATAACAAAAGTATGACACTTTTATGAAACACAGTTGTACATTTGCAATTAATATAACGTCTTTGTATCCCCGAATTTCATAAGAAACAAGAGTGTAGGAACCTTCTACGAACATGGGTAGATAAATGAAAAAAGTAAAATAAAATAAATATAATAATCGGGTTTCGAATACTGGACATAAAAATGATAGGCTGCGACGTTAGACACTATACCACCAGTTGGACTGAGTTTATCATTCTCTAAAAGGCTTCCAAATGATGCCGAAACCTTTGACGATCGATTTTTCAAAGATGGTCGAATATCTACGGATAGGCACAGACAGTTGTTCGTTTATTTCGGCTCATGTTCCACTGAGCGAAGTTCCTGGAAACTCGGGTTACGACAGTTCCGTGTTCTCCCGCGAAAAGAGAATGTGAGTCATCAAGTAACTGGTCTAACCCAACACAAAAGAAGAATCAAGTCTAGATAATATTTCAGCATTATAGAGCTCCTTTTGTGCAAGGAAATTTAAATGGCTCTACAGACCACGTAATTGATCGTTCGCCAGTGTTGGTAATTCAGAGTTAACACTGGACAGGACATATTAAGACCCCAATGGTAAAGGTAGTAAGATGCAGCCTGACGCGATAATATCACTACTCTTTTTAACTTAAAGCTAGCTGGTGATGATACACAACAATAAATATTCTTACGTAAAGTATGAAAGCTGGCTGTGTTGCTTGTATCTACAGAAGTTATCATTCATCATACTAGCGTTCATCACGTTGCCAGCATTTCGTCAGTTTCAGCTGTCAGAATATTTGATTAAGCAAAAATACCCTGACTGGATCCATATTTCTGAAACAGGTGACACTTTGGGCACAATATTTTGTTTTCTCACGGCTGCACTGCAACCTTTGAGTTACGACACCGTCATTATCCTTGTTTCTGTTTCTAAAGGTCTTACATCATTACTATTATCTGTGCCATCAGTCAATATTTAAACCACCTTCTGGGGGTACTATGATGGTTTTCGCCATTTTTAACGTGTGCAATGGGCAATCGGTATTTCGACAAGTGTTCTGAGGTAGATTAAGGTTCTTGCTTTCCGTATTTTTCCCACGTATTTTCTTCTTCTTTTTCTCAATGTGTTTTTCAGTGAATTTTTATAATTATAATTAATCCAAGTTCGCAAAGCTTTCATTTTCGGTAAAATATGATCAAGCATTGTGTGCAATCTATGTTTGTGTGTGTGTTTACACTGTGGTTCGAACCAACATTATGTTTTCTATTTCCTAATCAAAATAGATTTATACTGAGTTTTTGTTACCCTCTGCATAATCTTCCGTAATCCTGGCCTTTATTCTTCCGTAATCCACGTCTTTTTGTGACAGATTGAGCTTTACACACATGAGTGCATTTTTTTCCAGCGTACAAATTGCACAGAAAGAGTCTGTCGCCCAAATTGTTATTGACTATTAGTGTTGATTCATTTCAGGTCTGTAATAAATATGATCGATTGTCAGTTCACATTAGTTACGGGCGTCGCACACTTGCAGAGATAGTATCTTTTGTTAATAACATGGACTGATAGTTATCTGTAAAAAATAAGCGCAGGAAAGTTTCAAGGGAAGTTTCAAGGAGTTATCTACGAGACAAGACTTTTAAAACAAATATACTTGAAGTGTCCATTCGGACAGTTGATTTTCAAAGAGAATTTGAGTAAAAAAACAGACACTAGAAAAATCTATACTTGATAAGCCTAACAAAATCAATTATGACCTGAAATGTGAAAAATGACAGCAAAAAGTTGTTTCCGAAATTCGGTTCCGTCTTATACAAACTGTTTTCCTCTGAACACATGTTTTATGTCAGGAGTTGTTTTCTCAGAAAATCTCTACATAAATATCGTCTGTTTTCTGAGACCACAACGACTTTTCAGTCCCAACTAACGTGAGTGGATGGTTGCCAGTCAAAACAATGAGAGCCATGGATATCGTTGACGGGGGATCGTGATTTCTCATTATGAATAACCACCCAAAGAAACTTTTCATTTCATTTACCCTGTGGAATCAACAAGTAAAATAAACATGTTACTTCTTGCTTAACGAAACAAAGATCATCAGAACACAGTGTGAATCAGTGTGGGTTAGGTGAGAGGAACTGTTTATGAAGTGGTAATAAAACGTGCTGTTATGTTCAGTCCAAGGCAGAAGCGATACTAACTGCAAGAAAGCTATGTTATCCATCCTCTGCTACGGAATGTGAGATGATTTGAAACTTCCTGGCAGAGTAAACCTGTGGTGTCACCGCTAGACACCACACTTACTAGGTGGTAACTTAAATCGGCCGCGGTCCTGTAGTACATGTCGGACCCGCGTGTCGCCACTGTGGGACCGCAAACCTAGCGCCACCACAAGGCAGGTCTCGAGAGACTGAGGAGACCTCGCCCCCAGTAGTACGGACAACATAGCTAGCGATTGGACGTGCTAAGCCTTGCTCTCATTTGCCGAGAGATAGACAGTAGAATAGCCCTCTGCTAAGTTAACTGGCGACCACCTAGCAAGGCGCCATTTGTATCAGTGCCTATAGCTTACTAATATTCAAGAGAGATGTATTCCAAGGACTAATTAAAAGTTAAGTAACCAGCATCTACGTACTTTTCTTCTTATTCATTTATAAGTTCTCATGTTCCAGACTTCACGCCCGTCTGCGTTAGCCTTGCGTGCCCTATCGGCTACAGCATTGTGTCTAGGCTGTATGGTCTAGACACAACATTATTGGCGACGAGAAAAAGAGTTTGTATTAATTCGTTTGTGTCATGGCTTCGCCACAATCTCCGGATGTACTGTACGAATTTTTTCGCTTGCAGAATCAGCAGTCGCAGGCGTTATTGGATGCCCTGGGACAGCTCGTCCAGGGTCAACGTGTGCTGCAACACGATGCGGCAGCCGCCGCTTCATCGCTACCGCAGCCACAACACGCCATTGCACCGCCCTTCCGTCATTTTGACTCATCCTTGGAGTCCTGGCCGGAATGGTCCCGCCAGTTCAGCTTTCATCTAGCCGCCTACAGAATTCAAGGTAATGAGCGGCAGCCGTTTTTGCTTTCTTGTGTCGGTGTGTGCACCTACTGTGTGATAGTGAAGTTGTTTCCCCGGCGCGACGTAGCAACTCTGTCCTACGAAGAAATTTTGTCGGCGTTAGATGCCTATTTCAAAGAAACAGTAAATGTTGTTGCAAAACGGTATACGTTCTTTCGTACAAAACGTACGGCCGGTCAGACTAATAGGGAGTGGGTTGCGACATTGCAAGGACTTACTAGGGAGTGTGCGTTTGAATGTGAATGTGGCCTCCCTTATTCAGATACTATGGTGCGTGATGCAATTGCACAGAACGTTTCTGATGTTCGCATACGGGAACAGATTTTGAAACTAGTAAATCCCTCCCTTCAACAAGTGATCGACATATTGGATAGGCAAGACACACTTGACTCTGCTCAGGACTCATTTGAAACTTCGCCAGCAGTGTGTCACATTAACCGGCCCGCCGGGCCCGCTGCACGGGACGCTACGCGGCCCTCGCGCCCGTCACAGCGGCGGCAGCCTACCTTGCAAACACGTGCGCCGCGTAAGCAAGCAACTGTAGTGAAATCATGCCCGCGGTGTGCAGCTAGACATTCGCGTGAAAATTGCCCGTCACGCCAAGCTATTTGCTTTTACTGTCAAAAGAAAGGACATGTTCAAAGTGTTTGCCGGAATCGAACCCAGGACAATCAGGCTCGTGGACCTTCGCCCATGGACATTCATGTAGTTCATTCCCACCCGTCCAGTGACATTTTAGCTAACGGTGACTGTGTTCGTCCCACAAACAGTGTGCGTCGACGTCGCCGAAAATCCCGTGAAGTCGCAAGTGCTTCTATACCTTTATCAGTTCAAATTGCACGTGACAGTCGCTCTTGTCGTCAGCAGGACAATAAACTTTTTGTGGACTTAGATTTTGAAGGCAAAGTGATACCATTCCAGCTCGATACCGGAGCTGCAGTTTCTTTGCTCAATCACGACGCGTACAAACAACTGGGCAAACCGCCATTGCGTGCCGCAAATGTTAAGTTACATAGTTACTCAGGACAGAATATCCCTGTGTTAGGACAGTGCAGCCTTCTTGCAACATACAAGGGACAAACGAAACTTGTTTCATTTTACGTTCTTCGTTCTTCTACTGCAGTGAACTTGTTTGGTTTAGATTTATTTCAATTGTTTAATATGTCTATAGTAAATCAGGTCCTATTAGTGAATCAGACTGTGCCTTCCGCCAGTGTTTCTAGTCTTTGTGAAGAATTTGCAGACATTTTTGCACCGGGCCTTGGTTGCGCTAAGAACTATGAAACGCATTTGGAACTGCAAGAAAACGCGCAACCGAAATTTTTCAGAGCGCGCAATGTTCCCCACGCATTGCGTGATGAGGTCGCCAGAACATTAGCCGATTTCGAATCTCAAGGTCTAATTGAACGTGTGCAGGCTTCTCTCTGGGCCTCACCCTTAGTAATTTTGCCAAAACCTTCCGGTAAACTGAGACTTTGTGTGGACTTCAAGGCAACAGTGAATCCACAACTTGTGACTGCCACTTTTCCTTTGCCCCGCCCGGAAGATCTTTTTGACAAACTGTGCCCGGGAAAATATTTTTCAAAATTGGACCTAGCAGATGCGTACTTGCAAATACCTGTGGACGCAGAATCCCAGCGCGTCTTGGTGGTAAACACGCATCTTGGCTTGTATCGCTTCAAAAGACTGCCATTCGGGTGTGCATCCGCCCCTGCTTTGTTTCAGCAATATTTACAAACTGTGTGTGCGTCGGTCCCTACTGCTGCGAACTATCTGGACGATATTGTGATCTCAGGGAAGACAGAAGCCGAACATTTGCAAAATCTCCGAACATTATTTCAGGTCTTGCGTCAGAATGGTCTTCGCTTGAGGAAGGACAAATGTGTGTTTTTTGCTCGGGACTTACCCTACCTGGGGCATGTCATAAATGCCCAAAGTATACATCCGAGTCCAGAGCACCTCCGTGCCATACAGGAGTTGCCTTCGCCACGGGATGTTAAACAACTACAGAGTGTGCTGGGTAAAATTAATTATTATGCAAAGTTTGTGCGCAATGCTTCTTCCATTTCAGCTCCGCTTCATCGCTTACGCCGTAAAGGTGTTCCGTTCGTCTGGACGACGGAATGCGAACGCGCCTTTCGCCAGTTGAAATCGGCGTTACTTTCAAATACTTGCCTTACGCCATTCGATCCCCGAAAACTCCTTTTGTTGATGGTAGATGCATCGGATTTCGGGATCGGTGCTGTGCTTGCGCACAAAGATGGCTCGCATGATCGCCCTATTGCCTTTGCGTCAAAATTGCTCACCTCTGCGCAAAGAAATTATTCACAGATAGAGAAAGAAGCTTTAGCTCTCGTGTTTGGTGTTACAAAGTTTCACGATTTCTTGTATGGTCGTCACTTTACCATCATCACGGACCACAAACCTTTGACATCCCTTTTTCATCCGACCAAGCCTGTACCTCCACGTACAGCGCAGAAATTCATTCGCTGGTCACTTTTTCTCTCGCAGTACTGCTACGATATCTTGTATCGGTCCACTGCTAAGCACGGAAACGCTGATGCGTTGTCCCGTTTGCCTGTTGCTGAGGATAAAGCATTCGATTCTTCCGAACTTGCTTGCATGTTCATTGATTCGGAAACCGATGACGTGGTCGAATCGTTTCCGATTGATTTTCGTCGTGTAGCTACAGCCACAGCTGCTGACCCTGTCCTTGCTACTGTTTTGCGTTTTGTTGCTACGCAATGGCCCTTGTCAAAGTCACGGATTGAGGATCCTTTGGTTCGTCGTTTTTTTGCTCACAAGGAGAGACTTTTTGTCCGACGTGGTGTTTTGTTGTTGCGTTCCGATAATGATCAGTCCAGAGTCGTGGTCCCACGTTCGTTACAGTCCTCTGTCTTAAAGCTTCTTCACCAAGGACATTGGGGTATAGTGCGTACGAAACAACTTGCTCGTCAGCACTGTACTTGGTTCGGAATCGATGCTGCGATTACGAATATGTGCTCCTCTTGCGTGGCGTGTGCCGAACAGCAATCCGCACCGCCGCGGCAATTCTTTGCATGGCCGAAAGCCACTTCCCCTTGGCAACGCTTGCACATCGATTTTGCTGGTCCATTCTGGAATGCTCGATGGTTGGTTGTGGTCGATGCTTTCAGTAATTTTCCTTTTGTTGTCCGGATGTCTTCCACGACGTCTTCTGCCACAATCCAAGCCTTGTCTGCTATCTTTTGCATTGAAGGTCTTCCGCAGACTATTGTTTCCGACAATGGCCCACAATTCATGTTCGCTGAATTTCAGTCATTCTGCAAGGCCAATGGTATTCAACATCTGACATCCGCGCCATTTTCGCCTCAGTCAAACGGTGCCGCGGAACGATTGGTCCGGACTTTCAAGTCACAGATGTTGAAGTTGAAAGAGTCGCATTCTCGGGAGGACGCTTTGTTGCTCTTTTTGTCTTCGTATCGCTCTCAGCCCCGCGATGGTCGCTCGCCGGCTGAATTGCTCCATGGTCGTTCTCATCGCACCTTGATGTCTTTGCTGCATCCGCCACATCAGGTTCCTGTGCAGCGGCAGACTCCTGCTTTTGCTCCTGGCGACGTTGTCTATTATCGCACCTATCGCGGTTCACGGCGTTGGCTCGCAGGGCGCATTCTTCGCTGCCTCGGCCGCGCGATGTATTTGGTTTTGGGGGCCTCTGGTGAGGTGCGTCGGCATCTCAATCAGCTGCGCCTCTGTCGTCGCCTGGGTTCTGCCGCTCCCCGTCTGCTTTCAGCGACGGAGCCGTCCGGTCAGCGCCTTGGGGACCCATCTACTGGCTCGTCTCATCCCCAGGTGTTACCGACGCTGCCTTCCCTTTTGCCTCATGGCGTCGCGCCGCCGCCGCAGCCGCCGCCGGCGCCGCCCGCAGTGGACGCTTCGCTGCAACCGCCCGGCGCCTCCCAGGGTCACGCGCCGCCGCTCGCTTCCCGTGACCAGCCGTCCTCCGCCATGGACCTCTTTGCCAGCTCCGGACCAGATGTCGTCATCGCGCGTCGGATTCCCCGACGCAATGGAGGTTGACCCTTCGGCCCCTCCTGTCTCATTACGTGCGCATACACCGCATGTTGACGTGCACCCTGGACTAGGTTTTCAGGCGTTTCCTAGCTCCCCTCGGACCGAATGGCCGGGTGCGGGTGGCACAGCCTCGCCTGTTGTTAGGCTCCCCACCTCATCGCATACGTCAACATGCGGTCCTCCCCACGGCGGGCGGAAGCCTTATCTCACGACCGTTCGCCGATTTGCGGGGGAGGAATGTGGTGTCACCGCTAGACACCACACTTACTAGGTGGTAACTTAAATCGGCCGCGGTCCTGTAGTACATGTCGGACCCGCGTGTCGCCACTGTGGGATCGCAAACCTAGCGCCACCACAAGGCAGGTCTCGAGAGACTGAGGAGACCTCGCCCCCAGTAGTACGGACAACATAGCTAGCGATTGGACGTGCTAAGCCTTGCTCTCATTTGCCGAGAGATAGACAGTAGAATAGCCCTCTGCTAAGTTAACTGGCGACCACCTAGCAAGGCGCCATTTGTATCAGTGCCTATAGCTTACTAATATTCAAGAGAGATGTATTCCAAGGACTAATTAAAAGTTAAGTAACCAGCATCTACGTACTTTTCTTCTTATTCATTTATAAGTTCTCATGTTCCAGACTTCACGCCCGTCTGCGTTAGCCTTGCGTGCCCTATCGGCTACAGCATTTTGTCTAGGCTGTATGGTCTAGACACAACAAAACCTGTGTACCGAACCGAACCGAGAAACGAACCAGGACCATTTGCCTTTCACGGTCAAGTGTCCTACCGTCTGAGCTATCCAAGCATGACGCACTATCAATCCAGCTGTACGGAATAGCTCCCCTGCGTACTTTCACGACTAAAACTCTGGTCCAGCACACAATTTTAATCTATCAGAAAGTTCCAAATCTGCACTCACACCGTTGCAGAGGGAAAAATCCATTCTGGAAAGAGCCAGCTATACTGTAGCTAGACCATTTCTGCGTAATACTGTTTCTTCCAGGAGTGCTAGTCCTGCAAGGCACGCAGAAAAACCTCTTGGAAGGCCAGAAAGTAGGAAAGAGCAACTGGTGAAATTAAGGCTGTGAGAGTGGTGTGTGAGTCGTTTTTGGATAACTCAGTCGGTAGAGCATTTGCCTCTGAAAGGCAAAGGTTATGGGTTCGTGTCCCTGTCCGGCACACAGTTTTAATCTTCCAGGAATGTTAATTCCTAGTGATCTTTGAACCCCTCAACATCCCTCAAGAAGTATGCCACGTAATGCGCTGTTTCGCACATCGAGGGCGGTTCTGCAACATAAATTGTCCACCTACCTCGATACTACTGCAGATCTGCACACGTAACTCCTGACTGCAGCTGCTTAAGAGATCTCAGGAAAGCAGTGTTGAAGAAACTGAGATTTCATAACTACACGTCGGAGGCCGCTATAAGTACAATAAGCTGAAAATAGTCTTGTGAACTCTAAAGAATAAATCGGAAGTGGGATGCTTTTCAAATTTCTAAGTTCAAAGGTACTTTTAAACTTACATTAGGATTCTTTTTACTGCTAGTAAGAAAGATCATCAGCCCACATGTGTTCAAATCATTTAAGTTCCTGTTCACAGTCCTCGTCACATTCAAATAACCAGAACTTTTCCTATCCAATTCCGAAATCATTTACGAGAGTAACACAGTCAATGAACTGCTATTTACTTTTGCACTCGGCATTCAGTGGTTGTCTTTAAATAAAGTTTTTGCTGGCAAAAAATACTCAGTAAAAAAAATTTACTTAGTACCGCCACGCTTTTCGTTCAAACTTTACACATGCGATTTTCTCCAGAACAAAATATCTCTCGACTCTTAAAATTTTACACATAATTAATGGTAAACACCAGCTACCTTTATCACTGTACCGAAACGCGGAAGTCACAATATCATTTCATTTTACAAAATGACTCTGAGCACTATGGGACTTAACTTTGAGGTCATCAGTCCCCTAGAACTTAGAACTACTTAAACCTAACTAACCTAAGAACATCACACACATCCATGCCCGAGGCAGGATTCGAACCTGCGACCGTAGCGGTCGCGCGGTTCCAGACTGTAGCCGCATACAACCGCTCGGCTACTCCGGCCGCCCTTTCATTTTACACATAATGCGTTCGGACACTTTCGGCATGACCGGCTCCCTCGAAAGCTAGTTCACCACTTCCTTCTTCTCTCTGCCTCTCTGAGCACCTCTATCTCATGCGTTGGATGACTGTCTCACTTCTTTTGGCTGTACAGAATTACGGAAATCAGAACTGACTTTCAGGGCGCGGATTGCGCCAAAATCTAGCAAGAGCTCAAAACTCTCTTGTCAAACAAATAAAATGAAATAGACTTTAAGCTGTACTTTACGTCTGGAATTTAACTATATAGTGACGAACGTTCTGGCTATCTTTTACATATTCAAACATGCTTGGACATCCGTCATCCACTACTAGGGGAACCGCTGGTGGATTCGTTCCCACGATACAAAGCTGGAACTCTTGCAAGTTCCTATAGAGAATTAGAAACTGAAAATTTAACATTGGCGAATGTCCCACATACACTCACACGAGTGCTCTCTTTCACACTCACCCTAACACAAAACATGAATATCCACTTGAAATTCTTAAAGTTATTACTATAGCAAATTTACGAAAGGTTTTATAAAATGAGAACTGTCCAAATTTGAATCTAAACACTGAAGGTGTGAACGTGTTATCATATCTTTTCAAATAGTTTTTTTTTTTTTAACTTACAAATTATGACAGTTATTGACTTCAGATTTTGACAGATTGTTCGTTTACACAATAGAAGGTTATGTACCGAATATGAAGTTCCTCAGGCTATTTCTAGATCAGTTATTAATTTTTATAGTTGCAAATAATCTAACTACTCTGTAAGCGCCTCTCCGTTACTTTCACTTGCTGCAGTCACGCCATATGGTCATGACGCACGTCTGCGGGACACGCTCGCCCGTTGCAGATCGTATAAGATTCCAACTGCTTACTCTGGAGCCCACATACATTCATACAAGAAAGCTTTAATAGACAAATTGGCGACCGCACCCTAGCTGTACACTGAAGGCTTATTGTGGGTCAGCTTCAAAAAGGATTCAACTTATCAGACAATTTGAGTAAGAGAAACTTCAGATTATTCATTGGATTTGGAGTTTATAATGTATCGTTCTACCATGTACAGTCTAAACAATTCAGTTAACGTGATACATCTTGAATACTCTTAAACATTGAGACGTACAAATCATGAGTGCTGGTTAATGGGATTTTACATCATTCTCTTAAAACAATTGCTTCATCTGCACCTACATAGATACTCCGCAAGCCACCATACGGTGCAAGGTGGAAGGTACCATGTATCGCTGCTTGCGTTTTCTTTCCTCCTCCACTAGCGAATAGAGCGAGGTAAAAACGACTATCTATATGCCTTCGTATAAACCCTATTTATTGCGTCTTACCTTCGTGGTCCTTACGTGCAATGAATGTTGGCGGCAGTAGAATCGTTCGGCAGTGAGCTTCAAATGCCGGATCTCTTTTCTCAATAGTGTTTCTGTAAAAGCACGTAGCCTTCCTATTTGATTTCTCGAAGAATCTCCGTAACACTTACTTATTCGAACCTACCGGCAACAAATCTCGCTGTCCGCCTCTGAATTGCTTGGATGTCTTCCTTCTGTCCGTCCTGGTACGGATCCCAAACACTCGAGCAGTACTCAAGAATAGGTCGCACCAGTGGTCTATATGCCGTTTCCTTTACAGGTGAATCACTCTTTCCTAAAATTCTCCCAATGAAATGAAGTCGCCCGTTCGCCTTCCCTAGCACAGTTCTCACATTCTCGTTCCATGTCATATCGCTTTGCAACGTTACGCCCAGTTACGCTTCACTTCAGACATCCTAGATGGTCGCAGCATCATATCTACATCTACATACATACTCCGCAATCCACCATACGGTGCGTGGCAGAGGGTACCTCGTACCACAACTAGCATCTTCTCTCCCTGTTCCACTCCCAAACAGAACGAGGGAAAAATGACTGCCTATATGCCTCTGTACGAGCCCTAATCTCTCTTATCTTATCTTTGTGGTCTTTCCGCGAAATTTAAGTTGGCGGCAGTAAAATTGTACTGCAGTCAGCCTCAAATGCTGGTTCTCTAATTTTCCTCAGTAGCGATTCACGAAAAGAACGCCTCCTTTCATCTAGAGACTCCCACCAGAGTTCCTGAAGCGTGATGATCAAACCTACCAGTAACAAATCTAGCAGCCCGCCTCTGAATTGCTTCTATGTCCTCCCTCAAACCAAACGCTCGAGCAGTACTCAAGAATAGGTCGTATTGGTGTTTTATAAGTGGTCTCCTTTACAGATGAACCACATCTTCCAAAAATTCTACCAACGAACCGAAGACGACTATCCGCCTTCCCCACAACTGTTATTACATGCTTGTCCCACTTCATATCGCTCTGCAATGTTACGCCCAAATATTCAATCGACGTGGCTGTGTCAAGCGCTACACTACTAAAGGAGTATTCAAACATTACGGGATTCTTTTTCCTATTCATCTGCATTAATTTACATTTATCTATATTTAGAGTTAGCTGCCATTCTTTGCACCAATCACAAATCCTGTCCAAGTCATCTTGTATCCTCCTACAGTCACTCAACGACGTCACCTTCCCGTACACCACAGCATCATCAGCAAACAGCCGCACATTGCTATCCACCCTATCCAAAAGATCATTTATGTAGATAGAAAACAACAGCGCACCTACCACACATTCCTGGGGCACTCCAGATGATACACTCACCTCCGTTGAACACTCACTATGGAGGACAACGTACTGGGTTCTATTACTTAAGAAGTCTTCGAGCCACTCACATACTCTGGAACAAATCCCATATGCTCGTACCTTAGGGGTCTGCAGTGGGGCACCGAGTCAAACGCTTTTCACAAGTCAAGGAATATGGCATCCGTCTGATACCCTTCCCCCAAGCTTCGCAAGATATCATGTGAAAAAATGGCGAGTTGCGTTTCGTAGGAGCGATGATTTCTAAAGCCGTGCTGATGCATGGACAGCAACTTCTCTGTCTCAAGGAAATTCATTATATTCGATCTGAGAATATGTTCGAGAATCCTGCAACAAACCGATGTTAACCATACATTAATTCCTCAGCACAAATGACATTAGCTTGACAAGATTTGTCTGACGAATATCGTGGACGTCCTGTTTCATCCCCATATTCAACTCTTCAAATCAGCCTTCGATATTACCAGGCATCTCGCTAGATGTAATTCCCTACTCGGAACAACGGATGTTCTGTTTAACGAACGTTATAAATCCCAATTCGAAGTTTGCCCTGATGTTCCTACGCCCTGGAATAATTTAAGAAGTGCGAGTTTGGACTTGTTAGACCTTTCTACGTTGTTACACCTTACCTTCCTAGTTTTATGTCCCTATTATCACTTAGGCTGTCCTCACATAGGGCGAGAATCCATGAGTGAAAATGCAGCCTAACGAGCTTTCTGGTGTCTTAATGTGGAATTTAACCTTCTGGAACAGTTCAGATTTTGAGTAGTAGAAGAAAACGTATCATATCCCGTTAATGTGCCACGATACGTTAATCTACGCGGAGTAAAGTAACGTTCTTCATCACAGTGAGAGACCATTTTACGACGCATTGGAATACAGCTTCTGAAGCTAAGATGATGTAGTGGGTGGATTTTGTATAAAATTACGCTGTTTCAAGTCACTATCGCATTAATGATTTACCGTAAACGTATGTTATAATTATTTGACAGCGGACCCGTGTGAAACTTTCGCACTTTCATAGTTTTAAATGATGATGGTATTTGGAATAATTGCAGTCGTTGGGACAAGGGTAATTGTGAGAATGCCGGCTTTCTCTCCGAGCAAGTGTTTTAGCTGCAGCCGTCCTCATGGAGGGATTCTTCTCACTGGCAGCATGTAACAGCCTTTTCCTTGGCATCGTAAACTGGTCATTTAGTGTTTTAACTGCGATAGAATCTGCAGTTGCGATATTTTTCGAATGATTTCGTGACACTTTCAGCTGCCGTTCTCTTTATTTCAGATACAAAAAAAAAAATGGTTCAAATGGCTCTGAGCACTATGGGACTTAACATCTGTGGTCATCAGTCCCCTAGAACTTAGAACTACTTAAACCTAACTAACCTAAGGACATCACACACATTCATGCCCGAGGCAGGATTCGAACCTGCGACCGTAGCAGGCGCGCGGTTTCGGACTGCGCGCCTAGAACCGCTAGACCACCGCGGCCGGCATTTCAGATACAATTGCACAATTTCGGCGTTAGTACGTTTTCACTCATCTAAGAAAGAAGCATTATACATTGGATACATTAGTGTCACTTGTGATTTTAATATAGGGGCAATTTATGTCAACTACATGCAGTCATTGGAGCAAGGACGTCCATGGCATAAAGAATCTCCCATAAAGTAAGTTATAATGCGCCTAGTATATCTAAAGACTTAACTGTTACTACGTTTAAATCACAACTGACACTAACGTATACAGTGCATAATTTTTCAAAGAGAAAGACGGCATTCAAAAAACTACCCTTGTCCCAAAGACTGCTCTTATTCGAAACACTTAATATTCATTGTTATTGTGTTAATTGACCAGCAATAGCTGAAAATGGCACGAACTATTACAGCAAGTAAAAATATTCAGTTGATTAATACAGAGTCAGCATATGTAAACGCAACCGCCGATCCAGCTGTGGCGAGTAGTATCACGTCGCCAGCTGAAAATGATAGGGATTCATTACGTTACACTGAGATTACTGAAAGTTATTTTTTTACATAACAAAGTTCAAGTTAAGCCAGTCATTTATTTTACCAGTAATTTCATTTAACATTACTTTCAAAATTTAATATTTCAGAATAAGTAACTGCAAACTCGGTGCTTTCTCACACTTTTATTTTCCCGCGAATTGTTGTGCTGTGAAAAAGCGTGACAACTTTCTCTTGCCGCGCCAGTGAGTATTTGCTTAGTTATCTTTGCCATTACCTGTCTCAAGATTCCGGTTATTCATTGCTGAGCGGGCTGGCGACCATTTAATTATCCCTTTTTTAGCTAATCAATGTTTTCTTTGTGTTATCAGTGATTTTCCCCCCTGTGCGGTTCGTGAGCGATTGCAGTATGTTCCACCCATTTCAAAATCATCGTCTAAGTTTAGCTTAAATTCCGCAGTCCAGTAGGAAGGGGGGGGGCATATGCCACTGAGGTGAGGCGTTATATGATGTTCTCTGACTCTACACTTGAGGTTTTAGATGTAGAATACTAAATTTGGAAATAATTCTGATATATTGGTTCACATACATTTGAGCGAAAAATTAATGTAACCTACACAAGAAGTTTCTTTGTGTTATCAGTGATTTTCCCCCCTGTGCGGTTCGTGAGCGATTGCAGTATGTTCCACCCATTTCAAAATCATCGTCTAAGTTTAGCTTAAATTCCGCAGTCCAGTAGGAAGGGGGGGGGGGCATATGCCACTGAGGTGAGGCGTTATATGATGTTCTCTGACTCTACACTTGAGGTTTTAGATGTAGAATACTAAATTTGGAAATAATTCTGATATATTGGTTCACATACATTTGAGCGAAAAATTAATGTAACCTACACAAGAAGTTATTACATAAAAATAATTTTTCTGAAAGAAAATAAACAAAAATCCCACTGAATATCACACATAAAGTGCTGAAACATGTTTGCGTAATAACAAAACTATCTGTGTCTTGCATAATACGAAATTACTCTTCAGATTTTCTCAGCAAGCGTGGAAAGTAAGAAGAGATTATTGGATAACATATCTATTTCAACCATTTCCGCTGCAATTCATGGCGTTGTTTTACACCATAGCAGTATGTACGAGTAAAGAATAAGTAACATAAAGCACCAATGCCCTGGTCGTCTTGTCAATGTCTGAATCAAGCAAGAGTTTTGAAATGACACAGCAGAACTGTCGCATTACTGCTGTTGTTTTGAAACAGTTCGTTTTATTCTTCTATATAGATCGAGAATATAGGTGTAATAGCATCAGGTGGTCGCTCAATTCTTAAATATTTCTTTTGCGTTCATGTTATACTTGTAATGTTGTAGTTAGGCAAGATACGGAATTTTAGGATCTTTGGTCTGCATGTGCAGACAGCAA
Organism: Schistocerca nitens; assembly: GCF_023898315.1. Classification (NCBI taxonomy): domain Eukaryota; kingdom Metazoa; phylum Arthropoda; class Insecta; order Orthoptera; family Acrididae; genus Schistocerca; species Schistocerca nitens. The sequence goes on from NC_064618.1 coordinate 661,667,671, forward strand.
TAATTAGATATCCAGTCTGGTAGGTGTCACTAGTCGTAACACTATATACAGTATCTTAGGATATCGTACAAGAGATCTGATATCTGTTACGTCACAACACTAGATACGGTGTCTTGGGATATCAGACAAGAGATTTGATATCTGTTACTGTTGTGCCAATTAAGTGACAATCTGTCCTCGTTGGGAGTCTACAGAACATATATTTGTAAATTAAAACAACCGCCAGACGATCGGACGCAGAGACTCCTGATACGCAAAGGAGAACGAAAGCCATTGTTCTGGCCTTATTGTAGGTCAGGGAACAATCAGCCTCTCAATAGCACTGAAAGGTGACTTACCTCTTGTTACAGACAATAAATACTAAGTCAGGCACGTAGGAAGTTGGAACAGACAGTACATCAATTACTGTTACACGCCCATTTCAATGTAGTTGTGCTTCCATGATTATTTCATTATTTTCTTTTCTGTATAAGTGTTAGTTAGATTAGAGTATTACGTAGCTGCATGAACTGTCTGAGATAACATATTGTTTCATGAAATATATTCTGAATAGCTAGTGTCTGAAAGTGGATTCCGTTGCCAAGGAAATAGGTCAGACAGAGAGACGCGTTACAGCCAACAATTAAATTTAGTTTTAGTCACGTGAACTAAACGTATGAGTTACAAAAATAGCAACGTAATAGCTCTTTGTCTGGTAATAGTTTCTTCTTTTCTTGTACTATAGGTCGAATATGATAATGTTCCTGTTTCCTTTTACAATCGGTTACTCCTCCACAAATTACCATCACAGCAGTAACTACATACTTCGGACGTAATTTTACAGAGAAGTATATCGTCCTTCTCCGATGTACATGTGACTGGTGAGACAAATGCTTCTGCCCCGAAAGGTTGTAACGTGTAAAGCAACAAGCCCCACGCCATCCCAGTCTTTACAAGGACGCCACTAGAGGTGTTTATGGGGCGGTTACACTGAAGTACGTCTTTGCTCTCGCAGATGTTGTGGAAGTAACACAGTTCTCCTCAGATAAGGGAGAGGAGACCTGCTGGATCAGGGGACGTGCCGTGTATACTGAGCAGCTAACGACTCTGCGTCACACAGCTCGTGGCTTTCTTTGGCTTTCGTGAGCCAGACTTTTGTTCTTATTAGCATTGGGAAATATTTTGTAACTTATTTTTAGAAGCCAGTAGGGACTGACTGTTGTAGGAGAAATTTTTTGAGCCTGGACTCAATTAGGAGAGTAATATTACGTGCGTCGATTCAGTGACGCTGACTATCGGGCCATTGAGCTGAACGCTGAATACCAGATGAATTCAGACGACCTGGCAGATTAAAACTGTGTGCCACGCTGGAGTAGATTAAAATTGTGTGCCACGCAGGGACTCGAACCTGAAACCTTCCTTTCTCATCGTGGGCGACTGTGGCTGTGCTATATAGGCACGATTCACAACTTGCCCTCACAACCATTTCCTCTCTACAGCTTCCATTTTGGGCTAAGCGGTATTATAGCCGCTGACGAGTCCCACTAAATGTAAGTATTAATAGTGTATACCGTTTGAACTGTAGTGGAGAGCTTAGAACCAAAGTTACAGCTGAATCAGTCGAAATAATAGACTTGAGAGTAGAATTGCGGCGGCGCGGTGCGGTGCTGCTGTGTATGAAGTTCCACTCACCTTGTGGTGAATCTCTTCTCACTCGCACGCCGCCTTGAAGTTACTGAAAAGCAGTTCTCAGCCGGAATTTTGTCAGTTAAATGAAAGTATTTACATGCTTAAAATATCACTATGTTACAGTAAGGTTGCATACACCAGTAACTACCAAGCCTTACTACAAGCTGTACAAACTCTGGAATGTTCACACGCACACTTTATTCATAACGGTAGCCAGTTTTTAGTAATTATTAGTTATCCGTCACAAAAAGTTTACAAACGGATTGTTTATTTTAGAATAGCTCGATCAGTTGTTGCTAAAATCATTCCCACGCAACAAAACTTTCTTGTTCGCAAATAAGCGACTCGCCACACGGAGTTTAGTTACTTAAAACGTCGCCTGCAGTTCTGAATTTCACAACGTCCATTAAATCGAACTCTCTTCCACACTTTACGGCACCTCTCAAACATTTTGGTACCGACACATATTAACACAGTATTAGTAATTTCCATCGGAGCACCTACCAATAGGTTTAAAATGGGTTAAATGGCTCTGAGCACTATGGAACTTAACATCTGTGGTCATCAGTCCCCTAGAACTTAGAACTACTTAAACCTAACTAACCTAAGGACATCACACACATCCATGCCCGAGGCAGGATTCGAACCTGCGACCGTAGCAGTCGCGCGGTTCCGGACTGAGCGCCTTAACCGCGAGACCACCGCGGCCGGCTACCAATAGGTTTGATCACTATGTAATCCAAGCCCCAACTCTTCTCATTTCTTCATACAAAAGCAGTTTCTAGTTCCCAAAATACGTCGAATATGTTAATTTATGGCTGGTGCCGGCGGAGGTTCGAGTCCTCCCTCGGGCATGGGTGTGTGTGTGTTTGTCCTTAGGATAATTTAGGTTAAGTAGTATGTAAGCTTAGGGACTGATGACCTTAGCAGTTAAGTCCCATACGATTTCACACACATTTCAACTTTTTTTTTTTTTGTTAATTTATGATTGGAGGGGAAACATTACAGCCAATGGGAAAGCAACACGAAATCTGTTCAATCCCGCACATATGTACAGAACCATTTAACGTATGTCACTGAGTCAGAGCAGAAAATTAACATAAATAAATTTTGAAAACTCACAATTATAAAAATTAGCTCCCTCTTAAGAAAACTACTTTATCGAAATCGTAATCTCATTTCCCAGCACCATAAACGAACTAAATAAATTAAATAAAAAACTAAACTCCTCCCGCACAGGCTATGAAGGCCCAACGGTACCGACCAGCAGCCGTGTCATCCTCAGACCACAGGCGTCACTAGAAGTGGATATGGAGGTTATGTGGTAAGAACACCACTCTCCGGGCCGTATGTCAGTTTTCGGGACCGGAGCCGCTTCTTCTCAATCAAGTAGCTCCTCAGTTTGCCTCACAAGGGCTGAGTGCATCCCACTTGCCAACAGCGCTCGGCAGAACGGATGGTCACCCAACCAAGTGCTAGCCCAGCCCGACAGTGCTGAACTTCGATGATCTGATGGGAACCCGTGTTACCACTGCGGCAAGGCCTTTGTCATAAACGAATTAAATAGCTTATAACAAATTCCCTGGTACGAATGACTAACACACACATCATTCTCAAACATTCCTCACGATAGTGGGTCATACCGGCTGACCCACAATTGTATGATATAGTGCTTTACTGACTGTTTTACTTCACTTTTGAGACTGTGATGATTTTTAATAAATTTATATTTCTCATATTATGTCTTTCATTTATTAATAATGTTACCATAACTAATTACCATTTCAGAGTTTAATGATCTTCTGAGAATTATTTTCTAGAAAGGATGTAAGGTGTATGCATCGCCGGCGATGGGCGAGGCATGACAGAATCTCTGACCAGAGAGTAGTTTATTGTTAGTTGTTGCTCGTCGCCAGTCTGCGCTAGTCTGCGCGAGTCGACAGTAGTATGTAGTAGTCTGTCGGATACAGTAGTAGTCGGTCGGCTTTAGTAGAGAGTGGACAGTAGTAGTCTGGTGGAGTCGGCATGCGTCGGCTGTGTGCTCTGCTCGCGACTCTGGTCAGGACTCTGGACGATGAGTATTGTTGTAGAAGGTAAAGAAGCAGCATTGCGCATATTTAATAATTTATGTTAATTGCAATTAATTTGTTCAAAAAAATGCCTCAATAATAATTTTTTTATAAAGTAACTCTTTTAAAGAAAAACATTCATTTCAATTTAAAGAATATTTCCAATGGATCATCACTCCTTTCAATAATCAAAAAAATGTATGTATATATATGCCAGCATTGCACGAAACTGTGTCGAAGAATGTATAATTAAGAGCAGATATAATTGCAGTTTTATTGAGGTAAGAATTTTTGCTTGTTTTATTCAGAATACAGGGCCGAAGGTCAGCGCTGCTGTCCTAATAAAATTTACCAGAGATTATTATTTCTGTTGGGAGGTTACATTTGGTTCATGGTTCATTATTTAATTAATATTATTGTGTGGTTTATGGTGAATTACCATTCCTTTTAATTCTGTGGGGAATTTACGCTTGGCTCTATTTCAAATTTTCATTTAATTAATTTTTGTTGGGAGGTTACACTTGGCTCCATTTCCATTTTTTTTAACATAGTTTGCTGGGAGGTTACACTTGGCGACATCCGGCCAGGATCGTATTTCTTTGTGAATCTTCTGATAAGTAGTCATATATCTGCTCTTAATTACTTAAATGTAATTAGCATTTGGCGCAACGCATTTACTAATTTGTCACTCTTTCTTCCACAGATCATCGGCAATTTTTTTGCTCTTTGTTGTATTTGTGTTTGTTGCATTTTGCGTTGTTTTTGTTTCATTTGTGAATAATTTTGATTCGTGTAAAAATGCCGCCGGCCGGTGTGGCCGTGCGGTTAAAGGCGCTTCAGTCTGGAACCGCGTGACCGCTACGGTCGCAGGTTCGAATCCTGCCTCGGGCATGGATGTGTGTGATGTCCTTAGGTTAGTTAGGTTTAATTAGTTCTAAGTTCTAGGCGACTAATGACCTCAGAAGTTAAGTCGCATAGTGCTCAGAGCCATTTTTTGTAAAAATGCCGCGAAAAACTATTAACAGTACATTGCGATGTATAATGAATGAAATAGCCGACTCGAATAACTTCACCGATAGTACTTGCGACACTCAGTGTCTTAATGACAGACCTCTGTTTACAGACAATCAGTGTGTACCGACCACTAATGTTGATTTTAATCCTAGTGATGAACAGACGAATTCAATTGTGTCCTCTGTTAATTTAACGACAATTGATGACGCGGGACGTTCTGTTACAATGAACGCTGCCCAGTTCGACACGCCAGATTTGCAAAATTTGCGTAGCGAGCAGATAATTATTTCCAACGAAAATGAACAGTATACTCAGAGTACAACAGATTTATTTCATTTCAGTATAGTGACTAACAGTGCACATCCGATTGGAAAACCTTTTCAAGAATCACAGAATATCCAAATAGATACACAAAACGTGACAATTGCAGTTACGCCATCAAACAGCACAGAGAATAGAGTAGGCAATATTGGCATGGATCAAGTTATGGCATTATTGCTACATCTTAATGAATCGTACAAACAAAATAATGAAAATCTCATACAACAAATTAGTGAGGATTTGAAACAACAACTTAACAACCATTACAAACAACTTAATGAAAATTTCGACAACCATTGCAAACAACTTAATGAACTAATTAATGAAAGTTTCAAACTGTCGAATGAAAAACACGACAACCTTAACGAACAGAACAAACAACTTAGTGAACAGACTACAGCCGTTACCGTGCAACGTGATGATATAAAGAACAATTACGTGAGGATACTAAGACTTGTGCTACGAACAATAGTGAAGAAACTAGATCTGTTGCACAAAAATTAGGTAATAGACATGCAGGTACAACAGAATCATTTAGAGATGAAATTAATGCAGTCACTGAACAATGTTCAGAACACGCAACACAGATACGCGACGAGTTTAATTTAAAGTCACCTGAAGTTTCACACACTCTGGATAGGGAAGTCGATAAGAAATTTGAACAACAGATCAGCCAAATTGACGAATGTTTTAAAGTGACAGAAATGAAAATAGTTTCACTCACTAACACGTCACACGGCACATTCCGAACATTTGTCACACTCACACACCCAGTATAACTTAAGTCATTTACAGAGAGTACGCGACTTAAAATCCGAAAAGACACAGACAAACAGATTCTTATGCAATCGTGAACCTGTTCACACATTCAGTGACGAGAACGTTGATTATAAGTAATTTGTATCTGTAAAAAAATCTAAGGTATTTGAAAATGACAGAGCACAGGTACACGCTTTGAACTGGATACGTCGATTTATTTTTGTACTTTCACCAGCATTGCCTGTAATACAGAAACTACAATTAGCATGGATACAGCAATTTGATTTTGAATTTTCACCGGCACTGCGTGAAACGCAAAAGCTGAAATTTATTTGTAGCGCGTAATTGACCTCAGGGGATTCATTACGCTTTAATGAGTATGTGCCGTAGCGTGCACAGGGCCCCGAGCCGTAGTAGTGCTGTTTCATCTTTAGTTTTCTGCACTGCTGCCTTCTCTTCTACTATCCTTTATATCTATCAAAACGGCTCTTCAACTATCGCTCTATCTAGGATTAAGAAAAGTGCAAAGAAAACCCGATATGACACATTTTATCGAAAGTGACAGTTCTCTTTAGACACTCCCGAAATGACAACTATCGCCGTAACATTAATAACAGATAAAATTATAATCATCAGTATGTGTAAAATTATCTTCAACAGGAACCACATTTTTAGTAATAATAGAGGTTTTTCTTCGCAACAGCAACAAAACCAACCGGTTAGCATACCTAACCAACAATGCAGTCTACAAGGTCAACCAAGCTTTAATGTTTCGCCGCGTACACGTATAGCATCAGTTCCAACAAATAGTAACGCACAGCAACAAGGAAATAACTACGTACAGAAAACACACTATTTCAATTCCTATCGCAATGCACCGTATAGAAATGACTATCACGACAGACGTAAAAAATAATGAGCACAATTTTTAGCGTACATTTAATAAGAGTCTATCTTATCAGCAGCAAGACCATCAGCAACAACATATTATCATGAATGAACCAGACAGTAGATATCATCCAGAACGTAAGACGTCAGGAAGAAATAACAGAACAGTACAAATAGTTGAAATGCCACAGCATCCTCCTGAAAATAATAACACGCCAGATAGAATTTGATTAAATACAGTACAGGTTGCATATTCCAGTAACGCAAGCGATGCTTTTGACACGCAGAATCTTGTTCACGAGAATGTTATTTGAAACATGCTTTGTTGAATGCACCACTTTTATCGCACCCAGATCTTACCAGAAACTTTTCCATTGCCACCGACAGTTCTAACACCGCTTTAGGCGTACACATTTTTCAGGAAATTGAAGAAGATGGTTGTACAGTAATTAAAAACATCGCCTTTGCGAATCATATTCTGTCACCTGCTGAACGAAATTTTCTGTTACAGAACTTGAAACATTATGTGTTGTATGGGCTTTTACCAGATTTAGGCATTTTCTTTATGGAAGACATACGACCGTTTACACAGACCACAGAGCGATACAATTTTTACTTTCGGCTAAATTTACACACGACAGATTAAGTAGATGGAAACTTTATTTGCTGGAATTTAATTTTACAATTGTTCACATTCCCGGCACACAAAATATTGCAGCAGACGCACTATCCGGTTCTCTTAGCAACAATCAGCAAGACATCGCAACCAACTTCTGCAAAGCAAATTTCAGCGTCATGTACATTCAACAAGTTGCATTTGAAAATTTCATTTCGTCGTCATTACAAGACATAGCACAAGAGCAGAGTAAAGACAACGTGTGGAAAGAGATTAAACACCTTTGGCAAGATAGGAATAATGTTACCATTAGAAACCATTACAATGTACGCAATGACATTCTGTTTCGCCGCTCTCATCCTGACAGCAACAATTGGTTATTATGCTTTCCTGACGAACTTCTTAACAAATTAATCTGGTATACTCATTTAAGTAATGCACATTACGGAGCCAGAAAATGTTTTCTTATACTGAGACAGAACTGTTATTTTACCAACATGGAGAAACGTATTCGACGAGTTTTAGCGTCATGTAAAATCTGCCAGAAAGCTAAATCAGAGACGACTTCGCATATTCCTCCATTACATTCTATTGTACCTCTTAAATTGAGACATATGGCCGCTGTAGACATTTTTGGTCGGATTCCCAGAACTAATAGAGGTTTTTGCTACATCTTTGTCGTTGTTGAACTCACTACAAAATTTGTTACCTTCACTCCGTTACGCAAAGCTACTGCTAAAACTGTTTCGAAAGCATTTGTAAAACATTTTGTATTTCATGTAGGGCATGTGTTAAAAGTAATTTCCGACAATGGATCACAGTTTCGATCTGCTATATGGACACGTATGTTACGAGCTAGAAACATTTCTCCGATCTATATATCCAGGTACCATGCTTCTTCGAACCCTTGTGAACGATTAATGAATGAAATTGGTAAACTGTGTAGAATTTACTGCTATAAAAAACATATTGATTGGGACACACACATACTCTCATTCCAAGATTTAATAAATTCCATACCGAATGAATCTACTATGCTATCTCCGTCAGTTAAATTGAAAAATGTTGAACCAACTAACAAAATTAAAGAATTAGTAACCTTTCCTACATCTCGTCGACTTCGACACCATGAAATAATTGACACTGCGCTGAACAACATCAAACGTGCCGCAGAGCGCCGGAGAAGACAGCAAAAACAGGTTTGTACACGCTGTGACTTCCACATTGGACAGAAGATATTAGTACGTACACACTATTTATCCAACAAAGGAAAGAGTAGATGCAGTAAATTTGAGCTTCTATACGCAGGTCCATATCGGATTCGCAGCATTCCTCACCCCAATGTAGTACACGTCGAAACTTTGAGAACCAGAAAAACCAAAGGGAACCACCACGTGTCGAACGTCAAACCTTTTATTGAATGAAGATACTTTATGATTTATCACACTGTAATGCCATTTCCTAATTTTTTTATGACCACTTATGCAATTATATTCACATGAACACCAACTGATGATTATCGTAATTTTTTCTTGGCAAGTGCCCGGCAAGGTAAGGTTAACAGGTCGCTTTTGTTGTCGTTACACATCAGACCGTGCATATTTTCCATTTTGTTATGTATGTATGATTGTATTCCTGTTTTGTTTGTATGTACTATGAAATATTTAAGATATAACAAACACCAGTTGACTTTAACATTTTGCCTTATGATATCTCAACATCGTGACTACTTTACTTTTTTTTGCTGCTACATTGTGATACACTGTGTACATTTTTGCTTTTCAACACTGTCAATGTTTTTGACATATTACGTTTTCTGTCATGCTATGCTGTATGCTCAATTATATTACTATAAACCAGTTTTTATCAAATGGGTGTATGAATTAAATGCAAGACATTAATCTTTGTTCATCATTTTCAGAAAGAAATAACGTGTAAACGAAATAAATTAAACAGAAATGGGAATGAACGAAAGAGGATGCAATACCTCGTGATGAAGAGTAAATGGATCAGAATTAACAAGCATTAACAAGAATATACTATACACATCGTATGATAGCAGTCTTAACTAATTTTTTCTTTCAGAATACGAGGCGATTGATGCAGGCTGTCAGACTGAACTACACATCTTAGTTTTAGTGATGAAATATGCTAGAATTAAGGAATAGTTGTATAATGAATAATGAAGTGACTTTTTTGCAGATGATAATGAATGGTGATGAATAATGATGAAGAATGTGCTACTATGGATAATGAAGTTTTTCTTTACAGGTGATGATAATAATGGAGTTGTGGTGATATGAATAATGAAGTTTTTCTTTGCAGATGAAAATAATGATGAAGTTTATATATTTGCTGTTAGTTAAGAGATGCTATGTAATTATTTAAGTATTTGTTGTAGTTCGTTTTGACAGTATGTCTTATATCACATGGTATGATGCTGAAGGTTTTGGAAAGGACAGCTAGAGAAGATATATATATTTTTATACACATTTCACTACCTGTTAATTCGAAGTTCACTACTTTTCAGCATAATATGCGTTTCTTCTTTCCATTTCATAATCCATTTTGTATATTTTGCAGGAGAAATTATTCATGAAATTAATGTGGTATAAATAGTTGTTTATTAAACCTATGTCGTTTATGAATGTGATCACATATACTCTACTTGTTTCATAACCTTGCTACAGCTGACTCATGACGAATGACGTTACACATCTTCATTTGCAGCAATAACTCAAAAAACAAACAAAGGAATTACCAGTCCCAAATAATGCTATTAGTTTAAGAGAGTTCTGAGTAATACTGATCAGCTCTGAATAGTATGTCACTTCAATAATGACTTCTGAATAATAATAAAAAAAAATGCTTTGTAACTGGCCAATGAATGCCACTGATTACTGTAATAAGATGACATATGATGCCAATGATTACTATAATTAAGTGAATTATGGTAATACTATGCCATTCATTAGCTTCTGTTTTGAATGATGACTCCTGATGCTTTGTAACTGGGCAATGAGTGCCAATAATTACTATATTCAAATAATTTATGAACATTATTCTGTAATACTACATACATGGTACAGAAATGTTCAGTAACTGGGCGATGAGTGCCACCAATTACTCAAATCAGTTGTTAGACTAGAGTAATTCTCAATGAAGACTACTATGTGTCCTTCACCTTCTGACCTAATTACCAGAAATTACTTCAATATCCATTTGTCCTGTCTATCCTCATGATCATGGAGCACTATATTTGGTTTTTGCACTAATTCTACGTTGGTCTACTTTACAAGAACATGGTGTTGACACGACATGCTGTCCACCACCTTGAGCGATGGAGATGTTATTATGGTCCCACTGTTTGGTCGCGCGGAATTTTCGACGTAAGTACCATAACCACTTAACCTCACACATTTATTTACTCTGTATTTCATCGTTTGGAGGTTAGTTGTTTTCACATAGGGCACTTCTAACACTGTTTTTCTACCGTAGGGCAACAACACACCAAAAATACTTCGCCACAGTGGAATAATATAAATTGAAAACGGACGATAATGTAAAGCGTATCTTGAAAATCATGTGAACAGCCGTCTGATGATGAACTTGCCAGTTGGAAACCGGTAACGGCGCTATTTACCTAAATAAATAGCAGTATTAATAGTGGCTGGTTGCTGTTTCCTTCTTTGTAAGAATTAACCTACATTTTGACACTGTACCACACAAGTGGCTTGTACCCGTAGTGAAATTGCGTGCCTATGGAATATCGTCCCAGTTATGTGACTGGATGAGTGATTTCCGGTCAGAGAGGTCACAGTTCGTAGTAATTGACGGGAAGTCATCGACTAAGACAGAAGTGATTTCTGGCGCTCCCCAAGGTAGTGTTATAGGCTCTTTGCTGTTTCTTATCTATATGGACGATTTGGGAGACAACCTGAGCAGCCATCTTAGTTGTTTGCAGCGGCGCTGTCGTTTATCGACTAGCAGAGTCATCAGAAGATCAAAACAAATTGCAAAACGATTTGGAAAAGATACATGTATGGTGCGAAAATTGGCAATTGACCTGAAATAACGAAAAATGTGAGGTCATCCACATGAGTGCTAAAAGGAATCCGGTTACACGGTAAATCAGTCAAATCTAAAGGACGTAAATTCAACTAAATATCTAGGAATTACAATTACGAACAATTTAAGTTAGAAGGAACACATTAAAAATGTTGTTGGGAAGGCTAGCCAAAGGCTGCGTTTTGTAGGCTGGACACATAAGAAATGTGACAGATCTACTAAGGAAACTGCCTGCACTACATTAGTCCGTCCTCTTTTAGACTAGTGCTGCGCGGTGTGGCATCCTTACCAGATAGGATTGACGGAGTACATCAAAAAAATTCAAAGAAGGGCGGCACGTTTTATATTATCGCGAAATAGGGAAGGGTGTGTGACTGAAATGATACAGAGTTTGGGATGGTCATCATTAGAACAAAGGCGTTCTTCGGTGCGGAGAAATCTTCCCACGCAATTCCAATCACCAATGAGAAAATATTTTGTTCACGCCAACCTACATAGGGAGAAACGATCACCATGATAAATAAGGGAAATCAGAGCTCGTACGGAAAGATATAGGAGTTCGTTATTTCTGCGTGCTGTATGGGATTGAAATGGTAGAGAATTGTGAAGGTGATTCGATGAAACCTCTGCCAGGCACTTAAATGTGATTTTCATAGTTTCCATGTAGATGTAGATGTCGATGTTATCTAACTGGAGTAGAAGGTTTGTCATGATTTTGACCTGATTGCTAATATCTTCCAGCACACAGATTAGAAGCCTACAGCTTAAGATAAGTGAAGGATTCGAACAGAAACAATGATTAAATTTAATACTCACACTTGTTCATAAACACATTTACGGAATCAATGTATAAAATGAATAATCTAAAACCATTTCAATTATATTCATCCAAATTTGCATGAAGCAACTGCATGTTAAACAGTGTCACCCCACCTCGCAAAAAGAAAATCAGTTAAATTACATTTTGCCCGCTTTAAAGTTTACTGTCTCCCGAAGTTCAGCGATAGCTGACAACTATTTGATGCTACAATTCTCAACTGGAGCAGTGACTGGAAGCTGGTGACTAAAACCCCAAAGTCGACGCAGTCATTACCAGTGCAAAGGCAGACGAGACGCGATCGTCTTGGATTCCACAAATGTGAAATCAAATTGAACTACTCTGCCGGTGTTGCGAAATTATGTTCACCTTAAATATAACTGAACTGCGCCGAGGTGTGTGCTGCAAACATGGTAACCCCTTCACGAAATCAGAGTCGTCAGTACTTTTGCGGGACTCCAAGATGTGACAGCCAAGTCGATCAGGTCACCATGGCGTCCTAACCCGAATTCGGTGCTGACACTCAAGCATCCTACACCAGCGTCGATCCAGACATCCTCATATCCTACCGCACCTTTCGTATCTTGCGATGTTCACTCACACCTCTGCCGATGTCTTGCCACCATAAGGTGCCAGTGGCCAATCGAAAAATTACGAACTACCGTGGCCCAATCATGAGGATTTCTTTCAACAGAGAATACAGCCAAAATAGCGCGTCTTTTGCAGCAACCAATGGAAACGTTAAAGTCTCCCCCGCTACCAAAATGCATTCATTTCAGAGCTGTAAACTGACGTCACACATCTTTACACCAACTGCAAGTTCTCCCACAATATCTGTAGCCTTACAACTGGGTTTGAGAAATTCAGAGAGGTCCCCTACTTTGAGGCTAAAGTTTGTTACCTGTGGCCATTGCTTTCTACAAGTGGCAGATGCTATCATCAGAAGAAGTCATAAAACATGGGAAGGCATCCCCGACTTCCATATACGGCGCCATACTGTCCTCTAGCTGAGTTTTAGCCGCAAGCAGTCACGTGGGAGGACAATGCCGGCCGTCCCCTGAAGGTTGCGGGTCGACCTCGCTTCCAAGAATTTTATGCCACCCAGGCCACGGTCCGGATCCACCAGTCACAGAAAGGTTTACTATTGCCTTGCTTCAAGTCCTGTGCACTGCACATTCGTATGAAACCCAGAAACATTCATAATCCATTGAAAACCACCTTCGAGATGAAGAAGAGAGACGTGAAAATTACACAGTCACCGTGGGAAATAACATCAATAACATTTTCATACCGTTTTTCTTTGCTCACAGAATACTAGATACACTCTGATTTTTTATGAAACTGTCATGCAAAGTGCTTATCGCATTTCAGAGTAACAATACCTTGGTATTTATAGCAACAGTGCTTTCATACTTAATGAAACTGCATTATTTTGCTGCTTCTTTTATTTTGCTTTTGAAAATGCTGTAAACTAACGTACTTTTTATCGCCTTTTTAAGCAGCCTACCTTAACACCATATTCGCCTGTTATTATTATTTAATTATGTACGGATGTTGCTCCATATCTTACAACTATTTAATGAACGTAATTTTTACCAAGGTAAGTTGTAGACTGCTCAAAAGATTTTATTTATTGCCAGTTTCGACTACACACATCATCTGCTATATCGATCTAGCAAATTTAACGTGTCGTTGTTGTTGTGGTCTTCAGCCTGAAGACTAGTTTGAGACAGATCTCCATGCTATTCTATCCTATGAAAGCCTCTTCATCTCAGAATAACTACTGCAACCTATATCCATCTGACTGTGCTTGCTGTATTCATTTTTTGGTCTCCCTCAGCGATTTTTACCCTCCACTCTTTCCTCGAGTTCTAAATTGATGATCCCTTGATGTTTTATAATGTGTCCTAAGAACTCATTCCTTCTTCTAATCACGTTGTGATACAAATTTCTCTCCTCCCCAATTCTTTTCAGTACCTCCTCATTAGTTACAAGTAATGAAATATATATTGTGCTACTTTATTATAGTCATAACCAGTACGACCATACTGCATCAAAGGGTTTCTGATGAACTCCGCAGTTCACAATTGTGACTGATTCCATATGACTATCATAGTGTAGCGCTGAATGAACTTCTACTGGTTACAACTGCTGTAGAAGTGTGTAATTTGTATTTTACTATTGTCGATCTAGTACTATCTGCGTTGGGTTAGCTGGATTGAAATATTATACATGAGTGTGCTTACCGCTACAAAACAAAAACAACAAAAAAATCTTTCACTCTATTAGCACTTTAATCTGGTGAAAGCGACTTCATTTGCATTACTTGGGTCTGCCACTCTGTAATTTACGAACATATGTCAATCATTGGTAAATGACGAGAGGTAGGTCTACATATATATCCTGTGTAAATGACAACCAGCCTCTCTCTTTAACCAGTTATCTTAAGGTTTTCGGCTCTATATTTCGGTTTCCTCTTCTGAAATAGCACAATCTGTCACCAAAAATAAGAGTTTTGTGTAAAGTGTATTTCCAATTCGGGAGAAATGGGTTGTCGGAGCAGTAATTAATTGGTCTTGATTTAAATCCAGAAAATAATTTTGCTTGAAGCGATTTCTGTGCGACAGAACGTCGTGATCATTTAGAAGAGTCCAGGCATACGGGGGAACCCCAGAAGTCACTTCCAGCAAAATATGAAAGGATGAAGCTACGGATTTCAACTGAAGTGGCTGCTATAATCCTAGTAGCGAGGTTCGTGCGAGTATCGTCCAGAGTCTCGTAAACAGGCTCTTATCATCCCCCAGTAGATGAAATCTTTTGGTGACTCGTCTGGTGACCGAGCTAGCAACGGAACAGGACCACTGCGACCATTCCACTGTCAAATGTTTTTATTCCAGTCTTTGATCACAATATAAAATCCTTTGACGATGGCCGGTTTCAGTCAGTAATGACCATCTTCAAATCTACAATATAAAAAATATACAACTCGTGAGCAGTCTATCTTTCAAAACGGTACAGTATTTCGTATCACGATATACTCTCATACAGACTGGGAATATACAGATAAAATAAGGTAAAGCGTACCTGTTCTATACCATGTCCTAACGGGATAAATCCGTAATGACATCGTCAGAACATATAAATGCACTCAGCAAGCATCGTCACGTAGAACTAAAGTACGGCGTAAAATAGGCCATATCGTCGATTTAGGTCGAGAACAGTATGCATTTGCTTTACTTCCATACGTTCGTCGCTCTAATCCTGTAACTAGTTATATCCTACGTATTCATAAGTTATGGCTAGACAGTATTATCTTATTTATTGACTGTTAGTACATTTTACAAACCTTTCTGTGGGAGACATATCACGATTTGCGAAAAGCCCTCTAGTGGTTATGTTCTTACGATCACTGCGCACCTACGCAACATCCTGGCGGCCGAGACAACAGAGGGCGCTGATCATTGATCTGTCTTTTGTTCCATACATTTATTTTGTCATATAGACGTTTTCTCTTTTATAGGTAGTTTATAGGTTGCTATAGACAGAGTACTACGTATATTTTATTTTTGAGCGTAAATTCACCGTAGAAGTGTCAGACCTATTACCTTTATATACTTCCTTTAAATACACTCCTGGAAATTGAAATAAGAACACCGTGAATTCATTGTCCCAGGAAGGGGAAACTTTATTGACACATTCCTGGGGTCAGATACATCACATGATCACACTGACAGAACCACAGGCACATAGACACAGGCAACAGAGCATGCACAATGTCGGCACTAGTACAGTGTATATCCACCTTTCGCAGCAATGCAGGCTGCTATTCTCCCATGGAGACGATCGTAGAGATGCTGGATGTAGTCCTGTGGAACGGCTTGCCATGCCATTTCCACCTGGCGCCTCAGTTGGACCAGCGTTCGTGCTGGACGTGCAGACCGCGTGAGACGACGCTTCATCCAGTCCCAAACATGCTCAATAGGGGACAGATCCGGAGATCTTGCTGGCCAGGGTAGTTGACTTACACCTTCTAGAGCACGTTGGGTGGCACGGGATACATGCGGACGTGCATTGTCCTGTTGGAACAGCAAGTTCCCTTGCCGGTCTAGGAATGGTAGAACGATGGGTTCGATGACGGTTTGGATGTACCGTGCACTATTCAGTGTCCCCTCGACGATCACCAGTGGTGTACGGCCAGTGTAGGAGATCGCTCCCCACACCATGATGCCGGGTGTTGGCCCTGTGTGCCTCGGTCGTATGCAGTCCTGATTGTGGCGCTCACCTGCACGGCGCCAAACACGCATACGACCATCATTGGCACCAAGGCAGAAGCGACTCTCATCGCTGAACGCGACACGTCTCCATTCGTCCCTCCATTCACGCCTGTCGCGACACCACTGGAGGCGGGCTGCACGATGTTGGGGCGTGAGCGGAAGACGGCCTAACGGTGTGCGGGACCGTAGCCCAGCTTCATGGAAACGGTTGCGAATGGTCCCCGCCGATGCCCCAGGAGCAACAGTGTCCCTAATTTGCTGGGAAGTGGCGGTGCGGTCCCCTACGGCACTGCGTAGGATCCTACGGTCTTGGCGTGCATCCGTGCGTCGCTGCGGTCCGGTCCCAGGTCGACGGGCACGTGCACCTTCCGCCGACCACTGGCGACAACATCGATGTACTGTGGAGACCTCACGCCCCACGTGTTGAGCAATTCGGCGGTACGTCCACCCGGCCTCCCGCATGCCCACTATACGCCCTCGCTCAAAGTCCGTCAACTGCACATACGGTTCACGTCCACGCTGTCGCGGCATGCTACCAGTGTTAAAGACTGCGATGGAGCTCCGTATGCCACGGGAAACTGGCTGACACTGACGGCGGCGGTGCACAAATGCTGCGCAGCTAGCGCCATTCGACGGCCAACACCGCGGTTCCTGGTGTGTCCGCTGTGCCGTGCGTGTGATCATTGCTTGTACAGCCCTCTCGCAGTGTCCGGAGCAAGTATGGTGGGTCTGACACACCAGTGTCAATGTGTTCTTTTTTCCATTTCCAGGAGTGTATTTTTTAATGTTTAACTGTATTCGTCTTTTATTTTATCGCAATTGGTTTCTGTAATAGTTATCAAAATTACAATTTTGCTATATGTACTTAACCTACTGTATTTTCGTCATCTTATGGCTCTTACATAAGTGAGGAATACATCTAAGCCCACAGGAGCGACATCTATGAAGCATATGGGCAGACATATTTCTGGTAGCTACTGCACTGCAGTATGTATTGTACAGCAACGCCAGTTGCAAAATCACTATGTGGACGATGTGGCCTATTTTAAACCACATTTTAGTTCTATGTGACGATGCTTTGCTGAGTGCATTTATATGTTTTGACGATGCCATTACGGCTTTATCACACTGGGACTTGGTGTAAAACAGGTACGCTTTACATTATTTTATCTCTATAATCCCAGTTTGTATGAGAATATATCGTGATATGAAATACTGTATTGTTTTGAAAGATAGAGCTCTCCAACTCGCCTATCGCATCCGTCTCCCCTCCCCCACGTGGATCCTGTACGATCTCATCCCCTTCCCCCACCTCCTCCCTTTCCTTGAAAGGATACGGATCCTGTACACCTCCCGTAAACTCGATCCTCCTCACCCACTAGTCTCCCCGATCCTCTCCTGCCCCCGCCCGCTGCCGCGCCTGTGCTCCCACATCCCACCCGGTCTCCATCTCTCAACCCTCCTTACCCTCTCCCTAGGTGGCTTCCACCAGCTCCCCCTCCCTGATGATGTCCTCCTCCCCTCCATCTACCCCTCCTATCAACTTTGACCCTGCCCCACCCCCCACTTCCTGTGTCTTTTCCTTTAGGCATCCTCCCTCCCTTCTCTCTCCTTTTCCCCCCACCCCCCTTCCTCCACCCCTCTTCCTCCGGGCTTCCCCTCCCCCTTCCTCCATTCCCCCTATCTCCCCTGTCCGTGGTATCTCTGCTCTCCCCTCTCCGTCTCCCCCCCCCCCTCCTCCTCTCTTGGCAGGTCCCCGGACTCGTACACGCCCAGTGAACATTCGCGCGCTGGAGATCATCGCCGTCAGTGTTTCGTGTGTGTGCCTTCGTTTGTGTGTAGTGTTGTTCGCCGTCACGCCACCACCGTTGACGTGCCGTCGCCATCATCCATGTTTTGTGCACCGTGTCGCCTAGTATTAGTGATGTTTCTCGTCCAGCGTGAACGGCTCCATGTTTTTTTTTAGATTTTTAGTGTCTACATTTTTTTCCCACCGTTTTTACTGTCTACTCTGTGCCACCTTTATGTACTACTTGTTGTCAAACTCAAGGCTGAAGAGCGGCGTATTGTGCTGCTGACAGCCCGCCTCTGTATAAGGTGTTTAAAATCACAATAAAGAAAAAAAAAAGAAAGATAGACTGTTCACGAGTTGAAAATTTTTTTATATTGTAGATCTGAAGATGGTCATTACAGACTGGAACTGGTCATCGCCGAAGGACTTTATATTGTGATCAAAGACTGGAATAAAAACGTTTGACAGTACCTGGACCACAGTTTGTATTCGCGACTATGTCTCCCCTTAATTCACTGTCCTCCAGACGAACTGCAATAAGTCTGTAACAAGCCTCCAAAGACCATGGGACCCTTATACCACAATACTCAATGCCTGAACGTACTTCTGTTTGCCAATAGTGCATGGGGAGAATGACTGCCGGTAAGTATTCATATGATTTTTCAATCTTCCTCACTTTTCCAGATGTACGTGGAGCTACGAAGACGTTGCTGCTTTGCCTAACTCTTGTTACAACGTACATTCTCATCTGAACAGTAAACCTTGAAAGTTGCCGGATAACCGGACACTTCAGTCTACCAACGATTATCATTCAGTAACTCACGAACTTACCTTTTCTGATACTGTGCAAAGATGTGTCTTTAGTATCAGTATATACAGGGTAGATCCTCTGTATTTGTCTCTTTGAGATGAGGCAGAAGCGTGGTCACCTCTGACGTCTTCCAGGCGCCCTGAGCCCATCTGAGCGCTGTTGGTTAAGAGTACTTGTTTGCGGCAAGCTTTGAAACAGTCCGTCTTGTTGGAAGCAACGGGTATGGATGCATGTTATATGTGGAACGGCGAGTTTTCAGCTGTTGGTAAGAAAGTTTCATTTATTTGCGATTATTCGAAGTGGTTGCTCATAGCATTTTGCCCTTAATTCATTCGTTTGGTGTTTGCGTCCCAAGATACAATTTTCACTAATTTAATGCACTAAACTTACTTTGAACTGCGACGGCGAGAATGTATCGAAGAACGCAGTGTTATAAAATCTCCATGTCTTTGTAAATCCATAGAGTTTGACGCTGATTACGGAATCGCGTTCTTATCATTCAGTCCGTAACATTGTGCAGTCAACCTAGTCACACTCTCCACTGTTTGACTCATTTTATGCTTTCGAAGGAGTCGTGCACACATATTTCAATCTCTGTGACTGCCTTTACTTTCAATTCATGTGCACGTGCTTTTCGGGAGCGGCTTCTGTTC
This sequence comes from Schistocerca nitens, assembly GCF_023898315.1. Lineage (NCBI taxonomy): Eukaryota > Metazoa > Arthropoda > Insecta > Orthoptera > Acrididae > Schistocerca > Schistocerca nitens. The sequence goes on from NC_064618.1 coordinate 661,687,421, forward strand.
GATATAAACTTGATTTTTGAAACAATTATACGATCCAATTGCGTATTCTGTTTCTGATTTCCACATTCCTCGTACATTTTGAGGTGTGATTGTCTGACGGCATTCCGTGTTCACGTGTGGCAAGTTGCCACTTTTGTCCGCCTAACTGTTGCGTGTAACAATACTCCTGAACCATTTCAGTTCTCAAACTATCTCCCCCTATTTGTAATTATAAATATTTGGTTCTTTGCATGTAATCCCAGCTCTGAAAGGTAGGTCTCAACGAAAAACACCGAATGAAGAGAAGCTGTAACTGGGACGATAAAGTGTATGTGTTCATGTTCCACAAGCTAAATTACAGAGTGTTGCGTCGATGTGTCCAGTATTACCGAATTGGTCATGCATTTTCAAATCTTTCTAAACTGCGCCTCATTCAAGTGGTTTGAGATGTATTGCTAGTAATTGTTCGCTTTCCACATTTGACTATTGAAGTTACCAAGGGAGATCTCGATCCGCTTTGCACAGGTTACAAAATACGCACATCAAAAAGGTTTGCATCACCTCGGTTCAGAGAGTTCCGGAGCCTGTACAGAAAATTGGAATAGACATCAACATAAACAGCATTTCCGCCATTTTTATCGCTCCTAAAAACCACACATTACCTGTTTTACCAACACAAACCGAGACCTTCAGAGGTGATGGTACAGATTGCTATACACACTAGTACCTCTAATACCTGGCAGCACGTCCTCTTGCAGTGATGCATGCTTTTATTCGTCGTGGCATACTAACCACAAGTTCATCAAGCCACTGTTCGTCCAGATTGTCCCACTCCTCAACGGCGATTCGGCGTAGATCAAATTCAAATGGTCCAAATGGCTCTAAGCACTATGGAACTTACCGTCTGAGGTCATCAGTCCCCTAGCCCGCATCCCGTGGTCGTGCGGTAGCGTTCTCGCTTCCCACGCCCGGGTTCCCGGGTTCGATTCCCGGCCGGGTCAGGGATTTTCTCTAGGGGACTTATGACCACAGCAGTTGAGTCCCATAGTGCTCAGAGCCATTTGAACCATCAGTCCCCTAGACTTAGAACTGCTTAAACCTAACAAACCTAAGGACATCACATCCATGCCCGAGACAGGATTCGAACCTGCGACCGTAGCAGCACTTGCTGGGCACTTTAGTCGAGCGTTGTCGTTATCCTGAAGGAAGCCATTCACGAGATGAGCACGATGGCGGCGCGAATTGTCGTCCATGAAGACGAATGCCTCACCAATATGCTGCCGATATGGTTGCACTATCGGTTTGAGGATGGCATTCATGTATCGTACAGCCGTTACTGCGCCGTCTATGACCACCAGCGGCGTACGTCGGCCTCACATACTGCCAGCCCCAAACAGCAGGGAGACTCCACCTTACTGCAGTCTCTGGACAGTGTGTTTAATGCGTTCAACCTGACCGGGTTGCCTTCAAGCACGTCTCCAACTATTGTCTGGTTGAAGGCATATGCGACACTCATCGGGAAAGAGAACGTCATGCCAATCCTGAGCGATCCATTCGGCATGTTGTTGGACCCATCTATACTGCGCTGCATGGTGTCGTGTTTGCGAAGATGGACCTAGCGATGGACGTCGGGAGTAAGTTGCGCATCATGCAGCCTATTGCGCACAGTTTGAGTCGTAACACGATGCCTTGTCGCTGCACAAAATGCATTATTCAACATGGTGGTGTTGCTGTCATGGTTCCTCCGAGCCATAATCCGTATGTAGCGGTCATCCACTGCAGTAGCAGTCCTTGAGCGGCCTGAGCGAGGCATATCATCGACTGTTCCTGCCTCTCTGTATCTGCTCCATGTCCGAACAACATCGCTTTGTTTCACTCCGATACACTTGGACACTTCCCTTGTTGAGAGCCCTTCCTGGCACAAAGTAAAAATTCGGGCGCGATCGAACCGCGGTACTGAGCGTCTAGGCTTGGTTGAACTAAAGATAAGAGCTGTGTAACTACTTCCTGGGGGAATGATTTGAACTGATTGGCTGTCGGACCCCCTTCGTCTAATAGGCGTTGCTCATGCATGGTTGTTCACATCTTTGGGCGGGTTTAGTGACATCTCTGAACGGTCAAAGGGACTGTGTCTGTGATACAGTATCCATAATCAACGTCTGTCTTCAGGAGATCTGGGAACCGGGGTAATGCAAAACTTTTTTTGATGTGTGTATTTTCCTATTCATTGATGGTCAAATATTCATAGTAGCTTGCATTTCGTTAAGCTGCCCAATTTACGTAAAGGTGAGCCACTCACTGATATTGCTTTTTTCATTATCGAAATCAGACTGATTAACCGAATCATGAGGGTAATGATAGCTAGGGTTAGTTTCAGTAAATCAGGATTTAATGGGCTTAATTACACTAGCGGTTCAGTTGCAAAAACTTGTAGCAATCTTGCAGTCTATTCGCGATGCACAGTGTCTCTATTGTAGCGTCTGCCACTGTAGCTTATCATCCATTCACGTACTTTTTGAACCAACTCGCTACTGTTGCACTATTAATCGTATACGCCAAGTGTCCCATACTGACAAAGAGGGCCATTCGAGAACATTGTTGCACACAATCGATTTATTATTTGGCGCAGCTCCCCCTCCCCCTATTTCCCTCGCCCGCGTCAATTTTCGCTAGTAATTTTGAAACTCACTGAATACAAGTCCCTCGCCATTGGTGCCACTCTCAGCTTGGCGCCCAAGAGGTGGCTTGTGTCACTTAGATCTGAGACTGGCCCTGCTGACAACAATTTTAAAGAGCCTCACTCGAGCAGATGTTTATCAAATCATTGCTTTCATCGGTGAATTAAATTTCCTTAGGATTCCCCCAATAAATCTCTGCCCGGCACCTGCTTATCCAACAACACGCCTTTCGAGGTCGTTACGCTATAAGTCACCCCGCACGGATATCCCAGAATACTTTACGGTTGTTGCTCTTCCCAGTGATTTATCGGCAGTAGTATAATCGAACACTAATGGGCCTTTCCGAGAATTTATGTGCAGTACGTTACAGTTATTTATGATAAGATCAACTGTCAGTCCCCACACAAAGCGTCGATCCCGCATTTCACTGCAGTCTTCTGACTTTACGGCTTCCCTACATATAACAGCATCATCTGTGAACAGCTTCACGAAGCTTCCGGTGGTATCCACTAGATCATTTTCATATGTAGTGTACAGTAATTGCCCTATGACTCTCCCAGGCGTACTACAAAAGTTAATTTTACATCTGTTATGAATAACGTGTTCTGATCTGTCAACGTTGTTGCAGAAGTCTCGCTGGGGAACTCTTACACATCCTCCACTCAGTCCTGATCTCTCACAATGCGTTTACCACATTTTTAGAGCCCTGAAGAAAGTGATGGTGCTCGTATATTAGCGTCGGCCAAGAGGTGCACGGCTGGGTACAATCATGTTTCCATAGGCAACCGCAAATATTTTTCCATGGAGGCATTGACCGTTTTGTCTCACAGTGGGATAAACGTAGTGACAGCTATGGCTATTAATTTTGAAATACTAAATAGTTTACTGACTTTCTCTATCTGTCTCGATTTCTTTCGACTGCACTTTCAATATACTCCGCGTCATACTTTACAGAGCATGAGTTAAGCTACTCCGTATCAGCAACAGCGATTTGCTGTCTTCTTCAATTTGCATATTGAGCGAGAAAATAATAACTACCAATACGCCTCTGTAATGGCCCTAATCTTTCTTATTATCCGTATGTGAGATATAGAATGGGAACAGCACATTGGTTGCACGATCTTCTTAGTATATAAGTTCTCCAAATTTGTTCAGCAGGAACCATGTCATCTTTCTTCTAAGGATTCCCATGTACACACAGCAAAAACACTTTTGCATCACCCCGGTTCCCAGAACTCCTGAAGATAGACGTTGACTGCGGATATTGCATCACAGACACAGTCCCTTCGACCGTTCAGAGATGTCACTAACCCGCCCAAAGACGTAAACAAACAAGCATGAGCAGCGCCTATTAGACGGAGGTGCGACAGCCGATCAGTTCCAGAGATTCCACCAGGAAGGAGGTACACGGTTCGTGTTGTCTGTAGTTCAACCATGCCTAGGCGGTCAGTACCGCAGTTCGATCGCGTCCGCATTGTTACTTTGTGCCAGGAAGGGCTCTCAGGAAGGAAAGTGCCCAGGCGTCTCGGAGTGAACCAAAGCGATGTTGTTCGGATATGGAGCAGATAGAAACAGGAACTCTCGATGACATGCCTCGCTCGGGCCACTCAAGGGCTACTATTGCAGTGAATGACTGCTACCTACGGATTATGGCTCGGAGGAACTCTGAAAGCAACGCCACCATGTTGCATAAGGTTTTTCGTGCAGCCACAGGACATCGCTACGACTCAAAATGTGTGCAATAGGCTGCATGATGCGTAACTTCACTCACGACGTCCATTGTGAGGTCCATCTTTACAAACACGACACCATGCAGCACGATACAAATGGTCCCAACAACATGCCGAATGGATCGCTCAGGATTGGCATGACGTTCTCTTTCCCGATGAGTGTCGCACATGCCTTCAGCCAGACACGCTGTCCAGCGAGTGTGCAGCATGGTGGAGGTTCCCTGCTGTTTTGGTTCAAAAATGGCTCTGAGCACCATGGGACTCAACATCTAAGGTCATCAGTACCCTAGAACTTAGAACTACTTAAACCTAACTAACCTAAGGACATCACACACATCCATGCCCGAGGCAGGATACGAAACTGCGACCGTAGCGGTCACGCGGTTCCAGACTGAAGCGCCTAGAACCGCACGGCCATAACGGCCGGCTGCTGTTTTGGGGTGGCATTTTGTGGGGCCGACGTAGGCAGCTGGTGGTCATAGAAGGCGCCGTAATGGCTGTATGATACGTGAATGCCATCCTCCGACCGATATTGCAACCATATCGGCAGCATATTGGTGAGGCATTCGTCTTCCTGGACGAAAATTCGCGGCGCCATCGTGCTCATCTTGTGAATGACTTCCTTCAGGATAACGACATCGCTCAACTAGAGTGCCCAGCATGTTCTCCAGACATGAAACCTATCGAACATGCCTGGGATGTATTGAAAAGCGCGTCCATCGTCGTGACCCAACATCCACTCTGAGGGATCTACGCTGAATCGCCGTCGAGGAGTGGGACAATCTGGACCAACAGTACCTTTATGAACTTAGATAGTATGCCACGACTAATACAGGCATGCATCAATGCAAGAGGACGTCCTGCTGGGTATTAGAGGTACCGGTGTGTATAGCTGTCTGGACCACCACCTGTGAAGGTCTCGCCGTACGGTGGTACAACACGTAATGTGTGGTTTTCATGAGAAAGAAAAGGGGCGAAAATGCTGTTTATGTTGATCTCTATTCCAGTCTTCTGTACAGGTTCCGGAACTATCGGAACCGAGGTGATGTAAAACTTTTTTTGATGTGTGTGCGTTCCCCGACTGTTGTTGTTATACTTACAATGCTATGAAACTACTGAATACTTGCTATTTACATCTACAGCTATGCCAGCGTCTATTCTTCTAAAGCCTCCTTATGATATTGACGGGGAGTAATTTGTGTACGTCTGTCACTTCCATCCTTTGCTAGAAGTAAAGGGCTACAAAAGGCGTGGGCAATGTTTTGTGACCCGCGGGACTGATTCACATAATCACTTAAGATAGCGGGATTCACACACACACACACACACACACACACACACACACACACACACAAAATATGGCTCTGAGCACTATGGGACTTAACATCTGAGGTCATCAGTCCCATAGAACTTAAAACTACTTAAACCTAACTAACCTAAGGACAGCACACACATCCTTGCCCGAAGCAGGATTTGGACCTGCGCCCGTAGCGGTCGTGCGGTTCCAGACTGAAGCGCCTAGAACCGTCGGCCACACTGGCCGGCGGGCTTTACACAGTTTCTTGGTGATTAATTTAGTCAAGAATTGTTAAATTAGCTTTCTCAGTACTTAATTCAACAAACTGTTTTTATTTAATGTGTTAATATTACCTTTCCGTGAACTGAACATCGCAGGTGCTTCACCAGAACAAAGTCCAGCGAATTGACTCAATTGCAGAATGAACGTTTCGATGAAATTTACGTTCGCTCAAAAATATGTTCACCATTAGTGATTACCTTTAATGCCTGTCACGCTAGTAATTCTTCCGTTATTTAGCACTCCACGGCTACACCAAGAACAAAAGTTGTAGTTGAGCTGTGTCTGAGAAATTAGTCATTTTACAAAGTGATCGCAATGCTTCGAATGTGGCAGCAAGATCACACAGGCATTTTTAAACGTCATCAGCCACCATACCAATTCATTGAATAACTGTTAGTCTCGATAAACTTATATTTTCAGACTATTTTCCTTTATCGGATCATAATACGTCTGCAGGTTCCAAAAAGCAGTCTTTTACAATTTCACCTCCAGCAAAAGGCTTTAAAGATTTGATAATTACTCCCCTATTCTACTGATACCCAAACCTCCAAATGTCAGCCACTGATATAGGTACCAAACGTTGTATGTCGATAGAGTATCAACCAAAATACAAATTTAGTTGGTACTCTGTGGTGTAGAGCATGCATAAACTGTAACAGAAACTAACACCATAACCACGGAGCACACGAAATGCGTGTCTGTGGGCAATTATCTTCAAAAGCCCGTGCAAGTGAGTCGGTACCGGAGGTCCTGCGTTCAAACCCCATTGGAGACAATTTTTTTTTACTGATAACATGTGGAACTACTATATGGGAGAACATTTTCCTGACACGTAAAACGACTTTTCTGCGTTTGTAGCAATGTTTTTTTGGCAGTCCGCTTTCGCTTCGTTAATTTACAGTAGAATCTGTATAGATAAGTGTGGTGTGCTGTAGAACATGTGCAACAGAACACCAAACTTATGTTCTACTAGACGGCGGCACACAGGACGAACTAAATCAGTTTCTTGGTAGATACTCTATCGACATAAAACGTTTGGTACCGACCTGACATCTAGAGGTTTCGGGTTGAGTTTAAAACTAGCTTTAACCGAATTCTCGCACTCTGTCCACGCTTTGGTAAACATTTGCTGTTGCTTGCCCAGATGGGAAACAAATATTTTAACGTTCTCTTTCAGCAGTTGCTCTGGAAGCAGTTGTTGAGGAATGGTAACCGCAGAAAAGTACCCACTCGTATTATGTTGGTTCAAATGGCCCTGAGCACTATGGGACTTAACTTCTGAGGTCATCAGTCCCCTAGAACTTAGAACTACTTAAACCTAACTAACCTAAGGACATCACACACATCCATGCCCGAGGCAGGATTCGAACCTGCGACCGTAGCGGTCGCGTAGTTCCCGACTGTAGCGCCTAGAACCACTCGGCCACTCCAGCCGGCGTATTATGTATATTCCTACATAATAGATAGTGACTCCCTACACAACAAGCAAATAGATTTATCTTTGAAGTGGCCGAGTGGTTCTAGGCGCTACGGTTTGGAACCACGCGACCGCTACGGTCGCAGGTTCGAATCCTGCCTCGGACATGGATGTGTGTGATGTCCATAGGTTAGTTAGGTTTAAGTAGTTCTAAGTTCTAGGGGACTGATGACATTAGAAGTTAGGTCCCATAGCGCTCAGAGCCATCTGAACCCTTTTTTTAGATGCCACCAACTTCGAGCTCAGATTGGAACGGTGTTTCTCATTGTTAAACTACAGCTTCACTGAAACGACACTGTACATGCTCTGAGTAAGCAGAAGTTTCATTGGTTTGCGTCGTGGGCTGCAAAGCCGAGGTGAGCCGAGCGTCGGTAGAAAAAAAAAGAAAAAAAAACAGGAAATGCGAGGGCCTCGCTCTCTCTCCCACAAAGTCCTATCGTAAGCGCAAAGGATCATCACTGGCGTGCAGGCAGAGTCTGCTTTCATCGCTGAAGACCACGGTGCACCATTCCACCTCCCAAGTGATCCTCTGATGGCACCAGCCGAGCCATGCACGTCGATGTGTGGCCTGAGTGGAAGATGGCTAGAGGTGTGCGTGCCTGTAGTCCCATTGGTAATAACCGGCTCGCAGCAGTCCGTGTTGACACGTCTGGGCTCACAACCTCTCTTGTCTGTGCTGCAGTATCTGCACGATCTGCCACTGCTGGCCTTACAATTCGGCGATCCTGTTGGCCGTCTATGCTGCGTGGACGTCGAGAGCTTCGTCTACATGTGTGTGAATGTTCACGTGACCACTGATGCCAGAGTCGTTGCACAACTCACGCAGCACGTCCAACTTGTGTGTCAGTTCTGCGAGAGGAGCCACCCCCACTCGGAAGGGCACAACTTGACCCCTCTGAAACTGATTCAGTTGGCTGTATGGAACCCGAGTTCGTTTCCGTCGCATAGTTGCCAGCTTGCTCCACGTGTTTGCACACACTGAGCCTCCTAGGTGTGAGCTCTCCCTGTTAAAAGTCTAGAGACAGATGGCTCTATGGTAGCGATGCCACTACGCTAGCTGTTGATGGACGACGTTGAAACTGCAGTATCATCAGTACATGCACTATGTCCCAAGTGGCATATGCCATCATCGGTTCCCAAATCGTCGTCGTCTTTCTAGGTGCACTAATTTTTTCCGGCAGTATATTTCTCTCTGTTAGCTATGAACTCTTCAGTCCAACCACAGAATGGTCTAATATTCAGTACACTCGTATTTTGTTCATTAGCTGATAGTACGGTATACGTTTGAAATTCCGGAACGCAAGGAACAAAGAAACACATCAACCTGGTTAGCGGTATTTGCTTCTATTTGGGTCTCCTGGACGAACAGAGCGAGCTAGGTTTTACACGATCGTTGTTTGCGGAACCCATGTTCTTTGCTACAAAGATTTCCGGGGTCCAAAAATTTCATGACACGCAAGCGTTCAAGATGTTCAAAAATTCTACAGCATAGTCACGTAAGCGATGTAGGTCTACGAGTGCGTCTGCACGATAGTCCTTTTTGCAGACGGGAATGACTTGTGCATTTTTCCATTCACTAGGAACGCTAGGTACTGGTATCCGATCAGATCCGTCGTCCTTTCTTGTGTCGAGTGATTTTAGTGGATCTCCATCCCTTGGTCATTATTTCGGTATCCAACATTCTGATTCTCGTGCGACGATAACAGTATCGTAGGTGTCGAAACAAAATTATCGACACCCACTCGTATCAGTAATACCGGAACACCGCAAAGAGAGAGACAGTACTGGCGACCGCTTAGGACCTGGCTACTGGGCTTGGGCGGCCCGACGGAGCGACCAGACAGCGCCGCTGCTAATAATAGGCGAGGCGCCCACGCCCGCCCCACTTGGCGTATGACGGATGGCGGCAGCGCGCGGCCAGCAGTCTATAACTTAACTTGCCGTCCAGTCCCCCTCTGTTCTCACAGCACAGCCAGTCGCTACATGTCCAAAGCGACCGTCAGCTGGATGTCAGCGCGTAGCATGGCTCTATTTCGAACTTAGCCCAGTTTATTACTCAAGATATGAACACGAATGCGAATCACACATTGCTCTCCTGGGCAAGGTCCTAGAACAAGCGGTTTCTCGTTGCCTTCCTCCGTCCCGATATGACTCATCTGGTATACATCTACGTCATCTATATGTGACTGGTGAGATTTTTTTTATGCTACCGTGTAGTGTTATGTTTCTTTCATTGGAAGCCTACGGGACTACCACATCATGAGCTCAAACACGCATCTCACCGAGAGAGGCGCCGCAGTGGTTAGCACACTGGACTCGCGTCGGGAGGACGATGGTTCAGATCCTCCTCTGGCCATCGACATTTACGTTTTCCGTGATTTCCCCAAATCGCTGCAGGCAACTGCCGAGATGGTTCCTTCTAAAAGGACGCTGTCAACTTCCTTTCGCATCCTTTCATAATCTGAGATTGTGCTCCGTCTCTAATAACAGTGCTGTTGACGGAACGTTTAACTCTAACTTTCCTTGCCTCAAACACATATTTCTATGTCTCTCTCATATATATAGTAAAGCGCATACAGCAAAATAATGCCATGGTCATGCAGTTCACAGTGTCTGCATAAAACTAGTCAGTGTCGGCATAACCTTCTGCGGAAGGCACTAAGTGTTCGAAACCGGTAAAGAAATAAAATTCCTTTCATGCAACTGGTTGCTTATTATCTCATATTATATACGACTACAGTTTCTGAAGATGGATAAAATACGACATATGTATCTTCAGTAACTGTAGATGGATAAAATACGATATATATATATTCAGCAACTGTAGTCGTATATATAGAGATAAAAAAATGTTCAAATGTGTGTGAAATCTTATGGGACTTAACTGCTAAGGTCATCAGTCCCTAAGCTTACACACTACTTAACCTAAATTATCCTAAAGACAAACACACACACCCATGCCCGAGGGAGGACTCGAACCTCCGCCGGGACCAGCCGCACAGTCCAAGACTGCAGTGCCACAGACCGCTCGGCTAATCCCGCGCGGTGTAATGAGATATAAAGCAACCAGTTGGATAAAAGAAATTTTATTTTTTCACCAGTTTCGCACACTTAGTGCCTTTTTTTCAGAAGGTTAGGCGGACACTGACTAGTTTTATGCAGACGCTGTGAACTGCATGACCATGGCATTTTGCTGTATGCGCTTTATTATTAACTCTCGCATATAATTCGAAAGGCATAACCTTCTAAAGAAAGGCACTAATTGCCCGAAACCGGAAAAGAAATTAAGTTTCTTTTATGCATATGGTTGCTTATAGTGTAACCTCCTAAGAAAAATGATATGTGCCAAGTGTTACCTCGCCCCAGAATTATAATTAAATGAATTTTCAATATTGTAACCTCTGAACAAAATTGACTCCCAAAAATAATAAAAACGTTTAGTAACCTGATGAATTTTAAGAGGACAGCAGTGCTGCCCTTCGGCCCTGTATTCTGAATAAAAAAGCAAAAATTCTTACCTCAATAAAAACTGCAATTATATCTGCTCTTAATTATACATTCTTCGACACAGCTTCGTGCAATGCTGGCGTATATATTTTTGGATTATTGGAAGGAGTGATGATGCATTGGAAATGTTCTTTAAATTGAAATGAATGTTTTTCTTTAAATGAGTTACTTTATAAAAGATTTATTATTGGGGCATTTTTTTAAACAAATTAATTACAATTAACATACATTATTAGATAAGCGCAATGCTGCTTCTTTACCTTTCTACAACAATACTCATCGTGCAGAATCCTGACCAGAGTTGCGAGCAGAGCACACAGCCGACGCATGCCGACTCCGCCTACTCACGCAGACTAGCGCCGACAACAGACTACTGCTTACCGCTTACTAGCACGGACTGAAAACGACTAGAGCCGACTGACCGACTCGCGACAAGCAACAACTCTGGTCAGAGACTCTGCCATGGCTCGCCCATCGCCGGCGATGCATACATCTTACATAACCCTCCACTGGGGGGGGGGGGGGGGCAAAAATTTGGCAGCGATGGTGAGTCAATTGGACTTGCCATGAGCAACAAATTTTTCTTAATTAATTAACTTTACAATCACAGATCAGCAAATCACAAAAATGTATATGCAATGAATACAAATCATGTTAACAAAATGGCATAAAGTGCACACGCACTGTAGTACAGAACATATCTGGGAATCACAAAAATGTATACGTAATGAGTACAAATCATATTAACAAATGGCATAAAGTGCACACGTACTGAAAAACTCTTTAGCATTTTTTACAACAAATAAACATATCAAGGAGTGAAATAAAGTGCACACGCACTGTAGAAGTCTTTAGCATTTTTAAGACAACTGATCTTGTTAACAAATGAAATGAAGTACACACGCACAGTATACGTCTTTATCATTTTACAAGAATTTAAACGCACTGTATAAGTGTTTACCATTTTACAAGAACTAGGAAAGGAATGGGAAGGATTGCGTCATGGTTGTAGCACTTTAGGTTGCACGCAGCTGCACTGAAAGTCCATATCTTTCTATAGAAGCACAACACCAAGTATTAATCAGTGTAGCCAAGACACTGAAATGTCGTAATAATATTCCATGCTATCATTTTGGTAGTACACTAGGTACACCAAACAGTGGGACCATAATAACATCTCCATCGCTCAAGGTGGTGGACAGCATGTCGTGTCAACATCACGTTCTAGTAAAGTATACCAACGTAGAATTAGTGCAAAAACCAAATATAGTGCTCCATGATCATGAGGATAGACAGGACAAACGGATATTGCAGTAATTTCTGGTAATTAGGTCAGAAGGTGAAGGACATTAATTCACATACTAGTCTTCATTGAGAATTACACTAGTCTAACAACTGATTTGAGTAATTGGTGGCACTCATCGCCCAGTTACTGAACATTTCTGTACCATGTATGTAGTATTACAGAATAATGTTCATAAATTATCTGAATATAGTAATTATTGGCACTCATTGCCAAGATACAAAGCATTGTTTTAAGCATTATTCAGAAGTCATCATTCAAAAAGAGTTAATTATTGACATTGCATTTATACATAATTTATCTAATTATAGTAATCATTGGCATCATAGATCATCTCATTACAGTAATCAGTGGCATTCATTGGCCAGTTACAAAGCATTTTTTATGCATTATTCAGAAGTGATCATTCAAAACAAGAGTTAATTATTGGCATAGCATTTATAGAGTATAACAAAAATATTATTTACAGAAATTATGCGCATAGTATTTATGCATTATTACAAAGCATCATTCAGTATTATTCAGAATTCATTATTCAAGTGACATACTATTCAGAGCTGATCAGTATTACTCAGAACTCTCTTAAACTGGTAGCATTATTTGGGACTGGTAATTAATTTTTTTTTCTGCTAGCAATGCATTGCATTGAGACAGATAATTACTGGGGAATGAAAATATTTGCTTTTGAGTTATAGCTGCAAATGAAGATGTGTAAACGTCATTCGTCATGAGTCAGCTGTAGCAAGGCTATGAAACAAGTAGAGTATATGTGATCACATTCATAAATGACATAGGTTTAATGAACAACTGCTTATAGCACATTAATTTCATGAATAATTTCTCCTGCAAAATATACAAAAATGGATTATTAAACTGAAAGAAGAAACGCATATTATGCTGAAAAGTAGTGAACTTCGAATTAACAGGTAGTGAAATGTGTATAAAAAATATATATGTTCTCTAGCTGTCCTTTCCAAAACCTTCAGTCATCATACCATGCGATATAAGACATACTGTCAAAATGAACTGCAACAAATACTTAAATAACTACATAGCATTTCTTAATTAACAGTAAATATATAAACTTCATCATTATCCTCATCTGTAAAGAAAAACTTCATTATTCATATTACCATAACTCCATTATTATCATCACCTGTAAAGAAAAACTTCATTATCCATAGTATCACATTCTTCATCATTATTCATCACCATTCATCATCATCTGCAAAAAAAGTCACTTCATTATTCATTATACAACTATTCCTTATTTCTAGCACATTTCATCACTAAAACTAAGATGTGTAGTTCTGTCTGACAGCCTGCATCAAACGCCTCGTATTCTGAAAGAAAAAATTAGTTAAGACTGCTATTCTACGACGTGTATAGTATATTCTTGTTAATGTTTGTTAATTCTGATCCATTTACTCTTCGTCATGGGGTATTGCATCTTCTTTCGATCATTCCGAAGGTGAAATTCCATTTCTGTTTGATTTATTTCTTTTACACCTTATTTCTTTCTGAAAATGATGAACAAAGATTAATGTCTTGCATTTAATTCATATACCCATTAAATAAAAACTGGTTTATAGTAACATAACTGAGCATACAGCATAGCATGACAGAAAACGTAATATGTCCAAAACATAGACAGTGTTCAGAGGCAAAAATGTACACAATGTATCACAATGTAGCAGCAAAAAAAAAAAAAATGTAAAATAGTCACGATTTTGAGATATCATAAGGCAAAAATGTTAAAGTCAACTGGTGTTTGTCATATCTTAAATATTTCATAGTGCATACAAACAAAACAGGAAAACAATGATACGTACATAAACAATGGAAAATATGCACGGTCTGATGTGTAACGACAAGAAGAGCGACCTGCTAACCTTACCTTGCCGGGAACTTGCCAAGAAAAAATACGATAATCATCAGTAAGTGTTCATGTGGATAAAATAGCATAAGTGGTCATAAAAAAATTAGGGAATGGCATTACAGTGTGATAAATCATAAAGTATGTTCATTCAATAAAAGGTTTGATGTTCGAGATGTGGTGGTTCCCTTTGGTTTTTCTGGTTCTCAAAGTTTCGACGTGTACAACATTGGGGTGAGGAATGCTGCGAATCCGATATGGACCTGCGTATAGAAGCTCAAATTTACTGCATCTACTTTTTCCTTTATTCGATAAATAGTGTGTACGTACTAATATCTTCTGTCCAATGTGAAAGTCACGGCGTGTACAAACCTGTTTTTGCTGTCTTGTCCGGCGCTCTGCGGCACGTTTGATGTTGTTCAGCGCAATGTCAATTATTTCATGGTGTCGTAGTCGTCGAGATGTAGGAAAGGTTACTAATTCTTTAATTTTGTTAGGTGGTTCGACATTTTTCAGTATAACAGACGGAGATACCATAGTAGATTCATTTGGTATGGAATTAATTACATCCTGGAATGAGAGTATGTGTGTGTCCCAATAAATATGTTTTTTATGGCAGTATATTCTACAGTTTACCAATTTCTTTCATTAATCGTTCACGAGGGTTCGAAGAAGCATGGTACCTGGATATATAGATCGGAGAAATGTTTCTAGCTCGTAACATACGTGTCCATATAGCAGATCGAAACTGTGATCCATTGTCGGAAATTACTTTCAACACATGCCCTACATGAGATAGAAAATGTTTTACAAATGCTTTCGAAACAGTTTTAGCAGTAGCTTTGCGTAACGGAGTGAAGGTAACAAATTTTGAAGTGAGTTAGAGACTCTGCCATGCCTCGCCCATCGCCGGCAATGCATACATCTTACAATAGTATTTTATCCATCTTCATCAATTGTTGTCGTATATAATGAAGTAATAAGCAATCATATATATATATATATATATATATATATATATATATATATATGCAAATGTATGCTTATTACTTCATTATGTGTGTGTGTGTGTGTGTGTGTGTTCCACATCTCCTCCTAAACCACTGGATCAATTTCAGCCACACTTGGTGCACTTATGCCTTACGCTCAGGCAACAATCACT
This sequence comes from Schistocerca nitens, assembly GCF_023898315.1. Taxonomy (NCBI): domain Eukaryota; kingdom Metazoa; phylum Arthropoda; class Insecta; order Orthoptera; family Acrididae; genus Schistocerca; species Schistocerca nitens. The sequence continues at coordinate 661,702,712 of NC_064618.1, forward strand.
ATCCGGTTAAGACCCACCTACGTATCATAGTTATGGAGATATACACTCCTGGAAATTGAAATAAGAACACCGTGAATTCATTGTCCCTGGAAGGGGAAACTTTATTGACACATTCCTGGGGTCAGATACATCACATGATCACACTGACAGAACCACAGGCACATAGATACAGGCAACAGAGCATGCACAATGTCGGCACTAGTACAGTGTATATCCACCTTTCGCAGCAATGCAGGCTGCTATTCTCCCATGGAGACGATCGTAGAGATGCTGGATGTAGTCCTGTGGAACGGCTTGCCATGCCATTTCCACCTGGCGCCTCAGTTGGACCAGCGTTCGTGCTGGACGTGCAGACCGCGTGAGACGACGCTTCATCCAGTCCCAAACATGCTCAATGGGGGACAGATCCGGAGATCTTGCTGGCCAGGGTAGTTGACTTACACCTTCTAGAGCACGTTGGGTGGCACGAGATACATGCGGACGTGCATTGTCCTGTTGGAACAGCAAGTTCCCTTGCCGATCTAGGAATGGTAGAACGATGGGTTCGATGACGGTTTGGATGTACCGTGCACTATTCAGTGTCCCCTCGACGATCACCAGTGGTGTACGGCCAGTGTAGGAGATCGCTCCCCACACCATGATGCCGGGTGTTGGCCCTGTGTGCCTCGGTCGTATGCAGTCCTGATTGTGGCGCTCACCTGCACGGCGCCAAACACGCATACGACCATCATTGGCACCAAGGCAGAAGCGACTCTCATTGCTGAAGACGACACGTCTCCATTCGTCCCTCCATTCACGCCTGTCGCGACACCACTGGAGGCGGGCTGCACGATGTTGGGACGTGAGCGGAAGACGGCCTAACGGTGTGCGGGACCGTAGCCCAGCTTCATGGAGACGGTTGCGAATGGTCCTCGCCGATACCCCAGGAGCAACAGTGTCCCTAATTTGCTGGGAAGTGGCGGTGCGGTCCCCTACGGCACTGCGTAGGATCCTACGGTCTTCGCGTGCATCCGTGCGTCTCTGCGGTCCGGTCCCAGGTCGACGGGCACGTGCACCTTCCGCCGACCACTGGCGACAACATCGATGTACTGTGGAGACCTCACGCCCCACGTGTTGAGCAATTCGGCGGTACGTCCACCCGGCCTCTCGCATGCCCACTATACGCCCTCGCTCAAAGTCCGTCAACTGCACATACGGTTCACGTCCACGCTGTCGCGGCATGCTACCAGTGTTAAAGACTGCGATGGAGCTCCGTATGCCACGGGAAACTGGCTGACACTGACGGCGGCGGTGCACAAATGCTGCGCAGCTAGCGCCATTCGACGGCCAACACCGCGGTTCCTGGTGTGTACGCTGTGCCGCGCGTGTGATCATTGCTTGTACAGCCCTCTCGCAGTGTCCGGAGCAAGTATGATGGGTCTGACACACCGGTGTCAATGTGTTCTTTTTTCCATTTCCATGAGTGTAGATATAACGTCTTAAACAATGCATGAAAAATGCCGCATAATGCATGAAGTATTAATATATTCATTCCTTTCCACTAATATATTCCTACAGTTGAGTCAGTTTCAGGAAATCCCTGACATCTGGCAGCGCAGTTAACAGCTTCCATCTGCGAAACGCAAATGACTGTAGACGAAACAAAAAGCTGTCTAAAAGACCAATGAAGAAAAATTGCCATTTCCGACCAAAGTTTGTGTGATATTTCTGTTGGTTGTAAGACGAATAACGAAAAATGGAATCCCTTCCTTATTATTCCCAGTATTCTGCTCTACTACCAGCTTGCCAGGTATTTGATGCAAAAAAACAACCGACGTTCTACAATGCGCCATATCTCAGATAACCCGCTCTACACCTTGAAACCTTGGAGTAGGAATGAGAAGAGAAAAGTGAATGAGGAAAGAAATGTGTTCTGTGGATGAAGGGAAAGGTATAGAGTGAGACTCTATACCAGCACATAGACTGCTCCTGTCTATTAACGCCAAACGACGTCTCAGCTTAACGTCCCCGTCCGACAGAGGGATCACCATCGACACCATCGACGCCCTCACTACATGTGAGACTGCGGAGACGTTTTGGATTTAATCAAGTCTGGTGATCAGGAACTGTGTTGCACCAGCCGTTTTCCAACTATCGGTCAAATGTTAAGGATGAAAATTTCTCCCAGCCATGAAGAGTCGAACCGACTTTCTCAGAGTCAAACGTCACTCCGTAACCTTGCATGGTTACTGAAGAAAACTTCATAAGTCAACATCGCTATGCTGTCATCATTCGATCTGCGAGAGGGTGAGCAGAAATTGATAGGAAACATATTTTATAATCATAATATCATAACGCGATAAATTACCTTGTAACACAATCGATGGAATTAAAACATACACCGCGCTTTAAAATATTACAACATATTGTCCATCAGGGTTGCAATTCGCATCGCATTGCACATAGACTTTCCACTGCCATGAAGATCTCTACAAATTTGCATGTGAAGAGTAAAGTTACTATGTACAAACATAAACATTACAGTATTCCGCCGATTACAAGTGTTGATCTTCACCACAAGCTGACGACTGACAGAGTAGTGGTGTGAACACAACGACTGTCACGTATGTCCACCAAGTGGCACTGTGACGGTTGACTGAAATATCATCTTCTCTACAGCATAGAACATAGATACATAATTCCACACAACTGTTAATCTCTGTCCTCCCGCACAGGCCATGAAGGCCCAAAGGTACCGATCAGCCACCGTGTCATCCTCAGCTCACAGGCGCCACTGGATGCGGATATGGAGGGGCATGCGGTCAGCACACCGCTCTTCCGGCTGTATGTCAGTTTCCGAGACCGGACCTTCTACTTCTCAATCAAATAGCTCCTCAGTTTGCCTCACAAGGGCTCAGTGCACCCCGCTTGCCAACAGCGCTCGACAGACCGGATGGTCACCCATCCAAGACACAACTGTTAATGGGCAACATTTATTTACATTAATATATAATCTGAAACAGAGAAATACACAATTTTATATGTAATGAAGACATGTAACTTTGATCAACTTTGGAGGATAAAAATTTTTATGTCTTATATAAGGGGAACGAAGAATTATTAGCCTCGCAGTATGTTAAGTGCATAAAAGAACTTGAAAAGGAAGGTATCTTCAAAGAAGGATTTCAGTATTATGGTATAAACTCTATCACGTTTGTGATAGAGAATATTAAGTTTCGAATTTACTCATCATAATTGGTACACAATATATTTCTATCTTTTTTTATTTTAAAAAGTGCCATACACACGATGTTATGAATAGACTGATATTAAAACAGTAACAAATCTTATATGCCGGCCGGTGTGGTTGAGCGGTTCTAGGCGCTACAGTCCGGAACCGCGAGACCGCTACGGTCGCAGGTTCGAATCCTGCCTCGGGCTTGGATGTGTGTGATGTCCTTCGGTTAGTTAGGTTTAAGTAGTTCTAAGTTCTAGGGGACTGATGACCTCAGAAGTTGAGTCCCCTAGTGCTCAGAGCCATTTGAACCATTTGAACAATCTCATATAATTTTAACCAAAGTAATGCGGTGCTCTTCGAGACTGTATGGGTCGCCTAGTGTTTAGGGTACTCAGTGACGATATGAGCGGAACGACAAGCATGGTCTATTGTCGTGATCTTCATGATAGTGAGAAGTGTAAATACAGTATAAAGCGACTTGCAAAACTGGTGAACAATATGGTGTGTTATATTCCACAGATTGTGTTACACGGTAATTTATCGAGTTCTGATATTATGACTGTAAAACATTTTTCTTGTCAATTCGTGTTCATCGTCTTGCAGATCTGATGGTGACAGCATAGCTCTCTCGGAACCGGTCTTCCAATAAAATGCATTTTTAGCGATTTTGGTTTGTGAAGTTTTCTTCAGTTACCATACACTGAAGATCTCCCCCATACTGACAACGACAGGTACAAAAAACCGTAACCTGGTATTAGCAATTTCTGGCACGGAGCGCACTGTAAGGTTCTATTTCCTTAGATGGATTTGGCCTGAACTCTAATATTAAAGGAAGAATTACAGACAAGGGTCTTCTGTCTCATCGTCCACCGGGTCATTAGGCTTGGGCTGTTCGATGGATGGGGAGAGAAATCGAGCGTGCCCTTTCCAAATGAAACACCCCGATGCGCTGGCCTAAAGCGCCTAAGTCAATCGAGGGGAAACATAAATGTGAATGGCCTCACGGTGACTGCGTCCCGTTCCTACGAAAAGCGAGGCCAGTGTCTTGACCATTTTATGTACGCGCTCGATTGGTAATGTTGTTGTTGAATGTAGCTGATATTAATGACATATCTACCATCATTTTCTTATTTGCTAAGATCGCTAATGATATTCTTTTTATACAAAGTCCACCGAATCGATAAAATATTTATAAACATTCAATTTTCATATTTCAGTTAATTTATTTCTGAAGCATCCTACAGAGTCCTGTATCACAAAGACTGCCGCTATATTTCACACGCAGTCATGTTCCACTAACTAGCGTACGTGCACGGAGTCCTTCAGAACCAAAATTAACTAAACCATAGTAAGAAACAACTGCCTGTCACCTTGACTCGCCATACACATAAATGTGTTATGTGTCCGAGGCGTACCTACCATTAAATTTTACAAGATTAACTAACAGACCTTTTAACAAGTTTGCTGGTGTAGTCGTTTCTGTAGCAAGTACATAAATTTCGTTTTCCACATTGGAATGTTTTTTCTCATACGGTAAGACAATATTTATTTTCATTCAAGATATCTTTCCCCTACTGTCTTAAAGACTTCTTAAGCGGATTGTTTTTATTACCTTGTTTGCCCTGCCAAAATCTGCGTTTCCTCGACTAGTCAGAGAAAGCGCTGCACTTAGAAAAATTCGCGACATATTCGCGACATTCTTCGGTGTTCCTGTTTTCAAATTTCATTTTTCGTTAGCTAAATGATGTGAAACACTTCACGCTGCTCTTCAGATTTATAGTACGATAACTGTGATGTATCTATACAAGGGTCTATACAAGGGCGATGTTCTTGAGGACAATATTATGGAAATGGAACAGAATGTAGATGAAGATGAAATGGGAGATATGATACTGCGTGAAGAGTTTGACAGAGCACTGAAAGACCTGAGTCGCAACAAAGCTCCGGGAGTAGATAACATTCCATTAGAACTACGACAGCCTTGGGAGAGCCAGTCCTGACAAAACTCTACCATCTGGTGAGCAAGATGTATGAGACAGGCGAATTACCCTCAGGGTTCAAGAAGAATATAATAATTCCAATCCCAAAGAAAGCAGGTGTTGACAGATGTGAAAATTACCGAACTATCAGTTTTATAAGTCACGGCTGCAAAATACTAACACGAATTCTTTACAGACGAATGGAAAAACTAGTAGAAGCCGACCTCGGGGGAGATCAGTTTGGATTCCGTAGAAATATTGGAACACGTGAGGCAATATTGACCCTACGACTTATCTTAGAAGCTAGATTAAGGAAAGGCAAACCTAGGTTCCTAGCATTTGTAGACTTAGAGAAAGCTTTTGACAATGTTGACTGGAATACTCTCTTCCAAATTCTGAAGGTGGCAGGGGTAAAATACAGGGAGCTAAAGGCTATTTACAATTTGTACAGAAACCAGATGGCAGTTATAAGAGTCGAGGGACATCAAAGGGAAGCAGTGGTTGGGAAGGGAGTGAGACAGGGTTGTAGCCTCTCCCCGATGTTGTTCAATCTGTATATTGAGCAAGCAATAGAGGAAACAAAAGAAAAATTCGGAGTAGGTATTAAAATCCATGGAGAGGAAATAAAAACTTTAAGGTTCGCCGATGACATTGTAATTCTGTCAGAGACAGCAAAGGACTTGGAAGAGCAGTTGAACGGAATGGATAGTGTCTTGAAAGGAGGATATAAGATGAACATCAACAAAAGCAAAATAAGGATAATGGAATGTAGTCGAATTAAGTCGGGTGATGCTGAGGAATTAGATTAGGAAATGAGACACTTAAAGTAGTAAAGGAGTTCTGCTATTTGGGGAGCAAAATAACTGATGATGGTCGAAGTAGAGAGGATATAAAATATAAAATATAGACTGGCAATGGCAAGAAAAGCATTTCTGAAGATGAGAAATTTGTTAACATCGAGTATAGGTTTAAGAGTCAGGAAATCGTTTCTGAAAGTATTTCTATGGAGTGTAGCCATGTATGGAAGTGAAACATGGACGATAAATAGTTTGGACAAGAAGAGAATAGAAGCTTTCGAAATGTGGTGCTACAGAAGAATGCTGAAGATTAGACGGGTAGATCACATAACTAATGAAGAAGTATTGAACTGGATTTGGGGGAAGAGAAGTTTGTGCCACAACTTGACTAGAAGAAGGGATCGGTTGGTAGGAAATGTTCTGAGGCATCAAGGGATCACCAGTTTAGCATTGGAGGGCAGCCTGGAGGGTAAAAATCGTAGAGGGAGACCAAGAGATGAATACACTAAGCAGATTTAGAAGAATGTAGGTTGCAGTAGGAACTGGGAGATGAAGAAGCTTGCACAGGATAGAGTAGCATGGAGACCTGCATCAAACAAGTCTCAGGACTGAAGACAATAACAACAAACCGTGATGCTTGTTGTCATAAATGCTATCGAAGAAGCTTGCGGCTCCTTGACACCTGCAACTATACACCTAGTACACAGTTCGTTCAGATTCATAAGGTGCTCTGACTTGTGCATTTCGGTAAATGGCAACTTGTTTCAGCATCACACTTAAAGGAACATACCGCCAGCAGAACACCCTTATGAACACAGTCGATTATGTCCAGCACATTACATTCACCCATGAAACTTTAAAAATTTTTGGATCACTAAGGTTGAAACAAATATTATTTAAATTTATTTTTACACAGTTAGTTTAAACAAATCAGCAACATGACGCAAAAAATGCTATTTTAAAAAAAAATCATAATTTGTTGCTGCAGCTGGATAAAAAGTTCTCGGTTAACTTGTCGATGATTCCCTACATCACCGTAGCAAGGTGCTAAAGCCGTCGTTACACGGAATGAGGCAGCTTACGATTATGTGGACGTGGATGGGAAATCCCACATGGTGAGACTCTGCGCCGTTGGCTCATGCGACGAGCTGCTTAATATGATTTTGCGCCCTCAGCTCTCTCCAGCGGCAGTTGTCGGCTTTATTTGGTTCGAAAACGACAGAGTTTGTTCACGAAAATAGACGAGCGTGTAATTCCTACGCACCTCTATTAAAATGCAAATTTCCTTTTTTGTCCATATGCTAGTCATCTGTAGCACACTTAAATAAAATCTTCAATATCTATGAACATATAATACGACGTAAAAGATACATGTCCAGTCAGTAATCAGCTTATAAACGTTCACAAAATCGAACAAAGTGACCCCTATAGAGAGTGCACTTATATTTACGTAGCATCTAATATCAGAGAAATTATTTCTATTAATTTAATAAAAAAAGTCCTCCAACCTTTTAGAAATCGCGAAGGTGGAAAAAAAGTGTGGATAGAGCAGGTCGCCAACTCAATACCCATTGTTTCTTAATGTGGCGTCCCTATCAACAATCCTACACTGATGTCTTGCTCTAAGTGACCACATACTTTATGTTTCGGTCTTCTGAAGACTTTAATCGTCAATAAGTAATTAATTAATGTTTAATTACAATAAATCCTATCAAGAACGAGACGTTTTCGGCGAATATTCAATGTGCCGCTGCGTTAAAATGGTCTTCTGCCTCACAACACGCAAAATGACGGGAAACGTCGTATAGGTGGTTAAAATATTTTCGTGTTTAGTTATTATAATATTGTAATTAAAATAACTAAACACGAAAATATTTTAACCAACTATACGACGTTTCCCATCATTTTGTTTCGACAAATTATGTCAGTAACGAAGAGTTCTCGAGAGATTCAATGCTCTGGTGCACGTATTCTTAATGTGTAAGCTATAAAATAAAATTCACCAAATACGGGCTTGAGCTGAATAACACAAATAGAATATAAGGTTTCGCAAGTTCTGCTTGTGACGTAGAGATCGTTCTTGCTTCTTATTGGCGCACTGCCGAAACATCGAAGAACTTACATAATGTTGCATGTGATGAAATGGTTCCACAATGTGAAATAGCGTAACGTGACGGCACAAAGCTCGTAGAGCGCCACGTACCGTTAGCTGGCACATCCCGCGTGACGACAGATTTTGTCTGATGTCGTGGAACGGGTGTGGCTCCCACTTTCATGCCAAAAAGACGGCAGTACTATGATATACGGAAGTGGCATCATCTGCGTCCACAGATTACGTTTACACTCGCTGTCCGACGTCACTTGCAGAGCCATTACTCTTCACAGATTGTAAACTAAACTGAAACTTAGTTTACATCCTGTTATCAGTAATGGTGCTGCAAGCGACTCCGCACAGCGAGTACAAACGTAATCTGTGGACATAGAGGGTGCGTTCTCATCAAGCGCCATCTCGTTGTGTCATCATGATGTAACCTAGCTAATCAGATGCTTTCTTTTGGGCGTAAAAGGGTTAACCTCACTAGTTTTACTGCACTCAGACTTAGCCATTGACAACGTTGATGGAGGGAGTTACCGAAAGCTCGGAATTTTATCCGAATCTGACCCAGCAAGTTAACCGAGAACTTTTTTACCCAAGGACTCGGTCACGAAAGACTTCGTAGCACTGGCTGTGACTCTGTAAAAAATAACTAAAAAAACAGTGTTCATAACTCCGCAGAAAGAGTAATGTTTCCTACACCTTAGCTGAAGAGCCGTTTTTGCTACACTAACTTATTGCATGTTAATGAAAGAAACGTACGGATCTCCCATGGCATTCGCTGACAATAAATTACTGGAGAGTAAAAACCAAATGTAGCGTCCGAACTTAAGCCACAAAACTAGCGAATCCATCTCAGTCATTCATAGCTCTTGCGTAAGTGGAACTTGAAAAATGACCTAGCATGTTACTTGTATTTGAACGTTAAAAGTCCAAACAGTGGTTTTAATTCTACTAATGAATGACAGTTTAAGTTCTAAACAGCAAAGAAACTCTAAAGTCCGGGATTTTAGAACCTCATCATCTGTAGAAGTATGGCAAGACATGCGTGGTTTATAACTGTGACTTTTTTCCCAAAACCGTGAGTCTGGAACCACACAGCTCTTTGACACGGCCCTGCTGCTACAAACTACCTTGCTGGATAATGCATCCCCTTTCTGCATTGTGATTTCGGTAGTCGTTACCGGAGGACCGGGCTATCGTGGTATCTCTTGTCCCCCGCGGCTGTGCCACTTGGAGCGTTAACGGAATACCAGCCCGCTTTGTAATTAAGGGCATGTTGGCGCCACTATACGATAACCGCGTGCGACCGCAAGTCCACTGAAACGAAGATAAATGGCACTACAGCTGCACTAAGCACAGTACAACGCTGGGAGGTCGAACCCCTGCTCCACGCAACCGGCTTTCCGTTCACCGTTCAATGATCGCCATATCTTTCTTATGATTTATTATGTTCACCTCATTACGACAACACAGATGTCTTTGCAAGTTACGGGGATCAAGAGAAACTGCTTAGGTCCAGCAGGAAAAACGGTGGTTTTTAGTTACAAAATACATTTATTTTTGGACGTAGTACCTGTTACTTCGATGTACACTGCCAAAAGTGATCCCTGTTACTGTACTGCATGCGTGAAATCTGATTCTAAACTCTCTGCAAAATATACATATGCGACTACCATAACTATGTCATTGGATTTCCATAATTCCCCAAACACATATTCCTTTAGATGTGGGAATGCAAACATTACAGATGGTGCTAAATCTGGTGATGAGGGTGAGTGTTTTAATAATTCGTAGTTGAGATCCCTCGGGTTTTCCACAATTGCAGAAGTACCTTTGTGGATACGTGCACCGCCTTAATGAAAAATATTTATTTTCCTTTTTTAAATCCTGACCGCTTATACCGTAGATTTTCATCTTCCTGGTCCGAGAGACATGCTTAATATTTGCCATTTATTGTTTCAGCTTTTCCGAGGTAATTTATGAGGAGAATCATTTTTGCATCACAGAGTACACTGCACATAAACTTGCTGGCAGAAGAAATCGATTTGTCTTCTTTGACCATTGTCACCAGCTTCCGCCCACTGTATGGACTGACCTACCTTTTCTGCCCTGAAACCCGCCTAAGTAGCTAATGCCACCAATGCACGTCTCTGCAGTGGTGCTCGACTAGGAGGTACACTACGCGATCAAAAGTATCCGTACACCCCCAAAAACTTACGTTTTTGATATTAGGTGCATTGTGCTGCCACCTACTGCCACGTACTCCATATCAGCGACCTCAGTAGCCATTAGACATAGTGAGAGAGCAGAATGGGGCACTCCAAATAACTCACGGACTTCGACGTGGTCAAGTGATTGGGTGTTACTTGTGTCATACGTCTGTACGCGAGATTTCCACACTCCTAAACATCCCTTGGTCAACTATGTCCGGTGTGATAGTGAAGTGGAAACGTGAAGGGACGTACAGCACTGAAGTGTACAGGCCGACCTCGCCTGTTGACTGACAGAGACCACCGACAGATGAAGAGGTTAGTAATGTGTATTAGGCAGACATCTATCCAGACCATCACACAGGAATTCGAGACTGCATCAGGATCCACTGCAATTACTATGACAGTTAGGCGGGAGGTGAGAAAACTTGGATTTCATGGTCGAGCGGTTGCTCATAAGCCACACTTCACGCCGGTAAATGCCAAACGACGCCTTGCTTGGTGTAAGGAGCGTAAACAATGGACGATTGAACAGTGGAAAAACTGTTGTGGGGAGTTACGAATCACGGTACACAATGTGGCTATCCGATGGCAGGGTGTGGTTATAACGAATGCCCTTTGAACGTCACCTGCCAGCGTGTGTAATGATAACAGTAGAATTCGGAGGCGGTGGTGTTATGGCGTGGTCGTGTTTCTCATGGAGGGGGCTTGCACCCCTTGTTGTTTTGCGAGGCACTGTCATAGCACAGGCCTACATTGATGTTTTAAGCATCTTCTTGCTTCCCACGGTTGAAGAGCTTTTCGGGGGATGGCGATTGCATCTGTCAAAACTATCGAGCACCTGTTCATAATGCACGGCCTGTGGCGAAGTGGTTACACGTCAATAACATTCCTGTAATGGACTGGCCTGCACAAAGTCCTGACCTGAACCCTATAGAGCACCTTTGGGATGTTTTGAAACGCCGACTTCATGCCAGGCGTCTCCGGCTAACATCGATACCTCTCCTCAGAGCAGCACTCCGCGAAGAATGGACTGCCATTCCCCAAGAAACTTCCAGCACCTGATTCAACGTATGCCTGCGAGAGTGGAAGCCGTCATCAAGGCTAAGGGTGGGCCAACACCATATTGAATTCCAGCATTGCCTATAGAGGGCGCCACCAAATTGTAAGTCATTTTCATCCAGGTGTCCGTATACTTTTGATCACATAGTGTACCTGGTCTGAAACATGTTGATCGAAGAAATATGGGCCACCAAAACTTCGACTGCAGGAGAAGGATATGTGGTGGTGTAAAGTTCGTGGTCACCATTCTTTGCGCTGAAGTTCTGGTTTAAATACCAAACTTCTCCTCAATGACTCATGGAGTGAGGGCACGCGACACTGTTGATGGTGATCTTGTCTTCGGATGGGATAATTAAGCCCAGTGGCGCCAGTGATCATATTCGAGAGGAGTAGGCTATGTGATGACGCAAGAATTCTACCTCTCACAGAAGTACACTGCGCAAAATCAATAAATAAATAAATTTTACATACCCTTGTAATTGTCTCCCTGGCCGAAGTGATGGGACGCCTGCCCTTCAGATGTGCAAACAGTGCACAGGCAACGGCACTGTTGACGCTCGATAACGTCAGGAACTCATTTCAGCCTGCGGCCAAAACCTCAAGGCCAGGCAGATGCACATGGCTAGAACTGTCGCAGAGCCACCAGTGCTGGCCAACGCACCGTCGGATGCAGCAGGTGAAGCAGGGGCCATAGTTCGCATCCATATACAGCTCTGCTGGGCCCTTGTTCCCCACTGGAGTGAAACAATATGAATTCAAACACTGGTCTAAAGCAACTTCAGGGGACATGACAAGTACATACTTCTACGTCTGATATTTAAAAGTCAAAATCAGGTTAAGCCTCACCATTAGATTAAGAATGAAAAGGGGGAGCTATGAGACTGCAAACACCACTAGCCTGCAAAAATATGCAAATTTTTGGGAAACAAACTGGGAGCTACATCACCCTCAGGCAGATGACCCCTTCGATATACCATAGGTGGGGTTGCCTGGCCTCAGGCGCTAGTGCAGCCGCGAGACACCCCTCAGCGGAACGGGTATCCAAGTCTGTGACAGGTACACTTTTAACGTGCTCAACAAAGTTGCGTCGCTAGTATCGAGGGTATTGCCGAACTTGGGGGTCTTACTGTGACCTTCTGCCATTTTTTTCACACACTTGTCAATGTTGAGCCCCTCTGTGCTCACACTACAGGAGAGCGCGAAGCAGGAGGGCTGAAAGGCATAAAAAAGCTTTGCTGCTTCGCGTCACATTCAAATTTCGTCGAAAGTTTCTGAAAAATCACTAGTGGTTTCACCCTGCATACCAGAGCAAAAACTGGTGTCGCACTACACTCCAAATGGGGCAAATCACTTTCAGTGCAGTCTCACGATGTACTTAACAGTGGGGTTGAATCGTCCTGGCTGTGTCAACAATGTCGCAAGTTATAGAGAACGTCGTCCTGTTCCCACCGCGCTGCGAACGTCTCGTTTCCGCCCGCGAAATGAATAGGAATCAACGCCTCAAGGGAAGGGGTGGTCGCATCTCGTGGTCGTGCGGTAGCGTTCTCGCTTCCCACGCCCGGGTTCCCGGGTTCGATTCCCGGCGGGGTCAGGGATTTTTCTCTGCCTCGTGATGGCTGGGTGTTGTGTGCTGTCCTTAGGTTAGTTAGGTTTAAGTAGTTCTAAGTTCTAGGGGACTGATGACCATAGATGTTAAGCCCCATAGTGCTCAGAGCCATTTGAACCATTTTTGAAGGGGTGGTTTCATTGGCGCCCTTATGCCACCTCATGAGGGCTTTCTGCGTGGTTTCTTAGCTGTGACGTAACTGAAATGTTTCTCTCGGCCACTCATAAGCAACTTGCGTGATATCAACGCTGAATGTTGGGGATCTGACCTCCTTCGCAGAGGCGTCAAAAGAAGTGATTAAATGTGTGTAAGAGGAGGTATGACGATCTTCCGATCGTGTGTCACGTCCACAACGGCGTTGGGCAGAATTTTGGTGGAATTTGATACCAACGTGACATCACTAACCCTTCTTACAACTCACTGGAACTTCTGACCTGCACCCTTTCCACCGCCTGTGTCGACACCTTGCAGTCTGAAGCGTCGCCAAGCCCGAGGGTGAAGTCGCAAGGCGCCAAGTTTTCCACCATTACCGACGAACGTTGTAGGCGTCATTGAACCAAATTTCAAACTTATACATTGCAGAGGGAGACAATTACGGGGTTAAAAAAAGTGTTCGTTTGTTTATGTGGTGTAAAACGTAGCTGGAGACACTGACTCCAGGGCAGAGTCGTCGAACACCAGCATCGCGGTTCATTGTCACCACACTAGAAATACTGCAACCTAATGACGTTCATCGAAAGTGGAGATTTTTGCAATAGAGTACTAAATAGGATTACGCTCTGAATTGTAAAAGTTGTGTACTGTTATCTATTTAAATTAACATGTTGTTGCACTTATCTTCTTGTCTTATATCGACAGTACTGTCACGAATTCTGCAGCAGTACTAACATACTACTGTAGTATTGCTCCACATCTCTCCCTGCATTTGTTCTGCCACTTTGTAAAGCTCTAATCACAGATACTACCACTCATTTGCATTTGGCATGCTCCGAAGATACTGATTTCTCCTGTCATACATCATCTAAATTTTGAAAACGTCAGATTTGTAAATCGTCATTATACGATATGTGCGCTAATCTACACTGCTCAACAAAAGTGTGGAACACTATGGTAAAATGTAGTTTACGATACTAGACGTCTCAGAGACCTAGGCACTTCTTGCATTATCCAGTTAGAGCCCACACGCTGGACGATGTTTACTAATGACATGCTTTGTGGCTGTTTCCCATTCATGTAAACATACCGCTGCCGCAGCGACACACGGCGAGCAGTCCAGTATGAACAACAGCTTCATTCAGTATGTATTCAGCACCGCAGCAACATACCACGTAGAGGCATACAAAAAAAATGGTTCAAATGGTTCTGAGCACTATGGGACTTAACTTCTAAGGTCATCAGTACCTTGGACTTAGAACTAATTAAACCCTACTAACCTAAGGACATCACACACATCCATGCCCGAGGCAGGATTCGAACCTGCGACCGTAGCGGTCGTTCCGTTGCAGACTGTAGCGCCTAGAACCGCTCGGCCACCCCGGCAGGCCAGAGGCATACAACACTTGGATGGAGTGAGGATAGTGGCATTACTTTTAGCAGGTCATACATAGCAAGAGTTTGCCGATCGGTTACTTGTTTCAAAGTGACGTGTCTAAGGTATGGACAAAGTACAGAGAGATGGAAAATGTGAGTGATAGACCTCGCAATGATCATCCTTGTATGACAGCACCAAAGCAAAATTGTTCCTCCAGCTGTCGGCTCGTTGGCTCCCACTATCAGCTAGCAGAAATATTGGAACTGACTTGACCTGGGCAATAGGGATTCATATCTCATAGCAAAAACTGAGCAGATGATTGCGTCAGGATGGTCATCATTCGAGAAGACCAATGAGGAGTTTGAACTGAACCAACGAAACCGACGCAATAGAGGAACGTGGGCTCTTGCTCATCAACATTGGACCATTGCAAAAAAATGGTTCAAATGGCTCTGAGCATTATGGGACTTAACATCTGAGGTCATCAGCCCCGTAGAACTTAGAACTACTTAAACCTAACCAACCTAAAGACATCACACACATCCATGCCCAGGCAGGATTCGAACCTGCGACCGTAGCGGTCGCGCGGTTCCAGACTGAAGCGCCTAGAACCGCTAGGCCACACCGGCCGGCGGACCATTGCAGAATGGAGCAATGTCATGTTTTCTGATGAGGCCATTATTGGTTGACGACCGGACACTATACGTGTTAGGGTTTGGAGAAACGCTAGACGACACCAGGAACGACCGTAGGCACAGGAAGTCCATCAGTTTTCAGGTGGAAGTGTGCTGGCCGAAGTGGCCGTGCGGTTAAAGGCGCTGCAGTCTGGAACCGCAAGACCGCTACGGTCGCAGGTTCGAATCCTGCCTCGGGCATGGATGTTTGTGATGTCCTTAGGTTAGTTAGGTTTAACTAGTTCTAAGTTCTAGGGGACTAATGACCTCAGCAGTTGAGTCCCATAGTGCTCAGAGCCATTTGAACCATTTGCCAGGTGGAAGTGTAATGTTCAGGGCAGCAATAATGATGGGACGGCGCACCCTTCTAACTCCCATCACTGGCAATTTGACTGGTCCCCGATACCTCCAATATGCGCTACAAACGATTGTAAGGACCTACAGACGTAAAGTTGGTGACAGCCTTATCCTAGGCGATGATAATGCAAGACCGCATCGTACTCTAGCAGTGTCTTGTTATCTTCAAAGATACAACATGAACCGAATACACTGGCCAGCACAGTCCACAGACATGAATGCAGTGAGTATGCATGAAACCTATCGAAGGTGGCCATTGCACAGTGTCCGAATCCACCTGGAAATCTTCAGGACCTCACTAAAGCTGCCATTGAGGAATGGTACCTCATATCCCAAGACAAAGTTGATGGTCTCATCCAGAGAGTGTCTCGCGGAGTGAAAGATCGCATCCGTGTGTGCGGAGGACATATTCACCACCCAAAAACAATAATTATCATCATGTCATAAAGATTCTCACTATTTTTTTTGTCAAGACGTACACTTAGTAGAAAGACTGCTTTGTTTTGTAATGACTTTTTGTAACTAACCTCAAATAATTCTTGTTTTCAGCAGGAATTATGCTTATTTTGTTTATAAGGTGTTGTACAAACCTCAATAGGTGTACTACAAGAAGTCACTGTAGTAAACTCTATGATATTCTGAACTTTTGTTGAGGTGGGTATAATACAAATGCTTTGTTCTGATTTATTGGGAACTGCAGCAGGCGTTGCATCCAAATCTATAGCTGCTGTACACGTGTTTATCGCTAGTCTGTTTACAATATCACGTGCGTCTCATGGCTCGGGCGCATTAGTGCATTTCTAGAGACTGAGTACATATCTTTCATTTTTCTGTGGGTGGTTGGCCTTCCTGACGCCACAGTCATCAAGGAAATCTGAGGGAAGGAAGCCATGTGCGCCAGCTGTCTGTGAATAGCGTAAAGTTTGTTCTATGCGATATCGTATTTTAACTGCTTGTGTATCGTACTCTCTGAGGCAGAAATTGATGACCAACTCAAAACTTGCTTAAACGAGCTTGGAAGACTGCCTGAAAACCACACCCAGGCTGACCGGTGAACCAGCCCGCAGTCTTTAATCTGACGCAATCTATGTCTGACTCACCTCCCAGTTTCCGAAGCTAGCACTCTATGCGTTGCACTATACAAGCAGGTATCAGTCAAAGTCGTACGGCATTAATGGCTGGGAGACTTCAGAGTGCAGGCTCCCCACCGAATTGGAAAAGGGGGGGGGGGGGGTAGAGGATGTTCGTGTTGGAGATGATGAGAAGAGAGAGAAGGGAGAGGTCGAAACCCAGTGCCAGCACATAACCTACTCTCCCCAAGGAGCACCAAGGGGCCAGCCAAGCGTAACGTCCCCATTCAAGAGACGGATCACCATCAACGGTGTCACATTCCCTCACGTCCTGAGACACTAAGGAGAGATTTGGAATTTAATGCAAGACACAGGGATAAAGACGAGCGGTCAACGACTTATGCCACCACCTCTCCTGTCCCCTCTGCCGCAAAGCGAACGGGAAAATCGTTGACAGTGTGTGGCGCATCAGGACGGTTACCCGTCCATGTTCTGACCACGCCCGACGGAGCTTAATTTCGGCGATCTGGTGGGAGCCGCTATATCCACCTCGGCACAGTCTTTGACCAAGTTGTTATTGTTGTTGTTGCAAGTTTAGGGCGCTAAACATAGCCATCATCATTGCCCGTACGTCCTTGACCAAGCAGGTATTTAATGGCAGAGAATGACGTTTACTTAATTCTCTCAATCCTGCTTCCTGCATGCTTGAGTAAGGGTCAGGGCGAGTGAGCGAGTCCAGCTATATTGTTTTTGACGTTGGCAGTACATTTAAGTTCATTCTTTTTACATCGATACGGTGTAACATAACGAAAGTAGGTCACCACTTCATTAGTCATTGTTTATGCTACTTAAATTTAGGTCGACTGCTTCAAAAGCTGTGTAAACGAAACAGTTCTACATATCGGATCAGCATTTCATTATGTCATTGCACAACAGGAATCAAAATAACGAAAAGTTAATTTCATTTACGTTGTTTTTATTTATTTATAAATTATTTACATAACCCCTACTGGAGGTGATGGGCAGCTGTCTACCTGTTGCTCTTCCCCCATGAAACAAAATATTTAGACATTTACACAAACATTTACATGAAGAAATAGTAATGGTGAAATGTTCGTCATGATGATGATTACGATTATGACGATGGTGAGTGTCGTTTTACTAATCGATGGAATGATTGTGGTGAAGCTATCTGGTAACTGTAGGGTAGAATTTGAATGATGACAGGATTGAAAAAATGTGGGATAAGTAAGGGGGTGGATTTAATAGGTGCGACAGGGTACCTGAAGATGAATAGAATTCTAGTTTGACTGTTGGAGGTGGGCTAAAGCTTCAGCCGGAAAGAGATTGATGGGGCCGCTTATAATTGACGTTAATCGTATGATTGGATCTGAATGATCATTTCATTGTCTGCGGGGGACGGTCGTGGGTTGGGGTGGGCGGCGGGGCACGATTAAAATTGACCCAGCAAAGGAAGTGTTTGGATGTCGAGAAGAGATGTGGCAAGTGGCGTCGAATTTCAGTTTGTGGGGAATAAACGACAGACGCTATTGTCCCAAGTGTTGGAAGCAATCTGTAAGCTGTACCACCAAGTACAGGATTCATGCGAGAAAAAGCAGTCAGATATGGAAAACAAGGTGGAACCCATTTCTTTCAAGAAATTTAAATGCGTGGTAAACTATGGAGCGAAGCAGAGGACGTTAAAAATTTTCTCTGTATGTCACTATATGAAAATATAATAAATATCAAGAACTTTTGCATAATTCGCATACAGCGCCGACAAAGAGAAATCTCCAGTGAAGATGAATAAAAAATAGTCTCTTTTTAGACAAAACGCTGTAAAATCTTGAATGGCTGTAAGCAGGTCTGCATTCATGAAGTAATTCATAGTCAAAAATTAAATTGCGAGGCTCTGGACATCAGACCATTGTGGTGACTGACGACGTCATTGTTCGGTGGTGGATGACCGATCAGTTTGACCAAACTCCAGCATAAAATGTACGCAAGGATGAGGAATCGATGGGAAAATAGATCTCAGGGAGGCTCTTCTTTTTTAATAATGAATAAATACGTAAAGAAAACGTAAAGTGATTCGAACATTGTGTCACCGAACAATCCACCCTCAATCTTTTCGATGCGGCCACTGAAAAAATAAAGAAATACGTATAAAATCCTTTTAATTACATAGGAAACGAGGAATGAAAAGTATATTGAAATAAATACAATTTATATTAAGATTACAATACAAGCAATTTCATCCCAATAACAGGAGAATGAATTCTGGAAACAGGAGAATGCCACTTACGTATCACAGCTCGAGATCAGACAAGAAAAAGGCCCAAATATGTGGAAGAAAAATGTCAAAAAATTGGTAGCATGACTTCTATATACTTCTAGAAGTGTGGAACGTTAATTACAGTCTCTGGTCACGATACAGTAGAAATACCACTCTGATTTTACAATTCACTTTATTTCATAAGAGAAAAAAGAAAAAAAATACAATGTGTCGAAATAATTTTACAGCCACATTTACAGATTTCTTCACATATTCGAGTGCTTGATACGTACGAATATTTCAAATATGCATACATGTAGTACTTTATCTTGTATATGTCATGGGATGAAGTCCTAATGTTCGGCAGAGACGTAGCTTTAGTCTGTTGTGTCCTGCCTTTCTTATAATTGATATGTGGATATTCCAAGTTCATTTTTCACCAGTTCTCGTTCAAGACTTTTCAGTGAGATGGACTGGACGGTTTTAGTCATTACGTTAATGTCACAAGGTCAGGTTTTGCTATGGTTATTATTTGGGATTTGAAGTGTCGCAGTCTTCCTGCAAGAGCTGTAATCAAGTAATTGAGAGTCATCACAACTCTCCACAGCAAGGACATTTTCATCAAATGTTCTGTGTCATCCATCAAAATTCCGAACTCCGGCAACGTCCTTCGCAGCCTGAAATAACGCACCCGAAAATCGCAGCTCGTCGAGAATACCTACATCAAAAGAACCTGCGAAAACAAGCACATTCACTTAACGAGCACCGTCTGCTGTAGTGATAGACAATCCTTTGAAGCACTGATCGTTTGGAAATACACTTCACAATGTGTGTACTTCCACCCTTGTAGCAAGACACAGGAGAAAAGAGTCTGAAAAGAAATAAATCTGCTCGCGAATGTATCGGTGTTCCGTAGTAATCAGGACTACCACATTAATGCTTACTGCGTATAATAATTTTTCATTATACCCCTAAATATCGTTCGTTTCAGTACAAACCATTGTCTACTAGAGAATTTAATATGGAACAGAACCACATTAATCACTCAGAATACACTGGAGTTTAAATCGTTACCAATGCCTAGAATAATCATGTTTTCCACAACATATTGCGTGTAATCAGAACGAGTATTATAGTTTACTGTGTTAACAAGTTGATAAAACTGTCAGGAATTAGCAGTAACCTTAGTTCACTACACATGTCTTTCACAGAACACACAGTGAATTTGCCCCGTTAAAAATGCATCTTCAATCGAACCATTTATATTTTTTCCTCTTTCTACTTAGCTGCATAGCATTCATAACATTGAGGGTGGAAAGTAACCTTGGCAACAAATTTTTCGATGTGTTGGCTGAATTTCCTTGGCTGAATTTCCAATGTTAAATAATTGTTGACAGTGGTCTATACATTATGTGGTATTAGTGGACTGAGGACAGATACTTCCCAAATCGTCACATCTCGCAAGAGGTCATCTTGTTACAAGCGGTAGCACAATTTTCGAGAACTTCTGATTTTATTGATTAAGTCTATTAAGCAGAACGTTATGTTGTACACCACGCTGTACTGAAGAGCAACAGTTATAACCTTTTCCTCTAACGACGTCTCCGCTGTTGTTTCTCATATGTGCTAGTGATCTATTTAACCCATATGAAGAAAAACTAGTCCTCTTTCCAATGACACGTGTTTCGCAGTCAGTCCTAACAGACATACAGCAGCAGAAGAACAGCAGGCAACTGAAAAGGATTATTAACTGGTTTTCTGCAAATGTTCTCTTTCTTAAAGTATAGAAAACGTAGCATATTCAGTTCCGCACATCAAAGGGTACGCCACCAGGGAAAAATTTAAAGCAGGAGAATCAGTTAGTAAGTAACGAAGAATCTTCATATTTTTCGGGCGTAAATGTTTATGAGACGTTAAATAAGACTAAGAAACTTAGTTCTGCTACTTTTACATTTCGTGATATTTCAAGCCCTCGAGAGGGACAAATCAGGAAGATCACAGGCTTAACTCATGTTTATGGGATTATAGATTTGGGCAACTCGTTTTAAAGAAATATGTTTTCGTTGCAAGTAAGCCTGCCATAAAAATTTTATATGATACTCACTTCCTCATCTTCTAAAAAACTGTTTAAGGCGATAGCAATTTGTTCTGTAGCACCACAATACATAGTTTATCATGAAATTTCTTGTAAATAATTCATTAGAGTTCAGAAAGATTAATGGTAGTCATACTCAAGATACTAGTAGAGAAAAAACACTTCAGTACTCTTCAGTAAAATTGATTTCTGCTCAGGAAGAAGTGCTACCAACAACATCTTTGACCTATTAGCGAATTATATTAAATGTAACATTGCTAAATTTGAAAGTAAGCTGAAAAAGATCTTTCTGTGTAGCTTCTAATACTCCATTGCAAGTATTTCTTTCAGAGATTATTAAATTACCTGGTGACAACGTATTACATGGTTACCTGCGGCATTAAAATAAGTTGTGGTGAGCGTAGAGCCGTATTTGTAATATTTGTATACCAATTACGTTAATACTTTGTAAACTAACTCGTTCCATGTCATTACGTTTTATCATACAAAGATACGCATGGAACATTTAGTTGACTAATTAGCTTTGAAGGAGACAAGGACTCAGCACGAGTGAGACGAATAAAAATATTGTTAAGTAAGTTCTCTTATTTTTGAACAAATCTCGCACACCATCACGACTTGCCCACTAGCAGATGATCAAGCTTCCACCAACCTTCGAAAGAGGAAATACAAATGGAAACAAAGAGAAGGAGATGACACAGTAACGTATATATGTGAATAATCTTTACGGGGCACAGACACAGACACACATACACACACACACACACACACACACACACACACACACACACACACACATACACACGATGCGTTAGTTTTATTTGCTGTCACTAAATCATATGAAATGACTATAGGTGCTTATTATGAGAAGGAGATGCCAATCTGTTGAAGAAAAGAGTAATAACTAAGAAAGGAAATACTGTTTTAGCGTTTTATAACTATTGTTTATTTACTCAGGAAGTCGTTTTCGGTTTATTAGGCCATCATCAGGTGACAACTGAATGTCACAATTACAGATTAAATGTCGTGCAACTTGCTGAGCTATTAGTGACACAGATTCGGTGTTCTTACAAAAGAAAAACTTACAGTTCTAAAGTAAAGTTTTACATTTTAAAAATCAATTGTTAAGTTTTTCTAACTATTGTAGTCCGGTTCTGTCTGCGTAAGTGAAACTTAATGTAAAAGAGGAAGAAAATGAAACTAACATTCTGAATGATACTTTAACTGATTTCTAGTATTTCTGGTAGTATATTCTTTCCGAATAGTATATATACGTGACAACGTGTGGAAAACTTTGGTTTTCATGAACTTTTGTTATTTAAGAAATCACTCGCTCCTATCCCTGTATCAAGTTATTACGTTATAAATACATCAAAAAAAAAAAGTTTTGCATCACCCCAGTTCCCAGAAGTCTTGAAGATAGACGACGACAATGGATATTGTATCACAGACACAGTGCCAAAGGTGCAAACAACCATGCATGAACAGCTCCTATTAGACGGAGGCGGTCCGACAGCCGATCAGTTCCAGTCATTCCACCAGAAAGGAATTACACGGCTCGTATTGTCTGTAGTTCAATCATGCCTAGACGGCCAATACCGCAGTTCGATCGCGTCCGCATTGTTACTTTGTTCCAGGAAGGGCTCTCAACAAGGGAAGTCTCCAGGCGTCTCGGAGTGAACCAGAGCGATGTTGTTCGGACATAGAGGAGATACAGAGAGACAGAAACTGTCAATGACATGCCTCGCTCAGGTCGACCAAGGGCTACTGCTGCAGTGGATGACCGCTACCTAGGATTATGGCTCGGAGGAACTCTGACAGCAACGAGACCATCTTGAATAGTGCTTTTGGTGCAGCCACAGGCCATCGTGTTACGACTCAAACTGTGTGCAATAGGCTGCATGATGCGCAACTTCATTCACGACGTCCATGAAGAGGTCCATCTTTGCAACCACGACACTATGCAGTGCGGAACAAATGAGCCCAACAACATTCTGAATGGTCCGCTCAGGATTAGCATCACGTTCTCTTCACCGATGAGTGTCGCACATGCCTTCAACCAGACAATCGTCGGAGACGTGGTTGGAGGCAACCCGGTCACGCTGAACACCTTAGATTAGACGCACTGTCCAGCGAGTGCAGCAAGGTGAAGGTTCCTTGCGGATTTGGGGTGGCATTATGTGGAGCCGACGTACGCCCCTGGTGGTCATGGAATGCGCCGTAACAACTGTACGATACATGAATGCCATCGTCCGACCGATAGTGCAACCATATCGGCTGCATATTGGTGAGGTATTCGTCTTCATGGACGACAATTCACGCCGCCATTGTGCGTTTCTTGTGAACGACTTCCTTCAGGATAACGACATCGCTCGACTAGAGTGCCCAGCATTCTCCAGACATGAACCCCATCTAACATGCCTATGATTGATTTAAAAGCGCTGTTTGTGTACGACGTGACCCATCATCCACTGTGAGGGATCTACGACGAATCGCCGTTGAGGAGTGGGACAATCTGGTCCAACAGTGCCTTGATGAATTTGTGGATAGTATGCCACGACGAATACAAGCATGCATCAATGCAACAGGACGTACTATTGAGTGTCAGAGGTACCGGTGTGTACAGCAGTCTGGACCACCACCTCTGAAGGTCTCGCCGTATGGTGGTACAAAACGTGTGTGGTACAACATGCAGTGTGTGATTTTCATGAGCAATAGAAAGGGAAGAAATTATGT
The DNA here is from genome assembly GCF_023898315.1 of Schistocerca nitens. Classification (NCBI taxonomy): domain Eukaryota; kingdom Metazoa; phylum Arthropoda; class Insecta; order Orthoptera; family Acrididae; genus Schistocerca; species Schistocerca nitens. The sequence continues at coordinate 661,726,419 of NC_064618.1, forward strand.
TTACGTTGATCTCTATTCCAATTTTCTGTACAGGCTCCGGAACTCTCGGAACCGAGGTGACGCAAAATTTTTTTGACGTGTGTGTTATAGAAAACTGGATTAACAATTTCTGCGATCTTTTTAATACTATTTATCAAGATAATTATTTATCAAGATATTCACGTTACGAGAAGATGACCTTTGACTTTTTACTTCTCTCGATGTCAGATGAAACCTGCTCTTTGGATATGTTCTTCGTTAACAGCCGGATATACTGTAAAACAGTGAATATGTGCTGTAGTTTGATGTTAGTTGTTCACAAGAAGCCAAAAACAATAACCTGGTATATAGTTTACGCCCCGAGTCTCTATAATGGGGCAGATCTCAAAAAAACTCCTCTACTCTTTGCAGTACAGTGGTTCAGAACTCTGAAATAGAACAGTCTACCTTTATTCGTAGAGAACGAAAAGTACGAAGGAAAGAGATCTTTGTGGTGAGCATGTATACACATTTTTGACATTTTTAAAGACTGACATGTGCTGAAACATGAAATGTGAATAATGCGTCGTTTTGCAATACAAATGATACAATTTTGAATGTACACTGTTTTCGCAGCTTTTCTGAGTTGCACTTGAAAATAACTAAAAGCCAACTAAGTATTTGAGGGTTTAAAAGGAATTTTTAACAGTAAAATCGGATGATGATGTTTTAGCAACATTTTATATCGCCTGTGAACCATACACAAGGAAACTTAAACATTTTGTTAAGACTGAATTTATCTTCCCCTAGACTTCAGCTTCTCGTCTTTCGATAACGTAATTGCCACGGCTCTGCCTATATACATTATTTGCCGTATTGTTTGTGTGGTATCAACTTTTGATACCACACTTGTTATGGGTTGCAGTTATCGACCACGGTCCATATTAGTATCGTTGGACCCACGAGTCGCGACCGGCGCTGCTAGCGCCGCTCTGCGGCTTGTATCAAGTTTCTAGCCAGCTCTCGTCCACTCTTGCTCGGGACGTCAAATAGTAAAGTAGCATAGCCTTCAGCTGATAGGAAGCAACCTCTAATAAGGCGCTTAGTAAAGTATGGCCTAAGCCAGGCCTCAATAGCTATCTGTTTATAATTATATGTATTCAGCCACTAAGAACCCTGTACAACCAGTTAAGTACAATATATATTATATTTTACCAACTACTTTTAATTATTTCAGTCGTTGCAGATCCAGACGATGTAGCCACCACCTTATCGACGTTACTGACAAACCTGCTGTGATTTATATTTTTCTATTTAGCATTGGCCACCAGTCAACATTGACGACGACTCGTTCTTCGTCATCAAAACAGTTTGCAAGCGATTTGACGCATTCCATTTTGTGGCAGAATACACTGATGGGAAAAGAATCGTAACATCAAAAAATAACTAATGTAGAGATTACGTAACATATTTAACAGATTAATTGCAAGATCACAGGTCAATGCAAAGTGAGTTAAGCTATTGGAATTGTGAAATGCTGGTCCATTAATAACCGGTGTAACCTCCACAATGTTGAATGCAAGCATGCAAACGCACATGCATTGTGTTGTACAAATGCCGGATGTCAGTTTGTGGAATAAAGTTCCATGTCTGCTGCACTTGGTCTGTCGGTACAGGGACAGTTAGTGATGGTTGAGGATGACGCTGGAGTTGTTGGGTTACAACAGCCGTATGTGGGCGAGTCTTATCCTCGAAAACAACCTCTACAATGCTGCTCGTGAATGGGAGCACAACAGGTCGAATCACCACACTGACGTACAATTTTGCACTCAGGAGGCGTGGGATAGTAGCGAGAGTGCTCCTGATGTCATACGAAATCGCACCCTAGGCCGTAATTGTAGGTGTAGGTCCAGTGTGTCTACCACGCAGACAGATTGGTTGCAGGCTCTCAACAAGCCTCCTTTTAACCAGCAGACGGCCAACACTGACACCGAGGTAGAACCAGATTTCATCAGTACCCTACCATCCAAGGAGCTCTAGTTTCACACCACAGAAGTCGAAAATGGTTTGGGGTCCGTGGAATGGACGCTACGGGACGTCTGACTCGGAGCTCTCCTTGAAGGAACCGATTTGTAACGGGTCGTTGTGTCATTGTGGTGCCAGCTGCTGCTCAAATTGCTGCTGTATGTGCAGGACGATGCACCAGAACCACAAGCCGAAAATGATGGCCTTCCCTCTCGGTAACGCCATGTGGTCGCACAGAGCCCGGTCTTCTATTGACCATCACTACCAGCAGTCATGTACGGTGGCTACATCCCTGCCAAGTCTTTCTGCAGTATCGTAGAAGCGACATTCAGCTTCTAGCAGTCCTATTACACGACCTAGTCGAAACTCAGTGAGGTGTTGATAATGGCTCCTTTGTCGCTTTAAACGTATTCTTGAGTAACTTCAAATCACCACGTCATGTCTCAAAGGTAACTAATCCTCACGAGCGTTACAGCGTGTATTTAAATCGAATGTAATGATCCTCATAGTGGCGCCGTTAGCGTCAATCTTATGCAACTGGCACAGAATTTGAATAAACATCTTCTTTCAGACGTAGAAACACCTCTGCCAACTTTCGTTTTGCTCGCACAGCCTTTCGTTTTTCTGGTACAACTCTTTCTTGGAGTTTATTCTGTCAGTGTATTTATTGCATCTCTGGTGTTGAGTAATGTGGTAGCTGCAACGATGATAGCCAAAACATTATGACCACTGTCCTGTGCGACTCTGAATCACATCTGCAGGCGTTGTGAGCACGTGACGTGGTAAGCAAAGTACGAGGATGAATCAAATAAAAACCTTAAATATTTTTTTAAATATTATTTATTGTACAGAAGTGGAACAAAGCTGTATCACTTTCCAACATAATCTTCCCCACTCTCAATGCAAGTCCTCCAGCGTTTACAAAGTGCATAAATTCCTTTAGAAAAAAATTCTTTTGGTAGTCCGCGCAACCACTCATGCACCGCGTGGCGTACCTCTTCATCAGAAAGCAACTTCTTTTCTCCCATTGCGTCTTTGTGTGGTCCAAATACATGGGAATCACTTGGGGCAAGGCCTGCTGAGTATGGTGGACGAGGAAGACACTCAAAATGGAGGTATGTGATTGTTGCAACTGTTGTACGGGCAATGTGGGGCCTTGCATTGTCATGTTGCAAAATGACACCTCCTGACAGCATTCCACGTCTCTTTGATTTGATTGAAGGCTGCAGATGATGTTTTAGGTGAACTGTGTATGATGCACTGGTGACAGTGGTCCCTCTAGGCATGTAATGCTCCAAAATGACGCCTTTTTCGTCCCAACAGAGAGTCAGCATAACCTTCCCTGCTGATGGTTCTGTTCGAAACTTCTTTGGTTTTGGTGATGAGGAATGGCGCCATTCCTTGCTCGCTCTCTTCGTTTCCGGTTGGTGGAAGTGAACTCAGGATTCGTCCCCAGTAACGATTCTTGAAAGGAAGCCATCACCTTCACGTTCAAAGCGCCGAAGAAGTTCTTCACAAGCATCAACACGTCGTTCTCTCATTTCAGGGGTCATCTGCCGTGGCACCCATCTTGCAGACACTTTGTGAAACTGGTTAGGTTAGGTTAGTGTTGTTGTAACGTCTCGTCGACAACGAGGTCATTAGAGACGGAGCGCAAGCTCGGGTTAGGGAACGATGGGGAAGGAAATCGGCCGTGCCCTTTCAAAGGAACCATCCCGGCATTTGCCTGAAACGATTTAGGGAAATCACGGAAAACCTAAATCAGGATGGCTGGAGACGGGATTGAACCGTCGTCCTCCCGAATGCGAGTCCAGTGTGCTAACCACTGCGCCACCTCGCTCGGTTGTGAAACTGGAGCACAGTGTGGTGTGCTGACCCATGACTAATCTGTAAACATGCTGCAATGTAATTCAGTGTCACTCGACGGTTTTCCTTCACTATGGCTTCAACAGCTGCTAAGGTCTGTGGAGTAGCAACTCGTTGTGCCTCACCTGGACGAGGAGCATCTTCCACTGAAGTCACGCCATTTGCGAACATCCTACTCCATTCGTAGACTTGCTGCTGTGACAAACATGCATCACCGTACAGACCCTTCATTCGTCGATGAATTTCAATAGGTTTCACACCTTCACTACGCAAAAACCGAATAACAGAACGCTGTTCTCCCCTAGTGCAAGTCGCAAGTGGGGCGGCCATCTTTATACTGATACTGCGACGGTATGTGTGCATCTGCGCTATGCTGCCACCTACAGGCCACTGTGCACGCTGTTTGCAGCATGCTTACAGGATAACGGCGCAAAATTTCGATTTGTTATTACAAATTTACGGTTTTCATTGGACTCACCCTCGTATATAACCAGAGCAGGGGCAAAAAAAGAATGACTCTAGCGGCGATACGGACCTCAGATAGGGCTTTCCACTAATTTTAGCGACTTTGAAAGAGGCAATATTTTTATTACCCAGCCTAGAAACTGTCGTAAGTATTAATGGAAAGTCGTTGAGTGACTACGAACGCACGAGTAGTCGACAAGGTGGTGGCCGTCCACGCCTCATCACAGAGCGTGGAGTTCGAAGGCTCGCCCACTCTGTGAAGCCGGATAGACGGCGATGTGAGTCAGATCTGGGATTGGCACAAGAATTTGGAAGCACACCGTTCAGTGCACATTGTTGAACGTCAAACACCGCGGCACACGACCCCTAAGTGTCCCGATATTGACCCCATAATGTCTTCAATTACGATTACAGTGGACACGGGATCATCGACGATGGACCTTGAATCAATGGAAACCTACATCTTGGCTGGATGACTGGCGTTTATTGATACTCCAGGTCGATGGTCGTGGCCGGATACGCCATGATGCAGGCGAATGGCTGGTCTAAACATGTAGTGCGCCACGGGGACAGGCCGGTGGAAGCATGGTTATGCTATTCATCTGGGATTCCGAAAATAATGTATGTACTAATTATGAACCATGGACCTTGCCGTTGGTGGGGAGGCTTGCGTGCCTCAGCTATACAGATGGCCGTACCGTAGGTGCAACCACAACGGAGGGGTATCTGTTGAGAGGCCAGACAAACGTGTGGTTCCTGAAGGGGGGCAGCAGCCTTTTCAGTAGTTGCAGGGGCACCAGTCTGGATGATGGACTGATCTGGCCTTGTAACACTAACCAAAACGGCCTTGCTGTGCTGGTACTGCGAACGGCTGAAAGCAAGGGGAAATTACGGCCGTAGTTTTTCCCGAGGGCATGCAGCTTTACTGTATAGTTAAATGATGATGGCGTCCTCTTGGGTAAAATATTCCGGAGGTAAATAGTCCCCCATTCGGATCTCCGGGCGGGGACTACTCAAGAGGACGTCGTTATCAGGAGAAAGAAAACTGGCGTTCTACGGATCGGAGCGTGGAATGTCAGATCCCTTAATCGGGCAGGTAGGTTAGAAAATTTAAAAAGGGAAATGGATAGGTTCAAGTTAGATATAGTGGGAATTAGTGAAGTTCGGTGGCAGGAGGAACAAGACTTTTGGTCAGGTGAATACAGGGTTATAAATAGAAAATCAAATAGAGGTAATGCAGGAGTAGATTTAATAATGAATAAAAAATAGGAGTGCGGGTAAGCTACTACAAAAAGCATAGTGAACGCATTATTGTGGCTAAGATAGACACGAAGCCCATGCCTACTACAGTAGTACAAGTTTATATGCCAACTAGCTCTGCAGAGGATGAAGAAATTGATGAAATGTATGAAGAGATAAAAGAAATTATTCGGGTAAAATTTAATAGTTATGGGTGACTGGAATTCGAGAGTAGGAAAAGGGAGAGAAAGAAACATAGTAGGTAAATATGGACTGGGGTTAAGAAATGAAAGAGGAAGCCGTCTGGTAGAATTTTGCATAGAGCATAACTTAATCATAGCTAACACTTGGTTCAAGAATCATAAAAGAAGGTTGTATGCATGGAAGAATCCTGGAAATACTAGTAGGTATCAGATGATATAATGGTAAGACAGAGATTTAGGAACCAGGTTTAAAATTGTAAAACATTTCCAGGGCAAATGTGGACTCTGACCACAATCTATTGGTTATGAACTGTAGATTAAAACTGAAGAAACTGCAAAAAGGTGTCAATTTAAGGATATGGGACCTGGATAAACTGAAAGAACCAGAGGTTGTAGAGAGTTTCAGGTAGAGCATAAGGGAACAATTGACAGGAATGGTGGAAAGAAATACAGTAGAAGAAGAATGGGTAGCTCTGAGGGATGACCGAGCGAGGTGGCGCAGTGGTTAGCACACTGGCCTCGCATTCGGAAGGACGACGGTTCAATCCCGCGTCCGACCATCCTGATTTAGGTTTTCCGTGATTTCCCTAAATCGCTCCAGGCAAATGCCGGGATGGTTCCTTTGAAAGGGCACGACCGACTTCCTTCCCCATCCTTCCCTAACCCTCTGAGACCGATAACCTCGCTGTTTGGTCTCTTCCCCCAAACAACCAACCAACCATCTGAGGGATGAAGTAGTGAAGGCAGCAGAGGATCAAGTAGGTAAAAAGACGAGGCCTAGTAGAAATCCTTTGGTAACAGAAGAAATATTGAATTTAATTGATGAAAGAAGACAATATAAAATGCAGTAAATGAAACAGGCAAAAAGGAATACAAACGTCTCAAAAATGAGATCGACAGGAAGTGCAAAATGGTGAAGCAGGGATGGCTAGAGGACAAATGTAAGGATGTAGAGGCTTATCTCACTAGGGGCAAGGTAGATACTGCCTACAGGAAAATTAAAGAGACCTTTGGAGAAAAGAGAGACACTTCTATGAATATCAAGAGCTCAGATGGGAACCCAGTTCTAAGCAAAGAAGGGAAAGCAGAAAGGTGGAAGGAGTATATAGAGGGTCTATACAAGGGCGATGTACTTCAGGACAATATTATAGAAATGGAAGAGGAGGTAGATGATGATGAAATGGGAGATATGATACTGAGTGAAGAGTTTGACAGAGCACTGAAAGACCTCAGTCGAAACAAGGCCGCGGGAATAGACAACATTCCATTAGAACTACTGACGGCCTTGGGAGAGCCAGTCCTGACAAAACTCTACCATCTGGTGAGCAAGATGTATGAGACAGGTGAAATACCCTCAGGGTTCAAGAAGAATATAATAATTCCAATCCCAAAGAAAGCAGGTGTTGACAGATGTGAAAATTACCGAACTATCAGTTTAATAAGTCACAGCTGCAAAATACTAACGCGAATTCTTTACAGACGAATGGAATATCTGGGAGAAGCTGACCTCGGGGAAGATCAGTTTGAATTCCGTAGAAATGTTGGAACGCGTGACGAAATACTGACCTTACGACTTGTCTTAGAAGAAAGATTAAGGAAAGGCAAACCTACGTTTCTAGCATTTCTGACAATGTTGACTGCAATACTCTCTTTCAAATTCTAAAGGTGGCTGGGGTAAAATACAGGGAACGAAAGGCTATTTACAATTTGTACAGAAACCAGATGGCAGATATAAGAGTCGAGGGGCACAAAAGGGAAGCAGTGGTTGGGAAGGGAGTAAGACAGGGTTGTAGCCTCTCCCCGATGTCATTCAATCTGTATATTGAGCATGAAGTAAAGGAAACAAAAGAAAATTTTGGTGTATGTATTAAAATCCATGGAGAAGAAATAAAAACTTCGAGGTTCGCCGATGACATTGTAATTCTGTCAGAGACAGCAAAGGATTTGGAAGAGCACTTGAACGGAATGGACAGTGTCTTGAAATGAGGACATAAGATGAACATCAACAAAAGCAAAACGAGGATAATGGAATGTAGCCGAATTAAGTCGGGTGTTGCTGAGGGAATTAGATTAGGAAATGAGACACTTAAAGTAGTAAAGGAGATTTGCTATCTGGGGAGTAAAGTAACTGATGATGGTCGAAGTAGAGAGGATATAAAATGTAGACTGGCAATGGCAAGGAACGCGTTTCTGAATAAGAGAAATTTGTTAACATCGAGTATAGATTTAAGTGTCAGGAAGTCGTTTCTGAAGGTATTTGTATGGAGTGTAGCCATGCATGGAAGTGAAACATGGACGATAAATGTTTTGGACAAGAAGAGAATAGAAGCTTTCGAAATGTGGTGCTACAGAAGAATGCTGAAGATTATATGGGTAGATCACATGACTAATGAGGAGGTATTGAATAGAATTGGGGAGAAGAGGAGTTTGTGGCACAACTTGACAAGAAGACCGGTTGGTTTGACATGTTCTGAGGCATCAGAGGATCACAAATTTAGCATTGGAGGGCAGTGTGGAGGTTACAAATCTTAGAGGGAGACCAAGAGATGAATACACTAAGCAGATTCAGAAGGATGTAGGTTGCAGTAGGTACTGGGAGATGAAGAAGCTTGCACAGGATAGAGTAGCATGGAGAGCTGCATCAAACCAGTCTTAGGACTGAAGACCACAACAACAACAAACTAATCAATGCCAACGTGATAGTTGTGCACTACGTTAACATCATTACGGACCACCTAAATCCCTCCATGCCTGATGTCTTCCATGACGTTAATGGCAATAGGAAAAACGTGCTGCAGTGGTTGGAGGATCATGAATGTCCACTAACGCTGATATCTTATCTGAACCGAATATAACACACCTGGGACGCCATCGGGTGGTGGCTGTGCGCCACAAATAACCGGCCCGTGATTCTCGGGAATTGCGTGACCTGCACAGACACATCCGGTTGAACATATTTCCTACGTTCTCAATTGGGTCAGTTTTTTAATGAAAGCGATGGCATTAATTGTCCGTAGTTCTGTTTGAGAGGCACGCCTTGCTAATCGAACAGATGGGACGCACTGTACCAAATAATGCAGGTACTAACCATTTTGATGTAGTAAAATGTAGGCTAAGCTTTAACACTAATTTTACATGTCAAGAACATTTTGTAACAAAATACCTTATGAATCTACATTGACTAATAAAGCAAAAAGATCGTAAACGAATGGAAATAAACTAAGACCAGAAAAGTATTGGGGGGGGGGGGGGTAATATGCCGTAATTGGAGGTTGCTTTTACCTCTCACTGCTTCCATTTGTGTATCGTCCACGCGGAGTGTACTGCCCCTGACTGGCGTGGCATCTGCCGTCTCACTATCACATGGTATCTGTCTGCTAAAACGTGCAGGATATTATCTGCTCTACCATGTCTACTATGATTTTTTGGAATTCGTGTCGCTCTACACTTCTTGGAAGTGTTTTTTCCCCGTAAGCTAAGAAGTTTGCACCAGAGAACAGAGATATTTGAACTGCTTGAAAAGCTCATTTCGCATAACACTGCCATGCTTGCAGAGAAGCTGTTGAAAAACAAAGATACTTGTATGGAAATTGTAAAAATAATCTTAAAGCAAACATCATATATTGTTTCGAAGCAAATTATTTCTTTGACTGTAGCAACAGGCATGTAATTTTCCGAGTGCCTGTATTTGATCGTGTTGCGTTATTCTCCAATAACTTCCTTAAACTCAGGATCCACCATATATCTGTTTTCATCGATTGTACATTCTCCGAAAGGAAATCGCCGAGTTACAAATAAAAATAAATAAAATATATAGCATGCGCCCACATGCACACGGTTCAGCAAATATGTAAATCCCTGAAGGTAGTACACGCACAGCGAAACGAGATAAATTTGACCTCGGCGCCGGAGAATTTCTCACGAACAAACAAAGACTGCTAACGAACGCTGAATACCGGAATGACTAGTACTGTAAACTATGTTTAAGCTGTGTCGGTATATTTATTACTAAAAGATGAAAGTAAATCATACCGCAGTCCACCATTATTACCTGCATTTACTATCCTTTACGAATATAAAACTCCGAGATCTTGAAGTTACGTATGATTTATTTCTATGACTTTCATAAATCGTGTTCTCCTTGTAGATACGTCTTTGCTTCGTGGGTGAGATGTTATCTTTAAATCTAGTCGACATACATACTTTGCGACTTATTTTACAGCACATAGCTGCCGATATTTCGTAGTGTTATCAATCATCTTTCAACCAGTCATAGGCTTTTTAGGATTTTAGAGCGCTAACGAAAATTTTGTATTGGGTCAAGAGGACTCACCGGTCCAAATTCATTGACGACTTCTTGCAGGCTTATCTGAGGATCTCAAGCAACGCAGCATTAATCAGTCTAAGATCAATTGAAAGTTTTGCCCTATATGTTACTATGTTCTTTGCAAATGCACTATACTTTCGCTGCATCCTCTCAAAACGATGTGGTCATAAATTCACTTACATAGTTATCCCGTACGTCTCTCGTCATGGTACTGTGGAACGGCGGCTCTCCTCTGTCGTTGTAGATTTGAGTTTACACTTTTTCTCTGATAGTAAAAAATTCCTTTGTAAATAATTCCCGACTTGTTTGAATCCATTCCAGACAGAACCACGCGTATAAAAATCACTGAAGGTGTTCCTATGGCGTGCGGGAGAAGGTTGGGAAGTTCCGGATTGTGTAGGATAATAATTTTTTTCTAAACTCGAACTCTGGTAACAATATCTGATGCACCACTGCAGTTTGGATTAAGGAGGAACAATATTACCCACGCTATTTTGAATCAAAACAACAGTACGTTTCTGAGTGACAACAAATTATCTCTTCCTAGAGAATTTTTTGATGCACGACCTTAACTTCGGATTGATATGCTTTGACTTATTCTGTATATTGTAGGCTGTGACACTGTCTAGCACAAGCAAGAGAACAGGAATGTTAAATACAACAGCGATACATTCAAACTGTGTCGGACAAAGCAATTGCAGGTTGTACCTGACAAAACAGAGAGCATGAAAACCCAAAATTGTATTGGTATTTTTTTCCTTTAACAGAAAAAGGAAGTCAGGACATAAATGGGATGAAATTAAAATTAAAGAATCCGTAGAAAAAGACAGATGTCTTCAAATGACAATCAGGGAAACGAGTAAGTACCATTCAGTCCCAAGAAGTTAGTGATGGGCAAAGTTCTAAGTGGAAACAAAGAGGTGGACATGAGACCTGCTTTAGGAAATAACAAGCTTCAAGTTTACTTCCGAGGACATTCACTGATGAACAGTATTGATCGATGACATGTAAATAATCAGCTTATGTCTCCAAGTAAGGATGAGCTCTTTAATCTAGTGTACAAATATACACAGCAACTAAATCTAAAGCATCGGTTCAACAACACAAAATAAGAGCGAGTAAAGTCTTTTACTGCGACTTTATTAAAAATTAAGACTTAAGACTCAAGACAACAGAATCATCGAGTTTGCATCGAGCAGCAGGTTTCAGCAATGAACAAGTTGACGGATTCTTTGCAAGCTAAGTGATCTGATGGACAACTTCAAGTGTATAACCATTGGCATTCTAATTAAAAATCATTTGCAGTAAAAATTACTTTTTTACACACCATAATTGCATGTGCGATACAACCTTCCAAAAAATAAACTATCAAAATGCAAACACTGGAAAAATATTTTAAAAAATTGCGAACGTATATTCTTATGACATCGAGGTTTGTTACTTTATTTACTAACGTATTATAATGTTGCTCCAATACAATCGTCAGAAAATATTATAATTTCGAAAACACGTGTGCAATACTACATGATCTTCCCCTAACTGGTGGCCATTTAGGTATTTCCAGTACTCAGCAACAAATATTCTGTAACAGGTTCTGACTGTTTCTTAAATAGTTTCTGACTGTATCACACATACACGTAAACAACAGAAAGAGACCGTGAGTTTGTCCGTTGGGGATCTAATCGCTAACATGTAACATCTAAATTCTTCCAAGACATGCAATGCACCTGTGTATTACGTTAAACGTTTCTCACTGGTCTGAAGAATGCCAAAAGGTGGGTGGGAAAGTTATGCGTGCGTAAAGCAGTGGATGGGAAAGTTATGCGTGCGTAAATCAGCGCTCAGACTGAGTGTTTGAGTAACAGGAGCCTAGCTCACCGTATAAGGAGATCGCTAACTAGCTTCGTTAACGTACACGAGTCCAAGTGAAGTACGATCATGGATACGCAACAATAGATTCTGGTACGTGTAGGACATGACCTGTGACCTTTCGACAGATGCAACACTGAAGTAATTTCAGTACCCACAAACTTTTCACCTTGTTCTCCACGCTGTTAAAGCTGGGCTTGCAATTTGTACAGTATGCTGCGAACGTTTGCTAACTTTCCCCTTGTTCAAACATCTGGATGAAAAATGTCTTGTAGGAGTAGCATATTCATGAAACAGGCTTTTTTTAGGCTTTTGGAGCACACGCACTGAAGTGTTTTACCTTACACCAGGGTCACTACTTTTGGTCTATGGTTCAATCGTTTCATTCCTCAGTTTCATATATCTACATCTACGTCATACTCCGCAAGCCAACTAACGGTGAATGGCAGAAGGTACTTCTGGCGCCCGCCTCTCGTGGTCGTGCGGTAGCGTTCTCGCTTCCCACGCCCGGGTTCCCGGGTTCGATTCCCGGCGGGGTCAGGGATTTTCTCTGCCTCGTGATGGCTGGGTGTTGTGTGCTGTCCTTAGGTTAGTTAGGTTTAAGTAGTTCTAAGTTCTAGGGGACTTATGACCACAGCAGTTGAGTCCCATAGTGCTCAGAGCCATTTGAACCATTTTTTACTTCTGGTGCCAGTAACTGTTGCCCCTTCCTTGTTTCACATGCGGATGACCCGTGGTAACGATTTTCTGTAAGTCCTTGAATTAGCTCTCATTTCTCGAATTTTCGCATCGTCATATCGTGAGTTGTATGTGAGAGGAAGTAATACACTCCTGGAAATTGAAATAAGAACACCGTGAATTCATTGTCCCAGGAAGGGGAAACTTTATTGACACATTCCTGGGGTCAGATACATCACATGATCACACTGACAGAACCACAGGCACATAGACACAGGCAACGGAGCATGCACAATGTCGGCACTAGTACAGTGTATATCCACCTTTCGCAGCAATGCAGGCTGCTATTCTCCCATGGAGACGATCGTAGAGATGCTGGATGTAGTCCTGTGGAACGGCTTGCCATGCCATTTCCACCTGGCGCCTCAGTTGGACCAGCGTTCGTGCTGGACGTGCAGACCGCGTGAGACGACGCTTCATCCAGTCCCAAACATGCTCAATGGGGGACAGATCCGGAGATCTTGCTGGCCAGGGTAGTTGACTTACACCTTCTAGAGCACGTTGGGTGGCACGGGATACATGCGGACGTGCATTGTCCTGTTGGAACAGCAAGTTCCCTTGCCGGTCTAGGAATGGTAGAACGATGGGTTCGATGACGGTTTGGATGTACCGTGCACTATTCAGTGTGCCCTCGACGATCACCAGTGGTGTACGGCCAGTGTAGGAGATCGCTCCCCACACCATGATGCCGGGTGTTGGCCCTGTGTGCCTCGGTCGTATGCAGTCCTGATTGTGGCGCTCACCTGCACGGCGCCAAACACGCATACGACCATCATTGGCACCAAGGCAGAAGCGACTCTCATCGCTGAAGACGACACGTCTCCATTCGTCCCTCCATTCACGCCTGTCGCGACACCACTGGAGGCGGGCTGCACGATGTTGGGGCGTGAGCGGAAGACGGCCTAACGCTGTGCGGGACCGTAGCCCAGCTTCATGGAGACGGTTGCGAATGGTCCTCGCCGATACCCCAGGAGCAACAGTGTCCCTAATTTGCTGGGAAGTGGCTGTGCGGTCCCCTATGGCACTGCGTAGGATCCTACGGTCTTGGCGTGCATCCGTGCGTCGCTGCGGTCCGGTCCCAGGTCGACGGGCACGTGCACCTTCCGCCGACCACTGGCGACAACATCGATGTACTGTGGAGACCTCACGCCCCACGTGTTGAGCAATTCGGCGGTACGTCCACCCGGCCTCCCGCATGCCCACTATACGACCTCGCTCAAAGTCCGTCAACTGCACATACGGCTCACGTCCACGCTGTCGCGGCATGCTACCAGTGTTAAAGACTGCGATGGAGCTCCGTATGCCACGGCAAACTGGCTGACACTGACGGCGGCGGTGCACAAATGCTGCGCAGCTAGCGCCATTCGACGGCCAACACCGCGGTTCCTGGTGTGTCCGCTGTGCCGTGCGTGTGATCATTGCTTGTACAGCCCTCTCGCAGTGTCCGGAGCAAGTATGGCGGGTCTGACACACCGGTGTCAATGTGTTCTTTTTTCCATTTCCAGGAGTGTATGTTGTACGACTGTTCCCGGTAAGTACCCTCTCTAAATTTCAATAGTAAACCTGTCCGTGGTGCATAACCCTCCTCTTGTAGTGTCTACTACTGGAGTTTGTTGAATCTCTCTGTAAAGCTTCCACGCAGAATAAAAATCCCTGTGACAAAACGCGCCGCTCTTCGTTGGATCTTCTCTCTCTCTCTCTCTCTCTCTCTCTCTCTCTCTTACCTGGTAACAATCCCAGACTGATTGATGAATAATACTCAAGAATAGGTCTACCAAAAGCCTTGTAAGACACGTCCTTAGTGTATGAGTTGCACCTCCCTAAGTTTCATACTGTGGATCTCAGTCTGTCATATGCTTTTCCTGTTAGCTGTTTTACATGGTCGTTCCACTTAAGGTCGCTCTGGATAGTACTCATAGCTATTTTACGGTAGATACTGTTTCCAGAACTTTGTAATCAGTAATGTAGTTATACAGCAGAGGATTTGTTTTCCTGCGTACGTCCAATATGTTACATGTATTTGCTTTTAGAACTTTTTCCTCATAATCACCGTGAGAAAATCTCGACTTCCACTGAGGTGCATATTCCACAGTTAATTAACCGTCTATGTGATCTGCTTCTTTGTTGTGGGATACTCATGCGACCTCTATTACGACGATGCTAGGAAGGCTCATTAGTGATAAAAGTAAACATCAGGCTGATTCACTTTTCTTGCTAAACTGGCAACGTGAACTATACTGTAGATTACTCAAAATGATAAACACCTTGTGAGATGTTGGCAGCTCACCAACATAAATATAGGACTCCGTCTTCAGGCCACAAGTGGCCCATGACCATCCGACCGCCGTATTATCCTCAGTTGAGGATGCGGATAGGAGGGGCGTGTGGTCAGCACACAGCTCTCCCGGTCGTTATGATGGTTTTCTTTGAGCGGAGCCGCTACTATTCGGTCGAGTAGCTCCTCGATTGGCATCACAAGGCTGAGTGCGCCCCGAAAAATGGCAACAGCGCATGGTGACTGGATGGTCACCCATCGAAGTGCCGACCACGCCCGACAGCGCTCAACTTCGGTGATCTCACGGGAACCGGTGTATCCACTGCGGCAAGGCCGTTGCCAACATAAATGTAAACTGTACGTTATTTATTACGAAGTAAGGCAATATTGTGGAAATCAGCAACTTTCATAAATATAATGTTACAGAACTTAACTGTAGATTTATTAATTTATTTTATGTTTCTTTTTAGTCTCATATGTAGGTTCTAATACAGACCAAATATTGCACATAAAAGTGTACATAAAACAATATATTTGCATAAAATTTAAAATGCATTAGTACAGTGATGAACCAACACATAATGACCACCAGTTTAATAGCGTGTTCCTCCACTTACGTAACGCAACACAGGTGCGATTCTGCTCGGTGTGAATTACACAAGTATTTGGAAGGTTTCTTCAGGTATGTGGCATCAGATGTATACGAACTGATCAGTTAATTTCTGTACATTAAGAACGGTTGGTTTGTGAGGGCGTAGACGGCGCTCGATAGTATGACAAATATGTTCCATTGGGTACTTATAAGGGAAACTTTTGGCCAAGACTTCAAGGCGAGTTCACTATAATGTTCCAAAGCACGATTATGACGTAGCCACATTGGCAGTTATCCTGCTGGAAGATGCTGTCACTGTAGTGGAAGATACGAAGCATGAAGAAGAAAAATTTTGGAAATTTGTGGTAAGTTCCTATGGGACCAAACTGCTGAGGTCATAGGTCCCTAGGTTTACACACAACTTAATCTAACTTAAACTAACTTACTCTAAGGACAACACACACACCCATGCCCGAGGGAGGACTCGAACATCCGACGGATGGAGCCGCGCGGCAAGCATGAAGAGATGCTGGTGGTCCGAAATAATGTTCATGTTGTTCACAGCTGTGATGGTGCCTCCGACTGTTATCACAGGTACAACGGAAACCCAGGTGAATGCCTCACAGAGCATAACGCTGTAACCAGCGGCCTGTGTCTGTCGCGCGGTGCATATTTCGAGCTGTATGACGGCGTATCCGGACGCAATGATCGACGTGGAGTAAAAACGTGGTTCATCCAACCAGGCGACACGCTTCCACTGATCCATGGCCCAAACTCAATGGTCCCGTGTCCATAGCAATCATAACTTACTATGACGGGGTTGCACAAGATAGGTGTTAGAATATTTTTCTTTGCTACACTACTGGCCATTAAAATTGCTACACCAAGAAGAAATGCAGATGATAAACGGGTATTCATTGGACAAATATATTATACTACAACTGACATGTGATTACATTTTCACTCAGTTTGGGTGCTTAGATCCTGAGAAATCAGTACCCACAACAACCACGGCCTTGGTACGCCTGGGCATTAAGTCAAACAGAGCTTGGATGGCGTGTACAGGTACAGCTGTCCATGCAGCTTCAACACGATACCACAGTTCATCAAGAGTAGTGAATGCCGTATTGTGACTAGCCAGTTGCTCGCCCACCATTGACCAGACGTTTTCAGTTGGTGATAGATCTGGAGAATGTGCTGGTCAGGGCAGCAGTCGAACATTTTCTGTATCCAGAAAGGCCCGTGCAGGACCTGCAACATCCGGTCGTGCATTATCCTGCTGAAATGTAGGGTTTCGCAGGGATCGAATGAAGCATAGAGCCACGGGTCGTAACACATCTGAAATGTAACGTCCAGTGTTGAAAGTGCCGTCAATACGAACAAGAGGTGACCGAAACTTGTAACCAAGGGCACCCCATACTATCACGCCGGGTGATACGGTAGTATGGCGATGACGAATACACGCTTCCAATGTGCGTTCACCGCGATGTCGCCAAACACTGATGCTGTAAACAGAACCTGGATTCATCCGACAAAATGACGTTGAATTTTGCGAGGGGAGAAGATTAAGGTTCTCTTTCATTATCACCTGGAGGTACCGTCGTGACATCCTGAATTTCTGTGAAGTATGTCTTGTTAGTGTAGCGGGCTCCTCACTGAACAAGAGTCGCAGTCGTTCCAAATTTCCAGGGTTGCAACTGTGGCTGATCGTCCTCATTGGCCTGTACTGGAGTCATGCGGGGATCTGGTCTTTTCAAAACACTTCATCGTCTTGTTAAAAAAAAAAAAAAAAAAAAAAGGAGGGGGAGGGGACATTGTACCAAATCTATATCAGAGGATGCTTAAGTTTTGGCTTCGTTATTTTACTTCCGTACTGTAATATCATCGATGTGATGTAATTCCAGACGGTGCTGCTGAATACTCATCTCAACACAACGATACGTTCAGAATTTGCGTAAAATGTCATTACAACTAACAAGTGCTCCCATTCTGAAGCGTAAATTGAGACATCGGTGAGTGGGATACTACAGAGCAACAATATCACAAGGAGAATCATTTACGGCGTACATTTAAATCACCCTGTAGTCGGGCCAATATTGGAACACATAGAAAACGTATGCAGTGGAGCCCCATATTCAACAGTGCGCGCTGAACGGAGTGCTCCGAAATTCGTGTCCTCGCACCGACACTGTACTCTGTCTTCAGATTCTTCCACAGGTTGCTGCTTACCCTGTTTTAAATAGTACGCAGGCCCCCGGCCTCCACGTTCTGTGACGACACGTGGACGTGCAACACATTGACACCTGTTCGTAGTTTCGGCGTCCTTCAACCACATTTCATGCGTGCTTACGTCATTTGCGCGCGAACAGCTGACCAGATGCTCGTTACCAGCGCAGGGCCATGAAAATCTGGCCTTTGTCAAAGTCGCTTGTGTCGGTGGATTTTTCAATTTGTGGTCCCTAATGTCACTAAAATCGGCCTCCATTCGTCTTTAGTCAGCTTATGTAGTTTCCTTGTCCCATAACGTGCCGTCACCAGGCGACGTTCAATTTCGGGGCGAGCATTAATCATAACGTTTTGGCTCATCAGTGTATGTTTCAGCAGACACCTGTTTTTCGAAGGTAAAGTAAAACAGGTAGGTGAGTAGATTGATCAAATGGAGAGAGAGCGTAATTACATGCGAAGAATTTGCAGTCCTTCGTTTCTTCCTTAGATGTGAACCTTTTACCAGGTATCACCACCGCTCTTTCAAGGTTACCCTTCTTGAAGCCAGTACTCTACGCTTCTCATCCTCTCAATGCTAGGTATCGTTCGGTGTCTCTACTATTGTGATCACCAAATTGAAATCATATTACTAAAAAATGGCTCTGAGCAGTATGGGACTTAACATCTGAGGTCATCAGTCCCCTAGAACTTAGAACTAAAAAATGGCTCTGAGCACTATGGGACTCAACTGCTGAGGTCATTAGTCCCCTAGAACTTAGAACTAGTTAAACCTAACTAACCTAAGGACATCACACACACATCCATGCCCGAGGCAGGACTCGAACCTGCGACCCCAAAGTTCGCACCGCTCCAGACTGAAGCGCCCAGAACCGCTCGGCCACCACGGCCGGCGAAATCATATTACTCTCGAAATATTGAGAATTTGCATGTATATTTCAGTGTCCCTGATTTCACAATCGCAGTAATAGGGTAAGAGATAGATACACTGAGATGCTTCTAAATTCTATGCAGCTGACGTAGAGAACACAGACAAATGAGTAAATGGTATTAATTACAATAAAGGCCACGGTAACGAAAGTAATATATAGAATGACAGCATCCAGTGATCTTTCTTTGTTTCTGGTGCACTGAATAATATGTATGTTTTCAGGACTGCAAACGGATGTAGTAGACTGCTTCCTCGAGTAATGTTGAAAAGTCGGCTGAACCACCTTTTCACGTAGTGGAAACATTAAACTTGTAGTTTTCGTACGCTTTGAAAAGGCGGCTAAGCTAGCTGTGTAACATACATTGTAACCACCACGACCTCTTATCCATTATGGATAAAATCAGACTTCCTCGAATATTACGCCCGAGAAATATTCACCACACATCTTCTGAATATTCCAGATATCGACCTGTCTCTCCCCCCCCCCCCTTTCCCTCCACCCCCCCCCCTCCCAAGCATTGCAAATATTAAAAATCCATATCTCGCAATACCAGGAGTGTGACCAGACCATTAATTTACGAACGCCTTGGCACATAGAAACGAACTGTGTACTCGTATTCATTTCAGAAAAGGACTGATTTACTCTGTCCACAGTAGGTTATATCTTAAAAGCCACGACTGTTTACGACACAGTCCAACATATAAAAAGTTATCAGTGTCAGTCACATGTTTTATTAGCATCAACGAACGTTTCGAGTCTATGCACCTCGTCTTTATATATTTTCAGTCCACTAATACAGCGCTTTACGTGTCAAATGACTACGAATGTTGTTGTTATGTAATAGGTCCGCACACACTTTCCAGCTTTTTCATTACATAAACTTCCACTTTTAAAGTTTATCTATCGAGGCCATTATTCGATACATATAACTAAGTTCACAAATTTTTACTTATAAGCTGAGGACGATTTCTGCTAAAATTATTACAATGAAATTTTACTAGTTTTCTTGCCTCAAGCCTTTCCAGTCTGACCGCAACATTTCGAAAGGCTTACACTCTCCTCCCATCTTTTGGTGCGTGTGGGAGAAGAGTATGCTTGTCTTTCAGAACGTCACGGTCATGGCACGCCACGAACGTGGCAAGGGACCCGAGAAAACGTTATTTCACTGATACGCCACGACCGCATTCATTTGCATAAAATTACTACCGATCACTTTGTCAAGTACTTGGTATTAATGGTTCCACCATATGCTTCTAAAAATAAATCTCATTTTAAAAGAAATTTAAACTCGTCATCGTGTCCTCTCGCTAGCTAGTTATATCTTCATAATTATAAAACACAACCCTAACGAACGGCCGGTCGCGGTGGTCTAGCGGTTCCAGGTACTCAGTCCGGAACCGCGCGACTGCTACGGTCGCAGGTTCGAATCCTGCCTCGGGCATGGATGTGTGTGATGTCTTTAGGTTAGTTAGGTTTAAGTAGTTCTAAGTTCTAGGGGACTGATGACCACAGTTGTTAAGTCCCATAGTGCTCAGAGACATTTGAGCCATTTTTTGAGCTCTAACGAACGCATTGACTTACACACCAAATTATTCTGATCTAAGTAAAATTCATGCACAATACCATGCGGCGCATCGTTTACGCTAGACAAATTATTTTTTCAATCAAATTTATGAACAAGAAGCTGGATATCATTCAATTTAAACGCTCACTTCCCGCGATAGTTCGATTTTTCTCATTAAAACCATCAGATGACTCTTGGGACGGTAATAAACCCAAAACATTGGCATCATCTACTGTCCAGTAGTAGTTTGACTTCAGAATTTTTTTTTGCTGTATTGCCGCATTGTGCGCTGCTACTTAATGGGAGTGATACGTCTTGTCAACGGTTACTCTTCTCCCTCCTCTTCAAATTTCATTAAATCTGATGTAGGCATTTCTTAACGTCCCTATTTGTATTTGTCTCCAGCTGTCGCGGTACCCAATGAGCACATAGTTTCCTAGAGTTTATAGATTCTTGGAGAAATGAAAATGCTGAACCCTAACCAACATCAATTCAAACGTAATATCGTCAGTTCTGGGGTGACGTTTACCACAAATCATTTTCTGAATTGCTTCGACGTTTCTGTCCGTTTTCGAAGTGAAAGGGCTGCTCGAACACTCTTCGTCGAGGGTATATACAAGTGTAATTTTAGACCGATTTATCAGTTAGGGGATGGCGATTGCATCTTTCAACACGATCGAGCATCTGTGGCGGTGTGGTTACACGATTATAACATTCCTGTAATGGACTGGCCTGCACAGAGTCCTGTCCTGAATCCTATAGAACACCTTTGGGACGTTTTGGAACGCCGACTTCGTGCCAGGCCTCACCGACCGACATCGATACCTCTCCTCAGTGCAGCATTTCGTGAAGAGTGGGCTGCCATTCCCAAAAAAATTTTCAGCACCTGATTGAACGTATGCCTGCGAGAGTGCAAGTTATCATCAGGACTAAGTTTGGGCCAACACCATATTGAATTCCAGCATTACGGATGGAGGGCGCCACGAACTTGTAAGTCATTTTCGGCTAAGTGTCCAGGTACTTTTAATCACATAGTGTATCATATGGACTTATCTTCATTTTCCTTCAGTCTTGCTTCCATTATCAATCGCAACGTGAGAACTGCCTCTCTGGTGCCTTTACCTTTCCTAAAGCCAAATTGACCGTCATCTAACAGATGCTCAGTTTTTTTTCTAATCTCCTGTATATTATTCTTGTTAGCAACTTGGATCCATGAGATTTTAAGCTGATTGTGCGACAATTGTTGCACTAGTTAGCTTTTGTTGTTTTCGGAATTGTGTGTCTGATGTATTTCCGAAAGTCTGATGGTATATCACCAGTCTCATATACTCTACACATTAACGTGAACAGTCGTTTTCTTGCAACATCCTCCACTGTTTTTAGAAATTCCGAAGGCATGTTATCTATCTCTTCTGTCTTACTTGATATCAAGTCTTCCAAAACTCTTTTAAATTCTGATTATAACACTGGACCCCTTACCTCTTCCCTATCGACTCCTGTTTCTTCTTCTTTTGCGGCATCGGACAAGACCTGGCCCTCGTTCAATATTCTCTTAACATCAATCCGCTCTCCCCCTTGCATTTAACTGCATAATTCCCATTGGATGTATACCCTTGCATTTAAATTCGCTGAAGGTTGTTTTGTTTTTTCTATAAGCTGAGTCAGTTCTTCTGACAGTCATTTTTTTAGATTTCTTTACATTTTTCATGCCAACGACCTTGACGCAGAGGTAACACCGCTTCCTGTCAGATCACCGAAGTTAAGCGCTGCCGGGCTGGGCTACCACTTGGATGGGTGACTATCCAGTCTGCCGAGCGCTGTTGGCAAGCGGTGTGCACTCAGCCCATGTGAGGCAAACTGAGGAGCTACTTGATTGAGAAGTAGCGGCTCCGGTCTCGTAAACTGACATACGGCCGGGAGAGCGATGTGCTGACCGCATCCAGTGACGCCTGTGAACTGAGGACGAAACGGCGGCCGGACGGTGTCTTTGGGCCTCCATGGCCTGTTCGGACGGAGTTAGTTACATTTTTCATGCAGTCACTTCGCCTCAGCTTCCCTCCACGTCCTACTTATTTGCCCCTTATGAGCATAATATGTCAGCACTAAAGCAAGATAGTCTAAACAATATCTCAGCGTCACCTCGCGCCACATTGGCTGGGTCTTATCCTCTAACAGCGATAGTGAATCCAGACGTTTCCAGTGCTTGCTTAGCTCTTTTGCCTCAGGGTCATATTGATAACCTAGATCTCTTCTATGGTGATATAGTGGTTAAAGTGGTCATTGCCACTGCTGCCTCAGTTCGTTGGGCATTTTGAATGCATGTGGAAACTTGCTGATCCCAGAGATCCACGAACTTTGCCTTTTACAAAAAGCCGTGCAAGATGTAGAAAATTGCCGATGGCTTATATTCACTTTCGAACTATCGCTGCGATTGCGATAAGTTGCTGACAAGTACCATCACTTCTCTTGCGATGCCCGGTTGGAGATGATTAGTTCTTCGTTATTCAGACTTGTTTGACCACACTGGTAGTGTCTACACCATCTAGCCACCGTGTCATACGATGGTGCATTATTACGGTACACCCACTATCAACTCATCGCACAATGATGCTACGTTGTTCCCCTTCAGATGTAGACAACGAATTCATGCACGGAATTCCACTTTGGTAATGGGCTGTGCCATTTAGTTTTGCCTCCTATCGTGGCGTAGCAACGGTACTGCGCCGCGGGGATTTCAGTGTGTACCAGGACGCAGACGTGTACATAGAAATGAACTAAAAGTTTTGTTAAGTTGCGACTTACAAGGGAACATCCCCTAGTGTCAATAAATTATCTTGTCAAAGCTTGGCGGGTGTGTAGAGGGAACAAAATAATGCAATGCGTATGTTTTTGTTTATCCTCAATTTAACTTTAAGGACCCTGCATGGTAATTTTGCGTTTGAGATTTAAAAGGAATATCTTCGAGGAGGAGGAGGAGATTAGTGTTCAACGTCCCGTCGACAGCGAGGTCATTAGAGACGGAGCGCAAGCTCGGGTGAGGGAAGGATGGGGAAGGAAATCGGCCGTGCCCTTCCAAAGGAACCATCCTGGCATTTGCCTGAAGCGATTTAGGGAAATCACGGAATATCTTCGAGTCGATTACATAAAGAATAGTTTTCCACGTAAAAGTTGATATGTAATTAACGTTCTCAAAATCTGTACAATCAATTTTCGTAGTCATTTGAAATTTTTCAATATACCCCACAGCCATTCATTAACTTTAAAAAATCGAAACTTTTATTACAACATAAATTAAATAAGCTTTCAAGCAACAAGCATCCATGGGTAATAGAGCTGGTCTCTGTAATACAGTTCTTGGAAAATAAGTTGCATACAGTGTGCTGTCTAGGTACTGTCAACATACTTAATTAAAGTAGCTAAGCATTAATTATTATTGTAATTATTGCTTATATTTATGTTACTACTTATATTTGTCTTACGTTTAAATAGTTGTTTTACTTTTTACATTTTACGTTTATGTTTTTTTAGTTTACTATTTGACATACGTGTATTTTGTGTATTGAAAATAATAATAACTCATTCTAATGATACAAAATTTGTACAATAATGATAATCTGTAAAGAAATGATTAAAGCATAAAGTTTTTTTTCCAATATGCACATAAAATGAACTCAATTTCTTCACATAATATACACGACAGAGAACACAATATAAAATTCAGCAGGATTTCAAGTTATCGCCGGCGATACTCTAAGTATCCTGATTTCTGTCACCCATATTTAAGTACATTGTAAGCCTTGGTGAAGAGAATGAATTACTTATTAGTGAGTGCACTTCGAGTGTATTTTTTTCTCATGCGGAGACTGACACCATAATCATTTAACAGAATTAGATTTGAAAGTATTCTCACGAAGTTCTCCTAGAATCGAAAGCTGCATACGTTCCAAGACTGTACCTGTGCCGTCGAGCCCTATCGTATCACCAGATGATCAAGTTCCTTGTCCTCAGGTACGATGCTCTAGGTGAGTCTTCATACTGACAACCACGATAGTCTAACAGTAATACATATTTTTCTCCCTCAGTGGGAAAAGAAACATCTTTCATATATCCTTTGATCTGGTCAGACGTTTGTTTCTTCGATCCTATCGCAACGACATTTGGGACTTCAAAAAGAGATTCTCGAGTTCTCGGTCCAAACTTATCATTAATTTCTTTTAAAACTATGAAAGGTGGGTGGTCAGTGTGAAAAAACTGTTTTGAGCGTCGTACCCGAGGACAATAAACTTTTTCATCTGGTGTTCCCGAAGGGATCGACGGCACTGGTACGGACATGGAACGTATATGGCTTTTCTTTACAGTATATTTTTGTAATGATTCTGTGTCGTAATAAACAGTATTTTCAATTAATCAAATGCATATATGTGAAACGTTGAACTAAAAATAGAAAAAAAGAATTTAAAACGTAACGGAAGACTGTAAAACAAATTGTTGCGAATCTCAATCCCGCAATTAGAACACTTAAGAATTATTCCGCTGGAGCAGCTGTGAGCCAGCCTCGGGGAGGAAGCGATGCCCTAATATTTGAGAAGCGATAATGGCCAGCGCCGACCAAGTGGCGCGGAGGAACAAACGGGGCTACGTGCCTAGCAGTGCCTACGGAGCCGGGCCACGCCAGGGGAAATTTCCCCATCTGACCTTATATGGAAAAGAAAGTTTATCGAATACGTGACTAGCCTCGCCTAGTGCACCATAGAATGTTCTAGAAGCCACCCTGTGACGCCATACGAGCCGTAGGACCCAGCTGGTAGTCGAGATCTGCGTTGTATAGCGACGCAGACTCCGTGTCTTTCCGCTCCGGACACGTCACTTAGAACTATTCTCTAGCCTCGGATTAGTAGTGCTCATGGCGATAGATTCAGCAGACGGGAATTCGAATGATAGTGGCAATAAGTAGCAGTGCAAGACTCTTCATTTACCAGATGAGAGGAAACTTATAATTTACACTTTTGCTTCCCTAACCGATCCTAACCGAGTTCCGTAGTCTGCACCACCTCATAGTTTGATTCTTCTGGCTGTCGGAGTTTCGCAAGTTGCCCACACCTACTTCCACTCGTCGAGAAGGTCGACAGAGTCAAGACCCCTGAGTTGTAGCTACGTGTCTATCTCCCTCCCTCTTGTGAGACGACACAATGTAAGTAACATCAATAATTAGAATAATGACCAATGTTTAGGTATTTTGATTACGTATGTTGAAAATACTCAGACAGCACATAGTGTACAGCTTATTTTCCAAAAATGGTATTTGAGAACCAGCTTTATTACTCATCGGTGTATGTGGCTTGAAAGCTTCTTTAATTTATGTTGGACAAAAGTTTTCATTTTTCTTAATTAATTAATGGTGGTGGGATATTTTGCAAAATTTCAGCTTATTGCAAAAGTTGATTATACATTTTTCCAGAGGGTTAATTAAATACCAAATTTTATTTGAAAAACCTTTTTATATATCATATAAAAGATAATATGCCAAATTACATTTCTAGGTGTTGTATGGGGTCTTAATTAAATAAATATGAAATGCAAATACTTTTAATTTTTTTTAGTAGTTGTCTGTCCGATTACGAAGTCTCGTAAACGGTTGGCCCTGACTAGTATTTGTACACAATCTGACTGCATAGAACAACAACAAAGAATGAAAGAAAATTTCCGTTAACACAATTAATTAATTAAGTCCCCAGCAACTATAAAACGTACGAAACCAAAGCACAAGTGTAACTGTTCTGTGTGTGGAAGTGTGATTCAACGTACACATCTGGCACGGTTCTTCTTCAATAAGACAAGAAATTTTAAATACCATTTATACTGAAGTAATTTAAAAAAAATAGAAATACTATAACTGCGTAAGGAAACCAGAATTACACTCTAATACAAGAACACAAGCCAGATGCTTTGTTGACTGAACCTGTAATGACGCATTATTTAAGACACTGAAATAATAAAAAGAAAACGGAATTTTTTTACCTTCATATATTGACGAAAAGCACTCTGATCATTACAATATCTCCATTCGAACAACATCTGCTGTCTAGCCCATCAAACAACTGCACACAACATGGAACAAGCACTCCCTACTACAACATCTCAACAACGACTCTCTACTACCACATCTCGATAAGCACTCTTCACCACAACTTCTCGACAAGAACCCTTCACTACGACATCTCAGCAAGCACTGACTACTACGACTTCTCGACAAGAACTGCCAGTGGAGACGGCAGAATAATACTCTCTGGCGCGATCTCTGGCGCTGTGGCTCAGTGTAGCCACCTTTCATATGCCCCTCCTCCACGGGCTAGAATTTGATGGTATTTTTGCCAGCATTGGTGGTGAAAATACCACCAAATTCGTCCACAAAAATACAGACAAAAAATAAAAGATTATATTAATACGTAAATATCACATAATTAGATAAAATTTTGGCTTTGCACTGACCTTTCAATAACCTAATATATAAAATACAGTAAGCAATACAAATTCTTTCATACATGTGACTTTACATAATAGTTTACACAATACACAAAAAATCAGTTTATACAAATGTTCACATAAAATGCTTTAAATTAATCAAAAAAAAAAAACAAGTAGTTGATAGTTCCAGCAGTAGCACCCAGAAATGGTCAACAGGTGCAAACAGCAAGAAGTAACATCATTTCAGTAGAAACAGTTTCAACAGTGGCACCCAGCAATGTTGAGTAGGTGCAGACACCAACAAGTGACATTATGTCAGTAGACGCAGTTCCATTAGTGACACCCAGCAATGTTGAACAGGTGCAGACACCAACAAGTGACATCATTCAGCAGATGCAGTTCCATTAGTGGCACCCAGCAATGTTGAACAGGTGCAGACAGCAACAAGTGACATCATTCAGCAGAAACAGTTCCATTAGTGGCACCCAGCAATGTTGAGTAGGTGCAGACACCAACAAGTGACTTCATTTCAGTAGAAGCAGTCCATCAGTGGCACCCAGTAATGTTGAACAGGTGCAGACACCAACAAGTGACATTTCAGTAGAAGCAGTCCATCAGTGGCACCCAGCATTGTTGAACAGTTGCAGACACCAACAAGTGACATCATTTCAGTAGAATCAGTTCTAACAGTGGCACCCAGTAATGTTGAACAGGTGCAGACACCAACAGGTGACATCATTTCGGTAGAAGCAGTCCATCAGTGGCACCCAGTAATGTTGAACAGGTGCAGACACCAACAAGTGACTTCATTTCAGTAGAAGCAGTTCCATCAGTGGCACCCAGCAATGTTGAACAGGTGCAGACACCATCAAGTGACATTTCAGTATAAGCAGTGCCATTAGTGGCACTCAGCAATGTTGAACAGGTGCAGACAGCAACAAGTTACATTATTTCAATAGAAGCAGTTCCATTAGTGGCACCCAGCGATGTTGAGCAAGTGCAGACACCAACAGGTGACATCATTTCGGTAGAAGCAGTCCATCAGTGGCACCCAGTAATGTTGAACAGGTGCAGACACCAACAAGTGACATTTCAGTAGAAGCACTCCATCAGTGGCACCCAGCATTGTTGAACAGTTGCAGACACCAACAAGTGACATCATTTCAGTAGAATCAGTTCTAACAGTGGCACCCAGTAATGTTGAACAGGTGCAGACACCAACAAGTGACATTATTTCAATAGATGCAGTCCATCAGTGGCACCCAGTAATGTTAAACAGGTGCAGACACCAACAAGTGACATTATGTCAGTAGAAGCAGTTCCATCAGTGGCACCCGGCAATGTTGAACAGGTGCAGACACCAACAAGTGACATTATTTCAATACAAGCAGTCCATCAGTGGCACCCAGTAATGTTAAGTAGGTGCAGTCTATAATATTCACTATCACTAATCACACTGTTCATCAGAGTTTATAAGCAGAAATTAAACATGTCCTAGTGGCACCAATCATGTAGAAAAAGTGCAAGTAACAGTCCATAATATTCACTATCACTAATCAGACAGTTCAGGCATGAACAATAGTTTGAATGCACACACAATTGCTTTTACAAAATTATTATCAATGCTCTTACACTAAACGTACAAATTATAATAAACACACAAATGATATCAGATCATTGTCATATTAACTATTACAAATACACAAATATCAGTAAACCTATAACATTTATGGGTGTCACTGCATGCCACAACAAACAAGTAAAATAATATTTAGGAGATAGGTCGGCACCAATTATTTGGGATTAGGAAAGGAAAATGCACAAAACACACTCACTCATCTTTCATCCACGTTAAGTGCTACTGTGTAATTGAATAGTGTTAACTGTGTAAATGCAATTCTGTCCAAAATTATGTTCAACCTGTGTATCAAGTAGTAGTGGCAGCAATGTATAACAGTCAATAATAGTTAGTCAACGTCATAGTCATCATGTCAAGACCAATGTCTGCCAAGCCAGATCAAAATGTACGGTTGCTGAACAACTGTCAGTGAGCCAAGATATGCAAATGCTTCCTCTCTCAAAAAAAAAGTATATACTGCTTATTGATTTAACAAAGTGTGTGTGTAGACAATCTTCTTTCCACTTGAGTGTTCTAGTCTGCTATCTTCATCCTCCTTGTTCCATATAGACCAACAAAAAATATGCTCCTCACTTACTTTACCTCTTATCCACCAAAACTCCAATAATCATCAGCATCACATAATCTCAATACTTCAATAATACCTCTTACGTCGATACATATAAATCTTATCATCAATATCATTTACCTTACCTCTTGTCCACCAAAACTCCAATAATCATCAACTTCACACAATCTCAATACCTTAATAATACCTCTTCAATACGTCGACACATATAAACCTTATCGCCAATATCATTACACTTCCATAACAACTTTTTCCTCTAGTCAGTCTCCTCGAACAAGTACAGATAAAATCTAGTGCAAACTTCAATTCATTATCCCATACGATCCGAAGACACAGTGTCCACACACAACCTCTGTGTAATCCATCTGACCCATATCTTCTACTCATTATGAATCATAAAATACAATTTGGTTTCCTTGTTCATCATTAAATAAAAGAAATGCATACATGACTTCTAACAGCCTTTAGTTTGAATAACTCTCAGTAAGTAAGTACAAGTACGTAGTATGAAAGATCACATAAGACTTTGAGTGAATAAATCGTAATATTTCACAGTGTGTACACCACTTCAAGAATCATGGCAAAACAGAAGCAAACATGTGGAGTATTTCTTGTGTCAAGTGTCACTTGTTATTTCAATTGCTCACGAAGAATGCAGTGTAATAACTGTCAATGGTCTAAACCTAGTGTTGGTATGTCATGTCGTTAGCTTCCTTCCTATTAGCATAAATTTATACAGCTTTCATAAAACCTCCAGCTCATGTGACTTCGATTAAGTTTCTTGTACCAATGTCGTTCGTCGAATTATACCAGTTCATTTTCTTATCTTAAAAATATAAGGCACTGAGCGTAAGCAAAACATGCAACAGCGAGTAAATATACCAGTAGAGAACAGAATGTCAACAAGTGGATGCAGCACAATTCCTACAACGAGGCTCTGCCAAGCAAACAATCTATAATTAATATCATAGTGTGACCTAAACTCCATGTTCGTACCCAGTATATCAGCATTTCTATATACCAAATTAAAGAGTAGTTATGACAACAAAACAGAAATGTGTAAATATGCAATCCATACGCAAAGCAGCAAATACATATCTTACATAATAAACGGGTCATTATCATCATATCAGTATAAGGAAATAAATGTTCATATGTAATCTTAATAAGTAAACATGAAGGCGCAAGCAGATAAATCACAAAGTATAACTTACATACATATCAGCACAACTAATCAGGTGACAATTATAATTTAAATAAATAAGCACAGCAGACACATAATAAAAAAATGTGACATCAGTGAAAAAGCATAGCAGCCAAGCGATACATAATATACACAAGTAACAACCCTGTTCATTAATCAATCATTGTCAAAATCACATAATGTACGCAAGCACGTCGCTTCACAAGTAAATTCATAGAACATGAAATTTAGCACAAAGTATGAATCACGTAATCGCGAGCAGCAAATTACGTCTAAAGTACGTACCTAAGTGGAATTATGTTACCTGAAAAATAAACTCAATTAATAGTTACCCTTTTTAGTTTATTACTTTTTTCTTCGAAATTACATTCTTCCTGAAATTTTCTCCATAGCAAGTTCTCTTAACGTCGGACAGACACGGAATTTACCTGAAGGTCTTAAATATTTTATACAACCGTATCCTGAAAAATACTGAACGCTAATAACATAATTTATCAAGTCACTATATCTTTATATTGAATTTAATCGGAGAAATTAGACCGTGTATTTGTTTACGGCTGTCAGTGCATTCGCACTGAGCGCTCGATCAGCTGCAGGCGCGTGACGTAGGAAGTTATTGTTTGCGGTCAACGACTGCCTTGTGCGGCGCGCAGACTTGACTGTTGCTTTGAGTATGTGCCGCCGCCGGAACATGGCGCGGTATCCTTGTATTCTTTGCATGTTTACATGTAGCTGTTAGTTTCTCTAAAGTATGTCATTCCACAAAAATTTTAACGTTAGATATATGATGTATTCCCTTAGAGCGTCGAGATTTAAGAGTTTCTACTTCGACAGTGTTATCATGAATAATTTTGCGAACTCTATATGGACCGTTATAAAGCAGAAAAAATTTGCGACACAAGCCTTTTCCATTGTGAGACAAACGATGAGACTTAATTAACACCTTTTGACCAACTACAAGGTTTTTAGACGACCAGGACGTTTAGCTGATTTCTCTCTTCTAACAGCCGCAGATGCAATATTTTGCAGAGCCAGGTTGACAGCTTCAGAATGCCGCAGTTTCCGTGAAGGCGGAAAAGGAACGATTTCAGAAATGCGATTTGTCGGTGCTTTATTTTTTAATATCAATATAGGCGGTAAAGAAGTTGAATCATTAGGGAGTTCATTCAGAATATTTTGAAAAATATGAAGATACTGATCCCACGTTCTGTGATTCTGATGACAATAAAGTCGACACAATTTATTGATTTCCTTCATCCATCTCTCTGAAGCATTAGATTGAGGGTGAAAAAGTGGAATGAAAATTGGTTTAATCTTACGACGCTGTAGAGTACGAAGCCAAATTTTAGAGCGAAACTGTGATCCATTATCTGATATAACCTTATCAACATCACCCACTTCTTTAAGAAAATGTTTGATGAAGGCATTAGATACTGAACGAGCTGTTGCTTTGCGTAAAGGTGTAAAACATACATATTTTGATGTCAATTCCACTGCTACCAAAATGTACGCAAAACCATTAGTAGAACGAACCACTGGACCGAACAAATCGACTGCAGCCATCTCCTTTGATTTCGCTGGAATGATAGGAAACAGTGGTGCTCTGTGAGAAATAGTTGGCGGCTTAGCCTTTTGACATAATTTGCATTTGGCAAGAACAGATCGAATACGTTTTTCCATATTACTGAAGTAGCAATTTTCTCGTAATTTATGAAAGCATTTTCTGGGACCAAAGTGTGCATAACTGAAATGTGTGTACCAAATCAATTTATTAACCCACTCATCAGGAATACAAACTAACCAAACAGAGTTGTCGACCGATTTTCGTTTAAGAAGAACTTTCCAGATAGTTCGCAAAAACGAGGTGTGGCCAAAATGTCCAATCTAACAAAGCGTCTAAGAAAATTACAGACACCAAGGAAACTACGAACATCACGTTTTGTGGTAGGAACAGCATAATTACGAATAGCATCTAGTTTCTCTGAATCAGGAAGAATACCTTCTGTAGAAATAATGTGACCAAGAAATTTCACCTGAGAACGACCAAATTCAGATTTTTCCAAGTTCACTGTAATGCCAACTCTTGCAAAGATACGTAATAATGAATCCAAAATTTTGTTGTGCTCACTCCAAGAACGTTTAGCAATAAGAATATCGTCAACATATGAAGTAATATTGTCACGAAGATAAACAGGTAAAATTTCGTTTAAACTACGAATGAATGCTGCTGAAGGTACAGTAAGTCCAAATGGTAATTTCCGAAATCACTTTTGGGTAAATTAGTCATATCCGGTTATTCTTTACCTACTGTCTAGATAGATTGATAGTCGAAGAGTTGTTTTGACAGATGCAAAGAATAGTAAAAGAGTAGGCAGCGGTGCAGAAATCTAAAAGGGAAATAGCACCACTACAGCTCGGGGCCCTATGCACGCTACGGCACATATTCACTTAGTGTAGTGAATCCCCTGAGGACATTAATAGCCGCACATAAATTCTAGTTTGTGACTTAGTAACCAATTTGGTGGAAGTGCGTACGTAAATTGATCTAACCATGAATATGGATGTATGTCGTTCTTAGAATTACGAAAGATCTTAAATTTCCGAACAGTCAAGAAGTGTTTATAGTCAAAGTTTTCTCCTCGTGTCGACAAAGACCTACCGCGTCTGTCCCAGTCCGAATGTCGATTATTGTCAAGTTCGCGCGCCTGGCGCTCTCTTGTTGCTTCTCGTAAATGAAATAAATTATTTTCTTCAAAGCCCTCTGCTATCTGTGATTCTAAATTTCTTCTACTGTCTTTTCCTACGATTTCGCCTTCAATTTGTTTGACTTGCTTTCGAAATGCCTCAACTTCCCTTTTAACGCGTTCATTAAATTTTCCCTGATTTTCAACATGTTTATTTATGTTCTGATACTCTTCAGTTTCTGCAAATGGTAGTGGAGCTGTATCATCCGAATCTCTGTCCCCATTTAAGCGAAGACTTGTCAATTTATCTGAAATCTCCTCAACTCTTTCCGATAAATCACCTATTTGTTCTTTCTGTTTATTTACGTCTTCTGTAAGTGTCGCGACTCGGGTTTCAGTATTGACACATTTAATAGTTAACTGTTCATATTGTTGTGTTAGATTATTTATTCTGTCATTTGGTACGGATTCCTCGATTCTCTCAAATATTTCCTCCTTATCGTGTGCACGTTGTAAATTTAACTCTGAAAATTTTTGTACTATCACGCGATCTCTTTCTTCCTGTTCTCTGTCCTGTTCCTTTTGTCTGATTTCTATTGAAATTAATCTATTATTGTGAGCATTCAAAATCGGTTGTACTTCTTCTCTGATTTCTTTCTTTAATTCATCTTTCATGTTTTTGAAACATGTCCCTATTCGTGAATCTAACCGTGCTTCCATTGTTTCCATCTCTGTTTTAATTGTTCCTATTTGTGAGTCTAACCGTGTTGCCAAAGTTCCCATCTCTGTTTTTAATTCAGATCCTAACTGTGATCCCAGTGAGTCTAACCGTGTTTCCATTGTTCCCATATCAGTTTTTAACCGTGTTGCCAAAGTTCCCATCTCTGTTTTAAATTTAGATTCCAACTGTGATCCCAGATTTAATATTGTACCCATCAACTGCTCCATATTAGCCGGTTCGAAATTCTTTTCGCCCCTAACATTTCCCGCAAAACTAACTTCCTTCTGCATAGCCATAAAGCTATCTGTGTTCGATACTATTTCAGAATCTTCTATCGTTAATCTCGTATTCTGTGAATTTTCTGATTGAGAAAAATTTTGAAATGGTTCCGGACTATTTTCCCGACTTATTAAATTTTTTTCCACTTCATTATTCATCATACTATTCTCCTGTGTTGGCGAGTTCGCCATGTCAACAATTTCGTCATTCTGACTATCCATCATTTTTGCCTTTTTAATCGATCGCGTAATCATTTACAAAACATACAAAACTCGTCACTGTACGAAAATTACACACAATGACTCCTTATCTCCAACAATACCATTCACACGAAATGTTTCCTTCAAACACGATTAACGAACAATTGAAATAATTGCACTAAATTGTCAAACCCGTAGACAAGACAACAAAAATTAAATTTTGCAAAATACCCTTAGAAGAATGCCAATTACCAAATCTACACATGCAATATAGACTACAATTACTAAACTACAAATTACTACAACAATACTACTGTCTACTATTTTTACAATCAGAAGAATTCCAAGGGACGATCCGAAGCAGCGGTCGCCACGTGCATGGGGGCTTAATTAAACAAATATGAAATGCAAATACTTTTAATTTTTTTTAGTAGTTGTCTGTCCGATTACGAAGTCTCGTAAACGGTTGGCCCTGACTAGTATTTGTACACAATCTGACTGCATAGAACAACAACAAAGAATGAAAGAAAATTTCCGTTAACACAATTAATTAATTAAGTCCCCAGCAACTATAAAACGTACGAAACCAAAGCACAAGTGTAACTGTTCTGTGTGTGGAAGTGTGATTCAACGTACACATCTGGCACGGTTCTTCTTCAATAAGACAAGAAATTTTAAATACCATTTATACTGAAGTAATTTAAAAAAAATAGAAATACTATAACTGCGTAAGGAAACCAGAATTACACTCTAATACAAGAACACAAGCCAGATGCTTTGTTGACTGAACCTGTAATGACGCATTATTTAAGACATTGAAATAATAAAAAGAAAACGGAATTTTTTTACCTTCATATATTGACGAAAAGCACTCTGATCATTACAATATCTCCATTCGAACAACATCTGCTGTCTAGCCCATCAAACAACTGCACACAACATGGAACAAGCACTCCCTACTACAACATCTCAACAACGACTCTCTACTACCACATCTCGATAAGCACTCTTCACCACAACTTCTCGACAAGAACCCTTCACTACGACATCTCAGCAAGCACTGACTACTACGACTTCTCGACAAGAACTGCCAGTGGAGGCGGCAGAATAATACTCTCTGGCGCGATCTCTGGCGCTGTGGCTCAGTGTAGCCACCTTTCAGTGTGTCTTAGCCCTTAAAAGTTAGGCTGTACACAAACAAAAAAATAAGTCTTGCCTTATTTTTCCTCCCTACACAATCCCCAGGCTTCATCAAGATCGTTTATTTGCACTTGGGAAAGTTGGTTTAAGAGTCGCAGTATAATTTCAGCAGTGATCCTGAAGATATTTCTGTTTCTTTTATTTCCAGTTATAGATCACAATTTTTTTATGTATCAGGTTATTAATTCGGTCCTTAATGACCATCTTCAGACCTGAATACACAAAGTTTGCTAATCATATTGCGTCAGCAAATGTAAAACTGGTTCAGTCACAATAATGAGTCATACAACCTTAGTTGTAAACGCGTAAAATTTACATAGCGCATGTACAGTTGTAACAGACATACTTACTCTATGAGTATAATAAGTTTCTTCAGTCAACACGTGTATTACAACTCTGTATGGTGTACCTAAATGTTACATGTACACGAGGAAGCCTGTTTGTCATTATTGTGACTATACCTCTGCTTTGATTAGCAACCTGAGTGATCTCTGCTCTGAAGATGGTCATTATGAGCGGAAATACTGTATATGACCTGATATATAAAAGAAAACTGTGATTCGTAAGTGGGATAAAAAGTTATACAAGAACTAAAAATCAATTACGCAAGTTCATTTTTTCGTGATGATGATTAAAACTCTATGACAACTCCTCATCTGTCTAGAAATGTTTTCTCTTACCGTTTGCATATTTATTATACTGGCGCCAGACTGATCGTTTCAGGGAGATTACAGAACGATGAATAAAATTAAGCTGCAGTTGCCCAGGTGCGCCGAGGCGACGCGCCATTTAACATGATTGTTCCCGCCTTCCCGCCCCTCGAGTGCAGCAGTGCAGGAGACAAACGGTTATCGAGCCTGCTAAACGTGCACTGTCCCCGTCCATCCGCGAGAGCCGGGTGGCGCACGCATACCCATCCGAGAACCGGTACCGCGACCGGGAATGGCCCGATGCGACTTAGTTATGGGGCCGCGACATCTAGATGGCCTCTTTCAACAGATTTATTTGTCGCCAGCATTGCGTGGTCGCGTTAAATCGCGTATCGCCCCTTCTCCTGAGGGACGACGAACATCTGTCTCTATCTCATGTGACGGGGATTAAGCAATATCCTTCTTTGCGTCTCCAATATCAAGCGACCTGCCTTCTCAAGTAAAACTGCCTACTCTCGACATACACTTTATTAGTCGTTCTCAATCAATTTGAAATACAAGGGGTGAATAATTCAATACGCTGTGCTCCTCGACAGAAATCACTAGTGGCGTGTAACTGGTTTCGATAAGTTGCATGGAGTCCTCGTTGCTAGAACATCAGTTAGCCACAAGCTGTTGCTGTGATTTGTTGCGTAATTATTGCAGTCCAATTGGACTCTGTGATTGGAGCTCGCCACTGCTGCTGACACCAGAAGAAAAGGTTGCTCTGATGACATTTAGCGAGGATTGGAAGGGTAAAATGTAACAAGTGTGTCCGAACAATCTGTCCTGTCACAGCACTTTTATCTACTTTGCACACCCAGTGTCTCATAACCATACCCTTCAGTGTACCTATTACAATATGCTGATGACAATGCTCTCTTTGCAGTCATTCTGCCTTCCGTTCATCGTAATGATCACTTGAAGTCCATCTCAACTAATTCACCTCTGCATTCAACCAGTGGTATCTTTCCACCCACCCTACTAAAGGCCAGACAATAATTATTGGCAAAACCACTAATCCCTTCACCTCACCTATCAGCTCTTTCGCACACAGAAATCCCACATCCTTTTCCATGTAATATCCTTACCAAAATATCCCACACCATGATTCACACCAGTTATCACCAGGAGCCCCCATCACATCATCCTCATAATGAAGAGAATGCACATCACATCACCGTCATATTATCATGAACATCATGAGTGGAGCTCCTCCACGCCCGCACCAGCATTGTGACAATCACAAAAAGTTCTACTGTCATCTCAGTGTTGGTTAGCTATTTGAATCGAGGTTTTCACAGGTTGCGAGGCTGTGTTGTTATCCACACATCTGAGTAGGATTATCCACTAATGCGGGCCATCGGGATGTTGAAAGTGGACGAAAACGTTTGATGGGCAGAGGGGAAAATGTGCCAGGGCGAGCGTCCTGGGAGAAAAACCTCGACGATGATCACGGGTGATAAGAGCAGTAGAGGTTTGCTTACTGTCTGCGACAGATCATGCAAGGCTAAGTTATGTTAGTAACGAGTAACATGCAGCTTGATACCGGTGTCATAGCCATATGTTCGTCATAAAGAAGTCACTCCGAATCGAACCTGCAGCGCAGTGCTCTGCTGTTGGCGACGTCCGTGCTACGTTTTGTCACCGCTCTCTCAATCTGGAGACTAGGGGCAGCAGTTCATCCCGGTGGTTGCTTTTCATTCCCTTTGTCGTCCCATCAGGCAGCGTCGCGAGCCACGACTGCCCTCCTTCCCCCTTCCCCCTTATCAGCCCCATCACGTCGACCGCTGATAGGGGAGCTCCGCTGGCTCAGCTTCGCTACCCGTCAAAGGCGTAACCGTGGGTGCTCAATGAAGCCATTGAGGTCTTCTACAATCCTTGCGTACCGTTTTATATCCTGGTCTAGTGGTAGCACTCAATCTAGATACTTTGGGCGTCAGTGAAGTGAATAATGGAAAGAAGACAAGTATTTTTGGTCAGATCAGTATAGGGTAATATCAACAGCAGCAGAAAATGGTATAGAATTGGATACCAATGGGAAGAAAAGGCGAAGACAGAGTTACTGCGAAGAGACAGGAAAACAATACCGATAACAACAGGTCGGTTGTACATTCCGATGTCGCAAGTAGAAGGCGAAGAGATAGAGAAAGGATATGACGATACTGAATGGGTAATTCAGAAAGTAAAGAGAGATGAAAATCTAGCAGTCATGGGGGACTGGAATGCTATTGCAGGGGAGGCAGTAGAAGAAAGAGGCACGAGAGAATATGGGCTCGGTAATAGGAACAAGAGACGAGAAAGACTAACTGAGTTCTGCAATAGATATCACATAGTAATTACGATTACTCTGTTCAAGCCTCACAAGAGGAGGGGGTATACTTGAAAAGGCCGGGAGATACATGAACATTCTAGTTAAATTACGTCAAGGTCAGACAGAGATTCCGACATCACATTTTTGATTGTAAGCCGCCTCCAGGAGCGATACAGGCTCTGATCACAATTCAGTAATGATAAAGAGTAGGCCGAAACTTAAGAGACTAGTCAGGAATAATCAATGCCCAAGAAAGTGGGATATACAAGTGCTAAGGAGTGAAGAGATACGCTTGAAGTTCTCTGATGCTATACTTTACGCCATAATGAATAGCTCATTAAGCATTTCCGTTGAAGAGGAATGGACATCTCTGGAAAAGACGATCACAGAAGGTGGAAGGAAAACGTAGGTACACGAAGGTAACAGCGAAGAAACCTTGAAAAATATCGACGAAAGGATAATGTACAAAAATTTGCAGAGAAACTGAGGAATGCAGAAATAGAAGTCACTTAGGAATGAAATAAACAAGAAGTGCAGGTACTAAGGTGAAATGGCTGCATGAGAAGTGTGAAAAAATCGAAAACGAAATGGTTGTCGGAAAGACTGACTCAGCATATAAAAATCAAAACAGCCTTCGTTGAAATTAAAAGTAAGGATGGTAATATTAATAGTGCAGTGGCATTTCCTCCGATAAAAAAAAAGGCCGGCCGGGGTGGCCGAGCGATTCTAGGCGCTACAGTCTGGAACCGCGCGATCGCTAAGGTCGCGGGTTCGAATCCTGCCTCGGGCATGGCTGTGTGTGATGTCCTTAGGTTAGTTAGGTTTAACTAGTTCTAAGTTCTAGCGGACTGATGACCTCAGAAGTTAAGTCCCATAGTGCTCAGAGCCAAAATAAACAAAAAGGAGAGAGCGGGTAGATGAAAAGAATGCATTGAAGATCTCTGTGAGGGGGAAGACTTGTCTGACGACCTGACAGAAGAATAAATTGGAGTCGTTATGGAAATGATGGGAGATCTATTGTCAGAGTCAGAATTTAAAAGAGCCCTGGAAAATTTGAGATGAAATACGGCAGATGGCATAGATAACACTCTAACAGACTTTCTAAAATCATTGGGACAAATGGCAACCAAAGAATTATTCAAGTTGACGTGTAGAGTCAGTGAGACTGTCGACATACCATCGCACTTTCGAAAAAACATCATACGCACAATTCTGACGATAGCAAGAGCTGATAAGTGCGAGAACAATCGTACAACCGGCTTAACAGATCAAACATCCAAGTTGCTGACGAGTATAATGTACAAAAGAATGGAAAACTGAGGATCTGTTAGATTAGTTTGGCCTTAGGAAAGGCAAAGGCCCCAGAGAGGCAGTTGTAGTTGATACTAGAAAGAAGACTGGAGGA
The DNA here is from genome assembly GCF_023898315.1 of Schistocerca nitens. Taxonomy (NCBI): domain Eukaryota; kingdom Metazoa; phylum Arthropoda; class Insecta; order Orthoptera; family Acrididae; genus Schistocerca; species Schistocerca nitens. Next base: position 661,766,063 of record NC_064618.1, read on the forward strand.
AAATCGAGATAATGTTGTGGAGTCTATCGACCTGGAAAAGCGTTATACAGAGTAAAATGTTCAAGATGCCCAAATTCCAAAAAAGGTAGGGGTAAGCTTAAGAAAAGACGGGTAACGTAGAAAATGTACAAGGACAAAGAGGGAGCAGTAAGAATGAACGAAGATCTCAGATTAAAAGAGAGTAAGATTGTGATTAAAATTCACGGAGAAAGGATATTAACGATAAGATTCTCTGATGACATTGCTATGCTGAGTGAAAGTGAAGAAGAATTACACGATCTGATGAATGGAACGAACAGTGTAATGAGTACAGAATATGAGAAGGGACAGGATAATAGTAAATGTGGTAAGATATCAGGGAATAACTTCCATGGAGAGGGAGCTGTAGAGGGTAAAAACTGTTGAGGAAGAGAGATAGAGGACGTAGGTGGCTACTCTGAGATGAAAAGAATGGCACAGGAGAGGAAGTCGTGATGGACAGCATCTAACGTCAGAAGACTGATGACTCAAAAAAAATCTGATACCTTTGCTGACGCTTGTCTTCCTCAGTATTTGCCGCGAAGGCGGCCTCCTATGGTGCCCTTAACTGTCGCCATGCCAGTTGTGAGGGCCTCCCTCTCCTTTTGTATGGCGGTGCTGAGGGATGTGTTTGTCGTCTCAGTGTTTTGTTCCAGCGGGATGCGCTCCTCATTGCTTCTCTGCTGCTTCTTCTCAGGCGCTGTCTGCAATGTTCTCCTTTCCGCTAGCGGCCGATCTCTCCCAACCGCTGCCAGTGACGGGATATTCCGGCCGTTCAGGGTTGGCGGAAGCTGCTGTCGTCTGCTCGCCTCTTGGTGGTGCTAACTTTGGTGCTGCCGCCTGTCGGCGCCTTCCCCATCGGCGGCGTTTCTTCTTGGTCGCTGTCTTCTCGTCCGTAGCTCGGTTGTAGCTGTGGCCAGAAACCGAACCCGAGGTGTTCGAATACAGCATTAATAGTGTGCAGCTTGACACAGTCACGTAGATTAAATATCTAGGCGTAATCCACATCCACATCCACATCCACATGGATACTCTGCTATCGTACAATCAGCTTAACATATCAAGCATCCAAGTTGCTGACGAGAATAATGTACAAAAGAATGAAAAGGAAAATTGAGGATCTGTTAGATCAGTTCGGCCTTAGGAAAGGTAAAGGTACCAGAGATGTAGTTCTGAAGTTGCAGTTGACACTGTAAACAAGTCAGAAGGAAAATCGAGATAATGTCATGTGGTCTATCGACCTAGAAAAGCGTTAGACAGAGTAAAATGGTCAAGATGTCCGAAATTCCGAAAACGATAGGGGTAAGCTATAAGAAAAGACGGGGAACCTACAGGCACTTAAATATGTTTAAGTGCCTGGCAGTATGAAACGGAAGGAGCGTTAAGGATTGTAGCTGGTAAGGCGAAGGCTTGACTTGGCTTCATTGGGAGAATTTTAGGAAAGTGTGTTTAATCTGTACAGGAGACTGCACGTAGGGGGACACGCGCTTGGCGTGTTTCTGGAGTACTCTTTCGTTCCCGACGCATGAATAATCGCCGTAGCAACCGCTTCAGCTTCGTCCTCAGCCGGCTGTGGTCTCGGGTTTGGAAATTTGTGGTAAGGTCTTATGGAACCATACTGCTGAGTTCATAGGTCCCTAAGCTTACACAGTACTTAATCTAACTTAAACTAACTTAGGCTAAAGACAACACACACACCCAGGACCGAGGGAGGACTCGAACCTCGGACTGGGAAAGTCGCGCTGACCGCGTCTCGGGTCCCTCGGTTTTAAGGCTCATTGTATCCGCTGGTTTATGTAACCGTTGGGTATAGAACACAGTCTAAGTGCTGCAGTTCAGATTCCTGAACGCCATACTCCGAGATTTTGAGTGCTGGGCACTAGTGTCTTTAGGACACCTCGCTGAGAAAGGGCGTGGCTGCTGGAGGCATGCAACCAAAAATCTGTATGTGTCCTAGTGTGCCACCTGGTCTAATGCTAGCCTCCAACCAATAGTGCGGAATGACACAGAATGTGGGAAGGAATCTATTACTTGTTCTTCCATGGTAGAGGTTAAGATGTGCTTGGAGTACAATATGGGGTCTACTGGGACCTCGATGATGAGTATGCCTCCCATATAGCTGCCATACAATCGAGCATCGGGCCACTGTCACATCCTAAGGCCCCAAAAATCTTTATATTCAACAAGCTGGGCAAATGGAGACCCCTTTCAAAATCTCTCAGGAGCTGATAATGCTGTGACACACGAATACGTGTCGTCACTGTGTCTTCACAGTGATCACTTACCTGACACAGTTCACCTCCTTATATACCCTACCGGACCTGGTAACAACACAAAACACGAACAACAGTAAGGAGGTCTGGTGGCTGTTTTACCTGACACAGAAATTTGCAGCTCTAAACATTTATGAAACCATCGATGGTGTGTACGTGCACTATGTGCCTTCTGGATGTTTTACTTACTTTCTCAGGTGGCCGAAATACTAAATTTTTTCCAAAGCTGTTTCACAGAGGAAGACTGCACTGTAATTCCTTCTCTAGATTGTCGCACAGATGACAAAATGGTAGATATCTAAATAGACGACAGAGGGATAGAGAAACAATTAAAATCGCTCAAAAGAGGAAAGGCCGCTGGACCTGATGGGATACCAGTTCGATTTTACACAGAGTACGCGAAGGAACTTGCCCCCCTTCTTGCAGCAGTGTACCGTAGATCTCTAGAAGAGCGTAGCGTTCCAAAGGGTTGGAAAAGGGCACAGGTCATCCCCGTTTTCAAGAAGGGACGTCGAACACATGTGCAGACCTGTAGACCTATATCTCTAACGTCGATCAGTTGTAGAATTTTGGAACACGTATTATGTTCGAGTATAATGGCTTTTCTGGAAACTAGAAATCTACTCTGTAGGAATCAGCATGGGTTTCGAAAAAGACGATCGTGTGAAACCCAGCTCGTGCTATTCGTCCACGAGACTCAGAGGGCCATAGACACGGGTTCCCAGGTAGATTCCGTGTTTCTTGACTTCCGCGAGGCGTTCGATACAGTTTCCCACAGTCGTTTAATGAACAAAGTAAGAGCATATGGACTATCAGACCAATTGTGTGATTGGACTGAAGAGTTCCTAGATAACAGAACGCAGCATGTCGTTCTCAATGGAGAGAAGTCTTCCGAAGTAAGAGTGATTTCAGGTGTGCCGCAGGGGAGTGTCGTAGGACCGTTTCTATTCACAATATACATAAATGACCTTGTGGATGACATCGGAAGTTCACTGAGGCTTTTTGCGGATGATGCTGTGGTATATCGAGAGGTTGTAACAATGGAAAATAGTACTGAAATGCACGAGGATCTGCAGCGAACTGACGCATGGTGCAGGGAATGGCAACTGAATCTCAATGTAGACAAGTGCAATGTGCTGCGAATACATAGAAAGAAAGATCCCTTATCATTTAGCTACAATATAGCAGGTCAGCAACTGGAAGCAGTTAATTCCATAAATTATCTAGGAGTACGCATTAGGAGTGGTTTAAAATGGAATGATCATATAAAGTTGATCATCGGTAAATCAGATGCCAAACTGAGATTCATTGGAAGAATCCTAAGGAAATGCAATCGAAAAACAAAGGAAGTAGGTTACAGTACGCTTGTTCGCCCACTGCTTCAATACTGCTCAGCAGTGTGGGATCGGTACCAGATAGGGTTGATAGAAGAGATAGAGAAGATCCAACGGATAGCAGCGCGCTTCGTTACAGGATCATTTAGTACTCGAGAAAGCGTTACGGAGATGATAGATAAACTGCAGTGGAAGACTCTGCAGGAGAGACGCTCAGTAGCTAGATACGGGCTTTTGTTGAAGTTTCGAGAACATACCTTCACCGGGGAGTCAAGCAATATATTGCTCCCTCCCACGTATATCTGGCGAAGAGACCTTGAGGATAAAATCAGAGCCCACACAGAGGCATACCGACAATCCTTCTTTCCAGGAACAATACGAGACAGGAATAGAAGGGAGAACCGATAGAGGTACTCAAGGTACCCTCCGCCACACACCGTCAGGTGACTTACGGAGTATGGATGTAGATGTAGATGTAGGCTTAAGAGTAGCAATGTGGACGCTACCAGCCTGATCCAGTGGGGGAAATCAAATAAGTGTTAAAAATATAAAAAAAGAATGAAACGGAAAATTAAGATTTAACGTTCAGTTGACGACAATGTCATTGCAGGAGGTCGATGCTGATAGCAGATTATATCAATGACTACCTTGATGTCAGCGCTGTATAAAAAGATATAGAGCTGGTGTACCTGTAACAATGGAACCTTGTGACAAACAATGTTGAGTGAACTGTAGGAATGTTGGATAACTGATGCTACATCTGCCGCATGACTTGGTGAGAAAGTGTTTGCATAATGGAAACTGCACAAAAGAGAGTGTCTAGCGTCAACACTTCCCTTCATTTTCGGAAGACTTGTGCTTGATATGTTCCAAGAATAGCCACAAACCGCAAATTGACAGAAAATTATCCTGTATTTCGAGACTGTACGTGAAACTTACCTCCTCAATCAAACCACGTCAGTCTGGGAGTAGAGCAAAGTGGTTTCCAGTTGAGAACTGTGACTATTAACCAAGTGTTCCACAGTATTAAATGTAATCACTCGAAAACATCACTATTTCGCGTGTCTACTAATCTTGTATGTGAATTTATGTGCAGTTTTTAATAAATTAACCATGATGAACCCAGCTTCCGTGTTCTCTCCTGTTACGCTGAGGACGACGGCTTGCCTGAAGCCGTGCAAGGTCGCCAGATAAGGTCTACGCTGCCACAGTAATAAAGCGGGTCATATTTGATTTAATGCGTGAAAAAAATACTGATGTGCACGCCAGAGCCGCACACATCACTAACATAGCTCTCTTCTCAGAGGCTCATTCAATCTACCAGCGAAAGATATTAAGGACAAAAATGGAACACGCACTACAATAACAACTATAGAATGTTCACCGACTTATAATTTAGTCCGTTAATTCTGCTAATTTATTAAACCGTACAAAGCACAAAATCGATATCGTTACTTCTTGCAATTCATTTCTTGTTTGAATGTCTTCTGTTCTGGGGTCTCGTCTCTTTCAGTAATGGTGCAGGGAAGCGATATGGCTGCGTTGAGCCGTAAGTGAACGTGATTTTAATACTTTATGTAATGCCAAGTATGAATTTTCAGTTTAAAATATATTCAGAACCTCCACAAAAAAGAACATTTAATCAACCATCAAAGTGCCAAAATCAAAACAAATACATAGTAGCACAATAAGAATGCGACGGCTATACAAAAATAATTAAAACTCAAGGTGAGAGAACAAGGCCCAAAAGACAAAAGCGAAAATAATCAAAATAGTTATAATAAAAAAATATTTACATTCGGAAAAGCCATGAAACAAAAATAAAATCAGAAAGGATGTACAAGGTTCATAATAAGTTAAATGCAAATGGAACCAGAGATAGCAATAAACTGAAGCGCCAAAGAAAGTGGTACAGGCACACGCATATTCAAATGCAGAGTAGATAAACAGAACAGACAGACTTCGGCGCTGCGGTCGCCAACGTCTGTATAAGACAACAAGTGTCTAGTGCAGTTGTTAGATCGGCTACTGCTGCTAAAACGACAGGTTATCAAGATTTAAGTGGTTTTGAATATGGTGCTATAGTCGGTGCACGAGCCATGGGACACAGTTTCTCCGAGGTAGCGATGAAGTGGGGATCTTCCTTACGACGATTTCACGAGTGCACCGTGAATATCAGATATCCGCAAAAACATCCAATCTCCGACAACGCTGCGGCCGGGAAAAGATCCTGCAAGAACGGGACCAACGACGACTGAAGAGAATCGTTCAACGTGACAGAAGTGCAACCCTTCCGCAAACTGCCGCAGATTTCAATGCTGGGCCATCAACAAGTATCAGCGTACGAACCATTCAATGAAACATCATCGATATGGACTTTCAGAGCAGAAGGTCCACTCGTGTACCCTAATGACTGCACGACACAAAGCTTTACACTTCACCTGAGGGCGTCAACATCGACATTGAACTGTTGATAACTGTTTCCTGATTGGACGAGTTTCGTTAAAAATTGTATCGAGCGGATCGACGTATAAGGGTAAGGAGACAACCTCATGAATCCATGGACCCTGCATGTCAGCAGGGGACTGTTAAAGCTGGTGGAGGCTCTGTGATGGTGTGGGGGTTCCCATAGGGTACTAGTAAACGCCAGGCATTCTGTGGGAAGCACCCTCGCTTGGCAGACCACACAATGGGGGCCAGGCCAGCACTTTTTAGCCGGATTGAGAGAAGCCCACTCTTTATCTCCAGACTGGAGAATAGCCGCAGTCCCAGGGATACTGGTAAACTAGCGCTGTCACTCAAAATAGCGACTGGCACTCGTCGACTAGGAAAATATCCATTACAGTTGGTTTCAATTAGCTGAAACCACTAAAGTCAGTGAAAACGCTTGACTTATTCAGTAAGTGATATATTTCTAACGTATTGCGATAGTTGAAATTTAGCACGAAACCTGGATTCGAATCCTGACAGCAGTGTCAGAAATTTTGAAATCGACTTCCGATCTGGCAGACAATTTTGAATTGTCTCCGTATACAGAACTGACTGTTATTTTCATTGTACCACAACCATACGTATGTCACCGCTAAATATTTCGTAGTCTTATGATAGCCTACGTAAGAGGGCATGTGTCTTGCAACTGCAATAGAAAGGTCTTCTTTTAATATATTTAGCTCCTTGCTTCTATATTTTCGGTATGAAGATATCTGAGGTGTGTTGACTTCTACGGTGGGTGGTAGAGACGCCGTTCTGTGGGTCTGAGAGGATGGCATTCGCTCTCAGACCTGGACGTCGTGGTTTTGTTCGGTTGGAGGGGACTACAGAGAGGTGGCTGCAGCAAGTCAGACTGAATTCAGGACGATTTTCCACCGTTCATCAGCTACATCAAATACAGGTGCGCGCCCATGTCCGATGGCGTCGACCTACGATATCTTTGCATTGGTACAGTAGAGAGACCAAACACCGCCAAAGTTTACCTATGTTCCTGGGAGCTAGAGTGCTGATCAGGTACTGAGAAGGGACACGGGCCAGCAGAGATTAGCACAGCATTCCTGCAGACCATAGTGACTGTGCTTGACACATCGCCAATCTAGTCGAGGATTGCAAGTTAGTTGTGGGAGGGGGAGGGGGTGGGACCTCAGCGCACGAGTGGCGGGCTGATGATACAATGGGTGTCCAGCGGCCGCTGGAGAGTCCACTTACGCGGCGGCCATCTGGCTACTGTCGTCGGCTCAAACTTGCCTGGTGGCTCGATCGGCGCGTATAAATAACACCCTGGTAACCGTTTGTTTGGCTGTCAGTACCGAAAGAACGCACAGACGGCGGGTGCGATTCCGCGTAGACGATTCATTACGATCGTTGTGCCACACATTGACCTAAGAAGTAGCGGTACAGTCTGCCGCGTGCCTTCTGGACGATAACTGGACCACCTGGTCCCGAAATTCCTTGGCATCATGGTACTCCATCCGTACTGCTAGAGGCAATTTAAAGGAAATGACCAACAACAAGGAATAGTGATAAAATTACTCACCCTTTCGCAGCAGTCACTTGCAGAACGTATCTGGTGGTTGGTTCCCAGAATTTTTAAGAATGATTTTCAATTTCTATCGGTAAAGGTAGTGTGGGAGGTTTGAGTTGTAATCCAGTGTAGAGAGTCATGGTCTGCTCAGCCAAATAACAGATGAGTTGCCAGTGGGCAGAGTGAGTCGCGATGGTAATAAGGAAGGCTAGGATTTGCCATCCTGTTGACGACGAGTTCGCTAGTGGCGGATACCAACTGTAAATGTTTTGTGAGGGAATTTCCAGTTTGGGCAGCACCCATTACAACAAAGGGAAAACTTCCTAAAACCCAGATTAGATCCGGGGAATGAGAACTACTTTTAATTTAATTTTGGGATAACGTGTTCCAGACAAAAATGTGGGTGCCAGGTGTATGTAGTGGTGTTCGATATGCCTGTACAGAGGAAACTCGTTAACTTGCTCGACATGTGCAGCGTACGTATAGTCTGTTCACAGGAAGAAGGACGAATCCTGTGGGAGGGCGCGGGGAGCGGCGGAGGCATTCTCAGCCTACTCCCGAAACGTGGGCTACCGAGGGGTGAGGACCGGGGGGGGGGGGGGACAAGCTTTCGTGACGCAGTGTTGGTACCCACTTGCGGTTACGCAACAATTTATGTTCCATACGGCGTTGACAGTGGAACATATTGACCGCCGTACCATCAGTCAACTGCTATATATCGCGCACCTACGCAAGTAAAAACAGAGACAGGGGCGCAACAATAGCTTACATGATTCGTAAAATAGAAATTGTTAGTTTTATGTTGAATAATTGTAATTGTTGCTAATAATTCCGTATCAGTTCTCATTCTATAGAGATGTAAAACAAACTGACAATTGACGTGAATCGTACCCACTAACTTAAGCATACCAGCTAAACAACTTACCCACTACAGTACAGATTGGTTTAGAAAAATGCCGTTGTTATTTCCATGTTAGTATTACATTGGATCACAGGAAATTGATCTTTGTTGATTATCTGTAAAAGAGGGCTTAATAGGATACTGGTAAACTATTACAGGCTGTGATAAGACCTGGGATACTAACCTACACAAACATACGTTCTTCATTTGTGTGGCTATAGTGTCCGTAGTTCCTGTATAAGTCATCTTCTTCTTCTTTATCGTCGCCTTGTCCCACGTCACTTAGGGCGGCGTTGCTCTTCTGGATCCTTCTCTTCCATAGTGCTCTATCCATTGCCTCTTCCTTCTTCCATCCTTTCTCCCTTAGGTCCGGATATCTTATCCTTCTACCTCATCTTCGGTCTTCCTCTCCTTCTCGCTCCTTCAAACTATATCTTCAATTCTGTTTCCGATATAGTCTTCCCCTTTTCTCTGTAACTGTCCGTACCACCTTAGTCTGCTCTCTTGTATCTTTTTCCCGTGGGTCCCACTCTCACAGCTCCTCTAACAAATTCATTTCTAATTCTGTCCTTCCTTGTGAAAGGGTACAGTACCGCCCAACATTGAGAATAGGTACGAAATTCTGTCAGAACAACACATTTTTTTTGTAAAAGTAACTCAATAATTTCAATTAATACAGCGAAGCCGGATACCAGTGTGGGAAAGAATGACAATTTATTTATTTAATTGATCACATGTGCACTTCCTCAACATAAATCCTTACATACCGTTTGGTGAGATCTGTGTGGTGTAAATGAATGAATGTATGGTAGTCTGCTAACCACAGATAGTGAATCGGAATGAGCATCTTTGAGTCGATCCTTTGGTGAGACCAAAGAGATGGAAGTTACCAGAGCTTTTGAGCGTCTGAAATGCGGCCGACCAATAAGGTAGCAAGGTGCTTCTCCCACTTCGAGAGAGGTGCGAGAGAACGAAAAGACGGCCATGTTTCAGACTCGGCACTCTGGCGCTGAACCTTCTGCTGTGAAGACCTGTTTTTTTGTTGTGCTCCGTAATGAAAGTGTGGAGGCATGGTATGGATGTGGAATACTTAAGAGTAGTTAGAACTAATCATTTCTCTTTCCTAGGATCTTTTGTGGGGAAAATTACAAAGTGAGGCAGGTAATTTTAAAGGGATTATAGTAAACCAACGGTCACAAAGGGACCACGTGTAGTTATAAGTTGAGATACTAGCGTGGGTACAATAAGCTGAAATATTTAAGAATTAATATCGTGTGTACCATAAGCTGAAATATTTGAGAATTAATAGCGTGTGTACAATAAGCTGATATATTTAAGAATTGCGTGTGTATCATAAATTGAAGTATTTAAGAAATATCATTCCGTGTGACGCTGAATTTAAACTCTGAGAGAAAATCAAGGTGAGTCGGCCGTTTTTCCAGCAACGCCACTTGGCTTGCATTGCACAGGAAGACGAGCGTTTATCTCCAGAGTTCACAGTAGGAAACTGGAATTACAAATTGGGGCAGTGTCGAGTGAAACTGGGTTAAATATTGATTGAAGTGGGAAAGCGGAAAATGATGAAGTTGTAACGGTTTTTGTGTATTATTTCAGATTGTTGTATTGGGTATGTCTTGTAATTTGAATATGTGTGTTTTGCATGGGAGTAGCAAGGTAGTTTCGGAAGATTTTGTGGGTATGCCTGTTCCTTCTGCATCGCTCGATCTGGAGGAATGTTTCTGGAGAATGATTGTGAGAGGCGAAGTGTGAGGTATAATAAAAGATCCACCATCCGATCCAGGGAGTGCACAGTTGTGGTAGATTACGAGACCGTAGTATGGAAATTCTCTTATGATATTGTCGTAGGTTGTAGAATTTGTGTGCTAATGAATAAATCAAATAGTGAAAAGAAAGAGATTAGTGGCCTATTTCATTAAATTGTATGTTATCATAATGTCCCGAATTTGTATAAAAGCCGTTAAATCAAAGACAAAAAGTAAGTGTGGTATTGCCAGTGCGTAGTGTGCAGACAGAGTTCTATAGTCAGATGCGTGTTTCCGTTGCGTATTATTCATGCAGGAGGATAATTTGTAACAAAATCGTAAGATACGAGAATTCATGTTGCTAATCCACTCGCTTGGCAAACCACCCATCTTGCAGGCCTGACTGCTTGATGCCACAGTATGAGAAAGGCAAGTGGGTGCCTCTCACTTGTTACCCCACACATCCACCTCAACATCCTCATTTCTGCCACTTCATCTTCCTTTCCTGGGGTACTGTGATTGGCCATGTCTCTGCCCCGTATAAGTCATGAGGGTATGCAACTACAAAAATGCGTGATTTTTTCATAAGACGCGTTTCGCTTTATTGAGGTCTGTACTTATGGTACAAACCAGCCTATTCTTAACGAACTGTTTTTGATCTAAGAAGCATATCAAAATGTAAATAAACTTAATTACAGACCACTGATGATGCTTTTCCTCAATAAAGCGAAACGCATCTGGAGAAAACATCACGCATTTTTGTAGTTGCAACGACGGATCAAAAATACCCTCATGAACAACAATACGTGTGATTTAAAAAAGTCTCCTTGTAAGGGGAAGAGTACCAGGCATTCCTACAATCAATAACGGTACTTTTACTCACACAAACAGACTTACCACTCTTAAGGAATTCCGACAAAGTAGAAGGCAGTTTCAAAGCATTGTCGAGCTGAGAAATTTGAATTGAAATTTACGTCTGTTTCCGGGAGTTTCTGTTTCTCCCTAAGATTATCTTTACAAAATTTTCGATTTCTCCTCACAGTTCTGGATCTTGCTCCTGTGTAAGTCACCATTTGTCTTAGCGGCTCAGAGAGAGATTGTAGCAGTCTTTATATATGTTTTCCTGCTCGCAACATTCAGTGACATTATTAATTATTTCTTTTGCTCCACTCTGTAAGGTGGTACCGTGCGGGAAGTGTAACTGAAGCTGCCCGCGATGTGCCAGAAACCGCTTCGCCACTCATTAACAGTTGTCTTAATTTGAGACACAACACGACACGGCACATTAGTTACTTCGCAATGACTAACTAGAGGTAGGCAAAGATCTGTACAAGATGGCTGAGACTGGTAGTGGCTGGACACAAAACATGACCGGCTCCTACTCGACCGTCTTCTGTTGATTCATAACTAGGGAGCATTCGTTCTTCTCTTCATCAACACCCTAAAGGCTACACATGTCTCTGCCGATTGCAGGTGGTACGATCGACAGTGGCCTCGGTCTTGCATCTGTCGTCCCGGCAGAGTAGCGGTAAAATCTACAAGGAAACAGTTCAAGAATATTACTGAAGACATTTCAGCTATATGTGCGAATATTACTATAGCTACTCACATCCTGTACAAGCTCCGTTTGCCTCCTCAAGGGGCTATTTGAGATACTCGTACATGCCTCGACAAGATGTTTCTTAGTGGATCATTTTTTGTTCTACAGACAAACACAGCCGTAATTACGAAGCGATATGTCACCATAAAGAACAGATTCCCTCAAAACCGCTACTTCGCTTACAACTTTGCAGGCTCTCTGCTACCACAGGATGAAACTTCCCCTTTGTATGTAAAGAATAACAGTGCTGTAAAAACTCTTACGTTATTTGATTTTCAAACAGCTGGGCAAAACTGAACGTACTCAGACAGTTCTCTCTTTACTTATTCTGATCATCACTAAACTGACACACAATATTTTTAGCGCAACGCAATCTGACTTTTAATAATCCCTACAAAAGAATGGCCCTGAGTAACAATAACCTATACCTTTCATGAATCGCTTACCTCACAAAAAGCTTCGTTACTCGAACTTCTGCAATACAGCGAGCGCCAATACCGCCAGCTAAATAAAAGTTTCCAACTACTGAAGCCACTAACTACTGATAGGCATAGTTAGCAAATGAAAGATTTCGATAGAGAACAAACAACGTATTTACCTTAATAGTGTTCAAAAGTCATTCATGACATCCAGTCTTACAAATTTCCTTTTTCAGACGGACACACGTCCAAATCGTCCGCTCTCAAAACTGTGGCATCTCTCTCCCCACATCCACCACTGCTGGCGGCTCACCTCCAACTGTCCAACGCTACGCGCTGTTCACATCCAACTGCCCAACGCTACACTAGCGAATATTCCCACAATGAGTCCAACCAGCCACAGACAGCAGACAGCGCAGTCAGCGATTTTCATAAAGAGCACTACGTGGCGTTACCGACATAAAAACCTACACAGCCTACTTACAAGAAAAATTCATAAACGATCTTTAACAACTATTTTCTTTTCTGCAGGGACATTACTGAAACTCACGAAAGCTGCACGCAGCAGTAACCATGGTAACTCCTCTTGGTGCTTCATTCAATACCGCTATGAATCCGATCAACACTGAACAATATCAATATAAGTTTTCCGCTAGCTGCTAGGTTATACGACACATTTCTACTCGGAGGCGAACCTACGACGTAATTTATGTAAATCACGCCAATAACTCGGAGTACCACTCTTTAAATCAGGGATCGGCACCAAAGAGAGCTCTACTAATATGGTCGCCAATTATCGTTTATCTTCTCGGCGTGGCGGCACGAAGAGAGAGCCCACACGGAAAATCACGCACAGTGGCAGAGCCAAAATCGTGCCGGTCCGACACGCTTTGTGGGAACATAAATAGTCGTCAGGCTCTCAGCCGAAACACTTACGTAGTTTTCAAAATTACGGCAGGGTGATACATTCTCTGGAATCGAGTTCCAGGATCGGTTTTCGACGCGTTGCTTGAGCCGGTGGCAACGATCACATAAATCGTCGTTTTTACTCATTCTTGAATCGCGATGTGGCTATAATCTAAACCGGTCCAGTGGAATCCTCTTCGGCGTTCTACTTTTTTAATACGACATGTAAATGTCAGCTCATCCGTGTGTAAGACCTACTACTTTCTGAAGAATCTCATAAATTTAGGCAAGAAATGAACCTTGTTCTCCACTAATAAAATAAGTTGTAAGAACTAAAGTCTCATGGAGAAGAACATAAAATACGCATACGATGGTTACCGTTTTCATTTTCATGTACCATTAACTGAAACTTTTAGGTGTATAAAAACCCACACTTCATCTTTTTAAAAATATAACTGTATAGGAACGTAAAATCCGAGGGTAAGTCAATTATTATCCGCAATTTAGTAATATTATTGTCGTTTTACGTTGATGACGCATGCTTTGTTTATTTGTTGTTATATCTTTGCGATTTTCAAGCTGCTAGGTTAGTTTCGTTATCGCTGCCGTGCTGTTAATTATGGCTGCTCCGCTGTCTATGTGCACCAAAGAAGAGCAACGTTCAGTGATCCGCTTTTTGTGGTCCGAAGGCGTATCAGGGGCCGAACTTTATCGAAGACTTTCTGTACAGCACGGGAACAGTGTTTTGCCACAACGGAGTGTCTACGAACGGTTTGAAAAATTCGGAGTGAAAACGGAATGTCTACGAATGGATTGAAAAATTCCGAAATCGTCGCACAAGTGTTAAACAAGATGAAGGAGCCGGACGACCGTTTACCGCCACAAATGAAGAAACCATTGAGCGTCCACGTGAAATGATTCTCTTAGACAGAGGATTAACTATTGACGAAGTGGCACATAGTCTGCAAATTAGTCATGGTTCTGTCTACCAAATCATCCACAACCGACTTGGGTCCCAAAACAACTGACACAGTTGCATAAACAAACGCGCTTGGACATCTGCAAAAAATATTTGGATCGCTATGTTAACGAAGGGGACAACTTCTTAGACAGGATCATTACTGGTGACGAAACATGGATCCATCATTACGAGCCGGAGAGTAAACGGCAGAGTATGGAATGGAAACATCCAAATTCACCGTGCAGGAAAAAGTTCAAGACCCAACCGTCCGCAGGAAAACTGATGCTTACGGTATTTTGGGATGCACAGGTTGCGGTACTGGAACGTTATGGGGAAAGAGGCACAACAATAAACAGTGTACGTTACAGTGAGATGCTTACTGCCAGGCTAAAGCCTGCAACTCGAAGCAAACACCAAGGCTTGCTGTCAAACTGCGTTTTGTTGTTGCACGACAATGCCCGTTCGCATACTGCTGCCCACACTGCTGAAACGCTCCAGAAACTCAAGTTTGAAGTACTGGATCATCCATCCTCCATATGGTTCCAATCTTGCTCCTTCGGACTATCACTTGTTTGGCCCACTCAAACAGGCATTTTTAAAAAAATGTGTGTGAAATCTTATGGGACTTAACTGCTAAGGTCATCAGTCGCTAAGCTTACACACTACTTAACCTACATTATCCTAAGGACAAACACACACACCCATGCCCGAGGGAGGACACGAACCTCCGCCGGGACTAGCTGCACAGTCCGTGACTGTAGCGCCTTAGACAGAACAGGCATTAAGGGGCCATCGATTTGCCTCGGTCGAAGCAGTGAAAGAAGCGGTGCATTCCTGGCTCGCAGCTCATCCGAGAACCTTCTTCTATGAGGTCATCAGGAAGCTTGTACAACGATGGACCAATTGCGTTGAAACTCAAGGAGACTATGTCGAAAAATGATGTTTTTGTAAGTTTCCTATTTGATTAGAATAAAATTTTATAACTATTTTGGGGATAATAATTGACTTACCTGCATACAGTATTAAGATCTACACAAAGTTCCTGAGATTTTGGTGTGCATAACAAAATAACTAATTGAAAAATGCCCATTTATGTAAGAGAAACATATTTTAACATGTCTCCAGTAATAGCGTGTGCCTGGAGGATATGTGAGCAAATGCACATTTCAAATCGTGAGTGATAGTATTATAGTTTTACCTGCGCTGAAACGCGTCTGCTTTTCGCCTTGACTCGGTCCATTAACGCGTCAACATGACGCTAATCTATCTTCCACAAAGATGCGCGTAGTATAGACACGCTGTTAGCATCTTTGCTTGTCGCACGTGTGACACGTCTTGGGAGGTCAGGCTCTCTTAGTATTACTTGCCACTAGCGACAGTACCCCCCCCCCCCCCCATGAACCATGGACCTTGCCGTTGGTGGGGAGGCTTGCGTGCCTCAGCGATACAGATGGCCGTACCGTAGGTGCAACCACAACGGAGGGGTATCTGTTGAGAGGCCAGACAAACATGTGGTTCCTGAAGAGGGGCAGCAGCCTTTTCAGTAGTTGCAGGGGCAACAGTCTGGACGATTGACTGATCTGGCCTTGTAACATTAACCAAAACGGCCTTGCTGTGCTGGTACTGCGAACGGCTGAAAGCAAGGGGAAACTACAGCCGTAATTTTTCCCGAGGAAATGCAGCTTTACTGTATGATTAAATGATGATGGCGTCCTCTTGGGTAAAATATTCCGGAGGTAAAATAGTCCCCCATTCGGATCTCCGGGCGGGGACTACTCAAGAGGACGTCGTTATCAGGAGAAAGAAAACTGGCGTTCTACGGATCGGAGCGTGGAATGTCGGATCCCTTAATCGGGCAGGTAGGTTAAAAAATTTAAAAAGGGAAATGGATAGGTTCAAGTTAGATATAGTGGGAATTAGTGAAGTTCGGTGGCAGGAGGAACAAGACTTTTGGTCAGGTGAATACAGGGTTATAAACACAAAATCAAATAGGGGTAATGCAGGAGTAGGTTTAATAATGAATAAAAAAGTAGGAGTGCGGGTTAGCTACTACAAACAGCATAGTGAACGCATTATTGTGGCCAAGATAGACACAAAGCCCATGCCTACTACAGTAGTACAAGTTTATATGCCAACTAGCTCTGCAGATGATGAACAAATAGATGAAATGTATGACGAGATAAAAGAAATTATTCAGGTAGTGAAGGGAGACGAAAATTTAATAGTCATGGGTGACTGGAATTCGTCAGTAGAAAAACGGAGAGAAGGAAACATAGTAGGAGAATATGGATTGGGGGGAAGAAATGAAAGAGGAAGCCGCCTTGTAGAATTTTGCACAGAGCATGACTTAATCATAGCTAACACTTGGTTCAAGAATCATAAAAGGAGGTTGTATACCTGGAAGAATCCTGGAGATACTAAAAGGTATCAGATAGATTATATAATGGTAAGACAGAGATTTAGGAACCAGGTTTTAAATTGTAAGACATTTCCAGGGGCAGATGTGGATTCTGACCACAATCTATTGGTTATGAACTGCAGATTGAAACTGAAGAAACTGCAAAAAGGTGGGAATTTAAGGAGTTGGGACCTGGATAAACTGAAAGAACCAGAGGTTGTAGAGAGTTTCAGGGAGAGCATAAGGGAACAATTGACAGGAATTGGGGAAAGAAATACAGTAAGAGAAGAATGGGTAGCTCTGAGGGATGAAGTAGTGAAGGCAGCAGACGATCAAGTAGGTAAAAAGACGAGGGCTAATAGAAATCCTTGGGTAACAGAAGAATTATTGAATTTAATTGATATAAGGAGAAAATATAAAAATGCAGTAAATGAAGCAGGCAAAAAGGAATACAAACGTCTCAAAAATGAGATCGACAGAAAGTGCAAAATGGCTAAGCAGGGATGGATAGAGGACAAATGTAAGGATGTAGAGGCTTGTCTCACTAGGGGTAAGATAGATACTGCTTACAGGAAAATTAAAGAGGCCTTTGGAGAGAAGATAACCACTTGTATGAATATCAAGAACCCAGATGGAAACCCAGTTGTAAGCAAAGAAGGGAAGGCAGAAAGGTGGAAGGAGTATATAGAGGGTTTATACAAGGGCGATGTGCTTGAGGACAAAATTATGGAAATGGAAGAGGATGTAGATGAAGACGAAATGGGAGATAAGACACTGCGTGAAGAGTTTGATAGAGCACTGAAAGACCTGAGTCGAAACAAGGCCCCGGGAGTAGACAACATTCCATTAGAACTACTGATGGCCTTGGGAGTGCCAGTCATGACAAAACTCTACCATCTGGTGAGCAAGATGTATGAGACAGGCTAAATACCCTCAGACTTCAAGAAGAATATAATAATTCCAATCCCAAAGAAAGCAGGTGTTGACAGATGTGAAAATTACCGAACTATCAGTTTAATAAGTCTCAGCTGCAAAATACTAACGCGTTTTCTTTACAGACGAATGGAAAAACTGGTAGAAGCGGACCTCGTGGAAGATCAGTTTGGATTCCGTAGAAATGTTGGAACACGTGAGGCAATACTAACCTTACGACTTATCTTAGAAGAAAGATTAAGAAAAGGCAAACCTACGTTTCTAGCATTTGTAGACTTAGAGAAAGCTTTTGAGAACGTTAACTGGAATATTCTCTTTCAAATTCTGAAAGTGGCAGGGGTAAAATACAGGGAGCGAAAGGCTATTTACAATTTGTACAGAAACCAGATGGCAGTTATAAGAGTCGAGGGGCATGAAAGGGAAGCAGTGGTAGGGAAAGGAGTGAGACAGGGTTGTTGCCTCTCCCAGATGTTATTCAATCTGTATATTGAGCAAGCAGTAAAGGAAGCAAAAGAAAAATTCGGAGTAGGTATTAAAATTCATGGAGAAGAAATAAAAACTTTGAGGTTCGCCGATGACATTGTAATTCTGTCAGAGACAGCAAAGGACTTGGAAGAGCAGTTGAACGGAATGGACAGTGTGTTGAAAGGAGGATATAAGATGAACATCAACAAAAGCAAAACGAGGATAATGGAACGTAGTCAAATTAAGTCGGGTGATGCTGAGGGAATTAGATTAGGAAATGAGACACTTAAAGTAGTAAAGGAGTTTTGCTATTTAGGGAGTAAAATAACTGATGATGGTCGAAGTAGAGAGGATATAAAATGTAGACTGGCAATGGCAAGGAAAGCGTTTCTGAAGAAGAGAAATTTGTTAACATCGAATGTAGAATTAAGTGTCAGGAAGTCATTTCTGAAAGTATTTGTATGGAGTGTAGCCATGTATGGAAGTGAAACATGGACGATAACTAGTTTGGACAAGAAGAGAATAGAAGCTTTCGAAATGTGGTGCTACAGAAGAATGCTGAAGATTAGATGGGTAGATCACATATCTAATGATGAGGTGTTGAATAGGATTGGGGAGAAGAGACGTTTGTGGCACAACTTGACTAGAAGAAGGGATCGGTTGGTAGGACATGTTTTGAGGCATCAAGGGATCACAAATTTAGCTTTGGAGGGCAGCGTGGAGGGTAAAAATCGTAGAGGGAGACCAAGAGATGAATACACTAGGCAGATTCAGAAGGATGTAGGTTGCGGTAGGTACTGGGAGATGAAGAAGCTTGCACATGATAGAGTAGCATGGAGAGCTGCATCAAACCAGTCTCAGGACTGAAGACCACAACAACAACAGCGACAGTATCCAGCCCTTCCCAGATGCGTGATCGCTGGCCGCCGTATCACGTCATACTGCCTCAGATCCTTTGGATGAGGTCGCTACATGCTCTGTCAACGCTTTGCAAGCAAACTTCACTGTGTTTGTTTTTCGAAGTCGAGGTCGAGAGGGGTAAATCCTTAGTGTTTGCTGTATGTTCTGATTGGAACCCAACATAGTTTTCATTCTGATTACTGCTGAATAGCGTGACGACATGGTCAGAAATACGTTCGCATATTTTATTCATCCATGAGCACACGTAGTACTCAGTGCCCCTCCCATTCAATAACATATGAGCACATTTCTTTGCTAACATTAATTTGTGAATGGTGTAAAAATGTGCAATATCACGGTCCTTTGTGAGAAATAGATGCCATCTGTGGGCATCTAAAGTACTGCGTATTTCGCGTCTGAAGTCGTTTCAGTTTCATCACTTTCGTAACTAGGACCGTTATCCTTCTGCTTATTTTCTTTGATATTCCTTTGTTTGCTACTGGAAGCAAGTTTTTATGCTTGTTCACGACTTACAGCTGATCTTTCTATAATTCCTTCTTCTCTATAATGGCACCGCTAAAACAAACGGTGAACATACTTCGTAGTACCACTAGTTATCATCATAATTTACTTTCAGCACTTTTACTTATGCCGCAGTTCGGTGATAATACAGTTTCACTGAGAACTCTATTTTCAAATCAGTTTTCACACAATGTTTCAGTTAAACGATCTTTTGTATGCGGAGAATAGCGCTATTGGCACGTAAGACAGAGTCAGTGCTGTTTCAGTTTCCATTGTGTGAGTGTTTCTCTACAAGACTAACGTCTTTACTCTAAGTGTACTTAAACTTTACGAATTTCCTATCCTCATATTAGCTAATGGTTTCATTCAGATATGCACGCACATATTTTACGTCGTGCTCGCGAAAGTTAATCGTTGTCACCAAACAAGTTGGTCATCTCAAGTACTTGCCTGAAAAACCGCTGCAAATCATTTAAAAGATGTTTCACAATCTTGCTTTCAGTAGTTAAGAGACAATTTGAAGGTAACGGTTACCTCTCAGTACTTAACAAGACTTTTATCCGTGGATATGTTTTGCGTGTGCGAAGTGATGTATTTATATGGTGGTTGGTATTCCTAGTAGCTAAAATTAAGACCTCCACGCAACTGCCTGGTTGTCGAAAGAATCACATTTCACAGAAAAGCCGAGCATACCAACAGGATTTCATCTTCGAAGAAACTGTGATGTTCAGAGGAACCTTGCTCTTGATCAATGCTTCACACACCGTAACTAACGTCGATTGCGTATGAATAATAATGTGCTTATTGTTAAAACAGTATAGTTGCCAAAATCTTGAACTAACAAAAGAAAAATAACAATAACTGGTAACAGAATGGCACGAAAAGTATGTCGTGTATGTCTGATATTAAAGAGGAGTTAAAGTTCCGAACCAGTGCTAATACATATGGCTTTCTATGGTGTCGACGGGGTACATTGACCTCTTTAACAGCGTTTACCGCGATGAGCTACAATCGTCAATGTTAACGTAAAGTACCTTATAAGTACTCTTTATCTGCTCGCATGTGCTTTCGTAGCTGACAAAGATGATGCTCATCTCAGTGGGAGCGTCGGTTCAAAAATGGCTCTGAGCACTATGGGACTCAACTGCTGAGGTCATTAGTCCCCTAGAACTTAGAACTAATTAAACCTAACTAACCTAAGGACCTTCCCCCATGAACCATGGACCTTGCCGTTGGTGGGGAGGCTTGCGTGCCTCAGCGATACAGATGGCCGTACCGTAGGTGCAACCACAACGGAGGGGTATCTGTTGAGAGGCCAGACAAACATGTGGTTCCTGAAGAGGGGCAGCAGCCTTTTCAGTAGTTGCAGGGGCAACAGTCTGGACGATTGACTGATCTGGCCTTGTAACATTAACCAAAACGGCCTTGCTGTGCTGGTACTGCGAACGGCTGAAAGCAAGGGGAAACTACAGCCGTAATTTTTCCCGAGGAAATGCAGCTTTACTGTATGATTAAATGATGATGGCGTCCTCTTGGGTAAAATATTCCGGAGGTAAAATAGTCCCCCATTCGGATCTCCGGGCGGGGACTACTCAAGAGGACGTCGTTATCAGGAGAAAGAAAACTGGCGTTCTACGGATCGGAGCGTGGAATGTCGGATCCCTTAATCGGGCAGGTAGGTTAAAAAATTTAAAAAGGGAAATGGATAGGTTCAAGTTAGATATAGTGGGAATTAGTGAAGTTCGGTGGCAGGAGGAACAAGACTTTTGGTCAGGTGAATACAGGGTTATAAACACAAAATCAAATAGGGGTAATGCAGGAGTAGGTTTAATAATGAATAAAAAAGTAGGAGTGCGGGTTAGCTACTACAAACAGCATAGTGAACGCATTATTGTGGCCAAGATAGACACAAAGCCCATGCCTACTACAGTAGTACAAGTTTATATGCCAACTAGCTCTGCAGATGATGAAGAAATAGATGAAATGTATGACGAGATAAAAGAAATTATTCAGGTAGTGAAGGGAGACGAAAATTTAATAGTCATGGGTGACTGGAATTCGTCAGTAGGAAAACGGAGAGAAGGAAACATAGTAGGAGAATATGGATTGGGGGGAAGAAATGAAAGAGGAAGCCGCCTTGTAGAATTTTGCACAGAGCATGACTTAATCATAGCTAACACTTGGTTCAAGAATCATAAAAGGAGGTTGTATACCTGGAAGAATCCTGGAGATACTAAAAGGTATCAGATAGATTATATAATGGTAAGACAGAGATTTAGGAACCAGGTTTTAAATTGTAAGACATTTCCAGGGGCAGATGTGGATTCTGACCACAATCTATTGGTTATGAACTGCAGATTGAAACTGAAGAAACTGCAAAAAGGTGGGAATTTAAGGAGTTGGGACCTGGATAAACTGAAAGAACCAGAGGTTGTAGAGAGTTTCAGGGAGAGCATAAGGGAACAATTGACAGGAATTGGGGAAAGAAATACAGTAAGAGAAGAATGGGTAGCTCTGAGGGATGAAGTAGTGAAGGCAGCAGACGATCAAGTAGGTAAAAAGACGAGGGCTAATAGAAATCCTTGGGTAACAGAAGAATTATTGAATTTAATTGATATAAGGAGAAAATATAAAAATGCAGTAAATGAAGCAGGCAAAAAGGAATACAAACGTCTCAAAAATGAGATCGACAGAAAGTGCAAAATGGCTAAGCAGGGATGGATAGAGGACAAATGTAAGGATGTAGAGGCTTGTCTCACTAGGGGTAAGATAGATACTGCTTACAGGAAAATTAAAGAGGCCTTTGGAGAGAAGATAACCACTTGTATGAATATCAAGAACCCAGATGGAAGGCAGAAAGGTGGAAGGAGTATATAGAGGGTTTATACAAGGGCGATGTGCTTGAGGACAAAATTATGGAAATGGAAGAGGATGTAGATGAAGACGAAATGGGAGATAAGACACTGCGTGAAGAGTTTGATAGAGCACTGAAAGACCTGAGTCGAAACAAGGCCCCGGGAGTAGACAACATTCCATTAGAACTACTGATGGCCTTGGGAGTGCCAGTCATGACAAAACTCTACCATCTGGTGAGCAAGATGTATGAGACAGGCTAAATACCCTCAGACTTCAAGAAGAATATAATAATTCCAATCCCAAAGAAAGCAGGTGTTGACAGATGTGAAAATTACCGAACTATCAGTTTAATAAGTCTCAGCTGCAAAATACTAACGCGTTTTCTTTACAGACGAATGGAAAAACTGGTAGAAGCGGACCTCGTGGAAGATCAGTTTGGATTCCGTAGAAATGTTGGAACACGTGAGGCAATACTAACCTTACGACTTATCTTAGAAGAAAGATTAAGAAAAGGCAAACCTACGTTTCTAGCATTTGTAGACTTAGAGAAAGCTTTTGAGAACGTTAACTGGAATATTCTCTTTCAAATTCTGAAAGTGGCAGGGGTAAAATACAGGGAGCGAAAGGCTATTTACAATTTGTACAGAAACCAGATGGCAGTTATAAGAGTCGAGGGGCATGAAAGGGAAGCAGTGGTTGGGAAAGGAGTGAGACAGGGTTGTAGCCTCTCCCCGATGTTATTCAATCTGTATATTGAGCAAGCAGTAAAGGAAACGCATACAGAGAGCGAAAGGCTATTTACAATTTGTACAGAAACCAGATGACAGTTATAAGAGTCGAGGGGCATGAAAGGGAAGCAGTGGTTGGGAAAGGAGTGAGACAGGGTTGTAGCCTCTCCCCGATGTTATTCAATCTGTATATTGAGCAAGCAGTAAAGGAAACAAAAGAAAAATTCGGTGTAGGTATTAAAATTCATGGAGAAGAAGTAAAAACTTTGAGGTTCGCCGATGACATT
The DNA here is from genome assembly GCF_023898315.1 of Schistocerca nitens. Lineage (NCBI taxonomy): Eukaryota > Metazoa > Arthropoda > Insecta > Orthoptera > Acrididae > Schistocerca > Schistocerca nitens. The sequence goes on from NC_064618.1 coordinate 661,789,342, forward strand.
GTAATTCTGTCAGAGACAGCAAAAGACTTGCAAGAGCAGTTAAACGGAATGGACAGTGTCTTGAAAGGAGGATATAAGATGAACATCAACAAAAGCAAAACGAGGATAATAGAATGTAGTCAAATTAAATCGGGTGATGCTGAGGGGATTAGATTAGGAAATGAGACACTTAAAGTAGTAAAGGAGTTTTGCTATTTAGGGAGTAAAATAACTGATGATGGTCGAAGTAGAGAGGATATAAAATGTAGACTGGCAATGGCAAGGAAATCGTTTCTGAAGAAGAGAAATTTGTTAACATCGAGTATAGATTTAAGTGTCAGGAAGTCGTTTCTGAAAGTATTTGTATGGAGTGTAGCCATGTATGGAAGTGAAACATGGACGATAACTAGTGTGGACAAGAAGAGAATAGAAGCTTTCGAAATGTGGTGCTACAGATGAATGCTGAAGATAAGGTGGGTAGATCACGTAACTAATGAGGAGGTATTGAATAGGATTGGGGAGAAGAGAAGTTTGTGGCACAACTTGACTAGAAGAAGGGATCGGTTGGTAGGACATGTATTGAGGCATCAAGGGATCACAAATTTAGCATTGGAGGGCAGCGTGGAGGGTAAAAATCGTAGAGGGAGACCAAGAGATGAATACACTAAGCAGATTCAGAAGGATGTAGGTTGCAGTAGGTACTGGGAGATGAAGAAGCTTGCACAGGATAGAGTAGCATGGAGAGCTGCATCAAACCAGTCTCAGGACTGAAGACCACAACAACAACAACAACCTAAGGGCATCACACATATCCATCCCGAGGCAGGATTCGAACCTGCGACCGTAGCGGTCTCGCGGTTCCAGACTGCAGCGCCTTTAACCGCACGGCCACTTCGGCCGGCGAGCGTCGGTTCAAATTTTGGTGGTTTTAATACTGGTGGTGGAATAAACTTAGCCATATTAGAAGACAGACAGGCATCCAGCATTATGGCCATGACAGACGATCAATGAAATGCTGACCGTAGGGCTGTACAGTAGTTTGGAAGATCCTATATCAGTAATGCACAGCCTTCAACAGCGATGAGAGAAATCCGGTATCTGTGCCTAACACTGACATAAAACTACACTAACAGACCTCCCGGCTGTACGCGCGGTTGTACATGCCTCAGACCTGCATTAGCCTCTAGACGCCACCATACTTGTCTACAAAGCTCATCACGTGTCAGGCAAATACTGCGCTCATCGTTGGAGGACACCCAACCGCCTTGATCCATGTACCATTCCAGATATTCCTTTATCCACCTTCGTAATCGATGACTAAAGGTGACATTAACAGTACGAAAATCTGCGTAATGTTTCGGTCGACACAGTTCTTCCATCTGTCCAAAAGGACAGCGTAGAATTGTCTTGCATCATTCCCAGGATACCTACGACTTGTAATCTGTAGGTAGCCGTCATCAGCCAGGGTTTTTCACCTCTAGACGATCATTGCGAGTTAAATTTTCAATGTTGTGTGTCTCACGGTAACAAGTGAATCTCCGAATAACGTCACCGCGGTGTACGCGATATCGACAGGCACCTTCCTGTGCTGTCAACCCTTCCTGCAGTAAAGTTTTGGCAAAGGCACCGTCCAAACTAGAAATGAGCCTTTGAGGCTTCTTGATAGACTGAACGAGATACACTAGCCGCATCGTTCATTCATGACTGAGTAGCCGGCCGCTGTGGCCGAGCGGTTCTAGGCGCTTCAGTCTGGAACCGCGCGACCGCTACGGTCGCAGGTTCGAATCCTGCCTCTGGCATGGATGTGTGTGATGTCCTTAGGTTAGTTAGGTTTAAGTAGTTCTAGGATCTAGGGGACTGATGACCTCAGAAATTAAGTCCCACAGTGTTCAGAGCCATTTGTACCATTTTGATGTCCTCAGATGTTAAGTCCCATAGTGCTCATAGCCATTAGAACTATTTTAACCGTGACTGAGTAAACAGCGCGCTACATTAACCTGCATTTGGAATTCAGCCTTATTTCTAACTTCAACAGACAGGTGTCTGCGCGAAGTCATTTCCTGTCGTATTGAGAAATAGGTCTCCGATCAAAAAACACACAAACTATGCTGGTAATGAAAAACATTTTTTGAGTAGTTTATGCTTGATGTTTTGGACCAGTCTGTTTTCATCCACAATTTAGTTGTTTAATTTTAAATTACACATTGCGTGGCGATCTATGACAATGCAACCCATTCCGACGTCACATATTCGAGAACTTTCTTCGTTCTCGTACTGAAAAACGGTTCGAAACCGACATCTAAAAAGGGTCAGACGTAGTAATTAATTTGTCCCCCTTACAACACACGTGAGGAGTTCCTATAAACGTCAGCTTTTGAGTACACGTCAGAACACTGTCGCTGAACTAACGAAAGTTCGGGGGTAAGAATAGGCCCGCGGTATTCCTGCCTGTCGTAAGAGGCGACTAAAAGGAGTCTCAAACTTTTCGGCCTTCTGTGATGGTCCCCTGTTGGGTTTGACCTCCATCTTTCCAAATTCTTCCGCAGAGCGAGCCAATTGGGGAAGGGCGACTTACATGGTGCATTTTGTCCATCGTGCATTAAGACCTATAGCCAGATTTCTCGTCGTCGCATTGCCGTCCCGCTCGTTCTCCATCTCCTGGGCGAGGATGTGTTCCTGGGAGCAATTTTCACTATGCACTGTGTAGTGTTGCGTTTTGCGGAGACGACGACCATGGACTACATGTCACCTAACATCCAGCACGGTAGCCAGTCCGTTGTGGTGGGGCCGCCATGTACCCTGTTGGTTGTAGCCCCCTGACAACACAGGGATCGCTCTACTGATGCCTGCGCCGTTAACTCCCCACGTATGCCAAGGAGTAGATGCCCAGCTCCATGGGGCATCAGGACTCCCGGCAATGGCCATCCTGCCAGGTGGCTATTGCTGAGGCTGGGTGGCGCCCGTGGGGAGGGCCCTTGGTCGGAGTAGGTGGCATCAGGGCGGATGACCCGCAATGAAGCGTGGTACATCATCTCTCTGGGTCAGCACTGATACAAACGGCATCCTCCGCCCAGTCACGCAGGTTACTTACTTGTGACAAGTTGGGGGATGTTAACGTTACCATCACACCACATAACAGTTTAAATATGGTCCAGAGTGTTATTTTCCATAGGGACCTACTTTTGCAGTCTGATGACGAGCTGCGCGCCAACTTAGAGCGTAGAGGTGTTCATTTCGTCCGGCGCGTTCATCGGGGTCCGAGGGACAATCAGGTTGCTACCGGTGCCTTCATCTTGGCCTTCGAGGGTGATACATTACCGGAGAAGGTCAAGGTGATGGTCTATCGTTGTGACGTCAAGCCCTATATCCCTCCCCCGATTCGGTGCTTTAAGTGCTGGAAGTTCAGCCACATGTCTTCCCGCTGCACTTCCAGCCTCACATGTCGAGATTGCGGACGCCCATCACATCCCAATACTCCATGTGCCCCGCCTCCCATCTGTGTCAACTGCAGAGAGCATCATTCACCTTGCTCGCCAGACTGCAAAGTCTTTCAGAAAGAGCGAAAAATCATAGAATATAAGACCCTGGACCGACTGACTTATACTGAGACCAAAAGGAAATATGACAGACTACATCATGTGCGAAAGACGTCTTCTTACGCTGCTGCTACAACAAATGTGCTAGCCCCATCAGTTTCGAGACTTCCAGCTGGCTCGATGAGCAGTACAACTCCCCCTGCCCCCTTGCCCGTGGGGGGCTCTACGCACCCGGTTGCTCCTGCACCACCTACCTCAGGAGCAACATCCTCCCACCCATCGGGGACGTCCGTCCCTGCTTCTCAGCCGGAGAAGCGTCCCACTTCTTCGGCTACTCTCGCTCGTAAGGGTTCCCTTGGGTCCCTCCCTTCCCAGGCTTCCACCAGCAGGAAGGATGACGTCAGACAGTGGCATAAGTCCCCACCAGCGGCTGGTCGTAGGGCTTCGCGATCCTCCTCCGTCCCAGAGACTAAATTGGTAAAGCCTTCCCAGCCAGTCAAACCCAAGGTTCAGCGAGAGAAGTTCAAGCGAAAGACCTCTAAGGCCAAAGAACTTGTTGTGGCACCGACCCCACCGAACCCTTCGCGCTCTGCATCTGAGGATGAGATCGAGATCCTGGCGTCCGCTGAGGACCTCGATCTCGCCGGTCCCTCAGACGCCATGGATGTCACTCGCGCGGGTACTGAAACGGTGGCAGCGAGCGAACACACGGCTTAAACGGCCTCCCCAGTCCCTTCATGCCTTTCTCAGCCATGGACAATACCATTCTCCAGTGGAACTGCAGCAGTTTCTTCCACAACTTATCAGCCTTCACCCTTTCTTCTGCGTTGCTCTTCAGGAAACTTGGTTTCCAGTGATGCGAACCCCCGCCCTCCGTGGCTATCGGGGTTATTATAAGAACCGGGCAGCTTATGAAAGGGTGTCTGGTGGCGTCTGCATCTATGTCCTTAACTCTCTTCACAGCGATTCTGTCCCTCTACAAACAGCTTTAGAGGCTGTCGCTGTTCGGGTGTGGACACCACAGGCTGTTACCGTCTGCAGTCTTTACCTTCCACCGGATGGTGATGTCGCGCAGCATGTCCTGGCTGCGATGATAGCCCAATTACCGCCACCTTTCTTGTTACTGGGCGACTTCAACGCCCATAACCCTCTGTGGGGTGGGTCAGTCGCAACTGGTCGAGGTGTCACCATTGAGATTTTATTGGCGCAGCTCGATCTTTCGATTTTAAATGATGGTGCCTTCACGCACTTCAGTGTGGCGCATGGCACATACTCCACCACTGACCTTTGGATCTGCAGCCCTAGTCTCTTACCGTCTGTCCAATGGAGAGTGCATGACGACCTGTGTGGTAGTGACCACTTTCCGATCTTTCTGTCACTGCCACGGCGCCACTCTTCTGGGCGCCCCAGCAGATGGGCTATGAATATGGCTGACTGGGACTTGTTCTCCTCCATTGCCGCTATTGGCTCTGAGCACTATGGGACTCAACTTCTGAGGTCATTAGTCCCCTAGAACTTAGAACTATTTAAAACTAACTAACCTAAGGACATCACAAACATCCATGCCCGAGGCAGGATTCGAACCTGCGACCGTAGCGGTCTTGCGGCATTGCCGCTATTGAGCCTCTCTCTAATGAAGACATTGATCCGGTGATTCACTCAGCCACCACCAGCATCGTTACTGCCGCAGAATCTGCCATTACCCGTTCTTCTGGGTCTCCTCGGCGGAGCACTGTGCCTTGGTGGTCGCCTGAGATCGCTGAAGCGATTAAAGATCGCCGGCGGGCGCTCCAGCGTCACAAACGACATCCCTCCATAGAACATCTCATCGCCTTCAAACGGCTGCATGCGCGGGCCCGCCGCCTTATCTGCCAACGCAAGCAGGAGTGCTGGGAGCAGTATGTTTCCACCATTGGCCTCCATGTCTCTCCATCGCAGGTCTGGGCCAAGATTCGACGCCTCTATGGCTATGGAACCCCTGTCAGCGTCCCAGCGCTCTCACTGAATGGAGCAGTTTGTACTGACTCCGACATCATTGCAAACCGCTTGGCAGAGCATTTTGCTCTGAGTTCCGCTTCTGCGAATTACCCCCTGGCCTTCCGCTCCATTAAAGAGCGGATGGAACGTCAGAGCCTTTCGTTTCGTACCCACCAACCAGAATCGTACAATGTTCCATTCAGTGAGCGGGAATTTCGCAGCGCCCTAGCCGCTTGCCCTGATACCGCTCCTGGGCCAGATCTTATCCACTGTCAGATGCTGAAACGCCTTTCAGTGGACTGCCAGCGACGGCTCCTCGCCCTTTACAACCGTCTCTGGGTCGAGGGTGAGTTTCCGTCGCAATGGTGGGAAAGTATTTTTATCCCCGTTTTGAAACCTGGCAAGAGCCCTTTGGAGGTGGACAGCTACCGTCCCATTAGCCTCAGCAACGTTCTTTGCAAGTTGCTTGAACGGATGGTGAGCCGGCGCTTGAATTGGATACTGGAGTCTCGGGGCCTTCTGGCTCTGTCTCAGGGTGGGTTCCGTAAAGGCCGCTCCGCTGCCGACAATCTGGTGAACCTGGAGTCGGCCATCCATACTGCCTTTGACCGCCGTCAGCACCTGGTTGCTGTCTTTTTCGACATGCGGAAGGCGTACGATACGACATGGCGTCATCACATCCTTTCTACGCTTCATGGATGGGGTCTTCGGGGCCCTCTGCCGCTCTTTATCGGAAATTTTCTGTCGTATCGTACCTTCCGCGGCCTCCCATAGTTCCTCCCGAGTCCAGGAGAACGGGGTACCACAGGGATCTGTCCTCAGTGTCTGCCTATTTTTAATTGCAATAAACGGGATCGCTGCAGCGGTAGGAACTTCTGTCTCAGCGTCCTTGTATGCTGACGACTTCTGCCTTTACTGTAGCTCTATTGGCATTGCAGCTGCTGAACGTCAGCTGCAGGGCGCTATCCGCAAGGTGCAGTCTTGGGCTGTAGCGCATGGCTTTCAGTTTTCGGCTGCCAAGACCTGCGTTATGCATCTCTGCCGGCGACGCACTGTTCATCCGGAGCTGCGGCTTTACCTTGATGGCGAACTACTTGCTGTTGTGGAGTCACATAGGTTTTTGGGTCTGGTTTTTGATGCCTGGTTCACTTGGCTGCCTCATATTCGGCAGCTTAAACAGATGTGTTGGCGGCATCTAAATGCTCTGTGATGCTTGAGCCACACCAGCTGGGGCGCCGACCGATCTACCCTCCTCCAGCTCTACCAGGCATTAATCCAGTCCCGTCTTGATTATGGGAGCCTGGCTTATGGCTCAGCATCCCCATCTGCGTTGCGGGTGCTGGACCCAATCCTACACAGTGGAATATGACTTGCCACTGGTGCCTTCCGGACCAGCCCTGTGGACAGCACACTTCTGGTGGCGGGTGTCCCTCCACTACGGTTATGGCGCCAAAATTTACAGGCCACTTATGCTGCCCATGTTTTTAGCTTGCCTGGGCATCCTAATTATCGTCTCCTGTTCCTGAAGTCAGTCGTGCATCTGCCAGAAAGTCGGCCCCGGTCGGGTTGTACGATCGCGGTTCGCGTCAGAGAGCTTCTCTCCGGGCTTGGGGTTTTCCCTCTTTCGCCTCCTTTCCGGGCCCCTTTGCTTACACCCCCGTGGTGTGTGCCTCGCCCTTGTCTTCGGCTCGAATTGGCACAGGGCCCGAAGGACTCAGTCCCTCTGGAGGCCTTCCAACGCCGCTTTTATTCCATCTTAGCCACGCTTCAGGGCTCTGGCGTTGTTTACACAGACGGTTCGATGGTTGCTGGTCGGGTCGGTTATGCTCTAACTGTATGGGAACATTCCGAACAACGATCCTTGCCAGCTGGCTGCAGAGGTTTCACTGCTGAGCTGGTAGCTATCTTTCGTGCCCTAGAGTATATCCGCTCCTGCTCAGGTGAGTCCTTCGTCATCTGTAGCGACTCCCTGAGCAGTTTACGAGCTCTCGACCAGTATTTCCCTCGCTCTCGTCTGGTGATGGCTGTCCAGGGCTCCCTCCATGCTCTAGTCCGTTTCGGCCGCTCTGTCGTCTTTGTCTGGACCCCAGGCCATGTTGGGATATCCGGCAATGAACATGTCGACCGCCAGGCGAAAGAGGCCACCAGTGAACCAACTCTGGAGGTAGGCCTCCCGGCGACTGATTTGCGGGCAATCTTACGCCGCAAAGTTTTCGACCTATGGGACACTGAATGGCGCAACCTGCTCATGCCAAAAAAACTTCGCCCTATCAAGGCGACGACGACTGTGTGGCGGTCGTCCATGCGGGTCTCCTGCCAGGAGTCTGTTGTCCTCTGCCGGCTGCGCATTGGGCACACTCGGCTGACGCACGGCGACTTATTGCGCCGTGAGGACCCACCTTTATGTCGCTGCGGCTCCGTTTTGACTGTGGTCCACATTTTGTTGGAGTGTCGCCTTTTAGCTGTGCTCAGGCAGACGTTAGCGCTGCCTGATACGCTCCCTGCCCTTTTAACAGATGACTGTGCCATGGTGGACTTAGTTTTGCGTTTTATTCGGGCAGGGGTTTTTTATCATTTAATCTGAGTGTTTTTTATGTCTTTTTGTTTTGATTCTGGCCTTTGGCCTACGATTTTAGACTGAGTTTTTAATGTGTTCTCGGTCGTTGGCTTTTCCTTTCTTTATCTCTATGGTCGGCCAACCACTGTCACACTCTATGTGATTTACTTTGTTTTGTCTGATCTGTCTGAGTCTTTCTTGTCCTGTGTCCTCTGCCGTCTTTTCTTTTGTTCGTTTTTTTTTAATTCTCTGTGGGTGATTTTTTTTTTTTTGAAAAAGGGACCGATGACCATAGCAGTCTGGTCCATTTAACCCCCACAAACCAACCGTTGTGGGGCGGCCTTGACGGTGGTCCACATTCTGTTGGAGTGTACCCTTTTAACTGTGCTCAGGCAGACGTTTGCGCTGCCTGTTACGCTCCCCTCCCTTTTAACTGATGACGCTTCCATGGCCGGCTTAGTTTTGCGTTTTATTTGGGCAGGGGGTTTTTATCATTTAATTTGAGGGTTTGTTATGTTTTTCTTGTGTTGATTCTGGCCTTTGGCCTACGATTTTAGACTGAGTTTTTAATGTGTTCTCGGTCGTTGGCTTTTCCTTTCTTTATCTCTATGGTCGGCCAACCACTGTCACACTCTATGTGATTTACTTTGTTTTGTCTGATCTGTCTGAGTCTTTCTTGTCCTGTGTCCTCTGCCGTCTTTTCTTTTGTTCGTTTTTTTTAATTCTCTGTGGGTGATTTTTTTTTTTTTTTTGAAAAAGGGACCGATGACCATAGCAGTCTGGTCCATTTAACCCCCACAAACCAACCGTTGTGGGGCGGCCTTGACGGTGGTCCACATTCTGTTGGAGTGTACCCTTTTAACTGTGCTCAGGCAGACGTTTGCGCTGCCTGTTACGCTCCCCTCCCTTTTAACTGATGACGCTTCCATGGCCGGCTTAGTTTTGCGTTTTATTTGGGCAGGGGGTTTTTATCATTTAATTTGAGGGTTTGTTATGTTTTTCTTGTGTTGATTCTGGCCTTTGGCCTACGATTTTAAACTGAGTTTTTAATGTGTCTCTCGGTCGTTGGCTTCTCCTTTTTTTGTTTCTATGGTCGGCCAACCACCGTCACATTCTGTGTGATTTTAATTCGTTTTGTCTGGTCTTTGTCTAAGTTTCTCTTGTCCTGTGTCGTCTGTCATCTATTCTGTTGATCGTTTTTATTCTCTGTGGGTGTTTTTAGTATTTGGAAAAAGGGGCCGATGACCGTAGCAGTCAGGTCCCTTTAATCCCACAAACCAACCAACCAACTAACGAAAAAAGCATGCCAAATTGAGAAGAAAGCAAAATATTCCAGACTGTCGAGGTTTTACAGCATCTCGAAGTTTAGTGCGATGTTCATTGCAAGATGTTTTTAATAGTTTCCACACCGCTACTCTGTCTCGAAATCTGGCAGAAAGTCCAGAGAGATTTAGGTTCAAAATGGTTCAAATGGCTCTGAGCACTATGGGACTCAACTGCTGAGGGTATTAGTCCCCTAGAACTTAGAACTAGTTAAACCTAACTAACCTAAGGACATCACAAACATCCATGCCCGAGGCAGGATTCGAACCTGCGACCGTAGCGGACTTGCGGTTCCAGACTGCAGCGCCTTTAACCGCACGGCCACTTCGGCCGGCAGAGATTTAGGTCGTACGTAAAGTACACCTCCAGCAAGACGCAACTGGTACCTTGACTGCGTGATAGGGATGGAAATGTCACTAATAACAGTGACTTTAAATAAGAGTTATTAGACACGGTTTCCGAAATCCTTTACCAAAGAAAACCAATTAAATATTCCAGAATTCGAATAAAAAACAACTGCAAACATGTGTAACTCAGAAGTAGATATCCTCGGTGTAGCTAAGCAGCTTAAATCACTTAATCTACATCTACAGCTACATGGGTACTCTGCAAATCACGTTTAAGTGCCTGGCAGTGGGTTCATCGAACCACCTTCACAGTTATTGTAATCTCGTATAGCGTGCGGAAAGAACTAACACCTATATCTTTCCGTATGAGCTCTGATTTCCATAATTTTATCGTGTTGTTCGTTTCTCACTATGTAGTTTGGTGTCAACAGAGCATTTTCGAATTCTAAGGAGAAAGCTGGTGATTGTAATTTCTTGAGAAGATTCCGTCGCAACGAAAAACGCCTTTCTTTTAGTGATGTTTAGTCCAAATCCTGTATCATTCCTGTGACACTCTCTCCCATATTTCGCGATAATACAAAACGCGCTGCCCCTCTTTGAACGTTTTCGATGCACTCCGTCAGTCCTCTCTGCTAAGGACCCCACACCGCGTAGCAGTATTCTAAAAGTGGACGGACGAGCGTGGTGTAGGCAGTCTCCTTAGTAGATCTGTTACATTTTCCAAGTGTCCTGCCAAGTCTTGGTTAGCCTTCCCCACAACATTTTCTATATGTTCCTTCCAATTTAAGTTGTTCGTAATTGTAATACCTAGTATTTAGTTGAATATACGGAAGAAGTAAAAACTTTGAGGTTCGCCGATGACATTGTAATTCTGTCAGAGACAGCAAAGGACTTGGAAGAGCAGTTGAACGGAATGGACAGTGTCTTGAAAGGAGGATATAAGATGAACATCAACAAAAGCAAAACGAGGATAATGGAATGTAGTCAAATTAAATCGGGTGATGCTGAGGGGATTAGATTAGGAAATGAGACACTTAAAGTAGTAAAGGAGTTTTGCTATTTAGGGAGTAAAATAACTGATGATGGTCGAAGTAGAGAGGATATAAAATGTAAACTGGCAATGGCAAGGAAATCGTTTCTGAAGAAGAGAAATTTGTTAACATCTAGTATAGATTTAAGTGTCAGGAAGTCGTTTCTGAAAGTATTTGTATGGAGTGTAGCCGTGTATGGAAGTGAAACATGGACGATAACCAGTTTGGACAAGAAGAGAATAGCAGCTTTCGAAATGTGGTGCTACAGAAGAATGCTGAAGATAAGGTGGGTAGATCACGTAACTACTGAGGAGGTATTGAATAGGATTGGGGAGAAGAGAAGTTTGTTGCACAACTTGACTACAAGAAGGGATCGGTTGGTAGGACATGTTTTGAGGCATCAAGGGATCACAAATTTAGCATTGGAGGGCATCGTGGAGGGTAAAAATCGTAGAGGGAGACCAAGAGATCAATACACTAAGCAGATTCAGAAGGATGTAGGTTGCAGTAGGTACTGGGAGATGAAGAAGCTTGCACAGGATAGAGAAGCATGGAGAGCTGCATCAAACCAGTCTCAGGACTGAGGACCACAACAACAACAACGGCTTTTGATTAGACTTATTTATCGTATAACCGAAGTTTAACGAATTCCTTTTAGCACTCATGTGGATGAGCTCACACTTTTCGTTATTTAGGGACAAGTGCCAATTTTTGCTCCATTCTGATATCTTTTCTAAATTGTTTTGAAATTTGTTTTGATCTTCTAATAAAGGTAAGATCTCCGGTCCAGATTGTATACCAGTCAGAGTCCTTTCAGAGTATGCTAATACAATAGCTCCATTCATATACACAACCGCTCGATCGTCGAAAGGTCCGTACCTAAAGATGGGGAAATTGCACAAGCTATGCCAGTACCCAAGTAAGGAAATAGGAGTAATCCGCTGAATTACAGACCCACATATCTAACGAAACCAAAAGAAATGAGTTACACTGTTATGATTATGCCCTTTGACATTAATTTTTGTACTTATACAATTCCAAATATCTATATGATGGACAACGTTTAAAATACAATGTAAGTATAAAAATACGCGACACTTTTTTTCTTTATTGTCATTTCATCCAGGGGACAGGCAGTCCACTCTTCAGCCAAGTGACAACAAAAAAGTAAAAAAGACGAGAAAGCAAGAAACAGATATCGAAGATATTTACACTGCATTTAAAGCTGGTTAAAGGTGAAAACCAAAATGGAAGTTTTGAGATTTACGATGGATGAATTTGGCACTGGTAGTTAAAAACAATATTAGTAAAAGGTAAAATGAAATTCAATAAGAGTACATTTAAAACATGTTGCCGAGACACTGATATGTGAAACAAGCGCTTTCCTGTTATTAGAAATTGGATGGACCTGTCATGGGATAGGGAGTCAGTTGATTGGGGGGAGGGGGGGGGGCAAGTTTGGCCAGTGAAGAGGGTAGTAATGTGGTGGTATGAGGATGGAGGACTAGTGCACTGCAGGGATGGGGTACGAGTGGCTGTTGGGTCAGAAGAGGTGGTGGAGTAGTGGGAGAATCGGTGACATTAAAGTTTTTGGGAAAAGCGGATCGGGAAAGAAAAGCATAAAGGGGAAAAGGAGAGGATAGTAAGGAAATGTGGTGAGGGGAGGGAGAGAAAGCCCTGATAAAGTGAATTTGGTGGAATGGACTTATAGCTGGTAGGACAGGTAAATGTTGGGGCAGAATTCATGATCTGGGAGAGGGAGATGGTTGAAGCTTCATTGAGACAGCATGTGAAGGGTGTATTAATAGAAGGTTGGTGGGGTGTGTTGGTAAAGACATGGCAGCAAATGAGGACTGTAAAGTAGAGGGGAAACAATAGCATTACTGGAGTCTGCGGATGATGTAGACTGTTTGGATGGGTTCAGTGTGAATGAGGAGAGGCACGAATGTGACGAGATGGTAAGGGATCTATGTAGGGGAAGGTAAATGGTTGCAGAGAGCGAGGTGGAGTGCTTGGCATTTGAGGATCTGGATGGACTTACAGGACTTGGAAGGGACAGACATCCATAAAATATTTACATAACAAAGGATGGGACGGATTAGGGATTTGTACATAAGTGTGGAGAGGGCAGTGTAGGGGTGTAGCGCCAATGTTCAGTCAGGTGGTAGTTTTAGTCTGTTGTGGGCTTTCTGTTCGATGGTTAGTAGGCGGTGTATCTATGTTAGTTGCTGGTGAAGGTATGCCCAAGGTATTTTAGTGTTTTTTTCTTTATTGTCATTTCATTTGGCAGGATGGGGGCGAGCTGGCAGCAATGATGAAGCCTCTCTTCAGCTCAGAGCTTTGAATAGAATAATGGAATGTTTCAAAATGTGCAGAGGTGAACAAAATATGAGTATTGAACACTTCTGGATGACACAGATACGGTGGATTTAACGTTTCATGGAGAGCTGCTCCTTGGCGACTAGTTGCAGGAGATGATGCTGATGTGATGTCTGCTTGGTGACCACCTCCAGGTAAGGGGTAGCTGGAAGATATGACAGTAGCACGGTGGAGAGCCAAACAAAAGATGAAGATAGAGAACTGGCATGAAATTGTGGAGAAGGAGAAAGATTGGTGGCGTAGTTGTGAAAGGGGTGGTGATAGAAAGGATCAAAGGTACTGTGGGGTTTGAGGGGCTTCTCAAGGGCGGGATGGAATGTATTAGACAAGGGTGTCTATGCATAGAAAGAGGTAGTGAGAGTGGTTTTGGGAATATGTGGCCATGACATTCAAATGACATACAGAATGGAGTGCCAGGGTTACCTCATAGAGGATAAGTGAAAGCTTGAATAGGTGCATGTTTGAAGGTCAGTGGTGATGAAGTGGATGGTGTCTTCAGCAGTAAAAGTAGGGTATATGGAGTAGTTTAGATGGAGTGGTGCGTCTGCAGGGGGATTGGGAAAGTCGGTTCAGGTTTTTTGGGAGGGGGTTTGGCTGTGAACTTATAGGAGTAAGTGGGATGGGACTGGCTGCAAGACATGTGGGTGCGTGGGGACTGGAGGTTTGGACAGTGATGTATAGGTGGTTGGCTCTGTAGTGGGAGCAGGTTGGAGGATTTTTGCAGTCATAAGTTAAATGCTAATTGTATATGAGGCATATGTGGCAATGGTAGGCTTGGGCATAGGTGACAGATGAACAGTCCATTCTGAAGGAGGTACTTATGATTGAGATTCAGAAAAGATTCAAATGATGGATGTAGGCTCAGAATGGTGATGAATGCAAAGGGATTTTGGGATTTGGGACTCAGGATTTGAGTTTAGCACCTGCACAAATTCCCCCCTTATAATCTCTGGGCCCACACCCTTAATCACAGCAGTAAGAGTGGGCAGACAACATGAGGGTTGGAATTGTCTGGGTCGTGGTGGGCTGAGTGAGAACAGGGAGTCATGTGGACCAAAGGTGATGGGACTCATTGCAGTAGGTGGGTTTGAAAATGTTGAGGTCTGGAAGGTACTTTTTTATTTAGAGATGAAGTATTTTAGGTTTTAGGAATCTGATTTGGAACGTGATAGGAAGAAGGAAAGTGTTGGAGGATATATGTAGGGTGAGATGGAAGCGAACTACATTGGCCGGCCGGGGTGGCCGAGCGGTTCTAGGTGCTACAGTCTGGAACTGCGTGACCACTACAGTCGCAGGTTCGAATCCTGCCTCGTGCATGGATGTGTTTGATGTCCTTAGGTTAGTTAGGTTTAAGTAGTTCTAAGTTCTAGAGGACTGATGACCTCAGATGTTAAGTCCCATAGTGCTCAGAGCCATTTGAACCATTTTTGAACTCCATTGGTTATGACGTGTGCAGCAGGTGGGAAGCAGTTGAGTGTCAGAGATAGGTAATGTATGTATACTAGGTGAATTGGAGGGATTATTTGAGGATGGGATATCGGGGGACATAGACGAGGAATGTTTGCTAACCTGGAGTGGTGTGGCTAATGCAACTGCAGCTGCGGCATTGGTGTTTGTGCTGATCTAGTTGTTGCTGGAGTTGGTGTGGCTGGTGCGTCTCCTTCTGAATTCAGATGTAATGATCACAGCACAGACAACAGAGCAGCAGTAAGAATAGGATGTCGATGATGGCTGGTGCAGTTCTGTCGTTGGTGACGAGAATGGCAATGGTGGCGGCAGCAGCAGTGGCAGTGGAGCTGCAGTACATGCTGGAGTTATGATATCTGCAAACGAGGAATCAGTTAAGTCTGAGAATGCAGTGCGTGAGAGTGGGAAGGTGGTTGGGGCCGTCCAAGTAGTGTGGAAAGAGGGGATGAGGGAAGAGCAGCAGGGGACAGTGAGTAGGGGGTAAAGGAGTAGGTGAAGTGGGAATGGAGTACAGGTGCGAGTCAATGATCGAGGATGTCGTAGTTCTAGGTTGATACAACGTTGAATGAGGCTGGAGACGTTGGTGACAAACAGACAGAGGCGAAGACTGGCAGCGAAGATGTGGGCCGGTAATCACTGGCGATGTCCAGCGGTGAGGGAGAGGACTGTAGGCGAATGTGATGACTGGCAGCGAGGACTGGCAGCAATGGCGACGTCAGACAGCGAAGGCGATGATAATGGGCAGTGAGGTTTGGCAGAAATGGCGGCGTCTGGCAGTGGGCGCAATGGCGATGGCGAAGACTATGAAGATCAACATGACCTGCCGGCAATAGTGAAGAGCTGGATGGCGTTAGATGGAAGCTTCTCCCTGAGGAAAATCGTGAGAGCATTCCAGGCAGTTATTATATCACGAGGGACAAGAGGGGTCCCAACTTTTTGATGATGATATTTTAGAGTGTGAAACAACAGCCGTGCGGGATTAGCCGAGCGGTCTGAGGCGCTGCAGTCATGGACTGTGCGGCTGGTCCCGGCGGAGGTTCGAGTCCTCCCTCAGGCATGGGTGCGTGTGTTCTTCCTTATGATAATTTAGCTTAAGTAGTGTCTAAGCATAGTGACTCATGACCTTAGCAGTTAAGTCCCATAAGATATCACACACATCTGAACATTTTTTTTGTTAAACAACATCAAGTACATTCTGTTTTTTTTAAGGCAAATTAAAAATACTTCATTACTGACATTTAGATGGAGTGACTGTACTCACATCTTCTGGCATTAATTTTGACATTAATACATTTTTGAATGATATATAAAAACCTTGTACATATAAATATATATACAACATCATTTAAACCTATTTTTAAAAAATCTTTTTAAAACCAGCGTAGAAAATTCTCATAATCATACTTAGGTAAAGCGACATTGACATAATGTACTACCATAAAGCGTTCTCGGCGTTTAAATCTAAAGAGTGATTACTCCCTTTTACTGCAATTGAGACTTAGTCTTCCTTATAACGTTACAGCATCTTGTTATGAAATGTTTCTTATCTAAAAATGAAAGGAAAAAAAAGGGTAACTGTGTACAGTCCTTCCAAAGAGATTTTGTTCTTGCGTTGTGTTCTGCTGCAGTGGCGTGATATAGTGGGAATTGTGTAACCTTTATTTCCCGTCCCTTGATCGACGGGTCTTATTTTTGGTGATGAGAAGCACTCCTCAAACTGAGTGTTTTTCATTGATGTGTGGTTTTTGAGCAACGTACACGTGACCGACTCTTTGTTACAAATTATCTCCAGCTTCTCAAGTATATCGACATATATTCCTTTTTCAACCTTCTGCAACCATTTTAACTGTGATGTCGTATAAGTATAAACATGGCCAGTAGCATTAAATCTGCCGCAAAATTAGATTTGTCTGCTATATCCCTCCTGTCCAATGCTACATGCTCGCGGAACCTCACTTCAGACCTTCTTTCAGTTTGCCCAAAATGAATGGCATACATGCAGATCACGCCAATCTGTGTATGTCTGATTCCTGCAGCTGCTTATATTTAGGTATTTCATTAATTAGCAGACACTTCAACCTATTTCCAGTATAAAACGCCATATTAATATTCCGTTTTCTAACTAACTATTCCTGTGCTGACAGCTATTTTCATTAATAAAAGATTTTGTAATAATGATCATTAAAGAGGGTGCTGTTGTGTCCGGTGTTGCTGATGAGCGTAGCTGCATAGGTCCCTGTAAGCAGCTACCCCTGTATCTTTGTACCTTCGGTCTGACAAATACTCTTTATTGAGATATGCAGGTACAGCAGTTTTATTGCTTGTGTTTATAAGTCCACAGGGCTTTAATACTATGTATGTCTATGCTGAACCTCCTTTTGTCATTAATACTCCGTGCGGTGGTCGTGGTGCACGCAAATCCTGATGGAGTCCCCACTGAAAAAAATTAGGAATAAATTAAACTGGAACGATCACAAAGATAATGTTGTGTGTAAAGTAATTCAAAGTCTGCGATTTATTGGCAGCACACTTAGGAAACGCAATAGGTCTGCTAAAGAGACTGCCTGCACTACGCTTGTCCGTTCTCATCTGGAGTATGCTGCGTAGTGTGGGATCCGCATCATACAGGATTGCGGAGGACATCGAAAACGTTGAAAGACTGGTAGATGGTTTTGTACTATTGAGAAATGGGGGACAGAGTACCACGGATATAGTATACATATTGGGATGGCAATCATTTTAAAAAAGGCGTTCTTCTTTGCAGCAGGATCTTTTCATGAAATTTCAATAATCAACTTTCTCCTCTGAATGCGAAAATACTTTGTTCGTGCCCACCTACACAGGAAGAAATGATCATAATAATAAAAAAAAGAGAAATGAGAACTCGCACGGAAAGATTAAGTGTTCGTTTTCCCCACGTGATGTTGGAAAGTGAAAAAGTAGAAAGCGGTACAATGAACCCTCTGGCAAGCACTTAACTGTGGATTGCACATTAATAGTGTGGTTGTAGCTGTAGGTGTTACTCTTACCAATCATTGTTACGAGCAAGTTGCAGTTTCTCAGCATATCTTGACACACCGGCCGCATAAAATAAGTTAGAATAAAAGTGAAATATAATATCTTCGAGAAATTAGGCACTAATTAGAAGAAACAGTCTTGAATACTAAATCGCCGGGAATGTGGCAAGGCTGAAAAAGTTTCATCTCGGCCTCATACTGCCTAGTATTTCGATACAACCTGTGGATCTAGTACTGTTATACTCTCACATAAATATAATTAATTCAGTACGATATTGTTGACAGTCACTGTGGTATAAAAGATATCCATTGATTGAGATACGATACGAGCGAGCAACCCGCAGAAGAGCAGACAGGACGTGATATCGCTCTGCATCCAGCCAGAGCGAGCGCTGACGTATCCCTGCGTGCTTTGCAGAGAAATGGAAAGGAGACATATGCGACGTGGGAGCCACAACCCACACATTTCGCTGACGTCTGACAGCTCCCTACGGGACCGAGAAAGCAGATACCTTCCTACATCGGAACGTCTGCGCAAAGTGTTCAGCGAAAAGTCTCCGATGTTGCTGCTGTCACAGGTATGATGAGGCGAAGCACTATAATCTACAGAACAGAAGCAAAGATGCGGTATTGATCAACAACTCACTGAAATTTGAGGCATGGTAAAAGCAATGTGTCCAGTCACTGCAGCGTTGCACGATAAAAGCAATGTATCGAGTCACTAAAGTGTGGCTTTCTGTTATCCCGATACATTTCTAACAGTACGAGGGGAATTCGGTAAGGAATGCAAAACATTTTTTTCTGAAAGCAGGTTACTTTTGTACTGGATTCCGTTATACCTTACTATTCTGCACTCTGTTGGCAATAGCCCCTATTTTTCAACCTGACGGCCTTACGCAACGTTACTGGGAGAACCTTTATGCCCGCGTGGTACCACTTACCGATCAGGATCGACCCAACGTCCTGCTGCATCAGTAACCTCCCCATCATCCGCGTACTCCTTCTCCTGGAGTGCAACCTTCACTGGGACAAACTGATTGATGGAAGATGGGATATCCAGGCTGTAGGGTGAACGAAGAAGAACAGTCAAATGAAGTTTTGTGAGCTCCTCTCTGGTGCGCAGACTTGTATGAGGCCTTGTGTTGTCATGGAGAAGGAGAAGTTGCTTGCATTTTTGTGGCGACAAACAAGCTGAAGTTGTTACTTCATTTTCCTGAGGGCACACACCGTTAAGTACACCAAATGGTGGGCGAGAGTGTCAGCACTACCAACAGAGAAGTACAGCCGTGCAGCAAGGCGTTTGATTGTGATCCGTCGATCACCTCTAACAAGAGTAGCTGGACTTTCCAACTTTGCAGGAGTCACAGCTGTGTGCGACCAGTCGACACCCGGGACATAGGACACGTTTGAGCGACCTTGTTGCGATGATGACAGACGCCTCGCCCAACTACTGATCATGCTTTTGTTCACTGACAGGTCTCCGTAGACATTCTGCAAGCGCCTATGAATATCTGCGATGCTCTGGTTTTCCTCCAAAAGAAACGCAGTGACAGCTCCTTGCATGGAGCGCACATCGGTTATAGACGCCATCTTTAAGGGTACGTATAGCGCCGACACCTATCGGGACTCCGTGAAAGTAGAGGGACTGAAGCGCGAATATTGCATGATGTCCCAGGACAGATTCCGACTTTTTTTCAGCCGAAACTGCCCCATAAAAATGTGTTGCATTACTGATTGAACGCCTCTCGTAAGGTCACTTTTATGTGACACAGAGCACGCAGTCCAGTTCTTTTACATCAATCGCTCTAACCATGAAGAAGAGCCAGACTTACACGTCTTGAGAAAAATTAAACTCAAAACAATATTTTCTTCCAGAGAATTTAATTGTACTGTAAACTGCTTAAGGAAATGATAGAGGTAACTAAAACCAACTTAGTTAAAATTCAGTCAGAGCATCCCTCTTAAATAAAACTACCATATGGCAAAGTATTACTTAATTAATACAAAATACAGATTGTGATTCTTGAGTTTCTCCCGGCGTATTTGATAATCAAAATATCCACGGGTGTACTGCCGGTCTACAGTGTCCAACGGGCACAATATTTCGGCGATCATACATGTCGCCATCATCAGGTGAACTGACGGACTGAGCTCCTGTGAACGTGCCGGCACGGAGATCTGTACACTATGGCTGCTCAGGGGGAACTGGGTTCGGTCGCGGCGGCGGCCGATTTAAATACCCTCCGCCCGCGGCGCGCTCACTCCGCCGTCCGCGCCCCGCGCCACGGTCGCGCGGTGGAACAGATTGCGACGCCGTCTGAGATGACGTCGGTGTGATGGCTCTGTCCGCCGTGGTCGTCACAACTATACATTTGCTCGATTTATTCTTGATTAACCCAATCGCTGGTTCCCAAGCCTTGCTAAGATTATAGCCACAGTCACGGTTTATGAGGTCGTCATTGGTGCGAATTTCGATGGCCTCTCTAACAACGCTGTCCCAGTATCTCGACGTCTGTACAAGAATCCTCGTGCGTTCATACTCCATAGCGTGATTTTCCGACAAACAATGTTCAGCGACCGCCGACTTGCTCGGATACATCAGTCGAGTGTGCCTCTGGTGTTCACGGCATCGATCCTCGACGGTACGCATCGTCTGACCAATATACGACTTGCCACATTGACACGGAATCTGGTACACGCCGGCCTTCCTCAAACCGAGGTCATCTTTGGCGCTCCCCACCAGTGCACGAGTTTTATTCGGAGGACAAACCACAGTTCCAACCCGGTGTTTCTTCAAAATGCGGGCGATTTTCCCCGAGAGTGCGCCTGTATATTGGATAAACGCAGTACCTACCTCCTCCCTCGTGATTTCATCCATCTCCACAGGTTGTGTTGTAGTGGGTGGGCACGCAGACAGCTGCCACCACCCTTGACAGAGGAATGGGGTGCTTAAAACTCTAGTACATAGGGCGCGCACTATCTCTGACGCAGTGAGTCTACCCCAGGAATTGGAACATCTGAGAACTGTATTTCGAAAAAATGGGTACTCAGAGTGGCAGATTCAACGTGCTCTCCGCCCACCCACTACAGCACAACCTGTGGAGATGGATGAAATCACGAGGGAGGAGGTAGACACTGCGATTATTCCATATACAGGCGCACTCTCGGGGAAAATCGCCCGCATTTTGAAGAAACACCGGGTCGGAACTGTGTTTTGTCCTCCGAATAAAACTCGTGCACTGGTGGGGAGCGCCAAAGATGACCTCGGTTTGAGGAAGGCCGGCGTGTACCAGATTCCGTGTCAATGTGACAAGTCGTATATTGGTCAGATGATGCGTTCCGTCGAGGATCGATGCCGTGAACACCAGAGGCACACTCGACTGATGTATCCGAGCAAGTCGGCGGTCGCTGAACATTGTTTGTCGGAAAATCACGCTATGGAGTATGAACGCACGAGGATTCTGGTACAGACGTCGAGATACTGGGACAGCGTTGTTAGAGAGGCCATCGAAATTCGCACCAATGACGACCTCATAAACCGTGACTGTGGCTATAATCTTAGCAAGGCTTGGGAACCAGCGATTGGGTTAATCAAGAATAAATCGAGCAAATGTATAGTTGTGACGACCACGGCGGACAGAGCCATCACACCGACGTCATCTCAGACGGCGTCGCAATCTGTTCCACCGCGCGACCGTGGCGCGGGGCGCGGACGGCGGAGTGAGCGCGCCGCGGGCGGAGGGTATTTAAATCGGCCGCCGCCGCGACCGAACCCAGTTCCCCCTGAGCAGCCATAGTGTACAGATCTCCGTGCCGGCACGTTCACAGGAGCTCAGTCCGTCAGTTCACCTGATGATGGCGACATGTATGATCGCCGAAATATTGTGCCCGTTGGACACTGTAGACCGGCAGTACACCCGTGGATATTTTGATTAAAATACAGATTGATTATAAAAATTATGTTTGGCGAAAAAAACATATCGTCAATTCCATAACACAATTCCAGAGTGTAACGCATGTTATTAGAACTTGTATGGTCACATCTGATGGAAAACGGCGGCAGCTCTTTCCTTCACCACGACATCTCCTTTTGTCTGGAGGGAAGATGACTATCGTTGTTGTCACATGACATTCCAGAACTTAGACATGTACATACACAATTAATTTACAGACAGATCTTTAAATCTGACAACCAGATAACAGCATTCGATGTCACTTCAAACGATCTTTCGGGCTTCTTTTGATAGCATGGAATGGGCAGCTCTACTAAGTAAGACTCGTACACTGTTATGATGCACTGCAAATACATACGCCACTTTCACAACAACCACAACAACAACAACACTTCAAGATGTGGCCATATTTCCGTTGCTCTTTTCTGGTGCGCTGGAGTCTCGTCCATTCGCGACGCAAGCTTCGTAGTTCGGTTTTGAATCAGGTGAGTATTATGGGACAAATGTTCGTTCCAGCGTTCTTTCCACTTCTCCGTGACGTAGAAAACATCTGGGAACCGAAGATCGACACAAGGTGGCTTGCGTGATTTCAGGTGTACAGCTGTTGGATTCTGGAAAGCGCTACTTAGAAATAGGTCTTATGCAACGTCGTTTTCTTAGGAATTTGCATTTTGCCAGGCTTTCTTATGAGATCTGGACGACAATATTGGACAGAAAAGGAAACCATTCAGTAGGAGTATATCGGACAGTGCCAGCAATGGTTCTCATATCTTCATTCAGATGTAGATCTCTCTGAGATGTTTGTGTGCCGTTTTCCCATGGATGGGCGTAATAAACAAGTGAAAATGTAATATTGCTTAACGTATTTGCTTTTGTTCCCCTGCTGTTCTGCCTATTTTGTGCAATACATATACTCATGAGTCAAGTTTCTTTGACAGGTTCGTTCAGAGCTGCTTTAATAAGAGCGTCCGGTCGTGGTTGAGCTCTAGGTATTCAGGGAACTATTTAAGAGAAACTTGGATATCATCAAATGACACATCTAACTTCCTGTGTATCCTTCCGTTATAGATGTGGAACGCTGTGTCCTCTGTCGTGATTAGCTGGAATTCCCATTTTCAAAAGTACTCAGCAAAATGTGAGAACATTTGAGAGCTTACTCTCACAATGCTTGTTCCTACATATTAATGCTAGGGCATCGGCGTGTTGAACTTTCTTTCGTGATAGTAGATGGCATGTAACGGAGATACAAATCTAACACTGAGTGCATTACTCGTCGCCTATAAACAGAAACAGTGGAAGCAGCTAATTGTCTCAGGCAAACAGGATCTCACGGAAAGATTTTAGTGCTGGTTTTTCCCATGTCTTATTCGACGTTTCAACGATCGAGAAATGGTGTGAAAGTGGTCCTATTAACCCTCTGCCCAAGAATTAAGTGAGAATTGAGGAGTTCTCACGTAGATGCAGATGTGCATGTAATGGAGAGGCAGGGCTATAATCGTGATCCTGCTTTCAGACAAAAGGATATGTGTACAGGGACATTTGGCACGCTATTTCGACATCTGAAGAATAATACATGATAACTTTATAACCCTTTTGAAAAGAGATTCCAGTACACTACTGCCAATGGAAACTTATAGTCTTAAATTGTTTTATATGGTGCTCATTTCGTCAACAAAACAACGAACGTCACCTGCCATCATGGGTAAAACAGCGAACATTATTTTATCATGGCGTCCTTTCCAACAACACAATGCGTCGCGTTGTTTTTTCTGGAGAATACGAACAAATTAATAAAAATTCGCTGTACAATAAGATACAATCAAGCTAGAAGCTCATATTTTTGTGCTTGGAAATTAATATGAAGCAGTTAATTACATACATGATCTTCAGCACCTGATGGGACGCAGACCGATCACATCAATCCTAGTGTAACAAATTTTGACAACAACCATATTTCAGAACAGGTCATGTTATACCGCACTCAAAAAAAAAAAAAAAAACCAACCGCAGAAATTAAACAATGAGATTAACATACATGAAGGCTTTGTTTTAAATTTTTACTTTTAATTTTCTCCTCCACTGAGTAAAGAGAGCTCTTTGAGATTCCTTTTAGCATTTACGCCAAGAATCATAACAAGAATTAAGATCGACAGTTCTCATACCGTCAACAATGCAAGAAACATCTGTTTCCATACATCGCTTAAGGCGAATACTGCAATAGCTTCTTTGAAAAAGTTACAGCCGATTACCTTCACCACCCGTCCCTCAGAACAACCTACTGTATAGTGCCCTCTCTAATGGTCTAATAGTGAATGTAGCGGTCATTCCCAGCCTTTCTTCCTTGCTTTCTTTCTGTTGCGGACTTGCATTTTTTTTTTCATTTTGAATGGTCAGAAAAATGAAACTTTATTCAAGTCTCAAAAGATAGCTCAAAATTTCATATTTTTTTTCGGTTGGAACTCCGTGAGAGTAACATCAAGGCAATATAAATGGAAAAAAACACAATTAGTCACTTTATATTTTACTTACGGTCTATCACATTACCACTTTCGAGGTGTTGCCCTGTCTATTTACAGTGTTACAGTACACACTATGCGTCACTTGATGTTTTGAGTATAATTGTGTTGTAAAACAGAAAAACGTGTGAGCAAGTTCGCTGCTTCTATGTACTAAAAATGTAAAACATTAGTGAAACTTGAAAAAGTGGAAAACAAACAGTGCATAAAAGTAGTTTGAATGAATATTTGCACTTGATGGCAATGGAGGTGATTTTCTTCAGAAACTGTAATTTATAACCACTGTATACGAAATCAATACGCTCAAAGAAAGTAACATATTATGTAAACTGAAACTTGCATCTGTTTAAAAACCATTGCTTCATAAATTTATCAAATATTTTGGCTAACCTTCCATTAGGTGGCTCTGATTAACCTTAGGTGATCGATCTCAAGCCCACCAGAAGGACTACCCAAACTTGGGTACACTCAGGTGTTGTCGTCGATCCAACATGACCCACACAAGAGAGCCCTTAACTAAATCGCCTTAAAAATCTCTGTTCTGGAATTGATAATCGGTATTTGACTATGAGGATGAGTCTGGAGAGAAACTACAACGACGGCAACTGTAAAAATTTGAAACTTCCACAGAAACTGGAAATTTGTGGTAAGGTCTTATGGGACCAAACTGCTAAGGTCATCGGTCCCTAAGCTTACGCAGTACTTAATCTAACTTAAAGTAACTTACACTATAGACAACACTCACACCCATGCCCGAGGGAGGGCTCGACCCTCCGACGGGGGCATCCGCACGGACCATGACAAAGAGCCTGAGACCGCTAGGCTACCTCGCGCGGCGCTTCCACAGAGTATCTCTAGCCCTTCCTAAGAGTAAATAAATTGTTACTTCTCCGGTAAGCATTCGAAATTACTATTCCCTAAACTTACGCACAGCATATAAAATAATTAAGTCACTTCAATAGAAGCAATCTACCTATCACAAGTCGCAAATTATATTTGTAGCATAGTGGTGTATATTCTTCCAATTCCAAACAAGTATAGCGCCATTTAAGTAGTTTACAGGACAGTACAACATACGGACCTGTTAATTAATAGTATAATTATGTTCCTTACAATCTGCTGCCGGCACACCGGGTATTCGCTGACACTCACCGCATTATCGCCGTGCTGTCGGGTGCTCCCTGCGAGAAGGAGGTTACTGTTAGTCCACCAGCCGTATCGGTGGCACCGACGCTCAATCAGTTAAAGTATTCTGTAACATGTTCAACTCAATTAATAAAGGGTAAGTCACCCAACCAGGCAGTTTGTTGATCTCTCAGTAGATGTTTTGTTCGGCATAACCTCGAAACTTGATAGCGAGATCGGGTATTAAAATAAATCAGGAGAGCTTCAATAAGTGATCCGTCACATATATGCAGGTCTAGAGGAAGCAAGATGAAAACAGCTGCTGATTCGATACAACTTGCGTCTGACTTGGGCAAGATTATTGATCTCTGCTGGGTCTTTGTCACACAGGTAATTCTGATGGGTAAAATTACATCTCATTATCTCCACCTGTTGTTTAGCCATTAAATAAGATCTATTTTCTCTTCAAGTTACTTTAATATCATCGTACCTTTAAATTAAATTGGAAGATAAATCATAAATAATCACTATAATCTGTACGTCTGCTTATCCTAATTATTCTTACTCCTTACTCTGTTTCTGCTTCATTCAAAAATAGTGTATTCCTCCTTTTTTTCTTACATATATTTCTCACAACTAATACTCGTTATGTATTCTTCCGTCTCCGTTTCAGTACACCAGAAAAATAATCAAATAAAATAAATAGCTTTCCTTCACATTTCGTATCTAAGATCGTTACAAGTAATAAGTTAAATAAACACATCAGATACGTATAACAAAGACTTTAGTCATCAATTATATATTATCCTTCACTTTTTACACCAGTCTATCAACGCTGTTCCAGCTTTTAGATATTGCGACGGTAGAAACCCCGTGGTTTTGAGGCGAAAACGCGTCGACCCATGTTCGGAATGCATTTTCATCGGGAAAGGAAGTTCCCTGAAGATTGTTCGACAGAAAATCTGAGTGCGCAAGATCAGGTGAAAAAGGTAGATGCGGAATGAATTTCCATAACAACTTCTGTATAGTGTTTTTTGTCAGTCTAACAGAATGTGGGCGAACTTGGTCTTGAAGTAGCATCACTTCACATAGTTTGTCGGTCATTGTCCATGGAATGATTCTGCGAGACGTCTCAGTTGTCGACAATAAATGCCAGTAGTGATGGATACACCTCGGGGAAGCAATTCGCAGTACATAATACTGTCGGTTTTCCACCAGATGTACAACATTACCTTTCGTGGACGTCCGCAGGTCTTTGTACGGGGAGCTGCTGCTTTGTTTAGGATCAGCCACTCCTTTCTTCTCCTTATCTTAGCATAGAGACACATTTCTCGTCACCAGTAGCGATACAGGATACGAATGGTCGGCGTTGTTAGAGTCAATTGATGACGAGCAAGCAGAGATGCACATATGGCCACTTACCGATTTTCGTTATTTTGGCTTAGAGCATACTATACCCATACATCTGATTTCTTAAACGTCCCTATTGCATGAAAATGTCGCATGATGATGGAACTATCACAGTTTATCACATTTGCCAGTTCTTGGGTACAGTGACAAGGATCATTGTTGATGAACGCGGTGAAACGCTCTTCATCAACCCTCGAAGTTCTTGCTGAACGTTGAGTCACTAATATGGTTCAAATGGCTCTGAGCACTATGGGACTTAACTTCTGAGGGCAACAGTCCCCTAGAACTTAGAACTACTTAAACCTAACTAACCTAAGAACATCACAAACATCCATGCCCGAGTCAGGATGCGAACCTGCGACCGTAGCGGTCGAGCGGTTCCAGACTGTAGCGCCTAGAACCTCTCGGCCACCCTGGCCGGCGGAGTCACTAACATCAAAACGATTTTCCTTAAAACTAGAAAACCATTTTCTTGGCGTGCTCTGTCCATTGGGATTATACCTAAACATGGCGCAAATGTTTCTGGCTGCCTCCGCTTCTGACACCTCTGTACTGAACTCAAAGAGAAGAATATGGCGGAAATGTTCCGATTTCTCCGCTTGGCACTCCGTTTTCTAGTGTCCACTGCTGCACTCACTATCTCCAAGTGACAAAATGACAATTTGTAAACTCAAATAGCAACACTGAAATACAAATAAAAAATATGACAGTCGATAAATAAACCCATAGCAGCCGCAATACCAACATGCAAAACAAAAACGCTACAGACTGACGCACCAACTTAATAATAACTTCCTCCCTCAAGGTGTTCCAGGCATTCACCTGCGATCGCAGCTACACGCTGCATAGGTCTGGTCATGTGATGAAAGGTGGTTTGTAGGCCGTAGCATCGATAATTCTCTTCAACTCGACATATGGACAGCAAGTGGGTGTAAATTTCGTCATATTAATAAAAAGGAAATGTTTCCTGTATTTTGTGTGAATGTATGATACTGTTAATTGTGCGTTATTTCTTGTGTTCCATGTCACGAGGGTGGGGCGTGGCAGCGGCGGAAGGAAAAGTCTTTCTGTCAAGACGCAACCATCGTCGCTGGGTTACAGTGTGTCCAATCGACGGCCGTTTTCCAGATTAGATGTACTTTTCTTTCTAACTCATCCATAGTGACGAGATCCTCTGAAATGTGGAACATGTCAGAAAAAGAGAACAGAATAAATATTTTCAAAATAAGAACAGAGTATATTCTTGTACCTTTCACAGATCCCAAATGAAATTGCCCTTACGGATGTGGAATCGGTAAAAGTAATAAAATAAAAGATCTAAAGTTTTCAGGATGATGAAACTGTTATAGTAATAACTTTGTAACGACGTACGGAGACATGGGAGCGACGTTTCGTCTCTTACAATAATGGAATTCTGACCGATAACTTTACGATTCCTACGAATTATAAAGAAATCAATTCTCAACTATCTGACTGCGAGTTAAAAAAAAATTTTTTTAATGCTCCTGTGCGCAACAGATAACTTATCTCGTCTTGCCTCTGCAACTGCGTGTCAGCAACACGCTAAAATATTTCAAAAGCAATATAGCGATCCGTGCATAGCGCAACGCATGGTCTAATTGTAACAATTACTACCATATTTTTTATACACAGAAACTGAATGATCAGGAGGGGTTGGTCAACTAGCCTTAAACGATGTAAAGCAAAATGCCAGAAACAAAGTCTATAGTCTATTATATTTGCAATGTACGAGGGCTATTCGGAAAGTAAGGAACGATAGGTCCCGAAATGGAAACCACAGTGAAAATCAAAACTGTTTTATTTGCAACATCTACATCTACATACATACTCCGCAATCTACCATACGGTGCGCGGCGGAGGGTACCTCGTACCACAACTAGCATCTTCTCTTCCTGTTCCACTCCCAAACAGAACGAGGGAAAAATGACTGCCTGTATGCCTCTCTACGATCCATAATATCTCTTATCTTATCTTCGTGGTCTTTCCGCGAAATATAAGTTGGCGGTAGTAAAATTGTACTGCAGTCAGCCTCAAATGCTGGTTCTCTAAATTTCCTCAGTAGCGATTCACGAAAAGAACGCCTCCTTTCCTCTAGAAACTCCCACCCGAGTTCCTGAAGCATTTCCGTAACACTCGCGTGATGATCAAACCTACCAGTAACAAATCTAGCAGCCCGCCTCTGAATTGCTTCTATGTCCTTCCTCAATCCGACTTGACAGGGATCCCAAACGCTCTAGCAGTACTCAAGAATAGGTCGTATTAGTGTTTTATAAGCGTTCTCCTTTACAGATGAACCACACCTTCCCAAAATTCAACCAATGAACCGAAGACGACTATCCGCCTTCCCCACAACTGCCATTACATGCTTGTCCCAGTTCATATTGCTCTGCAATGTTACCCCCAAATATTTAATCGACGTGACTGTGTCAAGGACTACACTACTAATGGAGTATTCAAACATTACGTTATTACGAGGGGCGTTCAGAAAGTAAGCTCCGATCGGTCGCGAAATGGAAACGACTATGAAAATCCGTTAAAGCTTTGCACAGATGTGTTGGGTAGTGTCTCTAGTATAACCCCAGTTAGCATCACGTCGCTCTTCTCATTTCTGAGCTCGCAGTGAGTGCGTAAAGATGTCTAGAAAATAGTGTCTGCCGCCAAGTACGAGGGCCTGGTGAGAAATTTCGCCTGAAGCTATGCAGCTAACATTACATAACTGTCGTGCTGTTTCTTCTTCAAGACAATTCTCAGCCGCATTCTGCAGGGGCAATGAAGATGCTCCTGCATCGTATTCAAATGGAAATGTGAGATTACCCACAATACAGTCCGCAATTGTCTCCCCCTGAGTTTCATCTCTGGTCACATGAACCGCTGTCGTTGAAGACAACATTTTGACACAGACAACGAGGTGTAGGCCAGCGTGGAGAATTGGCGGAAAGCACTGGCGGCTGCCTTCTATGATGAGGCTATTGAAAAGTTGGTACAACGCTATGACAAAAGTCTAAGTCAGAACGGCGACTACGTAGAGAAGTAGCTGAAAGGTGTAGCTAATTGTTACAAGTAAAACATTTCTGATGTTCACTGCGGTTTCAGTTTGGCAATCTATCGGAGCTTACTTTCTGAACACGCCTCGTATTTTTCCTATTCATCTCTATTAATTTACATTTATCTATATTTAGTGTTAGCTGCCATTCTTTACACCAACCACAAATCCTGTTCAAGTCATCTTGTATCCTCCGACAGTCACTCAACGACGACACCTTCCCGTACACCGTTAGCTACAACTTCCAGTTACTTACCTCCATAGTCGCCGATCCGACTTAGACGTTTGTCATAGCGTTGTACCAACTTTCGAATACACTCGTTATAGAAGGCATCCGCCAGTGCTTTCCGCCAATTCTCTACGCTGGCCTACAGCTCGTTGTCTGTGCCAAAATGTTGTCTTCATAGCCAGCGGTTCATGTGAGCAGAGATGAAACTCAGAGGGAGACAATTACGGACTGTATTGTGGGTAATCAAATATTTCCAATTGAAAACGATGCAGGAGAATCTTCATTGCCCCTGCAGAATGCGGCTGAGGATTGTCTTGAAGAAGAAAACGCACGACAGTTATGTAATGTTGGCTGCATAGCTTCAGGCGAAATTTCTCACCAGGCCCTCGTACTTGGCGGGAGACACTATTGTTCTAGGTATCTTTATGTGCTCCATGTGTGGTCAGAACTGAAAAGAACGACGTAACGCGATCGACAGGCATACTAGAGACACTGCCCAACACATCTGTGGTTAACATTTCGCGACCGATCGTTCCTTACTTTCTGAATAACCCTCTTATTATTTAAACAGTCACAGACTTTACACGGACTTTTAATTATTCCACAATGTCTGTACTCAATAAACAAGTTTCTGGCCACACAAATCTGACAAAATCCCTCCAGTGCGCAAGCAGCCAACAACTACGTGCAGCGGATACTTCAGGCTAGGTCGGCCATGAGGAACCATGTTCCAGAAGGCTTGCAACTAGCCCATCCGTTGCCTCGAGCGATCTTACGTAGCCTCTTCGTCAAATGTCTTCTGTCGGACTATCACCAACTTCAGGGGATTTCTCTGCGCACAAGGCAACATATCAAGTGCGTTCACACCAGAGGAAGGTGCCGAACGGCTCAAAAAATTTGATAAAATAGGAATATGTGTTTAAACTGATGTAAGTTTCGGATTAGACACACTTGGTGAAGCAGAAGAACATTTACACAACGAAGAATCCACGTGACAATCAAGCCGAATATCATTAATACCCTTTTGTAATACTAGAGAAATGCTTCTATTTATCTGCTTTAATTTATATCCATCCGATTGTCTGAAACCTGCCATATACTGTATTAAACAGTAATTCCACCCGCCCTGAATCACACTAAACTCACTCAGTGACGACAATGTACTGCACACAGTAATGATGGCTATGAAGAGTATATGTGGAAGTGGAAATACCCCATGTGATACCGCTGACCTATCTCTTGTGCCATGCACAACGTGCATTAAGAAATGTCTCAGAAGTTTTAGAAAAGTGGAATCCTGATACCTTTAAACAAAGCAGCTCTATCACATACACTGCGCATAATATTCAATTAAAAGCCCTCCACCCCTTTCCAGCGCTCAGAGACACCTCGTAGCATAAATCTAGCCACGATGGAGATGCGTCACAAGAACGCAAGCCTTTTAACAGCAAGACTCACCTGAATTTCAGAATGCGACTGCAGATAAGAGTTAGCCTGTAGACAATATTTTCTGGTCTCCTTGATAGCTATGGTGCATGCCAGCAGTTCCCAACGTCCATCACGAGAATAGTTTCGACCTACAGCTGTAGAGAGCGCAGAACGTCCTGATACCTTCCCGTTCTCATTAGCGGTAGATTTATTGCACCATTTGTCAACGTCGGGTGACTATCCAGCGCGAAGCTGTCTATTTAATACTCTCCAACTGTAATATATTGCGACCTCTTACGTCTGCGGTAGAATTCCTTTGTTCTTTACAGTACAGGAGTAACATTCACTAAACCATTAGGAAATATGTAATATGAAAAGAAAGGCAACACAAGGTGCTGACCAGAATAATACAAAGAAGAAAATAAAATTCAGGATCTGTTAGATGATCAGTTTGGTTTTAGGAAAGGTGAAAGCATAGAAGCACCAGAGAGGCAGTTTTGAAGTTGGGCTTGATTTAGAAGGCAAGACTTAAGAAAATGAAGACACGTCAATACGTTTTATCGGCCTAGAAATGGGGCTGTCAACGAAAGATGTTTGAAATTCTCAGTAATACGTTACAAACTAGAAGGGAAGAGGCGTAATAAGCAGGGCGTTCCAGAAGTTTCCGTGCCACTCTTAAATTGGTACAGTATGAACAATAAATCATTTTTTGTACATTTCTTCTTTGAAACTGACGAAAAGCGTCTCCGTCAGTACTGCATAGTTTTGTTTCCGTATTGCATTGTTTCTGACGGTTGTGAATCCATGGCTGATAGGAGCGAACGCAGTAACACCACTGAGAATGGCGTGCGTGTGGATGCACGACGTCCACAGACAGGACAAGCAATGGCAGAGATGGGTTCTGATATCGCTTTGGGAAGGGTTCAACTCCTACAGCAACCTTAATGATTAGGAGAAAAGTGCTTTTGTTTAAAGGCACAGTCGCGCGGGATTAGCCGAGCGGTCTAGGGTGCTGCACTCATTGACTGTGCGGATGTTCGAGTCCTCCGTCGTGCATGGGTGTGTGTGTTTGTCCTTAGGATTATTTAGGTTAAGTAGTGTGTAAGCTTAGGGACTGATGACCTTAGCATTTAAGTCCCATAAGATTTCACAAACACTTGAACATTTGAACATTTGTTTCAGGCAGCGTCAAAAACAGGTCGCGTAATAGATCAAAAGTGGTCAACACACGGACCGTGTTCTCGAACGTCAACGTTGAGCGTGCCAAGTTCAACGAGCTGCCATGCACTCGGAAACTATTTGACATGTGCACACCGTATGTGTGGCTCAGCGTGCTACATGTGATCGCATCGCAGTCCAACGGTAGTCATCGGCTGTATGTGGCTCGCAAATCACACTATTTATCAAATGGACGTTCGTAAAATTCCTACGTTAGCTCTATTAGAACACACATATCCTCCCTTGTCCATATGCTAGTCATGATTTGTCTCTAGTATGCTGATGTTGTGTTCTTCAGTCCAGAGACTGGTTTGATGCAGCTCTCCATGCTACTCCATCCTGTGCAAGTTTCTTCATCTACCAGTACCTACTACAACCTACATCCTTCTGAATCGGCTTAGTGAATTCATCTCTTGGTCTCTCTCTACGATTTCTACCCTCCACGCTGCACATCAATACTAAATTGGTGATCCCTTGATGCCTCAGAACATGTAATACCAATCTATCCCTTCTTCTAGTCAAGTTATGCCACAAATTTCTCTTCTCCCCAATTCTGTTCAATGCCTCCTAATTAGTTATGTGATCTACCCATCTAATCTTCAGTAATCTTCTGTAGCACTACATTTCGAAAGCTTCTATTCTCTTCTTGTCTAAACTATTTATCGTCCATGTTTCACTTCCATACATGACTACACTCCATACAAATACTTTCAGAAACGACTTCCTGACACGTAAATCTATACTCGATGTTAACAAATTTCTCTTCTTCGGAAACGCTTTCCTTGCCATTGCCATCATCAGTTATTTTGCCCCCCAAAAAGCAAATCTCCTTTACTACTTTAACTGTATCATTTCCTAATCTAATTCCTTCAGCATCACCCGACTTAATTCTACTACATTCCATTCTCCTCGTTTTGCTTTTGTTGATATTCATCTTATATCCTCCTTTCAAGACACTGTCCATTCCGTTCAGCTGCTCTTCCAAGTCCTTTGCTGTCTGTGACAGAATTACAATGTCATCGACGAACTTCAAAGTTTCTATTTCTTCTCCATGGATTTTAATAACTACTCAGAATTTTTCTTTTGTTTCCTTTACTTCCTGCTCAATATACAGATTGAATAACATCGGGGATAGGCTACAACCCTGTCTCACTTCCTTCCCAACCACTGCTTCCCTTTCATGCCCCTCGACTCTTATAACTGCCCTCTGGTTTCTGTACAAATTGTAAATAGCCTTTCGCTCCCTATATTTCACCCCCGCCCCCTTCAGAATTTGAAAGAGAATATTCCTGTCAACATTGTCAAAAGCTTTCACTAAGTCTACAAATGCTAGAAACGTAGGTTTGCCGTTCCTTAATCTATTTTCTAAGATAAGTCGTAGTGTCAGTATTGCCTCACGTGCTCCATTTCTACGGAATCTAAACTGGTATTCCCCGAGCTCGGCTTCTACCAGTTTTTCCATTCGTCTGTAAAAAATTCGTGTTAGTATTTTGCAGCCGTGCCTTATTAAACTGATAGTTCGGTATTTTCCACATCTGTCAACACCTGCTTTCTTTGGGATTGGAATTATTATATTCTTCTTGAAGTCTGAGGATATTTCCCCTGTCCCATAAAAATGGCTCTGAGCACTATGGGACTTAATATCTGAGGTCATCAGTCCCCTAGCACTTAGAACTACTGAAACCTAACTAACCTAAGGACATCACACACATCCATGCCCGAGGCAGGATTCGAACCTGCGACCGTAGCGGTCGCGCGGTTCCAGACTGAAGCGCCTAGAACCGCTCGGCCACCACGGCCGGCCTCCTGTCCCATACATCTTGCTTACCAGATGGTAGAGTTTTGTCAGGGCTGTCTCTCCCAAAGCTATCAGTAGTTCTAATGGAATGTTGTCTACTCCCTGGGTCTTGTTTCGGCTAAGGTCTTTCAGTGCTCTGTCAAACTCTTCACGCAGTATCATATCTCCCATTTCATCTTCATCTACATCCTCTTCCATTTCCATAACCTTGTCCGCAAGTACATCGCCCTTGTATAGACCCTCTATATACTCCTTTCACCTTTCCGCTTTCTCTTCTTTGCTTAGAACTGGGTTTCCATCTGAGCTCTTGATATTCATACAAGTGGTTCTCTTTTCTCCAAAGGTCTCTTTAATTTTCCTGTAGGCAGTAGTTATTTTACCCCTAGTGAGATATGCCTCTACATCCTTACATTTGTCCTCTAGCCATCCCTGCTTAGCCATTTTGCACTTCCTGTCGATCTCATTTTTGAGACCTTCGTATTCCTTTTTGCCTGCTTCATTTACTGCATTTTTATATTTTCTCCTTTCATCAATTAAAACACTAAAACCAGTCTCAGGACTGAAGACAACAACAACAACATCAATTAAATTCAACATATCTTCTGTTACCCAAGGATTTCTACTAGCCCTCGTCTTTTTACCAACTTGATCCTCTGCTACATTCACTATTTCTTCCCTCAAAGCTACCCATTCTTCATCCACTGTATTTCTTTCCCCCATTTCTGTCAATCGTTCCCTTATGCTCACCCTGAAACTCTCTACAACCTCTGGTTCTGTCAGTTTATCCATGTCCCATCTCCTTAAATTCCCACCTTTTTGCAGTTTATTCTGCCCCTGGAAATGTCTTACAATTTAAAACCTGATTCCTAAATCTCTGTCTTACCATTATGTAATCTATCTGGGACCTTCCAGTATCTCCAGGACTCTTCAATGTGTACAACCTTCTTTCAAGATTCTTGAACCAAGTGTTTGCTATGATTAAGTTATGCTTTGTGCAAAATTCTACCAGCGGCTTCCTCTTTCATTTCTTAACTCCATTTCATATTCACCTACTACGTTTCCTTCTCTTCCTTTTCCTACTATTGAATTCCAGTCATCCGTGACTATTAAATTTTCGTCTCCCATTACTATATGAATAATTTCTTTTATCTCATCATACATTTCATCAATTTCTTCGTCATCTGTAGAGCTAGTTGGCATATAAACTTGTAGCCGGCCAGTGTGGCCGAGCGGTTCTAGGCGCTACAGTCTGGAACCGCGCTACCGTTGCGGTCGCAGGTTCGAATCCTGCCTCGGGCAAGGATGTGTGTGGTGTCCTTAGGTTAGTTAGGTTTAAGTAGTTCTACGTTCTAGGGGACTGATGACCTCAGATGTTAAGTCCCATAGTGCTCAGAGCCATTTGAATCATATAAACTTGTACTACTGTGGTAGGCGTGGGTTTCGTGTCTATCTTGGCCACAATAATGCGTTGGTCTCTAGCATACATAACTAAAAATTTAATTATCCGTGAACATGGTAAAAGGCAAAAATGGAAAGTAAGATATCCTCTCGATACGGACATCGATTTATAGACGTTATATTGCAACACTGACGTGGAAATTTGCAATAGCTCTCCAATAAGATAAAAGTGGTTTCATCATTCTCACTTCTTAGTAAAACTGTATTGTCATTCTTACTTGATCACTGTTGGTGTACAGTAGCAGAATCCTTAGAACATGTGAAATACAAAAGTTGCAACAAGAAAGTGAAAAATATCTTACTGCAAGTTGCTCCTGACGATGACGATGGAGGTAATCGTCGAAAGCTCGAGATTTTATCCAGAACTGACGCGTCAAGAATACCGAGAATGTTTTGTATAAGTGCCGTCGCGAAAAACTTCTTTCCCATCCATCATCAGGCTGGTGAAATTTTCAAAATTCAAAAATGAGTCAGGCAAGGAGATTCCATTGCTCCATACATTGTTCTCAGCAACCCTAGAGAAATTATATGGCCAACTGTCCTGTTAAAGTAGCAGAAGGGAGAAAGGAGGTAGCGGAGACCCTACAAAAAGCGGGTTCTGAGTGGAACTCCTTCTCCACAAATTGGCCTGTCTTTTAATTTGATGAGCTAATATCCTTTTCCTGCTTTGCACTTCCTGTATATTTATTCTTGACTTCTGATGATGGCAGTCTCTGTCTGCCTTGCCTCTTTCTTCTTTAGGGGTTTTGGTGTCCCATCACGTTATGTGTGTCATCATTTTGCCTCAGAAGACGTATTAATACATTCAGCTGCATCTAGTCTTCCAATTTGGCTTCGTCTAACTGTAATTGTTGAGCCGCGTCCTGATAGGCTCTAGCCAAGGGTTGCAAGGATGTGCTTCATGTCTCATTTTTCTCATACAGATTTATGGAAATCTGCGTGATGACTGAGCTGATTTATAGACATCTGTTTGTTGGTATCGTGGATAATGATAATGAATGCGATGAACAAGCTACTGACAGCCAACTCACTTCGTCCTTTTATCTAACTATCCAGTTGCATGTTTCTTTATTCAATGAGTAGCAAATCTCCGCAGAAAAGAAATGGGCTACGAAACAAGCGGTGTGGAAAGCCGTTTGCGGGCGGCAGCTTGACCCTATGGATGGGGTGCTCTCTAAAGGGAGGCCCACCTAAGAAGAGGGCAGTGCCCTCTCCGCATGTGGGCACTTTGTTCATGGCTGCGCCGGGCGGTCGCGTACAGTTCCGTGTCCTTAGAACTGCAAACTTCGCCCGGCACGGCAGGGGCGATTTCCTATAATGTTCGGTTTGGGAACAATTGTGTGCTTCTGGTCAATGCAAAATAAATTTTTAGAAGTGCAGTCTCTGTTAACAAGAACTTCTTGGTGGTGCGTTTTCACCGACAGGCCCTCCGAGAAATCGGGAGGAAGTTGCCCTAGAAAAAGATAACAATCTGTTTTCACGTGAGAAAGCAATGTGACATTCACTTTCAATGCAAACATTTTAGGTTAGGCTTTACAGCGACTGTTACTAATATCGAATTAAACAACAAGTTTATTGTTAACAGTCTCTGCTTATTTATCTCCACGACTCGTTTCGAAGGTTTAAACCTACTTCATCAGGTGGATTTCCATTTGTTAGTATGACATATGTGAGTGTTGTGTTACGATTTTGGGGGGAACTTGTAGCACTGTCTAATGGAGTATCAAAACACTATTTCAGGACATAGTTTTGGAAGTTTTTTGACTAAAAACTAAACGTGCATCTAACAGTTGAAATAAAACAAGTAAGATGGAATACCTCCAGTGGTTACACGTTCTTTTTTACTGTCGTAACACGTCACATGTAACGTGTCATATTTGCAAACAAAGATGACATAGTATCTTTTTTACAAATTCGTGGACACTGAGGAAGACAGTCGACCATAAGACATGGACGAAGGATGATTCGTTCAAGGCCACTCGGTCCCTAGCATTGAAGATAGGAATGGACTTGCACTGGAGAATCTACTCGTCACTCCACGACTGATGAATTGTTGCCACCAGCAGGCCACAGTGGATACAGGACTTGTCACTCTACACCGTCGATTCTGGTTAGAATAGCCTGCAGCGTTGCTATTACAGGAAGAGAACGGTTTAGCGTTTTCGATTAGTTTGTTTTAACCCTCGCATTACCTAGCGGGGTATTCTGACTATCCCAGGTTGTTTTTCCCAATAGTAATGTTATCTGAAGGGCCACATGCCTGTGATTTCATGACCTCGTAC
This sequence comes from Schistocerca nitens, assembly GCF_023898315.1. Lineage (NCBI taxonomy): Eukaryota > Metazoa > Arthropoda > Insecta > Orthoptera > Acrididae > Schistocerca > Schistocerca nitens. The sequence goes on from NC_064618.1 coordinate 661,827,436, forward strand.
AAAAATGATTGAAGTTGAATCCACACTCACGACTGTCTAATTTTTGTGGCTTTATCATTGTTATTCAAGTCATTTATTGGTGGGATTGTGAGACTACCCCGCTTGGTATGAAATGTCTTATTTTCTTACTTGTAGAAAAAGAAGATTTTGGGAAATATATCTGTCATTCATCTTCTTCGTTGAGTTTTGCCATAGATCCAATGTTTGTGATTTTTGCTGGTTACTATTGTTGAGCTGAATTTGACGTTCACTGTTGAGCTGACATTACACGAGTCAGTATTTCTTCAGCAAGTAAGGATGTCCAAAGGACTTTCTAGTGAAGAGATCATGGAAATTCTATAGAATTCCCTTGTCAGTGACGATGAAAATGAATGGGACATTGATCATGAACTGAATGAATATATCGGAACCTCTTGACAAAGACCATATCATAGCATCAGATGAAGCTGATGATGAAATATCAGAAGACACTACACGTTCACGTGAACAAGTAGAAGAAGAAGAAGAGGATGAGGGATGAAGAAGAAGGAGAAGAAGACGAAGACACTGGAGATTTGTTTGTTTCGAGAAATGGATTACAATTTTCTAGTGAACCACCAAAAGGTGGGCGGCGTCGACGTCGCAACATTTTGAACATAACACCTGGCACCTTGAATGATGGAAAAACAATCAAAACAATAACAGAGTCATTTTTATTATTTATCTCACTGGAAACCGTGAGCATCATTGTAGAAGAAACGAACAGGGAAGCCAAACGAGTAATTTCTTTGTGGAATGCAGCTCATTCTTCGAACAAAACGACATGGAGAGATATAAATGCAACTGAAGTGTACGCTGTATTAGCAATTCTAATATGAGCTGGTCGAACTCATGGACATCACACAAGTGCTTCCGATCTGTGGGGAGGTAATGTTGCCTTTCGGCAACCATTCTTTTCTGCTACCATGTCAAGAAACCGATTTTGGTCTATAGTGAAATTCTTGTTATTTGACAACAGAGACACAAGAGCACAAGAGAATTGAAGAAACCAAGGACAAGCTAGGGTAGTGTTCGACAAATTTCAATCTAACTTGTGCAAAAACTTCTATCCTTATGAATATGTGACTATTGATGAACGATTAGCAACGTACCGAGGAAACTGCCCTTTTAGGGTTTATATGAAGAGCAAGCCTGGCAAGTATGGCATTAAAATTTGGGTTTGCGCTGATCCAAATTTACACAGGAATGGTGGACAATACTCGGGAAGTGAGTCAAGGACAGAGAGTCGTTTTGGATCGGATGGAACCATTTCTGAATAACTACTGATGGTGTGACAACTGATAATTTTTTCACCAGTTTTCCATTGGTTGCTGAACTACTAAAACGAAACACGACATTGGTTGGTACCTTGCGTTCGAATAAGAAAGAGATTCCGAAGGAATTTTTGCCAAACAGAAAGAGAGAAGTTCACTTTTCAATGTTTGGTTTCACAAATGACTTGACCCTAGTTTCCTATGTTCCAAAGAAGGGAAAGGCAGTAATACTACTCTCTACTCAGCGTAATGAGAGACAAGTGAATGGTGAAGAAAGTGAACACAAACCCGAAATCATACTGCACTACAACAAAACCAAAGGTGCTGTGGATAATGGGGACAAAATGACAAGAGAATACAGTTGTTTTAGAGGAATGAGGTTGTGGCCATTAAGAATCTTCATGGAAATGAAGATATTGCAGCACTGAATGCGTATATTTTGTACACTCAAAGATTTCCTGAATGGCAGAAGAATAACCAAAGCCGATGTAAACTCTTCACGACTGAATTGGCATTTGGACTCAGCGAAGGTAACATGGAAGAAAGAACCAAAAATACACTCCTGGAAATGGAAAAAAGAACAAATTGACACCGGTGTGTCAGACCCACCATACTTGCTCCGGACACTGCGAGAGGGCTGTACAAGCAATGATCACACGCACGGCACAGCGGACACACCAGGAACCGCGGTGTTGGCCGTCGAATGGCGCTAGCTGCGCAGCATTTGTGCACCGCCGCCGTCAGTGTCAGCCAGTTTGCCGTGGCATACGGAGCTCCATCGCAGTCTTTAACACTGGTAGCATGCCGCGACAGCGTGGACGTGAACCGTATGTGCAGTTGACGGACTTTGAGCGAGGGCGTATAGTGGGCATGCGGGAGGCCGGGTGGACGTACCGCCGAATTGCTCAACACGTGGGGCGTGAGGTCTCCACAGTACATCGATGTTGTCGCCAGTGGTCGGCGGAAGGTGCACGTGCCCGTCGACCTGGGACCGGACCGCAGCGACGCACGGATGCACGCCAAGACCGTAGGATCCTACGCAGTGCCGTAGGGGACCGCACCGCCACTTCCCAGCAAAGTAGGGACACTGTTGCTCCTGGGGTATCGGCGAGGACCATTCGCAACCGTCTCCATGAAGCTGGGCTACGGTCCCGCACACCGTTAGGCCGTCTTCCGCTCACGCCCCAACATCGTGCAGCCCGCCTCCAGTGGTGTCGCGACAGGCGTGAATGGAGGGACGAATGGAGACGTGTCGTCTTCAGCGATGAGAGTCGCTTCTGCCTTGGTGCCAATGATGGTCGTATGCGTGTTTAGCGCCGTGCAGGTGAGCGCCACAATCAGGACTGCATACGACCGAGGCACACAGGGCCAACACCCGGCATCATGGTGTGGGGAGCGATCTCCTACACTGGCCGTACACCACTGGTGATCGTCGAGGGGACACTGAATAGTGCACGGTACATCCAAACCGTCATCGAACCCATCGTTCTACCATTCCTAGACCGGCAAGGGAACTTGCTGTTCCAACAGGACAATGCACGTCCGCATGTATCCCGTGCCACCCAACGTGCTCTAGAAGGTGTAAGTCAACTACCCTGGCCAGCAAGATCTCCGGATCTGTCCCCCATTGAGCATGTTTGGGACTAGATGAAGCGTCGTCTCACGCGGTCTGCACGTCCAGCACGAACGCTGGTCCAACTGAGGCGCCAGGTGGAAATGGCATGGCAAGCCGTTCCACAGGACTACATCCAGCATCTCTACGATCGTCTCCATGGGAAAAAAGCAGCCTGTATTGCTGCGAAAGGTGGATACACACTGTACTAGTGCCGACATTGTGCATGCTCTGTTGCCTGTGTCTATGTGCCTGTGGTTCTGTCAGTGTGATCATGTGATGTATCTGACCCCAGGAATGTGTCAATAAAGTTTGCCCTTCCTGGGACAATGAATTCACGGTGTTCTTATTTCAATTTCCAGGAGTGTATCAATGGTCTTCATAAACATGTACAAGATGCACTGAAAGCTTGTGGTATTGCAATTCCTACAGCAGAGATCCAGACCCAGTGTTCCAAGTTACCAATGCCAAAACGATGTCAAGATTGCAAGAGAAACGAAGATAGAAAAACAAGATTATGTTGTGTAACGAGCAAGGAACCTGTTTGTAATATACACAGAGAAGAAACTGTTACTGTGAAGTGCATGCAGTGCAAAAATGTACTTGAATGAAAAGTTGAAAAAAGTCTTGTGTTATTTTACTGCAGTGACTGTTGATGTAGATAGATTATTAATTTTCTGTTCGTTGAGTACTGAATTTAGTGAAAGATATAAAAAATTTTCTGTACTTTGTATCTGTGATCTGATTAAATACTTCTAATAACCTGAAAAGCTGTTTTTCAATACTAAATAAACCCGTTCAATGGAAATAACGAAATCTGAGATTATAATAAAACACAAAACACTTTTGGGGTAGTCCAAATACCCCGCTTGGTAAAATTGAGGTGTAAAAAGCTTGGTAACTGGAGGGTTAAACTTGATTAGACAAAGACAGCTGATACTAGGGATCTTCAATAAGTAATGCAACACATTTTTTTGAAAGCAGGTTGGTTTTATTCATCATCCCAACACATTATTTCCCACTCTTTTGGCTAAAAAACCCTATTTTTCAATGTAATTTCCGTTCAATTCGACGGCCTTACACCATCTTACTGGGAGGGCCTGTATGCCCTAATGGTACCACTGTACTGATCGACACCAGAGCCAACGCCTTGCTCCATCAACAACCTCCCCATCATCCACGTACTGCTTCCCGCGGAGTGCATCCTTTATTTGGCCAAACACATGGAAGTCGATAGGTGCGAGATCCGGCAGTAGGGTGGATGTGGAAGTCCAATGAAGTTTCATGAACTCCTCTCGTGTGAGGCCTTGCGTTGTCATGGAGAAGGAGAAGTCCGTTTGCAGTTCTGTGGCGATGAACATGCTGAAGTTGTCTCTTAAATTTCCTGAGGGTAGCACAGTACTTTTCAAAGATGATCGTTGACCATGAGGGAGGACATCAGAGTCCCAAAAGACCGTCACCATGTGGTTACCGGCTGATGGTGTGGATTTGTACTTCTTCTTTGGAGGAGAGGTGGTGTGGCGGTGCTTCATCTGCAGCCGTTTTGTTTGCTGTTCGAAGTGATGAACCCATGTTTCATGTCCTATGACGATGTACGACAGTAATTTTCACAATCATCCTCATAGCAAGCCAGCAATTCCGCACAGACGTCCCTCCGCTTCTGTTTATGGCCTTCTGTTACGCAAGTAACCCTGAGGGCCCAACGACTCACCCTGCTTTTGTTCACTGCCTGGTTCTCCGCCAAAAGATACTCAATGACAGCCCGCTGCTCTGAACGCACCACCGTTACAGACGCGTTTTTCAGGCTACGTATAGCGCCGCCACCTATCGGAACTTCATGAAACTATAGGACCTGAAGTGGGAATAGTTGACGATGTGCCATAAATAAATCTCACATTTTTTCAGCCGAAACTGACTGAGAAAAAATGTGCTGTATTACTTATTGAACACCCCTCATATTTCATCTTGTAGTCGAGGCCTCATCCATGACGGAACAGGTTTTCATGTGGAAAGAATCGCTTGTTTCCTGGCACAATTGGAGCTATCACTGAGCATCCAACACTGATTATATTTTACAGGGGGGGAAGACAACCTGTTGAGATGATCGTCACTCTCTTGCGTTATCCATTCCTTACTGACCTGTCAAGCAGATCTAAGACTCAGTACAGTTCTCTTCATGTTTACGGCTTTTATACCCTATCGTTTAACGTGTGCTTTCTTCTTATGTGTGTGATCTCAAAGAATGAATAAAATTAGGGTTAATATTATGGTCCAATATTATGAATTCAGTAGTTAGAAGACTCCACCCAGAACTCAGTTACGTGGGTCTTTCTTTTCTAGTTCCCCTGCATGATAAATTCAACAACTTATACGAATTCGTAGGGAAAGATGTGTCTCTCAGTCGGTCCAGCCGGAAAAGTGCGCAAATACCACGAAATGATTCATTAGCTCGAGTCGGCGTCTTGGTAACTGCTTTACGTGTCAAGGCTAAAGTACAAGTAAAGTCGTCACCCAAGCACGAATTTAAGAAATATTGTGTAAGCAATTGGGCAGTGACCAGCGAAGCAGTGTTACTTGGGCAAACCATGCTGATACCACAAGTAGTGTTGTCCAGAACTTGCGATTGTTGTTACACATTCGGGCCCCGACAGTTATGCCAGCCCAGCACTGTAGTGTCATTGACACAGCGGACGGTCAGATACCTTTGTGACGATGGGGTCCCGATTACTACAAGGCCAAGCTGCGGCTCTTTCGTGACTTAAGTGATGGAGAACTTTACCTCAGAAAAATAGTGACGAGCCAATCCTTATAAGTATTGCTCATTTTAGATGAACAGTATCGGCCACCATCTGTAACTAGCTACGAAAGGAAGTCTACGACAATCATCCTGAAATGGGTCAGTCAGCTATCATGGCTAGACGCTTTCTTCATTAATTTGTTGGTCTGCCTTCTGCATCCAAGTGCAGGTGTCGCTGGGATTCGAACTGTTGCCTTCCTGGGCCTTAGGCCACCTGCTACTGATTTCCACCAGCTTCGAGTCCCAAACCTGGTAGTCTATGTCTACTTCTACATCTACATACACACTTCGCAAGCCACGGTACGGTGCGGCGTGGAGGGTACCCTGTACCACTACCAATAATTTCCTTTCTTGTTCCACTTGCAAATAGAGCGAGGTAAAAACGAGTGTATATGTGCCTCGGTGTGAGCCCTAATTTCTCGTATCTTATCTTCGTGGTGCTTGCGCACAATGCAAGTAGGCGGCAGTAGAATCGTTTAGCAGTCAATTACAAATATCCGTCCTCTAAACTTTCCCAATAGTGTTTCTCGAAAAGAGCGTCACTTTCCCTAACGAATTCTCATTTGAGTTCTCGAAGCATCTCCGTAACACTTACGTGTTGTTAGAACCTACCGGTAACCAATCTAGCAGCCCGCCTTTGAATTGCTTCTATGTCTTCCTTAAATCCGATCAGGTACGGATCCCTAGCTCTCGAGCAGTACTCAAGAATAGGTCGCACAATAGTCCTATATGTGGTCTCCTTTACAGGCAACCTCTCTTTCCTACACTTCTCCCAATAAGCCGAAGTTGACCATTCGCCTTCGTTCCACTTCATATCGCTTTGCAACGTTATGCCCAGATATTTAAACGACTTGTCTGAGTCGAGCAGGACACTAGTAACACTGTATCAGAACATTATTGGTTTCATTTTCCTATTCATCCGCATTAACTCACATTTTTTTCACATTTAGAGCTAGCTGCCATTCATAGCAGCAAACTGGAAATTTTGTCTAAGTCGGTTTGTATCTTCCTACAGTCACTCAACTTCAGCACCTTACCGTACACCACGGCGTCATCAGAAAACAACCGCAGATTGCTGCCCACAGTGTCCGCCAAATCATATAGAGAATACCAGCGGTATTATCACTCTTCCCTGGGGCACTCCTGACGATAGATACCCTTGTCTCTGACGAACATTCGCCGTCGAGGACTACATAATGGGTTCTATTACTTAAGAAATCTTCGAGCCACTCACGTATCTGTGAACTTATCCATAACCTCGTACATTGGTTAACAGCCTGCAATGTGATACGGTGTCAAATGCTTTCCGCAAAACTAGAAATTTGGAATCTGCCTGTTGCCCTTCATCCATAGTTCGTAGTATATCATGTGAGAAAAGCGCAAGATGAGTTTCGCATGAGAGATGCTTCTCAGTCTCAAGAAAGTTTATGGTGTTCGAACTGAGAATATGTTCAAGGATTCTGCAGCAGACCGAAGTTTGAGATATTGGTCTGTCATTTTGTGGATCCGTTCCTTTACTCTTCTTATATACTGGAGTCATCTGCGCTTATTCCAGTCGCTTGGGACTTCGTGCTGCGCAAGAGATTCACGATAAATGCAGGCTAGGTAAGGGACCAGTCCGTAGAGTACTCTTTGTAAAATCGAACTAGGATTCCATTCGGACCTGGTGATTTATTTGCTTTCAAATCTTTCAGTTGCTTCTCTACACCAGAGACGCTTATTACTATGTCGACCATACGGGAGTCCGTCCGAAGGTCAAATGACGGTATGTTTCTACGAATTTCTTGCGTGAACGATTTCTTGAACGTGAAATTTAAAACTTCACCTTTCATTTTGTTATCTTCAACTGAAACACGAGACTGTTACACAAGGGACTGAATGGAAGCCATAGACTCGCTTAGCGATTTTACGTAAGACCAGAATTTTCTCGGGTTCTCCGCCCGATTTTCTGCGAAAATGGGACGGTGGTAGTCGTTCTATGCTTCGTGCACAGATCTTTTCACAGACGCATGAATCTCTGCTAACCTTTGCTGACAGTCATTTGTGCGTTCCTTTTGAACAGAGGGTGCAACAGCCTCTGCTTCCTTAGCATTATCTGAATTTTGTCATTCAACCATGGTAGGTCATTTCCATCCTTAGACACTTAATAGGAACATGGCTCTCCAGATCACGACTTACAAAATGCTTAAACTTTGCCCATAATTCCCCTACATCCATCTTGCAGGATCAAAGTGATATCAGTTCACTGTCTAAGTGAGATACTAAAAACTGCTTATCTGCTCTATCTAGCACACTCGCCTAGCCATCTTAACTGGTTTACTGACTTCCGTAATCATAGTTGCTATAGTGACATCATGATTGCTAATCCCGTTTCTATACAGACATTGTCGACAAGGTCCGGCCTATTTGTAGCTACAGGGTCTAAGATATTTCCACTGCGTGGGGGCTGCAGAGCTAGATGCTCAAGATAGTTTTCAGAAAACGTGTTCAAAAGTATTTCTCATGACTGTCTGTACCCCCTGCAATGAATTCATAGACATCTCAGTCTATATACGGTAGGCTAAAGTGCTATAGCATGATCTGTGTATTTACGCGCAATTGACCGTAGACTTTCTTTGAATAGCTCTAGAACTATCACAGCAGAATCGAGTGGCCGGTAAAAAAAACCAACAATTAACTGGGCTTCAGAAATACCTGTTATACGCAACCAGATAATTTCACAGTAACACTCCACTTCGATCTCATGCATGAGCCTGCTTTGGGCGGGCAAGTTCTACTGCTGCTGATTCGCCCTGTGCGGGCACACTTGATCACAAACAGCCATTGTCACGGTCGCCTACGCTGGGATTCAAGGCTCAATTTCACGCACCTTGGACACACCACACAGAGACGTGCGCTGATGTCAGCCAGCACGGGTGTTTGTACCAGAGGCTGCCTCAGCCAACGCCACCAAGGGTGGAGTCCTGACGTTGCCCCGAAGGCACCAGCGAGGTCTGCATGCTGAACTCAGCACTCACAACATACACCACGACCAGCGTCCGTTCCTGCCGTTGCCGTTGACGACACACTGCTGTAAAAGGTTGAATAAACATATGAAACTGCTCTTGATTTATCAGAATGCGTCCATGCAGTTCCTACCCGCCAAATTGCTGCCACCGCGCCCAGGGTGGAGTTCAATACCATCCAAACTACCAGAATATCTGCTCTCCCAGAATACATTTAACGTCCAAAAATGTTATTAAAATATTATTCTTGTAATAAATTTAATTACTATGGTCGAATAGTATCGTATTAGAGGAGCAAGTAGAGCCCACTTATCAATTAGCCAACTTTCATACCCCAGTATTGTGGGCATATCATTTGAGCAAGATTTGAATACGAATTTTATGCGCTGGAACCGTTTCTAGAACCCACAGGTTGAAGGATACAAGCTGAAGCGAGAGAGAGAGAGAGAGAGAGAGAGACAGACAGACAGACAGAGACAGAGAGATTACTGCGTTATTTCCTCTGCAATAGCAGTCCCTGGAAGGAGAGGTCAACCTCTGTCGAGTAATAGTGCTACCTATTTCCTCGTATTGCCACGTGATGGTTTTGGAAAACGAATTACTGCCTGGACTGTTGAAGGTGCCCTCCGATGGGAATTTGAATTAGTTATTAAATCCGTAGAATACGGGCTAGACAGGAATGAAAATCCGGAAATTGGACATGGAAGCTATAATATAGCCCCCAACCCACACATCAAGTGGGAACTACGAAGTTGATCGTCGACGAATTGATGAAGGGACTTGTGGTGTCACCACCAGACACCACACTTGCTAGGTGGTAGCCTTTAAATCGGCCGCGGTCCGGTAGTATACGTCGGACCCGCGTGTCGCCGTTATCAGTGATTGCAGACCAAGGGCCGCCACACGGCAGGTCTACTCTAGAGAGACTTCCTAGCACTCGCCCCAGTTGTACAGCCGACTTTGCTAGCGATGGTTCACTGACTACATACGCTCTCATTTGCCGAGACGACAGTTTAGCCTTCAGCTACGTCATTTGCTACGACCTAGCAAGGCGCCATATTCTTCAAGAATGTATTCTGAACAGATATTGTCAATCATGTACCGTCAAGAGCGACGTTCATCATTAATGGATTAAAGTTAAGTATCAAACTAATTCCGTCCGCTTTCTGAATTCTAATTCCTTGTCATTTCCAGACCTCCCGTCAGTATAGTTCTCCCCCCCCCCCCCCCTCACGCCAGCCTGCGTGAGCTTAAACGCGTACATTTCGGCCTCCACTAGAAACACGGTGTTGGCTCTTCTGCCAATACTACAGGACTGATGCGTGTCACGACGTCCAGATCAGCTACCGCCTCCACTAGCCTACAGCTCTAGATCGGAAGACACCTAAACGCTACTGGAGTCTGTCTCAGTTGATGACCTCCGCTTACGGGTGGGAAATGACTTTTCGTCCGTATTTCTTGGCGGTTCCCTCCCGCTTTCTAAGCAAACCAGTGATGGTACGTACTACAAGATTTTGAATTGTCTCTATCACCCCTGTTAACACTACAGACAGTAATTCTACTAGACTGACGAATAACACGCTATAATTGGTGGAACGACTTTTTTGTAAGCCTCTTCTTTTGTGGATGGACTACACTTCCAAAAATTCTCGCCAGTGGCCTATTTGGTCTATGCATTCATAGCAAAAGTTTAAGTATTCACCTTACCACTCCTGAAGATGGAATCTAGCCTTTGGAAAAATCTAGTGTAATGACAGTGGCAGAAACTGACCATTCCTTTTATCACTGCTTATCTTTTCCAGTGATTTATGGTGAATGGTATTGTCGAAATTAGTGATTTCCCCTGTGATATATTTACCTTACGTTTAACATCAACTGCCAAACGCTGCAATAAGCGTCGACAGTCTGCTGGATCTCCTGCATATGGCCACAGTTTTCTAGCGTTGTAATTTTTCTATATACACCCGCGAGTAGTCTCGCAGAGCTTCCAAAGTTATTCCCAAATTAAAGTGTATAAGGGTGCTCAGAAACAATCTGGAAAGCTTGCAAGGGTTGCAGGGTATGCTGTGCGACAAACAATTGCCAAGAAAAAAAAATTGGATACGTTGCGCCGCTTCCAAATTACTTAGCGCTGAAGTTATCCAATCAGGTCATTACGCGCGCAAATTCATGCTGCCTGTCAGATATAGTGTCACCAAACGTGTTCTTCGTTTGCTTTCCTCAGACTGACCAAATGTAGCTTTTGTTCAACTATCTTAAATTTATCATTTCCGAAAAAGGCACATTTTAACTGGTAGAGAGCATTTGAACTTCTGGTAGCTCACGGACTGACAGATGTCTGTGCATTACCTCATTTTAGCCCGTACAAATGCTTGAATTTGAGCGTGCAGTGACCTGATTGGTTAAAGTCAATCGAACTAAATTGGAAACAGGCAACTTATCGATTTTACCGCAACAGTTATTTCTCAGTACAACCTAGCCTGAAATACCATTACAAGCTTTTCAGACTGTTTCTGAGCACCCTATATATCTCCAGTGTAACGGTCCCTTGGTATAGTCACAAAGTCCATGAGCTATAGCTATGGATGTGTTACTGTCGACCACGACTTGGCCTTTAAAACCGTCTGTTTACATGTTACGATGTTCTTGAATTCTGTCCTGATTCTTCATTGCACGTAAAGTCCAGTCTGTTATAAACTTCTATTCCCGACGGAAACTTCATTTCTTTTGACTTAGACTCCTATCATTTCCTTTCGGTATCCACATTTCTTTTTAACGTAGAGGAGTTTAGACTGTGATCATCTTTTAGAATTTGTTCTGATTTTGCCCACACCGGTGAGAAATTCTGGCTATGGCAACAGTCGGACACCGTCTGTATCGAGTTAGGTCAGAACAGCATCCGTTCTTACTTTGACCCGTGGAAAGATAATGTCGTGGGAACCTCTAAGGTAAGGCACATCCACAGGCGTTAATTCGACAGAAATTCAACGTCTCCTGTTCAAATTATCGGCTGTGTTAACCAGACGCGATCGTGTTGTGCTCCCAGTGCTGGGCCTACATGACAATGGGAAATCTGGAAACGTTAGTTCTTCTTGGAACCTCCAGAAATGGGTACATTCATCCTCATGGTGTGCGTAGGACAAGTAATCGACTGAAAAGACGACGTGGTGACGTACCAACGTTCAACGTCGTCCTCGGACACTCCACTGTCAGGCGGCTCTCTCTGATGCCGCGTCAAGAGAAGGCGCAACATTTGTCACCATACTGACAATCTGTGTTAATCCAGACGACGCCACAGTGTCCATGTGGACACGTGTATCGCTGCAGGCAAGGCCATTTCTGATTCAAGGTACGCGACGTGGTTGTTCTAACGTGCTCGGCTGAGCGAACAGTATGTTCGTGCTCTCGGGCGCTTGTCGCATGAGGTAGATGAGGTCCTGAAAACAATGAATATGACGCTCATGGAGCCACAGATTCCATATTTGCGTGACAGTGGTGGGACACCCTCGAACAACTGTATTATGGAACTCTAAGCTGCAGTCCCTATAGACAACGATCCGACCACTGTCAAATTCCGACAAATGCTGGTAGTCGTCTCTCTACACACAGAACCTAGATGGCCTTAGTTGCACTTACTATGTGTATCTGTGTTGAAAATCGAAACATTTGTATGTCCAAGGATATAGTTCACTTTTTGCCATTCTGACGTTTCTTGCATGCCTCCTTTATGGTGGCACATCCACATCAGTTACAACAGCAGCAAGTGTACTTTTGCCGGTAAGATTGAAGCGTAACTGTTAAATATTGGAGATGGATACTATTCGCTAATAAGCAGGATCTCGGTTTTTACACTGTGGAGAAGCCTTTCTCTTGCTAACGAGGTCTGAAATCCGCGATCGCCAATATTTAGGCTAGGCGTAGAATGAAGTCGCCGACAGGGTATAACAGTTGGTTCAAAACATGAAGACCGAAGGGAGAGATGGGGTGGGGAGCGGGAAATCGAGGCGTGTTGAGTAAGAAATGGAGGTTTGTTATACGGTGTTTAATGGTGAACGAAACCGGCGTAGGATTGGGAGCTGTAGAAGTGTTAGTCGGCGTGGTATTTCAGCTAAACATGGCGCCCGCACTATGAAATACGACTGCCAAGCCTTAAAATGAGCTAACCGCAACGGAGAGAGCTGGAAGATGATGGACGGCAGAAATAAAGCAGTTGAACTGGCGACGTTATGAGGCAGTAAATCTGGCCGCGGAAGCCCCTGCCGTGAAACCAATCGCACGACACGAGTGTGACTGACGGAAGCCCTTCTGCAGGCCCCCCCCTCTCCAGCGGAGGCAGTAATTCCTCAGACCGGCCACAATAACTCTCTCGTCAGCGAGGAACAACTCGGCGTGTCGCGGCAGGCACGCTTCTCGAAGGCGGGCTATTGCAGTGGTCGGAGTACATTATCTGGTCTGTACTGGTGCTTGTGCAGTTAAAGCGGTTCTCCATGCAAATGAAGCAGACGATCCAGGCGGCAGCTTCGTGCAGTATAAATGCCAAGTGGGAGTCCCAGCAGGAATAGTATAGCGTTCTCTGCAGTTTCCGGCGGCTGGGACAGCAATTATTTGACAGCTCAGACACATGATTCCACTGCTCGCGAGCCGAAGTCTACTTCTGCAGCGACTTACCCATAGTGCCACTTAATACTTCTACCGTCGTGACCATTCTGCTAGATGTATGTCGGATGATGTATTATGCGTCTCGAGGTTAGGTAACTTACCCTCTACGAATTTCATAAGGCTATCTGATGTACAGCGTCTCTCTTTCATCATCGCCCATCGCCTATTTGTTGACATTTCTGTATCCTGTCGCTTAGTCTCATTTGTGGACCGATGTTCTTCACATTTACCTTATCATATCACTCGAGACCAATTTCCTAAAGCAATAAGGTGCAATTAAAAAAATTATCTCGAATAAAGGCCAGAATATTTCCGAGTAATGGGAAGTATTAAACATTCGTACCTCACTAATGAATGCATCGGTACACAGCGCGTAACATATTTAGTTTTTAACAGTAAAGCCGCTGGCTCGAACCCGGTTAATGGTAAATCCTTTTTTTCTTTTACTTAAATAGTTATGAAATACAGAGTCATAATTTTGTAATAAAAGTAACATCTTTTTTAAATTACTATTCATTTGAAATGCTAGTATTCTCAAAAAATTAAAATTTGATAAAAAAATGCGAAACATCAAACAGAACATTAAATACTGTTTTATTTCTAGAGATTTGACACTTTTACTGATGCATATAGCTTTTTTTCATTTGACAATATCGTATGTCTGTATCAAATTTTATTTTATTTTTAACCTACCAGTAATTAAGAATATAAATGTGTTATTTTTATTTAAAAAACGATGATTTCATATTTGTTAAGTAAGATTACCACTTGTTGGTAAATATCAAATTAAAGAATAGTGGTGAAGTATACGACTAACGAGATTTGAACTAGCAACTTGATGTTCTATACTCCAATAAGATTACGTGCTCTTATTTTCGAGTCTCCGTACCTTCCCCGTCCTTTCATTCTCCAGTTGCACCTTCATCGCCGAGTTTCTCCTTTAAATTTTCCCAAAATAGAATTTCCGGTATGTACTGTCAACAGTTTTCCTTTCGCTTGTCTCTGCTTCTTTAGAAATGGGAGTAACAAAGAAAAGTTGTACTTCTTCGCGGAATAAATCAAACGTAACATTACCAATAAAATTATTACACACCATCTTCCTAGACGACAACTTTGTTCTTCATAGTGAATAAGCTACAACGCTTTTTTCAGCCATTAAATTAAATAACGCCTTCCAAAACGAAAAAAAGTTTAAAAGGAATGGTAACTTCCTCTTCACGAGCTGAGTTTTGTATCTAAATATTTTGTTAGAAATTTAATGCGGCTGAGTAAAACTTTCGAAAACTGGAAACTGTAAATGACATCAGAGTCTTATAGTGTAAGTGTAAAGCTCAATTAGTACTTTTTGTGTTCATTGGTTCTTAACCTAAAATGTCTTTTGCGGATAGGTGAGATTTATGTATGTACGTCAGGTGAAGCACTCACATTTTAGAAACTAGTTGAAATAAGGTATCTTTAGAATTGTAGGACTTCCGCTGATATTTCTCTTTGTGCTTGGTTCTGTATGACTACGTACATTTATGGTATATTTTGTTCTCAGTTCGGATTTATTACTATGTACAATCTTTCTTTCCTTAGGAGATCGCGTAAACAGCGCTTGTTTCTGTTACACAGATATAAACACTGTTTGCATCATTCTGCATCACATCATCATTACTTCGTATTGCACAGCAGACGTTAGGCATCATTCGGTGCACCCGGTGGTTTATCCGTTCAGGATGTGATGTTTTGCTCCCCAGCCTTTTTATACAGCTCATAGAATCCAACACAGAGATTGGCACGATTTGATGGTCCTTCTTTTTCATTTTATATTTTTTGATCCTAGAGAGTGAAGTTTGGATTTCTCTTCTCAGCTTCTTCGCTGCTTGCCTTGTCTATTTTCAACAACGTACTGCTACTAGTTTGTACTTTCGCAGTGAAGGGTATCAGAGGCCTTGTAATCGCGTCCATTTTCCACTGATTTTTTCCAGCACAGGTCGCCGGAGACGAGGGAATTACGGTGCACCACGGGCCATTGATGCCAAGGGTGAACTATGTGTGCTGGCAAGTAGACATGCAACAGTTGAGCAACCTGCAGCCTAGATCAACCAAGGGACTAGCAACAGTGTCTCCTCAACGAACGTTCAGCGAACGTTGCTGCGAGTACACTTCCGCAGCAGGCATCTGGTTCATGCACCCATGCTGGCTCTTGTTCATCTGTGGCGAAAGCTGGAATTTCCACACCAGTATCACAACTGGACGTCCACTGAATGGCAACATGCGGCCTTTCCAGATGAATCATGTTTTATGCTCCATCGGACAGATGGCCGTTGGCGTCTACAGAGGGAAAAGTCTGGATGCAATCAAGGAGGGAGCTCTATGGTCTGGGGAATGTTTTCGTGACATTCACTGGGTGAACTCTTCAGTCTGGAAGGCACAATGGATTAACACAAGTATGCACCCATTCTTGGGGCCGTTTTACCCCCACATGCAGTTTGTTTTCCCCAGCATGATGGCACCGACCAGCAGGATAATGCAACGAGCCACACAACTCATAGTGTGCATGCGAGATTAGAAGAGCACGAGGATTAGTTTACTGTACTCCCCTGGCCATCAAATACCCTGGATTTAAAATCAATCAAGAATCTGTAGGACCATCTCAATTGGGCTGATTTCACGTCATGGATCCCCAACCGAGAAACCTAGAGCAGCTGGCCACAGCACTGGAATCGGCTGGCTCCTAACCCCTGTCGGTACGTTGCAGAAACTCATTGACTCTACTCCTGAAAGTCTCACAGCAGTCTGCGCTGCAAAAGTTGGTTGTCCAGGCTTTTGACAGACAATCACATTTGTATAACTGGGCAGTGTTTTAGTGTTGTGTAGTCTTGTACCACGAGGAAGTAAGGGAGAGAATGTGGCTATGTGTGGCCGGTATCCTCCTTCTTCAACACAAATACGCACTTGGATTAACACGGTTCTTTATTTACAGGAACTGGAAACATTTACTTAACTTGAATAGACTCCATGTTTTGTTGTACAAACTCATCAGTAACAGTCCTCTTGAGACTGATGTAATGTCACAATTCTGGTTGAGGTAAACTAGTCCCACTGTAGTTACTAATCTGGTTGCTATGTACTGTCATAGTCTGTGATGAACTAAACCCGCTCTGCGAGTAAACTGATAGACTGAGTATGTGAGACACTCCAGTCAACGGCGGTGCCCAAAATACATGCTGTCGATAGGGCGTTGGCTGCGTTTTGCTTGTGGGCGTGTCTCTGGCCTCTGTCGTGGTAGGCGCACTTGATTCGGCACCTACGAACCGATCTTCGCACTTCATCTTTGCCGACCAGTGTGCTTGTGACAGCTTACGCCAGCACATATTGTGCAGTTCTTCGTGTTATGATTATTTGGCGTAATTTTCTGAATTTATGGTTAGGGGTTTTATACAATAACTATAATGGTAAAATTGCGATCAAATTATTATTTTGATCGGTTTGTCAGAGCACAGTTTATTATATTATTATCTTATTGCTAGATTAATTTCATTAATTAATTGTCAATGTGCTGTCATGGAATAAGATGGGCCCATTACCTTGTCAGTAGTGGGGGAATGCTTGAGACGGCCTATAACAGGGCAACATAGCGAGGGTAGTTGGGTTGGACTTGTAACGCACCAAGTGACTGTCATACGGTGGTATGAGCGGCGATAAGACTACTTGTTTCAAATGTGGGATATTCTACAGTAACAGACAACCTTAAATTTACACAGGAAATCGTGAACATCAATTACTGTTTTGTGTATGAACTACTGTTAAGCGTTTCAGTGAGTATTACAGAATTACATTGAACAGAGGAGTTCTCGAGTCATTGAATTTAGATTGATACATTTCAGTGTAGTTAAAGTGATATAGAATTGAATACATTTCGTTAAATTATAAACTTTTATCACTTAAAGTAATTTACAGCATTCACTCGCATCAAATAACCTTGTTTTAGCCATCGGAAATCTTATTATAGTTTTATTGATAACATATTAACTGCATATGCAGTCTACCTTAAGACTAAGAGCCAGCAAAAGTTTTTCGTAGTAGATCAAACGTTGTCTTAAAACATATAGCACAAAAGTGTGGAGAGTCGTTAGCTCTGTGTAACTGCTGCACCCAAAATCTAACTTAATCTTCTTACTGCACGAAGTCATATACTCCCACTGCAATTTTGATCTCTCACATTTCCCTTCTGAGCTCAACTTTGCTGCATCTCAATCTATACAACAACAAATACCAGTTCTCTGAGAGCGACGGGCGAGGCTAAGCGTCTCTGAACCCAACAATCAATTTACCAGTCGTTTGTTTTTGAGCCCGTAGATGCTTAACAGCGCGTTATCGCACGTCGCAGAGATTATATTTGTTCTCGTATCGATCGAGATGCACCAACGGTGAACTCACACGCTCCATAATCAAACTGATTTCTGATGCCTCAAGATGTGCCCTGTCAGCCAAGTTGTGCCACAAACCTCTTGTCTCCCTAATTCTATTCAGCACCACTTCATTAGTCGTGCGATCTATCCATCCAGTCTTCAGCACTCTTCTGTAGCACCACGTTTCAAAAGGTTCAATTTTACTCTTATTGTACTCTTTGTAGTCCACGTTTCCCTTCTGTAACGAGATACACTCCAGGCAAATACTTTCAGAAAAGTCTTCCTAACGCATTTAAATTACACGTTAAAAAACTTTTCTTGATAGTGCAAGTCAGCATTTTGTATTGCTTTCGCTTTCGGTGTGGTCAGCTACTTTGCCGTCAAAACAGCAGAAATCGTCTACTACTTTTAGTGTTTGATTCCATAACCCAATATCCTCAAAATCACTCATTTATTTCGACTGCAATACATTACTTTCTTGTACTTTTGTTGATGTTCCCATTTACCTGCTTCTAAAAACACTATCCGTTCTGTTTCAGTGATCTGCCAAGGAAATTTCAATCTCTGACAGAATTACAATGTCACTAGAAATTTGTAATCAGCACACGTAGATGAGAAGATCAGTCCCTTTAATCATTCACAACCGTCAAGCATTCAACAGCAGCTCTTTCCAAATTCATACGGCTGTTGGTAGTTGAGGCAGCACCTACGTTTCTCTCACAACGTCTACATCAACATCTATACTTCTCAAACGATCTTACTGTACGTTGGAGTGTACTTTTCGTACCACTGTTACTCGCCACTCTCTTGTTTCAGTCAAGGACGGTTCGTGGGAATAACAATTGCCGATAAGCCTTCGTGAGGGCTCGAATGTCTCAGATTTTATCTTCGTGGTCTTCTCGCGAGACATACGTCGGATGAAACAACCTTCGGCTATCGTACGCTCTCGGAATTTTAACAGTAACCCACACTTTCACACAGAACGCCTCTCTAGCAGCGTGTGCCACTGGAGTTGGCTGATTATCTCCGCGACGCTCTCGCGCTTACCACATGAACGTGCTGCTCTTCTTTGGATCTTCTCTGTCCGATTTATCAATCTTATCTGGTACGGATCCCACAGTCATGAGCAACATTCGAGTATGTGTCAATCGAAGATTTTTTAAACTGCTGCTTTCGTGGATGGACTACAGTTCATAAGTATTGTTCCACTGAATCTCAGTTTGCAGTATGGAGTCTGTCTTACCTGCTTTAAATTTTACATGGTTGTTCCACTTAAATACGAGTATTTATGGTTGGGACTGCTTTAAGTGGTTGTTCTGTATTCCTGTAATCATGCTGTCGTACAATAATGGTTATTTCTGCCTTATTATAAGCAATACGTTACTTTTCTCTGTGTTGAGTGTCAACTGCCAATCCCTGCACCAAGTGTGGATAGAACTGTCAAGCGTTGCTGCCTCCCTGAATACAGCAGTATCATCCACAAAAGTCTCCAGTAACTTCTGACGCCATCCATTGGGTGATCTATCTGTCTATACATATACAGGCTGTCAGGGGTATAAATGCAGATATTTCTATTGACAGCTGATGACAGTGTACTTTACAACGTTACATCAGTATTTAGTTCACTTGCAGAGTACTAAATATAGTTATTATGAGTAATATGTTTTTGGGTTGGTTAGTACCTCCAAGTCTGAGTGGTAAAAGCAAACCGTTAATGATTACTTTCCCCTGCGCCGCAGGTCAGGTACTGAAGTGTGGACACGTGGACACAAAACGAGCTGAAACTTACTGGCAGATTAAAACTGTGTGCCGGACCGAGACTCGAACTCGGGACCTATGCCTTTCGCGGGATAGTGCTCTACCAACTGAGCTACCCAAGCACGACACACGCCCCGTCCTCACAGCTTTACTTCTGCCAGTATCTCGTCTCCTACCTTCCAAACTTCACAGAAGCTCTCCTGCGGAACTTGAAGAACTAGCACTAATGGAAGAAAGGATATTACGGAGATATGGCTTAGTCACAGCCTAGGGAATATTTCCAGAATGAGATATTCACTCTGCAGCGGAGTGTGCGCTGATACGAAACTTCCTGGCAGATGAAAACTGTGTGCCAGACCGAGACTCCAACTCGAGACCTTTGCCTTTCGCGGGAAATTGCTCTGCCAACTGAGCTACTCAAGCACGACTCACGACCCGTTCTCACAGCTTGAACTCTGCCAGTACCTCGTCTTCTACCTTCCAATGCCTCGAGTTCGAGTCTCGGTCCGGCACACAGTTTTAATCTGCCAGGAAGTTTCATATCAGTGCACACTCCGCTGCAGAGTGAATATCTCATTCTGGAAATATCCCCTAGGCTATGGCTAAGCCATGTCTCCGCAATATCCTTTCTTCCAGGAGTGCTAGTCCTGCAAGGGTCGCAGGAGAGCTTCTGTGAAGTTTGGAAGGTAGGAGACGAGGTACTGGCAGAAGTAGAGCTTTGAGGACGGGGCGTGAGTCGTGCTTGGGTAGCCCAGTTCGTAGAGCACTTGCCCGCGAAAGGCAAAGGTCCCGAGTTCGAGTCTCGGTCCGGCACACAGTTTTAATCTGCCAGGAAGTTTCACATCAGCGCATACTCCGCTGCAGAGTGAATATCTCATTCCACAAAACGAGCTGTCTCTAATGACAGGTGTAGTCCACTTCCTTCAGCAGTTGCGAGCATGCAGAAAGCATCAGGCAGTAAATTATGTGATGTGTCTGCAGGTAGACTGTTAGATGCAGAGAAAAAAACGACTAACACACTGTGGTGTGACCATAATGTGTAACTCCTCACCTCAGTGTGTTAATGATGATTAGTACCTTAATATTATTAAGGTACCTTTTTATCAAGATATCTGTACCTATACCCCTAACACCCTATATGATTTAAAGTCCCTCGCCACGCCTTCTGTCTGTATGCTCAAGCTAATCTCAGGAACTACTACAGCATTTGACAATGTTATCATTAGTGACAGATGGACTGATTCACCAGGAAGATTTCTGTAGGCCTGTATAGTTTACTATCGCTAAGCTGTGATGTGTGTGTAATATATGCACTTTATCGGTTCCATGTTTTATTACGGTGCAAAGTCAAGCGCCACCATGCCAGTCGGGAACGACAGAACAGAGAAGGCTGTGGGTCTAGTTATTTCACTTGTACTCTCTGTGTAACACAGAGTTAGGATTGTCTATACTGAAGAAGATTGCTTATTTTGTATGCCGCCCCTTGCTCACAACACATCTTTGTAATTGCAAAAGTTAAGTATTGTAATTTTGTTTTTGTAAAAACACTCATTAATACGATTTGTTTGAATGTTCGTCTAGCGAACCGAGTATGCAGGCTTCCTAGACACCACATGTTTAATTAGTCGTGGCAATGACGCGGTGTAAGGCTGATAGGCAGCAGAGAAGGTATTATCTGGCGGGAAAAGTAGGGTAAGCAACTCCAGAAAGCGGGGAACTTCAGCTCCATTTGTCTCGGGCCCGGTGGTGTGGTGGTAAAGTGTGTGAGTGGAAACCAAATCCTGATCGGACCATGGACTTGTCAGTCCGTTTTTTTTTTACCAATCATTCACGTCTCACTGACATCGAGATTCGCCAGAAACGACACCTGGTTGGGATTCCAGGTTCAACTGTAAGTCTCCTTTCCTCAGACGAATAACTGGGGCAGTAAAAGTTGCCGAAATGGTGTCCATTTGAAAGGCTTGCACCACGCCATTGAACCACACGAAATTATTATCAACAGAATCTATACATCATAGGAATTTTCTTCTTCTATACATATTATGAAGTTACCACACCAAGTTTTTCTGTCTGTATGTGATGGCTAATCTCAGAAACTACAGTAGGGATTTTGGTACTGTTCTCACTACTCTCAACAATGGACAAACTGTTTCACTAGGAAGGTCTGTGTATACAGTTTATCATCACTACGCCAAACAATTCTTCCAGCCATATACAGCATTAACTCGTTTGAAGATGGGGTGGGTCGCTAGTTTATCTAAGGGGTGTTAGGGATATAAATGCAGATATTTTTATTGGTCACTGAGGGCAGTGCACTGAACGACATTACATCAGCATTTAGATCATTTGCAGGCTAATAATCATAGCAAATACAAGTCGTATGTTTTTCGATTGATTAGTACTTCCGAGCTCATGTGGCAAGAACAAGCCATTAATGCCTATTTTCCCCCTGGACAGCAGGTCAAGTAGTTTCTTTTTTTATTCGTGTCAGAAGCACCATGGATACAGGAATATAAAAAAATGAATAGCACACAGAAAAAAAAATTAATTACAGGCATATGAAAATATATATAAATATATATACAAATATGTGTGCACAGAAACAAAATGTTATAGGCATTTGGCCCATAAGCGGGCTACGTCGACAGCATTTGGGGTTGCCAACACCAGATCCTCTAAAGTGCAGTGTGAAGGACATTCAGGGCAGTTATACGTGTGCTGGGTCGTCTGCACCTCTCCACAGTCGCAGAGATTAGATGTAGTAGAATATCCCCACTTCAGAAGGTTATCTCTTGACTGTGCAGTGTTGGTGCGTAGCCTGTTTAGTGATCTCCAGACTACCCAGTCCTCATCGTAACCTGGTGCCAATTTTTCCTTTGGTTCCATCCAGTGCCCTTCTCCCGACCGCTTCCATCTCTCCACCCTAGATCCAGGTTGGTCGCTAAAATCTTCGGTTGCTCTGAGAAAACTGCGTCTAGATTTCAAGCGTTTGGTGGCTGGCTGAGTTTTGTGGAGGGGGTGGCTCTCTGCCATCTCAGCCCTCGCTCTTTCACTATAGGCTGCCGCTTCTCTTCGCACTGCAGGAGGTGCAATCCCATCAAGATGGTAGAGCTTGTCTGTTGGCGTCGGTTTCAGACATCCAGTGACGAGCCTGCAGGTCTCGTTCAGAGCAATGTCGACCTGTTTAGCGTGGGTAGAGTTGTACCAGACACTGCTTGCATATTCGCCTGCCGGGAAGCAAACTGCTAGTGCTGTGGTCCTCACTACCTCTGGCTTTGCGCCCCAGGAGGAGTTCGTTATTTTCCGAAGAATATTATTTCTGCCGCTCACCTTCATTTTGGTGTTAATACAGTGCTGTTTATACGTCAGAGCCTTGTCTATGGTTACTCCTAGGTATTTGGGGTTAACGCAGTGTTCGAGGAGTGTGTCCTTCCAGAAGACACGCAGCTTACGGGATGCCTGCTTGTTACGGAGATGGAAGGCGCAAACTTGTGTTTTGCTAGGGTTCGGCTTGAGTTGATTGTCGGCGTAGTACTGACAGAGCGCGTCTAGCGCATCCGTGAGCTTTGTTTCAACATCCTCAAAGGAGTCACCCTGTACGGCCATAGCACGGTCATCGGCGTAGATATAGTTTTCCGTACCAGCTGGCAGTGGTTGATCGTTGGTGCATATGTTAAAAAGTAAGGGTGCCAGTACGCTGCCCTGAGGGAGACCATTTTTCTGGGCCCGCCACCTGCTATGCATCCCTTGGAATTCCACAGAGAACCTACGGCTCTCTAACAGACTTCTAACTGTGGATGTGAATTTAAAGTCCCTGGTAATGGCATACAGCTTCTTCATTAGCAGACGTAAGTTGACGGTGTCATATGCGGCTGTCAAGTCTATAGAGGCGACACCGGTTATTTTCCGGTTCTCATAGCCGTCTTCAATCAGCTGCGTGAGGTTAATTACCTGAGATGTAGTGCTTTTCCCTGGGCGGAAACCTGCTTGTTGGGGGATTAGGTAGGGTTCTATGGCACTGGAGAGGCGATCCTGGAGTATTCTTTCAAAGATTTTAAAGATATGGCAGAGAAGTGATACGGGTCGGAAATTTCTGGGGTCATCAGCATTTTTGCCTGGTTTTAAAATGGCAATAACTTTAGCCTTCCGCCAGATTGTGGGAATCTGACCTGTTTCCATGCAATTGTTAAACAGTTTCAGTAGCCATTGTTTAACGTTGGGACCAAAGTGTTTAATCTGTTCAACAAAAATCCCGTCCAGGCCCGGGCCCTTCCTTAGCTTGCATTTCGCTATGGCTTTGTCCAGATCTGCTATTGTGAGAGGGGTGGCCAGAGTTGAATTTTCTTGGTGTTCAATCCTGTCTATTTTGGTCTCCGACTTCCTGATTTTGGTGTCGGGTTTCCCATTCTTGAGAAGCTGGTGGGCTATTTGGTCGGCTGTGACGGGAGCATGTCCTGGAGAGAAAGTCGGGTCATTGTTGAGACGTTTAAGGACTGTCCAGGCTTTCTGACTGCTCCTTTTCATGTCCAATTCCTCTATTGTCCTCAGCCATTTCTCTCTCCTGGTTTTAGCTAGTGACTCGGTTAGCTGCTCGCCCGCAGTGATAGTTTCCGCGAATAGAGGGTTTACGTCAAACAGTGTCAGGTATTGCTGCAACTGATCCTCTAATTCTGGCGTAAGGCCTTCAACTTAATTGCTTCTGCATCCTCTAGGGATCGATTGCTTGGAACACCACTGCACAGCCTTCACGAAATTGTCATAGAATCTTGGTTCAGGTGGTAGGTTGTTTACAGAATCTTCCATGAGGTTTTGAAAGGTTGACCATTCTGCTTTCTTAAAATTGTACCTACGGCGAAAAGGTACGCTATGGAGTTTAACAACAGATGTGATCTGGCACATTATTGGACGGTGCTGGGTGTTTGGTATTGGTGAGCAAACTCCTTTTGAGCATTGGAACGTTACTTGATGGCTAACGAAGATGAGGTCCGGGTTATAACCTCTCCCCCATCTGCCACTGTTGTAGGAAGCAGGCAGTTTATTGTCATGTATCAGTTTTAGGTTGTTTAGCTCGGCCCAGCAGATCACAGCCGTGCCATTGTCGTAGTGTTCTTGGTAGCCCCACTGCGTACTGTGGCTGTTGAAATCACCGATTACAAAATTAATTCTGTCTTTATTAAAATTGTTTACGTTGGAGCTGGAAAAATCCACAATTGGTGGTTTGTACACTGATGTAACAGTGCAGTCACTAAGTTCAATGGTTAGCACTTCAGTATCATTGATGTCGTTTATACTGCTTGAAAGGATCTTTATGTTTGGCCTGGTAAAGATTGCGCTGCCATACTGTCGGTGTGGCCTTTCAGCTACTAGTCGCATGCCGTTTATCTTGGGTCTTTTGAGTGTGCTATCTCTGTGAGCTTCTTGTAGACACAGGACGTCACATTTCTCTTTCTGACAGAGGTCTTGTAGTAGACGTTCTTTGCATGCAGACAGGCCTTCAATATTTACAGAGATAATCGTCAGTGCTGGGCCTGATAAGGTCCTTTTCTGTAAGATTGTCATGTTGCTTCTGGAGTGAAAGGATCAGCCGGTATACAACCGCCCAGGGGACGCCCGAGTATGTCCCTTACCTTTGAATGATGATCATAACCCGATTTGAAAGTTGGTGGTAATAACATATGCTCTACATCCTCGGTGAAGATTGGATTTCGGAATTTAGTGAGCAGCCCCTTCTGTTTAGCGCGTCGTCTATCTTCAAGTGTGTCCCACTTCAAAGTTTCTATGAGATTTGTAACGCTCTCGCAATGGCTAAATGTACCAGTCACGAATCTTGTCCCTCTTCTTTGGACCTTCTCAACTCTTGAATCAGTCCCAACTGGTAAGGGTCCCATAGAGATGAACAATACTCTAAGACTGGACGAATTAACGTATTGTAACCTATTTCCTTTGTTGAAGGACTGCATCGCTTCAGCATTCTACTAATAAACCGCAATCTAGAGTTCGCCTTACTCGTTACTTGTGTAATCTGATCATTCCATTTGAGATCACTTCGAATAGTCACACCCAGATACTTGACGGATGTTACCGCTTCCAAAGTCTGATCACTTATTTTGTACTCATACATTAATGGGGATTTTCGCCTTGTTATACGCAGTAGGTTACACTTACTAATACTGAGAGATGACTGCCAGTCATTACACCACGCATTTATTTTCTGCAAATCCTCATTGATTTGTTCACAACTTTCGTGCGATACTACATTCCTATAGACTACAGCACTATCGGCAAACAGTCTAAGACCGCTGTCAATACCAGCGTAGTGCGTAGTGGGAATGTCCGTGTTACTGATAAGTCGCATATATGTACAGTACTTAATAATCACTTTCTGAATACAGCAGGTGAACTAAATAGAAACCTAGTCCCAACAGGGAATCATATAGCGCTCGTAGAAAAAAGTGTTCCGAGACTGTTACCTGAAATGCTCCTCTATGATACTTACAAGAGGGAGATTGAGTTAATAATTAAATCACTAAAAACGAATAACTCTCATGGATATGACGGGGTATCTAGCAGAATACTGAAGTATTGTTCCATGTATGTTAGCCCAGTACTTAGCCATATCTGTAACTTTTCTTTAGGAGTGGTCGGTTTCCTGACCGATTAAAGTACTCGGTAGTGAAGCCACTTTATAAAAAGGGAGACAGGGATAATGTTGACAATTATAGACCTATTTCTATGCCATCGGTGTTTGCTAAAGTTATCGAGAGGGTTGTATATACAAGGTTACTGGAGCATTTAAATTCACATAATTTGCTGTCAAATGTACAGTTTGGTTTTAGAAATGGCTTAACAACTGAAAATGCTATAGTCTCTTTTCTCTGTGAGGTTTTGGACGGATTAAATAAAAGGTTGCGAACGTTAGGTGTTTTCTTTGATTTAACGAAGGCTTTTGACTGTTGACCACAAAATATTACTGCAGAAGTTGGACCATTATGGAGTAAGGGGAGTAGCTTACAATTAGTTCGCCTCTTACTTTAAGAACAGAAAGCAGAAGGTACTTCTCCGCAATATTGAGAGTGGTAGTGATGTTCAGTCCCAATGGGGCACTGTTAAATGGGGCGTTCCCCAAGGGTCGGTGCTGGGGTCACTGCTGTTTCTTATTTATATAAATGATATGCCGTCCGGTATTACAGATGATTCAAAAATATTTCTGTTTGCTGATGACACCAGCTTGGTAGTGAAGGATCTTGTGTGTAATATTGAAACATTATCAAATAATGTAGTTCATGAAATAAGTTCATGGCTTGTGGAAAATAATTTGATGCTAAATCACAGTAAGACTCAGTTTTTACACTTTCTAACTCACAATTCAACAAGAACTGATATTTTAATCAAACAGAATGGGCATATTATAAGCGAGACGGAACAGTTCAAGTTCCTAGGCGTTCGGATAGATAGTAAGCTGTTGTGGAAAGCCCATGTTCAGGATCTTGTTCAGAAACTAAATGCCGCTTTATTTACCATTAGAACAGTATCTGAAATAAGTGACATTTCAACACGAAAAGTAGTCTACTTCGCATATTTTCATACGCTTATGTCATATGGTATTATTTTTGGGGTAATTCTTCTGATTCAAAAAGGGCATTTTTGGCTCAAAAACGGGCTGTTCGAGCTATGTGTGGTGTAAGTTCGAAAACCTCTTGTCGACCCCTATTCAATAGTCTGGGAATTTTGACATTGCCCTCACAGTATATATTTTCTTTAATGTCGTTTGTTGTTAGCAATATTAGCTTGTTCCCAAGAGTTAGCAGCTTTCACTCAGTTAATACTAGGCAGAAATCAAATTTGCATGTGGAATGCACTTCCTTGACTCTTGTGCAGAAAGGAGTGCAGTATTCTGCTGCATCCATTTTCAATAAGCTACCACAAGAACTCAAAAATCTTAGCAGTAGCCCAAACTCTTTCAAGTCTAAATTGAAGAGTTTCCTCATGGCTCACTCCTTCTATTCTGTTGAGGACCTCCTGGAAGAGCTAAAAAATTAAGCAAATTCCAGTGTTACATTGTTGATTTTCCTTATTTAAACTTATGACTTGTCACCTGAATATGTTTTTTTTTTTATATTTCATTTTATCTGTTTCTAATATCGTGTTATAATTTCATGTATTGACTCGTTCCATGACCATGGAGACTTCTCCTTAATTTGGTCCCACGGAACAATAAATAAATAAATAAATAAAATAAAAAATCAACCAGATCGTTTATGTAAATCGTAAAAAGCAGAGGACGTATTACGCTGCCCTGGGGCACACCTGAAGTTACTCTTGTTTCTGTTGAAGTTACCCCGTTCAGAACGTCATAATGCTCCCTGTCTGTTAGAAAACTTTCTATCCAACCGCATATGTCATTGGATAGACCGTAAGCGCGCACTTTTTGTAGCAAGCGACAGTGCGGAACTGAGTCGAACGCCTTTCGAAAGTCGAGAAATATGGCATCAACCTGGGAGCCGGTATCTAGAGCCTGATTTATATCATGCACAAAGAGGGCTAGCTGTGTCTCGCATGACCGCTGTTATCTAAAACCGTGCTGGTTTCTGCAGATGAGCTTCTCAGAGTCTAGAAAGGTCATTATGTCTGAACACAAAATATGTTCCATGATTCTACAACAAATCGATGTCAGTGATATTGGCCGATAATTATGTGCATCCGATTTTCTCCAATGATCTCTGATAGATGACGGATAAGAGTAGAGCTGTATTTGTAGCATAGTCAACATAAAATCTTACGAGGATACCGTCTGGGCCAGATACCTTTCTGGCTTCTAAGGATCTTAACTGTTTTACAATCCCAGATACACTAAACACTATGTCAGCCATCTTTCCGTTTGTTCGATAATTGAAAGGGGGAATGGTACCGCAGTCCTCTATCGTAAACGAGTTTTTGAAAGCTAGGTTTAGAATTTCGGCCTTCTGTTTATGATCATCAGTTACATTACCCTTACTGTCAGCAAGAGAAGGTATTGAATTATTTGTAGCGTTCATAGATTTTACGTACGACCAAACTTTTTTGGGTTTTTTTAGAATCTGCAGATAAAATATTGCTTCTTGAAAACTGCAGTGACATGTGATTTTTTCTAATCATTAGGAACCCTTTGCTCCTCCAGAGATCTACAGTACACTGGTACTAGCAGATGAGCATATGCTTTGGCATACTCTATGTAGAATTGTATTTCTATCCCATCAGGACCAGTGCCTGTTTCTCTTTTGAGCGATTTCAGCTGCTCTTCTATCTTTTGGTAACTTACTTACGTATCTGTCATTTTGACGTTTGATGAAGACTGAAGAAGGAACCACAGTATGATCTTTCTCGATGAAACACTTTTTTAGGATTATCAAACGTCAGGACAGATGGCTTTGATCTGTCCAATAATTCAGCATAAGATCGAAACTTCTTAGGATTTTAAGTCGAGTCGGTAGACAGAATTTAATTTTCAAATTCGTTGATCATTTCATGCATTTCTCTTCATAGGCTAATTTTGGTTTCATTGAGTTTCTGTTTGCCTGTGAGTCTTTGTATACATTTAAATTTGCAGTGAAGCTCTCAATTAAGCCTGCTCTTTCTTCATTAGTTATAGACTCACTTAACAATATTTGTACTTTTTTATTGACCAATGAACTCATTCTTTACGCTCATCGCAAAATATTTCTCAGAATTCCAGTATTCGAACCCATAACTTAGTGGTATCGATGAATGAGACAAATTTTACATAAACTGTGAATAAAGTAATGAGTAGCAGTCGTACAATTTCCCAATAAATTTTCTTAGAGCTGGGTTAGAAAACGGTTATGCATCCCGTTTACAGTGATCGAAATTCACGCCTTATCCTTCTTTGAGAACTTCCTTCATACATTGATGCTGCAGGCCCTTCAGCGGCCACAGTTTCTCCTTCATATCGATTGACGTGTGTACTCTCTTTTGCTACTGAAACTCACTCAAATCTGTTATTACTGCTGCAAGATTCTTTTTGATAACTGTCAAACAGTTTGGTGTTGCGGTCGACCACGCTCCTGTCGTGGTTTGTCATTGTGCTCACAGAGCTTCAGGAAACATTCACATTTGTTACGCTCGTTAAACGGACCAATTAAACATAATTTAGTGGTGACTAATGAGGCATGCAATATTAATTGGTTTTCCAGAGCGGTCAGTCCTAAAATGTGTTCAGGACTGGAAGGTTTTGTTTTGGAAAGCCGAAAGTCACGTGTAAACTCCAGCGGTGTGTTATTTTATATTTTTATATGCGTGAACTATATTTTTTTGCACTTTTACTAAGCAGACAGTCTTAAGAAACTGTTGATCTGTTTAACTAGATGAATTTCAATGAGGTAATAATATAACGGCATTACAGATGATGGAGGCAATGCTAGGCACACACCCATCTGTGACACGAAATTTAATACATAGCTGAACATATTCGTCTTTCGTCGTCGGCTATGGAGCAGAACACCTTAACTCTTCCGTCTATGGTATAGATGTTAGTCGTTATGTTGAAAACGGAATGTTACACATTGTAAGACAAGTCGCTACTTTATCCTCCTATTACAAAGTAAGCAAGCAAGCAAATCTCGTCATTCTGGCCCACACCTGCTAGTCTGACCGACCGACCGCCGTGTCACCCTCTATCAGAGGCGCCATTATTGCTCCTGCTGGAGGGCCATGTGCTCAGCACACATCTCTCCCAGTTACTGTCAGTTTTCTAGACCTTGGAGACTAATTCTCACTCAAGCAGCCCCTCGACTGGCATCACAAGGCTCAGGGCATCCCGTTCGAGCCCTCCCACCACGTAAAAATCTTGGCAGTACCGGGAATCGAATCGGATCCTCCACGAAGCAGCCATACACAATGACCACTAAACTGCGATCGCAGATTTCGCCTGTTGTTGAAGTACTGATATCTGTTAAGACATCGTCAACTTATAGTTGCTGTATCAACTGTTAGTTTGATACTCTTTCGTATTCTTTTCAGGAAGGCTTTTCCAAAAAGTCGCTCATTATAAGATATTTCAAACGACTCCTATGTAGCCAAATAATTTTACGAATACTGCTTTTGTTTATTTACTAACAATTAAGAGCGTGGTCGACATTACACACAGCTGGTAAAAGATATAGAACTAATTGTTTCACAGCCCTACAGAGGAAACCTTTGCATTTCATGCAGTGGCCTTAAAGCATTAGTTTACTTTGAATTATTGACCGAGATACACAAGAAAGATGTTTGATGCCGAGTGCCAAACATCAGTTCATCGACAAAAATGAAGATTGGGTACTGCAGGACGACAATAATCTGAAGAAAAGGAGAACGGTGTGCAGGTACTGGCTCTCTCAGTCGCCCGACAGTGATACTATTGAAAACGCAAGGTCTCTCATCAAAACGACGTTGCAGGAAAGAAAGATCTTCGCTTTGAAACAGCTGTCGCAGCAAATTCGACGTATTTTGAGGTCTCATCCACGTGAATACGCGGAAGCCTTGGTTTTAAGTATGCCTCGGGGATACTAAGTAATTATCGACGCTGCGCGTGTCTGAATGTTGTATTAATTGTAACAGAATTTTTCTTTTGTTCGTATACGATATATGTATATGTTTTAGTTTGTTGTCAAATATATTTGCCTACTGATTAATTGGACCACGATCTTACTTGAGAGATTGTAATTACTTAACCATATTACCTGCAGGAGCTCTCTTACCAGAAGTTCTTTATACGTAGAAATCTTCTTGCACAGCAATTTCTGAAAGATAATAATTATAATATTTGACATAATAGTAATAATGACAATAATGGATGCATCTGAGATCGTGGCCATTAGAAAGTATTCTAAAGCAGCAAAAACTGAATAACAAGCGTGGAAAATTGAAAATTTGTGGCCCATAAGAAAAAAAAATTTCGATGAAGAGAACATCTGACCTCTACATGCTAACAGAAATGTTTACTAGCACCGGGGGCAATACACTCTTGAATATCTGTTGCCATATTTTATAGAATGAACAGCATTGGCATCACCAAAAGGTTACACAACGTTATTAATTCAAAGAAAGTCAAAAGCAGCTGGTTGGAAAAGACTAAGGAATATTAATAAGACATGACCACTGGAGAGTTTTCATCACTAGTAACGAAGTACAGCTTTGCGAAGTTTGTAAGAAATTTGGCAAGAAATTGTCAGAAGAGTGGAAGAAAGACTTGGTTAATGTATGGAGAGATTTTGGGAGAATAATAAGGCAGAAATCATAAAGTAATAGAAGAAAATGCTAACAAAAGAATTGAAGGAATGATTTGAAACCAGATTTGCCTTAATTAAGACCATCTAGAATAACATTACTTACCTCTGTATCGATAAGACGTTTCACTCTAGTTAAGTGAGGTACGTGTGGTACATTTCTCTTTTATGCAACCAGAGCATCACAAACGGTACTAACGACAATGTATCGTACACCAAAATTGGTGGTAATATACTCGCAATGTAAGGCGAGGCAGAAAAACGGGCCAATTTGGAAACAGAGAAATAGGCCAATGATTTTATCCTAAAATATATTCAATCACAACAATGAAACCCTTACGTATGTTTTTGGATAGGGTCCGCCTTTAGCAAAACACAATTTTGCTTTTTAACCCAAACATATTTCACCGCAGTTGCAGGATTTTCAGTGGGCTTTTTACGGAATTTGTTGTAGAGCTTGCTCGGAAATGCCTGGCAGGGCGTCGAAACATCACAAAATTTTGTTTTCTAAAGGCGGACCCTGTCCCAAAACATACGTATTGTTAAAGCAAGCATGGAAAAAAAGAGCTTCTACCCCAAGATGATTATTTCGACGCCCTGCCAGGCATTTCCGTGCAAGCTCTACAACAAATTCCGGAAAAAGCCCACTGAAGATACTGTAACTGCAGTGAAACATGTTTGGGTCAAAACATAAAATTGTGTTTTGCTAAAGGCGGACCCTATCCAAAAACACACGTATTGTTAAAGCAAACACGGAAAAAAGAGCTTGAACCCCAAGATGATTAATGAAAACAATACTCATTTACAGTGATCGCTCTAGTTAGGTGCGAGGAATATGTCAACCATGGCAGCATACCGCTTAGATGTGACTGTAGTTGCCCGTCCACATTGATCCTTAAAAAAAAGCGCTGATTATGCTCATCGAAGAGACAACGCGCCACACTGACTTCCTGTCCGTGTAAGGGTCGCTGATGAAATTCGCACCAGTAACAGCAGTTCTGTTTGTTGACATAACCACTGAGAAGAAAATGTGCCTCATCACTCATCCACAGCAAATTTAGTCACTTTCATTTAGCTGTTGCTCATCCTGTATCTTGTACCGCTGCACTTTTAAATCATTCCATAAATTTCTTTGCACACTACGACTGTATGTGCCTCCAACTTGTCTCACAGCATTCTTTGGATTGTTGGTTGCAACTTTTAGAACCGTCTCTGTTCGTTCCTGTGAGCGACAACTTCTGGACCTTCCTGGAGTTTGCAGCTTGTGCGCACTTCCTATTGCTTAAAAATTTTCCCCCTTAATTTAAATACATGTGCTGATGGTACCGAATCATTCCATCTAAGGTTGAAATAAAGATGGTATTCCTGTCTAGTAGCAAGAGCACAGTCACCGTTTCTATAAAAGGCTTTCACAGCCATATCACGATTAGGCCCACTCCAGCAATCCATCACATCAGATGAAGAACCTACCTGAAGGACATTACAAACATACAATGTTGTCAATAATACCATTCCATTTTTATTTTAGAGACTGTTGAAAATTACGCATCTTTCTGCCACACCCTGTATTTTTGTACTCTCATACGGTATAGTTGCAGTATGGCAGTAGTGGGGTAATATTCATTTGGTGCCAGTCTCCACTGTTGTCAAATTTATTCAAGTTAGCCATTGTCCCTGGGGATTCGCACCTCCTCCCGGTGAGGGGGTAGATGTGGCAATGTCACACTGATGACATCTTCTTCCCTCCCCCAATACCCCTCCCCTCCCCCACACCCTTTCTCCTCCCACACTTGGGAACTGGGGAAAAAGACTCAGTCTGCAACGAGCTGCTGGAGAAGAAGGATGTATCGGTTTGTCTTAGGGCTATCTCCCTGCTCCACTTGCGAATTGGTGGGAAAAAGACACAATCTGTATTGAGCTGCTGCACAGGAAGGATGTAAGGTACTGTCTTTATTTAATACTGTACTTATTTTTGACGGTGTTATCCTGCTGCTGGATTGTCCTGCAGCTAACTCCACATTCAGCCATCCCCACCTCCACTTTCCGCCCCCTCCCCCCCCCCCCCCCCGCTCTTCCCGATCACACGTATGTATGTTCACATCGAAGTTTGAAGACCGACTGCCCTGGACGACAATACCACTCAAAATTAGCAGGAAACTTGCGTACATCCACTCCCTGAAGAATTTTCTTTATTTTCGGTGGGGAAACCGAACCCAAAATTACCCTACAGCCTTGCCGCTTGAAATTCAAATAAACACAACTGCTTAAAATCGGCGGGACGACAGAAAATTGCTCTCGTGAAAAAACAGTTGTCCACACATAGAAAAAAGCTCAAAAATCAATAACTGAAACAAAGCCATAATCTCACCTACACGTTTTGTAACTCGGCTGTTTATTGTGAAAAACTCCGAACTACACATAGAAAAACAACCAAAAAACTTCAACAAATGAACACCTGTTCTACTAAAACACTGCGTGTTACAGATATAAGAACTTCGCCTATACAGGTATAAAAACACACACACATCAAAAAACATCGATGAAATGCTCACACAACAAAACCGGAAATCTGAGAAAAACATCCAGTACCATGGGAGTCATTTCCTGATGTCTTAACATATATCCTATCTTCCTGTCGCTTGTCCTTGTCACTGTTTACCACATATTTCTTTCCTCTCCGATTCTGCGCAGAACCTCCTCAAACTTTAACTTAACAATCCACCTAATTTTCAGCATCCGTCTGTATCACCACATCTCGGCTGTCTTATTTTCGGGTTTTCCTACAGTCCACGTCTCACTACCGTGCAATGGTGTCCTCAAACGTACGTTTTCTTAAATTTATTTCTCAAAGTAAGGCCTCTGTTTGATACTGGTAGATATCTCTTGGCCATGCCCTTTTTGTTAATGCTACTCTGCTTCTAATATCCTCTTTGCTCCGTCCTTCACTAGTACTTTTGCTGCCTAGGAAGCAGAATTCCTTAACTTCCTCTGCTTTGTGAAAATCGATCCTGATGTTAAGTTTCTCGCTGTTCTCATTTCTTCTACTTCTTATTATTTTCGTCTTTCTTCGATTTACTCTCAATACTTATTCTGTACTTATTAGGCTGTTCATTCCACGCAGCAGGTCATGTAATTCTTCTTCACTTTCACGAATATAGCAATTCATGAGCGATGGTTTCATTGATGTCCCTTCACCTTGAATTTCAGTTCCACTCCTGAACCTACCTTTTATTTCCATTTCTTCTTCTTTGATGTATAGATTGAACAGTAGGAGCGAAAGACTACATCCTTGTCTTACACCCTATTTAATCTGAGCTCTTCGTCTTTGGTCGCCCACTCGTATTATTCCTTCTTGGCTCTTGTAGAAATTGCTTATCACCCATCTCTCCCTGTAGCTATCAGCATTACCCCTATTTTTCTCGGACTTGCGAACATCTTGCACCGTTTTACATTGTCCATCGCTTTCTCCACGTCGACAAATCCTGTAAACGTGTCTTGATTTTTGTTTAGTCTTGGTTCCATTTCAACCACAACGTCAGAACTGCTTCACTGGTGCCATTACCTTTCATAAAGTCAAACTGATCGTCATCGAACATATTCTCTGTTTTGTTTTCCATTCTTCTGTATATTATTCTTGTCAGCAACTTGGATGCATGAATTTTAACCGGATTGTGCGATAATTCTCGCACTTATCGGCTCGTGCAGCCTTGGGAATTGTGTGGATGACGTTTTTCCGAAAGTCTGATGGTATGTCGCCAGACTCATACATTTCAGACACCAACGTGAATAATCGTTTTGTTGTCACTTCACCTAATGGTTTTAGAAATTCTGATGGAATGTTATCCATCCTTTCGGTCTTATTTGATCTTATGTCCTCCAAAGCTCTCTTAAATTCTGATTCTAATACCGCTTTCCCAATCTCTTCTCAGTCGACTCCTGTTTCTTCTTCTATCACATCAGATTAATCTTCCCCCTCATAGAGGCCATCAGTGTATTCTTTTCACCTATCAGCTCTCTTCTCTGCATTAAACAGGTGAATTCCCGTTGCACTCTTAATGTTACCGTCCTTGCTTTCAGTTTCACAGTAGGCTGTTATGAATTTCCTTTATGCTGGGTCGGTCCTTCTGATAATTATTTCTTTTTCGATTGCTTCACATTTTTCTTGCAGCCATTTCGCCTTATCTTCCCTGCACTTCCTATTTATTTCATTCCTCGGCGACTTGTATGGTTTAAATGGCTCTGAGCACTATGCGTCTTAACTTCTGAGGTCATCAGTCGCCTAGAACTTAGAACTAATTAAACCTAACTAACCTAAGGACATCACACACATCCATGCCCGAGGCAGGATTCGAACCTGCGACCGTAGCGGTCGCTCGGCTCCAGACTGTAGCGCCTAGAACCGCACGGCCACTCCGGCCGGCGGCGACTTGTATTTCCGAATTCCTGAATCCCTCTGAACATTCTTGTACTCCCTTCTCTCATCGATCAGCTGAAGTATTTCTTCTGTTACCCATCGTTTCTTTGCAGTTACCTTCTTTGTACATATGTTTTTCTTTCCAATTTCTGTGATTGCTCTGTTTAGAATTTCCATTCCTCTTCAACTGTAACGCCTGCTGAGCTATTCCTTATTCCAGTGTCTATAGCCTTAGAGAACTTCAAGCATATTTCGTCATTCCTTAGTACTTCCGTATCTCACTTCTCTGCGTATTGATTCTTCCTGCCCAATCTCTTAAACTTCAGCCTACTCATCACCACTACTACGTTGTGATCTGAGTCTACGTCTGCTCCTTTATCCCTTTACAATCCTGTACCTGATTTCGGAATCTCTGCCTGACCAAGATGTAAACTAACTGATACATTTCCGTATCTCCCAGGCTTTTCCATCTATACCTCCTCCTCTTGTGATTCTCGAACAGAGTATTCGCTGTTAATAGCTGAAATTTATTGTATAACTCAATTAGTCTTTCTCCTCTCTCATTCCTAGTACGAATTCCATATTCTCCTGTAACTCATTCTTCAACTCCTTCCCCTACAACCACATTTCAGTCCCTCATAACTATTAGATTTTCATTTTCCTTTACGTACTCAATTACCTACTCAGTATCCTTATATACTTTCTCCATCTCTTCATATGCAGCTTGCGACGTTGACATGTTTACGTAAACTATTTTTGTCGGTGTTGGTTTGCTGTCGATTCTGGTAAGAACCACCCTATCACTGAACTGTTCACAGTAACACACGCTCTGACCTGCCTGCCTATTCATCATGAATCCTTCTCCCGTTATACAGTTTTCTGACCAGAAATCCTTGTCTTCTTTCCGCTTCACTTCACTGACGTCTACTATATCTAGATTGAGACTTTGCATTTCTCTTTCCAGATTTTATAGCCTCCCTACCATGTTCAAGTTAGATACATTCCACGCTCTGATTCGTAAAACGCTATCCTTTCATAGATTGTTCAATCTTTTTCTCGTGGTCACCTCTTCCTTGGCAGTCCCCTCCCGGATATCTGAATGGGGGACTATTCTGGAACCTTTTGCCAATAGAGAGATCATCATGTCACTTTTTTAATTACAGGCCACATGTCCCGTTGATACACGTTATGTGTCTTTAATGCAATGATTTCCATTGCCTTCTGCTTCCTGATGGCGTTGATCATTGCTGATTCTTCAGCCTTTAGCGGCAGTTTGCCACTCCAACGGCAAGAGAGTACTCTGTATCCTACTTGGAAACAAGTGATCTCCCAGAACGACTGGGGGTCCGTTAACAATACACACCTCATCAGCGGCGTTCCTGTATATGTTTTAAAGTATACGAGGGAAACTGGGACAAGAAGGTGCCAGTTTAAAAATTTATTCAGCAGCGATGCAAATACATGAAATGCGACAGTACGAAAAAGTACGCTATGCAACCCCATCAACCGACCCCATTTCAGTCACCAGCTCCCAAATTTAATTCTCCTAAATTTGATGAATGAATGCTGTAACAACAACAACAACAACAAAGAAACTTTTTGTAGAAAAAATATACTACGAAATCTGAACATAAACAACGGAAATATACTACGAAATCTGACCATAAACTACGAAAACATACTACAAAATCTGACAGTATACTACGAAAATATATTCCAAACACACACACACACACACACACACACACAAAGACTGACACATGGTATGAACAGATAGCACAACAAACTATCACTGAAGCGTAGGAAGAGTTTCCTCCTAACGATCTACAAGTGAAATAGTTGCTGAGAAGCTTGTACAGATACACACATGGTAAGAAGGGAAAAGACAGCAAACTACACAGAAACGCCAAAGAAACTGGTACAGGCATGAGTAGTCAAATACAGAGAAATGTAAACAGGCAGAATTTGGCGCTGCGGTCGGCAACGCTATGTGAGACTGTAAGACAACAAGTGTCTGGCGCAGTTGCTAGATCGGTTACTACTGCTACAATGGCAGGCTGTCAAGATTTAAGTGAGTCTGAACGTGGTTTTACAGTCGGCGCATGAACTATGGGGCACTGCATCTCCGAGGTAGTGACGAAGTGGGGATTTTCCTGTACGATCAATTCACGAGTGTACCGTGAATAACAGGAATCCGGTAAAACATCAGACCTCCGACATCGCTGCGCACGAAAAAGATCCTGCAAGAACGGGACCAACGACGAGAATCGTTCAACGTGACAGAAGTACAACTCTTCCGCAAATTGCTGCATATTTCAATGCTGGCCTCGCCTGGGCCCGTCAACACCGACACTGGACTGTTGATGACTGGAAACATGTTGCCTGGTCGGACGAGTGTCGTTTCAAATTGTATCGGGCGGATGTGCGTGAACGGGGATGGAGACCTCCTTATGAATCCATTGACCCTGCATGTCAGCAGGGAACTGTTCAAACTGGTGGAGGCTCTGTAATGGTGTGGGGCGTGTGCAGTTGGGGTGATATGGGACCCCTGATAAGTCTAGATACGACTCTGACAGGTGACACGTACGTAAGCATCCTGTCTGACCACCTGCATCCATTCACGTACATTGGGCATTCCGACGGACTTGGGTAATTCCAGCAGGACAATGCGACACCCCACACGTCTAGAATTGCTACAGAGTTGCTCCAGGAACACTCTTCTGAGTTTAAACACTTCTGCTAGCAACCAAATTCCCCAGACATGAACATTATTGAGCATATCTTGGATGCCACGCAAAGCGCTGTTCAGAAGAGACCTCCACCCGCTCGTACTTTTACAGATTCATGGACAGCCCTGCTGGATTCATGGATTCATTTCCCTCCAGCACTACTTCAGACATTAGTCGAGTCAATCTCACGTTGTGTTGCGGCACTTCCCCGTGCTCTCTGGGGATCTACAAGTGAAATAGCTGCTGAGGAGCATGTGCACATGCACTTGTTACGAAGGGACAGGGCAGCAAACTGTCACTGAAGTGCAGGAAGAGTGGCCTGGTTTTAACGAAATCTAAATTGTTGAAGACGAGAATATGTAGCTACTAACATTGCAAGTCTTCCTCATCCAGTCCCAGACACTTGTCACTGGCACAGCCAGTGGATTGCGAATGTTCGATGGCGATCACAGAGAGGCAAACAGTCACAGCTGTGGACTAAGGCAGAATGAAGATGACTGTGGAGGAAGTAAGGCTTACATAACCTCAAGCTTGTCCTCCTATTTTGCCGGCCGGGGTGGCCGAGCGGTTCTAGGCGCTACAGTGG
Source organism: Schistocerca nitens (assembly GCF_023898315.1). Lineage (NCBI taxonomy): Eukaryota > Metazoa > Arthropoda > Insecta > Orthoptera > Acrididae > Schistocerca > Schistocerca nitens. Next base: position 661,866,948 of record NC_064618.1, read on the forward strand.
GGAACCGTGCGACCGCTACGGTGGCTGGTTTGAATCCTGCCTCGGGCATGGATGTGTGTGATGTCCTTAGGTTAGTTAGGTTTAAGTAGTTCTAAGTTCTAGCGGGACTGATGACCTCAGAAGTCCCATAGTGCTCAGAGCCATTTGAACCATTTTTGTCCTCCTAGTTTGGCAGCAGCCAATAGGATTGCAGGACGTAACCTCCCCGCAAAATTTGTTAAATATAAATTGGTAATGGAGCCAAGCGTAAACTCCCCGCAAAAAATTGATAAATGAAAATTGACCAGTAAACCACACAATAATATTAATTAAATAATGAACCATGAACCAAGTGTAACCTCCCCACAGAAATAATAATATCTGGTAAATTTTATAAGGGCAGCAGCGCTGACCTTCGGCCCTGTATTCTGAATAAAAAAGCAAAAGGCAAAAATTCTTACCTCAATAAAACTGCAAATATATCTGCTCTTAATTATACATTCTTCGACACAGCTTCGTGCAATGCTGCGTATATTTTTTTTTTCGTGGAAGCAATGGTAATGCATAGGAAATATTCTTTAAATTGAAATGAATGTTTTTCTTTAAAAAAAGTTACTTTATATTGTAAAAATTATTATTGGGGCATTTTTTTAACAAATTAAATTACAATTAACATACGTTATTAATTATGCGCAATTTGTGCACCGCCGCCGTCAGTGTCAGCCAGTTTGCCGTGGCATACGGAGCTCCATCGCAGTCTTTAACACTGGTAGCATGCCGCGACAGCGTGGACGTGAACCGTATGTGCAGTTGACGGACTTTGAGCGAGGGCGTATAGTGGGCATGCGGGAGGCCGGGTGGACGTACCGCCGAATTGCTCAACACGTGGGGCGTGAGGTCTCCACAGTACATCGATGTTGTCGCCAGTGGTCTGCGGAAGGTGCACTTGCCCGTCGACCTGGGACCGGACCGCAGCGCCGCACGTATGCACGCCAAGACCGTAGGATCCTACGCAGTGCCGTAGGGGACCGCACCGCCACTTCCCAGCAAATTAGGGACACTGTTGCTCCTGGGGTATCGGCGAGGACCATTCGCAACCGTCTCCATGAAGCTGGGCTACGGTCCCGCACACCGTTAGGCCGTCTTCCGCTCACGCCCCAACATCGTGCAGCCCGCCTCCAGTGGTGTCGCGACAGGCGTGAATGGAGGGACGAATGGAGACGTGTCGTCTTCAGCGATGAGAGTTGCCTCTGCCTTGGTGCCAATGATGGTCGTATGCGTGTTTGGCGCCGTGCAGGTGAGCGACCGAGGCACACAGGGCCAACACCCGGCATCATGGTGTGGGGAGCGATCTCCTACACTGGCCGTACACCACTGGTGATCGTCGAGGGGACACTGAATAGTGCACGGTACATCCAAACCGTCATCGAACCCATCGTTCTACCATTCCTAGACCGGCAAGGGAACTTGCTGTTCCAACAGGACAATGCACGTCCGCATGTATCCCGTGCCACCCAACGTGCTCTAGAAGGTGTAAGTCAACTACCCTGGCCAGCAAGATCTCCGGATCTCTCCCCCATTGAGCATGTTTGGGACTGGATGAAGCGTCGTCTCACGCGGTCTGCACGTCCAGCACGAACGCTGGTCCAACTGAGGCGCCAGGTGGAAATGGCATGGCAAGCCGTTCCACAGGACTACATCCAGCATCTCTACGATCGTCTCCATGGGAGAATAGCAGCCTGCATTGCTGCGAAAGGTGGATATACACTGTACTAGTGTCGACATTGTGCATGCTCTGTTGCCTGTGTCTATGTGCCTGTGGTTCTGTCAGTGTGATCATGTGATGTATCTGACCCCAGGAATGTGTCAATAAAGTTTCCCCTTCCTGGGACAGTGAATTCACGGTGTTCTTATTTCAATTTCCAGGAGTGTACTTTGTTGTGCTTCAGAGAAACATATGAGTCCCAGTTTCAAGCTGGTACACTCAAAAACATATCCGGGAATGCTGCTGGTGAGTCGTGTATAGATAAGGCATCCCCAGTCGTTCTGTGATATAACTAGGAGAACAGGTAGAGTCCAAGCATGTCGTTAAGAGATATCAGGATATAAGGCATTTACTGGATAATTTGTATCAGGCAGTCATCTGCAGCAGTGGTGGCGAGGGATGCAAACACACTCACACACACAAATACACAAACCGGTACAATGCTGGCTGTCCAGGCCGGGAGCAGGTAGCAAGAGAAATAGCTTGGACAGGTACCGCATTATGGACCACAGGGGGCCGATACAGGGGCCCAGAGCGCCAGCCGTCTCCGTCCGAGCACCGGCAGCACGCTAGTTCGGGTAGCAGCTTCAGGAGCCTGCCACATGCCGTGCTGCAGCCGGCGGAACTCATCACTTGAACTACAGACACCATAATGGCAGGAGCGTGGGGACAGTGGCAGCGTTGGTGTGATTTATTTAGATTTGCGGGCAGCAGTTACTTCATGTATTGCTTAGAGGGATCTTACCAGCGTTATTTAACAGCTGTTTTTTCATGATTCGACACATTCTGCATTTCAAGGTCTGATAGCAGACATGAAGCATTCCGAGATGTGGCAATCCGACTAAGACCGAGAGAAGATTACGTGGGACCTATGAATTGTTTTCCAGCAATAGCCGCAATAATAAAGGATCATCTCTGAAATTGACCGTGAATTCACATTTTGTATATGTGGTGAAAGGCAACCCTTGTGCGTTTTAATGAACGGCAGCAAGGGCCTATCACCCTGTACCAAGGAAGCCGCGGAATCTCAACGCGATCTACAAATGATAAGACTAAATTCTGCCGTCATCAACAGCGAATTTATGTACACCTGCCAACCTGATTCACTGCCCAGGAAAAATTTCATTTTTTGCTATCGTAATTTTCCCATGTAAGTGACCGTAATTCCTTTACTGTTTCTGTACGGTTGGGACCTGGAATAAATAAATATTTGTGTTTTTATTATATTTAGAGGCTCTATTCGTATCCAGTATTTGCACGTATGCATCAGCAAAAAGAGTTTAATTAACGCTCGATTAAATGTAGTGTACTACTAGAATTTCTTGGGATCCCTCTTCATCCCAGCTTTAATTCCCCGTGACGATGTACAATGTTGGTATACCATTGATGATCTCTTCGATTTAAACATGGGCTTATAAACATTGATGGCCGATAGTAATTAGTCCGAATACATAGATATTGCTTAAGGTCAATGGTAAATGGCGAATTTATATAACGCCATAGAGAGGTACAGTCGTGGACAAAACGAGCGAGACCCCTCGCCTTTTCGTTATGCTGATCCGCACAGCTTTAAAGTCTGCTACACAGCATAACAGGCAAGGAGACGAAGTGCTACCAACATACTATGCACAGGCGTGAAATGGAAAAACCATACGAATTATGTCAGACTGTTTTCAATCATGTGTAAGACTTTATTACTGCTGATTGGTGTGTTAAACACAACACGTAAATATGAGATATAAATGAAAGAAGAAACGCTAATTTGAATGAACTGTACTAATAAAAATGAATTTCAGCTTATCGAGATAACATAACTGTTTTAGTAACACACAGTACCGCAGATCGTTACGAATTATAATCTGCGCATTCGGCCGCGAAACGTTCTGTGTCAACATTCAGAAGAGTCATACTGGGTTCCGTTGCTGACTTACCATGAAAGTGTGCAAATTTAGCAATGCGTGATGATTCATAACGAAATTCAATTAAAAATCATTCAGTGCCACACTTACGTCAATTCAGTTATTGACAACAGGAAAAGGTAGGCGGTAACAAGTATGAAATTTTACAACAGTTTCATATTGACATCCACAGGGCGCTGGTACAGAACAAAGGTAGCAATAAAACGTATTGGGGGCGCGAGAATTTCTTAAAATTGCTTTACTGATAGTCTGAGAGTGGGGCAGTAGAGAAATAGTCCGAAGTTGGTTCGATGAACCCTCTGGTAGGCACGTAAGTCTGGATTGCAAAGAAATCTTGTAGATGTAGTCATGTAGATGTAACAACGAAATTATGTTGTAATGGCGACATGAGTTACATTTGATTTGAACATCGAAGTTTTTTGCTGTTAATTTATTTTTTGTTCATTATTTTCAGCCATATACAAACACCTATGTGCGTTAAGTTGATACTGAAATAAAGTGTCATGCATGGACCAATAGCAATAAAATCTTAAATATTTGTTATAGTACTGCAGTGTCTGACAGCGTCTTCAGAAGTGCATATCGCATACGACTTTCCTAGGTTGGTCATAAGTGGCTATTGCAGAAGACTTCGAACAAAATTTGAATTTAGCTTCGTAAAAGTCCCGTGATCAAACGATCTGCGTTGCTGGCGAATACAGTTTATCCTCACTAGACTGTTCAAAAAAGGTTCAAATGGCTCTGAGCACTATGGGACTTAACATCTGAGGTCATCAGTCCTCTAGAACTTAGAACTACTTAAACCTAACTAACCTAAGGACATCACACACATCCAGACCATAAGCATGATTCGAAACTGCGACCGTAGCAGTCGCGCGATTCCGGACTGCAGGGCCTAGAACCTCGTGGCCACCGCGGTCGGCCACTAGACAGTATATCCTATTATCATTATACATGAGGTGAAAAGGGTTTAGCCGGGTGCGGTGGCTGAGCGGTTCTTTTTTTTTCGTTGTGTCTGGTCGTCGCGGACGTCACAAGATATCCGCTAAAATTCGTTTGTTGATCCTTCCACTCAGTTTTTTTTTTTATTACAGAGGCCAACCAGTTCTCTGACCGGACACGCTGAGCTACCGTGCTCGTATTCTAGGCGCTTCAGCCATTTTTTGTCCTTTCGCGTAAATTTTCTTTACATAAACGACCGTATCTCTCGGTTGCGTTGACATAGAAGCTCACTTTTTTACACCACCAAGGGACCATATACCGCAGGAAGTGTGATACATTTCAGCTTATTATGTCTACCCGTACTCGAGGTAAACAGGTTTTAAGGGTTGGGTAGACAGATAGACGGTCAAGAATGTGAGACTGGTAGGATTCCATTTTTACCGATTTAGGTGACGAAAATAGCTACGACTGTTACTGAAGATGAGAGCCTCATAAACAATTACCTCTACTCTTTATTATAAATGTTCTAGTTTCAGTCGATACATCAGCATATTACTCGTAGCTACGCTTTCGATCCAATACAGGAATGCAAATAAAATCCATCTGACTATACAGGTGGTAATTCAGATCGCAATAGTAATGCCACCGCGTTTTATAAGTGCGAGCATTCCCATTGCTGGCTAGTTTAAGAAACACTTCGGCTAATGAGCGTTTTCTGGCTGTGGCGAGTCTAATGGAGAATTCGGAATCTTTTACAACACGTTTGGCAGATTTGTAGCCGTTTATTTCCTTTGGTGGAGCAGAATTATCCTACTTAATTTACCCGGTAATAACAGTATTTTGTTATTTCGATGAACGTCCCGAATGATTGTCATATAAGCGGTGACATAAAGATAGAAAATTCATGTTTTTGAGTCCAGAAAGCTCTATGAAACAGAAACTGCAGATCATTTTGCCATTTTCGTTGAGAAATTGCCGACTTACTCATGTCTGGGGTAATAATAGAGGGCTGTTTGTCCGGGTTGTCGCCAGTATAGTGAAAGGTGTTTGCTACTGCAAGGTAGGTGTGGTTTTTCTTCGGTACTAACCCCGATGGAGGCAGATAGACTATCAGTAAAGCAATTTTAAGAAATTATCGCGCCCCCAATACATTTTATTGCTACCTTTATTCTGTATCGGTGCCCTGTGGATGTCAATATGATTTGACTTAAGTATGGCACTGAATAATTTTTAATTGAATTTCGTTATGAATCTTCACGCATTGCTAAATTTGCACACTTTCATGGTAGATCAGCAACGGTAATCCAGTATGACTGGTTTGAACGTTTACACAGACCGTTTCGTGGCCGAATGCGCATATTATTTTGCTAATTCGTAACGATCTGGGGTACTTTGTATTACTAAAACAGTTATGTTATCCCGATAAGATAAAATTCATTTTCGGTAGTACAGTTCATACTAATTAGCGTTTCTTCTTTCATTTATATCTTATAATTACGTGTTGTGTTTAACACACTAATCAGCATTAATACAGTCTTACAGATGATTGAAAACAGTCTGACATAGATCGGATAGTTTTTCAATTTCACTCCTGTGCATAGTATGTTGGTAGCACTTCGTCTCCTTTCCTGTTATGCTGTGTAACAGACTTTAAAGCTGTGCGGATCAGCATAACGAAAAGGCGAGGGGTCTCGCTCGTTTTGTCCACGACTGTACATACGAACACCTCTTATTATCCAGAGCAACTGCAATGAACATTAAGTACGTAGAAATAGTGCAGAAACTGAGGATGTGTCTACTGAGAACAGATACTGAAGTTCAGTGTTCTTGCAGCTTTTCCGCCCCAATGAAATTTCGTAAATCTAATGGACCTTCTTTAACATCAATAAGACATCACCCCAGATTAATCTGTGTTAGTCGATCACATACCGTTCACGTGCGCAAATTATTTCTTCTTGTACTGCTCTACACTGTTCGTTCCATTAGTTGAAGTCTGTTTGAGAATCGTAAGAAATAGTTTGCTTTACAATTTTTATCAACATTAAAATCTGATATATTGGTTTTAACACCGATATAGAGGTGCCTGAGAGACATCAGTATCGATACTGTAACAACTAATCTCGAACACCTAACACAGGTATTATGTTGACACTTCTGATTGTCATTTGTACACTACTGGCCATTAAAATTGCTACATCAAGAAGAAATGCAGATGATAAACGGGTATTCATTGGACAAATATATTATACTACAACTGACATGTGATTACATTTTCACGCAATTCGGGTGCATAGATTCTGAGAAATCAGTGCCCAAAACAACCACCTCTGGCCGTAAAAACGGCCTTGATACGCCTGGGCATGAGTCAAACAGAGCGTGGATGGCGTGTACAGGTACAGCTGCCCATGCAGCTTCAACACGATACCACGGTTCATCAAGAGTAGTGACTGGCGTATTGTGACGGGCCAGTTGCTCGGCCACCAATTACCAGACGTTTTCAGTTGGTGAGAGATCTGGAGAATGTGCTGCCCAGAGCAGTAGTCGAACATTTTCTGTGTCCAGGAAGGCCGGTACAGGACCTGCAACGTGTGGTCGGGCATTATCCTGCTCAAATGTAGGGTTTCACAGGGATCGAATGAAGGGTAGAGCCACGGGTCGTAACACATCTGAAACGTAACGTCCACGGTTCAAAGTGCCGTCAATGCGAACAAGAGGTGACCGAGACGTGTAACCAATGGCACCCCATACCACCACACCGTGTGATACGCCAGTATGGCGATGACGAATACACGCTTCCAATGTGCGTTCACCGCGATGTCCGAATGAAGGGTAGAGCCACGGGTCGTAACACATCTGAAATGTAACGTCCACTGTTCAAAGTGCCGTCAATGCGAACAAGAGGTGACCGAAACGTGTAACCGATGGCACCCCATACCATCACACCGTGTGATACGCCAGTATGGCGATGACGAATACACGCTTCCAATGTGCGTTCACCGCGATGTCGCCAAACACGGATGCGACCATCATGATGCTGTAAACAGAACCTGGATTCATCCGAAAAAATGACGTTTTGCCATTCGTGCACCCAGGTTCGTCGTTGAGTACACCATCGCATGCGCTCCTGTTTGTGATGCAGCGTCAAGGGTAACCGCAGCCATGGTCTCCGAGCTGAGGGTCCATGCTGCTGCAAACGTCGTCGAACTGTTCGCGCATATGGTTGTTGTCTTGCAAACGTCCCCATCTGTTGACTCAGGGATCGAGACGTGGCTGCACGATCCGTTACAGCCATGCGGATGAGATGCCTGTCATCTCGACTGCTACTGATACGAGGACGTTGGGATCCAACACGGCGTTCCGTATTACGCTCCTGAACCCACCGATTCCGTATTCTGCTAACAGTCATTGGATCTCGACCAACTCGAGCAGCAATGTCGCGATACGATAAACCGCAGTCGCGATAGGCTGCAATCCGACCTTTATCAAAGTCAGAAATGTGATGGTACGTATTTCTCCTCCTTACAAGAAGAATCACAACAACGTTTCACGAGGCAACGCCGGTGAACTGCTGTTTGTGTATGAGAAATCGGTTGGAAACTTTCCTCATGTCAGCACGTTGTAGGTGTCGCCACCGGCGCCAACCTTGTGTGAATGCTCTGAAAAGCTAATCATTTGCATATCACAGCATCTTCTTCCCGTCTGTTAAATTTCGCGTCTGTAGCACGTCATCTTCGTGGTGTAGCAATTTTAATGGCCAGTAGTGTATGTGAGGCGTCGTAGAAGTATGCTGGCATCGCCTTACATCAAAGCCTACTGAAGTGAAAATAACGATTAGATTCTGTCTGACAGCTAAGGAAAGCTGGTATGAAATATGACGTCTTTTATCAAGAATAAAAGCGGCTGTAGAAACGACTAGCATCGTTTAACAAAATGTTATCTACTCTGGACGTCATTAAATTCTTTAGAGGATTTCCTCAAGGCTCGCAAACGCTAAAACAGAATATTTGACGCTACAGAGCAATACGTTACCTTAATCTCCTCAATAAATCCGCATAATAAATGTCGTACCTGAATTAGTTTCGTCTGGACTGAATTGGGAGATTTTGCTTATTTACGACTCTAAAGTTCTATCTGTTTCTTTTAACATAGCAATATACCTAATTTACAGGTATTAAGGTTAAGTGGAGTGCTATTTTCTGTTACGATTAACCCGTACAAAGCTATATATATCAGTCTGTTCCTTTTTCTTACGGCAGTTTCGTAAGTAATCAGTTTTTTTCAGCCTCGGGCAATCCCAAAACATCCGTGCCGTAGGTTTCTAGAATGTGTAAATGCACACCACGCTTCCTAATTCACAGAATATGCTTATGTTCAATTGTATACGTAATGTCACTGATCAGGTGTAACTATAGATAAGTAACCGGTAGATAATTACTAAATTTAATTTCGTAATTGCTTACACTACGGAAATACACTGAGCTAAAACTTCCAGTGCAGGCGAGGCTCGACGAACTTCCGAGGCTCCCCTCTCACAGAAAAAGCCATGCCACCGCCAGTAATTATTCAAGAATGACGTCTAAGCTGTAAATTTCCCATAATAGATCATTTTCCATAATGCTTTACTGGAAATTACACTATAACAATAAAATTAATATGAGAAATGTATAATAAATTAGTGTGCATTTATGCTAATTTATTATAAACAATGAAAAATTGTAAATAACGTAATACAATAAAATTTTTACTTAGATCTAGGTGAACTGCAATTCCATCTGGAACTGGTTCGACGTTGTTCGGATGCACACCCATCTGAAACAGCCAAGAAGTGGTACAACGTCTTCTATTAAAACATCTCCTACCATCAGGAACCATCCCAGCATTTGCCTAAAACGATTTAAGGAAATCATGGAAAACCTAAATCAGTATGACCAAACGCGGATTTGAACCGTCATCCTCCCGAATGCAAGTCGAGTCTGCTAACCACTACACTACCTCGTTCGCTTCATGACAGATGACTGCTGGTGATTATTTTTGTTTCATTTACTCCCTTGATAGTGGCCTTCCGGTCCTTCACTGTCTTTTGTCTCTATATTTGTATTATAGAACAGTAATACTGCTATGGGCATTCTTGACGTAATTTGGCTTTCGGCTTTTTTTCCCCTCCTTCCTGTCCCACCAACCTCCTCCTCTTCTAACATACGCCTCCATTTACGCTCACCTCTCCCTACCCAACTTCCGTCAAACCCTCTCCTTCCCCTTCTCCCACCCATTTATCACTCATAAGCCACGCCATTTCCCCATCCATCCTTTCCTAAGTCCCTTTCATAGCAATAACTCTATCAGTGAACTTCCAAGCCAACTGTGTTAAACATATTTAGCTTTCCCAGTCATATCTCAGTACTTTACCGTCATAAAAATGAAACAGCTACTTACTTCTTCTTGAGCCATGGCCCTTTCTTAGAAATACGAAAATCAGATAGCTTGAAAGTGCACACGTATATTTAGCCCTCCCAGTAACAGCTTACTATTTTACTACCATAAAGCTAAAACACCCAGCCACGTTTCCTAAGTTCTGAAGTCACACCTCTTTCTTACACCCACCCAGACTACTTCCTGTGACAAGAAAAAGCGAGGAGACATGCCATTATTCTCATCCAGTGGTGATGGTAATTGCATTACTACGCATTTTGTGGGCTCGAGGAAGCATGATAGTTATAGATCCCAAGAAAAACACGGATATTTAAGTAATATTATGGATGTATTGCTAACAATTCCAGTTGTAGAATTATCATTAAGATGTAATTGTGTTTTACTTGTTGTAGATGTGTTATGTAACAAAATACATCCACACGAAAATGCAGTCTATGTGTTGTCCATGCGGAAAAGATGTGATTGGTGTGTTATGCAACAAAACACTTCTGTAATATGAGTTTCATATTTCACTGCTTATTTTGTGATCTACACGTATCATGTCTGTGTTAACCTGCTTAGCAGACAGACAAGCGAAATGTACACCTCCTCCAGCCTGCAAAAAGGACAACAGATACCATCATCTCTGGAAGAGAATGATGTCATGTCACCTAGGCCATTCTTGTTGTAGGAAGCAGTCTGACTTGCTGTATGAAGAGAGTGTGGCTTAAGAAGAAATTCAGAATGAGCTTGCCTGTTTCTTTTCTATCGTAGTAAAATACTGAGCCGTTATTGGGAGAGCTAAATATGTGTAATATAAATGATTTAAAAGCTCCGTGATTCGGTATGGAGGGGACGGGAGGAGGTTGGGAGGGGAGAGTGGAGAGTGGAGAGTGGAGAGAAAGTGAAAAGGGGATGAAAGGGGGGGGGGGGGGTGGCAGCATGGGAGTTGGATCGGAAATGGGAGACGAGAACGTCAAAGTCAAATATCAAATTTTGTCTGTAATGTCTGTTTCATTCCCACCCACTTTACTTCATTTCCATGTTAGTAGATTTAGCAATCCCCAGAAGAGTGATATTCAGAGTGACATAATGTATAGTAGCCAGCTACATAAGCTTTACCAACTGTCAAGAGCCTGAATAGCCACTTTTTGCAGAGTAGACTGCTGTGAGACATCCAGGAAGAGAGTTAGTGAAATTTTCTATGGTACCACCAGGGATATGGAGGCACGCCGACTCCTGTGCTGTGGCTATCTGCTCTAGGCTTCTCAGCTGAGGCGTGAACACCCTGATCGAAGTGGATCCAAAGGTTCTCGACTGGGCTTAAATTCGAGGAGTTTGTTGACCAAGGGAGTTCAGCAAACACATACTGGTGCTCTTCGAACCACGCACATACACTGTGAGCTGTGTAACACGTTGCATTGTCATGCTAGTAGGCTCCATCGTGCCGAGGAAAAATAAAATACATACAGTGGTGGTCCCCAAGGATAGAAGCTTACTTGTATTGATCCACTGTGCCTTCCTGAATGAGTGAGGAGATCACCCAGGAAATACGACGAAAACATTCCCCAGAACGTAGTACGATGTACCGGAAACGAAGTGAAACAGATGAGAAACTGTGCTGCCGCGGAATATGGTGTTGGTGAAACGGAGAAAGACGAAAACGAACACTTCACAGCAATATAAAAGAGGGCGAACATTGACAGCTAAAGTAAGAAAATGGTAGAAAATACGAGTGAAGGTGTGTGTGTAATCGGGAAAAATAGGGGAAAGTCCAAAAGCTGTTGTATTACAACGGAAATTCATGAGCGAGTTAGCAGCAACCCAACCAGTGGACACAGCAATCCAGAATGGCCAGGAACTGACTCCTGTAAGATGCCTGATAAAGAGTGATGTGACTTTGTAAGGTAGTGTCCTCCGACACAAACATAACCCATGACAGTTGGTGCAATTTCTCAGTTCTTAGAGCATTAGACCACTTGGAGGGGAGGAGTCAACACTTGTACAATTTTAAATTGCAGAAAGGACGTATGAAACAGAGTTAAAAAGTGCTTGCACACGTCTAAAACTAGGATGGTCAATTTAAAACTGTCCGGGGCAGACGAAAAATTTTCGGATACAGTCAGGAGTAGTTCGACGCTAAATAAGAAGTCCGAAACAGACAGAGACGGCAGACGAACCAAAGAAGACTACATCAAAGTGTCTTTATATCTGAATAAAGGGTGTCAGAAGTAAGGTAAATGATTATACTGGCAACAGATCGTAGATGGATAAAATGTTGGAAGGTTTTATGTTAACTGAAAATATTAACGTAGAATTTTGTGCAAAGTGGACGACCTCTGCGATTGTAATCACATGCTGAACATGCTTCTAAGTGTATTTGTCATTGACTTAGGATCATATATGCCATTATGACATTTATCATCTATGTATTTGTTATTAAGGACACTTACCTAAATATTATGATTGAATACGTCGTGTACATTAATAATATATTACGTGATAGAATCATATACGTAAACAATTTCCCATAGCCATTTATGTTGCAAGATGATAATGTCTGTATGGAACCTATTAAAACAAAATATTATCATCAGTACAGAAGCTTTGGTGGTTCCAATACGCTATTATTCACATACAGTATCTCTGCAGACTCTGACTACAAACAAATTCTCACTTGCACATTGTGTTGGATATCCGATAGTACCAGCTAAAATTTTCTCATAAACCTTGTGACATAGCTTCCACGGAGTTTTTTAATATGCAGCAACGGCAAATTTCATTTCATTTCTAAGACTAGGATGGTCAATTTAAAACTGTTCGGGGCAGACGAAAAATTTGTGGATACAGTCAGGAGTGGTTCGAGGCTAAATAAGAAATCCGAAACAGACACAAGCGGCAGACGAACCAAGAAGTTTACAACAAAGTGTTTGATTTACTCAGTGCTTCTTACGCCCATGTCTGCGTCTTAGTTTGTCTTCATTCCTACTACTATAGCTTTGCAACCACACTTATTTATCTGTATTGTGACTGTGTAGTCGGTGTGTATCCGGATATCGCAGGGTGCAAATAAATTATCACAGACTATTTACGTCGACAGGTTCATTCGCATTTACAGTACTCTTAGTATTCTGCTAAAGGGTTAGTTTCTTTTATATGCTTGACAAATACTACTCTAGCGGGGAACGATTCGTTGTTCGTGAGTGTTACAACTAACGTCCTTAAGGACACTGGGAAGAATAAAAGCAGGTAGATACTTGTTTTTATGTGTTGCATTTACGTTTACATCCACAACTATGTTCTGCTGAACCGAGTGCGAGGTACTTGCTGTTGAATCAGTACTTGCTTTTGAACCAGTACGCAGTGCCTGACAAAAAGGTGAAGCACTCAGCTGAGAATAAATCGAAAGGAGCCTTCATTGACTGAACTGTGATTACAAAATCGTGCGAAATTTTCAAAAAATCGACTTAACAGTATGACATTGCACCCACTCTGGCAGGGATTCGGGCAATGATTCAGTTGTAAAGGGTGTCACGAAGCCGCTTCATGCTCTCCTGAGGCAAGCTAACCCACAGCTCTTGTAAGTGGTCCATAATATCCTGGATAGTGGCAATGGGACGGAGTTGACGTACGAGCTGGTCGCACACAAGTTCTATCAGTGATGGATCTATGTATCTTGCTGGTCACAGGAGTACATCAACATCACACAGTCAGCCCATAAGACATATATATGACATATATGGACGAGCATTGTCTTTTTAAAAAATGGCACAGGAACATGGTCGCATGAGAGGCAACACATGAGAAAGCAGATGTCGGTGACGTAGCGTTTTGCTGTCAGTGTTCCATCACTCAGTACTAGCCGTGACCTGAAGTTATACTATATGGTCGCCACACCACGACATCAGGCATAGCACTGCTGCGCCTCTCCAAACCATTGGGAGAATAGGACCTCTGTCCAGTTTGACACTGTGGTGACCGAAGTTCTGCTCTTACGTTAAATCAGTAAGTGGATCGAAAAAGCATATCCAGACACTATGGGATGATAATGGCATTGAAACAGAGGATGACACGCGTAAAGATGAAATACTAAACACCTTTTTCCAAAGCTGTTTCACAGACGAAGACCGCACTGCAGTTCCTTCTCTAAATCCTCGCACGAATGAAAAATGGCTGACATCGAAATAAGTGTCCAAGGAATTGAAAAGCAACTGAAATCACTCAACATAGGACAGTCCACTGGACCTGACGGGATACCAATTCGATTCTACACAGAGTACGCGAAAGAACTTGCCTCCCTTCTAACAGCCATGTACCGCAAGTCCCTAAGGGAACGGAAGGTCCCAAATGATTGCAAAAGAGCACAGGCAGTCCGAGTTTTCAAGAAGGGTCGTCGAGCAGATGCGCAAAGCTATAGGCCTGTATCTCTGTCATCGATCTGTTGTAGAATTTTAGAACATGTTTTTTGCTCGCGTATCGTGTCATTACTGGAAACCCAGAATCTACTCTGTAGGTATCAACATGGATTCCGGAAACGGCGATCGTGTGAGACCCAACTCGCTTTATTTGTTTATGAGACCCAGAAAATATTAGATACAGGCTCCCAGGTAGATGTCATTTTCCTTCACTTCCGAAAGGCGTTCGATACAGTTCCACACTGTCGACTGATAAACAAAGTAAGAGCCTACGGAATATCAGACCAGCTGTGTGGCTGGATTGAAGAGTTTTTAGCAAACAGAACACAGCATATATTTCTCATTGGAGAGACGTCTACAGACGTTAAAGTAACCTTTGGCGTGCCACAGGGGAGTGTTATGGGACCATTGCTTTTCACAATATATATAAATGACCTAGTAGATAGTGTCGGAAGTTCCATGCGGCTTTTCGCGGATGATGCTGTAGTATACAGAGAAGTTGCAGCATTAGAAAATTGTAGCGAAATGCAGGAAGATCTGCAGCGGATAGGCACTTGGTGCAGGGAGTGGCAACTGACCCTTAACATAGACAAATGTAATGTATTGCGAATACATAGAAAGAAGGATCCTTTATTGTATGATTATATGATAGCGGAACAAACACTGGTAGCAGTTACTTCTGTAAAATATCTGGGAGTACGCGTACGAAACGATTTGAAGTGGAATAATCATATAAAATTAATTGTTGGTAAGGCGGGTGCCAGGTTGAGATTCATTGGGAGAGTCCTTAGAAAATGTATTCCATCAACAAAGGATGTGGCTTACAAAACACTCGTTCGACCTATACTTGAGTATTGTTCATCAGTGTGGGATCCGTACCAGGTCGGGTTGACAGAGGAGATATGGAGGATCCAAAGAAGAGCGGCGCGTTTCGTCACAGGGTTATTTAGTAACCGTGATAGCGTTACGGAGATGTTTAGCAAACTCAAGAGGCAGATTCTGCAAGAGAGGCGCTCTGCATCGCGGTGTAGCTCGCTGTCCAGGATTCGAGAGGGTGTGTTTCTGGATGAGGTATCGAATATATTGTTTCCCCCTACTTATACCTCCAGAGGAGATCACGAATGTAAAATTAGAGAGATTCGAGCGCGCACTGAGGCTTTCCGGCAGTCGTTCCTCCCGCCAACCATACGCGACTGGAACAGGAAATGGAGGTAATGCAGTGGCAGGTAAAGTGCCCTCCGTCACACACCGTTTGGTGGCTTGCGGAGTATAAATGTAGATTTAGATGTAGAAGATGGTCTTCTGGGTAGTGCAGAGCCGCGATTCGGCGCTGAACGTCACGTGACGCCATTCTTCAGCATGTCATGCTTCCCAGTCACGACACCACTCCAAACGCAGCCCGTTTGATTGTGATGCTAGCGGCAGCCCAGGCATGGGACAGTAATTCTCTAGTCCGTCTGCTGCTACTCTCCGACCAACATTGAAGGATGACATATAATATTACAGGGAGTCCATTACTTGCTCCCAGATGGCAGGCGGAGATTTGAGGGGGCTACGAGGTGCTTTGGTGTACAATATAGCGATCATATCTTGCGCTGTTCAGACGTGATCGACCGGAATCTTGACAACGAGTACGCCTGGCTTCACGTTCCCATTGAGCCTAACATGGGACCACTGACAAATCCGACTGCCCCACAAATCTGGGTATTGCACGACTCGGCTAGCCAGACAGTGTGGACCCATAATGAGGCCTCCTTCAAATTCTGTCTGGTGCTGATAATGCTGCCTCATACTAGTACACGGCATTTCCGTTTCCTTCACAGTGATCACTCAGCATCTATCGCTGTGTACGCACCTTATACTGGATATCCCAGGAGGAATGGTCAATATTCACAGATATGACAAGAAGGATAAATCAAAGCAAAAAAGTATAATAAACACGGGTTCTAAAACGCATACCTGAAGAGCTGTGAGCGCTTCCTTATCTTCGATACTGTGAAACACATCTCTTCTACTGAAAGTTCTTTGTTTTCTATAGTTTGGGAGGAGGTAGTATGGACCAAAACATGAAATAAATTTCTAGTAACCACGAGCTCTAGAATGCGTACCTTAAGGGCCATGAGCACTTGTTCATCTTCGCTACTGTAAAACACGTCTCTTCTACTGAACAAGTACTCATGCTCCTTAAGGTACGCATTCTAGAGCTCGTGTTTACTAGAGATTTCTTTCATGTTTTCGTCCATACTACCTCCTCCCAAACTATGGAAAACAAAGAACTTGCAGTAGAAGAGATGTGTTTCACAATATCAGAAATGTACAAGTGCTCACAGTTTTTAAAAGTATGCATTCTAGAGCCCGTTTTTCATACTTGTCTCCATACTACAACCTCTGAAAGTTTGTCGGTGGAGTTCTGCTTCACGGTGTTTGTTCAACCCAGCGTGCAAATCTAACTTCGTACACGTATACACCATTAGCGGGTCTATAAATGATTACATTTGCAATTTTGTGTGACAGGCGGACTGGCCACCAGAGTACATTAGTGTGTTCGTTCAAAAATGTTCAAATGTGTGTCAAATCTTATGGGACTTAACTGCTAAGGTCATCAGTCCCTAAGCTTACACACTACTTAACCTAAATTATCCTAAGGACAAACACACACACCCATGCCTGAGGGAGGATTCGAATCTCCGCCAGGATCAACCGCACACTCCATGACTACAGCGCCCTAGACCGCTCGGCTAATCCCGCGCGGCAATCTGTTCGTGTTTAATGTTTCCAACGGACCTGACAGGGTGTATAAGGGGTGGGAATAGCGTCAGATGTTGAGTGATCACTGTGAAGGACTCCTGTGAGCGTTAACAGCGTCTGACGAAGTTTGAAACGGGCCTCATTGTGATTCTCCATTTGGCCACCTAGCGAAACATGCAATATCCAGATTTGCAGTGCATTCGGAAGTGACAGTGGCTCGATGTTGGACTGCAAGGGCTTCTTCACATCTGCGCCTGCTATTCAAGAACAAGTAATGGATTGTCGGCAACGTTCTGTGTCATGTACTCTTTGCATACTGTCTGGAAATGCAGTCACGGTATAGTTGAAGCGTTGACTGGTCAGCAAGAGCGTAAACAACAATGAGATTGCTGCTGAGCTTTCGGACAATGTCCTTTCTCAGGTCTATATAACACATATTCGCACACCTAGACGTAAATTCTCATAGCTTCATTGCCTCGGCCAATTTCATTGTCTCTGCATTGCATCCCGGCTATGGCGAGAACCCTTCCTCGTGTAAGTTCATTGTCTCCTGTTAGTGCCTTTTGGTATAGGTCTCACACACTTGTGCAATATTCCATAAAGGTGGTACGAGTGTTTTATAAACTGTCTCCTTTGTAGGCTGACTTCGTTCTCCCAGCATCCTACCAATGAACCGAATTCTACCATCTGCTTTGCCTATGGATGAACAGCCCCAAAAATTCTTTCATCCACTTGTTTCTCTGAATTGACTGATTTCTTTTATGACTCATAAATTTTTTGGCATTGTATCTACCTTGGGCAATTATTTTAAGTGCATAATTATGCGTTTCTGAACATTTAAAGCAATATGCTAATATTTGCATCACTTTGAAATTTATCCGAGATCTGATTGAATATCTGAGGTGCTTTTTCAGACAGTGCTTCATTATGGATAACTGGACAATCTGCAGAAATCTGAAGATACTATTAATATTGTCTGCAACGTCATTAATATTCAACATGAACAGCAAGGTGCTTCTACACCTGCCGTGACTGTACATTCAAGACAGCATGCTAACAGGTCCCTAACGTACTACCTCTTGTAAGGAGACTGGAAGTAAATAAAAGGACGCTGATTTCAATCATCTAAGTACTTGTTAACTCTAACCTCACTAATGTTACTTAAAATTCTCTGCATAGAAAAATTCAATTTTATTCAAGGACGCAAAAATTCTTAGAATGTTGTATCTCTCGTAACTAGCGTAATACGCTTTTCATCTTGGGAATAGTAAACTGAACGGCAAAAAACTCCTATCTGCACTACAAGTAATCCAGTGGCTGAAAAGTTTGCTGAAGAATCTGGTTGGCTGCTCGTAAAAAACGCTGGAAATCCTCGGCGAACGCTGGCAGCTCATTTAAATTAATTGCTCTCTCCCAATAGATCGACCGCAATCGGTCGATATGTCATGACAGAGTATTTAATGAAAACTGGATGATAGGTCCGTAAGTACACTTCATTAACAGCTCCTGAATAGCCTTCTTCCAAATCAGATTGACTGTCAGTGCAGATTTCTGCTACCAATACAATTTGCATTAATCCAGACAATGTATAGGATACCGTAGTTCTTCGTATTAAGGAGTCCAGCTTTCAATCACAATAATCACAAACGCGTACCTTTTATACACAGAGAGAACATTAATAAAACCGACAATCCGCAGGGTCGGGTTCCCGACTGAAAATGGAGGAAAAAAGGTGCTACGAATATTTGTCCGGATATGCATCGTTTCCACGGTAGATGGCGCTGAGGAACGACGGTTCCTCTAACCATGTTCCGTGTGTTCCTTGTGTGTTGCAAGCTGTGTAATGAACGCAGCGTACTGTATGTAACAGAATGGTTCGTTATTTACGTAAACGACCAAGCAGACGGAAATGATCGAGAATCAGCACGGATATACCAAAGTTAGTACCCTCACAGACACCAACACCATCACACAATATTTCAAGCCCTTTTTGGGCGTTTGTATGGTCATAGGCCCTTTCAAACCGATGAACGTGCAAGGAGGCGGTGGACTGTTCGCACATGAGATTTGGACGACCGGATTTTACAGGCTATTGAGGCGAATCCTAGTACAAGTCCCAGGATAATGGCCCGCCAACATGGGGTAAGCCAAAGTACGATTATGTGTATCCCCACTGCTGCCATCTCTATCATCTGCAGTCCCATGGAGGCCACCTTGAACATCTGGCGTGACGTGGATGCCATACAACTCTGTACCGTGTTCCGGGACGATTTGTTGTCGTTGCACGCACACCGTCCATTTGAGAACACATGTTCATAGTACTTTATGTCTTCCATTACCAGTCTGGAAACCGTGCTCGCCTGCTTGACTGTTTTATTAATGCTCAGGTCAACTTATTTTCTTCAGACAACGCCTGAGAAAGTGTAATGTTACATTACAAAACCAAAAATGCTCAGTTCAGTCGCGAATTTAGTTTATTGCATGTGCTTTCGTGAATAAGCGTTGGTGTCGCACTGAGTCAAATGTTTTCCGGAAATCATGCAATACTGCATACATCTTATTCTCTTGTTCCATGCTTTCCTCAAGCTTAATGCTTGTTCTGCAGAATCATAATATTTGTTCTCCCTTTCACATCTCTAACACGCTACATGATGGACACTTGGCCATGTAGGAGATGTTCAGCGTTTCATGAACCACAATAACAAAAAAAGTATGAATGCAAATGGCTGTCATTTATATTCGCAGTTGGGCCGTTACAATGATAAACTATTTGTCAATGCGTACGGTGCATTGAAACTGCTGCATTAAATCTAGTTTCCAAATGACGGTCAAATGGCCTTTGAATAATTAGTCGAAAATAGTAAAATTAGAAACGCTAATTAATCCCACCTCATAAAAAGTTTTTCCGTGTGTTCCGTAATTTATTTATTGCCTTCTGAAAACTTGCCCTCTCCAGCGGCTGAAGCAAGTCGTACAATACAGTACATTCAATAATTTGACTATTCTCTACATAATAGTTTTCTTTAATTTTTATCAGTACCAAAGATAGCAGTTTATGCAGTACGACCCAGCGATAAGGATTCAAGAAGCGTAGGCAGTTAGAAAGTATTTGAAATGAAAATAACAAATAAAACAAAAACTAAAATGAATGTGTCATATTGCTTCCAAATATTTTCAACTATGCTTTTTTATGCTCTTCGAGTGGAAATCTCTTCTACACTGACAGCGCCACGTGTACCCATGTATATATTATAAACATGTATGTACGAACATATATACATATGTATGTATACATGTGTACCAGAAAAATTATATCATTGTACGATACATAGATCATGAGATATGACGTCATAAACATTGAGCTGCGTGAAAACGCAACCTGGGGCGTATTCGCTACAGGCGGAGGTGACATATGTGTACCAATACGAATTACATATGGTAAATATATGTGAAATATGTGTGACATGTGCGTATACGGACAATGTTGTTGTTGTTGTTGTCTTCAGTCCTGAGACTGGTTTGATGCAGCTCTCCATGCTACTCTATCCTGTGCAAGCTTCTTCATCTCCCAGTACCTACTGCAGCCTACATCCTTCCGAATCTGCTTAGTGTATTCATCTATTGGTCTCCCTCTACGATTTTACCCTCCACGCGGCCCTCCAATGCTAAATTTGTGATCCCTTGATGCCTCAGAACATGTCCTACCAACCGGTCCCTTCTTCTTGTCCAGTTGTGCCACAAACTTCTCTTCTCCCCAATTCTATACAATACCTCCTCATTAGTTATGTGATCTACCCATCTAATCTTCAGCATTCTTCTGTAGCACCACATTTCGAAAGCTTCTATTCTCTTCTTCTCTAAACTATTTATCGTCCATGTTTCACTTCAAAACATGACTACACTCCATACAAATACTTTCAGAAACGACTTCCTGACACGTAAATCTATACTCTATGTTAACAAATTTCTCTTCTTCGGAAACACTTTCCTTGCCATTGCCAGTCTACATTTGATATCCTCTCTACTTCGACCATCATCAGTTATTATGCTCCCCAAATAGCAAACTCCTTCACTACTTTAAGTGTCTCATTTCCTAATCTAATTTCCTCAGCATGACCCGAGTTAATTCGACTACATTCCACTACCCTCGTTTTGCTTTTGTTGATGCTCATCTTATAACCTCCTTTCAAGACACTGTCCATCCCGTTCAACTGCTCTTCCAAGTGGATTTCTCCATGGATTTTAATGCCTACTCCGAACTTTTCTTTTGTTTCCTTTACTGCTTGCTCAATATACAGATTGAATAGCATCGGGGAGAGGCTACAACCCTGTCTCACTTCCTTCCCAACCACTGCTTCCCTTTCATGTCCCTCGACTCTTATAACTGCCATCTGGTTTCTGTACAAATTGTAAATATCCTTTCGTTCCCTGTATTTTACCCATGCCACCTTTAGAATTTGAAAGAGAGTATTCCAGTCAACATTGTCAAAAGCTTTCTCTAAGTCTACAAATGCTAGAAATGTAGGTTCGCCTTTCCTTAATCTATTTTCTAAGATACGTCGTAGGGTCAGTATTGCCTCTCGTGTTCCAACATTTCTGCGGAATCCAAACTGATCTTCGCCGAGGTCGGCTTCTACCAGTTTTTCCATTCGTCTGTAAAGAATTCGTGTTAGTATTTTGCAGCTGTGACTTATTAAACTGATACTTCGGTAATTTTCACATCTGTAAACACCTGCTTTCTTTGGGATTGGAATTATTATATTCTTCTTGAAGTCTGAGGGTATTTCGCCTGTCTCATACATCTTGCTCACCAGATGGTAGAGTTTTGTCATGACTGGCTCTCCCAAGGCCGTCAGTAGTTCTAATGTAATGTTGTCTACTCCCGGGGCCTTGTTTCGACTCAGGTCTTTCAGTGCTCTATCAAACTCTTCACGCAGTATCGTATCTCCCATTTCATCTTCATCTACATCCTCTTCCATTTCCATAATATTGTCCTCAAGTACATCGCCCTTGTATAAACCCTCTATATACTCCTTCCACATTTCTGCTTTCCCTTCTTTGCTTAGAACTGGGTTTCCATCTGAGCTCTTGATATTCATACAAGTGGCTCTCGTTTCTCCAAAAGTCTCTTTAATTTTCCTGTAGGCAGTATCTATCTTACCCCTAGTTAGATAAGCCTCTACATCCTTACATTTGTCCTCTAGCCCTCCCTGCTTAGCCATTTTGCACTTCCTGTCGATCTCCTTTTTCAGACCTTTGTATTCCCTTTTGCCTGCTTCATTTACTGCGTTTTTATATTTTCTCCTTTCATTAATTAAATTCAATACTTCTTCTGTTACCCAAGGATTTCTACTAGCCCTCATCTTTTTACCTACTTGATCCTCTGCTGCCTTCACTACTTCATCCCTCAGAGCTGCCCATCCTTCTTCTACTGTATTTTTTCCCCCATTCCTGTCAATTGTTCCCTTATGCTCTCCCTGAAACTCTGTACAACCTCTGGTTTAGTCCGTTTATCCAGGTCCCATCTCCATAACTTCCCACCTTTTTGCAGTTTCTTCAGTTTTAATCTACAGTTCATAACCAATAGATTGTGGTCAGAGTCCACATCTGCCCCTGGAAATGTCTTACAATTTAAAACCTGGTTCCTAAATCTCTGTCTTACCATTATATAATCTATCTGATACCTTCTAGTATCTCCAGGATTCTTCCATGTATACAACCTTCTTTTATGATTCTTGAACCAAATGTTAGCTATGATCGAGTTATGCTCTCTGCAAAATTCTACCATACGGCTCCCTCTTTCATTTCTCTCCCCCAATCCATATTCACCCACTATGTTTCCTTCTCTCCTTTTTCCTACTCTCGAATTCCAGTCACCCATGACTATTATATTTTCGTCTCCCTCCACTACCTGAATAATTTCTTTTATCTCATCATACATTTCATCAATTTCTTCATCATCTGCAGAGCTAGTTGGCATATAAACTTGTACTACTGTAGTAGGCATGGGCTTCGTGTCTATCTTGGCCACAATAAAGCGTTCACTATGCTGCTGGTAGTAGCTTACCCACACTCCTATTTTTTTATTCATTATTAAACCTAATCCTGCACTACCCATATTTGATTTTGTATTTATAACCCTGTATTCACCTAACCAAAAGTCTTGTTCCTCCTGCCACCGAACTTCACTAATTCCCACTATATCTAACTTCAACCTATCCATTTCCCTTTTTAAATTTTCTAACCTACCTGGCCGATTAAAGGATGTGACATTCCACACTCCGATCCTTAGAACGCCAGTTTTCTTTCTCCTGATAACGATGTCCTCTTGAGTAGTCCCCACTCGGAGATCCGAATGGGGGACTATTTTACCTCCGGAATATTTTACCCAAGAGGACGCCATCATCATTTAACCATACAGTAAAGCTGCATGCCCTCGGAAAAAAGTACGGCTGTAGTTTCCCCTTGCTTTCAGCCGTTCGCAGTACCAGCACAGCAAGGCCGTTTTGGTTAGTGTTGCAAGGCCAGATCAGTCAATCATCCAGACTGTTGCCCCTGCAACTACTGAAAAGGCTGCTGCCCCTCTTAAGGAACCACACGTTTGTCTGGCCTCTCAACAAATACCCCTCCGTTGTGGTTGCACCTACGGTACGGCCATCTGTATCGCTGAGGCACGCAAGCCTCCCCACCAACGGAAAGGTTCATGGTTCATGGGGGTAGGTATACGGTCAAAGCCTCGGGTAAAAGGTATAGTGATTTCAGATTTAATACACAGATTATTATTGACTATCTGGGAAGAAATACAGTGGGGTAAGAATCAGCAAGTTCCTATTGGGGTGCAAGCGATAATTTCGGGGAGAAGGGGAGATTAGGAGACGGACAAAGAAAGAGAGGGAAGGGGGAAATGCACACAGATAAGGGAAAGAAATAGATGGACAGCGAGGGGGAGGGGGACATGAACTGAGAAAGGGAAGAGGTGGTGATGGACAGAGTGGGAGGGGGGGGGGGGGCGAAGGAGATGGACAGAAAGATGAAAGAGGATGAGATGGACATAGACAGGGGGAAGAGATTAACAAAGGCAGAGGGAGGAGGAGATGGACAGGGAGAGGAGAAGGAGTAGATGAAGAAAGAGGGAGCCACACAAAACTCTCTGTGTTTTCTTTAGTTGCTTTCTTTTAATATTGTCAGCTATCCTGTGATTTATGACTGCTGACGTATAATGAGCAGGTGTTATGTAAATTGAGGCTATTATTTTGAGCTGTAATATTATTCACAATGTACCTGTGTATAGTGTCTATTTATTTCTAGAACAGTAGTTTCTCAAATTTTAGTCCCAGGACAAAAAAGTCTTACAAACGAAAAGGAGACAATTAATGAGCGAATTTATTCCATAATGGGAACCGGTATGCGTAAGACAGTAAGTAGCGAGTCTGATAAAAGATTGTTAATTTGTAAAAAGAAGTGTTGTTTTACTTCAAATGGATCAAATGGCTCTGAGCACTATGGGACTTAACATCTGAGGTCATCGGTCCCATAGAACTTAGAACTACTTAAACCTAGCTAACCTAAGGACATCACACACATCCATGCCCGAGGCAGGATTCGAACCTGCGACCGTAGCGGTCACGCGGTTCCAGACTGAAGCGCCTAGTACCGCTCGGCCACACCGGCCGGTGCTGTTTTAGTGATGTGGATACAACGAATAGTTTGTAAAATACTATTTCATCGTGATTTGTACCGAGTAGCCAGCCAAGATAATTTTACGTAATAAATAAGACACGCTAGAGATTGTGAGCTTTGTTGTTTCACATTAGTAATGAGTCGAATTATGACTGTACTCATCTACATCTACATCCATACTCCGCAAGCCACCCAACGGTGCGTGGCGGAGGGTACCCTGAGTACCTCTATCGGTTCTCCCCTCTATTCCAGTCTCGTATTGTTCGTGGAAAGAAGGAGTGTCGGTATGCATCTGTGTGGGCTCTAATCTCTCTGATTTTATCCTCATGGTCTCTTCGTCAGATATACGTAGGAGGGAGCAATATACTGCTTGACTCTTCAGTGAAGGTATGTTCTCGAAAGTTTAACAAAAGCCCGTACCGAGCTACTGAGCGTGTCTCCTGCAGTCTTCCACTGGAGTTTATCTATCATCTCCGTAACGCTTTCGCAATTACTAAATGATCCTGTAACGAAGCGCGCTGTTCTCCGTTGGATCTTCTCTATCTCTTCTATCAACCCTATCTGGTATGGATCCCACACTGCTGAGCAGTATTCAAGCAGTGGGCGAACAAGCGTACTGTAACCTACTTCCTTTGTTTTCGGATTGCACTTCCTTAGGATTCTTCCAATGAATCTCAGTCTGGCATCTGCTTTACCGACGATCAACTTTATATGATCATTCCATTTTAAATCACCCCTAATGCGTACTCCCAGATAATTTATGGAATTAACTGCTTCCAGTTGCTGACCTGCTATTTTGTAGCTAAATGATAAGGGATCTATCTTTCTATGTATTCGCAGCACATTACACTTGTCTACATTGAGATTCAATTGCCATTCCCTGCACCATGCGTCAATTCGCTGCAGATCCTCCTGCATTTTGTAAGTAGGCTGTTTATGTTTTCTTATTGGCAACGTTACGTAGCGCTCTGTATGAAAATCACTGGCTGTGCTGTGTGCAGTCTGTGGCTGGTTGGCATTGTTGTAATACTCGCCATTGTAGTGTTGGGCAGCTGGATGTTAACAGCGCGTAGCGTTGCGCAGTTGGAGGTGAGCCGCCAGCAGTGGTGGATGTGGGGAGAGAGATGGCGGAGTTTGGAAATTTGTAAGACTGGATGTCATGATCTGTTATGTATATTATGATTTATCAACACTATTAAGGTAAATACATTGTTTGTTCTCTACTAAAATCTTTCATTTCCTAACTATGCCTATCAGTAGTTAGTGGCTTCCGTAGTTTGAATCTTTTATTTAGCTGGCAGTAGTGGCGCTCGCTGTTTTGCAGTAGTTCGAGTAACGAAGATTTTTGGTGAGGTAAGTGATTTGTGAAAGGTATAGGTTAATGTTAGTCAGGGACATTCTTTGTAGGGATTTATGAAAGTCAGATTGTGTTGCCCTAAAAAATATTGTGTGTCAGGTTAAACACAGTCATGTATAATCGTTCTAAAGGGGACGTTTCATACGTCGACCCTTAGCCGAGGATACCTCACTGGAATCTTCCGATTTTTTTCTTGTAGTTTGTGTAATTAGTGTAGCTTTTGTTTATTGCTAGCGCGTAATTGTAGAGAGAATCTCCTTTGTAGTTGCAGTCTTTCATTGTTGTACAGTAAAGCAGTTGTGGCATGCATGTAGATTTGCACCAAGTATTTCGCAAATGCGCTTGCAATTAACTAGATATTATTTTCAGTGCTATGTTAATGTGTTTTCTTATTTTTGCTCTTCAAATTGTGCTTTTCTGTGTTATCGTGTGAAATATTGTGACAATAATGGCGTGTATAAAACGTAACACTAGGCTCCAAAGTAAACAGAGAAATAATAGTGACGACGAGCGTAGCTTACCAGCACCACTGTGTAATGAATTAACAGACATTCAAAGTAGTAATTTGGTAATTGTGCATAGGGAAATGGAGCGGGCTGCAAATAATGGCATAGACAGTGAAACAATTAGTGAACAGGGAAGCATTATCGATCGATCGGTCGGAAACAGCTCGCCTCAGGAATCCGAAATGACAGTTCACAGTCTTGCAAATACTGTAGATTCAGGTTTTGGGGCCTCACCGTTTTCTCAAATAAGTCAAAACACATTTTCTGCTTGTCAAAATGTGAATGCTGCCGGTGCAAATGCACTGCCGAAATGCATAGAGGAACAGATTCCAGACACTAATACATTATTACTGCAATTAATGCAGCAAATGAAACAAAATCAGAGACAAACACAGCAACAGTTAGACACAATGGAACAAAATCTTCAAAAGTTAGACACGATGGAACAAAATCTTCAAAAGTTAGACACAATGGAAGAAAATCTTCTAAAGTTAGACACATTGGAACAACACCAGAGGCAAACACAGCAACAGTTAGACGCAATGGAACAAAAGCTTCAAAAGTTATACTCAGTGGAACATAAGCTTGAACAAACACGTGAAGATTTAACTACTGAGTTACATAACATTGAATCGAAATGTCAAAAAGTCTGTAATGACGTAAAAACACAAATTTGTGAGCATTCTCAACCTATTTTTTCGCGGCATGAAAATGCATTACAGAATCACGAAGCAGCCATAAAAGAACTGCAAACTATTGTTCATGAAAATCATGAGACCTTGCAAGCTAAAATTGACTCAGTTGCATCTACCGATTCGGTTACGCAACTTGCAAAAACTCAGGAAAACTTAAAGAACACAGTAGATACTCTGAAAATTGGTTCAGAAAGACACATGGAGGAAATTAGTTCATTATCAGAGAAAGTAGTTGAACTTTTGGATCAGCTAAATAATTTATCTACGAAGGTAGATGATAATCTGAATGACACAAAACCGGTAGTCTTTAATGACACAGAAGAGTGCGAACAAATTAGGAAATTCAAACAAAATCAGAATCAAATTAATACGCAACACCAAAGAGAAATCCGGGAAGTACAAGATCAGCTGACACAGGTAATACAAGAATTACGTATTTCAGAGGACACTCGCGCCCCAATACGGGAAGAGGGACATAGAAACACGGAACAGCCACAAAATAATAACACAGCGCATTTCGGAAATTATGAAAGAAATTGGCAAGGTGCATCGAATTTTGAAATGGAACCGCCGAAACGACGTTACAATGACCGATATGCGACTCACCGACATCATGATTTTGACTATAAGTTGTTCATTACTGCACGTAAATTCAAAACATTTAAGAATTCCGGCAACGACATACATCCACAAGCGTGGCTCCATCAATTCTCTCATTGTTTTCCTCCCAACTGGTCATTAGAGCACAGATTAGAATTTATGTGTGGCTATTTAGAGAATGAACCAGCTGTAAGAATGCGATCGGTCATTCACGATTGTCACAGTGAAGGAGAATTTTACCGTGCCTTCCTCTCAGCATATTGGTCTCAAACTACACAAGACCGAGTAAAACATAGCATTATAATGATGAAACAGTTCGAACAATCTGAATTTTCCAGTCTTGTGAAATATTTTGAAGACATGTTGCACAAGAATCAGTACCTGTCAAACCCATACAGCCCCTCAGAACTCATCCGCATTTGCTTAATCAAATTACCTGAACATTTACGACATATTATTTTGGCAGGACGTTGCAAAGACGACATTGAAGCTTTTCAGGGGCTGTTACAAGAACTGGAAATTGACACTGACAATTGGGGAAATCGAAAACAGGAGCACAACAATTACAGATCACATCCGTCACAATTCCGCGATGACAGAAATAATATACGACAAGGCTATTCTTTCAACGTAAATCGTGACCGAAACAGACACCACCCGTATGACAACCGTTGGCAGAGTAGTAATAATTACAGGGAAAGATCACCTCTCCGCGGTAATGACTATCACAGAGACAATCAGAGAAACAGGCAATATGGGAACCAAAATAATTATTATCAAGGGAGACAGAATAACTTCAGACGCGACGGTCCAGAGCGCAGTTACGTTTCAGGGAGAAATTCTCCATCACGTGACCGACAAGAAAGAAACTATGGAATCTACCGACATGACGACAGACGATATGATCGTAACGACAGACCTGAATTGCATCAGAACTGGCGGGATTCAAACAGAGCAGAGCCCTCTCGACGAGGTGAATTTGTAGAAGTTAGGTCTCCAAATCCCAATAACGACGCGCGCCAACAAAGACACAATAGGCAAATGACTCATACCGCTGGCAGCCACAAAACGTACTTATGAAACTGACGACGCAGCTGCCATAGCTAGTAATTACGTAAAAATGGAAGACATTAGGAACATCTTACTGCAGGAACACGACGTAAAAAATAACAACATTGCATATCCTGTGATTCACATTACTGTAAATGACGTAAAATTTACGGCAGTACTTGACTCTGGCAGTCCCATTTCAGTAATTAGTGAAACAGCTTTTTGAAAATACAACATATCGAACGATTGCCCCACACTTCCGTTACGTAAGATTAAATTACAAGGTGCAATCTTTGGAAAAAGTGTAGATGTACGCCAACAAACCAATTTAGAATTCTTTTGCCAAAGCCACAGCTTCTCTATGAACTTTCTTATTGTTCCATTATTGTCGACGGAAATTATACTGGGAGTAGACTTTTTGAATGAATACAAAGCAATCTTAAGCTTTCACGATGCTGAAATAAGTTTAGAAAAAGAAGGTAAGTCAGTAGCTTTGAAATTTGAAGATTGGCTCTCAAACCATGACGAAGAAATTAATCGGCTTTACCTCCTGTTAGACAACAGTTCGGAATTTTCGACGGAACTTGACACTAACAATCACTCTGCAAGTACTGACAGGGATGATATCGACGGCGCATTTGATACTAATGAGTTAATTCAGAATAAAATTCAAACAATTGAGAACTGTAATGACACTGATAGGCAGGACCTTTTTGAGATTTTACAAGCACATTCCACAGTTTTTACTCACAAAACAGGAACAATCAAGGGATTTCAATACCAATTTCGTGTTCGTGAGCATACTAAATTTTGTGTTAGACCATACGTAATTCCAGCACATTATAGGGACCGTGCTAGAACAGAAATACAATCTATGCTTGACGAGGGCATTATTGAGCCTGCAGTAAGCTCATACAATAATCCATTACATGTTGTTGAGAAGAAAAATGGATCGATCAGGCTTGTCTTAGATTCGAGACAAATCAATACTATCATAATTCCTGAAACAGACAGGCCGCAAACGTTAGAAGAAACTCTTCAAAATTTTAATGGTGTAAAAGTGTTGTCTTCTATTGATCTCAGATCCAGCTTTTATCAGATCGAACTTCATCCAGAATGTAGAAAATACACAGCTTTCCTTTGTTTCGGCGTTTGTTATCAGTTTCGGAAACTTCCTTTTGGTTTGAACATTTCTTCGGCAGCATTCATCCGCAGGCTAAATTCCATATTACCTGAGTTCTTAAAACGTCACATCACCTTATATGTGGACGATATTCTGATAGCAGAAGCCTCATGGGAACAACACAATCGCATCCTCAACAGTTTGTTACGTATTTTTGCAAAATCTGGAATTACAGTTAACTTGGAAAAGTCTGAATTCGGTAGGTCAAAGGTGAGGTTTTTGGGACATATTATTTCTTCTGAAGGCATTCAGCCGGATCCTGAAAAGTTAGAAGCAATCAGAGCCATTCCAGTTCCATCCACAAAAAGACAAGTCCGCAGTTTTCTAGGTCTCGTAAATTTTTACCGTCGTTTTCTGAATATGCAAATTCTAGTTACACCAAAACTTTGTTCTCTCACTGGAAAAAATACTATTTGGAACTGGGACGAACAAGCACAGTTGGAATTCAATTCTTTGAAAGAATCGCTACTTAACGCGCCAATACTAGCTCATCCAGATCTGTCACAAGATTTCTGCCTTAGCACGGATTCTTCTAAAGTCGGTCTTGGTGCCCATTTATTTCAAGAAGCCATAGAAAATGACACTACCGTTAGAAAACCATTGCTTTTGCTAGCCGAGTGCTAACAAAATCTGAAAAAAATTATTCCGTTACTGAATTAGAAGCTTTAGCTATCGTTTGGGCATTTAACAAATTCCGTTTCTTTCTTTCTGGTAAGCACGTAAAAGTATACAGTGATCATCGTGCATTACAATTTCTTATGTCTTCAAAATTAAATCATGACAGCTTAAAACGTTGGGCATTGTTTCTGCAAGAATTCCGCTTCACAATAGTCTACATTCCCGGCAAGGAGAACATTGTTGCCGACGCACTGTCACGCGCACCGGCTGGGCTTGAGAAAAGTAAAACAGAAGGCAACCTCGAGAAAAATTTCAGTATTCTTTACATTGAGAAAGTCGCCTTTGAAAACTTCATCACCACATCTTTAAAGGACATTGCTCATGAACAAGATAAAGATCCGATTTGGAAAGACATAAAGAGCAAATGGCATGAAAAGACACACACACAGATTCGCCATTATTACCTAGTTAGAAACAACATACTCTTCAAACGCTGCACTGTTGATGACAAGCTATGGGTACTTTGCATTCCAGACGATTTTGTTAATGAGCTCATTTGGTACATTCATTTCAGCTACGCACATTTTGGTCCACGAAAATGTTGTCATATTCTTCGAACGACTTGTTATTTTAACAATATGGAAAAGAGAATTCGAAGAGTCTTGTCTATTTGTAAACTTTGTCAAAAGGCAAACCATCTACTATCTCCCATCGTGCTCCGCTGTTTCCTATCATTCCTTCTAAATTAAAAGAATTTGCTGCTGTTGATCTCTTGGGACCGCTTGTCAGAACATCTAATGGATTTTCGTACGTTCTAGTCGCTGTTGAACTTACTTCAAAATTTGTTTCTTTCACACCGTTACGTAAAGCCACTGGACGGCCTGTATCCAACGCCTTTGTTAAAAATTTCTTACGTGAAGTTGGACACGTTAGTAAAGTCATTTCAGATAACGGACCGCAATTCAGATCTGCTGTTTGGTCACGCATGCTTCGGAATCATAAAATCAAACCTGTTTTTATTTCATTGTACTCACCACATTGTAACCCCTCCGAACGGATTATGAAAGAAATCAATAAGCTTTGCAGACTTTATTGTCACAGAAAGCATCAGCATTGGGACAGATATTTACACTTATTTCAAAACGTGCTGAATGAAATGCCTCATGACTCCACTGCTTTACCACCTACTCTTGTACTGAAGAATGAAGAACCACCGAACAGAATCAGAGAGCTTGTACCCGAATACACGTAAACTGCGACACAAAGACATAATTGATTTGGCTATTAAAAATATAAAATCTGCAGCAGACAAAAGGAGAAAACTACACGGTAAAGCAAATGCAAAGAAATTATATATTGGTCAGAAAGTTCTCATTAAAGCTCATTCATTGTCACATAAGAAGAAACACTTGAGTCACAAATTCTTTCTAGTTTACAATGGACCTTACAGAATCCAACGTATACCACATGATAATTGCATTGAAGTTGAAACGCTGCGTACTAGGAAGAGTACAAGTTTACACCACATTTCACATGTAAAACCGTTTATTGAAAGATAATCTGCTTTTTAACTTTGTCTTTGCCATATAACTTTTCACTTTACATTGCTAGTAGGCTTTGTCAGACTTAGAATCTGTTAATATGCAACAATGTTTGAAGTTAAATATCCAGTCAAGAACCAAGAGAACTTATTTCAACAGAAATTATGTATGCATTGTTATAGTGAACAGACGACACAATGTTGTTATTTGTACATTCTTGCTTGTTAGTTGCACGATTACGTAACGACTATAAGGCTCACATACTTAGAACATTTACCAGTACTGCTAATGAGATTTTAATGCAACATTTTGGTTTACTTGAAATTTGGTGTATCATGAGGTAAGTACATTGGCTTCTGCAGAACTTAGCTTTCGGAGGACGATAACTACGACACTTCCACAGAGATTATCTTACAGCAAGACGCACATTTAGCGCTACAGGACACGTATTTGAGTGATTAATTTTGTACTTAAATCATTTATTTTTAAAGATATTTGAAGTACAATGATACAAGGGTTTTCCGTGATACATTTCATTCCATTGCTGTAATCTGTAACACCTGAGGGTATAATTACATTAATCCTCAGGGGGGTACACGCCTACTTTGTGTACCATGTGTTTGGCAAGCACAAGGAGCCCTAGCTAATATGGTATTTGCTTATACAACTTTACACATCGGTACCTTATTTCTCTAACACAGAATTACGCAGCTATCGGATCATTTAACTGAGAGAGACAAACTTTTTTACTACGGCAGTGACAGATGTTTACGTAATTACACCGTTGGATAACTTCACACTTACGAAATTGTATTTTGTCTGTACTTTGTGAACTGTTCACACTTTTTCGGAACCATTGTGATACTATGAGAACTTTGAATGATGTATTTGGTAAGGGAGCATGATTTTAAAGTATATTTGAGGTAGATGACACTATTGAAATGAGCAGAGAATATTGTTAGGTTTTGAAATTATTGCAGAAAGCTACGACGTTTTTGAGATTTGACTGAGGTGTTATGATATTATTACGACGACGATGTGTATTATGTTATTGAGGAATGTTTATTATGATGTATATTTATTATGATGAAATATTGAAGAAATGTCGACGAATAAGGTAAGGAATAATGAGTAGTGGTTAGGGACACTGGTTTGTGAAAAAGGTTGTTGGAAACCAAGAATCGTACTTTAAGAGTTATGAAATGTGTGTAAATGCGTGAATGTATCACAATGCAGGCGAAAATTTTTTGCACACTGTTATATTCAAAGGATTTTGTTTCTACACATTTGCAACGCAAATTCGCGACCTGTGAAATTTTTTATATGAGACTGCCACTGTAGCGGAAACTGCTGTCGTAAATATTTCTGTAAGAAAGTTAAGTGACCACCTGCACGTAATGCGTTGTGGGCACCCAGCTGTGTCAGACGCCTGGAGAAAAAGCCATTAGTGTGTGCCTTTTCAGAGGCACAGGTAAAATAAAAAAGGGAGGCCATTATCCTCGCTATTGACATTCCTTTGTAGAAAGCATCGCAAATACGACACGCTCAAACTTGAAAACATAAGATTATACTGTGGAGCTCTTAATTTATGATGTTTACTAAAATGCCTAATGAAACGATGAGAAACATTTCACGGCTATTGTCTTGCTAGATGAGAGAAATGCCATATGGCTTGCTTTATGTATTTATTTACTCATTTTGTTTAATATGTAGTTTCTAGCTGCACTGCAGCATTGGTTAAAATAAAATTTTATAGATGTACTAATATAAATATTTTCTGTCTACAGATCGAGTAAATAATATTTTTTTTCAAAAAAATGAGGGAGCACAAAAAGACATTTACCTTCACAGGAATTGCATACAGAATTATCTTTCCAAGTACTTGGTAATTTCTTTTGTAGAATAAGTTGTGGTGCACCACTTTAATGACATAGATATTAAGATGTGAATAGACATTTCCCTTACCTGCATTGTTGTCTTTACTGTAATATTTTTCTGCTTGAGCTTTGTCATGTTTAGATATAATTTATTACTTTTGCTTCTGCTGTTTGCCAGGCATAGTGCTACTAAATTTCACTTTACATTACTCTCTTAAGACAGTTTTACTACTGATTTATTTGTCTTGTTTGCTGCTCATTGCGTTATATTAGTTGTAATATTGCTGCTTGCTCGGCCAATTTGAATATTTTATCATTGCTGTTTGTGTTAATTGTCTTGTGCTGCAGCATTGCCTAGTTCCTTAGTATATATATCTGAGCTCAGTAGATTTAAGTTAGCTTAAAATGGGGTAGGCTATATAAGAGAACGAGTTGTGATGAATTGGAAGAAATGCATTGAGAAGCTATAAGAATATGGTTTGGCAAAAAAAATATTTTGAAAGAGGATATGAACAAAAAAAGTAGGGTTTAGATACAACAAGTTTAGGTAGGATTTTCTTGGAAGTAAATGATGTAAGATAATGGAAAATAAATAATGAGGTAAGAAATATGTGAACACATAAATACAGAAAGCATGCTTGGACAGGATTGTTTTGGTGGAAACAAATGTTGAAATAAGACGAAAGACCTATGGAATGAAGTTTTGGGTTGGACTGCAGTACCAACGTTACACTGAAAACGAACCCTGTCTTTCCTTTTGTATTATTTTGCTATGTGTGTATGTACCATTGTGTACTTGTCTTTTTCCTGTCTTTTTGCGTTTAGCTAATAAGATTTATGTTGCAGAATTTTTCAAATACTATGTTATTTTCTTTGTAAAGCTGTTTAGACATTATTTATTCTGTTTTGTTTTAATGCTCATGTGTGAAGTTGATGTTTCAACGGTTATTCCGATCTTTTATATATTTACTTATGTCATAATTCTTGTAACACTGATGTGCATGTTTATTTCTATTCTTTTGTAAAGCCTGTTTTACTACAAATGTTATCTGTACTATTATGTTCTTTAATGATGTATTTTGTACCTTTGTTATTGTATTCTTATGTTATAAAATTGTAATTGACACCAGTTCATCATATTATTAACTTGTAAGTTTCATTTCACTGCACACGTTTCTGTTGGTCATAGTATATGGACAATATGTTAGAAGTAGGGACTGTTAGTGTTTGCACGTGTGTTAATAATTCAGCAAGGGACTGGATAACAGCATTGCTGGTTCTAAGGACAATTTCAAAAACTTTGTGAGTGCACAAGTGGTGGTTATGGACTTGCTATATTCTCCGCAAGACTCTTCGATGGTGATTGTGCACCTGCACAGTCGCAACAGATGGTTGCTGGCCGTCTCCACAAGGACTATAGTGGGTCTGAATCTCTGGTGGCCCACCAATACCATTATTTCTACAAGGACTGCAGTGGGTCTTCTCCTCTGGTGGCCCACCAATACCGTAATCTCTACCAGGACTACAGTGGGTCTGCTCTGTGATGACCTACCTACCAATACTCTTCAAAATTTCGACTGACTCTGCTGTGGGTTTGCTCTGTTGTGGACCAATACCTGTCTGCATGTCAAGAGTCAGCACTGTCTTTCCGTTGGAAGGACAACACTACTTCAAGATTGCATGGAAATCCACTACTTCCGTGTGCATTTTCTTTTACTGCTCAGACTTTGAGAAAAACACTGCAATATTACTGTGATGAATGATCAGGACTGTCTTTATGGACTGTGAGAAAATTTTAGCTTTTGACCAACATTGTATCAAGAAGTGTGTGCATTTGATATCTTTCTTATTGTAATTATGAAAAACTTTATCAAATCATTATTGGCCACTGCCCAAAACAATTTGTAAAATTTTTTGTGGGGAGCATGGGGGCTATGTAAGTAGGCTGTTTATGTTTTCTTATTGGCAACGTTACGTAGCGCTCTGTATGAAAATCACTGGCTGTGCTGTGTGCAGTCTGTGGCTGGTTGGCATTGTTGTAATACTCGCCATTGTAATGTTGGGCAGCTGGATGTTAACAGCGCGTAGCGTTGTGCAGTTGGAGGTGAGCCGCCAGCAGTGGTGGATGTGGGGAGAGAGATGGCGGAGTTTGGAAATTTGTAAGACTGGATGTCATGATCTGTTATGTATATTATGATTTTTCAACACTATTAAGGTAAATACATTGTTTGTTCTCTACTAAAATTTTTCATTTCCTAACTATGCCTATCAGTAGTTAGTGGCTTCCGTAGTTTGAATCTTTTATTTAGCTGGCAGTAGTGGCGCTCGCTGTTTTGCAGTAGTTCGAGTAACGAAGATTTTTGGTGAGGTAAGTGATTTGTGAAAGGTATAGGTTAATGTTAGTTAGGGTCATTCTTTGTAGGGATTTTTGAAAGTCAGATTGCGTTGTGCTAAAAAATATTGTGTGTCAGGTTAAACACAGTCATGTATAATCGTTCTAAAGGGGACGTTTCAATTACAGTACAACTTTCCATTGTTACAACCTCTCGATACACCACAGCATCATCTCCAAAAAGCCTCAGTGAACTTCCGATGTCATCCACCAAGTCATTTATGTATATTGTGAATAGCAACGGTCCTATGACACTCCCCTGCGGCACACCTGAAATCACTCTTACTTCGGAAGACTTCTCTCCATTGAGAATGACATGCTGCGTTCTGTTATCTAGGAACTCCTCAATCCAATCACACAATTGGTCTGACAGTCCATATACTCTTACTTTGTTCATTAAACGACTGTGGGGAACTGTATCGAACGGCTTGCGGAAGTCAAGAAACACGGCATCTACCTGTGAACCGGTGTCTATGGCCCTCTGAACACTGAACTGTCATTTACTTCGCGCAAATATGCGTGTAGAAGTGTGAGGGCCCTTTCCTTTTGAGTGGAATAATAAACCGACGTCAAGATATCAGAATATGCCAACGACCATGTCATAGTGGTAACACCAGTTCCCATCATATCACCGAAGTTAATCGCTGTTGGGCATGGTTAACACTTGGATGGGTGACTGTCCGGGTCTGCCGAGCACTGTTGGAAGTGGAGTGCACTCAGCCCTTTTGAGAGGCAACTGATGAGCTACTTGATGTCCTTAGGTTAGTTAGGTTTAAGTAGTTCTAAGTTCTAGGTGACTGATGACCTCAGAAGTTAAGTCCCATAGTGCTCAGAGCCATTTGAGCCATTTGTAACTCCAAATCCGACTCCATCTTTGTTTATATCACGTAACAACAGAATCATTACCCTAACCAGTGGTAAAATGCTCCTATCGGAAAACAAAAAGGGTAAATATGTTCCTGTTTAAAAGACTTTGCCCCATTCTACCTCTCTCAGCACCTTTCAAAATTTTCCGAAACAATTTGGCACGTATCCGTGCTCTTTTTAACATGCATCTCACCTCTCACTCTCACAGCCTCCCCTACCCTAACTCGCACACACCTCTCAGTCCATCGCTGTACACTTGCCATTCTCACTCACTCATTCAGCCAAACTCATTGTACTTATTTCTTTGCGTTTCTCTGCCACTATCTCCTGTTTCACAGCCACAGTCTTCTTCGTTCTGTCCTACTTCTACTGACTCCTCTCACTGTCACTGCCTCCTTCTTGCTCTCTCTTACTGCTACTGTCTCATTCATTCCTTCTCACTCTTCCTGTCACTTCTCACTGTCACTGTCTCTTTCTCATTGTCATTGTCTCAGACTTTCTGTCATTATCACTGGCTCTCACCCACCTCCACTTTTTACTTTTCTTTATTCGTCTCTCACTGGCACTACCTCCTTCACTCTTTTAGCAGCACTGTTCTGACACTGTCATCTATTATCTACAGTCAGTGTGTCTATTTCTCTCACACTGCCATTGTCTCCTTCGCTCTCACTATATCACAAGCACTGTCTACTATCTTCAGGTATTCATCACCACTACCACTGTCTCCTTGTCTCTCACCATAAAAGTACACGAATATATTCGCATGCCAAAATTTTTAAAGGTGCTGAGGTAGTTGGAATGAGGCAGCTTGTAGCCCACATTTCAGAGTCTTTTAAACATGCGTAAAGTTCTGATAGTTTAATTATGTGGAACTGAAATAACTCAGAACTAAGTTTATATCTCAGACCGGATTTTACGTGCACAAAGATTTTGCATGTGCTTCAGTACTACAACATCGAGTTTCCAAAACCTGTTTGATGATAACTGAGGAACTTGACGGCACATTTCTTCGTGTTAACTCAATTTATAAACTACGTTTTCGTCTATCTCCGGATTTTACATGAGTGTTTTACGTGTACAGGCAGTGCGAGTTTGAAGCTCTATATGCCGTAGATGGATAAAGATATCAAGAAAATTTACAAGGCTGTTCGAGACCGAGACATTAGGAACATATCGTAAAAAATCCAGCCATTTGCTGTGCATAGCCGTTTTGAATACTGAAAGAGTGAAAATGGCATTTCTAGTGATATGCCTGGAGAATACACCGTAAAAGATTGAGCAATTTGCTGCGGTTATTTAGTATTTAGATTTCACCTCGTACAGGATTTTACGTGTATATTTTACATGTGTGATTAGGGTGACTTTGAACATTGGTAACTGGAAACGAATAGATACATCAAGATAATTTCCAACACTATTCGAGATCGGGATTATACGAATATACCGTAACAATTTTAACTACACTCCTGGAAATTGAAATAAGAACACCGTGAATTCATTGTCCCAGGAAGGGGAAACTTTATTGACACATTCCTGGGGTCAGATACATCACATGATCACACTGACAGAACCACAGGCACATAGACACAGGCAACAGAGCATGCACAATGTCGGCACTAGTACAGTGTATATCCACCTTTCGCAGCAATGCAGGCTGCTATTCTCCCATGGAGACGATCGTAGAGATGCTGGATGTAGTCCTGTGGAACGGCTTGCCATGCCATTTCCACCTGGCGCCTCAGTTGGACCAGCGTTCGTGCTGGACGTGCAGACCGCGTGAGACGACGCTTCATCCAGTCCCAAACATGCTCAATGGGGGACAGATCCGGAGATCTTGCTGGCCAGGGTAGTTGACTTACACCTTCTAGAGCACGTTGGGTGGCACGGGATACATGCGGACGTGCATTGTCCTGTTGGAACAGCAAGTTCCCTTGCCGGTCTAGGAATGGTAGAACGATGGGTTCGATGACGGTTTGGATGTACCGTGCACTATTCAGTGTCCCCTCGACGATCACCAGTGGTGTACGGCCAGTGTAGGAGATCGCTCCCCACACCATGATGCCGGGTGTTGGCCCTGTGTGCCTCGGTCGTATGCAGTCCTGATTGTGGCGCTCACCTGCACGGCGCCAAACACGCATACGACCATCATTGGCACCAAGGCAGAAGCGACTCTCATCGCTGAAGACGACACGTCTCCATTCGTCCCTCCATTCACGCCTGTCGCGACACCACTGGAGGCGGGCTGCACGATGTTGGGGCGTGAGCGGAAGACGGCCTAACGGTGTGCGGGACCGTAGCCCAGCTTCATGGAGACGGTTGCGAATGGTCCTCGCCGATACCCCAGGAGCAACAGTGTCCCTAATTTGCTGGGAAGTGGCGGTGCGGTCCCCTACGGCACTGCGTAGGATCCTACGGTCTTGGCGTGCATCCGTGCGTCGCTGCGGTCCGGTCCCAGGTCGACGGGCACGTGCACCTTCCGCCGACCACTGGCGACAACATCGATGTACTGTGGAGACCTCACGCCCCACGTGTTGAGCAATTCGGCGGTACGTCCACCCGGCCTCCCGCATGCCCACTATACGCCCTCGCTCAAAGTCCATCAACTGCACATACGGTTCACTTCCACGCTGTCGCGGCATGCTACCAGTGTTAAAGACTGCGATGGAGCTCCGTATGCCACGGCAAACTGGCTGACACTGACGGCGGCGGTGCACAAATGCTGCGCAGCTAGCGCCATTCGACGGCCAACACCGCGGT
The DNA here is from genome assembly GCF_023898315.1 of Schistocerca nitens. Lineage (NCBI taxonomy): Eukaryota > Metazoa > Arthropoda > Insecta > Orthoptera > Acrididae > Schistocerca > Schistocerca nitens. Next base: position 661,907,248 of record NC_064618.1, read on the forward strand.
TCCTGGTGTGTCCGCTGTGCCGTGCATGTGATCATTGCTTGTACAGCCCTCTCGCAGTGTCCGGAGCAAGTATGGTGGGTCTGACACACCGGTGTCAATGTGTTCTTTTTTCCATTTCCAGGAGTTTATTTTCTGTGCATAGGCATCTTGGAATCCACGTCTCAGTTTTGGTACGAGAGAATGGTAAAAAAGCTTTTTTGCGGTTTTCTAAGGGACCATCCAGGAACTAATTTTGTATTCATAAGCGCCTTACAAATTACATCAAATGCAAAAAGAACCAAGTGATCTGCTCCATTTTCCAAAACAAGCAACAGTCTAATATTCATACTTTAACCCTGTACTGCAGGATAAAAGATCATTCTGTTGGGTATACAAATGGTTCCTAGCCCAAGGGCTATCGAGACGCTTGATCCTACCTGTCTGTCACCAACAGAAACCGAGGTATGAGCCCCCGGAAAATCCCGTTTTTGTGCGTGGCATTTTGGAACGTATTAGACAGCGCATTCATTTCTGTAGCGATAATAGATAAACTGAGACGGAATTGCATAGACAGTGATAACGATTCTTTCAACAAGTAAGTAACAGAGTTAATCCGAATGTCAATTGTATTAGTAGCATATAACGTTCCCTCGCAGTGAGAACTTCACAAGCAGATGATGTAATCGGACTTGTGTTTACCTCAGCGTTCATACATTGAGTAATAACTTCAACCTTCTTTTTTGTCACACCTTTACGTTACGAGAATAATTTATGTAAATACGTTTTGAGAGAGCTACAGATGATATACAAAACTGCGGTAATTTACCCAGGCCAAACAAAATTAAAGCTAGATCTTTTTGTGAAGCGTTAACAGAGTATTTTCGTTTGGCTGATAGATAATTGAAGCTACAAACAAAAGTGTCATTAACTTGCACTGCAGTCAAGTACTAATCAGTACTACGATTAATGTAACCCCGGTTAGGGTTCAGATCGGCGCATGCTACCCACAATGTATTTTTCTTCAATGTATTCACTAAAAACTTAAATGGAGTCTGAGGGGCTTTTATGTAAGGGCGGCCTTTAACAACTGATGCTACAACACTTCACTATAAAATTCATATGTCGCGATCACGGCACTCGACAGTCTGTTCACAGTTTACAAAATACACTCTTGTCTACTGTCGTAAACCACTATATTGCGCTCCACATGATCGCTCTCGAACCTGGCTACCAATCCACTACTACCCCCAGATACTCGGCACGTCCGGTTCTTACTGTCGCTCAGAACCAACTGTCCAGTCATGAAAGATGGCCGTCCTATGCACCCTCGAAACGACTGCCTAACTCAAAACAATGTTTAAGAAAAATTACGAATATTCGAAAATTAGACACAAAAACATATATGATATATTGGAAAAATATGGAAATTTTCCGGGAAATAACAATTTAAGGTCCAGTTTTCTGTACTGCCACCGTTTTCCCACAAATAATGTTCTTGTGGAGTGATATTGATTTTCCCGGATTTTTGATACTTAAACAAATGAAAATACATACTTAATTATTCATCTACCTCTTCAAACTTTAGAATGCTGCAGCTAGTTTCGTCTCTTTAAATTTATTTATTACCAAAAACACAGTTTCTCTTAGGCGTATCCCATAGTCCGGCCTCTCATTCAAAAATGGCACAGATTATATTAATCGGCTATGATTGCTTGATGCAGCTCTACTAGCTGCATCCGTAGACACGTTGTTCAAATTAATCGGCCACAGCATTGCCTTGATATTAGCTTTTGAACTTTCATAAATTTACAGTTTTTTAGACAAAAATAACTTTTAAAATATTACATATTTTTGTGGCGCGTCTAAACAACTTAGCTTTACATATTTTTCTGTTAATAAGTGCCCACTCGCACCTCTGTGTCACTCTTAATTCTGTTTTTATCATTTTTTCTGTGGCATATAAATTTATCCATGTGCGCAAACACGGCCATATGCGCCCCTGCCAAGCGTCCACTCAGGTTTTTCCAACGCCGCGTACACGCTAGCCGCTTACCACCGCCCCGAAGCAACCGCCAGGCACGTGGTCTGCGGCGGGAAACTGCCGCTCTAAGATGCCGCCATAACTTGTACGCTCACAATCTCACCCTCCTAGCCTAAGTTGTGGCTGGCAGTGAGAACGCTGTCAATGTTTGCATTATTTTAGCGGCCTTTTCATACACTGTACCTATGTGTGCTAAAAATCTTCGATGTTGTAGGACTGCATGTAAGTACCTGCTATCAGCCATTTAAAAAGAAAATGGTTCAAATGGTTCTGAGCACTATTGGACTTAACATCAGAGGTCATCAGTCCCCTACACTTAGAACTACTTAAACCTAACTAACCTAAGGACATCACACACATTCATGCCCGAGGCAGGATTCTAACCTGCGACCGTAGCAGCAGCGCGGTTCCGGACTGAAGCCCCTAGAACCACTCGGCCACAACGGCCAGCTTTCATTTCCAGCTACTGTTAGTTTGTCGCCTTCACATTACAGCTCCGCGTTTGGAATCACATAGTTTACGTTTTCTTCAAGTTATCGTCTATTATACCCAGATGGAATAACGCAGATATCATCACCGTATACCGCAGATCCTTTCATTTTCTCAGTACCATACAGTTTCAGCGATGACTCAACGATCAGGTTCCTCAAAAAAAAAAAAAATTAGGCTGGTATGTGATTACTTTACCAGTAATGGGTTTGCTTATGCTGCTTTAAGTAGTACAGTGGTGAATCAGCCTTATAATAATTTGCTGAGTGCGTTAGTGCTCAGCATTTGAAAGAGGCAAATCAGTATTCTCTCACTTTCAGAATGACCAAAACTTCCATTATTTCTACAGGAGAAGTGAGCACAATCAGTGCAGTTATAAGCGACAAGATACCGAAGGAGATGGGAATATATTTTGGCCTGCATTTCGCTGCATTTCCTATGGCGGCGCCATGTAGCGGCACCAAGTCTGCTAAACCGACAACACCCAAGAGCCCCGCGTCCTGACTTCACGCTCACCCACACTGTATGCAGAAGACGTCATTGGCTCAGAATCAGCGATATAAAACTATCATAGATTATCAGAAGCAAACATAGACTATGGCAGTTTTCTTAGTAGCTTTGGTGAGATAATATTATAACCTCATCGCATGTATGTTAGATGTGGTGCATACCTGTTGGGCGTTACCTAATTTCGATAGGTTTTTTTGCGTATGCTAGAGCCAGCCACGGCGTACCGAACTTCACAAGAGCAGCGTGTGCGGGCCGTGGGCAGGCCTAAACCCGGCCTGTCACTCGACTTTTCTCGCTCCTTCCCGGGTGTACCTAGAACAGAGCAACATTTCATTTAGCATTGCGGTGCGGCATTTTTCGGTCGGCACAACTCTTAGCTCGGCAGAATCGTGCTGTTAGCGCTGTTTAACCTTCGCTATAAGTTCATGGTATGAAGGACGCTCTGTAATTCAACGGCTGTTAGCACAAAAAGAGACAATCCTTTAAAATGAATGGGAATGACAGAAGAGAGTGATAAGAAATCTCAGTTCGCGTAACGAAAGGTACTGCACATTTGCTATGAAACGACACTACAACAGCATGCGTAAAGTATTTAAAGAATTAGTTGATAATGAAAGAGCAAAAAATTATGGTGATGGACACATGGGATTAATTGTACTGGACATAAAAATCACTTTTTGCTAAATTTGCAGGTCTGGAGCACGTGAAGAAATTGGTCGTACGAATAGCAAAATTTCTGAAATCGCATGCATTATTCCATTGTCAGAGGCAACTGTTTTCAGTGGAACTGAACGAAACGTATGCAGACTTCATATACTACTGCAAAGTACGTTGATTAAGGGAGGGGTTTTTCGATTTAGAAATCGCTTTTGTTGAATTTACGAAGGAAAAAGGAGTGCAGGAACTAAAATTAGAACATCTGGAATGGATTGCAGACTTCACATTTTAAGTGGTCTAGACTGCCCACAATCTGCAGTAAGACATTTCAAGGTAGCATCTTTCTGGTTTGATGGGGATGTATTTAAAAAGGAGATTTCTTTGTAGAAGGGACATGTTAAATCCTGGCCTCTTCACACAGTGCTCTCTGCTCTCGTTCCGCCGGCTAGGGTGGCCGACCGGTTCTAGGCGCTACAGTCTAGAACCGCGTGACCACTATAGTCGCAGGTTCGAATCCTGCCTCGGGCATGAACGTGTGTGATGTCCTTAGGTTAGTTAGGTTTAAGTAGTTCTAAGTTCTAGGGGACTGATGACTTCAGAAGTTAAGTCCCATAGGGCTCAGAGCCATTTGAACCATTTGCTATCGTTCTTGACTGGCGTGCCGGTGCTTGGCTTTACGCCGCAAAATTCCTCTCCCCCCTCCCCACACTATCCCGAAGCGACGGACCGTCGTCGTATAGGGAGCTCCACAGCGGCGTGGGAAGCAGGAGTCTGGACGCTCTGGCTGAAGGGGACGTCAGACTTCCAGTCATTAACCGCCATCCGGCCTTCGCTCTGGTGGAAACGTGCCCCGGAAAACACCCAGAAGGGTACGCGTCCAGCTCCTGAGGCCCATACGAAGATGTAGAAGGCGTCGGCTGCTGCGGCGTGGTCGGGTCGAGTCCCATCCGTAGGGCGAGAGGAGGCGGAGGAGGCGAAGGCTCCGTCTCCATGCGGTATAATACCCTCTGGCGGCTGCTGTGGCCGCGCTGTCCTCGGGATCCGTGAATATGGGGGAAGAGATACAGAAGGATCACCGTGCACATGACAGTGGTGAATTTGATTGTGATATTAGCGCTGCAATTCGTCTGGGCCTGAAATGAGATACACGTATGCGACAAGTCGACGAAGGAGCTCGCCTAGCGCCCACCGTGTGCTGCCGCTAAAAACCCTGTAATACACAATACGACGCGGCGCAAGGCGATACTTGCGGCCTTCCTTCAGCGCCAGATGCTGAGAACGGTGGAGCAGGAAGAGCAGTATCCGACGGCGGCGGCCGCGAAGCAATTCCGCCGGCGATGGTCCATCTCCTGGATGAGAATGATAGAAGGCGAAAACAGTTGCAATGCTTGATCCTATCCTCATCGCCAAACGTTAAATCCTGCCTAGTCGTTTAATATGGGCATCTAGGAAAGCTACTTTCTCGGATCGCTGGACAACATTCAAACAAATCGTATTAATGAGTTTTATTACATAACAAATCGATACAATACTTAACTTCGTGTTACACACATGTGTCGTAAGCAAAGGGCGACGTAAACAATAACCAGTGTTCTTCATTGTCATCAGTCCTAAGTCGCTGCTATACTACTGCCTAATTTTGAAGCTGCTGTTCGACTGGGCCTCGACCAGTCGGGCGCATCGCTTAAGGGGACCACACCGTGGTTCAGGTCGAAAAAGATTAAAGTTTTATTTAAGTAGTCTAAAAGGGATTTTGCTGAAAAAAATTTTTTCGAGCGTTTAAAGAGCATTTTCCTAACACGTGTGTTTATGTGCCACGCCCACTTTTCTGTCACGCACTTTTATGCATATATTTTAGACTTTATATCTCTTACATTGGACGTTAGGGATTTTTTTTACTCCCGAGTGTGTTGGCTATCCTTGGAATGCAACGGTCGGTATTCTTTTGTTTCTGCTGTTTGTAAACAACAGGCTTTCAAACATGCGGTTAGTTTTGTTCAAGTGTCATTGCGAGTAGTTGTTACAGAAAACTTGCAGGTATACTATGGGCAGGCAATTAGGGGAAATAATAAAAACTGGAGGCAATGAAGAGAGATGTTTGGGCCATATTCTTCCACAAGTTCTCTACTCATGATAAGTCATTCATGGATTATGTCCATCAGGAGAAAATTCGTGATGCAAATACAATTGGGTTCAGGCAATTGGAGAATCTTATTCTCACCAGCATTCTCTTCCAGTTGCTGTTATTGGCAGCAATTAAACCTATTTTCAGAGACTTGACTCATCCTGACTTTTTAAGGAAATGTCTGCATGGGCAGACACAGAACCAAAATGAATGTTTCAACAGCACAATTTTGAACCGCCTTCCTAAAACTGTATTTGTAGGCATGCATACAATGAAACTAGGAGTTCATGATGCTGTTTTACATTCAATTGTGGTTATATTGGAAAGTGTTTGGTACTGAAAACGTTAAGAATTAATCCTGGTGAAAATATGAGCACTGGGCTGCAACATTGCGATAAAATAAGGATAGCCGATGGAGACAGGTCTGCATCTAATATGGCCAAGAAAGTAAAACAAACATCAGGAAGGTGAAGTGAAAAAGAAGCTGGAAGACCTGCTAGAGGCCAAAGAAGGGCCATCATATGCAGCAGCACAGTTTTTATTAAATGTAAGTAACAAATTTCAAAAGTTTTTCTGTAAAGTCAATTTCCCACAAACTGAAATTTTCAGTACATATGCCCCATTATATCAGAAACTATCATAGATAAATGAATGAAGTACCTCTGGTACTACATTCATTATATTCCTCCATTAGGAAGTTCACAAAAAAATATTTTCTGCAGAAAAAACTTAATATTTTTTGTTAATAAATTAAAAAAAGTATTTCTTAAAAACTATAAAATGGATAAAGTAGATTTTAATATAATTGACTCTATTAGCATCATGTAAGATACAGTAAATATATTAAGGTCTTGCATCAGATAGTTTTTTTCAGAAATGGGTCAAATACTTGCCTAAATTAACATGGGTTAGATAGGCAGGGTGTGGTCCCCTTAAGTTCTCTTCACATCGTGGCCACTGCTGCCGCGTTGTCGTCCTGGAGATGGATCAGTCAGCGAGCGATTGGCTGACCTCTTCTCACAGTCCTCTCTGCTCTGTCGTTCCCGACTGGCGAGCAGGCGCTTGAATTAACGCCGTAACAGAACACATTCTAACGAAGACGGTCCACTTCACTTAGCTTAATGGTTCAAATGGCTCTGAGCACTATGGGACTCAACTTCTGAGGTCATTAGTCCCCTAGAACTTAGAACTAGTTAAACCTAACTAACCTAAGGACATCACAAACATCTATGTCCGAGGCAGGATTCGAACCTGCGACCGTAGCGGTCTTGCGGTTCCAGACTGCAGCGCCTTTAACCGCACGGCCACTTCGGCCGGCCCTTAGCTTAATGACGTTAGAGAAAATACGAAGACTGAAGAATTCATTGTGGCCTTGAAAGGATTACAAGGATATTTTTATAAAGACTTTGAGGACTGTGTCAGTCTTACATCCGTTTCCGTGCTGTATTTGAGATCATTCCCCTTTTCAGTTGAAAGAGCCACTGTGCATATACTGATGTAACGGACTGACCTCCAAGGTAATTTCAGATGTAATGACCCATCTTCTTACGTTAAAACGGTCCAGGAAGTCTACAATACCATCCTGAGGTAGAGATTCCAAGTCTCCATTATGCGGTCGACATATATGTGTGAAAGTCCCTTTCTCTATTATGAAGTTAAATAAGTTACAATTACGTGGCAACTTGAGTGCAAAACTCTTTGAAATTTTCTGTCGGTGTCCAGATGCTGACACTTTGTACCAGACCACTATCATACTACGTCTACAGTAATGCAAGAATAATTAAAAATAATTCTCAAAATTTGTATTGTTTGTGACCTATTTTATTGAGAAATATGAAATATAAAACCAAATATTATGGAGAACGACTGCACTGCCATTTAAATGCGGTGCGTTCGCAGTTTTCCCCTCTTGCACTCCACGCGCTCAGACAGCGTGGTGTAGCGGTGGGGGAAATTTGAAGCAATGCTGAGCGCTTTGGCACTCGTGTACGGTCAAGGACTGCGAGCTGAAATCTTGGCCGTTCCTGGTGTATGCGACTGTCTTCTAGATTCCCCTTTCTCATAGAAACTGGAAGTGGTGAGCTGTCTAGAAACTGAGCGGCCTACGGAACATTTTTGTTCTACATAGTTATCACTTTCGTACTTATCAACAACAACAGGAAACTCTTGCCTGTGATCATGATTGATCATGATGAAGAACGTCCTATTAAGTACAAAAGGGCAACAATAGTAATACAGAATTTTTTGTCTTTGTGCATGTAAACTGCAGTTGCGTCAAAAGTAACTGCATTGGTTACATAAGAGCGCAGAAGTTGCGCGATCAATAAATTTTTAGTACTTAAAAATGCAATTTATATTTTTCGAGGATATAGAATACACACTGGACTAACACCGAAAGTTGTGTGGCTCTATTTAGGTGCAAAACAAACAAAAAAAGAAAGAGAAGCCGTCGACTTTCAGTTTCTGTCTCACACATTCTTTTCCTACCAATACTGTCGGTAATTCTACCATTTACTACGTCGTTTATGTACTGTAGCAAAACTACCGAACCGTAGTTTTGGTAGAGAACAACTCTACTCCACGTGGCAGGGCCGTCGGCAGCGTCCGACTGTCCCGTCTGTGGCTACAACCGCGGACAGTCCCTTACTTTCCAACGCTAACTAGCTGACAACACTCTGTGAGGGAGCCATTCTTGTCAGCTGTGTTACTTTGTTGTACAGGGTGTTTATAAATGAATATCGGTGTTTAAACGCTTTATAATATTTATTACATTAAACTTACAGTTATAAATGATATTTCAAATGAAAGAGCAACTCAAACAATTTTACGAAGAACCTTATAAATGTTCAGTGTGAGCACGATTTTTCACACGGCACACATCAAGTCTATAGCCGAGTGATGGCTAGGCCACAAGGGGCCCAATGGTAGAACTTGTTTTGCATGGCCTCCACGTTCACCCGACCTAACGCCATGCGATTTTTTCCTTTGAGGCTTTATCAAGGATCGTGTGTACGTGTCTCTGCTACCAGCAGGCCCCACTGAATTAAGAAACCGGACTGAAACAGCTGTTACTACAATCACTGAAGACACACTTATCAACGTTTGGGAAGAACTCGGCTATAGACTTGATGTGTGCCGTGTGACAAATGGTGCTCACATTGAACATTTATAAGGCTCTTGGTAAAATTGTTTGAGTTGCTCTTTCATTTGACATATCATTTATAACTGTAAGTTTAATATAATATATATTATAAGGCGTTAAAAGCCCGATATTCATTTATAAACACCCTTTACGTCACTGCATTTAGTACTGTTTCCTTTCTCAGTGTCACAGTTGTAAGTAGTTGATGCAGTTAGAAGCTTCATTGAAAATGTCACTACATAGATGATTTTAGTTTCGATTACGAACAATATTTAAGCGATTTTTATCTTCGTGCGTGACTTCTGCTTTCGCGGAAGCATGAAGCACAGTTGAAAGTGCTTTTACTGCGGGAGGCAGGCCTATCTCGTCGTTGGCGGGGGGCTCTGGATTGCTTCCACCGCTCCCCGCAATCCCCCCTTGGCAATCTTCCAACTTACAGCTAATATACTGTACCTTAGCAGATAATCGGAAAGGTTACTGTGAAATATATTTCAGTGGGAGCGGCGGCGACGGTTCGTTAGCCGCCTAATGACTAGCCCAGTGAGGTAAGAAAAGTCGCATTTGTAGTGAATGATTTTACGACTACCACAATGAAGAAACCTGAACCAATGAAGACTCAGAGGAGGAATTAGAGACATTTGGAACAGATGGGCGAAGCGATTAAGCGTAGTTACTCCGAACTCTGTTAACTGAATGCATTGAAGTTGCTGAGAAAAACAGTTGGTTCTAAATAAGATGTTCGATCATCACGAATATCTGGAAATTATCAACGTTAGGCGTTTGACAATGTGTGTTTTAATATCGATACTGGAGTTACTGAATCGTAATAATATCGACATTAAAGACAGAAGATTGCAAAGGGTTATCTTCGTCACGTAGACGATCTTTCTTCAGAACATGTGTCATAAAGACGCCAGTGCAGTATACGAGGTGTGGCTAGAAAAAAACCGGACTAGTACTGGTGAAACAATAAAACGAATGCAATAAGGCTGAAAGTCGCGTGGCCTGTCACGTGACTCTCGCTCCGCCTACTGCTCGAGTTTCATCTGCCTCCTGCACTCAGTCTGCCCGTGGCGTCTGTTTTAAGTAGTTGACGTTTTGTCTGTGCGTCGGAAAATGTTGAGTGTACAGAAAGAACAGCGTGTTAACATCAAATTTTGTTTCAAACTAGGAAAATCTGCAAGTGAAACGTTTGTAATGTTACAACAAGTGTACGGCGATGATTGTTTATCGCGAAAACAAGTGTTTGAGTGGTTTAAACGATTTAAAGATGGCTGCGAAGACACCAGTGATGACACTCGCACTGGCAGACCATTGTCAGCAAAAACTGATGCAAACATTGAAAAAATCGGTAAACTTGTTCGACAAGATCGCCGTTTAACAATCAGAGCAGTGTCTGAGTTAACAGGAGTTGACAAGGAAAGTGTCGAACAAGTTTACCGATTTAGAGAGCTTTCCTTCACGCGATATCGACAGAGTCTTTGTCGTCGCGTGTCACTTACATCTTCGGGGAAGAAGACACATTTAAAAAGGTTCAAAAATGGCTCTGAGCACTATGGGACTCAACTGCTGAGGTCATTAGTCCCCTAGAACTTAGAACTAGTTAAACCTAACTAACCTACGGACATCACAAACATCCATTCCCGAGGCAGGATTCGAACCTGCGACCGTAGCGGTCTTGCGGTTCCAGACTGCAGCGCCTTTAACCGCACGGCCACTTCGGCCGGCATTTAAAAAGGCTGCCAGCGCACAACTGCGAGCCAAGCCGAGGCCTACGTACAGAGACGCCTGCCACTGCCTCTGGGTCCACGAGATATATAGGCCTCACAACGAACTTGTGATGTCACACTAATCGGCTTGTCCGCTACACTTCGCAAATACTCGGGTCCGTGCCGGTGCCACGGAAAATCAATATATAATTGAAAAGGTACCCGTTAAAGGTCTTAACTATGCCGTGTGCTATCGAGGGCTGGCATGCATTTAAGCACGCGGTCCATAATTATTAAACTCGTCTGAAACAGTTAGTCGCTTCTCTCCGGAGACGGCTGCTGGCACTCGGGAAGAGCTGCAGTGTCACGTGCTGTGACGTACGCGCTACGGCCTTTCTTTCAAAAAATGGTTCAAATGGCTCTGAGCACTATGGGACTTAACATCTATGGTCATCAGTCCCCTAGAACTTAGAACTACTTAAACCCAACCAACCTAAGGACAGCACACAACACCCAGCCATCACGAGGCAGAGAAAATACCTGACCCCGCCGGGAATCGAACCGGGAACCCGGGCGTGGGAAGCGAGAACGCTACCGCACGACCACGAGATGCGGGCTCCTTTCTTTCGCGTGGGCCTTGGACTGCCTCTAGTGACATCATGGCCTGAGCGCTACGCACAGGCACAGGCGCGCACTGTGCTAATTCCAGTTCGAAAATTCGGTGCAGACAAGTTAAGCGTAATACCCTGTGCATTTCACGCAGATTACACAACAGATCTAAAGGAAGAGAGAAAGGGAAATTGAAATTGCAACCACGTTTAGCAGTATCAATGCAACGGTTTTGAGCTTTGAAACGCGTACGTTTCATATGTATTCATTACCAGCGATGGCGAGGCATAACAGAATCTCTGACCAGAGAGTTATTTATCGTGGCTAGTCTGCGCTTGACCGCGCGAGAGTTTAGTTGTGTGTAGTCAGTCGGCAGTAGTTGTAGCGAGTGGACGGTTGTACTGAGCGAGGGTCGGCATGCGTCGACGGCGTGCTGTTCTTCCGAATCTGGTCAGGATTGTGGTGGACGATGAGTGTATTATTGTAGAAGGTAATGAAGCAGATTGCGCTCAGCTAATAACGTATGTTAATTGTAATTAATTTGTTCAAAAAATGCCCCACTAATAAATTTTCTATAAAGTATCTTTTTAAACAAAAGGATTCATTTCAAGTTAAATAATATTTCCTATGCATTCCCTCCAACAATCAAAATTAAATATACGCCAGCATTGCACGAAGCTGTGCCGAAAAATAAGAGCAGATATAGATGCTGTTTTACTGAGGTAAGAAATTATCAGATTTAATTATTTCACAGGGCCGAAGGTCAGCGCTGCTGCCCTTATAGAATTTATCAGGTTTAATTATTTCTGTTGAAATGTTATATTCAGTTCATGGTTCATTAGCTAATTAATATTATTGTGGGTTTATGGTCAATTTCCATTTATCAATTTTTGTGGGGAGTTTAAGCTTGGCTCACATTTTTGATTATCTTATTTTCACGGGGAGGTTACAGCTTTTGTGAAACATGCAATCCTAGTAGTTTATCCAATGTCAAAAATATGGTTTTTATATCACAAGGCATAGGAAAACAAATATTCTAAACGAAAAAATTGGAAAGAAAACACACGACTACATATAAATCTGCATTTATTTGAAAAATCTAAATCAATTACGTCTACTGCTGATTACAAGGCAGTTCTTCCTTAATTTAGAATTATTTGTCAAAATATTTCCCAAAAATTGGCATGTTTTTGAAATGATATCTTTCACATGTTTACCACAATATCACAAGTTTCAGCTGAAATAACGCGGTATTTCTTGTGGGGCATCGTGAAATATTCCCGCTTCAGAATCTATAGTTTCACGAGGTTCTGCTAGGTAGTGGCGCTATATACAGCCTTCAACGTGGTGTCTGTAATGGAGGTTTGTTCCACGCAGAGTGCTGGCACTGAATTTCTTTTGCCGGAAAACCAGAGCATCGCAGATATTCGCAGGCACTTGAAAACTTTCTGCAGAGATCTGGTAGTGAAGAAAAGCACGGTGAGTCATTGGGGGTGGCGTCTGTCATCATCGCAACAAAGTCGCGCGAACCTGTCCGATCTCCCATGTCCCAGGCAGCCACACACAGCTGTGATTCCTGCAATGCTGGAACGTGCGGACACTCTCATTCGAGGTGATCGACGCATCACAATCAAACACCTCGCTGCACAACTAGACGTCTCTGTTGGTAGTGCTGACATACTCGTCCATCAGTTGGGGTACTCGACAGTGTGCACCCGCTGGGTTTCTCGTCCCCTAACAGCAGACCTTAAAGAGCAACGACGGACCATCTGTGCGGAAATGCTTGCACGTTACGAGGCTGATTTTGAAAATTTTTGTCTAACATCGTCACAGGCAACTGAACATGGGGTATTGACTCAGAATGGAAATAAAATAGCAATCCATTGCGCCACATCACCTGTCCTCTGCAGAAAAATTCAAAGTCGCACTCTCAGCCGGTAGAGCCACGGTGATGTTCTTCTGGGTCTCTGAAGCGGTTATTCTGATTTATGTCCTCCCTCGCGGTGCAACCATCAACTCAGAAGTATATTGTGCTACCCTCAGGAACCCGTAGTGTTGTGACAGCTTCTGCCACCGAATGTATCAGGATGACCAAATCTAGCAGGAAGACACCAAATGTAGTGGGTGGGTGCCAGGAGGTGCTGCATTAAAACTTGGTGAGAACTTTCCAAATGATTTATTTGTTTCCACTACAGTGCTCCGTTCACCTCAGTCTGCATCACAGGGCCCCACAATGCTGAGGAAGCACCCCATCAGCCTATGCAATGCAATGCTGTGTCCTGTGTCGTGTCGGCCTTGGCCAGCCGACTGAGTTTCGATGATGTCAGGATGGCTGCTCCAGCAGCCGACTCAGTGGCCACCATCCCCGTTGTCTCCACACTGTTCTGACAGAAGCCGTAGGCTGGCCCCGCTGCTGTTTCTCCTTCGCTGGCATAGCTGAGAATGCGGCGGCAACGACCGCCCATGATCCGTCGTCCGAATCTGTGGCCCTCGCCTCGGAAGTCTCCGGTGTGTGTTGGGAGCCGAGACGACTGCCCGTGGTAGCGAGCAGAAGAGTGGCTCGCTGCTTGCTGGCTGAGGGCCCCGTGTCAGCCTCAGAGGTTGGAACCAACGACCTGCTGTGGACTGGGACGCTGGCGCACCATATGTTGCTGCGTGTAGCCTGGCGGTGTGATACGCCTCGCCGTCCAGGAGAGCTGCCACACTTGAACGAGTCTCGTTAGAAAACAACACCTATTTATACTCGGCTGCACACCTCTGTTTCGCTAACGCACTGCTTCGCGTCACGTACGCATAATGCTTAGGTTGGCAAGTAGCCTTCTTCTGCTGTGACTTGCGCCATTGAAACTGTTGTGTGCTCCCTCTCCAGCAGTTCTACACCCCTGTGGCCTCTATTTGCCTTCGCAACTGCTGGTATGCGTAACTTATTGCAATCCAGCCCACACCCGGCTGTAACTTGTGCTACGAATATCGCACAAAACTAACTTTCCCTATCCTAAACGGTGGTGCCGCTACAGAAGTAACAAATTCAGTGTGTTCATCGCCACAAAAATGCAAGCAAATTTCTTCTTCTCCACGACAATGCATTGCCCCACACAAGCCTGCGCGCCCGAGGAAAGCCCACAAAACTTCTCTGGACTGTCCTTTCTAATCATCCCTTAGCCCAGATCTCTATCTTCCGACTTCCATCTGTTTGGTCCAGAGAAGGATGCAGTTTATGGATGACAGGGAGCTTACTGATGCGGCAAAGCGTTTGTTCCGACGTCGACCAGTAGAGTGGTAGAAAGCGGGCATACAGGTCCTCCCAGTAAGGTATCGTTAAACGAAGATTATTTTGTAGCCAAAAGAGTGTAAAATAATATAGCGTTTTAGAATCATGAATAACGCCAAACTGCTTTCAGATACAAAAAGGCTTGCATTCCTTGCTGAATGCTCTAGTATACGACTAATTATCCCTATCATTGAATGATTCAACTGATAAAATAAGAAATGATTGATATGGCGCGCGCCGCTATCCTATGATCTTGTTCAGAGCGCGCACTGTAATCGATTATAGTTCGTTGTCCTGGTGCGGGTGGAGCTCCGGTGGCGATTTGCTATGACATCGCTGGCGTGTGTTTACCGTGGCCGGCGGAAAGCGAGGGCGTGGTTGGTTTTCCGGTTACTGCACGGAACGTGAAGTTCGCTGTGCCTGACCTGCTAGTGACTAGCGCTAAGGTTGTTGTGCCTCGCAATATGAGCAGAATGGTCTGGGGCGGAGGCGACTCACTGCTGTGCTGGCCATGCGGTGGTGATTAATTGGAGTCGGCGTACTTGTTCTTCCTGCCTGTCTGATGTGGAGAACCGGTGGGGTCCTGTGATACTCTGGCCCGGAGACAACTAGTTGCTGAATTTTGGAGTCGTCTGCCAGGTTAGAGTGTGGGCTCGGTTGGCACGTCAGATTTTGCCCTGGAAGCTCCAGTAGCGGTTTCTGAACTTCATTCTGATGTGGGACGGCGTTGTTGGAACTTTTTGCTGTGTGTGTGTGTGTGTGTGTGTGTGTGTGTGTGTGTGTGTGTGTGTGAATGGCTACGATATTTGTTGGTACTAATTTATTTGCTCAACTGGAGTCCTGCCCGGAGTTGCGTTCATGTATGGTATATTTGGCATTCGATGTGTTAGGAAAAGTCTGCCTAAGAAGGGTGGTTTTATACAGTATATACATAGTGAATTACTTCTGCTTGGTATATGTGGTCTTCTGGGACCTGAACAACACGACTCGTCAATTTGGTTGTGAAACAGCATTTAGTGCTACGTTCTGTATTTTTCTGACTGTGTTGTTATTAACTTGGTGGAATAGTCGAGTTTGGTGTCGTTAAGGCACCTCTAAGACTGTGGTTTGTCTATTGGCTTTTATTGTTTCGTTTTAAGAAGCGAGAACTGTTTATTGAGATTTGTGTGTGTTGGCTTCCGGCACTTACTAAGAGCGCCCGACCTAACGGCGCCTTGGTTATCATGTGCTGAAGGGATGTTATATTGTATTTTTGAAATTTATCTTGTGTTGATATTATCTATTCGTGTGTTACAGAACATAACGAAGGTGCATAAGTGATGGGCAGTTGTGAGAGGCATGGCTGGGAGCTCTCAGCGGTTTTTTTTCGGGGACCTTTTCTAGTGTGAAAGCTCCGAAGTGTTGAGAGCTCGCTCGTCTGTGATTGCGTTGGTAGCTGCCCTCACCCTTTGGTTGTATCAAATTATTATTTTGTTATTATATTTATTGGTTGTGTATTGCGCTTCTTTCATTTTATGGTGCCAAGCGCCATTATCTTTCTCAAAGTTTTTGTATGTAAATCATTTTAAATTGTAATGCCAAGTTAACTTATTATTGGAATTTGTCTTTTGGGTGGACCCTAAAAGCGCTATTGTAAAACGTTCTTTGATTTTAAGGTGGCAGGCCGCCGTTATTGTTTTTAAAGTTCTCGCTTTTAATCATTTGTTAAGTTCTGTAAGTTATATGAATTTGTTGTTATTTAAAAGAGTTTAGTATTGGCAATTTAATAAATTGTGTACAGAGTCTGCTGTTTGGATATTATTGGGTGGAACTCCTTGGATAGTTGTCCTATAAGAACACACATTTCAATGATGTCTCTAGTTGAGAAAATTAGTTCCATATTTTAGTCTTGGCTACGTGGACGACTACGCAAAGGCGCACAGAAACACGTTTCATGCCGCCCACTGTTTGGTTGAAAGTCTTCCTTATAGGGAGGTGATGCAAATTCTACATTCTCATTGGCTCGTAACAGAGAATAGAAAATATCTTATAACACTACTGCAGCGCTTGTTATACCGGCATGCAGTTTACCTAGTGACGACAAGGTTTATTTCTGTCACAAGGCAGCCACGTATAACACTACTGCGGTAGTAAATTTGCTAAATATGGCCTAGACTTGCAGTATATGTTACCCTCTGAGAGGAGTTTAGAAATTTGACCGAGTTTTCCTAACGGAAAATTGGTATTGAACCCTAATTTCGTAAGAATAGCTGTAGGTAATTAGCAGAAAGAAAATAATTTTGCAAAAAGTAACAGTAACTGATTACTGTTAATTGAAATAGTTATACGGTCGCCAGCCTAATTATACATAATAATGTAAAAGCATTATTTATAAAGAACCTATTTTTTCTAGATCAAAACGAACTTTCATTAAATACTGTTCTGTGAAGTGCAATGGACACCCCAAAATGGGCAAATTACACAGTGGTTAGCAGCAGTTGTCACTTTAGCAGTTAAGCAGTCACAAGATTTGCAGATGAGACCTTCTTCTTGTTTACTTTAATCATTACTTTTGCCTTTCACTAATACAGCCTAAACTTGCTCTTCACAACCCACACGAGACCAGATAGCACAAGATAATAGTCAAGTACACTTAATACATACATGTATTATGCAAAAGCAATAAGGAGACCCAGTACACAAACCTTGTACCTTTACTTATCAGTAAACACTTCAAGATTCATTAGCTAGAAAGCTATTAATCTGGTTTATCCTTTTTGTCATGATGGCAAAGAAATGTGGTCCCACAAACCATCCCTTTCATTGTAACAATAAAACTACATACATTTTCAAAATCACGTAGCATTAAGGTAGAATTGGATTACTCTTCCATTTTAGACCATTACTTTTGCACAATTTTTAAACTCTTTGTCCTGACAAAACTTCTACAAAATCAGAGACAAACTCCAGTAAAATTTTACTTCTAACATCCTCAAAACTAAGTATTTTATGATACCACTTGTGAAACAAGTAGTTTTTGAAAACAATTTTAAAGCAGTAAACATTAGAACACTCTTTTCCAAGTAATACTCTTTCCTAAACTGGTATTTAAGTACTGTAGTTAAGTTTCAAAATATTCCAACATAGATAGTCTCTGTTATATGTATGAGAAAGAAGTAATTCTTGTCCAGCACATTAAGTGTACTGGCATAAAACTTTGCCTCACATCAATAATATACACTGTAAAATTGTTAATGCTTTTTAATGCAAAGTACACTCACGGATTTCATCAATTGAAGGTGAGGACCCAACTTGGATAAGTGCATAGGATGGACACATTGTTCAAACACTTTCTGAATATTAGGATTATATTTTCACAGAACCAAACGCAACATTACTGGTTCATACAGTTACACAGTTCTGAATTGCGCAATCGTGGTTGCGAGCGTGTGGTGGCTAGGCGGTCTTTCTATTGGCAAAAATAAGCTCTATTTACCTCTTCTTGGCGTTGTTAATATCATTTTTAGAGCTTTACCCAAATCGATAACACCATTTTACAGCCGCATATTAAATCCGAAGCCACTCGGCTCCTGCGCTGTTTACTCGTCAGTAACTTGCTGCCCACTGACTACTGTGCTCTCTCACTTGCCGCCCAGACTGAGCGCCACCTTTCCCTAGCGCGACAACTCACTTCCGTTGCAGGGGGGAACTACTTAGGGTTTCTCTTTATACAGTACAACGTCCCTATGTATGAACCTCTTATTACATAGTTGCCAGCAAATATATTTTAAAAAATCTCATTATTTAAACATATTAAGAAGTCAACACAAACATTCATAAATAAATAACACTTCCTTACAAATAATACAAAGAACTTAACTTGTAAAGAATAAACATGTCACACTACCTTTCCACTTCTTTACGGCAGGTCAAAGACATTTCATAATAAAGAATTTACACTTGTCATTATGCAGGATTAATCAGTAAAAGTTATAAATAATATGGATTGTAGTGTTACAATCTGTTCGACCCGACGACTCAGTCGAAAAAAAGAGTGGGCTAACAGTGATACCTGGATTCAGACGTATTTTGTGGGCGCGCATCTGTGCACGAAGCAGAAGTAATTGTCATTTAACTAGCTAAATGGCGTCAGTACTGCCTACTAATCTAACATCCCTGAATCTGAATGAAATTAGTTTGGTAAGAGGTGTGTCACTATCATGGTTTGTACACGTAACCAAGATTGTGTCCAATAAAAAATTATGATGGTATCCTAAAATGATTGTGCACGTGATCATGGACATCGCAGTGTCAGGCTTCAGCCTAAACCTTTGCTGCGATCCTTTTTCATCAACGGTGAGTGAACGCGCAAACGGGTCTATGGCCATGTGCTGTTTCTGCTTTAAGGGGCGAACATCCTTAAGGGATTCAAGGTGACAGGAAAAGAACTTGTGATACGATTACGTATCTATCTGCAACGCCCACGAGAGCTGTTAAGGTGTTAGTTGACGACACTCTCAAGTCGTTCACAGTAAAGCTGAATGGGTGGGAAATTTCCAATATAAAAAGAATTCACAGCCTCACAGTGAAGATCCTAGGGTAACATAACGAAGAACATCTACATATATGCACCGTAAACCGCCTTACGGTGTGTAGCGTCTAAAATAATGCAGCCCCTTTCAGTTTCGTTGTTGTAATATAGCGCATTATTTATTAGTTTTACTTTCAAGTTTTTTTATCGATACGGCAGTGACTTAAGCAAAAGAATATCTGTACTGACGGGTCAGGTTCACTTGTCACCAAATAAATGAAGAGTTTTACAGCCTTCCCTCGAGGGCTGGTGTTAATCTTTCGGAGGAGAAGGAGGAGATCGGTGTTTAGCGTTCTGTCGACAACGAGGTCATTAGAGACGAATCCCAAGCTCGGATTGGAAAGGATAGAGGAATGATCGGCCGTGCCTTATCGAAGATACAATCCCGGCATTGGCCTGGAACGCTTTAGGGAAAGCCGCGCGGGATTAGCCGTGCGGTCTAAGGCGCTGCAGTCCTGGACTGTGCGGCTGGTCCCGGCGGATGTTCGAGTCCTCCCTCGGGCATGGATGTGTGTGTTTGTCCTTAGAATAATTTAGGTTAAGTAGTGTGTACGTTCAGGGACTGATGACCTTAGCACTTACGTCCCATAATGTTTCACACACATTCGAACACATTCGCTTTAGGAAATCACGGAAAACCTAGATCAGGATGCCCGGAAGCGTGTTTGAACTGTCGTCCTCCCGAATGCGAGTCCAGTGTGCTAGCCACTGCGCCACCTCGCTCGGATCTAATCCTTCCGAGAGGACGCTAGTCAGAAGCGCGCTTGCAGTTCTATCTGATTTAGATAAAAATATATGGTAGGTTCCTAAAATATTTACTTTGGCTACATTGTTTCGGAACTATCATTTAACTCTATTTATATTTACAGGCAATTAGATTCCAGCTCAGGATACAGAAAGCAAAACAAGAAGTGATGGGAGATTTTCTTTCATAGCGCGGTAAATGACGATTGCAGATCGCATTTATCTTCGGATACGAAACGTGTATAAGTATAATTAATTTAAATACAGCAGCAGTGAATTTAGACGAAATTAATCATTGAATACATTTATTTCACGAAATGACATTGTCATAACTACAAGAATAAATACTGATCGAGAAAGAAGGAAAGGAGCCACGACGAACAAAAGAGACGACCGTTATGGGATAAAAATGCGCAAGTTATACGATTCAGTTTACTATGAAATCAACACCAAGTCAATTTTAGACGCAACTGTGGCGATGCATGTATTCGATACAATAGCGGATGCTGAGCTTGAAAAGCGAATGCATATGCACTAGCAAACATTACAGAATGGCAGCTATATTAACATGAATTGCTAACTTTAAGAATATTAATTTGTGTAATTAGTACAGGTCCACCGCTGTAGCTCAGAAGTCAGGGAGTCTAACAAGCACGCAGAGTAGCTGGATTCATTGACAGCTGTACAGACTTTCAGAATGTTTCGTTATTAAATAGCAGGGCATGACATTATCAATTAGATTACAGAGCAATTGTTTTTCTGATGCTTAGTAAATTATTAAACAATAAACATGGCTGTGCATTCTATTTCCAAGAATTTTATTTTCGGGTAATATAAATGTAGTATGAATTGATAACGGAAACATGTCTAGTTTACTTATCGTTCCATTTGTTAAACATTTTTTGTGAAAAAAGCTGACAGCTGGACCTTTCAAGTCTGTAAACATACATTCATATATTTTCTCTGTATAGTTATGTATTCTATGTAAAAATGATGTGTTCACGATGGTTAAATAGAAACAAACTCTGGTGGCCACAGAAATCAAACAAACAAAATAAAAATATGGGACGTATGACAGAAGGTGTAGTGAAATACATTGGGAGTTAATTACCCACGCTGCTCAGTTGAACCAGAAAAGCTCTGGGAACTAGTACGCTAGACATTTATGATACACTTTCAGCAGATAAAGGAGACGCTCAGTATATTTGCGCGATATTAGAAGTTTGGTCAAAACTGGCGAAACTCTATCGAGTAACAAATGCAGTTACTAAGACACTTGTACGAATTCTGAGAGATGAGTATTTCATTAAAAACTACAGACCGCAGAAACATTTGTTAGCTAGTGGACCTCAGTCCACAACTCAGAACTTTACATACTTTTTAAGAGAACAAGAAGCAAAGTATATACTTAAAGTTCTACGCCCAGGGAAAACCGGCAGACAGCATGGTGCGTGAAACAGGAAGATTGTTTAGAATATACTGTGAAAGAAAAGAAACACGCCGTGGACACAGTACTTGCTAGATCTGGAAATTGTTTTAAATGATTTACTCATACCTACCAAAGAGACTATCGGTAAATGTGTAGACAGACTCAGTCACGAGAAGAAGGACCATTATCACGTCTTGCTATTAGTATGACAAATTATTAATACCTCTTGTCGTTACCTAGTGGACCTAAATGTTTCATCCAGATAGATGTTTGCGATGATCTTTATATGTACACATTTATGTGAACGAAATATTTACGTATGTGTGTGGTAGTCTGCACTGCCTGCATGTTCAAAGTTCGGAAAACTAACACTTTCTTGGTTACCATTTCTTGAAATATGAAGTTTTTCAAACCAAGTAAACAGTGCCATTACAAGACGCACCATTTTCAATGGCACCAAGTCACCAAGCAACCTTGGCCACAACTAAAATCAGCTAACATGCATGTACAACGAAGCTACATGTGCTTTTAAGCCTTAACAACCGTCTGAAGATAAATCTGTCGCTTCGAAACGAGTAACGTTGCTATTTGTTCCTAATAAACAGCATCATTAACCATGGCTGGTGCCGTTTTCATTTCACTGTAATAATTAAAATAATTAACGTGCATTTTCAGACATGTACCGTCTCACCATGTCACTTATTCACAGAATGACATCAAAATACTCCATTTACATTCTCCACCGCCAGTATAATTTTGACCACAAGGGCGTAAAATGCCCAATATATTAGTATAAAATTTTTAATACGCGTTTTTAGACGTTATAGATTATTCAGTCACCCTATACAGAGTGGTCCATTGATACTGACCGGGCCAAATATTTCGTGAAATAAGCATCAAACGAAAAAACTACGAAGAACGAAACTCGTCTAGCTTGTAGGGGGAAACCAGATAGCGCTATGATTGGCCCGCTAGATGGCGCTGCCATAGGTCAAACGGATATCAACTGCATTTTTTAAAATAGGAACCCTCATGGTTTATTACATATTCGTGTAGTACGTAAAGAAATTTGAATGTTTTAGTTGGACCACTTTTTTCGCTTTGTGATATATGGCGCTGTAATAGTCACAAACGTTTAAGTACGTGGTATCACGCAACATTCCGCCATTGCGGACGGTATTAGCTTCGTGATATATTACCCGTGTTAAAATGGACCGTTTACCGATTGTGGAAAGGGTTGATATCGTATTGATATATGGCTATTGTGGCCAAAATGCTCAACGGACGTGTGCTATGCATGCTGCTCTGTATCCTGGACGACATCATACAAGTGTCCGGACCATTCGCCGGATAGTTACGTTATTTAAGGAAACAGGAAGTGTTCAGCCACATGTGAAACGTCAACCACGACCTGCAACGAATGATGATGCCCAAGTAGGTGTTTTAGCTGCTGTTGCGGCTAATCCGCACATCAGTAGCAGACAAATTGCGCGATAATCGGGAATCTCAAAAACGTCGGTGTTGAGAATGCTACATCAACATCGAGTGCACCCGTACCAGATTTCCATGCACCAGGAATTGCATGGCGACGACTCTGAACGTCGTGTACAGTTCTGCCACTGGGCACAAGAGAAATTACGGGACGATGACAGATTTTTTGCACGCGTTCTATTTAGGGACGAAGCGTCATTCACCAACAGCAGTAACGTAAACCGGCACAATAAGCACTACTGGGCAACGGAAAATCCACGATGGCTGCGACAAGTGGAACATCAGCGACCTTGGCGGGTTAATGTATGGTGCTGCATTATGGGAGGAAGGATAATTGACCCCCATTTTATCGATGGCAATCTAAATGGTGCAATGTATGCTGATTTCCTACGTAATGATCTACCGATGTTACTACAAGATGTTTCACTGCATTACAGAATGGCGATGTACTTCCAACATGATGATTTCCGGCACATAGCTCGCATGCGGTTGCAGCGTTATTGAATAGCATATTTCATGACAGGTGGATTGGTCGTCGTAGCACCATACCATGGCCCACGCGTTCACCGGATCTGTCGTCCCCGGATTTATTTCTGTGGGGAAAGTTGAAGGATATTTGCTATCGTGATCCAACGACAACGCCTGACAACATGCGTAAGCGCATTGGCAATGCATGTGCGAACATTACGGAAGGCGAACTACTCGCTGTTGAGAGGAATGTCGTTACATGTATTGCCAAATGCTTTGAGGTTGACGGACATCATTTTGAGCATTTATTGCAATAATGTGGTATTTACAGGTAATCACACTGTAACAGCATCCGTTCTCAGAAATTATAAGTTCACAAAGTTACATGTATCGCATTGGAACGACCGAAATAAAATGTTCAAACTTACCCACGTTCTGTATTTTAATTTAAAAGACCTACTTGTTACCAACTGTTTGTCTAAAATTGTGAGCCATATGTTTGTGGCTATTACAGCGCCATCTATCACAAAGCAAAAAAAGTGGTCCAACTAAAACATTCAAATTTCTTTACCTACTACACAAATATGTAATAAAAATGAGGGGTTCCTATTTTTAAAAACGCAGTTGATATCCGTTTGACCTATGGCAGCGCCATCTAGCGGGCCAACCATAGCGCCACCTGGTTTCCCCCTTCAAGCTAGACAAGTTTCGTTCTTTGTAGTATTTTCGTTTGACGCTTATTTCGTGAGATATTTGGCCCAGGGTCCCACCCTGTAGAGTAGATATCTACAGTCGACAGGACGTAATGTTGCTACTTGTTCCTAATAAATAGCATCATTAACCATGGCTGGTGCCGTTTTTACTTCAGTGTACAAATCAATATGCATTTTGAGACATATACGGTCTCACTATGCCAGTAATTCTCAGGATGACATCAAAATACTCAGTTTACGTTCTCCAGTACTACTCTAAAATGTATTAGTAGACTTTTTGAGAACTTTTAGACCATTGAGTCGATGTCTATCGTCGACAGGAAGCTTCATCAGATAGGGGCTGTGCGGTTGACAGCACTGAAATGTAGAATAGAAAGACAACGCCAGACAAAAGGCACGCAGCCGGCTCTCGGTATGAAGACAAAACCTCCTGTGTCAGACAGGCAGTCGGCGCCGTGAGAGTTAAAAAGGCGATGAGCGGCGTTTCCAATTGTGAAAGACCTCCTGCAGTGTTACATCTGAACATACCGGAGCCAGCCTGAGAATAGGAATACAGGTGACCGGCCGATGTGAGACGGCCAGACAATAATCTTTGCAAGATAGCCCGCCGCAGCTGCAGATGGAGGCAGTCAGCGGAATCTTTCATCACTGGAGATAAAAGGCACGCTTTGCGGTGCGGAAGGGGGAAGGTGGGGGAGGGGACAGCAATTTCCAGCTGGTCCCAGCCTTTCTACCGGGCGCTATTGCAACACATTGTTAGACACTAGTCACGGGCGACCCCAGAAACTGGTTCAAGAAAGAACAAGATTCATAAATGGTCATTTTTTTAAAATAACTGATTCCTTGAGTCTGAGAACTTGTCGTAACCAAGAATTAAATTCACTTGGAAGGACACAAAACATATCGTCTGTCAAATAACTGTAAGTTTCAACTAATTATTGTCCTAAGTTAGCCTAGAGTATTTTGATATCTAAAAGGTAAACGTATCTCTTTAGCATATATAAAGTACGTCTTTTATATTACTTTTATGAATAAGGTGGTCACCACTTTTGTTGAACGATCTGACATTATACCACCATTCTATTATATCCAGCGTATCCAAGTCTGGCGACTTTAGGCTGACTGTGAAAATTAAAAATCTTAAGCAGAAAAACTATCAGAACAATTTGGAAAATATTGATGGTTATTAATAAAAACAAGCACCAAGAAGTCACTCATTAATACTGAAAGTTCAGAAACAGAAAATTTATTGTTGTTGGTAAAGGAGGCACATAAGAGTCTTTTATAAACCCCCACAAGAAATAATCACATACACTCAGGTCTGGTGGCCTTGGAGGTGAGTAATGTAAGAGTGAAACATTTAGTCCAGAGCGAACGATCCATCGTTCAGTAACCCTTTCATTTAAATACTCCCGCACTTCCAGATGCCAGTGTGGCTATGCCCAGTTCTGTTGGTAACTGAAGTCTTTCGAATCAGTCTCCAACTGCGGGAAAAGAAAATTCTCAAGCATATCGAGATATCTGTTTCCTGTAACAGTGTTCTCAGCAAAGAAAAATAGACCATACATATTTTCCATTGAAACTGCACGAAACACACTGCTGCTGCCTATTGAAAACCATGTGAAAATCGAGAGCCTGTTTTTACCAACAGTAACTACATTGTTCTCACACATATCTCAAATAACACAATAGTTATTTGTTTTTAAATTGGATCATTCTTTTTGATACACCCTATAAAACAAGTTGTATAGTGACCGATAGCATTGTGCTGTTCACGGAATGTCGGGAATCGTGATTCTGTAATGAATAAGGAAGTTGAGTTGGGTTTTTTGGGGGAAGAGACCAAACAGCGAGGTCATCGGTCTCACGGGATTAGGGAAGGACAGGAAAGGAGTCGGCCGTACCCTTTCAAAGGAACCATACCAGCATTTTCCTGGAGCGATTTAGGGAAGTCACGGAAAACCTAAATCAGGATGGCCGGACGCGGGCTTGAACCGTCGTCCTCCCGAATGCGATTCCAGTGAGCTAACCACTGCTCCTCCTCGCTCGGTACATATAGTGACCAACAGAGACACAACGTTTCCCTTCACACTCGGCAGTGCTAGAATAACAGTTAGTCACAGGCAATCATATCTAGGAATGTGAGCGAACTCTGTAATTAGTAGGAAGTTTTCACCACTGCTTCCAAGATGGAGGCAAGTACCTCCCTCTTGCCTCTCCGCCCCACCCTTCAAGAAACTAGTGACAGAAACGTAGGTAACATGTATGGATACGATTTAGTGACACTTAGCAGATTTCAAATGAATAATAATACTGATTATACTTCAGTGTTCAATCAAGAAATATGAGAATATTTCCCGAATATGAAGTTGGAATGACTACAGAACCAGGTAATGTTCAAACATAAGATGACTTCCTTACACCAGATATCCAAAGTATGTGTTCAGACGAATTGTGAAACAGTCGATGATGTACAATCTGACAACAAAAGTGAAGGACCCAGAAAACATGACCGGATCGCAGTGTAACTTCTTACACATACAAACTATCGGCAGATATGTAAATGATTAGAGTTTGGAATTTGTGAGACAGGTAAAACGGCCACCAGAGTGCACTAGTGTTTTTCGTGTGTAGCTCTGTTACCAGACCTGGTAGGGTACATAAAGCGTGCAACACCACACGTTGAGATTTCAAAGTGAAGGACACGGAGACGTCGTAGTTGGTTGGTTGGCTGATTTTGGAGGAGGGGGGGGGGTCATTGGTCCCGGAGATGTTGTGAGTTCGTGTGAGATAGCGTTATCAGCACCAGACAACGTTGGAAAAGTGTTTATTTGTGGGTCTCTGTTTGCCCAGATGGTCGAACTGCACGATATCCAGATTTGTGGGGCATTGAATTTAACAGTGTCCCATTGTTGGACTGTATGGGAAAGTGATGGCAGGCATACTCGACGTTGAGATTCTGGTCGACCACGTCCGACCACCACAACGGAGACCACAGTATTGTGCACGTAACGGATTACCTGGTGGATTCTGTGCCACGCTGCACCATTAGTAGGAGAGTAGCAGCAACTGGGTTAGACAATTACTGTACCATGTGTAGGTTGCTGTTAACAGAACAAAACTGATGGCTGTGTTTGCAGTGCAGCCATGACTAGGGAGAATGGATTGCATTGGATGGCATCACATTGTGTTCAGCAATGAATCACTGTTGTGCACTGATCCACATGATCGTTCGCAACGAGTATTGAAGCAAACAAAGGAGAGGTCCCATTCTTCCACTCTTTTGGAGACTCACAGCTGTGTTACTCCTTGTGTCGTGGTTTGGTGAGGCATGGGGTGTCACTACAGGTCACGGTTGTTAGTGTTTAAGGGAGCACTATAGGACAATGCTACACTAACTACATCAGTATCCTCATATTTTACTGCTCATGTGACAGTATCGTGGTACCATTTCAAAGCAGAGTGTAGGGTATGTGGTTGAGTGATGTGCCGGTGTGGCTCAGTGACAGACCAGTTATCGAGATAAATACTTTATTATACTTGAGTTACACATCTTGTCACTGTCAACGTGAGGAAGAAACGTTCCACTTAACACTGTGAGTCGGTGATGACCAGTACATGGATGGCTTCTACCCCAGCTAAGAGGAGTATAAGTCAGTGTCCTCTGGTGTTGACGTCAAGCGAGCAGCAATCCAGTAAGCTGACCAAGTTCCTGATGTCAGTGGTGCCCTCTTCCTTATGCTACCTCAGCATTCTGCTGCTGAATCCCCACGAGCAGGCCACTCAGACCCAACTCGCGTCCACCACAATCACGAGGGAAGACTGCTGTGCATAGAGAACGACCCACTGTCACCTGGGAACATTCTGGTGGTGGCAGGCGCTTAAGGGGCTCTGGAAAGGCTCAAAATCATGAAAAGTTCAATTTTTACTTTTTTGCGTTTTCTGAATCTGCAGACTATTACCTTTTAATAGATATATAATTTATTCAATTCCGAAGACTACAACTATTTTTAATTTTTTTTTGAAATGTGTTCTACATGGGCGTGACCCACTGTGGCGCTGTTAAACTGCTGTCAAATAGTGTTATTATTAACGTCCGTGTTCATCAGGTACATTTTAGTGATGTGAGATAAAGTATGTGTTGTGGCTAACCTGTGATGGTTCAATATATATCGCTGGTGTGATTGTCGATTGTTTCATGTTTATTTACTGTCGTTATCTCGAAAATATTCTTAATTAATTCTGTTTCTTGAGTCTCTGTTTTGTTGAAGTATAATAATGAGTAAAAGTAAAGTTATTAGAAATCCTCTGAAGGCTTTTAAGAAAAGGAGAAATGTTGGAAAGCCAAAGGTATGTGTTATTACTGTAAACAATAGAGATGATGAAAATCCCCAACATAGCTTGTGTCCCAAAGAAGAAGACAGTTGTTGTAAATATAACAAAGGATTGCTAACTGGTGAAGTGTACACTCATAAGCATAGTCTGCCTCATGCAATAATGGAGGTGATAAAACCTATTTTCAGAGACTTAGCAGCACCAGAACTGTTGAAAAAGTGTATTCACGGAAAAACTCAAAACCCCAATGAAAGTGTAAATAGTGTTATATGGTCGAGAATCCCCAAGACTGTATTTGTTGGAATAGAAACACTTCACTTTGGTGTGTATGATGCTGTTGCGACTTTCAATGATGGCAACATTGTAAGGTGCAAGGTATTTAGAAATATGGGAATGAAGATAGGTTCTAACATGGTACGAGCGATGCTTGCTTTACACAAGGAACGCCTTCGGGCTGCAGACAGGGCTGTAAAGAGTCTAGAAATACAAGCAAGAGTAAACAGGAGGAGGAACAAGAGGAAGCTGGAGGAGGAGTTTGCAGAGGATGAAGATAATCCATCCTGTGGACCTGGAATGCACTAAAAAGTTAATCCAATCTTTGTCGCTCGATTCCCAAAACTTTTATTTTCTCATACTAATTACATGTTTTCTAAGGATCTTCCAAACATATTTGTTTCAAACTTTCAGTAAATGTTACACAGTACCTTCTGCATAATTTAACACAGCCTTTTTCCAAAAAACTGTATATTTTTGAGTATATAAATAAAAAATTGCAAAAAAATGTGAATTTTCATTACAATTGAAAAAAAATCATCTTTAATAATTGAACTAAAATTTTGTAAAATCCCTGTGTTAAGTTGTAGCCCATATTCCAATAAATAATCTGTAAAAAGTTCAATTTCCTACCTCAAATACTTTGTGAGGAAAGATGTAATTTATAAGGTTATTTTAACATTGCAAGTATAGGGCGTTCCGGAGCCCCTTGCCCTCCTGTGGTGACACCACGCTGCCCATTCCATCTTTTACTGCTGCGCGGTGCAGGTTTGGCTCAGGACGGCTAGCCCATCTCGAAATCCCTCTGTGTACATGTTGCTATAACCTCCTAAATGTCACCAAGCTGAACTTATTGGCCAGCGCTATCTAACGCAACGCTCCATGGCGGCTTTCTTTCAAGTTCCCGCAAACTTTGGTTATAACTCGGTAGTGACACACACACACCCCTCCACGGGGAATACTCAGCCTCTAGGTCTCGCTTAGACCAAGTTCGCAACCATAACTACCTCCACTATTGTGACGCCCCTCCCCTCCTTCTGCAATCTTCGGGAGGAGACGCGACTCGTAATGATGTTCGCCCCCGTCAGTATGACGTGGAACAGCACCTGTAACTCTCGTAAAATACAGGTATCCTCGTGTAGTTAAGAAATATTCTATTGTTCGTCCGTAACAGTCTTATCAGTTTGTGATAACTGATCAATTGTTTATCTTTTATCTCATGCCCGGTTAGTTTCGTTGAGCAGTGAAATCTTGGTTCTTAATCCTATGTTCGTTTTTCACATCATCCTTAGCGAGGATTAATAACTGCTGTTAGTAATTCAGTTGCTATGCCGTTGCTACGTCAAATTGTTAACAACGGTCCAATGTAACTCCAGAGATCACTTAAGCTGAAGTAACGTCCTTGTAACATGCCGTAATGCCGATTTTTGTATTATTCACCTTTCACTGTAAGTTATTCCTGTCTTCACACAGTCACTTAAAATGTTTACAAGACGCAATCACTAGAATGAACGTACGTAATATTATTCCTTGAATCATGTAGGCGACACATCTGATTTATCTCTTGACTAATAGTTTATTAATCTTTTTGTAATTAATTCTTTGTCCCTATCACGCACACACACCGATATGTCATTTAAGATTAACTTATCATTCCATTAATCGTGATGTTGATAATAACTTTTGATTGAACGGCTTATTGGTTTTTCTTCATGACTTTGTATTATTGTGTCCTACTCAAGGCTACGAATAGTTTTCGTCTCACTGATCCATTACTATCAAGTTCGCAACTGTTCTTCAGTCCGAAGGTTAAGTCCAGTAAATCAGTATCACTCAATTAAAATCACGTCGCGTTGATAACAGTGAAGATTACTTTATTCAGTCGATTGACTGAGTATGGCTTTAGTCTCTCTCTCACGAACTATCGAACTTTCACAACTGAAACAATCTAATAGCGTTTGCTTCCAGAAGACTATCGCAATAGTACTCTAGAGCGACTCAAGAGCAACTAACTAAACATTTCCATACCCGAGTTGCATTGTAGGCGGATTGAATTTCCTTTTCGATGCGGCTACAACTCTCTTCCATGGTAAATGTTATCTTTGATCGAATTACCTCCTTGGATTTAACCTTCGTCCATATGAATTTAAATTTATTCTATAGATGTTTAAAAGATAATGCACGACAACCCTTTCCTTTTATCTCCTCTTTTGTATGTTACTCTTAGTATTTAACTGTCATAGTTGTTAATCAAAACATTATCAGTGTAATTAATCTTTTTTTACCGTCAGTAGTTGTAGTCACTGTCAAGATGACTCACTTCCCTACTTTAAGTTTTAACAAAGTTTGTTAATTGGGGTTTTCTGTCCTTGGAGCGTTACACTATCGATTCATAAAATAAGTGCCACACTCCACAACCGCAATACCAGATCGGATACGTCTAGCATCTTGGCTGTACCTTTACATAACACAAAATCTTTCTCCGTGTCATTCTCCATCTCAGCCATACGACTATGGAACGCGCTCCCCTGTGATCTGCGTCTTATCCAAAACCACTCAGCATTCAAGAGGGAACTCAAGACTTACATATTAGGGACGGTATAGCCACCATTGTTGTGCCCCTCTCATCTTTTTCTTTCTCCTCTCCATCATAGCTTCGAATTTTACCATTCTATTTCTCTTCCTCTAACCTATCTACCTCTTCTATATCTCTTTCACCCCATTCCATCGTCTTATGTCTCTGCTTGATGAGAATAACTCACAAGCTGCAAGAATATAACGAGAAAATTCCCAACTAGCAATAGGACTGACATTCATAAAAGAAAAATCTGTTTACTTTCATATACATAGTCATTATTATTATTATTATTATTATTATTATTATTATTCTTGATTGTTATAATTATTTTTTGATTGTTATAATTATCATTGTACTACTTTTATAATCTCTATTTTTTCTTTAACATTAATACTGTATAACATGTTATATGTCCTTAATGTTCTGTAGAAACTGAAATTTGTTGAATCTGAGTATGCCTGGTTAGGTGTAAGAGAGGGCCTGAAGGCCCTAATCTTGCCAGGTAAAATAAATGCATAAATAAATAAATAAATAAATAAATATTAGAGTGGTAGTTTTAAACACTACAAACAATATCTACTAGATTAAATTTTATAGTTGCCTCCTTGCAAATTCTTCAACATATTATCATGTACTGTGCCTGGGGTCCACAGGCTAGCGTTGCTGCCTCTGGATCATGGGGTCCTGGGTTCGATTCCCACCGGGGTTGGGGATTTTCTCTGTCCGGGGACTGGGTGTTTGCGTTGTCCTCATCATTTCATCAACATCATTCTTGACAGAGGCTCGATTAGACTGTGTAAAAAAATTGGACTGTGTAAAAATTGGGACTCTGAACGTGGGCAGTTGAGCGCCCCACAAACCAAACATCATCATCACTGTGCCTGGGACCACCGTATATCCTTGAACCTACATGACTTCGTCCGTGCTTCCAGTCCTTCTCAAGCTCTGAGAAATTCATTCTCCATCTCCAGTTCATAGGATCCATTCCACTGATCTACCCACAGATAAGGTTGCTGCACAGCATGTCATCTCAGATAAATAAAAGCTACGCAAAGCAAAATCCGTCACTGAGGTGTTAGGAACTCTGACACACAAGGTCATAGTTCCCTGTGCTGTACGATCTTGATACTGGTCAATGTGCTGCATTTGTTGCACCGCAGCCATCTGCCCCTCACGTGCTGTTCTCATCTGATTCCGTGAATAAACTAGATCTGGTTCCCAGGTATCATTCAAGTAGGTTAGATTTTGTGTAGGCACCATCTCCTAGAGTTCATTCAGCCATAACAGCTGTAATTATGTTATATTTAAAAGAGTAACTCCCATAATTGTAGCTGATAAATGAAATACTGGTCCCATGATATTGTCACTGCAGGAGCTGAGTAGCACTGTGGTGTAGTGGTTATGATACTAATCTGTTGTATGGAGGGTCGTGAGTTCGAGACTCGCGTGGACTGTACAATTTTAGTTTACGTATTCGGTTCGAGTACATTCTAGAAGTATCCAAAAATGTCAAGAATCATTGTACTGTAATGTTCTTTAGCTGTATATACAGGGTGAGTCACCTAACATTACCGCTGGATATATTTCGTAAACCACATCAAATACTGACGAATCGATTCCACAGACCGAATGTGAGGAAAGGGGCTTGTGTAATTGGTTAATACAAACCATAAAAAAATGCACGGAAGTATGTTTTTTAACACAAACCTACGTTTTTTTTTTTTAAATGGAACCCCGTTAGTTTTGTTAGCACATCTGAACATATAAACAAATACGTAATCAGTGCCGTTTGTTGAATTGTAAAATGTTAATTACATCCGGAGATATTGTAACCTAAAGTTGACACTTGAATACCACTCCTCCGATGTTCGATCGTGTGTATCAGAGAACACCGAATTACGTAGGGATCCAAAGGGAACGGTGATGGACCTTAGGTACAGAAGAGACTAAAACAGCACATGCTAACACCTTTTTATTGGTCTTTTTCACTGAGGCACATGTACATTACCGTGAGGGGT
The DNA here is from genome assembly GCF_023898315.1 of Schistocerca nitens. Lineage (NCBI taxonomy): Eukaryota > Metazoa > Arthropoda > Insecta > Orthoptera > Acrididae > Schistocerca > Schistocerca nitens. Next base: position 661,940,399 of record NC_064618.1, read on the forward strand.
GAGGTACACGTACACACGTGGATTCCGTTTTCAATTACGGAGTTGAATAGAGTGTGTCCCGACATGTCAGGCCAATAGATGTTCAATGTGGTGGCCATCATTTGCTGCACACAATTGCAATCTCTGGCGTAATGAATGTCGTACACGCCGCAGTACATCTGGTGTAATGTCGCCGCAGGCTGCCACAATACGTTGTTTCATATCCTCTGGGGTTGTAGGCACATCACGGTACACATTCTCCTTTAACGTACCCCACAGAAAGAAGTGCAGAGGTGCAAGATCAGGAGAACGGGCTGGCCAATTTATGCGTCCTCCACGTCCTATGAAACTCCCGTCGAACATCCTGTCAAGGGCCAGCCTAGTGTTAATTGCGGAATGTGCAGGTGCACCATCATGCTGATACCACATACGTCGACGCGTTTCCAGTGGGACATTTTCGAGCAACGTTGGCAGATCATTCTGTAGAAACGCGATGTATGTTGCAGCTGTTTGGGCCCCTGCAATGAAGTGAGGACCAATGAGGTGGTCGCCAATGATTCCGCACCATACATTTACAGTCCACGGTCGCTGTCGCTCTACCTGTCTGAGCCAGCGAGGATTGTGCACGGACCAGTAATGCATGTTCCGTAGATTCACTGCCCCGTGGTTTGTGAAACCCACTTCATCGGTAAACAGGTAGAACTGCAACGCATTCTCTGTTAATGCCCATTGACAGAATTGCACTCGATGATTAAAGCCATCACCATGTAATTGCTGATGTAGCGACACATGAAACGGGTGAAAGCGGTGACGATGCAGTATGCGCATGACACTACTTTGACTCAGTCCACCGGCTCTCGCAATGTCCCGTGTACTCATGTGTGGGTTCATGGCAACAGCAGCTAACACACCAACTGCACCCGCTTCTCCTGTTACGGACCCGTTTGCGAGCTACGACCTTACCTGTTGCATACAGTTGGCGGTAGATGTTTTGCAATGTGCGGCACGTTGGATGCTCTCTGTCCGGGTACCGTTCTGCATACACCCTGCAGGCTTCAGCTGCATTTCGTCGACACTCGCCATAGATGAGTATCATCTCCGCCTTTTCAGAGTTCGAATACACCATGGTCACAGTTCCTACAACACTACACTATCACAGACGTCTGGTAACACGGAGTACTACAGTTGGTCTGCGTGCGGAGACGAATGCAGAATAACAATAGCAGCAAGCGCTACATGCGGACACTGCGACAGCTAGACCAAACCACAACAGTGCACTACAGTCACACTTGTAAACACGGTCGTCATCGTAAACATGTCCCTGCAGATGCTGCTCGCCGACCGTGGCCCGTGTTTGTTACAACACGCAACTGAACGTCTGAAGTTTCAAGCGTCAACTTTAGGTTACAATATCTCCGGATGTAATTAACATTTTACAATGCAACAAACGGCACTGATTACGTATTTGTTTATATGTTCAGATGTGCTAACAAGACTAACGTGGTTCCATTTAAAAAAACGTATGTTTGTGTTAAAAAAACATACTTCCGTGCATTTTTGTATGGTTTGTATTAAACAATTACACTAGCCCCTCTCCTCACGTTCGGTCTGTGGAATCGGTTCGTCAGTATTTGATGTGGTTTACGAAATATATCCAGCGGTAACGTTAGGTGACTCACCCTGTAAACTATACGTGTTCTGGCCGGAGGCAGTTCGCTCCGCGCTCTTGTATGTGCAAGTGCTGAATAAACCTTCGTCAAGTGAAGTTAGTGTTCGTCATTCAGCTAATTACAACTTCTTCTACGAGACGTTATTCTGGTGGAGGTGCCAGGTATTGTAACTGGTGATAGCGCACATTATCGACGACACAGTGGCTCTCATCAGGCCACGACAGAGCCGCCGTTTACGTGGCGACAAACCCGAGTTCGTGCCATAATCTACAGACCGTAATCTACCGGAGACAGAAGAAGAAGAGGACGTTACGATGACAGCAGTGTGCGCCTCCACATGAGACATCCTTCCGTGTTCTCTGGTGACGATGGCCAAGATCCAAACAAGGGGCTGAAGGTATATGAGCGTATAGCCAAATTTAACAAATGGAATGACATTGTGTGTTTGGATAACGTATTTTTCTACTTGGAGGGTACTGCCAAGCAGTGGTATGAGAACAACAAGGAGAATTTCACAAGGTGGAAAGTATTCCAGGCGGAACTATCCAAGTTTAAGAACCTTCAATATCGCAGCGCGTCGGCAATCGTTGGTTAATATATTAAAAAACTAAAAACCCGCCTAGATTGCGAAAAAAGCGGGCGGGCGGGCGGGCGGCGACACGACAGAAGTGAAAGGCTGAAATTAAAGTGCAGGGCACAGCGTCCAGGAGAATCTACTTCATCCTACATTCTAGATGTCTTGGAGCTGTGTAAAACAGTGGATCCTCGAATGAAGGAGGAAGATAAGCTTGCACATCTCATGAAGGGTGTTGCTGAGGACATGTATCAAGTCCTACTCCTGAAGGAGGTTTCGAAGCAGACGACTTCATAAATGGTGCCAGTATATCGAGAGAACGCATCATAAAAGAATTACAAGAAAGACGTTTAACGGCTTACAAACGTCGTATCGATGTCTGTGATGGAGGAATAAACTGATTTCACAAGTGTTCTTCGTCAGATAATGAGAGAGGAAGTTCAGAAGGCACTTGTATAGCACGGCGAGCAAAAAACCGTGACGCTTCAAGAGGTCATAAGGAAGGAAGTGGAACAGACATTGAACCCAATCGCTCGTCCTTCATTTCCCTTTAAAACGGTGAAAAAGTCGAGACCCAGGCGGAGTTTCGTTCCTACAGTGCCGCATGAGGAACCTGTTTGGGCACTAAGGAAGACTGACGTCTGGAGGACCCAGGATAACCAACCAGTATGTTTCCACTGCGGACGACCGGGACATGTGGAGCGCCATTGTCGAGAAAGGCGGCGGACATTTGATGACGCCGGCGCCAGAAGACAGCAGACCGATCTTAGCCGACGCCAACTCCAGGACGACGAAGATGAACAAGAAGATGTGGGTGGGGGTGGACGTAGGTCACCATCGCCGCAAGCTAGCCGCTGGAGAGGACGCTCCCCAACACGCCGAGCAAGGTCTCCATCGACGTTTAGAAGCTCCAGCCGATCACCTATCCACCGCAACCTGGAAAACTAAAGGGTGCGACCTTTCTTATAGGTGAGGCCGCCGAAGAGAAAAATCTTCCGCCGTCGATCACTACAAAAATGATAGGAAACTACGTCGATATCTTCATGGATGGCCGACCAGCCCAAGTTCTTGTGGACTCTGGAGCATCATATTCAGTCATTTCGGAGAAGGACCGTCGCCAGCTGTAGAAAACCGTATGCGTCGACAACAAAACATCTCTACTGAAGGTGGCTAATGGGAAATATGTAAAACCTACAGGAAGATGTTAAATTCGTGTGCGTATAAATGGCCACACACAGCCCTTACAATTCATCGTCTTACAAAGAGTGTAGCCATGACGTCATTCTCGGATGGGACTTTTTGAAAGCTTCTCAGGAAATTATAGATTGTGGTCGTTCGAAGATTATGCTAGACGAGATGAGATACTGTGGACAGGAAGATGAGCATTCGAGTGTGTGGGAACTATGTGTGCTGGATGAAGTGATCATTCCTGCGGTCAGCGCTAGAAAGGTAACTGACACGTGTCATGCCAAGCATCGACCCATGGAATGTAAGAGATGCATACCACTGGAGAATAACTTGGTCATCCCAGCCTCTGTCGTGTTGTTGATTCGGTGAATTGTGGATAGTTGACTGTCCCCAAGAACCGCAGATACTTCCAAGATGCATATGCGTAGCAAACGCTGAGCCTTTAATTGCAGAACAGCTCCAATGCCGAGTCTGTGGTCGTAATTAGCGCTACCACTACGAGACAACATCTTCTAGCTCGACTGCCACTAGATCTCACTAAGGAACAACAGAAGAAGATACTTGCCATTATTCAACAGTTCGCTGAATGCTTCTATCCACAGGTGAAGAGCAAATTAGACAAATCGACTGTGATGCACTGGATTAGCACTGGAGACCATCAACCAATAAGCCAGAGAGCATACTGTGTGTCAGCAACGGAACGTCGAATAATTCGCAACGAGGTAGAGAAATTGATGAAGAATGACATCATTCGGCCTTCGCAGAGTCCATGGTCGTCACCAGTGGTCCTTGCCAGGAAGAAGGATGGCAGTTGGCACTTTTGTGTTGATTTCAGGAAGCTTAATAAAGTAACTAAAAACGACGTTTACCCTCTTCCACGAATTAACGATACACTAGATTGTCTAAAGGGGACTAAGTTTTTCTCAACCATGGACTTGTACTCGGAATGCTGGCAAATCAAATTAGATTAGGCTGATCGTGAGAAAACTGCATTCATCACCCCTGAGGGGCCTGTATGAGTTTAAAGTAATGCCGTTTGGTTTGTGTAATGCACCAGCAACTTTTGAACGGATGTTGGATAATCTTATACGTCACCTGAAGTGGACGATGTGTCTTTGTTATTTAGAAGACATTATGGTGTTCTGACAGACATTTGTTGAACATATAAAAAGACTGAGGGCCGTTCTTAAGTGTCACAAACAAGGGGGACTGAAACTTAATCCAAGAAAGTGACCCTTTGGAGCAAAATAAATCAAAATACTTGGACGCCTTGTGCCAAACGAAAGTGTGCGGCCAGACCGAGATAAGGTGAGAGCTATAACGGAATTTCCTATTCCTAGAAGTATTAGAGATGTGAGAAGCTTCCTCGGATTATGTTCTTATTACCGTCGTTTTATCAAAGACTTTTGTATCAAAGCCAGGCCACTCTGAGAGTTGTTAAAAGATGATGTTAAATTTATCTGGGGTGGTGTTCAACAAAATTCTTTCGATGTGCTGCGGAAAACTCTCACGGCTGACCTTGTACTTGGTCTGTATGATGAGAGAGCACCTATAGAACTCACACCGATGCCAGAGGGTATGGGGTCGGTGCTGTTCTGGTGCAAATTTCGGATGGAAAAGAGAAGCTTAGAGCCTATGCTTCTAGGACACTTCCAAAAGCCGAGAGAAACTACTCAACTACAGAAGGAGAATGTCTTACTGTGATCAGGGCCATGTCTAGATTTCGACAGTATCTCAATGGAAGACGATTTACAGTTGTTACAGACCATCATTCACTTTGTTGGTTGACAGGTCTTAAGGATCCAACAGGACGTCTCGCCAGGTGGGCACTACGTCTTCAAGAGTATGACATTACCATAGTGTACAAAAGCGGAAGAAAACATCAAGATGCCGACTGTCTCCCAAGAAATCCAGTGCAAGACCATCAACACTATGATGAAGATAGTGACTGTCTCGCTGCACTCCAGAATCTCTCTCCTGAGCCGAAGAAGGACGCCAAGATATTTCAAATTATGCTTGCCTTAAATTGGTCAGAGGATGTGAAAGGAAAATTTAAGGTAGTTAATGGATTGCTTTGCAAGAAAACGTTGATCCGTTTGGAAACAGGTGGCTACCAGTGATTCCTAAACACATGCGCTTAGATATTCTATAGAAATTCCATGACACACCTGAGGAAGAACGTTTAGGATTTATTAAAACACACGATATAATCTGCAAGAGATTTTTCTGGCCATGTTTATTTAGGAGTATCCGTGACCATGTGTCGCACTGTAGAGAGTGCTAGAGGCGAAAGGCAGTTCCTCAGAAACCACCTGGCCGACTCATACCAATTCCACCAGCCGAAACGCCTTTCCAGGATGTTGGGATTGACCTCCTCGGACGATTTCCAACGTCTGCTAGTGACGATAGATGGATTACTGTTTGCACTGCTTATCTGACACGCTACGCCATTAAAAAAGCCGTGAAAACAGCCGAAGCATCCAAGGGATCCAAATTCATCGTGGAAGACATTGTATTAAAATACGGTGCCCCAAGATAATTAATTATGGATCGAGGGAAAGTTTTTCAATTGAAACGTGATAGAGATAAACCGTCTGTGAAACATTACTCGTCACATGACTACTGCCTACCATCCGCAAACTAACGGGCTTATTGGACGTGTTAATAAGACATTGGCCGACATGCAATCAATGTTCGTCAATGTTGAGCAGAGCAACTGGGATGAGGTGCTAGCTTTCGTGACGTTTACTACAACACCGCCAAACAACACACCACAGGATTTACGCCATTGCGTGGGCGTGAGGTGACTACAACGATGGACACTGTGTTTCCGTTACATCCTGATGACGTGGACGACGGCTACATCGGCCAGCTGTTAACCAGAGCTGAGGAAGCTCGGCAGTTAGCTCGACTGGACAGTACAATTTTAATTTCTATATTCGGTTCGAGTACATTCCACAAGGGTCCACAAATGTCAAGAATCATTGTACTGGAATGTTCTGTAGCTGTATACATACTGCATGTGTTCTGGTCGGAGGCGGTTCGCTCCGCACTCTTGTATGTGCAAGTGCTGAATAAACATTCGTTAAGTGAAGTTAGTGTTCGTCATTCAGCAAATTACACCTTCCTCTACGTGACAATATTATCACATAGTACCATTAATTAACACACTATCCCTTAGTCATAAGCGTCTTATTCCTATGAGATTTCCTTGTTCATAACAACGTGCCACAACTATTATATCACCTTACACTGGGTATACTCTCTACAGACTCACTCAATGGAAGATGACCTCGGTTCCATCACCCCTTTTCATGACCTCTTTTTGCGTGGCCCATGCTTTCCCTCCCATCTGGACCTCACAAGTAGAACATATGGTCACCACCCCATTTTGGCACAATTGTAACTCTCCCTCAATCATTACCATATGCTGATGTATGGCAGGCAGCGAAAAACTTTCGGAGGGGCCGTTCGTAGGGCCTCTCCGGATCGTTTGACGAACATGTTTCGGGCGTTATCTGTGGCTGACGATGTCTCTGAGCCGGATGCAGTCGTCCACCCTGTTCCAGAAGAATTTTCTCGGCCCACAAGGTCTGGGCGTTCACAGATGCCGGGTTGACTGGTAGCTTGGAGCTCTAACGTTAGGCGCGTAATGGGACCCCTTAGGAGCATGGCTTCCAAGGAGGGGAAGGAAGCCAGTGTGCACTCCCTGAGCAAACCGGAGGTAGACATTCCGGATGTGGAAAGGCTGCTTCCGGATGCCATGAAGAGTACAGGGTGCAGCCAACTGCAGGTGGTGACTCATGTCAGTACCAATGACGTATGTCGCTTTCGATCGGAAGAGATTGGCTCTGAGCACTATGCGACTTAACTTCCGAGGTCATCAGTCGCCTAGAGCTTAGAACCAATTAAACCTAACTAACCTAAGGACATCACACACATCCATGCCCGAAGCAGGATTCGAACCTGCAACCGTAGCGGTCGCTCGGCTCCAGACTGTAACGCCTAGAACCGCACGGCCACTCCGACCGGCCGGAAGAGATTCGCTCTGGTTTTGGGCGGCTAGCGGAAATGCTTACGAGATTAAGGCGGAGTCCACCATCTGCAGCATCCTTGATAGAACCGACTGTGGTCCTTTGGTATAGAGCCGAGTGGAGGGTCTGAATCAGAGGCTCAGGCGGTTTTGCGACTGTAGACTGCAGATTCCTTGACGCGCCATCGTGTGGTGTGTTTCCGGATTCCGCTTAATAGGTCAGGAGACCACTACACACAGCAAGCGGCTACACGGATAGCGGGGGCTGTGTGGAAGGGACTGGGCGGTTTTTGTACATTAGAGGGCCTCAGGGAACCACAGAAAGGGCGTCCGTCTAAATGGGGGCAGGTGAAACACACCTAGTTAGTTGTAGGAACGATCGGTGTTGTTGTTGTAAATTGTCATAGCTGTGTTGGGAAAGAATCAGAGGTCCAAGCCCTAATAGAAAGCACTGAAGCTCAAATAGTTGTAGGTACAGAGAGCTGGCTAAAGCCGGAAAAAAACTCAGCTGAAATTTTTCTAACTATGTAACAGCGTTCAGAAAGGATAGATTACATACAATTAGAGGTAGAATTTTTATTGCTGTGATAAGTAGTTTGCCTTGTAGTGAAATTAGAGTAGATAGTTCTTGCAAAATAGTATGGGTAGAGGTTATACTTTACAATCGGACTAAATTATTAATTGGGTTGTTTTACCGATATAGTTGAGAGGTGGCATGAGCCCCCTCTCATATTTCTATCTTACGATTCTCCTCTCTAGTTGCATGCGGTGGAGGATTGCTTTTCCTTAACACGCGGACTTCCCACGCAGCGTCTCTCGTCACCCGGGTGGTCCGGTGACAGGCGGGCTCTGTGGAACTGGAGAGCGTTAAGCCGACGGGTGTGAGGCAGTCGAGTGAATGCTTTGCAGACGCCGACATTGTCAAGAGACACGCCCGCTGGGGTGTGAAGTAGCGGCTGGGCTAGAGGTTCCGTTACTTCGGAGAAACTTTGCGAAAACACTTTCTGGTGGGCTACCAGCGAGGCGTGGGAATGACTTGTGTACCCACGCAGTTGTGGCGGGAAAATTCCCGCGCTTTCTGCAAAATAGGAACTGTGATTGGCTTGCTCAGGGCATAGCTCCGTGACGGAGCAAAATCAGCACAGAAATTGGCGCCAAGAATCTCCATTGGTGGAATGGTAGTGCTCTGGCAATGGAGTGGAATTTCCGCCGGTTTTCGTGTTGCTGATTGGAACGTAACCACGGCCACTGTCGTGGGGGCGGGAATGTTGTGTGTTCGGCCTGTACGGGTGCTCTGGGTAGGTCGGCAGTCGCCTTTTGGTCGAGGACGTCGAAGCAACCAGCCCTCGCCTGCGGTACGCCAGATCGTGTTCTGGCAGTCAAGAAGACAGTTTTGGTAATGTATGTCCGCAGCACCGGCAGATAGGAATTTTCCTAGGTGATAATCAGAGCTCAGCAGAGCGCGCCTGTTCGTCTTTTTCTAACTTTGTTCTGTCTTGAGTAACAGCAATTACTGTTGGATTAGCTGTGTGACTCTCTTGAGATTTGAGTGACAAGGAATTGGCTCCACATACCACCTCGTCTTAATCCTCACGATCTAGTTTAGGGACAACTTCACCTTTATAGTGTTTGTATGAATCTCCAAATTTGAGCCAATTTGATGTATTATATTTCCTGTGTTTCTTTTACTATTCTGTGTTTAGTCTTAATAAATCATATTGTTATTTTGGACAGAACTTTCATTCTGTTAATCGATAGAGCAACCCTATCATTCCTCACTATGCTAATGAAACCTTTGTTTATTTAACTTATTTATCAAATTAAATTATTGCAGGTGCCAAACTCTCTTCTACTCCACTGGCAGGGTTGATTAGAGTCAGTTCGCGTATTTTTTTTATCCTTGTGCAACACCAAAAGTTGGAGTTAGAATAGGGGGGGCTTAGAGCATGATTTACATATGTGGATTCTAGTAGAATTTAGTGATAAATACACTGCTAGCCCCGGCACCTCGCATAATATGGCGACCCTGCCAGGATCTTTCCTGTGAATCTCTGATAAGCAAACAGGATTCTTAGTAGGAACATTCAATTTTTTTTCTCTATTTTTTTTAATGATTAATACCCAACTTGTTTTTTCTGGTAGTTCCGCATTTAGTTTTAAGTAGCGGCGCATGATTACAGTTTTTGTTTTCAGTGTACATATTTTTTGTTCATTGTTTTTTGTGTTTCGTTGATGTGGGGTCCGTACCACATCGCACTTTGTCGGATCTGGGTGTGGTTTCTGTACCACATCAAATTGTGTTTGTAGTTACAGCGTTGGAACGGCGTTGTTGAAATTTTATGTCTATGTGGAAAAATATTGGGAGTAGATGATTTTTATTGTGAATTTTAGATAAATTCGTTTTTTTATGAATGATCACGAGAAGTAAGGCACGACTATTAGCGAGCGAAACTAAAACAAAAGAGAATAGCATAATGGATAAGGGGCAGTTTACTGATGGGAATAGGTTCGGAGATGAGATGGGCACATTTTTAGCAGGACAGGACGACAGGGTCATTGATGAGGAAGGTGATTTTGACGCGATCTTAGAGCAACGTCGTGACCGTGATTATGATAGTGAGGTAGAGGATGAAACAGAGACAGGCACACAGATCGAGACGGCAGCAGAAGTTCATAATCAAACGAGCGAGAGCAGACAGGGGCCAGCTCGGTCACGTCAGAGCTCTAGTGCCCAGGTGTCCAGAGTTACATCTCCCACGTTTGAAGAGGATGAAAAAGATGACGTAAACCCAATACTGAGCTTCCTACGATCAATGAAAGAAGAAGCTGACGAACAGCGTAAGAAGGAGAAGGAAGAAGCTGACGAACAGCGTAAGAGGGAGAAGGAAGAAGAGGAGAAACAACGTAAGAAAGAGAAAGAAGAAGCTGACGAACAGCGTAAGAGGGAGAAGGAAGAAGAGGAGAAACAACGTAAGAAAGAGAAGGAAGAAGCTGACGAACAGCGTAAGAGGGAGAAGGAAGAAGAGGAGAAACAACGTAAGAAGGAGAAGGAAGAAGCTGACGAACAGCGTAAGAGGGAGAAGGAAGAAGCTGACGAACAGCGTAAGAAGGATACTGAGGCAATAATTTCCCATATAGGGGAAATTCGTGGGGAATTACAAACAATAAAGAAAGAATGTGGAGAAGCAAAACAAATGTCACTGGTAGCACAAAAAGTAGCAGGCCTGGCCAAAACGGCAGCAACAGGGGCAATGAAAGTCGCAAAAGTAACTTCTCAACTCGCAGGGCGCTTGCGACGTGCGACACAAGCCCACTCAAAATCCCTAGCGTTCTTAAAAACCCAAGGTAGTATCGCGGTTACGAACATCACGAAACGAATGAAAGAAGTAGAGAGTCGAATAGCAAAACTAGAGCGAAACGGGCACACGAGTACTGCACGTTCGGATACCAATGATGGAGTACACAGGATTGTGTCTCCGAGGAAAAGCCCGCCGTGCTCTAGCCCAGTGACAGCGTGCGGAACGAACAATGCACACGCAGAAACAGCGAGTAATAGTTCCAATAATTGCAGCCCACTTAGAAGAGTGAATGCTGAATGCCACTTCCACTGTGATACAGAGGTAGCACATCACAGTTATCAGCAAGATAGATCAGGACACTTAGCAGACGTGCAAGTATCGGAAACGAGTGACAACACCAGTGCGAGGATCGGACAGGATTTTGATCAGAATCACTTCCTGTCCATACTAAAATTACAGAAATTCAAAGATAATGGGGGGTCGATGCATCCGAAGAGCTGGGTGATGCAATTTACAAATTCATTACCGTCGTCATGGCCAACCCAGGCCAAATTAGAATTCATGTGTGGACACATCGAAGGCCAAGCCGCGGAAAAGATGCGGGGCGTGGCAGCGACGTGTCGGACTTATCAGGAATTTGTTGGTGCATTCCTGCGGACCTACTGGTCAAAGGAAACGCAAGATAGGATTAAAGAGGAAATAATATTTTGTCCTGAACTGGAAGCGTCCGGGCATAGGAGCGCAACCAAATTTTTTGATGATTTACTCAAGAAGAATCAGTTTTTAGATAGTCCATATAGCAACGGAGAAATCATTAAATTTTGCTTTTCCAAATTGCCAGTTAGGTATCAACAGACACTTGTCGGCAAGTGTGGATCTGACATAGATGCTTTCAAGAGTCTACTGGGCGAACTCGAAGTAGTCTTCGACAAACAAGACGCAAAGGACAGGAAGAAGGCGCAAAATAACAAATACCACGGGCCAAGAAGGGAGGACGACAACAGATCGCATAGTCGCACTGGTCAGTTAGGAAACCAGGGTTACGGAAATCAAGGTTACGCTATTCAAGATTATGGAAACCAGAGACACGGAAACCAGAACGTCAGGGAACAGGGTCAATCTAGACAAGGAATCTGGTATAGGAGGAATAACGAACGGCGAAGCGACCGTAACTGGAGAGAGCGAAATCAAGGACCACAGGAGAACCAGGAGATTGAAATTAGACCTGCAAATCCTAAGGCACGTCAGAGGAGGGGGAGTCTGACAAGGGATTGGCGCTAGTCCATAGGACTCCACCACATCTCTCACACAAAGAAGTTCGTGAAATAATAGTAGTTTAAGTGGTGTACATAGTAGAATAGGCAAATATATGAACCTTTCTTCGGGGAACAATAATCGTTGCATTAATAGATTAAGATTGTTAAAGTATTAACACGCTGCGTTTTCTCGCATAAGAATTTTCTGCTGTTAACTTTTTTTTGTCTATGTTCGGGATCTCCTCTGTCGTTGCGATAAGAGACACTACCTTTCCATGAGCAATGTTTTTGTCCTTTCCTATCTGGTGTCCATGTTAAGGGACAAAGATGAGTGACGAGATGTCGCACAAACGGGCGCATACAAGAACGTGCTCTTAGAAGCGTTCTGAGAAGTCGTGATACGCTCCATAGCGGCCACAACCAGTTCGTGAGACGTTCATACCAATGCTTGCAGGCACGCGTCAGTGCACTGCAAGATTGTGGTATATTGCGTGATTACGAGGATGAACATGTGCAGTATAGTTTTTACAGTGATGCGCCAGCATCGTTGTCTTGCAAGTCGGGGTGAACCTGTGAGCGTTTGACGCCAATGGTGCCCTAGACGATAGAAATGCGGGCATAAAGCCTACCATGCCAATGTGCAGGTTGGCGATTTAGCGTGCTGCTCGTGACTGTCACAGATGAATAACCAAGGAATTATACTTGGAGATTCGTGACATACTCTGTAGCTGGCGTGTGTTGGGCGACTGAATCCGCAACAGGAACCAGTCCTGGCTTGGTCATATTACATTGCCTCTGGAAAGGTGTGCTTTGATCGCGAAGACTGCATAACATAAAAAAAAAAGAAGTTGCAACTATAAATTTATTGTCGTGTATAGCCATGGCTAACCCAGTCTCTGGAGTTTCAGTGAGGCGTAATGAAAACTCGGAGGTCATGTCGTACGGCGCGCACATCACTGTCGGCAATAGCGGCGAGCGGCGAGACATCTCAACGTAACAGGAATTATGTAAGAGTATTGTAAAAAAAAAAAAAAAAAAAAAAAAAGGGTACGATATACTAGGATAAATTTAAACTGTAGGATTTAACAATAACTAGATTAATATTGTGGGGGTTTTCTACCACAAGTGTTGTGTTTGGCGCGCGCCTGTTGAGATGCTATTTTTCAGGTCACCAAACCACAGACCCGAGATGGAGGGACGACCGGCGAGCGAAGTTGCATGTTCTTTATAGCACAGTAAAACTTAGTCCTGCATAACAACATAATTGAATTAAAAGACATAGAATGTAGATCGTTGGCAAATGGTAGTTAATTCTTGAGCATGTCTACTGTCGATCTATGTAAGTAATAGTAATATTGGTGCGGGCCCGCACATTTAGTTGTTCATCCATTACATAGCTTCAGTTATCACACACCATGTACAATACTGAGATCGGTCTCTACACATATATCAAAATAAATTATTTCCATGTCTAGATTAGATGTTATAATGATTGCCATAGATTAATAACTATAAAAGTAAAATAAGAGTGTCTGAAATGACAGACCATCAATGTTTCATTATGTAAATTTATTATAACATAGAAGGTCATGGGAAAAAGTTAGGCATAAGATTTTTGTAAGAATTGTGCAGATGACGGGGATCGTGGCAATGCGGAGGCCGGCCGGAGCGGGAACAAGAGGTCTGCGGCTACCTGCAAGAAAAGAGCGGCAGCACCCCACCTGACATGAAGGGCGGGAGCATACGGTCCTACAAGCTGACAGTCACGGGGCCCGTATACCTGAGGGATTAGGCTGCAGACAGCCCTCGCCGGGCCACAAGTGAAAGTGATGCTGGCCGTTGACACTGACATGCGACCCACACGCGACAGCCTGCTAGCTCTCCGGACGCGGCAGCCGTTTGGAGGGATTCCCTGCGGCAGACCACGTTGTCGTGAGTACACGAAGAAGATCACATATCGTGTCAGAACCTGCGCCTCATGTGCCTCAGGACAGAAAGGGACGCTATATACTCACCTGTTTGGGTTTTTACAACTCACTAGCATTGGCCGATCTGCATACACAAAGCAGTATCGTGCCACACTAACAAATGTATGGTCTCATTACTTACTTCTCCTCTCTATTAGAGAGCAGTTTTAACAATCGTCGCTCCTAGTTCGATCCTGTATGGATGACCTCACACACTTGTGGAGTCACTCCACGTGCCATCATCCCTCGTCGAACTGCAATATTGGGAAACGTAAAGTACTGTCCAGCGAGAGAAGAGACCTAGACTAGTGATGTATCCCAACAAGTAGATCTCAGAGACAATTAATCGACGTGAGGAGAGCCTATCACTGTGTCTTCCTACCGTACTGCCGTGATCATATGCGTGGGTCTGACTACAATCTCAACAGTGTACTGCAGACACTCCAGAACTCCCTATTGCTGTTGCCACAACGTAGCAACTACACCCGACGTTTAGCCTTATGTGATGTCAGTACTGTGGAATTAGTGAAGTGCCACGGATATTTCTAACAATGTGATTTAGTGCCTCATTCTCAGCACAGTCGTGAACTTTGTGCAATGTGCACGCACAATTTGATGCCCCATGAACCTTGGTTTTTTTTCTTAAATTTCTTTCTCTTATGTTGTTTTTGTAATGTATGTTATACCTTGTATGCGTTTGTGTTTTACACTGTAATTCTTATTACAGATTACTGTTTTGTTCTCCACACCATGTTTTTTTTGTATTTTGTGTTTATTGTTGTGTGTATGCAAACAGTGTGCCTGAAGTCCCCATAAACTGAAGCAGATACCACCACTGTCATTGTAAATGGACCATCAGTTCAGGGAACATTTTGTAAAGGTTATTCTTGCTGCAGGGAGACAGAATGAATCGGAGGTTGTAACTAGATTCTGAAAGCTCACAAAGAGATTGTTAACTTATATAGTATCATGTGTGAGTGAGTTCAGGTTAGTTTAATGATTAAAATTGTTGTAACATCTTGGGCATTTAATTGCGGAGCACTCCAACTCTGATTGTAAAGAATAAACTGCTCCATATTTGGCTCAGATGCCCGGGCCATGTTTAGAGCGTGAATGTCTGTGTGAATCGGTGTTTGGAAGGGGCTCCCTGGGTATGGATGTGTGATGTGAGTGTTAGTGTTCCATATTAAGAAGGTGAAGTTGGCTACATCATAAATAATCCTCCCTCCATGAGCTGCATTTTTCAGTTGCAGTGATTTTCTTTATAGAGTGCGGCATGTGGAGTCACTTTGTAAGATTGTTCTTGGGCGATTGACTCACTACCTTGCTCCTAAGTGAGCCAACCGCTCACCAATTACAATCTAAAATGGCGTAGGGGCAATGAGAGGTGGCATGAGCCCCCTCTCATATTTCTATCTTACGATTCTCCTCTCTAGTTGCATGCGGTGGAGGATTGCTTTTCCGTAACACGCGGACTTCCCACGCAGCGTCTCTCGTCACCCGGGTGGTCCGGTGACAGGCGGGCTCTGTGGAACTGGAGAGCGTTAAGCCGACGTGTGTGAGGCAGTCGAGTGAATGCTTTGCAGACGCCGACATTGTCAAGAGACACGCCCGCTGGGGTGTGAAGTAGCGGCTGGGCTAGAGGTTCCGTTACTTCGGAGAAACTTTGCGAAAACACTTTCTGGCGGGCTACCAGCGAGGCGTGGGAATGACTTGTGTACCCACGCAGTTGTGGCGGGAAAATTCCCGCGCTTTCTGCAAAATAGGAACTGTGATTGGCTTGCTCAGGGCATAGCTCCGTGACGGAGCAAAATCAGCACAGAAATTGGCGCCAAGAATCTCCATTGGTGGAATGGTAGTGCTCTGGCAATGGAGTGGAATTTCCGCCGGTTTTCGTGTTGCTGATTGGAACGTAACCACGGTCACTGTCGTGGGGGCGGGAATGTTGTGTGTTCGGCCTGTACGGGTGCTCTGGGTAGGTCGGCAGTCGCCTTTTGGTCGAGGACGTCGAAGCAACCAGCCCTCGCCTGCGGTACGCCAGATCGTGTTCTGGCAGTCAAGAAGACAGTTTTGGTAATGTATGTCCGCAGCACCGGCAGATAGGAATTTTCCTAGGTGATAATCAGAGCTCAGCAGAGCGCGCCTGTTCGTCTTTTTCTAACTTTGTTCTGTCTTGAGTAACAGCAATTACTGTTGGATTAGCTGTGTGACTCTCTTGAGATTTGAGTGACAAGGAATTGGCTCCACATACCACCTCGTCTTAATCCTCACGATCTAGTTTAGGGACAACTTCACCTTTATAGTGTTTGTATGAATCTCCAAATTTGAGCCAATTTGATGTATTATATTTCCTGTGTTTCTTTTACTATTCTGTGTTTAGTCTTAATAAATCATATTGTTATTTTGGACAGAACTTTCATTCTGTTAATCGATAGAGCAACCCTATCATTCCTCACTATGCTAATGAAACCTTTGTTTATTTAACTTATTTATCAAATTAAATTATTGCAGGTGCCAAACTCTCTTCTACTCCACTGGCAGGGTTGATTAGAGTCAGTTCGCGTATTTTTTTTATCCTTGTGCAACACCAAAAGTTGGAGTTAGAATAGGGGGGGCTTAGAGCATGATTTACATATGTGGATTCTAGTAGAATTTAGTGATAAATACACTGCTAGCCCCGGCACCTCGCATAGTTGCTGTACAGTTCAAAGAAAACTTGAGCCTCATTTCAAATAGGTAAAGCACTCATACAGTTATAGTCGGTGGTGACTTTAATCTACCCTCGATATGCTAGAAAAATTAGGCGGCAGACATAGAACGTCATCCGAAATTGTACTGAATGCTTTTTCAGAAAATTATTTTGATCAATTAGTTCATGAGCCCACTCGAAGCGTAAATGGTTGCGAAAGCATACTTGACCTTTTAGCAACAAATAATCCTGGACAAATAGTGAGTGTTGTGACGAATACAGGGAATAGTGACCAAAAGGCAGTAGCTGCTAGGCTGAATACCATAACTCCTACAGCCATCAAAAAGAAACGCAAAGTATATCTATTTAAAAAAGCTGATAAAAATATTCTTAACGCCTTCTTAAGAGACAGTCTGCACTCCTTCCGTTCTGATCATGTAAGCATAGAAATGTTGTGGAATGATTTCAAAGAGATAGTATCGACAGCAGTTGAGAGATATATACCACATAAATTCATTCAGTGATGGTACTGATCCCCAGTGGTACACAAAACGGGTCAGATCGCTGTTGCAGAAGCAGCGAAAAAAGCATGCCAAATTTAAAAGAACGCAAAATCCCCAAGACTGGCAAAGTTTTGCAGAAGTTCGAAATATAGCGCGTACTTCAATGCGAGGTGCTTTCAATAATTTCCACAACAAAACCCTGTCTCGAAATCTGGCAGAAAACGCAAAGAGATTCTGGTCATACATAAAGCACACCAGCGGCATGACGCAATCAATATTTTCACTGCTCGATAACAACGGTGAAGTCACTGATGAAAGTGCCACTAAGGCATAGTTAATAAACACGATTTTCGAAACTCCTTCACCAAAGAGGGCGAAGTAAATATTCCTGGATTCCAATCAAAAACAACCGCCAAGATGAGAAACATATAAACAGATATCATCGGCGTCGCAAAGCAGCTTCTTAAATCACTTTACAAAAGCAAGTCATTCGGTCCAGACTGTATACCAGTCAGGTTTTTCTCAGAGTATGCTGATACAACAGCTACATATTTAGCAATTATATACAACCGCTCGAGCACAGAGAGATCCGTACCTAAAGACTGGAAAATTGCTCAAGTCCCACAAATACCCAAAAAGGGAAGTAGGAGTAATCAGTTGAATTACAGGCCCATGTCACTAACGTCGATTTGCAGTAGGGTTTTGGACATATACTGTATTCGAACATTATGAAGTACCTCGAAGAAAACGATTTATTGACACGTAGTCAGCACGGACTCAGAAAATATCGTTCTTGCGAAACACAGCTAGCTCTTTATCTCATGAAGTAATGAGTGCTATCGACAGGGGATGTGAAATTGATTCCATATTTTTAGATTTCCAGAAGGCTTTCGACGCCGTTCCTCACAAGCGTCTTCCTCTCAGTATATTCACTCATTAATGAAATTTGTCCTAAATAATATATCTCTTTTTCCAACAAACAGCTCAGTTCATACATACAATACCAGGAACAAAAATGATCTGCACAAGAACTTAAAAGCACTTACTTTAGTTCAAAAAGGGGTCCACTACTCAGGAACACTCATCTTCAATAATTTGACAGTAAACATGAAAAATTAAGTTACAAATAAAGATCAGTTTAAAAGGAGACTGAAAGACTTACTAGTGGCCAACTCCTTCTACTCCATTGACGAATTTTTTAATAGAGACAAATGATGTATTGTATATATTCATACTATTAGTATTGTTATTTCAGCTTTTTTATAAAAAAAAGGCATGTTCCACATCCACGAGGATCTCCTCAGCACGGATCTATGGAACGAAAAACTAATCTAATCTAATCTAATCCAACTTATGAAATATCGCCTCACTTGTGCGACTGGATTCGTGATTTCCTGCCAGAAAGGTCACAGTTCGTAGTAATAGACGGAAAGTCATCGAGTAAAACAGAAATAATATCCTGTGTTCTCCAAGAAAGCTCTATAGGCCCTCTATTGTTCCTGATCTATATTAACGACTTAGGAGACAATCTCAGTGGTCTTCTTAGATTGTTTGCAGATGATGCTGTCATTTACCGTCTTGTAAAATCATCAGAAGACCAAAACGAATTGCAAAATGATTTAGATAAGATATCTATATGGTGCGGAAAGCAGCAGTTGACCCTGAGTAGCCGGCCGCTGTGACCGAGCGGTTCTAGGCGCTTCTGTCCGGAACCGCGCTTTTGCTACGTTCGTTGGTTCGGATCCTCCCTCGGGGATGGATGTGTGTGATGTCCTTAGGTTAGTTAGGTTTAAGCAGTTCTAAGTCTAGGGGAAAGAAACCTCATATGTTAAGTCTCATAGTGCACAGAGCCGTTTGAACCACTTGGACCCTGAATAAAGAGAAGTGTGACGTTGATCGCATGAGTACTAAAAGAAAGCCGCTAAATTTCAATTATTCGATAAGTCACACAAACCTGAAGGCTATAAATTCAACTAAGTACTTAGGGACTACAATTAAAAATACCCTAAATTGGAACGATCACATATATAATGTTTTAGGTAGAGCCAACTAAAGACTGTGATTCATTGGCAGAACACTTAGAAGGTGCAACAGATCTACTAAAGAGACTGCTTACACCACGCTTGTTCGCCCTATTCTGCAGTACTGCTGTGCGGTGTGGGATCCGCATCAGATGGGACTGACGGGTGACATTGAAAAAGTACAAAGAAGGGCAGCTCGTTTTGTATTATCGCGAAATAGGGGAGATAGTGTCACAGACATGATACGTGAATTGGAGTGGCAATCATTAAACCAAAGGCGTTTTTCGTTGCGACGGGATCTTATGAAATTTCAATCACCAGTTTCCTCCTCCGATTGCGAAAACATTCTGTTGGCACCCACCTACATAGGGAGAAATGATCACACGATAAAATAAGAGGAATAAGGGCTCGCACAGAAAAATTTAAGTGCTCGTTTTTCCCGCGCTCCGTTCAAGAGTGGAACGGTAGAGAGACAGCTTGAAGGTGGCTCATTCGACCCTCCACCAGGCACTTTATTGTGAATAGCAGATTAATCACGTAGCTGTAGATGTAGACCTAGATCCCAGTCTTCTGCTATCATTAACTCACCACCCTCTATTATCTCCATCGACTTCCCCACTGTTTCTAACCTTATGGGACAGGTGTGCACATTTTAATCCCTAAACAACGCATGCTTGTCCGCCACTGATATCTTCACTGACATGTGCAACCATGCACTATCCGTTTTTACTACTGCAGTTACCCCATGGTAGTAGAAAGGCTGGTTCTTACTGCTGGGTTCTGTTACTAACTGTAATTGTGGCGGTAAATCGTTCCGCCCGTTCCTCAGACCCTTCTGATGTTGCTCAGATGACACTAGGACTTGACTCAACTGCCAATGTAGTGCCTAATAAACGGCTTCTTACAAGCCTGTTAATTCTACTCTTGCGTCCCAGAAACCATCTCCTACGATTGCAGCAGTCTTGTTAGCGTTATTTTCGTATTCAATACTGGCATCCATGCTTGAAGTGCCTCTAAATCCCTGTTTACAGTGCTAGCTGATGCTTTTGCATAATCCGTTACCACTCTAGTTAGTTGTCGAAGCATACATGTGTTGTTCAGCACACCGCTCTCCAAACTTACAATCTGCATGGAATGCAATTGTACAGTTGCACTTTTCCCTTCTGCCAATTTTTGCTGTCCCATTCAACTCACTTACGTCGTTTGCATCCAGTGTCCAAAATACTATTGAGTATCCTTCCTCCCACATCTGTTCAACCCCTTTTCTTCATCCATAATTCACGTAGTACCAATCTACTATATCTTGCATCTGCTTCTTGAACCATGCCTACGCTATGAGCTAATTCTTGTGCTCCTCTGACACCTGCCTGTGTACCCCATTACTGCTTGCTAACTGTTGCAAACCGGAAACTACCTCTTCCAGCGTCCTTATTTCCTTATGTAGCTCCCATACGTTGGTATTTAACATCCACTTGTGAATAGACAATAGCACATCCTCTGCTATGCGGTTGAAGATGTTGCAGCACCCCTACTCCACCTGAGGCGAAGAGGTATAGCACTGCCAAAACAAGCATTCTTCCTTCCTCGCCCTCTCCGAAGGGCAACTTAAGGACAGGGACTGTTATAATCTTCCCTCCCCCTCTCCCATTTCCACAAAGCATCTCTCACACAATAATTAAAGATATCCCTTACCCTTACATATACACAAATTCCTACCCAACTTTAGTACTAACTTTCATGGTTTGAAAAATGATGCTCATTAACAAAACTACACAAGTATATATAGAAATGGTAAGTATTCTCATCAATAATTACTAATTAAGTAAAGCACAACAAACTATAGCTCTTTAAGTAACAAATGTGCTTTGATAAGCAGTCTTTTAACCTACTCAAAATATAGTTGGCTGTGCAAATGCCCACACAACTTTAAATTCAAGTTCAAACACTTTCTCATGAAATGAACGCCGATAAAACTTTGTAGTTCTGATCAAAGTGCATAAACGAAACAATTAATAATCTTTTTGCCTTCAGATCAATATTACTGTTCTTTTAACTGACAGCTTTACTACCTTCAGGCAGTTTTTCAAGTAAGACAAATTACTTAAGAAAATGACTGCAGATTGATTTAGAAATGCACTGGAAGTGGAGTATTTCTCAAACTATAAAACTGAACTTTAAACATTATGACTCCACACATTCGAAAGCAATCACAACCATTTTTACAAATGCCGAATAAGTCTTCCTATAATAAATTAGGACACACGGAAGTAAATTCACGAGGATAGGATCCCTGTCCAGGCTTGTGATATCAGATAATCACGGGTGTAAGATGGAGCTTTTAGCAACACCACAATTATTATTAAAATCAACCAAATTTCAAAAATACCCGGTCCATTTACAGAGTACCAAATATAAACAATTTAGTGGAAGTCTGGTGGCACTGTTGGCGTAACTTGCAGTGTCTGTTATCGTCGAGGCGATGCAATCGAGACAGTACTGTTGGCCTTGCCCTGTTATAGATTTTCTTGGCGTCGGAACTATATTTTCACAGGACCAAAAACAAAACCATGATTATAGTATCACCAAACGCAGCATCCAAGGCCCATAAATACCGCTCTTAAGCTCCTCTGGCCTCAAAACTCTAAGAACATGAGCCACAACGATCCGCTACTGCTAGCGAGATGTTAACCACAGCACTCCTCAGACCAGACTCCTTACCCGTCGCAAAGGACGAGTTGCAACTTGCGCGCCAACCACACCTTTTCCACTCCGCCAGGCTACTTCCGTAGCTGCAGGGCTTCCCCACATCTTTTACATTCAGCCCTACGTTCCCAAACTATGGACCAATTCGTTATATCATAATCATTCCATCAGTTATTTAAATCCACATGCAGACTTTAAATAACATCGTTCAGAAAGTTCACATAACTGAAATACACTCCTGGAAATTGAAATAAGAACACCGTGAATTCATTGTCCCAGGAAGGGGAAACTTTATTGACACATTCCTGGGGTCAGATACATCACATGATCACACTGACAGAACCACAGGCACATAGACACAGGCAACAGAGCATGCACAATGTCGGCACTAGTACAGTGTATATCCACCTTTCGCAGCAATGCAGGCTGCTATTCTCCCATGGAGACGATCGTAGAGATGCTGGATGTAGTCCTGTGGAACGGCTTGCCATGCCATTTCCACCTGGCGCCTCAGTTGGACCAGCGTTCGTGCCGGACGTGCAGACCGCGTGAGACGACGCTTCATCCAGTCCCAAACATGCTCAATGGGGGACAGATCCGGAGATCTTGCTGGCCAGGGTAGTTGACTTACACCTTCTAGAGCACGTTGGGTGGCACGGGATACATGCGGACGTGCATTGTCCTGTTGGAACAGCAAGTTCCCTTGCCGGTCTAGGAATGGTAGAACGATGGGTTCGATGACGGTTTGGATGTACCGTGCACTATTCAGTGTCCCCTCGACGATCACCAGTGGTGTACGGCCAGTGTAGGAGATCGCTCCCCACACCATGATGCCGGGTGTTGGCCCTGTGTGCCTCGGTCGTATGCAGTCCTGATTGTGGCGCTCACCTGCACGGCGCCAAACACGCATACGACCATCATTGGCACCAAGGCAGAAGCGACTCTCATCGCTGAAGACGACACGTCTCCATTCGTCCCTCCATTCACGCCTGTCGCGACACCACTGGAGGCGGGCTGCACGATGTTGGGGCGTGAGCGGAAGACGGCCTAACGGTGTGCGGGACCGTAGCCCAGCTTCATGGAGACGGTTGCGAATGGTCCTCGCCGATACCCCAGGAGCAACA
This sequence comes from Schistocerca nitens, assembly GCF_023898315.1. Classification (NCBI taxonomy): domain Eukaryota; kingdom Metazoa; phylum Arthropoda; class Insecta; order Orthoptera; family Acrididae; genus Schistocerca; species Schistocerca nitens. The sequence goes on from NC_064618.1 coordinate 661,963,405, forward strand.
GTGTCCCTAATTTGCTGGGAAGTGGCGGTGCGGTCCCCTACGGCACTGCGTAGGATCCTACGGTCTTGGCGTGTATCCGTGCGTCGCTGCGGTCCGGTCCCAGGTCGACGGGCACGTGCACCTTCCGCCGACCACTGACGACAACATCGATGTACTGTGGAGACCTCACGCCCCACGTGTTGAGCAATTCGGCGGTACGTCCACCCGGCCTCCCGCATGCCCGCTATACGCCCTCGCTCAAAGTCCGTCAACTGCACATACGGTTCACGTCCACGCTGTCGCGGCATGCTACCAGTGTTAAAGACTGCGATGGAGCTCCGTATGCCACGGCAAACTGGCTGACACTGACGGCGGCGGTGCACAAATGCTGCGCAGCTAGCGCCATTCGACGGCCAACACCGCGGTTCCTGGTGTGTCCGCTGTGCCGTGCGTGTGATCATTGCTTGTACAGCCCTCTCGCAGTGTCCGGAGCAAGTATGGTGGGTCTGACACACCGGTGTCAATGTGTTCTCTTTTCCATTTCCAGGAGTGTATGTGTACATAGTGAGCTGGTGCGCTGCTGGCGCGTCTCCATCGATTGTCATCCCGACCATTGTGAGTCGATTTTCGACGCCTGCTTGTCTCCTTCTCATCTCTGGCGGATGGCTATGTAACTGTGGCGCGCGCGCTCTGCACGGGCTTGCGTTGGAGTATCAGATGTGTGAGCTACACTGACGTGTGGCGCTAGCGAGTGACCGAGTCGGTACGACGAAGGAGTGTGGGCAGCTGCTACGGCGTGATTCGCCGTTTGAATGCAGATCCGCTGCCGATGGTGACTGGGATTTCCTGGAGATTTGAAGGACAGATTTCCTTCGGGTCTGTTACATGTTACTCAAAGTGAACGAACTGGTCGCGTCGAATTGTTTCTTGGTGGGTTCTGTTCACGTTAATTGAATACTCGAGTGCACAGAAAACTATCTTGGTTGTTTCAATTATTTGTCACTGTACTTGGTCAAGGCACCTGATATGTTGATGGTATTTAAGGGAGTGCTAGTTACGCACAACCAATAGACATGAAGCCGTGCTTAATGCGTAGCTAGAGGTCATGTCAAATAGTTCGTAAATCTGTGCCTGTTGTTCAAGAGCGGGCCGAAATAATTTTCCTATTTCTTGTTCCTACGCTATTAATTTATTTCTTTGTTCTAGAGAATTGGCTAATCAAATTTTAAGAGTCGTTACCGGGCAAGTGCTCATCTAGGTTAGTCAGACTTGGGTACACTGGTGCCATGTATAATTAAAGATTTATTTAAAACCAGTTGGGCATATATCTGATGCGTCAGAACCTTGTCTGCAGCTAATGTGTTTATGTTTCAGATAATGGGCAGTGGTCGACGCGAGCAAACTCCGATCCGGGTATCACGGTGGAAGAGGGAAATTTAAGGATCTGGATCGGTGTCTGTGGTTACGTTGTTAGTGTCCTGCAATTCCATCTTACCGGTGGAACGTTGTGGCTTTCTGGAAGCTTAATTGTAGCCCAAAGTTGAGTGTAGCTCCATTTTACCTTCTCGTCCGTGAATCTCCTCTATCTGGTAGCACCTTTCGGTCTGCTCGCGTCCATCACTAATTTTCAACGTAAAAAAGAAATTGTAATGTCTCCATGTTAAGACTATTTAATATGCTATTATTATGTATGTGAACCTCTTACCTGTGAGTATACTAAAGAGAAGCTTAGTCGAGTGCATTAATCTGATAATACTTTAATTTATTACTATTGATTAAAATCAGTCCATGGAAGCAGTTTTAGAATTTGACATGGAAGCCAGTTCTATATAAGTCCTGGAGCATTCAGTTATGTCAGTTAAATTTTATTAATGGGGTTTTATGAACATTTTTTTGATTCGTGAAAATTGCTTGAAGAATTTTTGAAAGATCTCTGTCCGTATTTGTAATAAAGAAGTGTATGGCAACTACAAACTGGTTATGTGTTTAATGTCGATGTGTCGAAAGGAACGATGCATCACTCAGTCAAAGAATTTCCATGACAAATACACATTGTACATAAGCAACACTATAAATTGACACAGAAATATCGATACAGTTACAAAATGGGTCGAAAATAGGAGTTACACCTTCTGGGGTATACGGACTCAGCAACATCACCCAGTGGCTCACCTTGTATAGAGGTAACGTTCCTGTACACTTTATACCTCCTCTTGCCTTTATGTTTGTTTCTTGCGCTCCTTCAAAACTTCTCTCACAGTTCTCGCAAACTTTGACACTGACTCTGCATTCCTGCTCCCATCCTGCTTAATAATGGCGAAGTCGTTTCTTAACCATAAACCACCTCAAATGGCAAACACCTTGTGCTCGTGTGTTCTTTCGAATTATATGCACTTACCACAAAAGATACTACATGTCCCAGTCTGTATGATGGAAGTTAATACAATAACTAAGCATACTCCCAGTCGTTTGATGAATCCGCTCCACCATACCGTTACCTGATGCTGAAGTGGACAAGTTCTTAATTTTCTCACTCTCAACAACCGACACAATGTCTTCACTAGGTCTAATGTCACGTTCATCCCTTGATCCATTATTATTGCCTCGGGCAACCAAAACTTCAGCGCTAATCTGTTCACCTGCAGTTGGGTGTCTGTGACTGCCTGGTAGTCCAACATTGGCACAACCTCGATATAACGAGAAAATTGGTCTATTATAGTCAGCACAAAACGATTCCCTGCTGGAGTTCCATTAATTGGTCCTTACGCATTCACCCTGATAAAAAAAAATGATACCACCACTTCTGGCAACTGCAACAGTACTTGTTTTCGAGCTAGATCTGCATATTGCGCACGCTGCACACAATTCTTGATGTTTTGTTTGATATCACATTTCTTTCCTTTCTGGCGGAACTTCTCTGCCACCCTCTTATTCGTTGCTCTGCACCCTCCATGGCCAGACAAAACGTGATCACGCAGCTCCTTCAGCACCTCCTCCGTTAGTTTCGCTGGTACAACCACTTGTAGTCCTAATTTCATCTCCTTACATAACAACTCGTCATATGTTATAGCGATGCTGCTTCCCGTACTGATCACAATCTGCATCAGCCCTCTGCACTGCTTGCTACTTACAAGGGAACCGCCCCATCGCACCCCCCTCAGATTTAGTTATAAGTTGGCATAGTGGATAGGCCTTGAAAAACAGAACACAGATCGATCGAGAAAACAGGAAGAAGTTGTGTGGAACTATGAAAAAAAAAGCAAAATATACAAACTGGGTCGTCCATGTGTAATATAGGCAATATTAAGGGCACTGTGAGGCGAGGAGCGCCGTGGTCCCGTGGTTAGCGTGAACAGCTGCGGAGCGAGAGGTCTTTAGCTCAAATCTTCCCTCAACCGAAAATTTTAACTTTTTCAGTTTATGTGACAAACTCTTATGTTTTCATCACTTTTTTGGAGTGATTATTACATCCACAAGAAAACCTAAATCGGGCAAGGTAAAAGAATCTTTTTACCCATTCGTCAAGTGTACTAGTTAGGTGGGTCGACGACGTATTCCTGTCATGTGACGCACATGCTGTCACCAGTGTCGTATAGAATATATCAGACGTGTTTTCCTGTGGAGGAATCGGTTGACCTATGACCTTGCGATCAAATGTTTTCGGTTCCCATTGGAGAGGCACGTCCTTTCGTCAACTAATCGCAAGGTTTTGCGGTGCGGTCGCAAAACACAGACACTAAACTTATTACAGTGAACAGAGACGTCAATGAACGAACGGACAGATCATAACTTTGCGAAAATAAAGAAAGCAAATTTTCACTCGAGGGCAGATTTGAACTAAAGACCTCTCGCTCCACAGCTGTTCACGCTAACCACGTGACTACGGCGCTCCTCACCTCACATTGCCCTTAATATTGCCTATCTTACGCATGGACGACCCAGTTTGTATATTTTGCTTATTTTTTCATAGTTCCATACAACTTCTTCCCGTTTTCTCGATTGATCTGTGTTCAGTTTTTCAAGGCCTATCCACTGTGCCAACTCATAACTAAATCTGAGGGGGGGGTGCGATGGGGATGTTCCCTTGTTAGTAAGATCCTGACCAAGTGCTTTTATCACCACTACCTTCCTACATCCCCATTTCCGTGCTTCTTCCTTGGTTTGTGGGTTACTCTATACTCATATTCACTGATTTTTAATACCCATGTCGTCAGTCTACTGGATTTGTTCTTCAAATTTAGCCATCACTTCAAAGCAGCATCTTCAGTCACTACTTAAAATTTCCTCCCGTGCAGGAACACCATAAGCATGTTGCTCCGTACACCACGCTAAACATCTCCTCTCCATCCTAAAATAATTTCACTCAATTCCATTCAGCTGTCTCAACGCAAAAACAGTAGTGTTTTCATCTCCATCGGCTTTCTGGCTCAAAACACACCCAAGAGCTTGGTTGGATGCATCATACGATAATATAAATTCCTTTGAAATATCCGGGAACGCCATTACTGGACTCGACCTCAGTACTTCCTTTAACTTGTCTAATGCATTCTGACATCCCCAGGCGACACAAATGTGATTCCCTTTCTCAGTAACTGAGTAAGTAGTCAGGCTTTATTCGTGAATCTTCTCACGTATTTTCTATAATAATCTGCGAGGCCCAGGGAAGAGTGTAACTCTTTGCTTGTTCCTAGCACTGGAAAATTTCGTATCGCCTTTATCAATCTCAGATCAATCCTCAGACTAATCATATTAATTACATGACACAAGTGATTTACTTACTGTAGCGAAAATGACACTTCTCAGTACTCGGTGTTCAATGTGCAGCCCGTAACCTTTTGAACACCTTCCTTAGTCGCTGCCTATATTCTTTCATATCTCTTGAATGAACCATTATATCATTCAAATACACTAAACATCTTCGAGGCTTTAATACTTTAAACACTCCGCTTAACAAACGCTGAAATGTTTCTGGTGCATTCTTCAAACCAAACGGCGTTCTTCTGTAATGATAATATCACCAAGGTACTGAAAATGCAGTTTTTGGTCTATCCTCTGGAGCCACATCCAACTGATGGTACCCACTCCTCAAGTCCGGCACTGCCCAAGATTATCAATAGTTTCTGTGAAGTTTGGAATGGAGTAAGCATCTGTTGTTGTCTTACCGTTCAAATGGCACTAGTTGCAGCAGAATCGATACTTCCTTGAACCGTTATGGACTTTTCGGTATGTTTAAAATGCCTACCGCCTATAAGCAATTACTCTCTTATTATTATGCTGTCAGCTAACGGCTGATTGATAAACGCTTCTAAAATCTATTGCAGAGACTGTGGTATTCTTTCTGTAAGGCCTCTAGCATACTTGCGCTTTGTTCCTGCAGAAGTCCTGTTTTTCGGCACAGGTGCTGCAGTTTTCCTATCTGCCTCGTCCCTGATTCCCTCAAATTCTTGTCCTTCTCACGCAGTGCAGTCTTAGTGACATCCTGGGCCTTTTAGTTTACATATTCTGTGCTCTTCCTCCTCTGGAATTTCTAACGTTAACACTAACGTTCTCTTTAAGAACTACACCTTCGCAGCGCCAAAGTTGTCCACACTGACGGGTATTACCTTCCCTCCATCTTTTTCCTGTAGAGGTCTGTTAAAAAAATTCCGGAACTTTGTGCACAAAATTTTCCTACGTCTACCTTTTACTTATTGAGCATGGTCTCCTTCGAAATACTCTCCTCCACAATTGATACACTGCTACCAAGGCTGTTTCCACTTCCGAAAGCCGTGTTGGTACGCCCCATGCTACATCGCGCGAAGTGCCGTCTAAGAATTTCCTATCATCTCGTCCGTCGCTGCAAATCTTCGTCCTTTCAATGGGGCTTTCAACTTTGGAAATAAAAAAAGAGCCCACAGGGGCCAGGTCTACAGAGTACAGAGATTGAGGGAGCACAGTTATTTCGTCTTTTGTGCAATATTCATGCACCAACAGGGATGAACATAATGGCACTTACCGTGATGCAAGAACCATGGCCGGCCGCTGTGGCCGAGCAGTTCTAGGTGCTTCAGTCCGGAATCGGGCTGCTGCTCCACTCGCATGTTCGAATCCTGCCTCGGGCATGGATGTGTGTGATGTCCTTAGGTTACTTAGGTTTAACTAGTTCTAAGTCTAGGCGACTGATGACCTCAGATGTTAAGTCCCATAGTGCTTAGAGCCATTTGAACCAAGAACCACGACTCGTCTCTTGACATTTCAGGCCGTTTCCTTCTCTCATTTTCTCGCGGTCGTCGCAACACGTCCTGATAGTACCATCGGTTAACAATTTGTCTCTGTGACACGAATTCATGATGAGCTAATCGTTCAAAGTCAAAGAAAACTATCAGCATGGCTTTGACATTTTACTTGATCTGATGAGCTGTCTTTTGGTCTTGCAGAATCTTTCCAGACCCATTGTGAAGATTGAACCTTGGTCTGAAAGACAATGGAAACACCTACATGTCAGTAGGAGAAAGGCTCTTAGCCTAACATGTTGACACAGGCAGGTTAGTGGACTTGCTTCAACTTGCTGGTGAAAGTTCCTGCAATCCTATTGGCTGCTGCCAAAATAGTAAGACAATAATGGTTCAAATGGCTCTGAGCACTATTGGACTTAACTTCTGACGTCATCAGTCCCCTAGAACTCAGAACTACTTAAACCTAACTAACCTAAGGACATCACACACATCCATGCCCGAGGCAGGATTCGAACCTGCGACCGTTGCGGTCGAGCGGTTCCAGATTGTAGTGCCTAGAGCCGCTCGGCCACTCCGGCCGGCCCTTGGTCTCAACATCATAACGGTAGACCCTCATCACCTGTTATGATTCTCTTAAGGAACATCTTGTTCTGATTTGAGCGATCCAAAAGCTGTTCACAGACTGTGAAGCGTAGGACTTTCTGGTTTTGTCTCACGAGAAGTGGGACGAATTTGGCGCCAACACGATGCAGTCCAAGATGCAGTGTCAGGATTTCATGACATGAACTGAAATGCTACATTCTATTGCAATCTCTCGGACAGTCAGTCTTCGACTCGTAAGCACGATTTCGTTGACGTTCCTGACATGAGCGTCGTTGGTAGCCGTCAAAGGGCGTCCTGAACGAGGGTCATCTTTCATTTCCGTCCGGCCATTTTCAGTGTGAACCATTCGTAACTCTGAGTACAGCTTAAGCACTCATCAATGTAAGCATTCTGCATCATCTGGTGTGTCTGAAACAGTTTTCTTGAGTTTCATGCCAAATTTAATTCAGACGCGTTGCTCCTCTAACTCCGGCATATCGAAATTTGCAACCTGTGCGACACGTTCTACTCAATATAGCACTGACCAATAACTGACATACAACAATGAAACTTCCGGCAGTTACATATCAAACACAGGCTTGTGCAGGAATGCCAACCGCCTTTCGCTCCAACGCACCTCTGGTGAGAAGTTACGAATGTTCCGGAATTTTTTGAACAGACCGGTACTTCGTCTTACGAAACGACACACTGCATCTAATACAGAATTGTAGTCCAGCGGTCCACTGCACAAAACATACCAACTGGTGAAGTCGGACTCTACACTCACAGCGAGTTTGTCAGTCTGCACACAATCATGCTAATTAAGCCTTAATGTCATTGCTCTCAGCTTAACTTGGATTGCATTGTACAGCAGACGGTGCTCACGAATGACCAGAATTGACGACAGCTTTCCCTAGCCAGAATGTCTTAAGTCAATTATGGTATGATGCAGACGCACTAAGTCTGTTCCTAGGATCACGCTGTAGCACTCGATTACATGAGACACCACTTCTACATACTGCCTAAACTGGTAGCTTCCAATTGAAAATTCACCATTGTCGTCTCAGTGATCGTATATCATTACCCTCTGTCCCACGAAAAATATAACATGATGGTTCCTATTTCCTCCAACAAGCTGCATCTCTCGAGGCCACAGGTACATGCGCCCCTATGTCCAACAGAAACGTATGCTTCTTACCATGTATTATACCCACTATGGCACATTCCGCCCCTGAATTCGTATTTAATGCATTTTTTTTTACTTACAACCCCTTACGTCGGTTGTGGGGTTCCGTTTTACTTATTACCACCCAGACCACCCCTATCAGTATTCCTATAATACTGCTGATGGTTCACACCACCCCTGTTGCTATTCCCATAATATAGCTCATGGTTCATGCCCTCCCTGTTGTTATTCCCATAATACTGCTGATAGTTCATACTATCCCTAGTGTTCTGCGGCTGCCTCTGCACGTGCCCTGTACTCCCACAATTAAAGCCACTTGTATTCACTGAAAACACATTTAGTCGATGTTGCCCCTATTGCAACATCAGTCTCTACAGATTCCATTGGTGGCCCAACTGCCGCATGGAAACCCCTAGATATACGGAAACTCCTAGACATTTTCAGAGCTAAACTACTCAGATGATGGCAAGAGAGCTTCCACAAATGATAACACATTCTCGGATGACTTACCGGAAAATGGAGTAACTACATTAGCAACAGCTGGATCCACCGCTAGACTCTCACTTCAACAACCCTAACTCCTTACTTTTCACTGCTAGCTTATTATTCGCAAATGTATCCTCTGCTCTCAACCATGTTACCTCGTTAATTAATAACTGCATAATTCTCTGACCGGTGACACCTTGTGTCTCTAATTCCACCATTGCATTACTCTTACTCGTATTTACCAATTCCACAATAACAATCCAACAATAAAAAGAACGCAACACTCCTTAGTAACTCTACCACATTTTTTTTATGCGTACTCATGAGCCACCTGGGCTATCTACATTACCTCACCATACGGCCAAAACGATGGCATGTTAAATAAACAACTCCACATCGACAGGCTCTAACAAGTGATCCTTAAAGTTACTTTTAAACAGGGAGACATTCAACGGTTTCTCCAGCTCACAATAGTAACTTTGCAGTTATGATATGATGACCCTTAATCCTCGCCGACCGGAGTGGCCGTGCGGTTATAGGCGCTACAGTATGGAACCGCGGGACCGCTACGGTCGCAGGTTCGAATCCTGCCTCGGGCATGGATGTGTGTGTTGTCCTTAGGTTAGTTAGGTTTAAGTAGTTCTAAGTTCTAGGGGACTGATGACCTCAGAAGTTGAGTCCCATAGTGCTCAGAGCCATTTGAACCAACCTTAATCCTCTGTGCCATTTTAGTCACCAGAACATAAACAATAGCTTCATTCAACCGACAACGGTTCAGCCGGGGAGGGGGGGGGGGGGGGAGGGTGCACCCTCCTCCTCGCGCTATAATGGCGTTTCGCTGCTGAACGTCGTGCCGAGGAGACTGAGGCCTGGCTCGCATGGTGACGAGCGAAGACTGCTGTGCATGAGGCACATAGCTCACATGGTTCATGCCCTGCTGTGAAGCCACCTTCCTGTCAGCTCCGGCTATTACCGCCCGCGGTGAATGTTTAGCCGAATCCAGCTAGCCCCTCTCAAGTTCTTTCTGCGTGCATGTTGCTATAATCTATACGTCACTACACTGTACCTAAGAGCCAGCGGTAGCTAACGCAACGCTATATGGTGGACGTCTTACAGATTCCCACAAGTTTTACCTGAAACTAGGTGGCGACGTTACAAGGACAAGGCCTGTCTGTACATGGCACGTGTCTGTATGACCTGTCTTCATGATATGGAAATACTTCAGTTGCTAGCAAGATTCTCAGATCTGCTCCTTAAAGAAAATGTGTGCAGCCAGCTACAACATCAGCTCCAACCAAGTGCCAGCGTAAAAAATATTAGAATTTACGCTCTTCGAAGATCAAGCTTTCATCTTCAGAATGATTATACAAGAAACGTCTAACACCGACCAATATAAAACATTAACAAGAACATATAAATAATAAAATAACGTGGCTACTTTCCTTGCAGCATTGTCTTTTTAAGATGTACGTTCACATCACCGTGAACTCATAAAACAGGTTGAAAAGGAAACGCGTTATCGTTCATACATATAGAGAACGTCACAATGACATCCCTGTGTGTGCTTACCCCATGTATCTTCCTGAAAGCCACATCCTGCGAACAAAGACAGAAGCAACGCGAGTGAGCTCTTCATGAATGTAAACATGAAATCAGAGAGATACCGAAAAAACAAAGATTGTGTGCAACCATGTCGGGAAGCCGGCAATTCAAATTCCTTCATGTACAGAAAGCGAACGTTATACAATGAATTCGCTAAATAACTGTAAGTACTAAAAAAGATATACAAAGTTTCTGAAAAAGTTATTTGTGTCACCTGTAAGCTGTTCATTTAATGTATTGCAGTTTTCCAAGCTATGTGCGATAATGTCCAATTGTTCAGTTTCTTGCCTTTATCTTGTATCGGTAAAACTGCGAGATGTTCATCAGTTCCCAATACTGGGTGACCAGTTTCATGCATATGCATGGCTCCGGCTGACTGCTCGAAATTGTTAAGCCCAACAACGTCCCTGTGTACTTTTCACCTTAACTTACAGGCCTATCCAGTTCGCACTGCAAGTTTTACATTGATTTTGTACACAAGTTTTTTCGTTTTGCCACTGCCTTTCAAATCATGGTAGTTTCGATGCTTAATAAGAAAGCGAAGATTCTGTGTGGAGCACAATCTTCTGTCTTTGTTAAAAGGTCGTAGGAAGTACAGACAGATGACTGAATTCTGTCCTCAGTAACTATAGCACCATCAGACGAAAAAACAACGTCCCATTTACGGTGCATATTGTAAGAACCTTTCTGGTTTTTTTTTTTTTTAGCGATATGAATTTGTTGTGGAATGCACCATGACCACAAACTCTCGCAAAATAGATCACTAGACGGTCTTGGTTCTACCTAGCAGTTAATAAGTAAGATGTGTAAGTAGGCTGTTTAGGTTTTTTTATTGGTAACGCCACCTCTGTATAAAAATCACTGGCTGTGCTGTGTGCAGTCTGTGGCCACTTTTCATTGTTGTAATACTCGCCATTGTAGTGTTAGGCAGCTGGCTGTGAACAGCGCGTAGCGTTGGGCAGTTGGAGGTGAGCCGCCAGCAGTGGTGGATGTGGGGAGAGAGATGGCGGAGTTTTGAAATTTGTCATGATCTGCTATATATATTATGACTATTAAGGTAAATACATTGTTCGTTCTCTATTAATATCTTTCATTTGCTAACTATCCCTATCAGTAGTTAGTGCCTTCCGTAGTTTGAATCTTTTATTTAGCTGGCAGTAGTGGCGCTCGCTGTATTGCAGTAGTTCCAGTAACGAAGATTTTTGTGAGGTAAGTGATTTGTGAAAGGTATAGGTTAATGTTAGTCAGGGCCATTCTTTCGTAGGGATTTTTTGAAAGTCAGATTGCGTTGCGCTAAAAATATTGTGTGTCAGTTAAAGCACAGTCTTGTATAATTGTTCTAAGGGGACGTTTCATACGTCGACCCTTAGCCGAGGATACCTCACTGGAATCTTCTGATTTTTTTCTTGTAGTTTGTGTAATTAGTGTAGCTATTGTTTATTGCTAGCGCGTAATTATAGAGAGAATTTCCTTTGTAGTTGTAGTTTTTCATTGTTGTACAGTAAAGCAGTTGTGGCATGCATGTAGATTTGCAGCAAGTATTTCGCAGCTGCGCTTGCAATTAACTAGATATTATTTTCAGTGCTATGTTAATGTGTTCTCTTATTTTTGCTCTTCAAATTGTGCTTTTCTGTGTTATCGTGTGAAATATTTTGACAATAATGGCGTGTGAAAAACATAACACTAGGCTCCAAAGTAAACTGAGAAATAATAGTGACGACGAGCGTAGCTTATCAGCACCACTGTGTAATGAATTAACAGACATTTGAAGTAGTAATTTGGTAACTGTGCATAGGGAAATGGAGCGGGCGGCAAATAATGGTGTAGACAGTGAAACAGGTAGTGAACAGGGAAGCATTATCGATCGAGCGGTCGGCAACAGCTCGCCTCAGGAATCCGAAATGACAGAACACGATATTGCAAATACTGTAGACTTAGGTTTTGGGTCCTCACCGTTTTCTCAAATGAGTCAAGACACATTTTCTGCTTGTCAAAATGTGAATGTTGCCGGTGAAAATGCACTGCCAAAAAGCATAGAGAAACAGATTCCAGACACTAATACATTATTATTGCAATTAATGCATCAAATGGAACAAAATCAGAGACAAATGGGACAAAGTCTTCAAAAGTTAGACACAATGGAACAAAATCAGAGACAAACACAGCAACAGTTAGACACAATGGAACAAAATCAGAGACAAACACAGCAACAGTTAGACACAATGGAACAAAATCAGAGACAAACACAGCAAAATCTTAAAAAGTTAGACACAGTGGAACAAAATCTTAAAAAGTTAGACTCATTGGAACAAACTCTTGAACAAACACGTGAAGATTTAACTACTGAGCTACATAACATTGAATCGAAATGTCAAAAGGTCTGTAATGACATAAAAACTCAAATTTGTGAGCATTTTCAACCTATTTTTTCGCGACATGAAAATGCATTACAGAATCACGAAGCAGCCATAAAAGAACTGCAAACTATTGTTCATGAAAATCATGAGACCTTGCAAGCTAAATTTGACTCAGTTGCATCTACCGATTCGGTTACGCAACTTGCAAAAACTCAGGAAAACTTAGAGGACACAGTAGATTCGATTTCAACACAAATGGACACTCTGAAACTTGGTTCAGAAAAACACACTGAGGAAATGTGTTCACTATCGGAGAAAGTAGCCGAACTTTCGGATCAGCTCACTAATTTATCTACGAAGGTAGATGATAATCTGAATGACACAAAACCGGTAGTCTTTAATGACACAGAAGAGTGCGAACAAATTAGGAAATTTAATCAAAATCAAATCAATATACAGTACAAAAGAGAAATCCGGGAAGTACAAGATCAGTTGGCACAAGTAATACAAAAATTACAAATTTCAGAGGACACTCGCGCTCCAACACGGGAAGAGGGACTTAGAAATACGGAAAAGACGCAAAATAATAACACAGGGCATTTCGGAAGTTATGAAAGAAACTGGCAATGTGCACCGAATTTTGCGATGGAACGGCCGACACGACCTAACAATGACCGATATGCGACTCGCCGACACGATGATTTTGACTATAAGCTGTTCATTACTACACGTAAATTCAAAACGTTTAAGAATTCTGGCAACGACATTCATCCACAAGCGTGGCTCCATCAATTCTCTCATTGTTTTCCTCCCAACTGGTCATTGCAGCACAGATTAGAATTTATGTGTGGCTACTTGGAGAATGAACCAGCTGTAAGAATGCGATCGGTCATTCACGATTGTCACAATGAAGGAGAATTTTACCATGCGTTCCTCTCAGCATATTGGTCTCAAGCTACACAAGACCGAGTAAAACATAGCATCGTGATGATGAAACACTTTGAACAATCTGAATTTTTCAGTCTTGTCAAATATTTTGAAGACATGTTGCATAAGAATCAGTATCTTTCAAACCCATACAGCCCCTCAGAACTCATCCGCATTTGCTTACTCAAATTGCCTGAACATTTACGACATATTATTTTAGCAGGACGTTGCAAAGACGACATTGAAGCTTTTCAGGGACTCCTACAAGAATTAGAAATTGACACAGACAGTCGCCGGATGCGAAAACAGGAAAACAATCACTACAGGTCACATACGTCACAATTCCGTGACGACAGAAACAATAACTGGACACGACAAGGCTATTCTTACAACGGAAATCGTGACCAAAACAGACACCACCCATATGACAACCACTGGCAGAGTAATAATAGTTACAGAGAAAGATCGCATTTCCGTAGTAATGAATATGACAGAGATTACCTTAGAAACAGACAATATGGGAACCAAAACAATTATTATCAAGGGAGACAGAATACTTTCAGACGCAACAGTTCAGCGCGCAGGTACGATTCAGGAAGAAATTCTCCACCACATGACCGACATGAAAGAAATTATGAAATCTATCGATATGACGACAGACGAGATAATCATAACGACAGACCTGAATTGCATCAGAACTGGCGGGATTCAAACAGAGCAGGGCACTTTCGACAACGTGAATTTGTAGAAGCTAGGTCTCCTAATCCCAATAACGACGCGCGCCAATAAAGGAACAGACAATTACTCGCACCGCAGGCAGCCACCTGCGCCAGCTGGCTCAGAGAAAAATAACACAGACGCTAACCTTGAGAAAAGATTTAGTATTTCCTACCGACGTATAAAACATGACAATTGCTTTTCAGTTGAAACTCTGTGTACTAGGAAGAGTAAAGGTTTACACCACATTTCACATGTAAAACCGTTTATTGAAAGATAATCTGCTTTTTAACTTTGTCTTTGCCATAAAACGTTTCACTTCACATTTCTAGTATGCATTGTCAGACTTAGAAACTGTTACCATGCAACAATGTTTGAAGTTAAATATCCAGTCAAGAACCAAGAGAACTTATTTAAACAGAAATTACGAATGCATTGTTATTGTGAACAGACGACACAGTGTTATTGTGTGTGTGCATTCTTGCTTGTTAGTTGCACGATTACGTAACGACTATAAGGCTCACATACTTCGACCATATACAGGTACGGCTAATGAGATTTTAATGCAACATTTTGGTTTGCTTGAAAATACATCCTATATTTGAAGTACTTTCTGTGGGATTAAAGATGACTTAGCATTTGGTTTCTTTGACAGCTACCCGATTATATCACGACGCTACTAATGAGTGACAATTTACAATGTTGCTATTGCGGTGTTTCTGTTTTATATCTGCACAGTTTTTCTGAATTCTTCTGGAAAGTAAAACATGTTTTAGTAGTAACTTTTGTGGTATAGCAACAATGAGACAGCCTTTTTCGTGGCACAACAATACGTTACTGTACAGTAATTTCTTCATCACGCCAATAAACATAATAACTACGATATCTATTCGCAAAGCATTTCACTTTCGTTTATGATGAGGTAAGTACATTGACTTCAGCAGAACTTTGCTTACAGAGGACGATAACTACGACACTTCCACAGAATTATCTTACAGCAAGACGCACATTTAGCGCTACAGGACACGCATTTGAGTGATCAATTTTGTACTTAAACCATTTATTTTTCAAGATTTTTGAATTACAAAGAAAGTGTTCCGTGATACATTTCATTCCATTGCTGTAATCTGTAACACTTGAGGATATAATTACATTTATCCTCAGGGGGGTACACGCTTACCTTTTGTACCATGTGTTTGGCAAGCACAAGGAGCCCTAGCTAATATGGTATTTGCTTATACAACTTTACACATCAGTACCATATTTCTCTAACATATAAATTACACAGCTATCTGATTATTTAACAGAGAAAGAAATATTTTTTTTACTACGTCAGTGACAGATGTTTACGCAATTACACAGTTGGATAACTTCACACTTATGAAATTGTATTTTGTCTGTGCTTTGTGAACTGTTCATACTTTTTCGGAACCATTGTGATACTATGAGAGCTTTGAATGATGTATTTGGTAAGGGAGCATGATTGTAAAGTACGTTTGAGGTAGATGACACTATTGAAATGAGCAGAGAATTTTTTTTAGGTTTTGAAATTAGAAAGCTACGACGATTTTGAGATTTGACTGAGGTGTTATGATGTTATTTTTACGATGACGATGTGTATTATGCTGTTGAGGTATGTTTATGATCAATAAGCCGATGCTATATGAGGAACTTGATTATTCTATGTATTAATTATGATGAAATATTGATGAAGTGTCGACAAATATGTATATGTATAATAAGGTAAGGAATAATGAGTAGTGGTTAGGGACTCTGATTTGTGGAGAAGGATGTTGGAAACCAAGAATCGTATTTTAAAAATTATGAAATGTATGTAAATGCGTGAATGTATCACAATGCCGGCGAAAATTTTTTGGACACTGTTATATTTACAGGATTTTGTTTCTACACTTGTAATGCAAATTCTCGAGCTATGAAATTTTTATATGAGACTGTCACTGTAGCGGAAACTTCTGTCATAAATATTTCGTTAAGAAAGGTAGGTGACCTTGATGTAATGCGTTGTGGCGCCCAGCTGGGCCAGCCGCCTGGAGAAAAAGCCATTAGGTGGAGAAAAAAAAAGAGGCCATTAACCTCGCTTCTGACATTCCTTTGTAGAAAGCATCGCAAATATGACACGCTCATTACTTGAAAACATAAGATTACTCATACTTTATGCTACTTACTGAAATGCTTCTGAACTGATGGGAAATATTTGTACATCTGCACACCTGATTATGACAAGTGTCTTTCTACAAGAATTGAGAGAATTTCTACTAACTTATGAAATGCCTCATGACTACTGAATGATGTTCTTATGCTTTACTTTGTACATAGTTGCTTATTTCATTTGATATCTGTTTTCCAGCTGTGTTGCAGCATTGCTTTTATAAAATAAAATGCATTTGCTAATGTGAACACATTCTGTGAACAGATCTATCAAATAATAATTTTGTAATCCACATTCTTAAAAAAAGGAGCACTTGGAAAGGAAAAAAACAATAAGAAGGGACTAGTAACAGTAACTGGACACATAATTTTCTTTACAATTCTTGGTAATTTATTTCATAGAATAAGTTTTTATGGTGCACCACTTTAATTGCATAGACATTAAGATGTGAATAGACATTTCCCTTATCGGTCTTGTTGTCTTTAGTGTAATATTTTTTTCTGCTTGAGCTTTGTCATGTTTAGATATAAGCTGCTATTTGCCAGGCATAGTGCCACTAAATTTCACTTTGTATTACTCTGTTAAGCCCGTTTAATACTGATTTATTTTTCTTGTTTGCTGCTCATTGCCTTATATTAGTTGTAATTTATGCTGCTTGCTTCGCCATTTGTATTTTTGATCATTGATGTTTGTGTTAATTGTTTTGTGCTGCTGCATTGCCTCGTCCCTTAGTTTAGCATTTTTTGGGAATAATGACGAATGAAGGGAGATCTCCGAGAAGTAAAGAAAGTTTTGTTTGCAAAATACTGCAGTAAAAGAAACCCTGTCCTTTCCTTGTGTTATCCCACTATGTGTTTGTGTTCCCTTGTGTATTTGTGTTTTTCCTGTCTTTATGTGTTTAGCTAATAAGATTTATGTTGTAGAATTTTTCAAATACTATGTTATTTTCTTCATAAAGGTGTTTAGACATTATTTATTCTGTTTTGTTTTAATACTCATGTGTGAAGTTGATGTTTCGAAAGTTATTCTGATCTTTATGTATGTACTTATGTCATAATTCCTGTAACACTGATGTATCTGTTTATTTCTATTCTTTTGTAAAGCCTGTATTACTACAAATGTTATCTGTATTGTTATGTTCTTTAATGATGTATTTTGTACCTTTGTTATTGTATTCTCATGTTATAAAATTGTAATTGTCACCAGTTCATCATATTATTAACTTGTAAGTTACATTTCACTGCACACGTTTCTGTTGGTCATGGTATATGGACAATATGTGAGAAGTAGGGACTGTTAGTGTTTGCACGTGTGTTAATAATTCAGCAAGGGACTGGATAACAGCATTGCTGCTTCTAAGGACAATTAAAAAAACTTTGTGAGTGCACAAGTGGTGGTTTATGGACTTGCTATATTGTCCGCAAGACTCTACGATGGTGATTGTGCACCTGCACAGTTGCAACAGATGGCTGCTGGGCGTCTCTACAAGGACTACAGTGGGTCTACACCTTTGCTGACTCACCAGTACCATTATTTCTACCAGGACTGCAGTGGGTCTGCACCTCTGGTGGCCCACCAATACCACAATCTCTACCAGGACTACAGTGGGTCTGCACCTCTGGTGGCCCACCAATACCATACTCTCTACCAGGACTACAGTGGTCTACTCTGTGATGACCTACCTACCAATACTCTTCAAAACTTCGACTGACTCTGCTGTGGGTTTGCTCTGTTGTGGCCCATTACCTGTCAGCATGTCGAGAGTCAGCACTGTCTTTCCGTTGGAAGGACAACACTACTTCTTCAAGACTGCATGGAAATCCACTACTTCTGTGTGCAATTTCTTTTACTAATGAGACTTTGTGAAAAAAACTGTAATTACTATTATGATGAATGATCAGAACTATCTTTATGGACTGTGAGAAAATTTTAGCTTTTGACCAACATTGTATTAATAAGTGTGTGCATTTGATAACTTTGTTATTGTAATTACGATTATGAAAAATTTTAACAAATATGTATTGCCCAGTGCCCAAAACAATTTGTAAAATTTTTTGTGGGGAGCATGAGGGCTATGTAAGTAGGCTGTTTAGGTTTTTTTATTGGTAACGCCACCTTTGTATAAAAATCACTGGCTGTGCTGTGTGCAGTCTGTGGCTGCTTTGCATTGTTGTAATACTCGCCATTGTAGTGTTAGGCAGCTGGCTGTGAACAACGCGTAGCGTTGGGCAGTTGGAGGTGAGCCGCCAGCAGTGGTGGATGTGGGGAGAGAGATGGCGGAGTTTTGAAATTTGTCATGATCTGCTATATATATTATGACTATTAAGGTAAATACATTGTTCGTTCTCTATTAATATCTTTCATTTGCTAACTATCCCTATCAGTAGTTAGTGCCTTCCGTAGTTTGAATCTTTTATTTAGCTGGCAGTAGTGGCGCTCGCTGTATTGCAGTAGTTCCAGTAACGAAGATTTTTGTGAGGTAAGTGATTTGTGAAAGGTATAGGTTAATGTTAGTCAGGGCCATTCTTTCGTAGGGATTTTTTGAAAGTCAGATTGCGTTGCGCTAAAAATATTGTGTGTCAGTTAAAGCACAGTCTTGTATAATTGTTCTAAGGGGACGTTTCAGATGCTCCCCTGCTTCTTATATCACTAAAGAGACTGATGACTGAGTTCACAAAGCCAAACCGGCTTTCTAAAATTCCTGGAGAGTCATCTTACAGTAGAAGCGTAATGGGAGTTCTAAGTCATAGGAGGAGATCCACATTGACCTTGGATCAAATCTGAGCTTTAATCTTCAGGTTGCCTACATGTAGAGGCGAATTATGACACCAAGTTCCTTCTCCTAAGTCATGTCCTCTTGCTAAGACCCGACACTTCCTCTTCCCTCATGTTTATGCTTAATTTCTTGGAAATAGGCCATTTAGAGGGCTGCTAGGCCAATTTTGCTACAGTAAACACTGATATTTAGATGTCCCAGTTACGCTTCTCAATTCCTTCCGAAGCCAAACCACGTTTCGGAAGATAGGCAGTGTGTGATCTAGTGTCATTCTCACCCGGTGGTTGTGGAAATTTTGTAATGTATGCTTGGTATTGAATATATTTCTGTCATCGCAGAAATTAGTTCGTTTACCATAATACATGGACCTCAAAAACACATAACATTATACTATGAATGATTTTCGAGGATATTAGTGGTTTTCTGGATTCTGTGTTTATGGCGTAGTTGTTGTATGTAGT